>NC_040908.2:96312000-97566790 GCF_004126475.2 Phyllostomus discolor | reverse complement strand
CATATTAAATCATGAATAAATAAAAAAATATGAGTAGTCTGATTATTAGTAATGAAACTGAAATAGTAATAAAAAATGTCCCAACAATCAAAAGTCCAGGACCAGTCAACTTCACTGATGAGTACTACCAAACATTCAAAGAATACCAGTTTTTCTTAAACTCTTTCAAAAAGTTAAAGAGTTAATGCTTCCAAACTCCATTTACAAGGCCAGCATTACCTTGACAGCAAAACCAGACAAGGATACTATAAGAAAATTAAAATCAATGTCTGTGATTAACATAAATGCACAATTCCTCCACAAAGTAATAGTGAACGGAATTGAACCACACAGTACCTTCATTTATCAGCTTTTTTGTTTTCCACAGTTTCAGTTACCTGCAATAAGCCACACTCTGAAAATATTAAACAGAAAATTCTGGAAATAAGTCATCCATAAGTTTTAAATTACAAGTCTTTCTGCATAATGTGATTAAATCTCATGCCATTCTGCTCGGTCCCACCCAGGACATGAATTACCCCTTTGTCTTGCATATCCACTGTACAAGCTACCCACCAGTTAGTGACTTAGTAATCATTTCAGTAACAGTTCAACTGTCAGTGTTTGTGTTCAAGTAATTCTTATTTTACCTAGTATCCACAAAGCACAAGAATGGTGCAGCTAGCAAGTCAGATATGCCAAAGAAAAGCCATAAGTCTTTAAGGAAAAATTAATATACAGTATGGGCAAAAGTAAGTTTAGAATTGTGAGTATGCAAAACACAAGAGATCAAATACATATGATAAGGTCTGTCCAGAAAAAGTCCAGCCATTGTTAATATAACCAGAACCATTTGCATGACATGGATGTAACCTGGCAGCCAAGGAGAGTGGACTGGAATGCACATGCCCGAACAATGACAACTTCACTGTACTAGCAGTGGGGTCAGTAGACACTGTTGAGTGAGGATGAGTACTGTGTGGCCATCGCATTCAAAATGATTGAGTGTGTAGAGCTGAATCTGCATCTAATTTTACATTAAGCTTGAACATTGCTCTGCAGAAACTATTGGGATGATTCAGAAGGCCACAGCTATGGGAAAGTGGTGATTGGCAGCTTCATCACAACAATGCACCTGCTCATGCATCACATCGCATGCAGAGTTTTTTGGCAAAACATCAAATCACCCAGGTGACTCAGCTCCCTACAGCCCAGATATGGCACCCTGCAACTTCTGGCTTTTCCCAAAACTAAAATGAACTTTGTAAGGAAAGAGATTTCAGACTGTCAATGAGATTGAGGAAAATATGACGGGGCAGCTGATGGTGACTGAGAGAACTGTGAGGTCACAAGGTGCCTACTTTGAAGGAGACTGAGGCATCATTGTCCTATGTACAATGTTTCTTGTATCTTGTATCTTCTTCAATGAATGTCTGTTTTTCATAGTACATGGCTGGCTACCTTCTGGATAGACCTTGTATATCATCAGTTGTAGAAACTAGACTTTTAGTAGTGAGCATGTGGATATCTACAATGTTGGACACCTGCAATTTATACAATGTTATTAACAAATGTTACTTCAAAAAGTTGTCAAAAATATTTTAAAATATTCACACTATATAAATATCATTCTAAATATTGTATTAATCTTATTTTACTCTAAAACAATCATGGATAATTAATCATATGGTCAATCTTCTATTCTGGGTTTCCACATCATCCCCTTTATATTAAAAATCTTTAATATAAAGATTGTGGGTTTCCACAATCATCCCCTTTATATTAAAAATCTTTTATGATCTTCCTATTATTTCCTTAGAAAATAGTTATTTTCCACATATGGTGACATGAACTACCACAATGAAATTTTATGTCTATTTTCCTGGGGAAATTTTGAAAAAGATGAATCTTGAGTATCCTTTTGATAAAATAGGAGGTTGAAAAAATTATGAGTTTGACCTCAGGTTCCACCAATTACTTACCATTGAAACTTAGAAAGTTATGTAATCTCTTTGCAGCTCTTATTTTTTATATATATTTTAAATATAATAGTAGGTGCTTCCCAAGGTTTTCTTAAACATACCATAATTCACAAATTGGCAATGACCCAAGACACAATGTCATATACTGCTAAATGGGATTACAAATTGATACAACCCCTGTGGTTTGGCAATATTTAATGACACTATAGGTGCATCCATCTTCCAACTTGGCAACTCCATTCCTAAGAACATACCCTGAAGATGCACCTCTCAAAATAGAAAAATGCATATCTACAAAGTTAGTCATTATAGCATAATTTATTATTATAAAATATTGTAAACTAATAGGAAATAGATTAATTAGATTGTTATATAAATCACATGTAATACTATAAGACTTTTAAAAATAGAATGAGTTCTATGAACAGATAGAGGAATTTCTAGCAGGTATTATAAAGAAAAAATATAAACATTATGTCATGTTTTATTTTCATTTTATTTTTTAAAAGATTATTTATTATTTATTATTGTTATTCTAGTTTTTCCACTTTTTTATTGTTGCTCAAGTACAGTTGTTTCCATTCTCACCTCAGGACTCCCCCCTACCCCAGCCATTCCCACTTCCCACCTTGATCCTATCCCCCTTTAATGTCATTTATTAAAAAGAAAAGAGATAAAACATACATAAATTTGCTTAACTTTTTTAAAAATACAGAAAAGATAGAAACAATAAGACATTATGTCAGAGGGAGTAGGGAAGAAAGTGGAATAGATATGGGAAGGAGAGGGATTTCTCGGAGTATGCTTTTTGCGTAACTTAATTTTTTGAAAGCATGACAATATAATACAATAAAAAATAGAAGGTCTATAATAATGGTAAAGGAGGGGGAACAAAAACTGATGAAATGGTAAAAAATGAATCAACCTTTAAAAAAATATCAAACACAGTGGAAAAGAAAGGAAAAAATAACTTGTAACCACGTAGATGGCTGTATATTCTCAGTCTTGGGTGGTATGAATCAGTGAGGGAAATAGGTATCTACAAACATGTCCTGGACCCCTTTCAGAACATTTTTTTAGTTGTATAAGTAAAGAAAATCTGAAATTATTTTATTTTCTAAAGATTTTTAAATTAAATTATTTGGTGATATGATTAAATTTATATACTAGGTTCCAGGCATAAAATTCAATGCCACATCATCTGTATATTGCACTGTGTGTCCACCACCCAAAGTCAAATATTCTTCTGTCACTGTATATGGGACCCCCTTTCCCTTTATTACCTTTCATCCTGCTTCCCTCTGGTAACCACCATACTGTTGTGTGTGTCTGAGTATTTGTTTTGCTTGTTTTTATTGTTTGTTCACATGATTCTTCACTTTTTCTGTCTGACTTACTCCTCTTAGCATGCCATTCTCAAGAATCCTCCATGTCTCAAATAGCAGTATTTCAACTTTTCTTATGGCTGAGTAGTATTCCATGGTACATATGTACCACATCTTCTTTATCCAATCATCTGCCAAAGGGCATTTCAGTTGTGTCCATGTCTTGGTCACTGTAAATAGTGCTGCAATGAACATAAGGGTGCATATACCTTTGCAAATAAATGTTTTCAAAAATTTTATGTAGATACCCAGAAGAGGGACTGCTGACTCATATGGTAACTCCATTCTTAATTTAAGGAAACTTCATATTGTTTTCCATAGTGGCTGTACCAGTTTACATTCTTTGCCACAGCAATGAATGAGGTTTCCTTTTACTCCACAACCTCCTCAACAATTTGTATTGCTTGTTGTGTTGATATTAGCCAGGTGTGAGGTGGTATTTCATTATAGTTTTGATTTGTATTTTCTTAATAGCTGTGAAGTTGAGCATCTTCCATATATGTTGGCCATTTTTATGCCTTCTTTGAAGAAGTATCTGTTAAGGCCTTTTGCCCATTTTTAATTGGATTGTTTTTTGTTTGGTTTTGAGTTATGAGTTCTTTCTGTATTTTGGATATTAACCCCTTTATTTGAACTTGTTTGTAAATATCTTCTCCCATTCAGTTGATTGTCTATTTTAGGTGTATTATAGGACTGAGAAAATTAGTAAATATACAGATATTGAGAGCCAGAGTTTTTAATAGTTAAGGAGGGAAATAAAAATTTGGAATAGGGGAATACAAGAAATAACATTTGTGCACTTATAAAACTTGGAGGTATAGGTGTGAACTTATGATTTCTAAAATATAGTGTATCTGTTTATGTGTATATATGCATGAATATGTATGTAAATATGTTAGACAAATATGTATGTGTATATAGATAGAAACAGATATAGGAATGTATGAACATATTCATATGCATGTGTTTCCTAGCTCTAACCAATGAAACGTCCTAGAAGCAAATGTAACCAAGTAAAAATAAGTACACCTAACACTCAGAGATTTTATTTCCTTATAATATTCCCCACTAAAAAGAAAAGGTTTGTTCCAAGTCTGTGATGTTGTAAGTAAAAAGCTGGGCAAAAAATGATGGGCCATGTTACAGGGGCTCAGGTGCTGGCCTGATGGGGGTCCAATGGTCAAACTGGGACAATCTGAATACTAAGATAATTAAGTATGATAATGAACTAGAAACAATAAAAAACAGAAAGCCATCAGTCTATCTCAATCATTAATAGATGTAAAAATCATTAATAGATATAAATGCATATATAAATACAAATTAACACCTTTATAAACAGGAGGGAAGTTGTTGCTTACTATAGAGTGGCAAATGCCAGCTAGTAAATGTGGAACAGGTGCTTGCATTGGAAAATAATCATCTTGTACCATATAGTATAGTTTCATTAAGTAGAGAAATGTCAAAGGATGATAAGCTTTAGGGGGAAATTTTAATAAGCACAGAATATTTTCATGTCTTAAAAGTGTTTCCCACAAATTGCTTATTAGTTTCAAGGGGAAAACAGTAAATTATAAGGTAGAGAAATCAGATATCATCTTGTCTGGGTATTCAAAATTGATACCACCAGTGGGGGGGACCCATGGACATCTCAAATGCTTTCCAATGCAATATCTGAGAGGAGCACAACATCATTGAAGCATTATTCCAGCCAGAAATATATAATGAGTATGCCATGAGGCAAAAACATCAAGAACACAGATTGAAGAACCTTCTATTAAATATAAATAAAAGGTAACTCTACTCTTTTAAAATGTCAATGTCAGGAAACACAAAGTAATGCAGTGGTGTTCTACATTTTTTAAAAGGATTAAATAGATAAGACAACCTAATACAATACCTATATCCTATAGTGGTGTAAAAAAATGCTATAAAGGAAATTATTTGTTCAAGTGAAACAACTGAATTACAGATCATAGGTTAGATAAAAATATTAGATCACTGTTAAATCATTATAGTTAATGACTGTTCTGTTATATAAAATAATATCCCTCTTAGGAAATAGAGAAAAATCTATAGTAAAAGGCCATATTTTACTCAACTTATTCAAATAAGGTAAAATGTTAAAAGTAGTTGAATCTGTATAAAATGGATAAAGGTGTTCTACGTACTTATTTTTTTATTTGATTTTTTTTAATTCTCACTCAAGGACATTTTTAATTGTTTTTAGAGAGAGGAAGGGAGAGAGGAAAGGAGAGAAAGGATGCTTCTATACAAAGAGAGAAGCATCGGTTGGTTGCCTCCTATATGTGCTCAGACTAGGGATCATACACGCCGGGACTGGTGACTGAACCTGCAACCTAGATATGGGCTCTGACTGGTCATTGAACCCCCAAGCATTCAGTTACAGGACAATGCTCCCACCAAGTGAGCCACACCAGCCAGGGCTGTACTTATTCTTGAACCTTTCCTATAAGGTTGAAGTACTTGCCAAGTGACATGCTAAAAATATTAAGTTATAACAAAAACAAAGCATCGATTAGCATTATTGAGTAAGTGAGAAGTATAGTAAGTCCTTAAAGAACACTGACCCAATTAGTCAGGGCCTCCTCATATCATCTTTTTACAAGTGAGGACACTAAGTGTAGGGAGACACTGAGTAGAAGATGACTGGCAAATATTAAACTAAGTAGAGTTAATTTTCTTAAGTTTTTACCTTACTATTCAACATTTTTTGAGACAAGCCAATTGCTTCAAACCATTTGTTTCAGTCACATGCACATAGACACACACAAACACACACACATACAATGGCACATTTCCTTTGTACACGTATTAAATAGGCATTTGAAATTTTCAGTTCAGGAAAAAAAAGTCTGAGTGGACAAAGGCTGTAGCTAGTGTGTCATCTCTCTATCGATTTCTCCTTTCACTGCCTCTCTGTGAATTGTTCATTTCACTGATTTTTGTGAGTAAGCCAAGGATATTTCTTCTTTTGAATTTCACTGATATTTTTATAAATATCAAGCAGTCATGCTGAGACCCCCAGAGACACAGATGAAAAGCAAACTCCTAGCCTAGACTTCAGATCATATTTGTTGAGTCAAGTGTTCTCACAATGCTATTTAAAAATTCAGTGTAATTGAAAAGCATCAGTGTTTCTCTGCTTTCTGTCTATATGACTTTAATAGAAGCTGATCTTTACATAAAAATGAATCATTTTTTAGATAAAAGAAAATTGTGAGGTAATTTCCTTTTTTTTGAGATGCAAGGAATAGTTACTCAGAAGAGTTTAAAACTCAAGAAAAATGCACTTTTTAATATGTCACCTCTTAAGTAAGCAATAAATCCAAAAACCAGGCTACAAGTACTTTTCAATACTTCTAAATGCAAGCAATAGAGAATCAACTTGAAGAAATCACTATTTGGGTAAGTTGAACAGTGAATAACAAAGTTCTGGTATTAGTCACTTTACCCACAGATAAATATTCAGACTTTAACACAATATAAAAGTGAATATGCATTTGTGGGGTATATGCTTGTTTCTTTTTCAGTTATTATCATGACAATATGCTTAATACCACTTCCTTAATATCAGTATCTCCTGATAATATTAAGGAAAACAGGATTAGTCAGTCCATGTTGGACACAGTAGAAAAACATAGATGAACTTGGTTACAACATCCTTTCTTACCAACAAGTGCCACACCAGTAAGTCCTTGGAGCCTGGAACTGTGGAGATTGTCACAATTGCACCAATGGTCCCTGACTGCTAAAAGTCATTGTTGGTATTGTATTGATGTTGTTGCTGCAGCTGCTTTTGCTTTTTTAGTTTGGACTATTTGAAACAGTAATATATTTGCATTTTCAATGTATACAAATTTTCTCTTTGACCCTTAATTTCTTTAATTTTATATTCTAGGGATAGTCCATATCTAATCCAAGCATTTTTCAGCACATGCCAAGACTATCACCATAATCTCCTGATTCAACTTCCAGTCTCTTGGTTCTCCATCTACTTATCTCTTCCTTTCTATTCAGTTTTCAAATACCATCCTTTCTGATCCTATTCCTACATGCTTCAACCTCCATTAACTAATTCAAATTCATGTCTCTTCATTTCTTCTCTCTTGTATATGATTGAAAAATAATATGTCTTACCACTGCTTTCACAGACTATGACATGAAATAAATCTTCAATATGCATGTGATTTAAAAACCAAAGATAGAGTATATTCTTGGGGACCTGGACTTTGGGAAAGAAGTATGCTCCAGATGTTGGATTATAATCCTTATTTCAGGCAGGTACAAATAGAGATTCATTCTCCTCCTTCTACTTTATTTTCCATTTCTCCACTCAAACCAGGCAAATAGCCATTTCCCAAGTGCCTCTATACAATGTGAAATTTTGTGATTTCAATTCTTTTGGTTTATATTTTGGTTCATACATTCTTGGTATATTTTCATGCTTTCATTTTCAAATCTGAGGGTTTTTTCCCCCCTACATGATGTCTCATGTAATTCAATGGCCATCAAAATACAGGGTAAGGCAGAAATAGGTTTACAATTGCTCAAATGGAAAATAATAATAAACAATACAAGAATCAACATGGTGCTTCACATACTCACAACTGTGAGCCTACTTTTACACAACACTGTTTCACAATAAGAGTATCTTATTTAGAATATTTATCTTCTAAAGTATAACTACCACTCTAATAGCACTTATTTTGCCGTTTTATTTATTATCCACTCATTGTGTACTTGGTTATTGATTCTTTTTTACTCAAGACGTTCACAATTTAATGACAAAATTAATCATCTGAGAAGAATAAACCTCCATGAATGTACAGAAGTCAAAGACTGAGCCCCATTTTAGTCCAGTGTCTACAGGTTACCCATTCAAATAAACAGCAGTCTAACTCCAGAGACCTTAAAAAATAATGTGGCTCTTATACCTATCTGAATTGCTGTCATCAATAAATCAACAAATAACAAGTCTTGACAAGGATGCAGACTAGTGCATCCACTGTGAAAAAACTATGGAGTTACCTCAAAAAAATTAAAGATGGAACTGCCATATGACCCAACAATTCCACTGCTGGGAACTTATCTTAAGAAATCCAAAATACTAATTCCAAAGAATATATGCACCCCTATGTTCATAGCACTGTTATTTACCATAGCCAAAATTTGGAAGCAGACCATGTGTCCATCAGTAGATGAGTGGATTAAAAAAAAAACCCAAACTGCAGTACATTTACACAATGGAATGCTACTCAGCCATTTAAAAGTAGGAAATCTTACCCTTTGCAACAGCATGAATGGACCTGGAGAGTATGATCCTAAGTGAAATAAGCCAGTCAGAGAAAGACAAGTATCATATGTTTTCACTTATATGTGGAATCTAATGACCAAAATAAACCAAAAACTAAAATAGAAACAAGGCTTATAAATGCAGAGAACTGACTTGTAGCTGTCAGAAGGAAGGGTGTTGGAGGCCAGCTGAAAAAAGTGAAGGTATTAAGTAAAGAAAAATATGCCTCATAGACACTAACAACAGGGTGGTGGTTACCAGAGGGAAAGAGGGGTGGAGGGAGGTAGTAAAAGGTAAAGGGGGCATAAATGTTCACAAAAAGAGAATTGACTTTGAATAGTGAACACGCAGTACAATATACAGATGATGTATTATTGAATTGCACATCTGAAATCTATGTAATTCTATTAACCAATGTCACCCCAATAAATTCAATATAAATTAAAAAAAATAAAAATAATATGGTTCTTTGCAGCCAGTTTATTTACAGGGATATTACTGTGGTTCACAACCAATCTCTAGACAGCTTCATGAATTCCCCTTTGGACAGTTCTCCTTCTTTCACAAGTATGTCATACACAGAAACTGCTAAAAATTCATTCTTCCTCTTTGCCTCCACATGCTCCACTCTACTCGCAATACACAAAAGCATCAGTATTGCACAGCAAATACCTTTGAATTGCATTGTTCTTCTGCTCACCAGGCTACCCAAATATGCTGTATTTCTAAAATACCCTCACAGATATTTACATCTTATAGCCTTCCAGGAAAATCTAGCTCATTGTGGAAGACTGAGTCACTGTCTAAATATTTGCTGTCCTTCCTAAATGGAAGACTATAGGTGTACCTTGTTTTAATGCACTTTGCTTTATTGAGCTTCACAGATGTTGCTTTTTGTTACAAATTTAAGGCAAACTCCTAAACCAGCAAAAAGATCACAGCTTCCTTTAGTGTGATGCTATTGTTACTGCAATGGTGTAGAAATGAACCTGCAATATCCCAGAGGAATATCTTTGTGTCTCCAGAACCCTACTTGCATACAGGCTTGGTAATGTGACTTTCTTTAGCTAATATTCACAGTGTAATGTGTGTCATTTTAGGACAGTAGATTTAAGAGGCATCAAGAGGAGTGGATTCTCATGCTTACTCTCCCTTATGTCACAATTATGAGTAATGTCTATATTTAGCATGGTTTAGCAAAATAAACCTTGTCATGTGTAAGTCATCAAGATTCGGGGGTTGGAATTTTCCACAGTGTAACCAAGCATCTGTTTTTTAATCATTTTTTAAAATTTATTTTTTATTAAAGTATAGTTGACTAACTGAACATCCTCTGTGGCCAATACATTCATCACCTTTCTCTCTGCATAGTGGCGTTGCATGCATTAATATCTCTGGGATATTTGGAGAGTAAATTGCTCCAGAAAATATATCAGGCTGACCCCGGAGTGTACTATATTAGAAATATAAACAAATAAATAAATTAAGAGTAAAATAATTAATTCTGATGGAGAAAGTTAGGAAAGTGTAATGGATGTAGACTCTAAATCAAGTAAGCTAACATATTAGAGGGCTTTAAGAATTACCTTGTACAAAGTATGCTAGGAAGAACTTCCATGCCAGTCAGCTACTAGCAATAACAGAATTCTAGGACTTGGACATATGATTAAAAAATCATTATTGACCTTACACCACACCATTTGTTATGCTTATTAGATGTTTTTGTTGCATTAGTTTTTAAAGAATAAAAATTCCAAAAAGACTCTGCAGCCAAACTATAAATTCATGACTCATAAAGCGAGTGGATTCATATCAAATTTCAGTTTAAAGGAGTAATTAAAACAAAGAGATGCAGTGTGTGTGTGTAGGGGGGGTAATATTCATTTTCTATCAGTGCTGTAACAAGTTATCACAAATTTAGTTCCTTAAAATAACACCAATTTATCATTTTACAGTTTGTAGGTCAAAAACTCAACATAAATTTCAGTGGGCTAACCTCAAGGTGTCCTCAGGCTGCACTGCTTTCTGGGGGCTGTAGAAGAGAATTTATCTTCTTACCTTTTCCATCTTCTGGAGTTCCTCTGTTTTCCTTGACTGTGGCTTTTTCTTTTATGCCAACAACATGGAGCTGAGTCTTTCTTTTTTTGACATCCTATAGACTATCCCCTCTGGGTTCCTCTTAGACTTTTAAGGATGGTTGTGATTACATTGGACCCACCTGCTTAATTCAGGATACTTGCTCTCTTTTAAGGTCAGCTGATTGGCATCCTTCACTATTTGCAACTTTAATTTTCTTTTATCATGTAACAACATTTTCAAAATTCCGGGGATTAGGAGGTAGCCATCGTTGGGAGGGCCACTATTCTACCTACCACAGATGTAATTCTGTTTTCCAGTCAATATTGAAATTGCTGTATAATTATCCTCCAGGTGACGTAAGGTTTGATGTTAAAAGGAAATGCAGCAATATGCTCTCCCTTCGTTTTCAAGGTAGGCCCTTTAATCCTAGCCGAGGCCCATCAAAGAACTCTGCTCTGTTGCCTTTGGTATATGGGAGCATCATCCCACACAACCAAAATGTTGCAGGCACCATTCCTGGTCAAGGCACCTTACTTGGTTGTGGGTTTGAGCCTGGGTCAGAGCATGTACGGGAGGCAACAAATCAATGTTTCTTTCCCTCTTTTTTACTCCCTTCCTCTCTCTCTAAAATTGATAAACATATCCTCATATGAGGATTTAAAAGAAAAAAATCAAGTGAATTTCTACCAAGAGCTTTAGTAAACTTTGCTTGTCAACCTAATTGACTCTCAGAGTTTTGCTATTTATGAAACCTTGTCTTGGAAATCAAGTACATGACTAAGTGCCTTCTCACCAGAGGTATGACTACTTCACAGAGAAATATTATATATGGTCACTCTCATTCTCAGACTTCTGTAACCAATTAGAAATAAGAAGCTTTATTTTTAACCTCTACCTCGGCTTTGAAAGAAAACTATAGGTCTATAAAATAAAGTATAACTAACATCAAAGAATGGAAGTAATCACAAAATTCTCAAAGCTATCAAATTATATTAAAGTCTTATCTATTTTTGAAAATATTTGTAACACTAAACTATTATTGACTGAGTTAAATGAAGTTATCACAAAGAATCCAGAAACAGAGATGGGAGTTAACATGTAAGTTAGTTCGTTGTATTTGCATCAGGTGAGATGGTTCAACAAAATCAAGACAAATGACTGTAGCTTAAATCTATCCCAGATTTATTGCAATGTGTTCTATTTCATAATCAATTTATTTTATTACCTACTGGAATTGTTCAGTATTGATATCCTCACAACCTACCACAAACAATTTTTTATACTTATGAAGGCTTTTTTGGATTAGGTTTTGATTAAAGTGAACAGATTACAGAAGGCTGGTCAAAATAATAGGATGATTTATAGAGTGAGTGGGAGGTATACGCAGCAAAAAATCATCAAAGGCTTGAAAAGAGTGATATAATCAGAGATAGCCTCTCTAAAGTCTTGGTGGAAGGTTCCAAATCAAACTCTCTTGATCATTGATACAAAAAAAAAAAAGGAGATAAAATTCTCAACTCTTTAGAAACTAGCTTTTATATCAGGATCAATGAAACATGGCTAGTTGGACTCAATTCAATTAATTGCTGACTAAAATTAAAATATATTCTGTGTATCAGCACAAATTCCTCCCCTGACCATTGTAAATATTCCCATGGTCTACACACAGACATCTTTAGCACCCAGTCTACTTTCTTTTATACCTTCATAGACAATTACATCTTTCTTGAGATATCATGTGCATTATATTTTATAGCACTCCAGGTGAAGTCTAACTACTTTATATACAATAAGGCCATCTCTTTGATTTATACTGTATTTCTCTAGAATTCTGCTTGCCTTTTTCAATATAGAATTATAGTGAATTTCAAACCATGGGGAATACTTTTATAGAAAATCCCACATTTATCTGCAACTGATAGTGTGCTGCAAAATTCTTGGTGGTTTTTTTTTTTTCTATTATGGTTTTTGCAGAATTTGTTACACTATTTTGTTTGAACTAAAATCTAGTTGCATCTTAGCAAGTGCATCAGAAAAAAGCTTCTCTTTCTCGACCTTCTGTTCTTTTTCACACCTCAATCTCCTACCTACAATCATTTTCAAACAAAAGCATACTGTTTCCACACAGTTGCACATATTGAGCAAAAATTAGTAAAAAGTTCTAGATATATTTTACTCCTTTCTAAAAACAAAGTTGGTGCAAAGCAACTGAAGAAGAGCTTTTGCTTAAAAGAAAAAAAACAAGTACATAAACAAACCTGAAAGGACAATAGGGAAAAGGCATTTTTCTCCTTTTTTTATTCCTCCTTTCCTCACCATCCTGAGCTTGCAGACATATTGTACCATTACTTCCCCCTGATCAATGCTAATTTCTCTCCCAATCCTCACCTTTACTTGGCCTCATCATTCTTTTAGCCTGGAAAGGAGAAACCAATATGTTTGAATAACACATAGAAAAAATATATTTTAACTCTATCTGTATTTATATGGATAATAAAAACCTACAGAGCTATTTTATAGCTTGAAGACCACAAAAAATAATCAGAAGGAAGAAAATTATAGACATATCTTCTATAAAAACTAAGTTATTGTTCCCTCTTTTACCTTATCTCAATAGTACTATATTGGATATTGTAATAAAGTTTCCTTTTATTTTGGAGTTTCAATAGTCCAGGGAAGAAGGGTAACAAGAGGTTTTAAAAAGGAAGAGAGGTCAGCGAAGCCCCAGATTAAGAGGACCATGTGAGCAGAGGGCCACATCAAGCCACATAGCATCTACAGACCACTCAGGCACCTGAGGAATACGTAGCACCTGGGTAGAGTTCCTTTATAAGTTGTCTTTCTGGTTTTTGTTCTGTGAATACCTTCCACAGAAAGCATTTAATACATTACTGTTTCATTTGTGCAAGAAAAATAAAGGTTATCTGTGACCTGAAACTTCGTGTGGCCCCAACCAAATTGCCCCCTTGCAAACAACTTACTCCTTTGCCACTGGTTAATTTCTTGCCAACAAAAATGAGACTCATGAACATCTAACCGTGCACTGGAGCAGGACGGAATGGATTTAGATTGACAAACCCCTCAAATTTGCACACAAACTTGTGAAAACATTACTTGAAAAGTGAATTAATCCTTCTAAGCATCATTCTTTAGATTAAGAAATAAATTGTTAACAAAGATCTCAAACAGGAAGTTATTCTTACTAACAGAAGGAATTAAAATGTCTTTTCTATCATTCTTGATACCACATTGCCAAATAAGAAAAAAAGGATTGCTCAAATCAGGGAAATAACCTTATTTTTTTATAGTATCATCAAGTAAGTACATCAATCATAGTAATACTCATTCTCTAAAAATCTCACCATTTTAAAGTTCTAACCGTATGCTTTTAAACATTGCCATGCAGAGATGTTAGGGCAGGGTTCAATTAGGATCTTGACAAATACATCAAAATTCAAGTAGCAAAAGGATATTTGTACTGTTACATATAGTCAGGGTGAAGAGGTAATATGGAGTGATGTGTTAAAACCACAGGATCTGAAGTAATCACACAGTGCGAACTCACATGATGAGTTAGAATTTCAGCTCTGTCACATGTACTGTTAGTAGATCGATGAAAATTATTGATTAATAAAATTAGCATTACTATGATGCACCAGGAGTTGCATTGACTGATTTTAATCATCTATAATCTGGAAACAAGCTCTGCTCACATTGTTTTCATTGCCTGCTGTGCCTTTTCACTCCCGCTGTCTCACACATCCATGCTTCTCAGCTTTAAGGGCGAATCAGATGTCATCACCACTGGAATTCTGCAAATCTGCATCCAGCAATGCCATTTACCGCCACTGGACCCAGTTGTAATTGATTAATCCTTCATTCCAATACGTTCCCATAATACACTCTACATAATTCTGTTGTTTGACTTACTGATATGTGTACATGCCTAAATGAAATATAAAGCTCGAAATATACCTTGTATAAATTCCTCTCCTGTTGTTCCAAACATTTAGCATACCCTGAAAAATAGTGGCTTATTAAAGATGAGAGCATATGACCATAAATTCCAAATAGTAAACACATGAGAACAGCCGATTCTGGAACTGTGTAACATGGTTTACAATGGTTTGAAGTTGAAAGGAAGAAAATAAACATGTTGTTCAGTAACTGCTTTGACAAGAGGAACACCAGCGGCAGGAAGGATCAACATTGTTGCAGATAGGGCAGAGGTGTTTTTTGTTACAGTAAAATAATTATTTAAAAAGGTATGCAAATTTTCTGCAACTAAAATATGAAATAATGAGAACTAAGAAGAAAACTAAAACACCGACCCAATCACCAGTAAACAAAAAACGATCAGCAAGTCTCTATATTAGAAGGGTCAGATTAAAATCAGAATGGTACCTCATTATGTAATGGCAGTTGATTTGAATTCTTAGGAAAGTAATTTTATTATACACAAAATGCTTTTATTCTTTTTAAATTATATATGTTGATAGCCCCATAAAATAACACTGTAAGTATTCATCACATAGAATAATAGAAATAGAAATTCCATAAGACTTTTTTTCAGTGACTGAGAAAGTGTATTTATTCATTTATTTTTCCTACTATTTTTTAATTTTTGTTTGCTATAACTGAGGCACAATTTTAGATACTAAAGATAGAGAAGTAATCAAAAAAAGTCATTGGCTTCATGGAATTTTTTATTTATTGATGGATACAGACAATGGTCAAATAAACATATAACAATAAAGCATATTAAATGATGGCAGGTGCTATGTATAAAAATGAAGCAGGTGAAGCGAGAGGGTGCTGGAGGTGAGATTTCATACAGTGTAATCGGGAAGCACACATTGGTGGGACCAGGTTTGAATAGAAACCTGAAGACAGCACAGAGCAAGCCACATGGATTCTTGGGGAAGAGAATCAATACAGGAGAGTAGCAAATACAAAGCCCCGTAATTGGAAGCCAAACAGTTTGACTCCAGAGAATATGCCCCTAACTTTGCTGCTCTCCACTTCCTTTGTAGGGCTGCTATGGGGGCTAACCTTTTTAACCCATGGAATTCAAATACAGCATCAATTACTTCACTACCCACTCCTGTACACATATCTGAGCAATGCCATCTCTTTCCCCAGAACCATTTCCCTATGTCTAGATTGTTACTCAGTGAATTCTCTGGGTGACAATAACCTAACATAAGTTGCCACATCTAACTCTCACATTAAAGAAAGCCTATAGGACAGCCATTATTATTCCTTTTTAAATATAAGACTGTATTTCAAACAAGTTCAGGTAATTAATTAATTTTAAAACACTTGTTCACTCAAGCACACCCACATTTTCTTTATGATATTTTAGAATATAAGAAAATGGTTATGAACTAAATAATTCAAGAGTCCAGAGGTAGGTCTTGTCAGATGCTAGCTTTGTTCTAGCTGAAGTCAGAGCTGATTTCATTTTTTCCCAAATGGCCCAGCTTTTGTATTTTCATACCCGGCTTTAATTATCTGCCCTTTTCTTTTTCTTTTCTGTTCACAGGCATTTTAGTGATGGGTATAATTATCAAAGTAAAAATATCCTCTTCCAGTTATTGTAAGTTGCTTATAAAATGCCATATAAACTATCGATTGCTACAATTTGATACTGAGCTTATTAGCAGGGGGAGATCAAAACAATGCCAAGCCCTTAAACTTTTATTATTTGAATTAATTTGTGGTCTGCTTGCTCAAAGAGTGGTCAGTAGTCCCACTGTGTATTTAATGTCTCTGGTAGTAGCAAAATATCATTGCTATCAATTTTATATTTTATGCTGTAATAATTTTATATTTTATGTAGTAATAATTTTATATTTTAGTAAATATTTGAAAATGTCCTAATTAAAATGCTCTGCAGATAAAATACACCAAAGTAAATGTGTAAGCACAGCATCTCACATTTATATTCATAGCAAAGTGGCACTGAGACTGTTAGACTTAGAACCTTCTGCTAAGAAAATAAAAATATTTTGAAATTTCCTCTCACTTCCTAAAATGAAGCATATACTAAATATGAAGTGCAGCCATATATAAAAATAAATATAATGCATTAATGATAATATGAGATTAATAAAATTTAATGTCTGAGGTCAGCTTCCCTAGAAGCAGAGTCCAGCACTGGGATCGAGGCACATAGAGTTTCTTGAGAGCTTTTAGAAGAAGGCAAGTGAGTGAGGGGAAGCGGGAAAGGCAGCGGTGGGAGCCCAGTCAATAGTGCTCTCTGCTGGAGCCCAGCTCCAGCCCCACTCCTCGGGGAACCCTAGAGCTAGCTGTGTTGCACAATCCAGAGGTCCCTCCGCATTTGTGTCAGCTGCATGCTTGAATGTGGCTAGTTTGAAAAACTGAATTTTGTATTTGATTTATTTAAATTTTAAAATCTACCCCATTCAACTATTAGAAAACCTGTAAGCATGTTTGGAAACCTGGATTATGTGAGACCACTGCTCATCTGTAAACATTATGAACTCTACATACAGGTCAAGATTTCTAATGAAAATTTAATTATCAAATTGAGACATGCTATAAGTTTCAAACACACACCTGAGTTTTAGGCCTTAGCATAAACAATACTATAAAATGCATCAATAATTTTAATATTGATTATATAATTCAATGATGTTTTGTATATATAGGATAAATGAAATATAAATGTCACCTGATTTTTAGAGAGAGGAGAAGGGAGGGAGAAAGAGAAGGACAGACACATTGATGTGAGAGAGAAACATTGATCAGTTGCCACTTGTATATGCCCCAACCAAAGACCAAACCCAGACCCAGATATGTGCCCTGACCAAGAATCTAACCAGTGACCTTTTGCTTTGCAGGAGGACTCCCAACCAAGTAAGCCACACCAGTCAGGGCAAAGCTTTTGTTTTCAATCTATCTGGAGAGATATTTGAAAGCTGTGAAAACTTTCCAATATTTTTCATTTTCAAACTGTGTACACACTGATGGTTAGCTTTCTTGACTTGCTAGCATCCCCTCTCAATCACTGGAAAAGACAAAAATGTCCTGCCAGAAACTTCCAAATGCCCCCCTCCCCAAAATACCCAATACATCTCCAGGGCTCAGTACAACCTCACTTAGAACTCTTGCTATAGACAAATTCATCTTGAATAAGTGAATTGGGAAGAGGGGTATGTTTCATAATGACATATTCTACATCTCACAGCTGAATTCCAAGGATACTCTAGAACCCCTTGCACAAACACAAGCAAACACACAGACACATATACATCCAAGAGAGGATTGTTAGAAAAAGTGTGGAACAAGAATAATAATATAAAAACAGGCAAATATAAAATATATGTTATATAATATACAAATGTAAAAACAGTAATATAAGGTTCTACTTACTGATCTAAAGTTTATACTTGCATGCAAACTTATAAGATAGTTGTAGAGTGCATGGTTCTAACTTCCAGAGAGCATTCAAGAAGAGTACCAATTAGAACATAATGACATTCTAATGCTATGGGAAGAAATACAGAAATTACAATGAATAGAGAGAAGAAGGAATTCTCTTATTATGCCATATTTGCAACCTGATTTACAATAGTTGGTTTCCCTTTAACTCAGGACTGTCGTCATTTTGATTAGTTTTTCAATTAAGAATAATAATTATAGTAATGCAACAAACTTCTTACAACAGGCATTCATAGTCCCTAGAAAAGTATCCATTGAAATTCTCAGGGACTTACAGTTAAAAAATAATCTGGCTTTCCCTCATTGGTGCATCCAGTCTATCACATTTCTTAAGAACTATAAACAACTCTGAAATCCCCTAACCTTGAGTTTGTCTGAAAGAAAATGAAGAACAAAAAGGACAGGCACAAAAGGAAAACAAGATTGCCATCTCATTAGTCAGGTGATCGAAGAAAAATGTATCAGAATATGTCTATCATGCCTAACTACCTTCACAGGCTGCTGAGACTTGCCCTATAACCTGAACCTGCTGAAAAAGCCTTTTAGCTACCGCATAAATTATTCTTCCTGGAGGAGAAGCATTAAAGAACTAGAGGAGTCTCAGCATGCAAAAGTATCCAGAGAAAACTAGATTTATGGAGAAATAATTGTTACTAGTAATTATAGTAATTACTACTCAGAGAAAGAGATATCGTTCTTTACTAAAATCACTTCCTTTTCTTATGATCTGAACTTCATCATTCCCTGTATCTTCTTGGAATACATTTCCACAATTTTATCTAACCTCTTGCAATCATTTAACTTCTGTTGTCTGTCTTCCTTTTTAATCCATCCTTCATGTTCATTTCACATTGATCCTGAAATTACTCTCTATGGTTACTCCAGGGGAAAACCTATAATATATGCATTATAACATGATTAAATTATTGGTTGACTTTCAAAGTCTCTAATAGTTTGTTCCACCCAACATTTTCATCTGTGTTTTTCACAGTTTCCTGAAGTGCTTTCTTCCCATTGTCCTACTCAAGTCTGTGTGCTTAATATAGTTCCCAAATTATATGAGATGACTTCAAGTTCAGTGGAGAAATATTCTGGATCCTCCACTTAATTAGGAATCTAAGATTATATTAGTCCTGGCTAACAGTTCCTCCCTATCTTGTTCCCAAATTACAGTATTATCATGTCTTTTTGCTGTTCCTTAGGTTGAAACATAGAGACCTGGAATAACATGCTATGCCATTTGTCTCGAAGAGCCTGCACTTCATTTTTCATCATTGCTGTGAGGGATCAATGAAATTTACATACTCAACAGAAATATTGATGCTCAATCAAAGCAATGGTGGGAATAATTGAAGTGTCAACATTTCAGCTGGATGTCATAGGAGATGGGTGTTCAAAGGAAGGGTGCATTCCAGAACAAATACTTGAAAGTTAAAGGCAACAACTGTAGAGGCAGTCTAACTCTCCCATTTTTCCTGATAATGGTTTCTACAATTCTGATCAAGTAATATAGTCTGTTACTCTGTTACAATATTGTTAAGGTTCAGAAAATACTGTGAAAGTTTGCCTTAAAAGAAAGCAGTTTTGCTTTGTTTAAAATGTCTTCCTATATAAATCTTAATTATATTATCTTACTTGGGAGCTAGTCTAAAGATAACAAAATTCCAAGTTCCCATAATGTTCAACAGATCTTCTTAAAATCTTCTAAATTTCTTGAACCAGACTAGTCTTTTTTTGTTAATTTCTTTTTACTTTCTCTAAGACTCTAAAGAGATAGATAGTGTTACTGTAAAATATGTCCTGAAATTGTTTATGTATTACATATCTTCTAAATCTTATTATGTTTACCCCAGTTACTTCTATCTGGAATATTTCTGGGACCACTATACCAATTAAGAGCCCTACAAATTATTTTAGTGTCACCTAAGTCTTTTTTCTTCCTATAAATTTATACTAAATAAGAAAGATAACTTGATTGCATGAAATGGAAACCAACTAAAATATAAGGAATTTTTGTCCTCATGGATAGCTAGTATTAAAAAATAAAGAACAGCCCTGGCTGGTGTGGCTCAATAAATTTAGTGCCAGCCTGCAAACCAAGTGTCACCAGTTGTTCAATTCCGAGTTAGGGCATATGCCTGGGTTGTAGGCCAGGTCCCCAGTAGTGGGGTACATGAGAGGTAACAACACATTAATATTTCTCTCCCTCTTTTTCTCCCTCCTTTCCCCACTTTCTAAAAATAAATAAATAAGATCTTTAAAAATAAAGATGAAAAAATAAAGAACAGAGTCTCATGGGGCTACCCACTTATTCTATTATTAAATCTATCCACTCTCCTTGTTGCATAATAAAAAAATTTGTCTGGCCTTTGCTCTTAGTTTCTAGGAGGTAATCTCTAAATCCTAGTAATTTCTGCAGTTATACATATATCTTTAGTCATGGTTAGCCCTGAGATTATGAAAAGGAGGTGATTCAGGAAGAGGTAATTGCTAAAGTGATGAACCATGTGATAGAGTATTGGGGCTTTGAGCCACTTGATATTAGCCCAAACTCCCAATATCTGCAGACAACAAACAAGTAGCTGAAGGTTGAGTTCAATCACATAATGGAAAATTCAACATGCTGTGCCCACACAATGAAAACCCAGTAAAGCTGTGGACATTGAGCTCAGTGGAACTTCCTGGTTGGTGAGCCCATTGACGTGCAGAAGGGTGATGCACCCTGACTCCATGGAGAGGGCTCAGAGGCTCTGCATGCTGGACCTATTTAGACCTTGCCCCATGTGTCCCTTCATTTGACTGATCCTGATTTATATCTTTAATAGCAAAACTGTCATTGCAAGTGTAGCACTTTCTTGAGTCCACCAAGCTTTTCCAGGAAATTACCACTCTGAGGACTCTGAGGAGGTCTTGAGGACTTTCAAATTTATAGTCAGTTGGTAAGAAGTGTGGGTGGTCTTGGGACTTTTGCATAGCAGATAGTGTCTAAAAGGAGGGCATCCTGGCAGAGAATTGAACTATTAACCCATAGGATGTGGGTTAACGGCTCCAGGGGCATAGTGGCAGCATTGAATTGCAGTAGACAAATTGGTGTCAGAACACGCACCTTTATGTCTGTAGATACGTTCTTTCTACCTGTACATTCTGTCTTGACTCTGCTGTAACTTTGGTTTACTTGGGACTTTGCCTTGACAGGCACCCTTGTAATATTTTAGACTCTTCTATTGTGACACAAAGATTACCAGAAATTACTTTGTAACCATTGGAATTGGAGGCAAATTCTGGTGACTACTGGCAATGTTTTGCTAATTTTTGACTAAGAATTGGATTTAAACTAAATAAAGAATTACATTCCCGGTTAAGACATCATCTCAGTGGAAAAGGAATTTCCTGCTCACCAGAGTTTCAACATCTAATGCAGAGTTACCCTACACATAAAGGAAGTCAATGTTCATTTTTTAGAATTCTGAAAATAAAAGCAACAAACCACCCTTGTTTTCCAGATAAAAATTAGTTTATCCAGCCCATTATAAAATGTGCAGTACAATCTAAAACTGATACTTCTGTGTGAGAATTATTAAGCATCCCCCATATCAATAAATGTGTCAATACCATTGGCTCTGACTGTGAACCTTCTTCTCACAGGAGACAAACTCTTGCCCCTCCACAAAAGTACCTATGTAAGACCTGCCTACTTCCAAGTGCACAAAAATTAAATAATTTCTAGTCAATCAAAAAGGACAGAAATGAAAATTTTCAGTTTAGTGAATCACACAGAAAAATATTACTTAGTCCAGTTCATATGTCACAGATTTTAATTCTAAGGGTGTTTTGGTCATTTGAGTGCCCAAATAAATCTCAGGACAAGTTCTTTTTGAAAAGTGAGCACGTCACTGCTTTGAACAGAAGAAAGACAAACTTTTTTGAACTAATAGGTAGCCCAAGAAAACATGATTTGGGGAATTCAGTTCTGGTCATTAAATGGTTCAGTCTTCCAGTATCCTTGGGTTAAATTTCTTGAAAGAGACAATATGTGGCCCAGTTTGGATCAGATCAGCACTTTTGGGTCACTGAGCTATGAACAAGAAGCTGGGATTAATTGGTACCAGTAGGGTCACTTCACCCTCACCAGCAACTTTAATGTGGAAACCAAAAGGACATATATTAGGAGGCAAAAATTATGAAGGATACTATGCTACTGAACAAAGACCTAATTAATAATGTATTTCTGTTTGTTACTGTTATTATTTGTTAGTTTTTCTGTAGGTATTGACTCTGTGACTTAATGAGAATGATTTATGCTAACCCTCAGAGCCTAACACGGTGCAGATTCACAATAGATGATTAATAAATCATTGTTGATAGATTATTAGAAAAATCTTATAATTTAATCTTTGTCTATAGTGAGATGGATTGTCAGATAATAATTAAAAAGGGTTTGGAAAATGGAGAAAATAGTATCAACATATGAAGTGTGAGACAATGGAAAGGGCCTTCATTCAACAAGGCAGGAGACCAAGATTCCATTCCTGGACAGTTGCAACTATTTATGTATTTATTATCAAGTTATTCTCTTATCTTGAGTTTCTTTAATATAAATAGAAGAGTTGGGAAAACAGACTTCAAGATTTCACCAGTAATTTAATTTCCTGTAGAAACAAAATTTTATGTTGTCTGTGTGTGATAATTTCAGTGGTCTAAGTTAATATGGAAGTAATCATCAGCGTTTTAAGAGCAGGGTAAAGAACAGCACTAATAAAGGAACTCAAAAAGGAAACACAATTTTTTCTGTCCTAAATAAGTTCTCATTCCAGTTTGATTTGGTACAGGGAAGGGTGTGCTCCTCACACCAGTAAGCAATTCTTGGAATACCAGTTGGGTACCCTACAATTCAACCTAATTCAGGCATGATCTACCCAGAAATAGCATCAGGTAACAGAGGTAAGGGCTACCCTCTAGATGGCACCTTGCCTCTTCAGATGACAGTCACAAACCCAGGATTTTGCTTCTGATAAACTGGCTATATATTGGAGGTTTCCACAACCCACCCTTGGCCTTCAGAGGCCAGTATCAAGGTCAGGTTGTTACCTAGATGATGCCCTTTTCTTGTCTGATTAATTTACTGGAGTGATTCACAGAACTCAGAGAACTGTGTTACTAGATCACCAGTTTGTTGCAAACAGAACAGCCAAATGGAAAACATGCAAAGGGCAAGGTTTGGGGAGCTTCTGTGCCCTTCTCCCCCCAATCTCCATGTGTTCACCCACCCCAAAGCACCTCCAGTGTCATCCTCTGGGGACTTTCTGGGGGCCTCATTACACTGGCAGAATTAATAACGTCATTGTCCATTGTTGACTGAACTCTGTACCCAGCTCCCCTCCACTCCCAAGTGCTTAGGGTCAAACTGAGTTTCAACCCTCTAATCATGTAGTTGGCTCCACTGCAATCAACCCTTACCCTTAGGTGCTTTCCAAAAGTCATCTCATTAACATAACAAATGACACCTATATCACCCTCAACTCTTAGGAAGTTCCAAAGGTTTTGGGAACTGTGCCAGGAACTGTGAAGACCAAAAATATATGAGAAATAACACTGCATTGAACATAGGGGTGCATCTATTCTTTCAAAGTAGTGTTTTGAGTTTCTCCAGATATATTCCCAGGGAATTGTTAGGTCAATGAGACCATTCCATTTTTAATTTTTTGAGGTAATTCCACACTGCTTTTCACAGTAGCTACAACAATCTGCTTTCCAACCAACAGTACATGGTAGCCAAGATTTGGAAGCAGCCTGTGTCCATCCATAGATGAGTGGATAAAAAAGCTGTGGTACATTTACACAATGGAATATTACTTGGCCATAAAATGAAAAGATGACCCTTTACCACAGCATGAATGGACCTAGAGAACATTATGCTAAGCCAGTCAGAGAAAGAAAACTCATATGTGGAATCTAATGAACAAACTGAACTAACATGAAAAACAGAGACAGACTCATGGAGAGCAGGCTGACAGCTCTGGGGAGGAGGACTGGAGGGTGGAGGCATCAAGTAAAAAAAGAAAAAGAAACTAATGGACACAGACAACAGTGTGGTGATGGTGGGAGGGAGGGGGAGAGTGGAGGTGGAAGAAGGTATAAGGGGGATAAACGGTAATGGAAAAAATACAATAAAAGAATACGATTCAAAAAAAATTTTTTTTAAAGAAACCACCATGAGGTCTGTGATTCCATGGGTCACCTTCATTTTCAGAAGAATGCTTCCCTTCAGAGTGAAATGATCATTGTTGGAGATGCTGTTTAACATTTTGTCAGCTTGCAACATGAGAAAAATCACAGCTTAAGTCAATTGCACACCGATATCAAGGGCCCCAGTTCAGTTCCGTGTTCATTCCTGAACTAGCTACATTTTTTCAGTGAATGGAATACATTAACTTAAGCTCAATCTATTTATTACACCTCTACTAACACAACACACATAAAAGAGAGCAGAGGAAAAATGCAGAAAGTTCAGGGTATATATTTCTCAAATTAAATTTAATGGAGCTTAGGGAACAGGACTGTGGACCATGCATTAAATAAGTGTTTATTGACCACTGCCAATGAGCCAGCCACTGTGCTAGGCACTGACAATTTAGCACTAAATAATCAGACCATGTTTTTAGCTTTCATGTATAGTAGATTGGTGGGATGGGGAGATATACAGTCTATTTTGAGGCTGGATATTTAATTCTATTTATCCAGAAACTCAGAGAAAAGGCAAATGCATTGACGTGAGCCCCACATTCTCTGCCACATTTCCCATTATGCATTTTCAAATTCATGGGGCCAGGGCCCAAGTGGCTAAGAGGCTGTGCTGAAAGTATGCAGAATTGAAATGGAGACATAATTCAATATGTAGAATTAGGCTTAAAAAAGTTAAAATGTACAAGTTTCTAGGTTTATTGAGAAAGTATTAAAAGTAAAAATTGATTGAAGACACTTCAAAATTACACAGAGGAGTTATATCTTTACACTGTTCAGATGAATCATCACAATTGCTATTTTTTAATCTTTATATTTACTATTATTTATTCAGCACTGTACATTATTTATGCACATAGTTTTGTTGTTGTTGTTGTTTGCCATCTACAACTGCATAGCTTATTGTCAACAGTGATGCCACTTCACAATTGAACTACCTTATACAATTTTTTTCCTGGGAACTCTTGCTAAGGACAATAAAAATTGCAAGTAATTTTATTACTCATTTAAGGAACTTCCCAGGAAACTATGTAGTAAACATCGAATTGTTCAACTTTTCAAAAGATAGCACCAAAGAACTATTTACACAAAGATTTCAAGACTGCTTATGCTCCTGAACCAAAACTCCCATCTTGCCCCAACTCTCAGCTGCTATATTGTGTTCCTTACTCAGCCCTAATCAAGCCCCTCACCTGAAATATCCTCTGAAAGCTGGACACCATAACCTTGTTAAAGTCCTGAATTTGCCCTCCTCACTTAGAGATGCTACTAAGATTTTGTCAAGGTAGAGATCTCTCTATCTCTGCCTCAGAAGGTGGTTTTGGTGAAATTTAATGGAGCCAGAATTCAATAGCCATGGTGTTACCAAACAGTATGTGGAGTTCTGCTGCCCACTGCCAGCCTCTAGTCAAAATTCCAGAGGAAGAGGTTTGGTGAAAAAAGTAAACAAGTCTTTTATTTAAAAGCTACATAATTTTGGAAGAATTGCAGGCTTCTGCCTTATAGCCCATTTTTTCTAGAACTCCCAGAGAAAAACCCTGTCACCCTCTGTCAGACCAATGTAATACTGTGCCTGGAGCTCCCTCTCCCACTAAAAAAAATACCATCTGTAGGAAATCCACAGGTGGCCACTGCACAATCATCCATACAGCTTGCCTTCTTTCCCCGTCACTGTCACGCCTCAGGCTTCTCCATGGAGTCTGGCCCTCACCAGCCTTTACTCACTGGGCACTGTCCTTTCTTTCACTTGCTGCCACCAGCCCAGTGCAGGTGCCCCCTCCCTCTGGCCTTCAGCTCTCTGGTGCGTCTGGTACATTTATGATCCCAACCAAGGAGGACCACATGGTGCCCATCATCCACACTGCTGCTACTTCCCATGCCAGGGGTGGGACCCAGGGCCTGTCACCTGGCATGTGGCCTCCAGTGCCCACAAGTCCTCCAGCCCCCAAACAGGGCAGGCTGGGGAAGGAAGCCTGTGTTCCTCCCTACTCTCCATTTAAATCTCCCAGCCCAAAATTCCATGCACTCTGGAAGGGTCCAGCTTTTCCAGCCAATCCTGTCCTTTTTGAGGCTAGCCCATCAGGTCAGCACTTGCCCCTTCAGCCACATTCTGCAAGGGAGTAAGAAGGCTTTTCCTTGTCAGACACCCTCTCCAGCCTATGCAGACTCCATGCAGAGGCCCCCCTCACTGCACCTCAGCCTGAGTTACAGAAATGTACCCTGTGCCACACTAGCACAACTTCATCCCCACCAACTCTGGAATTTCCTCCCTCACTTGGCCCCTCCTCTGCCCACAGTCTAGCCAGGTCTGATGGAGATCTCTCTGTACCAATTCAAGAATTTAAACACTGCAGTTCTAATATGGAGTGCCTACATATTTGTTGAGTGAATAAATGAATTAATTAAAGGTTCATTCAGAATCAGAATAGACCACTTTATAGTACTATACCTAAGCTATAAAAATTCTGTAGCACATTATCAAAATTTATGTTAATAAAGCTCTTGAAGCCATTAAACTATAAAAATTCTGTAGTGGATTATCAAGAATTATCTTAATAAAGCTCTTGAAGCCATTACAAACAAAAGGGGTTTGTTTACCTGCATGCATCAAAGTCCAAAGATTAACAGGAATTTGTAGCAAAGAAATTAACACTTTATTAGTTAAAGAAATGGCACCAAACCCAGAGTCATGGGTGAGCACTTGCTCAAGGACCTGGCTCCCTGATGGCTTCTGAGGAATGGGTTACATAGGGGAAAAACTGTTCATCATGGTGGCTTCAGGGTCGTGGTCTCTACTGACTGGTTAGCACTGGGGTGGAGGGTAGTTGATCATTGCATCCAGTCCTGATGTCCACCGTGGCTCACTCTGTCTGGTTTCACACGGATGTGGTCAGGTCTGCTGTTCTGCTTTTCTCAGTCTGGAGCTTAAACACAACTGGGGCCTACTTGTTATCTGTAGTTTGACTAAAATTCTGTTTCTGATTATCTGAGGCTGACCAGAACCTCATTGTCCTGAGGCTTAATGATTAAGGGAGAGGATATGCAAGGGAGAGAGAGGTGGGTAAGCCAGCATGCTGGAGGAGGCCAGTTTGAATTAGAGGAAAGAAAGGGAAAAAAATCATGTTAAAAAACTAAAGTTTCTCCATGATTACAATACCATGTCCACATTTCTGTTTTCTTCATAAAGAATATTTCAAAGAATCATGAGGTGAGAAGTATGAAAATGTGTGCATTATTGGAAGAGAAAGAATGGAATTAAGAGTGACCAATTTGATTATTTATTGACATCTTGTTACAGGATTTATAATCTAAATTTGTATCTAGGATTACAAATTTAGATGGCTTATGAAGTGTTTTCTGATGAAGTATATTTATTTGATTCTCAAAAAATCCCACAAAATCTTTTGTGCATTTTTTCCTGTCAGTGTATGTGCAAAAACCATGTTCAAATTCATGTACAATAAAGATATATTATAGACACAAACTAATAATCAAGGGATATTTAATTTAAGCATTTGGCCCACTCAAGTAAATGCAGGTAATATTTTATCTTACTACTTCCTTAAGGAATTTTTTCTCTAAAATGTAAGCCAATATTTTATGCATGGGTAAAATGTCAATTTCCCATGATTATACTAATCTAAGTGCCAGGATTAAGAACTCAAGATAAAGTTTCAGCCTATGGTTGATTAGACAAGAGATGAACAGTAGCATTGACCACTCTGTCTTACAGAAAGAAACAATGCAAATAGGTACAGCCTCAGGGTGGCAAACAATATACATTGAGCCAGTCAGAGTCCTCTGGTTCCAGTGGGCTTTCTGTATGAAAGAAGGTAAATTCAATGAATGGTAAGTGGCAATCCCTAGTTCCCAGCTTCAGTGTTTGCTTTTGAGAGAAACAGTGTTTTTTCTCACATGCAGAAAGGGGAAACCCACAACTGCATCCTAAAGCAAGGTATTCCCATAGATAAATATAGTTCAGGTGGAAATTAAGGACAAAAGGTAGCCTGGTGATTTGGGGTTTGTTCCTACTGCGCAGTTAGACAAAATAGACTGTGAAATGCTTTTGTAGACAACAAAGGCCTATAAAAACACTAGCCCATTAATCATGGGTGATTTTAATTACTGTGATATTGATTAGTGTAGCAACTATGCAAAATCTAAGCCAGACACTGCACTTTCCTGAGCTTGCTTTTTTTATTTTTTGGTCCTCACTTTCATGAACAGCTGGCTTGACCAAAGATTATTTTAAGTGCAAAAAAAGAGCAAACATGAATAAAGTAAAGTTGAAGGTTGGAGAGGACTGCAGTGAGAAGTTACTGAAGACAATGGAGCTCTGGAAGCCCTTGGAAGACTCGAATTCTTCAAAGAATGTTCTGCAAAGTGTTACGCCTCCAGGGAATCATTCAGTCAATTCTTTACGGTAAATGTATGAATAGCTATATTTGGTTTATTCCCTAGACTGAATATATGTAGTTATTTGAAAAGATATACATTTGATGTACTTTCCAAATTATACATGTACATCCTGTGCTTTAGGACCTATTCTCTCTGCTTTTGTGGGATTATTGTCTTCCCACACACAATTTCAATTCCTGGCAATAAATAAACTCCCCTGATTCATGGTGAAAGAATATATCTAATAATATCACGTCATATTCACACATTTAGGCATGCTACAACTCAGACCATGGAAAACATAGTGTCTTTTCTGTAACTAATCTAACAGTCTTTACAAGCTCTTAACATGCTATGTAGTGATAAAAAAAAATTAAATTTAAAAAACTGCAAACACTCCATTTAATATCCTTAATTTCTTTTGGTTTCAAATACTCTCTTAATTGATTTAAGAGTTTGAGTGGCCCTGGCCAGGTGGCTCAATTGTTCATAGTGTCATCCTGCACATCAAAATGTCATAGGTGCAACCCTGTGTCAGGGCACAGACCCAAGTTGCAGGTTCCATCCCTGGTTGGTGTGTGTACAGGAGGCAGCTGATCTGTTTCTCTCTTACATCTCTGTGTGTGTCTCTCTCTCTTTCTCTGCCTCCCTCCTTCCCTCCCTCAAATCAATAAACATCCTCCAGTGGGGATTTAAAATATTTAAAGAGAAAGAGTTTGGGTAAATTCTCAGGCTTTCAGATTTAACTTCCCTATCAACATTCCCTTTAATATAACCTCTGAATATGTAGGGTGGAAATCTTAGGCCTGAGGGAGAATTAGGCAGACAAGTGTCAGGGAGACCAAAGAAGACATAGAGCTCTTACCCATAGGTCCTTGTTCCATTTTCCCAGGCAGAGTGTTTCAGCAGCCAGGTTGTCGATTTTTTGGCCTCTGAGTTAACGTCTCTTGAGATGCTTCAGGTCTTAATTGGTGTTAAGCTGGTACCAGGTGATGAATTCCCAACTTTTCTCCTTTTGGTCCCACAAAATGTTTATGAACTATAATCATTTGTCCTCACTCCAAGATTATCAGTTTATCAGTCTACTCAGTACACCTGTGCTTTTCCATGGGAATATTTGGAAATGTAAGGGTCGTTTGCATCCTTCAGTGGGCTCTGGGGAGCCAGAAGCATTGTCTCAGGCTCATCAATCTGCTTCTCTCTCATAACCACTCACATATCACACTGCACTGGCATTAGGACACACGAGGGGCCTCTGCCAGAGGATAGTGGCATCTTGGGGACAATGCCATGAAAACGTTGCTTTTCCATATGCGGTAGCTGGTAGTGAGTTAAGTTAGGAAACAAGAGCACAGATGAAAGACTTGCTGAATTTCTTTCTTTCTTTTCTACCTTTTTTTTTTTCCTGAGGGATGCTACATTCAAAGGAATGAGCTTAACAATCTATTTTTTTAAATGTACAAAAAATAGTTTTTAGTAATATCTAAAAGTGTATAAAATATTTCCCTCATCTTAAAAACTAGTATTTATGTGTATCATGCTAAAATGTCTTATTTAATCCTCATGTTAAACTTGTAAATATATATCAATACTATATCAATTTAATGAGTGATTTCAGGGCCCAGGGAGGTTAAATAACTTCCCTAATGTCGCTCAGCCAGTAAGTGGTATTTTGGGATTTAATTTCAACTGTGTCTGACTCCAGACTGATATCTTTAAGTATTCTGATGAAATGTAAGAGGGGGAAGAACTGACTTACCCACACCTACATCCTCGTGAAAAACAATCATGTAGGAAAATCAAATAAAAACCAAACATAAAGACTGAAGACTTAGAGTCCATTAGTTTCAGTATGATACCAATGATCTATAGTTGGAACTATTTTTTTTATTTAAACTGTTTTATTGTTGTTCAATTACAGTTGTCTGTATTTTCTCCCCACCCCTTCCCCCACCCCCTCCAAACCCACCTGTCTCCCTTGTTTCCACCCTCCCCCTTGGTCTTGTCCGTGTGTCCTTTATAGTAGTTCCTGAAAACCCTTCTCCCCACAGTCCCTTCTCCCTCCCCTCTGACTATTGTTAGATTGTTCTTAATTTCAATGACTCTGGTTATATTTTGTTTGCTTTTTTTCTCTTGTTGATTAGGTTCCAGTTAAAGGTGAGATCATGTGATATTTGTCTCTCACTACCTGGCTTATTTCACTTAGCATAATGATCTCCAGTTCCATCCATGCTGTCACAAAGAATATAAGCTTATACTACTGTTGGAACTTTTAATGAATGTGTTGGGCTAATAATAGTATGGAAGATTTATCAGCAGATTCAAAAAATTAATGCTCTTTCTAGAATTCCGCAGTAAAGAATGCCCATGTATAAACAAATAAATATTTAGATCTTGAATTCAAATTTCAGTATTAAGTCACTATTAGAAATATATAGAGTGTTTTTTGTTTCCCTCAGTAAATTTTAACAAAATATATAGTACTGTAAATGTTTCTAAGGAAAGGCCCTTAAGATGGACATTTTGGATTGTTTATGTGACCTGGGATGAAGGAATGATTACCTCACCACCAGGAAAAATGAATTATAAGTGGTCCATAACATGTGGTCATTTATAGCATGCAGTTTTTTTCTTCATCCTTGTTTTCTTTATTTTTAAAAATTATGTTTCAGGTGTACAACTTCATAATTCAACATCTGTGTACACACTACAAATTATTTGCCCCCAAAGTCTGGTTTCTATCTCCTGCTGTTCATTTGACTCCCTTTAGCCCACCCCAACCCCATCCCCTTTCATAACCACAAATCTGCTCTCGTAGCTAAAGGTTTTTATTTTGTTTTGTTGACTTGTCTTTTTTTAAGATTCCAGGTAAACCTAAATCATACAGTACCTGCCTTTTTTCTGACTTACTTAACTTAGTTCAATGCCCTCAAATTCCATTCACATTGTGACAAATGGAAAGATTCCATTCTTTTTCCTACTGAGTAATATTCTGCATCTTTATCCATTAATCCATCAATGGACACTTAGATTGTTTCTGTATCTTGGCTATTGTAAATGATGCTTCAATGAACATTAGGGTACATGTCTTTTCAAATTAGTGTTTTTATATTCTTCAGATAAATCCCAAAAGTGGAATTCCTGGGTCATATAATAGTTATAGTCCTATTTTTTATTGATGAATATCCATACTGGTTCCCACAGTGGCTGTACCACTTTACAGTCTCACCAACAGTGTGTGAGGTTAACTTTTCTACACATACTCTCCAACACATCTTATTTCTGGTCTTCTGACCATAGCCATTCCAGCAGGTAAGATGGTAGCTCATTGCAGATTCGATTTGCATTTTCCTAATAATTAGTCATGCTGAACATCTTTTCATGTGCCTGTTAGCCATCTGTATAACTTCTTGGGGAAAATGTCTATGTAGGTTCTCTGACATTTTTAATTGGTTTATTTGTTTTTGTTCTCAAGTTGTATGAGTTTTCTATATATTTTGGATATTAACCCCTTATCAGGTATATGATTTGGAATTATCTTCTCCCATTTAATAGGCTGCCCTTTTGTTTTAATGATGGTTTCCTTCAGTGTGCATAAGCTTTTTAGTCTGATGTAGTCCCGTTTGTTTATTTTATAGCTTGCAGTTTCTTTTCACTGAGTGGTGTATGGATTTTAAGCAGCTACTGCAAATGATCACTATGACTGCAAGAAGGGGCTGGCTTCTTCTGATTGAACTGGATACCATAAAGCAAAGATGGTATAGCACAGGGTCTTAAGTACTTGGCTTTACTTCTTTCTTTATTTCTGTACTCTGCTTCCCAAACTCACCTGCAACAATAGGTTTAGACTTCTTTGAATCCCTAAATGAATCTCTTTATCTCTTACAACTGAAAGTCACTGACTGAGACAATAGTAAGTCAGACACAGAAATCAATTTCAGGAGTTACAGAAATACAGAGTAATTCGAGTCCTCAATCTCACCAGATCTCTTAGGAGAGAGTCAAAAGCAAATTTGGAACAAGTTAAGCCCTCAGAATCATAATGGGAACATTTGAGTGAGTTACAATAAATAGAAATCTCATAAACCTCCAAATCCCATTAGTGGTCTCCTACATATAGAAATAGCTGCTCTTCACCTATTTGGGTGAAAAGCCATGACTTGCTTAAGGACGCTGAAATGATCTTACCTGTATCATCAAAGTCTACTCAGGAAACAGAAGCCATAGCAATTATTGGAACAGAGAGAATTTTATATGAAAAACTGCCAACCAGGAATAAAGTTGTTAGCCAGATAACTAAAAGAATAAAATAAAAAATCCAAGATATTATAAAGGTAGCAACTTTGTTCCTAAATCTGAAGGAACAAAGGAAGTGGTTGGAATTACTATACCTTAGGAACTTATAAGTAGGGGCCTAAGAATTGACCCAGACTTCTGAAGAGGAAGCACAAGATGGCTGGGGGCTGGCATGTCAGGGCGGGTGCACGACAAAGCTGGTTGTACCAGTGGTGGCAAAATGGCAAGCTGGATTCATTTGCTGCAACTAGAAGGAGCTGCTACCCCGAGGGTGAGGAGCCATCAGTGAGGGCATCCTGACAGGAACCAGAGCAAATGGGAAACTCAAGTAAGAACCTGGAAGAAGAAAGACATGTCTTCCTCCTCTAGCCTAGAAGTGTCTTTCTGGTTCCCTTCATTGCTGACTCTAATGCAGACACTTGCCCAAGCAGAAATGGTTTGCAGAGACCCAAATTCCAGCATCTCAAAGAATATAGACGGGAATTGGCACATCGCCATCGGCAGTTCCCTCAAGAGTTGATTACCCTCATGCCCTGCTCCTGTCGCCCTGCATGGCTTTCAAATCTATGACCAGAGTCATACCCTAAAACACCAGAGGAGGACAAGTGCACGATCCCACCTCAAAGGAGATGATTTACATATGAGAAATTAAAACTGTAAGATTTTGATAATTTATATCATCAAAAAACCAGCAGAATACATGTGGCAATCCTATGGCTTCTGACAGGGAGTGATGAACACAATATTAGTGAAGCTGAATTTGTCATTAAAATGGACATAACAGAAATTTTGGATTCAATACTATTTCTACCATTTACAGGCTTTGTGAGCTTAAGACAAGATGCTTAACTGCTTTTTGCCAAATCTTGTTCATCTGTAAATGAAGATAATTATGTTTACCTCATAGATTATTGTGAAGATTAAATAAACACATGTATGTATGTGCATAGATAACTATCAGAACATATTAAGTACAAGAGTGTTAAATAAAAAGAACTGATAGCTAGAAACAACTCTAATACTTTGAGTATTTCAATGAAACTTGGATTCAGCATCATGTGAATCAAATAAAGTTGAAATATTAGAAATTCCTTATTTAATATAATGGAAGAAATCCAACAATTTAGGAAGACAGGAATGCTGTGGTATATTTTTTATGTGTGACTTATTCACTCAGCCCCTATTTGTGTCACCCAGGAGACCCACCAAATAAATATCAGTCTCATCTTCCCCAAGGGATTAGTGTCACTTTATCAAAACAAGTATACATTTCACACTGAAGAAAAACAACTTTCACTTTTTAAGGATTATCATGCAGTGGCTCCCAGCTAATAATATTTTGGGTCTGAGATTCATGACTGAAATTTGCCAGTCAGAATAAGAGTGCATATGGGCTGGGTGATAAATGGAGTTTGGCTTGAATTCAGCTCAAACACAGTTTGGTGAAACAGCCCTCTCTTTTTTGCCATTTTTGATTAAATAATTGGAAGAGACACACTTGACACCTAATCAAATTCCCACACTGGTTTCCTCACTTGTAGAATGAGGATTATTTTGCCTGTCAAGGTCTGAACTTCCCCTCCATACCATCAAAATAAAACAAATCCATCTTGTAACCCTGGTGCATCAATGATATTAGTGCATTCCAAAGTCTTGAGGGATATCAAGGTGGTGATTTCTATCACAGCTCCACTTAAGTAGTAGAAGATGGACTGGTCTTAGAGAATGATAGTGAAGTATTTTAAACTTGATCTGATGGTTAAATGAAATTAGAGCAGCTGTTCCCCTTGTGGTCCCTTCATTACAACTTATCAACATTCGTCTGACTACTGGTAAGCACTTTTCAATGTGCAAATTCTTCTTTCTTCATCTGTGATAACAAGCACGTGAAGTTTGCTTTAAGAACAGCAGTACACCTTTGTTATCCTACCTCTAGTTCTCTGCAGAAACTGTCTTCAAAACTCTTAATCCTCTCTCTAGCCTACAAGATATCATGCTTATTCACTGCAGTGATTACATTGTGTTAACTGAATTTGGCAAGCAGAAATACTCTAAATGTCTATTTATATGGTCATATATATGCTAGAGAATGGGAAGTAACCCACAAAAACTCTAGGTATCATTGACTCAATGTTTGAAAGTAACCTGGGGACCTTGAGATAACCCATCAAAGTAAAATACAATTAACCTTATTTTGCACAACAGTTACTTCCTCAGTAAGGGGTGACAGGGTTGTTGGTAATGGAGGTGTACTAGGCAGTTAGGCACAAGCAGAGTAGGAACAATAGAATAGGTACAGCAAATCTCTGGGATGGAGAGCCCCGGGTGCCTAGCAACAGGCGAAACTATAAGCCCCTGCATGATCACTCCCTTAAGTATTAACCACTGGAGATGGCATCTAGGCTTCAGCTCTGTTTCAGCTCCAGGCACGGAAACCAGATGGAGTGGTGCCAAGAAATTATGCCAAGGAGTGATGCCATGGAGTGATGCCATGGAGTGATGCCATGGCCAGGGGCAATGACTAATGACCTCAAGCCCTGGCATCAGCTAATCAGCAGAGACCATGACCCTGAGGAGACAAACCTTGAAAGCTGAAAGTTGTGGGAGGCCGCTTTGTGGCATGGTGTGGGCCCAGCTCCCACTGGGAGATGCACAGGACCCACACCCATGAATAGGTTTTACCCAGGGGAATCAGGCCTGCAATGTACCTACACTGCTATGAGTCTTGCCTTTTGCTAAAACTCCCTCACCCTGAATTGAGGACATTTACTGCAAAGCAACTTCCTAAAAACCATGCTAAACCTTCCAAGGATGAGTGTAACTGGTCCAACTACTTTTGCCTTTACATTTGCAAATATCCCCCTTCTATGATGTGATTACCAGCATCCTTTCCTTTGTTTTCTGTATAAGGTAACCACCTAAAGCGAGCCTGTGCATAATTAATGAAGATCTTCCTGTAAAGTGTCCAGTAAGACAATAGAAGCCCATTGGAGCAAGGGCCAAGGCTTTTGCTCCCCTTGAGAAAAAAGCCATGCCATCCCTTTTTTCTCCAGAGGACTCGGTAGTCTGTGTGAATTTGTCTCATATTTCACCCATAATAATGTGGACCCCATGAACCATCAGAAAATATTGTATTGAAACCCTCCCCTGAGACCTCCAGATTCAAGCTCTCAGGAGGAGGACCCAGCACAACTCTCTCTGTGGAACACGCTAATGGCTTTCCTCACCCTCTTCCTCTCAGTGCATTTCCTTGCCTCTCACTTTCTACAAAGGCTCTTCTTTTGTCTATGTAATTTGTTTCCTGAGCCCTTTTCTTTTATGATTCAAATCTTCTACCTCTGTGACTTTTGAAATAAGCCCTCTCTTACAGTTTGAGTCTAGTCTCTGAATTCTTTCTTAGCCAGAACCAAGGTCTAGTCTGACTCCACCAGTCTAACGCCTGGTGCTGTTTTGACATTATGTGATTTTGAAACCAACGGTCCAGTGATATCATTTTATTCAGTTCTTCTTATCTTTCCAACATTTTAGCAATCACCAAGATCTTATCTTTCTGCTTGAAAATCAGTGGTTTCTGTTACTGCACTACACTATGATAAATACTGAAAGAGTTTCATATTGTTGCTATAACAAATTGCCTAAATTTAGCAGCTTAAAACAATATGCACTTATAATCTTACCATTCTTTCTCTAGTTATTTTATTGTTGTTCAAGTACAGTTGTCTGCATTTACCCCTCAACACTCCCCCCTACCCTAGCCATCCCTACCTCCCTCCCCTGCTTCCACCCTCCCTTGGTTTAGTCCATATGTCCTTTACAGTTGTTCCCGAAAACCCTTCCCACCTTCCTCCCCTTTATCCCCTCCTACCTCCCCTCTGGTCACTGTCAGTTTGTTCTTAATTTCAATGTCTCTGGTTATATTTTGCTTGTTTGTTTGTTTTTTTTAATTAGGTTCCACTTAAAGATGGGATCATATGGTATTTGTCCCTCACTCCCTGATTTATTTCACTGAGCATAATGTTTTCCAGATCCATCCATGCTGTGACAAAGGGTAGGAGCTCCTTCTTTCTTTCTGCTGTGTAGCACCCCAATGTTCATAGCAACACAACTTACAATAGCCAAGTGCTGGAAGCTACCTAACTACCCATCAGTAAATGAATGGATCAAAAAACTATAGTACATTTACACAATGGGATATCTTACCATTCTTGAAAACAGAAGTTCAAAATGTTTCTCACTGGGCTAAAATCATAGTTTCAACAGGCTACATTCCTTTCTGGAAAATTTACTTTTCTTACTTTTCTACATTCTAGAGGCCACACACTTTCCTTGGCTAGTGTTGCCATTCCATCTTCAAGGCCAGCAGTGGTCAGTCCAGTCTTTTTCACATCGAGGTACTCTGCTTCTAATTTTTCTGCCTCTTTCTTTAACTTATAAGGACTCTTGTGATTACCTTGGGCCCACCCAGGTAATCCAGGACAGTCCTTTATTGCACGATCATCTGATGAACAATTTAAGTCCATCCATAACCTTATTCTCCCTTGCCATGTAATATAACACATTCACAGATTCCAGAGATCAGGACTTGAATATCTTCTTGGGACTATATCCTGTCTTCTACACCTACCTTTCCTTTCCCTCTGACCTCATGTTTCTATGAAAAATAATTTCCATTTAGTAAACTTCTTGACTTCTCTCTGACTCCAGAGTAGCAACAGTGACTTTTACTGAACTTGAGAAATATACAGTTGACCCACATCATGTATAATTTAAGTTGGCCCTCCGCATACATGAGTTCCCAACCATGGATTGAAAATACAGTTGACTCTTGAACAACACGTTTGAATTACATGGGCCAACTGCAGGTGAGCTCACAGGCCTCATCTCCTGTACCCTCCCAGGGCATTGCCAGGGTATAGTGAGCATACATTGTACTCTCTGTAGTTAAAATCAAACCCGTGGAGGCCAGCCTTGAACATTCCCGGGATAGATAAAACTAGTTTAGTCACACAAATAAAACTTAATTGAGCTTACTTTGCAAGACTAACTTGACCTGGGTTAATTCTTGCTTATGCCTCTGAAATTCACAAGCAAAACTTGAACTGTGTTGAACTACTGAAAGTTCTAATGTTATAACCAATCACTGTAAAGAATAAACAGTCACTGTTTTTTCATTATATATGTTAACAAAAGGCAAGAACAGCAAGTGGGGTCCTGCTGCCTGTCGCCACCCTCTAGGCAATATTCCCGAGGCAAAGTTTTGGTGATAAAGAAAAGGAGTCTTTACTCAAAAGTTACACAGTTATTGGATAACAGCTCTCCACCTGCATTAGTCACTTAAGCTTATCAATTAAAGCTAAAGTGTTTAACATCTGAGTTTTCCTATTCCCTCTGTTGGTTTTTAATTATCTTATTTCCATAGGATTAGTTTACAAACTAGGGTTAGTTTACAAACTAAAACAACATAGGATACAGAAACTGCACAGTTTTGGAAGAATGGCAGGCTTCTGCCTCAGCTCGTATCCTCTAGAACACTCAAAGAATAAACCTCCCACCCTCTGCCAGGACAGCCCTATCCTAGGCTGCACCCAGAGTTCTTCCCATCCTAAATGCCATCCGTTGGGAAATGTAGGCAGCTGCAGCACAATCATCCAAGCATCTTTGAGGCAGAGAGCTTGAGAGTCCATCTTTGCCCTTCTTTTATTTTAAATCTTCTGGTCCATGATTCCACCGCTCTGGAGGCATTTAGCCAATCCCATCCTAGACTGTTTATCATTGTCATGGGCAACCTCCTCCTACAGTCTTTTCCTTCTCCTCCCTGGTGATCTGATCAGATCTCTCTGTACCATATAAACTGCTGTATGATAATCATATACCTCTGAGTCTTATTCCGTGTTTTTGTTTGAGTGCTCCTGGTTTGCAAAAATGTCCTTTTGGTGTGTGCACAATAAACTTTTACTGATTACTTCTTCAGTAATATATTCACTTTACTTCTGTTATTTCTGAATTTTTGTCACTGAGCAATACAATATCTGGGGGAGGCATGAAGCTATCTAGCAAAGGCTAGGCAGATAACCCTCGGGCGCCTAATCCAGGGGAAAGTATAATTAGACCTATACCAACATATATAAAATACATTGCTTAAAAGTCATTATCAGTAATTATTTTATCTTCAACTGTCTCTAGTATTTACATCTCAATTAGTTCCCAACTCTGACAAAGAAAATAGGGATATTATATATTAACTTTGTAATGTGCCAAAAGAAAATGATAACTGCTACATAAGTAACCACAGCCTAAATAAACACTAGTGGTTGTGCACTTTAAAATGCTATCTGGAAACTGACAAAGCAAAATATAATGAATTTATTTAGAAATAAATTGCCAAGTCAATTATGAGATCATTCATAGTGGTCTATTGAGGTAAATATAAAAACAAACAAACAAATAAACCAAAAATATGGTCATATGTGAGATGAACATAAGTGTTTTGGGTTCTGCACCCAATTTCAAAGTGTGGGAGGTGGGGTTCCACACATCAACGAGCAATGCTGAGGACGCTAATTCAACTCAGCTCTGACACTGCTGGGATACAGTGTCGGGTTCCATGGGTTAGGCGTTCAGTCCCATAAGGCAGCCCTCCCTACCCCGCGCCCCCAAGTCTGATGCCAGTTGCAAGCCCAGGCGTACTTCTGAACAACTGGCTGTAAAGCAAAGTTCCCTATGACCCCCTTCATAAGTTCATTTAATTTGCTACAGCAGCTCACAGAACTCAAAGCAACATTTTACTTGCTAGGTTACTGGTTTATTAAAAAAGAAGAGATGCGCAGAGCAAGGTGTGCGGACAGGCAGATGCTGCGTGTGGCGCACCGCTGTCCTGCGTCGACTCATGTTCACTCACCGGGAATGTCTTCAAACCGTGTTGTTTGGGGGTTTATGAAGGCTTCATTACATAGGGGTGATTGATTAAATTATTGGCCATTGGTCACTCATTTCACCTCCAGCCCTTCACCCCTCCCCCAAGGCCCAAGAGTGGTACTGAAATTTCCAACCCTCCAGCTACGGGGTTAATTCTACTGGCAACCACCCCCTATCCCTAGGTGACCTAGGGACATTCCAAATTCACCTCATAATGTAACAAAAGATGCCTTTATCTCTTTCTAAATTTCAAGGATTTCATAAGCTCTGCTAGACCCTGGGAGAAGACCAAATTTATATTTCTACTTTTCAATCATAATATTACACTAAGTACATCTAGTTATCTGGTGTGTCTATCATCTGCACTTTAACGCTTTTCTTTCAGTATAAATGCTCCCAAAAATCATTGTCCAGTCTGTATCTAGAAGATAATATTGTATGATGTTTACTATAATTTTTCTTTATCCATTTTTATCATAAATATCAGCAAATAATTTATTAAATAGTTTGACAGAGGGCCATTGCGTCACTTCTTTGCTAACCTGTATACTTAATTTTCTGAAAAAAATTCTTACATTTTTGCTTTGTCAATTTCTACATTTTTATCAAAGCAAAAACTCCCTACCTTTTTGCAAAACAAAATTATTAAATAAAAGATGATGGTTGCCATTTTCAAAGTTATGTTGTTACACTAAATAACATTTTAACATTATATTTATTTTTGCTCCCTGACTTTAGCTGCATTCAATCATCCATATTTTTTTGGCATGAGTAATTATTACATATTTTTTCAAGCATAGTCTAATCTGCTCACCATTTTATCTAGTGCCTAGCAAAGTAACTTAGACATTATATTGCATTTATACAAGTAAATACATAAGACTTATTATTAAATATTTTTAGCTTTTCAAATGTTCATCACTGACTTAGTGACTCATAATGTAGATATGCACTATTAAGGTAGTACTGTAGCAACACAATGGTACGTTTTAGTTTCTGAGATAATTGAACTGACAACCAGCAAGATTTATTTCTTAATGGACACATTTATATTAATGTCAAAAAAAGAAGACAGCAATGTTTCATTAACATCTCATTTCTGATGCTAATTTAGATATGGTGTGATGGTAGATTCTTTTCCCTTTCCTCAAGAAACCAAAAGATAAAGCTTCAAGATTATAATGAAGTAGCAAGGGGAGAGCTAAGATGCTGTATTTTAATCCTTGTCATTATAACAAAACTATGACTCACTCACTCACCCCTGGTCATTTCTAAGTATATAACAATATGCAATTTTTAATATTTAGCTCACAGCGTGAAGTGCTGGTTGTTTCCAGCTGAGGTTAATTAATTTTGGTAATATATTCAGCAACTGTGTCAAATGTACTATACCTCATTCCTCTTAAAATCAGCACATTATTTATTACATAATATAGTAGCATTTTTCCTGTGACCTAGTATAAGGTCATGCTTGTGATAGTGTAAATACATCCAGCCACTGGCTGAATTGTAGAGTAAGAAGTTTATCTTTAATTCTCCTTCTAAGTGTCCCTTCCAAGTTGGACTAACCAAAATCACCCAATATTCTCATATTGTACAATAACTGAGAATCCCGTGGGAACAGACAATGTTCAGAACGTTCCTAAATACACACGCATGCATTTAAATCCACATGCCATCTCTGTTAAATGCCCCGTTATCTTAAGCTTTATGGTAAATATTAAATAAATGAAACAAATATGCCAAACTCTTGAGCTTTAAACTCTGTATCACCACCCTAAAGGTGAGAATCATTACTTTGGAGGCTACACAAACATGAAGGCTCTTTAATATGTAACATTCATTCTTTCAATAAATGCATGTTAAGCTATTATCATAGATACCAGAGACTTTCCTTGGTACAACTACCTAAAAATTCAAACAGTTAAAAATCTCCTCCAAAGATAGTGCTACTGTAGCAGAGTAAAATGTAGAGCCTCTCCAACTCCATCTTGTTCAAGCCTGCTTTGTTCCTGTTGCCTTCTGGTTAGTAGCTTCTGCTCAGAGGGTCTCAAACATAGACATGCTGATCATTAGAAGATCTTGGCTTGAGGCCTGAGTTTTATAAAAATAGGCCCTTACCAAAAGTGCCTCTCCTTAGGAGATCAGGGAAGTATGTATGATTGTTTATCAGAGATTTGCAAGAATCTCCAGACCCTGCTCATTTCAACTAGAGTCAAAAGACTAAGAACAAAGAAGTTTTACAACATTCCTTGGATACCTGCTGGCACTCAGTTGTCTGTGGTTGTCAATCACATCTTTCTTCTCTTACTTCCCCTTCCCTTGATATTAAAAAAACTCAAATTCTATACTTTCTTAAGATAATTTTTAGGGCCCTAGTCCCCCATCCTCTCAGCTTGCTGGATTTTCAAATAAAATCTGTTTCTTGTCCCAAGACCATGTCACTCAATGTATTGATCACTATGTGGTGAGTGAGACAGGCTTGGACTAGGTTATGCTACCTCTAAACAAAGCAGATCAACACTTTTAATTTTGTTTTTTTATTTTGTTGTTAAATTTATTTCATTGTCTTAATAACATGTCCTGATATTCAGTCCATCTTATTTTTATATCTTATTCTATATCTTATTCAGTCAAGGTCCAGATAGCCATATACATGCAGGTATTAAGAATTTTAATGCTGCCCTAGCTGGTGTAGCTCAATGGATTGAGCACGGGCCTGCAAACCAAAGCGTCACCAGTTCATTTCCCAGTCAGGGCACATGCCTGGGTTGTGGATCAGGTCCCCAGTAGTGGGTCATGAGAGGCAACCACACATTGATGTTTCATTTCCTCTCTTTCTCTCTCCCTTCCCCTCTCTAAAAATAAATAAAATCTTTTAAAAAAAGAATTTTAATGCTGATAATTAACTAAATGTAAATCATTCAACAATCAATAGCATCCCCCCCCCCCCACCAGCATATTAGCATTGCAACAAAGGTTTTAGGAGGAAAGAGAGAAAGAGAGAGAGCAAGAGCAAGGAGCATGAAAGCAAGCAGGGTAGGGAAAGAGGGAAGGAAGGAGGTAGGAAAGGGAGGGAGGGAGGAAGTACAACAACAATATAATAATGCAGCCAAATATTGATTGTCAGCAATCCCCAGAATCAAGTCTGTCATTTACAGGCATAACCCCTACTTTGTGGAGTTTTCATCATTCATATATAGAACTTCGCATTCATTTGTTTTCTCAAATGATTGAATGGTTTCATTGGTCAAAACCCATAGATACCATCTCCGAGTGATAGTTTACATCCTAAACTTTATGAGCCAAATTTATGGAAACTATCTCTGTGTTAGTTTTCTATTGCTATGTAAAATATTCTCATAAACTCATTAGCTTAAAACAATCTATATTTATTATCTAACCATTTCCATGATCAGAAGTCAGGTATTGGTTAGCTGGGTCCTCTGTTCAAGGTCTCACAAGTCCGAAATCAAGGTGGCAGGCAGGGCTGCAATCTGATAAGAGAGTTTCCTTTAAAGCTCATTTGACTTGTTGGCAGAATTCAGTTTCTTGTGGTGGAAGGACCAAGGTCCCCGTTTTCTTGCAGCTATCAACCAGGGACCACTCTCAACTTACACGGGCTGCCTTCAGGTCTTAGCCATCAGGGCTTCTCATAACATGGCAGCTTATAACTTAAAACCAGCTGAGTGATATCATGCAACTCTGCTGCGATAGAATCTCACATAACGTAACTTAAGCACAGTCCACACTCAAGGAGACAGGACTACCCAGGGCATTTACACTGGGGAGCAAGAATATAGGTGACCCTCTTAAAATGCTGCCTGCCATAGTGCCTTTAAAGTTTTCCATTTTATATTTTAGAAGTAGCCTTGTTCTTCAAGAAATTCGCTTTTTGGATAAATAATGTGAAATAGGTATGAATTCTATAATGCAGCAACAATTTAGTTCAATTAAGAGAAAATCTGCCAATTTTACCAGAAAATTTTCTTCTTCAACAAAAGCATTCTGCTTGATTTTTTTCCTAACAATGACAACAAACACTTTCATAAAAAAACATCTATTGAATGTCATTTAGAATTATGTGTAAACTACCAAAATCAAGCTGTGTTAATAATGATGGCTCCTAGCCCCAAAACATGAGTTTCAAGTCAGTGGTTTCTGTGGAATTGGGTACATTTTTCTAGCTCCCTTCTGAATGTTAGGATGCAAGGAGTCTTAGACCAAAATATGCTACCAAATTTCCTATTGTCTTTCTTATTTTACAATTGCAGAATTTTACAAGTACAGAAGATTCTGTGAATTTGTTAATACTGTTATATTTAATATTCTGTATAGAAAAATAATATAAATGTTTTAAAATATAAGACTGGAGATTTACAGACCTAAATCATACAAAAACCTGTTCAAATTAAAAATATTAAAGTCTGTGTATACTTAACAGATAGAAAATTTATTTCAAACACATACACTGATTGTTGAAGGACATTTAAAGGAAATTAGATTCTGAGTATAGAAAACTAACCTTAAGTCACATAAACAAACTGAATCATGATGAAATCATTAATTTATTAAACTTAGTGTTTTCTTTTCTTTCCATAGGACTAATATGATTAACAAAAATGCTTTGAGTATTATTTTTGAAATATATTTATTAGAATATATAAAAAAACAAGTAAAATCATGGCTTACTTTGTATCTTGTGAAGTAGATAATTCTAATTTATGCCTTTTATTTTTCTCCCCCACTCTCTATAATAGGGACCAGCATAGGGATGGGAGCATTTGGGGCTTGGACACACTTGGGGAAAAACAAATATAGTCACTATCATAAAGTTAAAGTAATAGAAAGTAGCATAGGTAAAGTCTTACTATATATTGGATGGATATAAGACAAAAGCAGACTTTTTTCTTATTTGGGTGTATAACCATATAAAAAATATTCTCATTGAAAATAATCTTATATGTGAGTTAAGAGTATTGGGGGAGTTTCTGGACCAAATTTCAGTGTTGGGCATGGACTTCCCTTAGACAAAAAGCAATTCTCAGACAACAGCAGTGTGTCCAAGAATTCAACTAATGTCTGAAACTACCCATAGAGAGCATCAGATCCCACAGGTTGAGGCTGTAGTCCTTTAAGACTTCTCCTGGCCACCTTGGACATATTTAGATTCCACTCTTGAGGTGAAGCTCTTAACTGGGTTTCTGACCAGCAGGCTACAGACTGGTGGTTCCAGCAACCCTCTCCAAATTAGAAAGCCAATAACAGTCCAGCTTATTGACTGCACTTCTGACCTCCTAGCTATATACCCAAAATTCCCATAACCCTCTTTGGGTTTAATTAACTTGCTAGTATGGCTCCCCGAACTCACAGAAACATATTGTTACTGGTCCAAAGTCTGTGTCTGACTCTTCAAAAAGGCCCAAACTCAAAATGTCATAGTTTGAAGTAGAAAAGGTTTACCGATCATGAAGTTGCCAAATCTTGAAGATGAGGCCTTAGTGGTACCTCAGATCCACATTAAGAAAGCACAGAGTTCAGGTTTCTTTTATATCAAGGGAAGGAAGAGTGGGAGGGGCTATTTTTGTAAAACCTCAAGTCCTAAGAGGAATTCTCCTAATAATTAGCACATCGAAAGCAGGAGCTATTAGAATGAAAAGCATGAGAGCAATGCAGGCCTGAATAAGATAGAGTAAGAGGGACTAAACATTTCACTCTTTTCAATGTTACTTATTCTAAAAGGATATAACTCATGAGCAGCCAGACTGAAAAGATGCATATGGAAAAAGGGATGTGGACACCACCACTCTCTATGAATCTCCATGTGTTTATCAGCCTGAAAGCTTCCAACTCTGTCCTCTTGGGTCTTTATAGATGCTTCATTACATAAGCAAGGCTCACTAAATCATTGACTACTGATGATTAAATTCCATTTCCACACCCTCTCCCCTCCCCATTGGACTTGGGGTGGGACTGAAAGTTCCAACCCTCTAACCAAAAAGTTGATTCCACTAGCAACCAGACTCCATCCTTAGCTGCTTTGGAAAAGTTACCTCTATAACATAACAAAAGACACCTTTACCACTCCCAGCATTTAGGAAATTCCAACAGTTTTGGTAGCTGTGAGTCAGGAATTGTGAACTAAAATCAAATATATATGAAAAATATATATATTTAATCATCGGAATAGAAAAATTTATATTAAATATATATCTTATAAATCACAATACTACAGGGTAGAAAGAAATGAAACAGAGAATAAAAGTTTTTTGGCATTCAATAGGTTTGTGATAGTTTTGTTGATAGAAAACAAACTAAAGAAGCAGGCCATGAAATAAATGATTTAACTTAATAACAAAGTGTTTCTCTGAATGGTAGAATCAGGACTGTGCTGTAACACTTCTTACAAGATAAATAACAACATAGTCCCTTGCTCTTGAAATAAAATGATGAAATATTTAATTCTGAATTTGTAAACAAGAAAGTTAATTCAATAATCAGAGGGCTTCCTCTGTAAGATGCTTGAGTCACCAAGCTCTTCAACACCATTCTTTAGGTCTTGTTGTGTAAATTTACATATCATTGCCATTGTTATGCTTCTTTGCCCCTCTTTTTACTAATCAATTTTAAAGCCTTCTAGCTTTGACATATATGTAGGTCATATGTATGGACAGAGAGTAATATGGGCAATTATTTGCTTATTAATTCATTTATTCATATATAAATATTCAGTCAATATTTGGAGAATATATCAGTCAGGGCCTCACTAGAGAAATAGAACTAATGTTTATATATATAGTGCATATATATAATATCAAATACCAACCACATACAAACATACACACAAACTCATTACAAGGACTTGGCTTGCATGATTGCAGGGACAAGCTAGGCAAGTTTGATATATGAAAGCAGGCCAGCAGGAAGGGCAGGTTTGAAATTCTTGGACAGGGGCTGCTGCTGGAAACCACAGGCAGAATTTTCTTTTTCTACAAGGAAACCTCAGTTCTGTCCTTAAGGCCTATCAACTGATTGGATCAGACCCATTCAGATTAATGAAGATTACTTCTTTTACTCTTTACTTAAAGTCAACTGATTGAAGATGTCGGCCACGTGTACAACATAGCTTCATATCACCTCTTGGACTAGTATTTGATTAAATACCTGAGTACTTTAACCTAGACACAAAACTGACCATCACGGTATCAAATGTATGAGAAGTGCCACATTAGGCACAATGGGAAGTTCTATAACGACGACGAAGCTGTGTTCAGCTAAGAATGTACTTCTCCAAGCGGAATCCCTGTGTCTCATACCATGCTTTTAGGACACAATAGTTTTGTTGACATAAAGTAAAAGGCTCAGTCCATCACTACTTAGGTAAACCACAGATTTTAACATTTAAAATTCCTAGAAATTCAAGCCCTGGCTGGCGTAGCTCAGTGGATTGAGCGCGGGCTGGGAACCAAAGTGTCCCAGGTTCGATTCCCAGCCAGGGTACATGCCTGGGTTGCAGGCCATAACCCTCAGCAACCGCACATTGAAGTTTCTGTCTGTCTCTCTCTCTCTCCCTCCCTCCCCTCTCTAAAAATAAATAATAAAAATAAAAAAAATCTTTAAAAAAAAATTTCCTAGAAATTCATAAGTAGGGGATATGAATTATGTTAGTCTTAAAATAGGAATTAAAACAAACTCCACACTGCTCTCCCTTCCAATATTTCACTGACTTGTTTTAAATTTATTTGTTGATTTGGGGGAGAGAGAAAGAGATCAATTTGTTGTTTCACTTATTTATGCATTCATTGGTTGTTTCTTGTATATGGCCTGACCAGTGATTGAACCTGCAACCTTGGCTTCTAAGGTTGATACTCCAGCCAACTTAGCTATGCGACAGGGCTTCACTGACCTTTTTATATAACTCCTTCTCCATGAGGATGGGCTGACACACACCAAATCTATGAAGGGCTACAATGAGACTCCTAAACTTGACTTCCAAGTGCCTCTTCCTAAGAATGTCATTACTAATCCAAAGAGCTCAACTAATGGAGTTTAAAGTGACAGAGTCTTTTATGGAGTAATAAAACCTTTTAAGATGTACTTCAGGGGCTTCTAATCCTCCCAGTAACACAGTAAATATAATGAACATAAAAATTATCTCTGCAGCTGTTGTATGTGTCAGTAGCAATAATAAACTCTCAGCACTGCAGAAGACCAAAATAGCATCTGGTATTTTGATTCACCCAATTTAATCACATGGAGTTTGAACACTTACCATTTTACAAGTTTTGTTTATTGATTTACAAGATTTTTATAAGATTATGTGAAATCCTACAGAACACTTGGTTAACATAGACTCATTCTCTATATCCCACAGGCTTATATACTCTGCCAAAAGGACTCCTGGTGTGGCTTCAAGGAAGGTATGGCATTATACAGTTGAGTACTGAGTGAAAAAAAAGAGACCAGACACTGGATTCTTTCAACTTGTAAGCATATAATAATTTTATCACAATATTAATAAGCAAATTTAATAAAATTTCCTAACCATTAACTTTCAGATCTGCAGGTATTATCTTGATAATGACTATAGACATTTACTAAGATCACAAATTATGTCTTTTTTTTACACAACAGATCTTGAATCAGAATTTAAGATAATATATTTTTATAAATCATAAGTTTGTGGGGATTTTGGGCATTTTTCCTGAGAAAGACAATAACAAATCAATTTTTGAAGGTTGCAGTCTTATGCATACCTTCCAGAAATAATGAAAATCCATTTCTGCAGTCCAGTTTCCCTGCTTGCAGATTTTTGCTGCTTCCCTCACATTGCTGCTTTATAATACAAGGAACCGTGAGCCAGAAGTGTCTTCCACATCATGAACTTTAATGTGGTCTATTAATCATTATGTAATATCAAACAGCTCTAATTATGTCCATACGGCTAATATCTAGGAAATTTTCTCAGTTTATAAGTAAATATTTTTTCTTGAAATTTTTATTCACATTATATGTTATTTATAATAAAAAACAGAATTTAACTGAAGACTTTTGTGTTGTATGTGTTAGCAGCATGCTAAGTATAAAAAGTTCAAAATCAAGGAAACATAGTTTCTGATCTAAAAGACAATGCCACATTTGAATGAAGGTGTTAAATGAAAGTACAGGAATCTTTCTTTTCCAACACTCTCTAAACATAAATACCCCTTACTATGAACCTGAGATAGGCAGAGATAAATTTTCTATAGTAAATGTTTACATGGAGATCACATACTTTTATTTTAAACCCAGAAAACACATTTTAAAGAGATATAGCATTAAAAAGAATAAATAAAAAGAATGAAGATTTAAAGAATTTACTTTCTCCTAGCTATTAGAGAAGGCATATAGTTTGCTCTCCCTGTCCCTCCTACCCGCAAAAAACATGTTTGCCTCTTGAATCTCATTTGTTTTTTAATGATGCCCTGGCTTTGAAGATAACACTCTGCAGTGATGTGTTGGTGCCCGGTGTGTGACAACTGCTGCATTGATAGAGCTATGTTATATATCCAAAGATAAAGGACTGTTCTCTTCACATGATATAGCCATGACTGCTACTATTGCTCCCTGTCAAGATTTATACCAGTCTGGAATATTCTTGTTAGGAAGGAAAATAAGAACTTGCTATCTAAAGTAAATTAGTCTCTGGATGTTCAGAGGATATCTTACATGTCTTTTCTCTTCACATACAGAAATTGAACACTGTCTCTGAAAAAGACACTATAAAAATGACCAAAGTTGACTTTGAAGTGTGTATAAGGCAGAGAGGAATAACAACTGACTAAAAAGAGGAGGCTATCTTTCTTGAGGCCATGGTCAGAGGGTGTGGATTTTGAAATATAGAAGGGATTTAGGTTTCCACATGAGAGAAAGTTGGCTTAGAGATAAGAGACTCTGTCCTTTTTGACTGTCCATCTGTCTTGTATAATAAATGTGTAATCCTGCCTAGTGGTTGACAAATGAATAAAATCATAACGTGAGATGGTACACAAGTTGGTATAGGTTAGTATGAATCCTTTACCACATCGCAAGCTAACTAATTTGTAATTTTTATTATGAGATTGGGGAAAAACACTGGTTGATATGCCACCTCAAAAAATGTACTTAGCAAAGCAATGATTTTAAGAGACTTGTAGAAACATATGTGGGGCTCAACCTAGTTGGCCCCTTCTTGAATAATTCAGGGGACAAAGAGTTAAAGAAAATTCTGTTTGCCTACAGCTCCAAATTCAAGACTACTGATCATCTGATAATCATAGATTTTGCAGGACTGAAAAATCAAAATTCTTTGTCTCATAGTGAAGCTAGTGCATGCAAAACCAGGAAGCAAGAAACACGATAAAACCTGGATTCAAAGAGGCCTGAAAAAAATGGGTTAAGCCTGCCAGGCATTTTTCAAATACTTTATTGTCCAGCATAAGTAATTTGTTCCACCATCTAGAATGTAACTGGTGAACAGGCACTGGCTCGTTATACTTCATCTTAGACTGAAGAGTGAGTAGAGCACTGAAGCCTGCAATCAAATGATTGACCCTGTAAGAGCAGATGCAGTGTAAATGGCCCTTCCTCTATTATGTAGCTTGCTCAGTTTCCAGCCCAGGTTATGACCAGAAATTGAATTAGCCAACTAGTAACCACAGTAGGTCCCAGTAAAAATATAGGGGCTTTAATTGCTCAGTGAAGAAATCTATCCCTAGACTTTCATAACTGTACCAATATGAAGTGCACTTTTCATGTGATAGAATTCCTAAAAAGAAATATGTCTCCAGCCCTACAGAGTTGGGGTCATGGGAGACAAAAGAATATGGATATTCTCCCAGGAGTCAGGACCTGGAGCAAGAAATTAAAGACCACAGGCTAAGTCCGTTGGTGGGGAAATTAGTCCCTGTTATTTCTGTTCAACACAATTTGGAATGTTATGCAGAGCAGTGCTGTCCTGTTGTAGTCAATCTCCAAAGACATTCCCTTGGGAACTGCTTCTCCCAGTGTTCATCCCCTTGGGTGGTCCCTTGCTTATTTAATCTGGGATGTCCCTATGACTAGCTTTACCTAAAAAAATGCAGTGGAAGTGATGCTGTGACAATTCTGAGTCTAAGCTTTAAGGCCCGAAGAACTTTCTAGAATGCCCTGAGCCAGCACAGAAGAATTCCATCTACCCCACTGGAGACATCACAGAGAGAGACTGAGTGGAAAAACATGTAGAGACAATGTGAATGGAAAGCAAGAGTGCCCAGGTGCCCCAGCATAGCACTATAATCTCGGATGATGCTGGCTCCAGCTGCATCAGATTGCAACCACAAGAGAGAAAACGAGTGAGACCCACAGAACCATGAAAGACATTAAAATGATTGTTTTAAACCACTAAGTGTTGAGGTGGTTTTGTGAGCAGCATTTGATAACTGGAACAGAAGTTGTCAGCTTCTTTAGTGTTTTTTTAAATTTCTAAATAAATGTTATTACTGTGGTTAGCCCACTTACCATCTTGTATTATGTATTGTAGAAAGTCTTGGGATTCGTTTATATTAATCATTTAGGCAGAGACTGTGTAAAGCCACATTTAGACAAGACTGATCAGAATGTTCACCACCCATTGATCCTAGATCTGGAGCTGAACATGCAGCATCTACATGTGAGTTGAGGTTGTGGGAAAAAAATTTAATAGAGCATTTGGTTTTATATGGAATAGCTGTAATATGTTATGAGGAAGCATGCTGGAAATAATTTGTATGAGGAAAACAGTGCATATGGGGGTGGGTATTTATTTACTTCCCCACTTTCCCCAGTAACAGAACCTTCTTTGATGAGCAAAGTACTGCATATGGTTCAGGTAGAACCAATGTCACCCTTATACCATCAAAGGATGCTGAGCTTCTAAGAAAGTCTATTTATGTATAAATTGCTTATCTAAAGGAATATAAGTCTAAATCTGCTGTCAGACTACTATCCTACCATTTAGGGGAGTTTGAGAGAGAAGCCAGACCAGACAAAGAAATGCATGCCTTGAAGAGAGATAGAGGTGAGAGGGAACAGGTGACATAAAGCCTGTAGCCCTCTCCCATAAAATGAGCCTATACATTCTCCTTCTTCTTTCTTTATTATTGTTATTGTGATTATTGTTTTTATTATTTGCCTTTGAGCTGAACTTCTGTCATTTGTTGTGGAATGAGTAAGACTAATTCTAGCAATTATACCACATTTGACTGTAAGTTTCCTCAAGAATCAACTAAACTTGTTATACTAGACAAGTTAAATATAAATAATCAAAACTTTTCCTGGGAGAGGTATTACAAAGGGTCATATCCTCTGATGTTGCTCAAAGCCATAGTGGTTCCTCTCCAACAGAATTCTGCACTGTTTTATCCCCTGGTCTATGTCTCAAAGAGGGTCTAACTTTCTGACCTGTATTTCATTAAGGCCCCATTTCAGGTAGGGTGTCTGGAGGCACATGTATCAAGGACAGCATTATTAGTCCAAGTGCAGAGGCATATTCTCTTTACAAACAAAGGTCCTGGGAGGTAACATAGGCTGCAGTCTGGGACTGAAATCACTGGTTACCAAAAAGAAAATATCAGGGGCTTTTTTTTCAAAGCCTAGGGAATTTAAGCTACGTTCTGTGCCCTTAAGTCTCAATGGGGTGATGAATAAGCAGAACTCTGAAATGTGGATAGCAAAGACTAGTCACAAATTGAAAGGGTAAAAAGATCAGAGGATGTAAGGGCCCTGCCCAAGGAGATCTTGCTGAACAGATGCCTTTTGCTCACTTGGTATGCTTGTTTTTGTGTACATGTACATGCACATAGGTTGAAGGAAATGTCATAAAGATGGTCACAACAATCACTAGACTTCCAGTCAAGATGGTGGTATGGGTAAACACGGCTTGCTTCCTCCACAGCCACATCAAAATTACAACTAAATTATAGAGCAATTATCACTCACAATTGGCAGCAGCTGAGTTGAATGGAAGTCTAACGACTACAGAATAAAAAAAGCCACATCTATTCAGACTGGTAGGAGGGGAGGGAGGAGACATGGAACAGGTTGGTCCCACATCCACATGTGGTAGATAAAAATTCAGGAGGGATATGTTGGGAGCAAGGAGTCCAGCCCCACAACAGGCCCCTCCAGTCCAGGATTCCAGTGTCAAGATGATAAGTCCCCATAACTTCTGGCTGCAAAAAACCACCAGGGACTGAGCCAGTGGAAGAAACTTCTGGACTTCCAAGCAGTTACATTTAAAGAACCCATACATGAACTTACTCAGACTCACTCCCTCTGAGCTCTAGCACTGGGGTAGCAGCTTGAAAGGTACCAGTGGCATACAGGGAGGAACTAAAGTGTCCGGCATCAAGGCAAGAGCTGGGGGACAGCTTTCTCCCAAATAGAAAGGTAGGAAGTGCCACAGAGCTGGAAAGCCAGAGACATATTGTTACAGGGTACAGCCAAGAGGGGGGGCCCCAAATGGGCATTTGAAGTGCGGTCCAGAACTTAAGGTGTCCAGGAGATTTTAAGATGTCTCCATCCCCGCCCCCCAGGTTGTGGGTTGGGGGAAGGGACAAATGGAGCAGGGCCATTGAGAGCTATTTTGCATAGCAACAGCCTTGCAGCTAAGCTCTGGCGTGGTCATTTAACATATCTATAGCCTTTGGCTGGTCACTTAGATATGTTAAATAGCTGTGGCCATGCCCTGAGCCAGGGGAATGGAAGTAACTTCCCCACCAAGACGTAACTGGGGGGCAGGTCCCCCGAGTTACAGCACCTGGGTGGGAGCTTGGAGATGATTGACTTCAGGACACGGGGGCCATGCCTGCCCAGACCCACAATGGCAGTCCAGTAAAGCTGGAAGGCTTTGAGAGTTCTGGCACGTGAGGCCGAGTGTGGGAGGAGTCGGAAATGGGGCTGCAGAAGAAGATTGGCTGGGGAGATTTAAACCCAGACATGGCAGCATTAGAGGGAGAACCATGTAGCAGCCCTGGGGGAGAACCATGCTGCTTTAGGAAGGTGAACCATTCACAGCCCTGAGAGAGAGAATCACCATGCGGCTTTAGCAGAGAACTGCGACTCAGCTTTGGCGAGTGGCGACCCTCCCCCTTGCAGCCATTGTGCAGGGAGGAGGACCACGCAGCAGCCCTGGAGGAGAACCATGCGCAGCCCTGAGGAGAGAACCATGCGCAGCCCTGAGAGGAGAGAACCATGTGGCTGTGGAGGTGCAGAGAGGATCACAGCCATTGGAGAGAGAGCCACACAGCTTTAGCAGAGTGAAGACTCCCGCAGCCCTGAGAGAGGAAGAACCACGCGGCCTTGACAGAGTGGGGACTCCCATGGCCCTGGGAGAGAGGACCACGTGCCTTTGCCAGAGTGGGGACCCACCCCCCGCAGCTTTAGAAGGGGGAACCACCACCTGGTTTTAGCAGAGATCCCGGCGACTCAGCTGAGGGTGCCGGGAACCCAGGGAGGTCTCCCAGTCGAGATGGAGGACTAACTGGGAACAACCAGAGGACTGCCTGAGCCATGGACTTCTATTTCCTTTCCTGAGATACAGTACTCTGGACTGGGCAAAGGGGGAAGGAAGGAAGGACTGTGTGTTTGTGGGTGTTTTAGGGGACTTTGGGATTTTTGATAAAGACACCAGGTCGCTACTTTAGGTTTGTATAGCATTAAATAAACATTTCCTTTCCTTTTCACAAATCTCTGGCATTGAGAGATGTCTTTCCTCTGGTGGCGGACATAATGGACCCGGGGCCTTCTTTCAATAATAGTATATTGTCCCAGGCCCCCCTTGTTGTATTCTGTAACAATATCTCAGACTCCATCAATCTGGCAAACACTGTTTGCCCCACCCTGGAGATACCCTGAGGCTCCATCTCACCTGACTTATAGCTGTTAACAGTAGTTTTTCCATATAAGTGGCTGATATTGACTCATGCTTCACAACTTCCTAAATCCTTTGAAACAAGGAACAGTTGGCTTCAGTGAGCTCCCAGCCCCTGTACCTCTTGCTAAGTGCCCCCAGGCATGGCACTAGCAGCAACCAACCTAGATCTACAGCTTGTCTTCACCTGGGAATCTTCAAGCCCAACAGAAGTAGCAGTCATCTCAGATTACTCTATAGCTCAGGCATGGTGGCCTTGGGCAAAACACAGGTGGGGGTCAATCTTGGCCTGCACCATCCAGGAAACCACAGGGCCTGCATGCCCTATGGACAGCTACAGACCATGTCAGAGCACTACCACCTGTCCCTGCACAGCTGACCCTCCATATAGGGTGGAGGTTGGTGGTCAGAGGTCACAGCCAATCCTTGCAACTGATTGGCCTGGGTAAATTCCTCCCATTGACCTACCAACAGCAACTAAGGCTCAACTATAAGAGGGGAGTATATTCAGCTCACATGAAGGGCACACCTTGAGCACCCAACTTGGGTGATAGGGGAGGCTGTGCCACTGGACACTATAGGACACTTACTAAATATAGGCCATGATACCAAGACAGGGAATCATAGCAGCTCTACCTAATACATAGAAACAAACACAGGGGGCTGCCAAAATGAGGAGACAAAGAATCATGGCCCAAATGAAAAAAACAGATCAAAACTCCAGAAATAGAACTAAAAAAAATGGAAATAAGCAATCTGTCAAACAAAGAGATCAAAATGCTGGTTATAATGATACTAAGGAACTTAGAGAGGACCTCAGCAGTATAAAAAGATCCGATCATAAATGCAGGGTACACTAATTGAAATAAAGAACAATTTAAAGGGGAGCAACAATAGAGTGAATGAAACCAAGAGTCAAATAAATGATTTGAAACATAAGGAAGCAAAAAACAACAACAAGAAGAAAAAATATTCCAAAAAAAGGAGGATAGTATAAGCAGCTGTTGGGAACTGCCCTGCCTGGTATCAGAAACTGTAACCCCCGTCTAGGCTAAGGCTAACTGAACGCCCTTGGAACTGTAAGCCAGCAAGGAGACAAAAGCTTATCTCCCTGGCAGGAGCGCTGCTTCTGCTCCTTCATTCATAACTGAACCCCAAAGCTTGGTCAGTTAGCCAAAGATGGGTAAGATTCCCCAAGGGGGGAACGATCTAAGACAGGCACCATCACATGGGAGGCCCCCAAAAGAAGGACTTCGGGGGCTACAGCAAAAGGGGGTGATGGACCCTCGCTCCTCGGCTTTGACATAGCCTGAGTCCTCATTGTCTGGGAGGAAATCTCCTTATCCCTTGGATGCCTCACTTCCCTTGCTCCACCTAAGCCTGAAACAATGACAGGGTGGTGCAGCTCTGTGCTGAAAAGGGCAGATTCCCCGAGTGATCAGGCCTAAGAAAGAACATGTAAATTCCTGTGAAACCTTCTTTGTTTAGAATGCTCTCAGTTGAATAAGAAGGGTCCAAGGAGGAAGTTAGGTTGTTCCTCAAAGTCTTACAGCTCTTTGATCCTGACTCAAAATAGGCCTTCAGAGTTCCTTGTTATCTATTGTTTGATCCTTACTTCCTAGCAATGAGTAATGAGCTTTTACCTGAATTCTTACGCAAACAAAACCAATAAAAAGCCTCTTCCCACCAGGGAGGGTGGCCAAGCGGCATGCTCCCCACGTGAGGAGTGGCCCTGCTGTTCCTATTCCCCCACAGGACCTGGTTGTCTCTATGTATGTTTTTCTCCTGTTTTGATGCCCCACCCGCAGCATTCTGTGATCACTGCTGGCTGGTGACCCACACAACAAGCAGCCTCTGGGACAACTTTAAGAGGTCCAACATTTGCATCATAGCAGTGCCAGAAGAAGAGAAAGAGCAAGAAATTGGAAATCTATCTGAAAAAGTAATGAAAGAAAACTTCCATAATTTGGTGAAGGAAATAGACATGCAAGTCTAGGAAGCACTCCCAAACAAGATGGATGCAAAGAGGTCCACTCCAAGATATATTCATAATTAAAATGCTAAAGGTTAATGATAAAGAGAGACTCTTAGAAGCAACAAAAGAAAAGTAGTTAGTTACCTACAGGGGAGTTCCCATAAGACTCTCAGTGACTGCTCAAAACAAACTTTTCAGTCTAGAAGGGATTGACAAGAAATACTCATAGTCATGAAAAGCAGGGACCTACAGCTGAGATTGCTCTACTCAGCAAAGCTATCATTTAGAATCAAAGGGCAGATAAAGACCTTCCCAGACAGGAAAAACTAAAGGAGTTCATCATCACCAAACCATTATTATATGAAATGTTAAAGGGACTTATTTAAGAAACAGAAAATCAGAACTATGAACAAAAAAAGGCAATAAATACATACCTATCAACAACTGAATCTAAAAAACAAACTAGGCAAACAAAAAGAACAGAGACAGAATCATGGATACAGACAATGTTTTGATGGGTGCCAGATGGGAGAGAGGGAATAGGATAATGGGTGAAGAGATTAGAGGATTAAGAAGTACAAATAGGGAGTTACCAAATAGCCATGGGGAAGTAAAGTACAGTACAGGAAATGGAGAAGCCAAAGAACTTATACACAAGACCCATGGACATGAACAATGATGTGGGGACCACCTGAGGGAGTGGGGGGTGCTGAGTGGAGGAGGGCAGAGGGGGAAAAATTGGGACAACTGTAATACCATAATCAACCAAATATAATTTAAAAAAATAAAAGAGGGTCACAACAAGTGAGAATTCAACTGCCTTATTAAAATATGTAACCTTTGATTTTACTTTTTAAACAACTATTTTCAAAAGTGTGCTCCATGGAACACTATTCTCACACCATAAATCATAACTGTGATGCATAAAACTGGGAAACAACATATATTACATGCTCCCTTAGACATCAACAAAGGACATAAAAACATAAAAATTACAAGAGGTTCCACACTAAAGTGATTATTTAATATTTGTTAATCTGAGATCAGTCAACTCCTTTAGCATGTATTAAATTCAGAGAATTGGTCCATTAGCACTTACTCTGGGAAAAGATCAGCTTATTGAATGCTTCCCTTGAAATTGCCACACTCTTAACATGGCATCAAGGTTTTATAACTTACTCCAATTTCTCCTTACAGACTTTCCCCTTACTCCATGCCTGTGGAAAAATATGAGTCAAGTCACAAGGATCCACTTTTAAATCCTAAATGGGACATATATATTTTTTTGCCACCATGCTTTTCTGAGACCCAGTAATAGCTTTATTCATCCATTTATTGAGCTAAAAATCCTCCTTCCTCTGTGAAGTCTTTACTAATGCCTCGTTAAAAATGTGATGTTTCTTTAAATTTTCAAAGCAGTTCTTAGCTCTCTGTGAAGCACTAATTTGACCCACCATTAACATCATTTGCTAAATTACAAAATCTTTGTAGGAAGGATTATAATCAATTTATCTCATTATACCCTGAGGCCTAGCAGAGTAATGTAAACATAAGAGGGAATCCACAAATATGTTGAATTAAATTGATCATACAAAGTCATATTTACATGTTTGCTAAGGTGCGGCATAAAATAATGATGATGTAAGAGAGAAATCATGTGTGGTAAAGATATATGATGTGCCACTGTAGCTAGGCATAGAAGCATTTTACTATTTCATATCAGATAAAAATATGATGGAATACTCAAGGTTAATCAAGTCAGCCTACTGCTACTCCTGGGAGATAAGCTGGCATCATCTCTTTGTATTGTACTTTTTCAAAGCAGAAAATCTGGAAATGACACTTTCTATGTGGATAAATATCAGAAATTCTCCAGTGCAATCTCTGGCTCTTGAGTTCTTCATTCCATAATGCTCTTCTGGAAATAATGAGGCACCGGGCCTCCTGTGTAAGTCATCCCTTCCATCAATATATTAAAAAAAACCTCTTGAGAAATTAACAGGAAATCTCATGTTGATCTGTATGCAAAATCCAATAGGGATTATGTCTGGACCTGAGAAGAGACTGTCATAGCAAGGTGGCACAGGAAGAAATCTTCCTCTTGGGGGCAGACAGTCCCAGTCTGAGTCACGTGACAGTACTTATGAGCTGTACAACAGTGGGGTATTCACAGAACTCTCTAAACCTGCTTTCCTTATTCATAGAAAGAGAACAATAACACTGCATAGAACTGTTATCTAAACTAAGTAATAGATCATATATAAAGTGACATATCTACTCTACCTATGCCAGATATTTTTCACATATATAAACTTGATTTTTTTTGTCTTATATGACATAAATTTATGACATATAAAGCACAGGTGTATGTGGAGGACACAGATATTTGCTTAGTCTCATATTTTCTTGAGAATCGTCTACAGTATGTCAGTCATCATGAGTAAAAAGAGGGAAAATGAATAAGTATTTTTTTCTATCTCTAAAGACAAATGCATAATCAGATAATTAACAAATTATCAAAAACAGTCCCTATCCTTACAGACAAATATATAATCAGATAATTATCAAATCATCAAAAATAGGTGTAATGATAATAGAAATAATGATGGAGCTACTTTTGGGTTATTACCCAAAGTATGACAGCATGAAGGATGAGAAAGTGTTGGGGTCACAGAGGGTCAACAGCACTCCTCTCTCTCCATGCCCCTTGAACTAAATAAGAGATACAGGAAAGAAAATAAATGGAAGTAGGAAACTAACCCTTTTGATACTTGATAAAAATGTGTGGTTGTGGTGGGCTTGCTAACTGAATCCTACATTTAGACAGAATTACTCACATAATAGCTGTTGTCACCTCTAAGAAAGGGACTTGAACACTCTGCTTGTGAAACAGCCCAGAGCAGTGATGATTACAAGCTCATGGCTGACAAGCTAACTCCCAGAGAGGGAAGGAAAAAGTGCACCTCACAAGCCAAGCTCATTTTTTCAAAATTTACCAAGCAAGAAAATCTCTTATTTTCCTGGAGTGGAAGGAGCATGGAAAAGTAAGCAGCTGCCATAACTCACTAAAGTTCTCTCCACATTAGAGTGGGAAAGAAAAATTCTCTCTATGCGAGCGCCCAGTCTGTTTTAGGTAGGATGACCATGCATCTGTGTTAGACAGCACTTTCCTGGGTTGTACCTGTTTTCCCAATGTAAGTATTGTTTCTTTTCACTCTCAAAAGAGTTCAAGTGTGTTTTAACAAAAAAAAATGTTGTCTGACAACTCATGTAATCATAATATCAGTAGATAAAGCAGATTTTTCAGGAGGTCAGGATTGTGGCACAGTCTTTGGGAAAGAATAAGAGTTAGTGAGGCTATGAGAAAGAGATGGGGTTATACAGAAAAGAAAATGGGGAAGGACAGAGGGGAGAAAAATATAAACCTCAGGAAAGCATGGGGAAAATACCTGAATAAAAAAGAATGTGTCTTGTTCATAAATTCTAAAACTGTATACACTGCTGGAGCACAGAGTATAAAGAAATGGTAAGAGACTGAATTCAGGATCCCACTGCTGGGGAGAGTGGCAGTTCCAGGATCCTCTGCTGTATTATGGGTTTATATAGCACACTTAAAATATTAATTTACTTATTCAGCATAGCTGCACTGTCTGGCTTTAAAGTACATCCACATAAAGATGGCTAATAATGGGTATATCATAACTGATTTCTCCTATAATATATATCTTGTTTCCTGGATAAGCTGAAGAATATTTTAATATTTTTAAACATAGTCTCAAATACTTAGCACTGTTTGAAGAATTTTTTCCCTAGAACACTTTCAAAATTCATAATGTATTTAAAGATGATATACTCAATTGAAGAGTTTATTCAAAATTACTGAAAGTTGTTTGCTTATAGGAAAAGACACCAAGATACTGAAGCGCATGTATTTATATTTTAAGATAAATTGTCACATGTTTAGGTAATTTCAGGTACTTATTTTTGGTAAGTTCATGAATTGAATCATAAAATTCAGTGATGTTTTTTCTATGTGACTATGAAAGAAATTTCCATGAAATTCAGAAAAGTAAAAAAAAATAATTATCTCTAGACAAAATTGTATCTTTCAATCCAATTTCAACTTTCACATTTACCAAGTAGTAAATTTTACCATAAAAATATTTAATAGCTTATTAGCTAGAAATGGGAAGCTATCTCTTAATTTGAAATCATTCCACATTGTCTCAACTTACAGCTATTGAGCCCCTACTAATCTACTATATACTCATATTTTATGAATGTTATAATATTATTCACAACAATCCTGTGAGAAACATATCATAAGTTTTTGCATGAGGAATTTGAACCTGAGAAATGTATATATTAATAGTTAACCAAAATCATGCCACCAATAATCAATTAATAGAGCTTGATTTTAAATCCAAGTCTGCTTGCTGCAAAATTTAATGGTGTTTTGATTTTATCACATGGCCTCTTTCGCATTACCAAATCTAATGCATTTTATTAGATTTGAAAAGTGGAACAATTACAGTGTTTCACTTAAATTTTATCTAAGCTTTAGCTGTTTTTAGGGTATGCAGTTTATGGGACAGTCATATCAGTCAGAAAATGATTTAATGATAACCACATCAAAAGTGGTTATAAACCTCTGAGGTGTTGCTATTGTTCACTTCCTGCTCCCCTAAAGCACTGTCGTCTGTCTTCCAGTGTCTGTCCTATTACCTCCATTACAAAATCATTATGCAGAATGGTGCAAAACAGTTTCTCTTGCTGCTTACTCCTTTTTACTTTCTCCTTATTTTAGCCAACGGAGCTTTTGAGTGAAGGGTAAAAAAATCATGTCAAATTTAAATTGTCCAGTAGCACTTCTAGATTGCTCTAGATTTCAACCTAATCCACTTAAGTTTCTATTCTTTAAAAGGATTATCCAAATGTATTCCATATGAACCTCTGTAAAGAAAGTTCCTATGAGCCAGGCAGGAAGTATTTCTACACTTTGACAAAGACAACACTGATACATTATCAAGTGCAATAACAATTTAGAAAGCAATCATCCTTTATTTTAAGACCTGACCCTTAGACAAGAACAAATAAATATAAGAGGCTGTAACTCTTGAACTATAGAAAAGGAATCCTAAAATTTTATGCTTTTGCTATCTGTGTATCTGAGTACACTGCACAAAATGTTATAGGATGGAAAACATATTTTGTAGGACTGAGAGTAATTGATCAGAGTGATACTGTTTCGTTCATTTGTTCATGGTCAAGTCCTTGGGATTCCAGAGGGATGAACTTCACACAAGACTTTTAAACTGAAATGTCCCTTATCATAGATAACGTAGATCCTTTCTGATACATTTTAATTTATACTTTTGTTTCTTCCCAGTGTCTTTCATTCAAAATACTCTAGAAAAGCAAATTTATAACTAACTCTTCCAAACACTTTTCCTTTATAGTCTAAAAATGAAATTATTTTAGTCTATGGTAGAGAGTAAAATTCTAACCATTTTTCAAGGTTCCACTCTGCAACATCTCTTAATTATTTCTAACAGTTATGGGATAAAAATATGAACACAGAACTCCCACTAAAAATTAGAGTCCCACTAAAAATTAAGAGGTTAACTCATCCTCTTAATATGGTAAACTCTATAACTGATGCACATCTGGAAATGGAGGAGAATTTTCAAGATACTAACACAGAAATACTTTGTGTATTTGGGGCCCAGGAAAAAAAGCAGGGGTGGGGAGGGACAGCAGGGGGAGGTTCTTAGTAGAGTCTATGAAGACACTGAATGAAGAACAAGATACTATCTCCCATATAGATACGTCAACATATATAAGCATCTCCAGAATGTATATAGGTGTCTGGGAACATAGAGAAAGATCCTGTATCACTAAATTGTCTTTTTTAACCACCCACGGAATGGAGACCTAAAGCAAGATAAGTTCTATAAAAATAAGGAAATAATATCTGTTTTGTTTTATACCTGAGTTTCTGCTTAAAATTGATAACCTACAACAAAGTATTCAACAAGTATTATATTCTTCATCACTATCCTCTTTTAACTAAATTCAAGCTTTATAAAAGCAGATGATATTTATTTTGCATTTACTATTACCAAGTTGCTATGTTAAACACTTTAAATTTATTATCTAAAGCAATTCTCACAAAAGTCTGTTAAGGTAGGTATGATAATTGCCAGGTTACTGATGAAGATGATGAGCCTTGGAGAGGGCTAATATATTAGAGAGGGCAGTAAATTGCCTAAGGTCACAGAGATAATAAGAGGCCAAATTGAGTTCAAATCCACCTTTGTTTGCATCCAAAATCAATGCCTTTAAACCATATACACTGTCAATTTAATGCAGTAAAAAGTCACTCCCTGGAAATTTTCTAGAGACATAAAACTTTGCCTTATTTTTTCAAGGAATGCAATTGCTCAGGGTAAATCTTTCTCCAAAGAAAACATTTTAAGTCTTCACCCTCTCCTCTTCTACACACATATGTAGTCTATACAGATACCATGACCTTGTCATTGACGTGATGGGTAAAGGCTTTCCACCCCATTCTTTCTTATGTAGTCTTATTTACTCTCCAAAATAATTAGCTTGAAATTAATTTTTATATTTATATGCTGCTTCTCCCTGAATGTTTTTCAATGCCTTGTACAATGTTAGAAATTTTTTAAAAGACATTGTCCCAGGTAATTTTAATAATCAATCATTCTCTTATCATAAAAGATATTTGATTTTTGAAAAAAAAAGGCATTTCTCATTACATGCACCTTCATATTATGTTAACTGTTTTAGCTCAACTGTTTGAATAAGAACTCAGGGGAGATTTGTGATGTGAATTGAATTGAATAAGAGGGATATTCCAACCTAATCAGCTGGGAGGAAGGTGACTTACAAGATTAATGACAAGAGAAGGAGGAAAATATTTGGGAAAATGCTGAAGATTTCTATATAAAGCACATTACATACAGAGGTGATTTAGAGATATTCAATAGGCTAGGAGAAATTCAGCTGTAGATATCTGGAAAGAGGTCAAATCTACACTCACATATAGAAAGAAAGGGGTAGATGCTCAAAATCCAAAGGAAATAAAAATGTTCCGACACTCAAGTGTAGTGACAGGAATATTATAGAAACTCCAAGGTCACTAAAATAACTGCCCAATTTATTCTGAGTCTCTTGTTCCCTGTCATCTTTCCTACCAATATTCTTGATCCACCTTTCTCTTACCATCTTTAAAAATGAGTTCCTCTATTTTATATGTGTGGAGAACCTTTCCAGGCCAATAATACTACTACCAATGGCTCTAAATGATGGAGCAAAAAGCAAAAATTATGAGAGCACATAATATTAGAAAGAGATTAGACATTAATTCTAAATAATTTGAAATATACTGAACTAGACTTAAAGCACATTTTTTCTCTAAAGAATAGAAACATTTAAATTTTGTTGTATTTTTAAAAACACCTATGTGTGTAAGGCCTTTACTTTCTCCTGTGTTGGTTAAGCTGTGGTACCTTGAGGAGCAGCTATTTCTAATGCTAATGTAAGTGACAGCATAAGCATTTCACTTATACTTTCACCCTACTGAGCTGACAGTGCTTTTACTCAGATATCTGGATGTTTCAGGATTTCTTACCTTAGTAAAATATCATTTGTTATATTACTAAACTTGACAAACCACTACAAATTGAGATTATGTCCATCACTATACATTCAGGTTTCTGTTCCTAATGAAGCAGTACAAGTTTGCTGCACAATGAATTAGCAAAGGTTCCATTAACAGTAGTGTTCAATTAATGCTAAAGTTTTCAATATGTCTCATACCTAAAGCTATAATGGTTTCTTCTTAAATATTAACAATATTATGTACTATTGTAATAGCTGCTCTAGGAGCTCAAAGGGAAAGATGAGCTATTATTAGTTTAAATTATAACAGTAAAGAAACCCAAGGGTGCAAGTTAAAGCCCTGCACTGTACCCTTTGAAAGAAAATGTCTAACACTAAAAATAGAACTGCAGAGAATGAAACTGGGTGAGGAGCAGAGACAGTAAAATTTTTCTAAATATTTTCTATTTGATTTCATTTAAAGGGGGAGACTGGGAGCCTAAATTATTCCAAGGCTCAGAAATGTTTCATGATTCATATGGAACAAAGAAACAGCACCCTAGACACAAGGAGACACCTGCAAGGCAGTCCCAGAAGGAAGCTGAAGATGCACAATGTTTTTTCTCTTGTACAACCTTGCAGACACCCTGTGAAAAATACAGCGACGTTTTTTCAGAGACCTGCAAGGAGGAGATATACTGTAGGCATTTTCTCAGAAACTTGGGCCCATGGCCTCATATTAAAGGAAGAAGTAGCCAAAAGCCTTTGTGTATTTATTCTAACAATCTTCAGCGCCTTTGAAAACTGATTATCCCGCTTCCTTCCAATTCAGATTGCGTGGAGATCTAGACGAGAACTTCTGGTGCTGGCCATCAGTTACAGAGGCCACGAGGAAAACTGAGGGTCTCATTGCTTCCTCTGCCTGAATTAAAAACAAAAAAGCCTAAAAGCCATGGAAATTTTAAGGAAAATATCCTGGACATAATCCCTATGTTTTCTCTAATCCGATAAAAGCCCTCTCCTCTTTCAGTCTCTGTCCATGCTGTCCCACCTGTGGTTCTCTTCATCCCCTCTTCGTCGCCCCAAAGCAAGCTCATGTTTCCTCTCTTTGGAGAGTACCAACTATAATGACTTCAGAAGTTGTGGCTTCCTTCCTTCTGCACTACTGCCCTTGGTAAAACCTGACTTGTATTTTTCTTTGTTTAAATCATCCCCAGTCAGAACATAAATACTTTGAAAACAAGTGAACACATCAGTGTCATTTCCATTTCAACATCCCTTGCTCTGACTACTGCCACAGAGAAACCTGCAGATGCCTGAACCAGCTACACAGTAAGCTCTGAATCTTGACTGCTCTGTTTCTAGCTATATGATTTTGGGCAGATATCAAATTACTATTTGTTTTGTTGTCTTATTTATAAGAACTAAGTAGGATCTTATGAATAAAGTACAAAGCACATACCTAGCACACAGTAAGAGCCTAATTAATGTTAGAGGATGTGTGAAACGCTTATTTATTAAGAAAAGCATAAATGTGCCAGTTTGCACAACTCCAGGAAGCAGTATTTATATGGCAGCCTATGTGAATAGCGGGAAGGATCTCTACCTTTATTCTGTACATCACATAGGTGTAACATAGTCGGTTTTTTCTTTTAGTGCAGTTTGGCCCTGTGCTAAGCATTAATATAATAAAGACATAATTTCCATGACTTTCTGTAAATTATTATCTATTATAAAAGGGAGTCTCATTTCATTACCACAAAAACAAAATGTTCAGTCCTCCCCCTGCCCCCACACACACACACATTTAGTGTAGGAGTTGGTGAGTTCTTAATCCGGCAGTCCTTTTGTCACATTTCTTTTCTGCCAACTGCTAAGTTCAAAGTTTTGATAGAACATGTCAGACTGGCACGATCTGCCAGCATGTCTCATTCCTCCCTACCAATTAATCTATAAAGATAAAATGAACTTGTAAACCCATGGGATTCTCCAAGTCCAAAAGTGAGCACACCTCCTAAAAGGTAAAGCAGACGTGTTTTTTTCAAAGAACTTTCTTTCAGCTTTTCCTTACAAGTTGTGAAACATGCCTCTCATTGGCTAAACTTTGACTGAGAATTCATTTCTGCTTTAGTAGTTCTTTTTTAATTTTACATTTCTTTGCTCTATGCCATCTCTTTCTTGTTGGTCCTTTATGTCCAAATAATAACTTTCTTCAAACTGAGACAGGTACCTCAAAAGTGGTAACCAGTAACAGACTGCTGGTAGAAAACCTTTTTGTGTGAGCACAAATGGCCACATAGGGCACAAAATATCCCTGCACATCACTGCTCTTTGCAAACAGGTGACCCTGAGCTTATTCCTTTGAAACTATCCTTTAGGTTTCAGTTATATCCAGACATCAATTATTTTGCCCCATCGAATATTTGATAGAAATATCATGCACCTACTCTACTCAAAATCAGGCAAATGAGTGGGTAGGTAGCTATTAATAATGTGCTTGAATAGGAGATTAATTATGAATGCTTTGAAATCTTTATTGGGACAATAGCCAAGGGAAACCCCTGGGGATCAGAGTAAGACAGTTCTCAGTCCCATACTATGCCCTCCAAGTCTCTACTCTTGTTTTAGCAGAAGTCATATAGGGGATCTGTAATTCCATGCCATCCTGGAGAGATTTTCTCTCCTGCTCCCCTTTAATACCCTACCCTGGCCACCACTCCATTTGCTTTGAGACCATTAAAATGAATCATATTATGCCTTTGTACCTATTTTCATTATTCACCTTCAAAATAATCATTTCCCATATTCTACTTATCACCCACATTCATATCTTGATATGTTATGTTACCTTTTAAAACTGATCTACCACTAATTCTTCACTTTCTAATGTCTTATGGTATTTTGTTTTACTTATTCTCCTTCATCAGGAAAATCCTCTATATCTTCAACCTCTTCTCTGAACGTTCCCTTTGCCTTTTGAATGTTTCTCCTTCCTTTGTCTTCTAATGGAAATCTGGTTCTCAGAGAGGAATGTTCTTCCTTGTGTGATTTCCCAAGTGGAGGATGACAGTACTCCTACCCTTAGCTGGTGGATGGGTGTGTCCCGTGGTCATTGTTGTCAATTTCAGGTTATTTTTATCCCACCCTCCCCAAAACCCACAAACTTTGAATCTTATACTATAAAACCGTAACACTCATTACTCCTTTTTACTGAATTTATCTAAAAATTCTGGTTATCACCATCTTGTGCTAGAGGATCTTAAATCTTGACTCACTATCCCTTTCTCTAATACTACTCCTGTCATGTTTTGGGTGCCTAGGTATGGTAAGGCCAACAGATCAAGTGGCAATTGCCATTACAAAGACAATTTGTTATTTACAGTTCTCAAGGAAAGAGGCACACCCACCACTCAGGACCACACAGGGAAGTACCAGGGTGGGGCAGCAGGCAGCAGGAGGCAAGAGGAAAGCATGGGCCAGAGCCTTTATCAGAAGAGGGAATGGGCAAGGCAGAATGGGTAGGCTGAGTAAGTTTAGAGTTTGATAGTTTTAATAATGTTGGTGAGTTTTGCGCTAAAGAGGTGGTTCCTAGTTTTCCTGTACCTACTCCAGGAGTGATTTAGGGCAGAGAGAATATTGACTCGGTATGCCTCATCCTCAAGCCCCATTTTACATCCTTTTCCCTTCCTAACCTATATAAATTCCATTGTCCATCATTAAAATTACTTCCTTGTATATGCCATCAATTCCTTTGACTTTATGTCATCCTTTATACTGTTTGATGTCTATACATTCACACTACACAACTGTACCTTCTCAATTAAACACAGAGAAAAACACACCCATATGCTAATTAATATAATTTTAATTTCATGATAATTATTCAAAAGACCATTATCTTATTACTGTCAAGCAATTGTGTAACATTATCTTAATTCAATCCCTCTCCCAACTCCTAGGTAACTATTTCACACCTTCTCTCTCTTCAAATCTCTAAAATCTTCTTCTTACGGTCATTCAATTGATGACTTTGTTTTGTATTTCACTTCTACACATTCCTAAGACTACATTTACTCTGCCTTCCCTGAAATTGTACCCTTGTTCTCTGCCTTTTCTTATGCTGTTATAACCCAGGTAAGGCCACCTCTTCTGATTTCGGACTCTTTCTCATTCCTTCTCCCCTGATTGAGATCACTGCCCCCATAATCTTCCCTTATTCTCAAAAATCACCAGTTTCTCTCCCTCTCTATGGATCATTACTATTATCACACAAACGTACTATAATTTCTGCTCTTCTCCCTCACACCTCTCAGGAAAAAAATCCTCCCTTTTGATTTAATTTCTTCTCTAGTTAACTTCACATTTTTGTGATTCCATACAACAAAAGCCTTTGAAAGGTTTGTCTATACTTATTTTTTCCCATTTTGGCTCCTCTTATTTTATCTTGAACTCCCAAAACTTAGACATTTCCCTCCTGCCACTCTAGCGGAATTTCTATTGTTCAATGTCACCAATAATTTCTAAATGTTTATTCCAATAATTAAACCTAAGTTTTCATTTTATTTAACCTATTAATACCATTTGGCACCATTAATTACTCCTCCCCATGGAGGAAGAAAAACAAAGCCTTCTTCTACCAACTTCCCAAATGCAATACTCTCCTGATTTTCTTTCCTACCTGACTTCCCCTTTCTTATTAGATCCTATTTCTTATTTTCTTTTTCTCCTTACCTTTTAAGGTCAGAAGACTCTAGGTCTGAGTAGCTATAAAATTTCTCTTCTCTCTCTGTGCTTATTCCTGTGTTGCTCTTACCCAATCTTATGGTTTTCAATGTCATGTAACTATTGAAAAACCATCATATTTCTCAAATGTATAAAATTAGGTTAGAGTTCTCTCTGATCCAAAAACTGACATAAACAAAATACACAAGTAAAGGTAGTGTTGGTATCTTCATTTGGGTGTCCAATATATATCTCAAACTTAACACATTTAAAATCCATTCCTGGTCTCCACATGAAGTTTTGCTTATTCTATAGTTTCCCTCATCTAAATAATTGGTAGCATCATCATTCTGGTTGTTCTGCCACTGAACAGTTTTCTTTCATATCCATCAACATCTCTGTTCCAAATACATCTAGATCAGACCACTGGCCTCCATCTCCACCTCACCTCTCATCTGGATTAATGCAGTTACTTCCTAATGTCTTCCTGCTCCTGCTTTCATCTCTCACACTCTTCAACTTTCAACACAGAAGCATAGCTACCCATGTCTTTCAAAATAAAAACAAATCCCCCACAGCCACCTACAAGGTCATGTTCTGTTCCTTCAGTTCTCTGATCTAATTTCTTCCTACCTTTCCTACTGTTCATTGTGTTCTAGCCACATTGTCCTTGCTGCTCCTCAGTATGCCAAACCCACTCATGCCTCAGGGCTTTGCGTGTGTTTTTCTCTGTACCTAAAAGGTTCTTTCCCCACATGTCCACATAGCTTATTCTCTCACCTACTCTCGGTCTTTGCTCAAATGTTCTCTTTTTGGTGAAGCTTTTCAAAACACCATATTTCAAACTGTGGGCCATTCTCCATCATTAGCTTACCCTCTCTCTCCACTGCTGTTCTCTGTAGTGTCTTAAACCATCCAATATACTTTATATTTTAATAATTATCTTATTTATTTTGCATCTCTCTGCACCCTTTTTCACTCCCCTCCCCAAAGATTCCACTGGAATATAAATTTTGGGAAGATGAAAATTTTAATCTGCTGTTCACTACTGAATCTCCAGTGCCTGGTACAGTGCCAACTCTGCAATAGGTGCTCAATTTATGTTTGTTGAATAAATGCATATAAGTAAAAAGAAGTATGAAAGAATCAAATACCTCCACCTCCTCTCCCTTCAGACATTCATAGCTCTTTTACCCTTTGTCTCTGAATCTTTTGAGCAATTCTTTATGTTATGGAATATTTTCTATTGATCATTAACACCTCATTAGAAATTTAGTCACTAAATTTCTGGTTCCATGAAATTTTTCTCTTAAATGTCCAATGTTACAAATAAACATTAGGAATGTGTGCCATTTTAGATAGAGATCAGGTACTAGAGGAGTAATGGTACCTCTTTTCTTTGCCCCTGAATTTACAGCCTTACCTAGGCCCTCTTTGAATCATCCCTTCTGCCTGCCCCCTGTGCACTTGCTAACATTGTAACTTGTAGAGTATAGCTGAAAGAAAGATGGGGCAATTGCATCATATTTAAACCCAGTTATGTAGGCACAGCTTTTGCCATATCTAGATAAGACTGGCCAGGCTTACAGCTAGCTATTACCCATTTGGATGATTTAGTCTTCTCTTTTAGCCACATAAAAGTGCCACCTGCTACTCACTTGATTGAAGATAGAATGATGTGAGCATCTAGTAAAGAAGACAGAAAAATAACACAGCATTTGTGATTCATGTGTTTGTATTAATTCTCATTCTACTTCCTTCTTTCTATCTCTCTCCATATCTCTTTCACAACAGACTATGTTTATCCTGATATTGAGCCCTTCATATTACTGTATTTTTATTTTCATTCTGGACTATTTGTTCTCAAAATATATCTACCTATTCAATTGGCTGCTGTATGAAAAAATTATTGATAGCTAAGTTCACATCAGAGGTTTGCAGTGAGATACAGCATATTCTCCCAACAGTCTAAAGAAAAGATTTATAATGTCATTGTAGAGCATCATTCAGATACCTGGCCCATTAAGTTGCAATTGATGCTTAACTAATGTGCTTTCTCTTGAAATGCCTATCTTTCCACAGCAATGGATAGCAATATGCCAAGGAGCTGGAGACATGATGAGTGAGAGTTCAGCTTAAGATTGCTATATAGGAGAAAGGCTAACTAGAGTTCAAAGGGAATTTTATATTCATATACAATCATATCTGAGGCAGTAGACTTTCTTTAATCAGATTAAAAATTCTTCCATATCTACACTAAATCTCATATTTTTATTGCTATTTTTAACTAAAGAAGCAGAAGAAAAAATAGTATTTGGATTTACAAAAATTTAATCAGTTATGTAGCAATATAAAGGTCATTGCATACTTATTTTTCAGACCAAATTCATAAAAAGAAAAAAGTCTTTGCCATTCTGGTTCATTTTTTATCTACTTATGTCCTCAGCTTTCAGAGATGATGCTAATGACAGTCAGGTTGTAATCATTCTCTTAAACAGGAAGTTTAAATTTCCACAATGCTTGCCAGACATTCCCACATGGATGTCTAGAAAATACTGCAAATGCAGCACCTAAAAACTCAACTGCTTCTCTGCTCCAAGCTATGTATTCCTTTGTCTTTTGGGGAAACAGAAGAGCATAGTGATTAACTACCAGGACATGGGTATGAGGCCACAGGAGTTTGAGTCCCAGCTCTGACACTAACTAATCCTTTTACTCTGGGCAAGTTCACAAACCTCCCTGTTCCTTCGTTTGCTTGTTTTTTCTGAGAAGAGGGAATAATAACAGCATCTATTCCTCAGAGGTGTGTTGTAGGGTTTAAACACTGAGCTCATAGAAAGCTCTATATCAGTATTAGTTTTTTTGTGTTTATTTCTTTGCTCCTATTGTGATTAAAAGCAATAATAATCTTTCAAGTTACCCAACCTAAAAATTGAAAGGTCATACTTAATACTTCTCATTCTGTAATACTTTAGTTTCCAAGTACTATTTCTACGACAGTAAGAGCTCCTCTCCTTTACATTGTTTCTGCCATTATAGTAGTTCCCATGTAAATTATATTTCTTTGGATTCTTGACTTAGCCTCTAACTATTCTAATTGGTTCCAATCTACCTGACATACTACTTTTCAATTTACCTTGCTTAAAAGTGAGCGGAGATCATGTTTCCCTTATTCTCTAAAACCTTCAGTATCTCCCATTACCTACAGAAAAAGCTCCACATGTTTTAGAATGGTATTCTATGTTTTCTACAATCTGGTTGTAAGCTACCCTTCCAAGTTTTATGTTCTGGTACAAACTCCACCCTTTCCATACCTGGCTAATAACAATCATTTCTATTCATCTGTATTTTTCTTCATACAGTTCCCTCAAACTTAACCACTTCTCTGCCTACCCAAATGCTATTTATTCTTTAAACCATATCTCATATTTCCTATAGGAAACACTTTCTGATCCATTTTAATTCATGTATTATAATATTTCTTATCATTTTCCATGACGCATCATTATTAAAGCAGCTACTCCACTTTGCCTTGCATGAATTATTAACATATGTCTGTCTCCATATTCAATCATAAACTACTTGAGAGAAGACATTGCATCCTTTTCCAGTTTTTACCTTTAGCACCTTTCACTCTGCCTATCACAAAGATGCTCAATAAATGTTTGTTAAATAGAATAAATGGATTTATTCCAAAGGTATTTATTAAATTACATTCATTTGTTGAACATTCTACTAAACAATAAAAACAAACCATGAAACAAGACAGAGTTTTTGCTTTTAAAAAACTTATAGTAAACTCAATTTCGTGAGGTCTGTAGAAGCAATCAGACCTGTGTGATTCTCAGCTTCTGAATTATTTCAAGCAGACGTGTCTGACAAATGAATTAAAAAAAAGGAAACCCATTAGGATGAAAAAGAGTCCATAACTAATTTAGCATTAAAAAAAAACAAATCCAGTCATATTAAGGATAATATTATGGACTGAAAGTTTAGGCCCAATAGGAGATTAATAATGTCAATTAATAATAATATACTACAGTTATAATGCTACACTGTAATAAAAGTTATATGATTGTTGTTTCTTGCTCTTACTATTATAGTGTATTCATCCTTCTTCCTGTGATGATGTGAAGTGTTACAATGTTTACATGATGAGATGAAATGTGGTACTCAGAATAGCATGCAACTGAAAACTTAAAAATTATTTTGCTGGATTTCTTTATTTAATATTTTTGGACCACAGTTGGTTGCAAGTAACTAAAATCACAGAGAGTGAAACTGCAGATAGGGTGAGGCTACCAGACAGCAAGAAGACAGCCATCTGCCAGGCAGGAAGAGGGACTCACCAAGAATTTCATCTGCTGGCACCGTTACCTTGGATTTACAGCTTCCAGAACTGTGAGATATAAATGCCTGTTGTTTAAGCCTCCCAGTCTTAAACAGGTAGGCTTCTATGTGTTTTCCCATCATGCCTGAGGACTGAGAGTCCTCCTTCACTCTTCAATTGACCTACATCTAAATTCTAGAAAGTGCTTGTGGAGCAATCTCAATCAGAACACATTTTCCAAAGCAGTTCAAAACTAGACTCCCAGAACAGATCAACTTAACCACTTACTGTGTTTTCACAGAACCTGGTTTACAACATTACATCTTTTATTTGGTCACTTGAAGAGTACTGGGGCCCTGGCTGATGTAGCTTAGTGGGTTGAGTGCCAACCTGTAAACTGCAGGGTCACCAGTTTGATTCCTGGTCAGAACATATCCCTGGGTTGAAGGTGTGACCCTGGTTGGGGGCATATGAGAAGCAACTGATCAATGCTTCTCTCACACATCAGTGTTCCCCTCTCTCTCTCCCTCCTTCCCTTCTCTCTAAAAAATAAATAAAATCTTTAAAAAGAAAGATACTAGAAAACACACAAAACAGAATTTACCTATCACATCATTGCTTTTTATTTCTGCTTAAAATAAATATTTCTTCATCCACCAACACTACTTACCCAAAGGTAATTTATGAGCTCAGTTTTTTTCTTTTTTCTTTTTCTTTATCTTTATTGTTATTCTATTGTAGTTGTCCCAATTTTTCATCCTTTGCCCACCCCTGCCTCCACAGTCAGTCCCTACACCCTTGTCCATGTCCATGGGTCACTGACACATGTTCTTTGACTAGTCCTTTCCCCTTCTTTCCTCCATTTTCTGCCTCATCCCTTCCCTTTGGCTATTGTCAGTCTGTTCCTCGTTTCCATGCCTCTGGTTCTCTTTTGCTTGTTAGTTTATTTTGTTCATTAGATTCCTCTTACAGGTGAGATCATTGATATTTGTCTTTTACCAACTGTCTTATTTCATTTAGCATAACATTCTCCAGTTCCATTCGTGCTGTCATAAAATGCAGGAGTTCTTTCTTTCTGCTGCATAGTATTCCACTGTGTAAATGTACCACAAATCTTTGATCTAGTCAACTACTGATGAGCATTTAGACTGTTTCCAGCACTTGGCTACTGTAAATTGTGCTGCTATGAACATTGGGGTGCATAAGTTCTTTTGACTTGGTATTTCAGGACTCTTAGGGTATATTCCCAGCAGTGGAATGGCTGGGTCAAAAGGCAGTTCCATTTTTAATTCTTTGAGGAAACTCCATGCTGTTTTTTATAGTGGCTGCACTGGTCTGCATTCCCTCCAATAGTGCACTAGGGCTTCCTTTTCCCCACATCCTCACCAGCACTTCTTATTTGTTGATTTATTAATGATGGCCACTCTGACAGGTGTGAGGTGATATCTCATTGTGGTTTTTAATCTTCATCTCTCTGATGGCTAGTGATATTGAGCATCTTTTTATATGTTTAAGGGCCATCTGTGTATCCTCCTTGGAGAAGTATCTATTTAGGTCCTTTGCCCATTTTAATTGGATTATTTGTCTACCTGGTGTTGAGTCAGTCTTATGAGTGCCTTATGTATTCTGGAGGTTAAGCCATTGTCTAATGTACCATTGGCAAATATGTTCTCCTATATGGTTGCTTCCTTTTTCATTTTGATGATGGTTTCTTTAGCCATGCAGAAGATTTTTAGTTTGATGTAGTCCCATTTGTTTATTTTTTCCTTTATTTCCCTTGCCCTAGGAAATATATCAGCAAAAATATTGCTATGTGGGATATCTGAAATTTTACTACTTAGGTAGGCTTTTATGATATTATGAGTTATATTTAAGTCTTTTATCCATTTTGAGTTTATTCTGGTGTATGGTGTAAGTTGGTAGTGTAGTTTCTTTTTTTTTTTTTTTGCATGTACCAGTCAAGTTCTCACAACACCATTTACTGAAGAGACTATTTTCATTCCATCTTTAGTCATTCCCCCTTTGTCAAATATTAATTGTCCATAAGGAAATGGGTTTATTTCTGGGATCTCTATTTTTTCCATTGATCTACGTGTCTATTCTTAGGCCAGTAATAGCCACTGTAATCAAAACAATACAGTGTATAATATGATATCAGGTATTGTGATCCCTCCAACTTTGTTCTTCTTTCTCAAGATTGCTGAGGCTACTCAGGGTCTTTTTTGGCTCCATATAAATTTTTGGAGTATTTGTTATAGATTAATGAAATATGCTATTGTTATTTTAATAGGGATTGCATTGAATTTATTGATTGCTTTGGGTAGTATGGACATTTTAATGATGTTAATTCTTCCAACCCATGAACACAGTATATGCTTCCATTTATTTGTATCTTCCTTAATTTCTTCAGTGTTGTGTAGTTTTCAGAGTACAGGTCTTTTACCTCCTTGATTAATTTACTCCTAGGTCCTTTAGTTTTCTTGTTGCTATGGTAAATGGGATTTTTTTCCTAGTTTCTCTTTCCGATAGTTCATTGTTGGTATACAAAAATGCCATCGATATGTAATTTTATATTTTAAAAGTAATTATATATAATTTTATTTTATAAGCCTGAAGATTTTTAATTTAATCTCTTTATCCACAGTACCTAGCAAGGTGTCTCACAGGCATGTTGTGCTTAATTTTAACCATTGTCATCTCTTCAGTGTTTACCAGGTGGAATTACACTAATTATTTTAAACATGCAATTGCAATCTCACAAAAATACTTAAAGGTAAATACCACTATAATTCCAACATTTTACAACAGATAAGTAAACATTAGAGAAGTTAAGGAACTTATTTCATTACTGATGAATTTTGAGTGGTATATTTAAACAGTAAATCTAATTCAAGAAACCTTGTGTCAAAGCAGTATATTGTATTGTTTTACCAACTATTTTAAGAGAATCAGTGTATAAATCCCACATTAAAGATGGTCTGAGGACACGAAATTCTGTTTAGTTTAGTCATTCTGCCCTACCCATCCATTTCAAGGCTGTTAAAATTACAAAGAAAAATTTTTTTGATAACCTAATGAAAATGAAAGAATGCTAATTCTTAATAATTCTTCCAGTGGAAATAATCTATGAAAAATTGTAGAGCACCCAAAAGTCACTTGCTTTCACCTTTGAATTTTAATTATGTTTTCATATAGAATGTTTACCTTTCTAATTACATAGTACTTAGGCCTAAGACTGAAATGAGAATGTGCCCTGGAAAAACATTCTTTTGAGCCCCTCTTGATGAAAAAGTATAAGGGAAAATTTAGCTGCAGGTACATATTGTAAAATTAAATATTTGCAGTATATAACCTTTAACATGGTATATATACTAGCAGATAACACAGATTTAGAACCCAGTCTCCAAAAGTGATTAGGACACACTTTGGTGCTATATATGAATGATCAAATTCTTCTCCTCTCTGAAACCAGGCTGCACATATTAACTTTAACTACATATCAGCACTTGAATTATTGCCTGATCCCAATCCTGCTAATTACTAGAAAATGATCTTGAGATATTAATGTTAATTCAGCTTCTCTGTAAAATGGGAGGATGAAGGTATTTTGATGAGCTTGGCTTTTCCCAGTGAGACTAGTTTTAATTCTTAAAATATTTCCATAGATCCCCAGCTCTTGAAAATACAACAGAAAAACAGAATAAAGAAACTATAAGGTCCATTTCTAAGGTCAGCAGTTATAAACTCCATGGCATGTTATATTAAATGAATATTTTATTTTGGTGTGTGCATGTCTGGGCTCTTCAATTACCCTGCAAGGTTCCCCTGAGGTCAGGGATCACATTTTACATAGTTTACTGAATCCATGTTAAATATTCAATGAACATTTGCTGAAACAATGAATGAACAGACACTATTCTACAACTGCCAAATCCAACACAGTCCTGAAGAATAGGAACACAGGCTTATGTATCTCAGGGGCATCAGGTTCACTGCTGGGTGGGGATGGGAGGGGCAATGAAGAATGCCTCCTAGTTCTCTGAATGTTATTAGTCCCTCCTGAGACAGTTACCGCTTCATTAAACACTTTATTTGTTCATGATTTTTCCCCTCCGCAATTGCCTAAAATGTCTTCTTTTCATGCCTCTGGTTGTATCTGTATAAGTTTCCCTAGTTGCTCTGCCTCCTAGGCCACAGTCATTCAAGTTACATAGCAGGTTTGATTTGACCACACCCAACCACAGACGTCCATGGCTTATTCCTACATTGTGTTTTGATGTCTGTCTGGCCATGGGTGTAGCTGGAAGCAGATGGTGTTGTCAAAGATAAGGACAGAAATTTGGGGGAAAAGCTTCTTAGAATGTTAGGTATAGCATAAAAAGGTGAAGAAGGGAAAGAGATGGTGCTTAAAGGGAAATAATTTGCTTGAGGCCAATTAATTAATTAAAATTGAGAATTAGCTATTTGAGGGAACATTATATTAAATATTTTGTCAAGTATATTTTTAATTTTTGTTAATTATACGATGCATAATTTTTTATGTTTGTTTTGTTTTGTGGTGTGTGTGTGTGTGTGTGTGTGTGTGTGAGCACATGCACACACACACTTGAATGAGTCTAATTTACTTACCACACTCTGAGCTTCAAAAGCAATAACAAAGTGGGGTGTGTGGAGAGTGTATGTGTTCACTAGCTACTGAATGTATGATTTACTTCTTTACTTCTTTCTGGTCCTAAGTTTTTCTTTTGATTCTTCAATCTCTAAGGGATAATAGTATTTTTATTTATTTTTATTTTTTGTAAAATTTTATTTATTTATTTTTAGAGGGAGGGGAAGGGAGGGAGAAAGAGAGGAAGAGAAACAATGTGTGGTTGCCTCTCACTCACCCCTAACTGGGGACTTGGCCCACAACCCAGGTATGTGCCCTGACTGGGAATTGAACTGGCAACCCTTTGGCTCCCAGTCTGGGGCTCAATCCACTGAGCCACACCAGCTTGGGTGAAAATCATATTTTTATAAAGCTGATCATAGTTCACTAAAAACAAAGTTCTGATATACAAAAAAAGACAAATATGAGTGAAGAATTTTTCACCTTACAAAGGAATTCACTAAAAGATTTCTTCAGTGTATTTCAAACACTAAATTTATACCAACTTATTACCCATTACTTTTCTGGAGCACATTAAAGCATATATAAAGTACACTTAATAGTATACTTAACTTAACAACATGGTATATAAATCCCCAGGAAGCACTGACAGACAATAAACTGGAATACATAATACTTTCTTTGACTCTATCTTACTAATTTGAGACCCTGGTGATTTCATTCAACATTTATATGCTTGCTAAAAACTATAGGTCACTCATCATTCATTTATTCAACCATTCCCTTTCAAAAATCTGAGTTCCTACTATAACCAACTTAATTTTTAAATGCATTACAGTCTGAGACACCAACAATGAACAGAATTACTCTCATTATCAACAATAGCAAATAAATACATTCACAGACAATAATAGATAAAAAATATTATTAGACATTACTAATCAACACTAGGGTAGCTGTTTGAAGAGTTGCAAGTTTGAACTTTGCTTGATTTATTTGTAATTTTTGATAAATGTGCAACTATCTCTAGACTTCAGTTTCTTTAAATTTGAAATTAAATATTTATCTCAGAGTGTTGTTGGAGGGCTAATTAAAGTAACATATGTAAATTATTTAACATACTACCTGGGACAGAGTAGGTTCTCAATAATCATTAACTCTTTGTTGTGTAATTATATTACTATTTTATCATTATTACTATTATTATTTGCCTTATATTGAATAATTTAGATTTTTTTCCTGTTTCTTTGGCAGATAAGAACCAGCCTTCTTACACTTACTCATTAGTCTTCCCAACTCAGCAGTCAGCATTTTTAGTTAGGTAATTCTTCATGCTACAAATGGAGGCATTTATCAAAACTTACCAAATTTCTTCCTCATGTACAAGAAGAAGCCATCCTGGCATATTCTCTGTCCATTGAAATGTGCACTCAGGCAGTGACACGGAAATCAGTACCACAGGAGCTAATGATCTGGTTCCATTAACAATTGTTCATTTGGGTGGTAAGTGACCTGAGACGAAGAGAAAATGCAATTTTGTCTGCCAATACAGTAAAAAATGGTTGCCATTACAGTTCTACAGAGATTATAATCAATGATATTTTATTGGCACAATTGAACTACATTGTAACCAATTAAATCCCTGTTTTGATGACATGGAGTAAAATGAAAGAGTTGAGGATCTTTCATGGCTTCTACAAAATTAGCTCATGTACAACACTTTAGCCTTAATGCCTTTTTAATGGCAGGAAGTCACCTTGTCCACCTGATAAATTAACCTGCTCTTTAACCAAACAATTTCAATCTCTACACAAAAAAAATTTAAAAGTTTTCATATCCTCAAAGAAGAAAATGGTTTTCTTTCTGCTGATTTATAAATTAATGTTTTTGTTGTTTCTTTAAATATATATTGAAATTTTTTTACATGGAAATTGGCCGCTTTAAGATTTTATTTCCAACTGACTGTACTATGGACAAATCATTGACATATTTAAAGCTGTCATACACTTTTATTATCCAGAAAATTATAATGAATAAGCATTTATGAAACATGTTGTCTAATGTTGTTTGGATCTAATTATGCCAAAGTATGATTTTTTCACAAGAATCATTACAGAGTACAAGTATGGGTATATAAAATAAAATATTTGGTTTAAGTTAAGTTTCCCAAATATTTGGGCTTTGCAGGATACTCTTCATGTTTTTGAAACCACAGTTTTATTTCTAAGAGACAGGTACCCTAAAATCATGTAAACCCAGTTAATTTGGTCTGACCCATGATAGTGATGTTTCCTAAACTTCTTTATTATCAGAAAGATTTCATAACATAAAAAGTGCTATGTCACTAAATTATTCAGGCAGGTTCATTTCTTCTTGCAAATTTACTGAGAAGAGAAATTCAAATAAAGAGAAAATTCTGTTTCTTCTCTGTCCTTTCCAATTTTTAAAATTGATTTTTGTTTCAAGCATTACTGAGCTCCATTTTTTTTAGATTTTTACTTATTGATTTGAGAGAGAGAGAGACAGATAGACATTGATTTGTTGTTCCACTTACTTATGTATTCATTGGTTGATTCTTGGATGTACTCTGAGTGGGAATCAAACTTGCAACGTTGGAATATTGGTATGATTTTCCAACCAACTGAGCCACCTGGCCAGGACCCATTACTGAGCTCTTAGTTTGTAACAGATACTGTGCTAAATGCTAGATATAGGAAGTTAATAGAACACAATAATTTTCTTTCAAAATTTTATTTTTTTACTTAACTTTTTTATTGTTTGTTCACTTACAGTTGTCCCCATTTTTTACCCCATTACTCTCCCCTGCCCTACCCATCCTCCTCTCCCCACCATTGTCTTTGTCCATGTGTCTTTTATACATGTTCCTTGACAACCCTTCCTCTTCTTTGCCCCCTTATCCCCCTCCTCCCTCCCCTCTGTTTACTGTCACTTTGTTCTTTATGGCCATACCATGCTGAATATACCAGCTCTCATCTGTCTTTCAAAATTTTAGTCTTGTCTTTCCATGTACTGATAAACAAATATTGCCTTTTTTTTTGACTGGATGTTGCTGAAGAAGAGTGAGATCTGGCAGGAGGTAAATGGAGCCCATTGGATAACTGTAAAATTCTGTCATTAACATGAACACTTTGTCTATTTTGTCCAGCAGAATTTGTCTGCTTTGAAGAAACATAGCCAAATTCTTTCATCAAAAGACCTGTTAAGACACTGATGGTCAAGATTCTGTTTTGTTATACACAAAGGAAACTGTTCTCATCTAGGGAAGAAACAAAAAAGTTGGGATAAAAAGAAATCAGTTTTCTTCTCATAAGAAGATTTGCAGTCCTAATTACCTTTTATTACTTCTTTGAAGTTGTAGACACATAAAAAAATATGATTCTTTTTTATGACAGGTTGGTTGGTTCATTTAATTATTTTAGCTAAATAAGTGTAAAAGTTAGTATCACATTTAATATAAAACTTGGAGAAAGTCCCCTGGTGAAACAGTTGCCAACGTTATATCCTACATTCCTAACAAAAGTAGAAAGATGCTTCTTTGTTCCCATATAATAAACTGGATCAAGAAGTCAAGGCCTTTATTAAGTAGAACAACAAGCAACCCTTCCTTTCTTGTCAGAATGCCATCTCATCTCTTTTACTCTACATCATCCCTCACTGACAGCTTTCTTTTGAAATCTGAATACTAAGATACCTAGAATCAACTAGGTAGAAATTGTAAATTGTCCTAGAGAATGCAAAGAAATATTCCCATAGTGATTATTCTAAGATTTTATTTAAGTTATCTTACAACAGAAAAGACTAGATGAAAGTCCACTAGACAGCACTCCTTGGTTAAGAGCCTTGTATATTAAGGAGCTATCTATTTGTAGACATGAAATTAGGAGACTTACCACACATTCAGGAAGATAGCAAAAGAGACCTAGGGGAAATCCATACGGATCTCTCCACAATTTAAGTTAATAAATAGAAAGTTAGAACAAAATAAAATCTCCAGCCATGGCCAGGAGTAGAGCTGGCTGGAGCATCATTCTGTACACCAGAAGTTTGCAGGATTCAATTCCTGGTCAGAGCACAAACCTAGGTTATGGGTTCCATCCCCAGTCAGGGCACATATGGGGGCAACTGACTGACATTTTCTCTCCCTCCCCCACTCTCTCAAGTCAATAAACATCCCCAGGTGAGGATTAAATTTAAAAATCTCCAGAGAAATAGATGTAATGTAAAATTCTGAGTTCTTTGAATCTTCTAGTAGATTTCAAGTGCCATGCCATGCTATATAGCCTTAAGGAAAATGAAATGTTTGTCATTATATAAATATGTAAACATTGTAATTGATGTTTGTTCCAGATAGCCAAGGTAGTTTTTAAAAATGTCAGAAAGTTTAAAATTCATATTAAGTTTGAATATTTTACTTATGCCAAAACAGAATTTTAAAAATAATTTTACTTTCTTAGTTTTAATAGAAAGAAACTCATCAATGATATTTTAAAAATCTTGTTTTCTTATCTTATTTTGATTTGGGAGAACTGCATGTTTTTAAATTTTTTAGTTTATTGGGGTGACATTAGTTAATAAAATTATATAGGTTTTAATCGTGCAATTCTATAATATAGTATCTTTATATTGTATTGTGTGTTTACTATTCAAAGTCAAGTCTCTTTCCATCCCCATTTATTTTCTCTTTACCCTCTTCTAACTCCCCCAACCCTGCTTTCTCTCTTGTAACCACTACACTGGGATTAAGCAAAAAGCAAAAAGCAAAAACAAACAAAAAATCTCATAGACAAAGAAAATTGCCATGTTTTATAATGTTTAATAATGCATTATGATCAAGTAATGATAATAAGTCATTTTAATTAATTGTATTACTTAATATTATATATCTAAACATATAGGGTACAACTAAACCAACATTTAGAGGAAAATGTATAGCTTTAAATGTTTATGTTCCAAACAAAAAAGGCTAATTAATTTTGAGGCAGTTATCCTTTTTTAAGACATTAGAAAAATAGGAACAGAACAAATTTAGGTAAAGAAGATAATGAAAAGAGCTATAATTAATGAAATAGAAAACACATAATAGCAATAATCAAAAAGTCAAATATCATTTATTTGGAAAGATTAATATAATTTAAAAAAAACAAATCTCTGTTCACGTTAAGCAAACAAAACAGATTTCCACACACACACAAAAAAAAGATTAAAAGGGAAAAATAACTTTAGCATATTTTTCAGTAATATTAAAGTAGTTGAAAATACTTTTAAATTAAAAAATAGATGTAGCAAACAAAATATCTTTATGCTAATAAATTGCAAAACATGAAATTTACATATTCCTATAAGATTTAACTTGCCAAAATTAAGTTAAGAAGACATTTACTTTGTATAAATCATACTCTATTTTTTAGAAATAAATGAGCTGACGCCAAAAGTCTTCTTCTCAACACAAGAACCTAGGAATTCCACTCCAAAGAATAGTTCTTATACCCCCCAAAAGACATGTACAAGAAGGTTCATCACACTTCTATTCACAACAGTCAAACTCTAGATGCAATTTGAATGCTCATGAACACTAAAGTGGGTAAATACAACAAATAAGACGTTAGGTATTCTAGACAGAGAAAGAACATAGACATTAAAAACATCATTTCACAAGGACCATGTTGGGAAAATGATGATAACACAGTGCATGTACATGAACGACCTAATCTGGACTAGAAGAGAAGGTATCCTTACTATGAGGGGACCCAAAAAACCCGGAATTATCTTCTGGAGGACAGGCCCCTTGTAGTACAGGCTTCCCCCATAAGGTGAGTGTTCTAGGAACCCAACTGTATCAGTGTACCAGCTGGCATTGCTATGAGAGGCTGCGTTCAGCTTCAGTGAATTTTTTTTGAAGACTCAATATTTTTGCCCATTTCATGATGGGTTATTTGTGAGCTCACCTGCCCACACTGCACTGAGCATTCAGCAGTTTTTGACCAAGAAAGGCATGATCTCGGTGCCCCACTCTCCCTACTTACCTGATCTTGCCCAGGTAACATTCTTTTTGTTTCCCCAATGAAAAAAGCCCTCAAAGGAAAACATTTTGCTGATGTGGAAGAGGTGAAACAAAAAACAATAAAAGCACTAAAAGGCATCAAAATCAGTGAGTTCAAAAACTGTTTTTGAATAGTGGAAAAAATGTCTCAATGGGTGTATTACATCAAATGCAGAGTACATGAAGGTGACTAAAGTTTAAACATGTAAGAACAAATACACAGTTTTTATTAAAAAAATTAATTTTTCGTGTGCCCTACCTTGTAAATGAAGTTAATATGAAGGCCTGAGGAATAAGTAGTAGTTAGTTAGACAAAAACTGGGGAAAGAAAGCTGTGAGAGAAGATAACAACATAAGTTCATACCCAGAAAATATATTTACAAGTCATATTTCCAAACATCTCAGATTGGTTTTTATTTATTTTTTAATTAATTCAAGAGAGAGAGAGAAAGGAACATTTGTTGTTCCACTCATTTATGATTTTTTTGGTTGATTTTTGTATGTGCCCTGACTGGAGTTTGAACCTGCAACAACCTTGGTGTACCAGGATGATGCTCTAACCAACTGAGCTACCTGACAAAGGCTCAAATTGTTGTTGTTTCTTTAAGTACAAGTAATAGAATGAAGGACATAAAAAGTTTAATGTACACGCAAGGTTTATGATAGAATAAAAAGTAAAATTAATAAACTGATTAAAATTTTTTGACTAGCCAATAGGGAATTGGTAGTAATTAAAACCAGAGAAAAATCAAAGGAGGAGTCTGATGATTGGGGACAGGTCATCAAATACTGACAAGTAACACAGAGAAGGCTAAGCCATTGTTTTTATTTCAACAAGAAAAGTTTGCAGAATGGAAAGGAAAAAACAAGCTGCTTTTGGCCAGGGGAAAAGAAAACACAAAATTGGCGGAAAACATTAGGGAGACTTCCAGATTTATTAAATGCATTCAAATCTCCTGGCGCATTCTATATTCTTGTCAGTCCTGCTAAGATTCAATAGAGCAAGAGTTACAGCATGTGTGACTGCACATCAAACAATAACCTTTGGCTAGAAAAATAATTTATTCAGAAAAATTAATCAAACTGCCTTTGACAATGATAACATATTTCTGTCTTTTTGTATATTAACAAAAATTCCTAGCAGAAACATGGAGTACAGGGAGATCAGGCAGGTAGGGAAAGAAAGATTTATATAATTTGAACTTGGGATTTGTAGATCTTTCTTTGAGAAGGTGCAAACATTTTTAATTAAAAGTTAAAAGTTGCTCTGGCTGGCGTAGCTCAGTGGATTGAGCATGGGCTGCGAATCAAAATGTCGCAGGTTCGATTCCTAGTCAGGATACATGCCTGGGTTGCAGGCCCTGACCCCCAGGACCACACATTGATGTTTCTCTCTCTCTCTCTGTCTCTCTCTCCCTCCCTTCCCTTTCTAAAAATAAATAAATAAAATCTTCTAAAAATTTTTTTAAAAAGTTAAAAGTTAGCAATGTTATAGTTTAGCAAAATTTAAATCTGTGACATCATTTCCAAATTATGTAGTTAATTTTAAGTATTTTTAAAGTTTTTCAGTTAAAAGTACAGCATAATGGTTATGAGTGAAATCCCATTTCTCATATTTGTGTCTTCTCCCTTTTTCCTCTGATCAGTCTGGATAATGTTTATCAATTTTATCTTCCAAAAGAATTAGTTTTTAATTTCTACTTTGGATTTTATATTTTTATGCTTTTTTTCTGTTTTCTTAAGGTGGAAGAGTAATCATTATTTTGAAGTAAATCATTATTTTAACTTTCCTAATATTACCAGTACATTTCCATTATTTTGAAGGTTTTTAACTTTCCTACTTTTAGCAGTACCTGCCATAAACTTTCTTCTAAGTAATGCTTTAATAGCATTCAATAATTTTTATATTCAGAGTTTTCATTTTCATTCAGTTCAAATGCATTAAATTTTACATTTTTACTTCTTCTTTGATCTATATGCTATTTAGAAATATGTTATTTAGTATCCAAATATTTATGAATCATCAAGATATGAGTATCTTTCTCATATTGACATATACTTTCATTTCCTTGTAGCCAGAGAACACATTTTGATAAGATTTGAGTCCTTTCAAATTTATTGAGACTTGTTAGATGGCCCAAAATGAGGTATATCTTGGTAAATGTATCATATATTCTTATAAATAATTTGTATTCTGCCCCTGTTGGCTGACAGAGTTGTTCATATCTTCCATGTACTTACTGATTTTCTATCAACTTATTGTGTAAAATACTGAAAAAGAATGTTGAAATCTTTGAATACAATTATGCATGTGTCTATTTCTCCTTGCACTTTTATTAGCTTGTTTCATGTTTTAAAATTCTGTTATTAGGTGTATAAACATTTAGCATTATATGTTCTTTTGATGAATTGACTTCACCATTATGAAATGACTTTTTTATTTAAAAACCTATTCTTTATTCTAAAGTTTATTATCTAATAGAAAAAATGCAAATTAAAGCTACTATTTTAGTAATTGCTTTAGAGTTTATACTTTATATTTTTAACTTATCAGTGTCTATCTTAAAGTGATATAACACAACTTTAGATATAACATAATACCTTACAAGAGTACATTTCCATTTCCCCTCCCCTGGCCTTTATCCTAATACATAGTAATTCTACACACATTAGTAACACTATAATCATTATTTTTCATTTAAATTCAATGATAATTTAAAGAGATTTAAATAAGAAAAAAAAATTTATCCATGTTGTTACCATTTCCAGGGATCTTCAGTCCTTTGCACTATCCAGATTTTCCTCTGGCATTCTTTTCATTCTGCTTAAAAAGAACTGTCAATATTTCTTGTAGTGAAGTTCTACAGTTAATGAATTATCTCAGCTTTTGCATGTCTGAAAACATCCTCATTTCTCCTTGATTCTTGAAAGATATCTTTTTAGAGTTTGAAATTCTAAATTGACTTTTATTTTTCCTTTTTAGTACTTTAAAGATGTCACACTGCTGCCTTCTGGCTTTTATTGTTTCAAACAAGAAATACGCTGTCATTATTATATTTGTACTTCAGCACATAATGTATGTAATGTGTATTCTTTGTGTATCAGCTTTACATAGTCTCCCTTTTTTCTCACTTTAGGCAATTTACTTATGTGATTTCCTGTGGTTTTCTTTCTTTGTTCTGTTGAATGTGTGGGCATATACACTTGAGGCTCATTTAGTTTCTTGTATCTGTAGGTTTATAATTTTATCAGTTTTGAAAATCATTTGACCATTATCTTAAATAATTTTTCTGAAAGCTTCTCTTACATCTTAACTTCAGACCTTCAAATGTACATATATTAGACCAACAGCTCACTGAAGCTCTGTTATTTTTTCTTACCCTCTTTCTCTGTGTTTGGCTTTATTTATTTTTAATTTCTATTTTTCAAGTTCATTAACTATATCCTTTGTAGTCCTTTGCTGTTAGTTCCATCCAGTGTAATTTGTACCTAAAAAATTATAGTTTTCATCTTTCAGAGTTTAACATGGGTTTTAAAAAAAAGTATCATCTACATTTCTAGCTGATATGCTCACTTTTTACTTTAGCTTAGTAAACATACAGAATTATAATAACTTCTAATTTCTTTCTCTACAAATAGCAGTATCTCTGTCACTACTAGATCAGTTGCAATTGATTTATTTTTTCACTCATGAAAAAGGTTTTATTTTTTCAATTCTTTCTATGTTTAGTAATTTTTAATTAGATGTGAGATTTCCTGAATATTACCTGGTTAATTGTTGAATATTTTTGCAACTGCATAGTTTTAGCTTTATTCTTAGATATAGTTAAGCCACCTGGCTACAGTGTTTTTCAGGTCTCGCATTTAAACTTTGTTAGGTGAGACTAAATCGGTGTTCAGTCTAGGGCTAATTTTTTCCACTAGTGAGGCAAAACATTTCTGAATATTCAGTCTGAGCTCTTCTAAATTATGAAGCTTTCCACTGTAGGTAGTAAAATCAGAACTGCTCCCAGCCCGGATTTGAACGGTTTTTCCACATGCACACACTATTCAATTCTCAATGTAAGACATGAGAGTGACCCTCTGCACATCCCTGCACAATTCCCCCTTTGCAGCGTTCTCCATTTTAATATTCTGTTTTGAGCACTCCAGACACTGTGACCTCACTGTTCCCTCATCTCTTCAACTGAAGACCACTTGCCTCTGCCTTAGCTTCCTCTCCTGTTGCCATGCTTGGAAACTCTCCAAGCAGTAAGCCAAACTATTAAAAACTCTTCCTCATTACTTTCTCATCTCTTAAGGACCTCTTCCCTCCATTGCCTCATGTCCAATATCTTTACATTTGTAGTTCTATATATTTAATTTGAATTTTTAGTTTTTCTGAGTGGGAGAGTATATATGGACTCCATTACTCTATCTTGGCTAGAAGTAGAAGTAACAAATGTGTATTTTGAAATGTTTCATCATTTGGAAACCCACATAACTCTGCAAACCAATATTTTCTTAATGATTAAAGCATATTTCAAACCACGAAAAAATAAAATGTCTAGTCAACTTGCCAAATAGACCAATTGATTTTTATGTGGCAGAATATAAAAAAATAATTTATATGGTTTCAGATTCCACAAAGAAAAATGTCTAAAGTTATCTGAAAAGACAATAAACTGCTTCTCTTTTCAACTACACATGCATGTGAGATCAGATTTTATTTGTATACTTCAATTAAAACAATATATAACAATACACAGAATTGGCAAAAGTATAAAATGTTAATAAAAATAGAAAACAACACTTGTCTTGATAGTCTTTGTTTTGGAAAACAGAGTTAGTTTATCCTGAAAATATGTTATTTGAGTTAACATAAAAGGTTAGGAGTGATTTAAATATTAATAAATACATATGATTTTAAAAGTTTCTCTGATTTAGTCTTTTAATATGGAAAACATGTAGATATAACCTACATAAACAAAAGCTGTTTGAAATCCTCAATATAATTTAAAAATGTAAAAAATCCTGAGATCTCAGAATTTGAGAAAAGCTTTATTGTACAAATGAGAGTCTCTGACTAATCCTGTTCCTTAAGGCTATTAAAAGAAAAGCAGGCAGTTTATCTTATTGGCCTATTTCTTCCTAAGAACCTGTTTGAACAGTATGTCTGAGTATGTTAGAAAGGGGTGAGGAATCTAGTCATATAGTAATACGGCATATAAAATTAGGTTGAGCCAAGGTACATTATCTGTTATTTTGTTTTATTGAACATTGGAGTCAAAACAATTATTACCTGAAATCTGAATATAATAGTATTGCCTTATGTTCCTGTTCTCTAGGGTGAGAAGAAAAATACAACATTCGGGAGAAGAAAAAAATCCTTCAAATATATATTCACACTTACTTCCAATTTACCTTTACTCCCAATTACAATGTTGGAGTATCACAACAGAAATACACTCAGAACTCAATTCCATTGACTCAGGAATTGCATCAGTCATGGTCACAGGAAAGCCGAGGCAGACTCCCTGTACTCAAGGGGCTCAAAATCTCATAGACTTTCAGAAAGTGATTTAAAAAGTAACAGAATATAGTATAATGCATGGAATTATACCATAAAACAGGATAGTTTAAAATTTAGATTAATCATAAAATATATGCCAGGCATAAACCATCATTTAATCAGTCCCCAGGGGTGATACTGTAACAAGAAATTCTGTCTTTTGATGTCCTTAAAGAGTAACATACATGAGGAGTGTTAAAAATTGGCCTACTGAGGGTTGACTATGAGTTTTCAAGGAAGGTTAAAAAAAATCTAGGAAATTTTTCCTTTGTTCCAGTATAAATATTATTCTCTGCTTTTGAAAATGTTTCCTAAAATTATTTATTTTTAAGTCAATAATATTATGTAAATCAAACATGAAAATGTAGGAAAAAGAATAAAAAATATTTAGAACGCAAAATGCTATTTCACTTTAGATCACAACCTAGTTCAGAATATTGATTGTACTGGTTAGCTAATCAGGAGAAAAAAGCAAGCCCACCTGTCAGCAAAGCCAAGTAAATGAGTTCTGCATTTTATTGTTTTGTCAGTTTCTCTATTTAAAATAGGAAAAATGTCATTGTACCATTAGGTCTATCTTTAGCTCACTCAAATGATTTAGCCCTCTCCTCAGGAACTAACATACATAAGGTAATTTCCATGGAGTGCTTAGTGAAATGAAAAAGGGTTTCTTTGCTTTTACTTTTCATCTCTCCACCCTGAAAGTGTAACAAAAATGTTCCATTACAGCCTCTAGTCTAATAGAACTGCAAGTGTCAGTCACTTTTTAATTTGTATATTGTAGTGGCATAAGCAATTGTTTTTTGAAATTACACAACCATTTTTTGATATTATAAAGGTGCTATTAATCTCATGTACACTAAGTATAGTATGATTTTAATACTTATTTAGCTTAATTGCTACAGATTTTGCTCTCTAATCTAATATCACTTTGGAAACTAATATCATTCTTTAATATTGATCAAATGTTCTCAGTGTTCTGTACTTGTTACACATAGCAAAGTGTAACAAGTTTCTTAATAGCTTTATTCTAAAATAATAGTCTATATACACAATCAGATGAAACACACCCAATATACTTATTGATTTTATTCTAGTGTGATATTCTATGTTTGTCTCTAATTTTTAAAAATAATATGTGTACACCTTGCAAATTAACAAAACTGTCTTTAAATTTATTTTATACAAGAAGGGTGTTTTTAATTCACATAAAAAGTGATTCAGTAATATTAAATGAGTAAAATATTCCAGGTCACTGATAGACACAAAGAAGACAGATGATCAGAATTTACCAGGACTACCTGGGTTGAAAATTCTTATCAAAGAACCAAGAAATGTTAAACCATAAATGGACTTTATAGGAAATGCATTCCAATTCTGTGTTTCACAAATGACATAATTAGGTTTGGAAAAAGTAAGCAACTTGATCAGAGTAACACACAGATACCCTTTGTCAGGGTTAATATTAGAAAATGGTTTCTATGTAAATTTTTTCTATGCAAATTAATTTGGCAATTCAAATTAAAAATTGATTTTTTAATTTAAAAATAAGAGATGTAGGCACATATAGAGAAGGTTTTTTAAACAAAAATGTTGATGATACATAGGAGAAGGTGCAGTATAAAATTATACATATGACCAAGATAGAGGCTGAGAGAAGCCCAAACTGTAGATATTACCATTGCTAACACCAAATTAAAAAGTCACATCATCACCTTAACATAGTGAAATCAGTTACTTTTCCTCACTGACAAGTTTAATAAAAAATTATTAAAATACGTTGCATGTTACACTCAATCACCTAATATCATTTTTGAAAAAAATCAAAAAGGGAATGAGTAAGAATCAAGTGCTTTATAAATGAGAGGTTGTACTTACACTCACTGAATGGAAACCTTTCTCTATAGCAGTGTTAAAGGTTATTATTGAGACATTAATTCTACAGTGAAGATTAGTATAGGAGATAAAGCTCAAAACTTCCCTTCCCTTCTTTCTAGCTTGGGAATAGAATTGTCACTGCTACCAAAGTGAAGGATCTTAAAAAAACAAACAAGCACAGCAATTGGAGATACCTTCAAGGAAGTGCAGGTTCCTCACATGATCTTCTTAGGTTAAGTGCTATTTATATACTGTCAATTCCCCGAATTGCTATTTCTGGCCCAGAATCTTTCCTGAAAGAGAAATCTAGCTGTAGTCAAACTCTGCAACTGCATCTAATGTTGTAAAACTCAAGCCCCCTAACTGAACTCCTTATTTCCAAACCCTCCCTCCCACCTCTCCCAGTTTTCCCCCATCACAGTTAAGTATCAACTCCTTTATCCCAGTTCCTCCATAAGTGTTATCAGAGTCATCTTTGACTTTTTTCTTATTTGTGCATTCTATGTCTATCAGAAAATTCTAACAATTCTTCCTGCAAAACTCAATCAGCTTTCACTTATTTTTTCTCATCCCTTCTCCAACACTACCTCCCCCAACTAAATCTACATCGGCTCTTGCCAAGATTTTGAAATAAGTTCCAAATTATACAACCTGTCTCTTTATATCTAACCTTAGTTGACTTTATGTCTTATCTAGAGGACAAGAAGCAAAACAGGAAATCAATGAAGAGTTAAAGAAGAGATCACACCCTCATTTCTTGGTAATAAATTCCTGAGCTCCAAGTCAAAGTAAAGTGAAAGGAGAGAAAATGCATGAATAAGTAAGAATATGTTTATAGAAAAAAATAAAGCCATTTCCTGTATGTAACTGAGTTTAATATAGTTAACATAAGTTAACTTTGGGAGTGTGTGGAAGAGCAAGAGGAAAGTGAAAGCCAGGGTAATAAAGAGTGAAAAATAAATGGAAAAGAACTTGAAATGAACACATGAACATACTGTTCAAGGAAGTCTAACTGTAATTCAAACATTGCACATCCTAACCAGACTACAAGATGTACAGAACACCACACTAGCATTTAGGAAGTCTAAGCATAATTATAATAGAGGTTAATTGTCCTTACGGAGCAGTTCAAATGACAGAAAAGTATAATTATACTTTAAGGAAATAATAGATGAGATATCATAAAGATATACATGGTTAATTACTAGATGACATACAGACAATGGGTAATTTTGAAGAGGGAAATAAAAATTAGGCTATAGTAGATAAGGAATATTATGAGGATATGCTATTTTAAATGTATAATTGGTAATAAAATGATTTTAATAGATGACATACAGAGCAATCACATCTCAAGTTCTTAAAATAAGAGCAAAAAGTATAAGGTGGAAAATGTTGCTAAAAGACTATGAGATCTGTTTTGTTTCCAGAAGACCAACAAATTAGTCTGAAAATTTGTCCCACTTCCATAAACCAAACAAAACAATGTGCTGAACAAATTAAAGTAAAAAACATTTTAAACACATCATTGAACCTTCAAGAAGATAGGGAAAATCAACAATGGCAAAAGATTTTAACTAGCATGAACTTAGAGTGTAACACAACTGGATATCAAAGTTAACTCTGGAGGGGAAGGTGTGCTAACAAGGAGTCGAGAATCTGAGAGATTGACAGTAGCCTGAATGAAGCACTGGTTTTTAGGCGGCGAGCCTGCACGTAATTGTGGAGCTGGAATGTCTGATGGTACTACATCCTTAGTAGAACCAGAAAAAAATGTCAGCCAGCAAAATGAAACTACAGTGAAAACTAGCTCTATTTCCAATCTAGGGAAGAAAACTAATTAATCAATAATGATAATAATATAATCTCCTCTGAAACTCTGAAACAATGGAATTGCATTTATGTGGATCTGAAAACTGAATTTATCTAACTCATATGGAAGAAACATTCAAGATAAAAATTATATAACAAAGTTTAGTATTTCCCAGCGTAAAGGTAGGATCCAAAAAGTAAAAATAAAAAAATTTTCAACACATGTGAAATTATGGTGAGATTGTAGAATATTTTCATTAAAAGAAGGAAAAAGAAAAGGATGTTCATTATCTTTCAGCATTTTATGGAAAACCTTTGGTAGTCCAGAAAGGACAGTAAATGTGTTAAGATTATATTTATGTATCTATATCTATATAGATCTATTTATATGTAAATAGAGAGAAATAGACTCTACCATCTCAGTGTTATAATCAAAGTTTAGTGGGTTGGCAAGATAAAAGCAATCTACAAAAAACTAATGCATTTCATATAGATACTCAAACAGAATAATTTTATAAAAGGTAACATTTACATTCCATATATGCATATATATGTATATGATATTTATTTATAAAGAAAAATTTAAACTTTATTGAAAGGCAATTTGGCCTAATTAAATGGAGAGCTATACTGTGATCATAATAGCCACAGCTATAGAATTCTTAATTATCTGCACAGTGTCCTATAGATTCAATACTATTATGAGAAGCAATTTGCATTTTTCTTTGTAAAAATCAATGTTGATTTAAACTTCATACAAAAAATTAAGGCCAAGAAAATTTTAAAGAATCATGCCATGAGTAACTATAAGCCTTCAAAAGTTTTTTTAAACCTATAGCAATTAGTTTAGAGACAAAGAAATAAAAAGATAAGTGGGGGAGAAGCCCATGGAGCACAGAAACAGAACCAAGTATATATGGAAACCTGATACCTGAAAAAGTGACATTGAATATCTCTGGGGAAAAGGTGGGTTATAAAGAGTCCTGAGAAAATATTTTTATATAGGAAAAATTTTAATTGTTTTTTCACTAGACATCATTCACATAGATTAATAGCAGGTTTCCCTTCTGTGGAATTAAAGTACATGTAAAAAAAAAGTTAATAGAGAGCAGGGAAACATCTACATGGCCTCAAAGAATTAAGTATGAAAAATAAGACATAAAAAGTAAAACCAAAAGCGGGGGAATGTAAATTCAATCACATTAAGAAAATTTGAGTCTATTAAAAAGTAAAAAATAAAATTAAAAAGTAAAACCACCATGAGATATTTTATAATCTCTAAATTGACAAGAATGTAAAGGTCTGAAAATACAAATACTATAAGCATTTGAAGCAAAGGGATCTCAACTATTAGTATTGAAAATGTACCTGGCCCCCCCCCAAAATATTGGAAAATAAGTTAGTACTTAGAAATGAATGTACTACAAATAGAGCTACAGGCATCTACATGGGTGAGTTTCAAAAAATAATTTTGAATGCAAAAAGTCACAGAAGAATGCATACAGAAGTAACACATAACAGTGCATCTGTTTCTTTCTCAAGGTATCTGCAAACACTCAATGACGTGATACATGTAAAGCATACAGAACACACACACAGTGCTTGCCGCACAGCATTCATTGAACAAATATTAGTTGTTACTGCCATTACACTTCCTACTATTATGAATATTAAATATGTTAATGAAACTCAAACATTTGATGAATTCAGAGAGAATAATACCATAGAATAATCCATTTCAATAATTTTTGATATTATCTTATGTTTTTAAAGAGTTAATACTAATGCAAACAGTTTGAACTTATGGAAACAGGTATGAAATCACAAAATGAGGTATTTTCTATACATTGTGTACATTCCATATTTTGAACTCTGTGTTATATCCATGCATCTTCTAGATGGATACTATATGACCAGCTAAAGGCTCAGAGGATAATTAGCATTTTCTAGCAATGAAGTATTTTTCACTACAGTATTTACATTTTTAAGACAATGCTATCACACACTTTAAAGACAGAATTATGGTGTAAACATAACTTTTATGTGCACTGTGAAACCAAAAATTCCATGTAACTCTTCACTGTGATCCTCGCTGAGTTGCAGTGGGCTGGCACCAAACCCACAACCTCCCTGGGGTATTTCTCTAACTGCTGCACATCAGGCTGCACAAAACACTAATAAAATTTTCTTGTATTTTCAGAAATAGGACTTCAGAAGTATATTGATATGTGAATATCTATTATTTTATATACTATCTTTCTGGGGCCAGAAAATGAAAACAGGAAAGACTTGTTTTTCTCACCCCCAATGGAACTCAAAGTGCTTAACAGGGACAATTATGTAGGCCACTTTTTTGAGGAAACATGTAACTCCATGAAAGAAAAGCTTCCCTAGGTAAAGGCAGCCTAAGCATACTAGTAATTTTCACTTATCATACATACCTAAGGCTACATAGAATTTCTTTTCTGTTTGTGTGTTTCTGTTATGTTGTGCTTTGTTTTTAACTACAGGAAGCAGTAGGAATGCCAGATTGCAGAGCAGGACAGACCATTGGTGTAGGAGATAGCACTAACAGCCCCTTCTCCATGCCTGTCCCCATGACTGCCTGGTCCTTTGCTGCCACCAGTAATCTAGTAATTATTCCTAAGAGCCACTATTGGTTATCATTTTATTACTGATTCAATGAAGCAAAGAGGTAACAACATTTAATTTAGTTCTGGAGGTAGAGGGAGGAAATAATAGAGTCTTAAACTGCATATTCTCAACAGGGTTTCTACAAGAAAAAAATATAAGGTTTCTCCAAAAGTCATTTAGAATGGTGGTAAAGTAGAGAACTGTGACAGGACAGACAGACACTGCAATTTAAATATCATTGTGGACTACTTCTCTTTTTACTATGAGGCATCCTCGTAATTACGTCCTTGCCATATATGCATTCATAATGTCAGCTAATGGCTAGCCTAATGAAGCAACAACCTGATGAATTATGAATTATTTCCACTTTGTAAGACTAATATACTTCTTGATGTTTGAGCTCTTTAAAAATTAATAATCATGATAGTTGATTTCATACATGGTGATAGGAGCATCTAAAATTTAGCCTTAAAGTTAGTTTTAAATACTAATATAGAATATACGGTAGGCTCCCCATATCTGCAGTTTTTGCCTGTGTGGATTCAGTGAACCATAGACTGAAAATATTTAGAAAAAGTTACATTTTTACTGATGTGTGCTGTGTAGTTGGGAACACAATGGTTGCACCTATACTAAACATGTACAGGCTTTTTCCAGTTTTCATTATCCCTACATATTTCAACTAACAACTATTTACACTGCACTTACATTTAATGAGATATTATAAGGAATCTAGAGATGATTTAAGGTATACAGGAGGATGTGTGCAGGTTATATGAAAATACTATGCCATTTTTTGTAAAGGACTTGAGCATCAGTGAATTTTGGTATCCGCAGATTTTGGAATTAGTTCCCCACAGACGCCAAAGACAACTGCAGTATAAGATAGGTAAGGGGACTGTACAACATATACCAGAAAAAAATAAAATTTATATAATTTTCCTCTCTTTGAGATATGAAAGGCTCTTTGAGATATGAAAAGCCCTTTGATATAAGAAAAATAAACACAGAGGGAAAATAATGAAGTGATGGAATATTTACAAGTCCAATGTCCCAAATCCATGGGTAACTATCATTTATAATAATAATTTTCCTAACTGTGGCAAGTAAAATCACATTAAGTGAGAATGCTAAAAAGTGATGTACTTCTCTTTTTGTTAAGATTATGAAATAAATGGCAGAATTAAGAAGAAAAATTCATAGTGGCCCTACTCAAGAATAAGAGAAACAATAAAAATAAACACAAATCCAAATCCTGTTTCAGAGAATGAGGACTCAATATACAGGGGAAACAAGGGAAGAGTCAAATCTTTTACTTGGTTGGGCTCTGTGGACTAAAACATCTGTGTGAACCCAAAGGTTTTCCCATTGCTCTGATATAGCTTCTAACCTGAAGGAGAAAAGACCTGGAGATGAGCACTGAGGAGATGAGAGACTCAACACACAAGCCTGAGGAACCCAAATAGCTATTCATCACAACCAAGATGTCAAGAGCAAAGGGCCTTTATGTAACCTGACCTCTAACTGGTGTGTGTGGTCCCATTAAAACAGAGAATCACCCAAGCCAGAAATAATCACCATCAGCATCAGTATAATTGCAATTAATATTTTTACTATCCTATAACAGCCATAACTTAGAGAATCAAGAAAGATTACTTATGCTAATCTTCAAACTTATCTTTGGTATATATAAATAGTATCAGTGAAGTGAGAAAGAGTCCAAAACTACTAACAAAAACCTAATATATGCATTCCATTTTATTTTGGGCAAGAGTACAGAACCATTTGACAATTTTACTTAGCCAGTGAATTAATTAAATGAAAATTTAGTCAAACTAGTTTGTGTGTGTGTTTGGGGACCAGAATAAGACAAAGGGAAAACAAATTAACATCCATTAGTATCCAGTAGGTACCTAACATTGTTACCAACCTTTCTCATATATTTTATCTTATTTTGTCTTCCTGAAATAGCTATTAAGTTTTATCATTCCCATTTTGTTCATGATAAAACTACAGCACAGAGAGTTTAAGTAATTTAGCCAAAGCCATAAAGCCAGCAAGGAGCAAAGTCTGAATTCTAATCTAAAGTTACTGATTAACAAAGATCATTTTCTCTCTTTATACTACTACATTAATAGATTGAACTAATTTGATTTAATTGTTGAATGACTTTAGAGGCTACTCAAATATTTCATAAATGATAGAGCTATTTATAGACACATCTAGAACGAATAGCCCATACTAGTAGATATCCAATCTTCTTGCCAAGATGAGCTTTGACTTTGTTTTACAAAATAGTGAGAGCTTGTTTTGCAAAAGTAAATTGTCTAAAGCAAAATCTATCTGAGTCATTTGATTGTAAGCATAGCAACCCATGAGCAAGAGGGAAGTGTACAGGAGTGGTATGACTATCAATCCAATTTGATTACTGATTATCTGTCTTAGTCTAGTTCCACTATATTTTTGTCTTAAGATGACAAGGGACTGAGTGCAATCTTTTAACAACAAGAATGTTCCACTGAAAAACTAATATGAATACACTGAAATTTAGGAACAAAACATCTTATTTACCATAAATCAAAATGTTCAGCTTTCTTTGCATTTGCCTAGAATCCCATGTCTAATTCCTGTTACCTTTACTCTTGCTTAAATTTTGTCAAAGACTAATGAATCTTTAACATTTGCTTCAGACAGATAGCCATGAGCATTAGCTCCTCCCTACACTCAGGACTTGAAATATTCAAGGGTCACCACTACGTATATTTTTTGTTGATTTCAGAAAATTAAATATATTTTGTCAAAAATAAAAGTTCTTCAATCACATCTTAAAACATTTAGCAGGTAGTGTTTTATTCTCCTTTTCACTAACACTGAAAAGCAGAAGAAAATGACAAATGGATAATCCTAATAAAATAAGAGACTTCAAACAATGCTATAACACAAAATATCAATCAATAATTTTCTTCTATACAAAACACCTAATAGTCATTTTTATACTGGCAAAAAAAATTCAAAATGTTACCCACTTTCATAGTATAAGCCTACTTATTAAGGAAGTGTTTTTTTGAGATCTTATGAAAATCATAAATAAATTAAGAATCTTATCTGATGTCATACATACAGTGTGCTGGTTATGGTCCTATTTGACCCTTATCTACTACTTGTAATTTTTAGTTTCTGTGCTTAAAAACAAGCAAATGTGATAAAAATTCCACGATGACTTCAAATGATTTTCAATAAAAATATTTCAATTTTTCATGAATGTTTTAATTCTATCTCAAAGCCAACTAACTCAACAATTTCTACTTGAGTTGTCATAAGTTAAGCTATAATTAATCTTAAAATATAAATGCTTAGATTGAAGTAGAATTTAGAGAACTATCATTCACAAATACTTCTTATATGGCAAGCAGTTTGATTCTCCTCAGCAATTAATTTTAGGAGTGTCAGTGCTTAAAAGCAAAATGCAGGTATAATTTGCTCAAAGTCAGACTGAAGTTGTCAACTTTTAATGATATGCCTATGTATACAATCAGTTTTCCTGAATGAGTTAAAGTGAGATAGTGGATAATGCATAAAAAATGACTAGATAAATGACCTTTAAAATCATATTAAGTGATGACATAAAAAATCTGAGAAGCCACTTCATATTAAGTGATGAAATCAAAAGTCTGAGAAGCCAGTTGGCTCAATTGATTGGAGCATTGTCCTGTACACCAAAGCAGGTATGGTGGTAAAAGAATCACATGATAAAAGTGGGGGGAAGAATTATAGAGTTCAATGGTTCCTACAACAAATCACAGCCAGCATGAAACCAACTTTCTCATTAGCAGAAAGCCAGGAACTTAGAAAACTCTCCTTTCACTGTTGTGTGCCTCAAAAGCAGTTGAACAATAGAACGAGGTGTAAAGCATGAATAGAGAGTTATACATAAAAGTTTTAGATATGAAAAGAGGGTGCACACACATGTCAAAAGGAATGCAGTGTTGAAGATTGATGTTTCTAGGTACTAAGAAGAGGCAGATGGTTTTGTGTGATAGCAAATAAGTTATATTCCATTAAAACAGTCAAAACTGGAACTACAGAAATAAAATCAATTCAGATTTTGTACTTAAACCTGAACTTAGAAGAATTTAAGGAAAATAATGTGTGATTCTCACCTACCAAAACTGTATAACCCCAGAGGCTGCTCATGAAAGCACTTTCACAGAAGAACTACCCTGGGACCTGGATGCGGCCAGCAGGTTTTACTTTGAAAATCACATATACATTGTTGAGAAAGGAAAGGAAGAGGAGTTTTCAAAGGATAAAGAATTAAATCAATACCCTAGATCAAACCAAGGCTGTAGGAAGGGAAAGATCCTGAGCAAGGTGGAAACACATATAGAAAGTGAGCTGAAAGAGTCATTAAAGGAGATTGAAAGCAGCAAGCCATGACAAAATGTGTGGGCGTGTTAAGCCAGGAATATCAAGATCTAAACCTGAGAAACTCGGGAGGTTCAGAGGATTTCATTTTGTCAACACACCATGCAACCTTGCCTGGCCAAGCTAGAATCTTAAAAAGTAATAAGAAAGAGAGAATTTTCAGCAATTAGTGTCATACATCCTAAAATGAGAAAGCAATAATACAGTACAAGTCAAGCAAAGTGACAATGTCATAAACTGTCTTAAATTATATCAAAAGATAATGAAGAAGCTAGACTATTTGAGAAAAAGCAAAGTAAAACCTGGACTGGATATATTTTCTTTACTTCCATCTAGATAGGGGTGTCTACATTTCCTAAGAGAGGAGTAACTGTTTGCATATTGAAGAAACTTATTGTGTATATTTTAATTTACCAAGAAACTACTGATTTTCTGATCATATAATGGGATTCAATCAAACAATAATTATCATGTTTATTGTCTTTGAAAAGATCAGAATTAAACAAAATTTCAGATTGTGTCATATTTATTTATTCAACAGCATTCAGCAAGTATTCGGGGGCTTTACTATGTAATAAGACCTAGTCTAAGTCCTGGGGATAAGGCAATGAGCAAGAAAAGATAAAATTTTTTTTCCTGCCCTGGCCAGGTGGCTCAATTGGTTGGAGCATTGTCCTGTACACCGAAAGATCACTGGTTCAATCCCTGGTCGGAACACCTACCTAGGTCCCAGTTCAATCCCTGGTCAGGGTGTGTAAGGGAGGCAACCAAACTTGTTTCTCTCTCTCTTTAAAATCAATAAACATATCCTTCAGTGAGGATTGTAAAAAATTCCCTTATATAATTTATACTATATGGTAAAGACAGAAAGGCTATAAATGAATGAGTAAAATGTACACAGTGGTAAATGGGGAGAATTGAAGTAGAGAAAACTAAAGAAGAGAAGAGGATAAGGAGTGCTGGGAGGGTAAAATTTCAAATACAGAAGTCAAGGTAGGCCTCACAGACACTCTGACACTGGTAAAAACACAATGAATCCTGAGGAATTAGCCAAGATGATTGTTGGTGAAAGACAGTTACTGGTGGAAATAACAAGTCCAAAGGCCCAGAGGTAGGCAAACTCCAGTTCCTTTTCAGGGGCAGGAAGGAAGCCAGTGTAGCTGGAGCACAGTGAAGTGGACATAAAAGGAAACAAAAGCATACATTTTGTACAGAATGGACACGAGTAATACCTGAAAAGATTTTGGTGCCCAGAGTGGAAGAATAAGTAATTGGCCATCTGACAAAATGCAACCTCTGCCCTCTTTCTTTTCTTACTAGTTTCGATACAAAAGGGATTGTAACATCATTTTTTCTCCTGTTTATAAATGGGGCACATGGGTACATAAACAAAGTGGAGAGGAAGAACACTAAAGGTTTCAAAATTCAGAATTTCCCATACCACCTCTTGCATCTAGGAAATTAAACAGGTGTCTGAAAAATTTTCAAAACAAGGACAAATTTACACTTCAAATTACTTAATAAAAAAGAAAACTAGCAATTTTCAGCAAAATATGACCATCAGAGAAGTGGCATGATTTCTAGTCTACTTTAATTTTATTATATTTATGACATAGAAATGGAAAAATGAACATATACATAGGCTCTATTTATTGTCTACATATTTGATCTGTGATATTTAGGCATGATTTACTTCAAACTATACCATATCTGAAACACCATCACCAGTTTTAAGATGACTAAATTTTGCCTCACATCTTTCAGTTCATATTATTTTGTTCTTTATGCTGAGAAATTTTAAGAGATATTCTAATAATTTTCAACACAGAATATATTCATTTATCATCAGCTACAATTCATCTGGAAAAGAGAAAGGGTGACTTCCTATAGCTGTCCTTCCATTTTCTCCTGAAATCAATAGTGCCTTAGTTTTTCAAGAAATTAGATATTAATTTAGAATACATTAAAATGGTTTATAATTTAAAATTAGGTCCTACTTGTGAGTTCTCTTGTCAATTTCCTACAATATACAATATGCTTAGAAATAAGTATAAAACTTTATAAACTTCTATTTCTATGAGTTTAATTTTTTTCCCTAGATATGATCCAATTTTCCCTTTTCTGTAGATTTTAAGACAAATTATATACTGGCCAGGCGTATAACAATTGGTATCCATTTGACCTTAGGGAAAAAACAATTTTAAAAAATAGCTTAGGGTACTTTAAATCATTAAAATTATTTCTTCATTTAAATGGTTTTAAAAGAAATTCAGCACCCTGGCTGGCATAGCTCAGTGGATTGAGCGTGGGGTGCGAACCAGGCATCGCAGGTTCTATTTCCAGTCAGGACACATGCCTAGGTTGCAGGCCATGGCCTCCAGCAACTACACATTGATGTCCCTCTCTCTCTCTCTCCCCCTTCCCTTTTTAAAAATAAATAAATAAATAAAAATATTTTTTTAAAAAAGAAATTCAGCATCCAAGGGACTTTCTTGATTACACTTACCCAAGAAAATGTACCAAATAGATTACTGAAATTGATAAAACCAAGTATTGTTGCCATATTATAAAAATTCACACAGCAAGAGTACAGTCTCATGAAGACTTGTAAGTCACACCACCACAAATGAGCATTTGCAATGAATGAAAAGGAGATTTAGTTTTGAAACTGGAGATTTTCTCTTTCATTTTGGAGATCACTGGGGACAAAAAAAAATTGATTTCCAGAGAAATTAATAGATATTTCATCACTAACCTCTACTTCTTCACCTAGTTTTTGAACAAGTGTTTCTAATTTTTCAAGATAATCCTGAAATCTTTGTAGATGCATTGCCAATGAACTGAGAAGGATTTCCTTAGCTTGGCTATGTACAGTATACATAATATTTTGATCTTAGATTTCAGGAAGATATGTGCCTATATTAAAAAATATGGGGAGGAGGTGTAAGGGGGATAAATGGTAATGGAAAACAATACAATAAAAATTAATTTATATAAATAAAAAATAAAAATCTTGATGAAATGCTAGAAGAAGGAAAGATATACTTGTAGAGGAATCACTTGCTCAGGGGTGCTCTTGTGCGGCTGTAACTGGCTCCCAGAAACCTCTGTGTGGGATAACTGAAGACCTCACAGGAAAAACAGAATTGGAAGAACAAGATCATGAGGTTAATGTGAAAGCCTCATAAATATTGAACATTGCATTTTCATAAAACTAAAATGAAGACATACTTGTTATAAAACAAAACATTTATAGCATATATCTCTTAATTAGTAATGACTGGCAATGCATAATTTACTTGTCATCCCTTATTTTCATTTCTAGAATGAACAAAATGATTTTAAAAATTGGTTTTACTCTGTTATAGTTATGATTGTGAGGGTCCCAAAATAATAACAGCCACCTGACACTGAAATGTCACATAAATATTGGTTAAACGAGTGAACTTAATGAATGAGCCTCCACTCAAATGCAAAATGCTTTTTTGGGGTTTATAGCTCAGAGATCCTAATGGCTCCCCAGAAGTACATATGAAACAAAGCACGATGGGCAGATCCCCCGATGCAAGGCTCAGCTCACTCACTCCCAACAGAAGGCAGTGTAGTTGTAAAGGGCATCTCAACTTTCCCTCAGCTTCCTTTATCCCTCCAGAGGCTTTAATTCCAAAATCTTTCCTCATATTTTGCCTTTTGTTTTATCTCCCTTCTCTAATCCAATTTATTGGTTTATTCATTTTGTAATATTCTGGTAATATGACTCAAAATTAACCTCTGTGGAAATTAAATTATCAACATTACATAAAAAGCATAAAGAGGTAAAACCACACATGATATATTAAAATTTTACCTACAACTTAATCACAGTCAGAGACAATTTAATCTTGACTACTATCTGAGAATTAAATCTTTGTAGTTCTCCTTAAAAAATTTTGAAAATTCATTCTATATTCCCACATCCGGATTGCCTCATTTGAACCATGTCTTTTAACAGGTGTATTCTCAGGGAACACCAACTAATTGCAATTTGACCAGACATAACTAAAATGGCAATTACTCCCTGCCCTACCCCCAATATATAATGCATTTTTAATAGATTTTGGATTATCAGTGCCACTGATTTTCCCTTGAGTAGACAATATGGAGGCAAGTTTATATGGTAACTAACATAGGAAAGAAAGTAAGTCTTAATAGACACAAGCTGAATTGTTTACAGAAAGTTGAATTTTCTCTTCTGTTTGTTCACCGTGGCACAGATTTACTCTTAGCCACACAGGTAAGAAACCCCCAATTCTTAATCAAACAGTTTGATTAGCCCTCAACTTCAAAATAAGACTTAGACATTGTCACATCTGCCTAGCTCTCTTCATAGGTCACTTGCTCTGGAGGAAGCCAGCTGCCGTGCCAACAGAATACTCAAGTAGTACTTTGGAAACATACTTCTGACAAAGAACTGGGCCTCCTGAAAACAACCAGCATTAATGTGCCAGCTGTGGATGTGAAACACTTTGAAAGTGGATCCTCCAGCCCCACTCAAGCCTGCAGATGACTGCATCCCTGTCATCTTGACTGATTTCATAAGCAATACTGAGCCCAAACCACCAAATGAATCTACAACAAATTTCAAATCCACAGAATGTGAGATATAAAATTTTTTGTTTAAGCTGCTAAGGTTTGGGGTGACACAGGCATATATATCTAATAAAGGTTTTGTTTGAGTTAGGATAACCTTTCTGCAATCTATCCACCTTGGCATATCCTCCAGGACTTTAGCTTGCCTCCCCCCATCACACCTACATGGGAAATCCACGTGAACCAGAGCATCCCTGCGGAAAGGCAGCTTCATTTGCTTTGTGCCCTTCCTCGCTGTTTTGATCACTTCAAGAGAGCAACTCCAGACAAATCTGCATCTCTACAATTTGTATGCTGTTATACTCCTCCCATTAATACACTTCCAAATCCCTTATTTTAAAAAAAATAAAAATATAAAAAAGAGATACCCTAGGAATTCTGCTGTTTACAAATTAGGTCAGAAACATGTTCCTTCCCCTCAAAATGTGTTAAAGATATCAAGAAAAGCTATGCAGAGGTTTATTCCTGGGAAGACATGCCATAGGAAATAAGAACAGCTCATTGGAAGAAAGGAAAATCTTTTCTGTTCAATCTAATAAATTCCCATATTATTTTAGACAGGACCTTGGTCATTACATTTTCTTGCTCAGAGAGCTCACACAGCCCTTAAGAAGGGAAATGCATCAGTCAACTGAAAAGGTATTTCATCTCTTTCTGAGGCCAGGAGAAAAAGGGAGATTAGGATTCTTGGTTACTTCACTGAAAAGAACTTGTAATTTCCTGAGGATGGTCTCACTTAGCTATTGTTAGCTGAAAATAGCTGAGCTCATACATAAAGGTGATAAATTTTAAAAACACATAATGACACAGGCTAAATATTAGCTTTATTAAATCTCTTTTTTGGTTATTATTCAAGCAATAATTTATGTTAGATAAAAATCTCATTTTATAACATTTCTTCTGCCACTAATGTACCACCACTCTACCAACCTTACCAAAGAAAAGCTGGTGTCACATCTCTTTTTGTGAACTTGTATTCAGTTTTGAGTCTATGAAAAATATATAATAAAGGCAGTAATAGGAGAATTTTGGCCTTTTTAGGAGGAATGTCTGCACTTAAATACTCAGGTAACGAGGTAGCAAACAGGTGACAAGCTAACCTACACAGAGCAATAACGGTGTAAAAGGAGGTGAGAAAGGCCTGTAAGAGTCTGCATTTTCTAGGTCCTTTTTTTAAGAGGTTAAACTGAGGGATGTGGGACATGTGGTCATTTTCACAGCAGGCAGAGCATGCCAGTTATTCCTCTGTTACTGACTCCATGAATCAACTTAATGAGAGAAGGTAGAGTTTAGAATTTCATTAAATGCTACTGCACAGCACTTCTGAACATGCCCTATTACCCATTTAAACTGCGCTGAGACTCACTTCCTCTCCTTCCTTTTCCCTCCCCAAAGAGAATAAGAATATCACGTCCTTTGTGCCTCCTTTTAATCCTGCTGCTATTTACTCTTTTACTAATCAGTCATTTAATATTCATAATATTTTTATTCTTCTGTCATTCCCTAATGCATCTAATATTCAGAAATCAAGAGACTCGTAAAGAAAAAGAATTTTGTTCCTTTGCATGTGTTGCAGTTTCATTCAACAGCATTGCCATTTTGTAGGAAAAAAAATATACTTTTCCTTATTAGCAAACCAGCAATGTTTTAACCTACTTTCCATCACTAATGCTGCTTTCCTTTTGAAAAATGCTAATATCCAGTGAAATTAAACCAAGCCAGCCTGTCTTTTAAGATTATTTCCCCCTTTTGCTCATGAAACGCATAATATAAAGCTGATTGCTTGGCTGACTCCATTATTAGATAACCTCAAAATGTCAAATGGCACTGTTTAAATTAGGTGAGCAGAGCAAAATTACTAGTCCCACATAGGAAAATTGTGAACCTTTGTAAAATCAGTGAAAAGAAGTTTATAGAAATTTTACAGTTTGAAATAATGGGGGTTTAGCTCCTGTATTCACCCTCCCCCCCCCACTACATTTCCATTTGGGTTCTGGAAGCCACAAGACTCAGAAGAAACGGTTAAACTCTCCTGACACTGTGAAACTTGCTGCAGGTGGGTCATGCCACTATGTGCATTCGGATGACCCGGAGTAGGTCATTCCAAATATAATCACTCTATCTTCTTATAAGAGGTATCGAGTGCTTAAAGCTAATCACTGTTGTTGCTCATTGCTTTGGTTCATTTATTTTTTTGGTTGTTTTTAAGTCTTCCTTGGGTATATTTTTATTGTTATTAATTTTATAACAAGAAGTGAACATCAGTTCTGTGTTTTCTATGCACTGGTGACTGAGGTAGAATTTACACAAATGAATTTTAAAACCAGAATTTTACCATTAGTGCTATACTACTACTACGATTATGAGACTTTCAAAGAAAATAAATTGTTTTAATCAGATACTGTTCATTCAAAAGAGTAATGGTTAATGGGACAAATTCTATTCCAGGTTGTTCTAAAACTGCCTGCACTGTGACTGGCCCAGCTAATAATAGAAAGTAAATTAGAAAAGTATGTCCTAAGAGCTTAGTGACTAAGTAGCCATGAGTAAATGCAATTTTGTACCTTAAAATAGTTTCCTAAACAATAGAAATTGTTAAGGTGGAAAAAAGAAGTGGGCAAGATTAAAAGCCTTAAAAATGTGACTCCAGAGTATCCATAAATTTTCCAAGGGAGCTACAGTCATTTGCCTTTTGGCAATGCTCCCAAATAGTGAACATCCTTTTAGAGTACCAAAATAAAGGGATATTATAATGTAAATTTTGACATTTCATATTCTTTAGGTATGAAATAACTGGTTTTCTCCTCCATAGGGGAGGAGAAGGAGGGGGAGCTCTAATCCAAGCATCACTCTGTCTGAGAAGTCTTTCCAAATGCCCCTATGCAGCATTCACTTCTCCCTTCTCTTGGTTTCATTAGCACTTTTCTCAAGGCTCTCCAAAGGTATACTTAATGCTGTATGATTAATAACTTATGAGTTTGCTTTCTCCACCAGATGGATGTTCAGTACTTTAACTACAAGACTCAGAATTAGTCAATGTTGTGTTTCTAGAGTCTGATTCAGTACCTAGAACTTACAACATTCAACAAGAAATACATGTATCACCTATCGTTATTCATAATCTAGTCAAAAATTTCAGAAAATGCTTTATTTTTTCCTATTCCACACACACACACGCACACACACAAATATTGGCTTGCATGTGATTATAAGATATAGATTTTTAGAAATTATCAGACAGTGAACTTCAAGTGACAATAATATACCTAGAGCAACATGTAAAAACATTAAGGGATGTACCCACAATGAGGGTAAACTTTTTCTTCATATCTAAAGTGTTCACCTTGTTGAAACTACAAATATTTAGTATGTGAACTGTTTTTCCTCATATCAATACCAGAAACATACCAAATATTTATTTCTATATGATATGTAAGAATAATTGCCAGTAGGTTTCTGAGTTCTGTTTCACAATTATAGGGTTATGAACTAGGCTATCAGAGCCTAAACCAATTTATATATCTTTCTTTCTAATATGTGTATTACAAATGATTCAAGGTACATGGAAGTCACTTGGAAATTGTAAAGTACTACACTACTGGGCCCTCAAAATAGGATGGAAGAGCTAAGTTTTAAGACCCTGAAACTAGACATGAATAACAAAGTTTCACAAACCAAATCCCAGGGAATAATCAGCTATAAGAGTTGATCTATCACTTCAATTCATTTCACATGTATTACTATAGATCTTTCACTGAATGTACAGCATGCTGGCCTGAGTTACTGCAGTTGTGAGGCCTAATTTTTTTATGAAAGAAATGGCTTACATTCTAGAAACCATTGTAACATCTCTGGGGAAATCATACAATATCCCAGCTGTGAAGAAACATAATCTATACATGATGTAAAGAAGAATAAATATTGTTAATGATGGGTCAGGTAAGGTTGGTAATAAGTTAGGGATTGTCAGTATAAATAAAGAAGCCTATGATATTGTTTCGTTACAAATGAAAAACAGACCTCACAAGATTTTGCCAATCAATGACTTCCTAATCAATAGAAGTACTCTACTTGCTCTATTAAATTGGAAGCTGGTGGAAATTTTTTAAGAGACAAAAAAATGTGGAGTTCTTTTTGAAGACTTAAGCTACAATAGAAGTTATCCAATGTAATTTCTTATGTACACTGTGTTGCCACCCTTCAAGGCCAGGCAGATTCATGGTATTTGTGCAGATGGAAAAATATTCACGGAGCCGTTGGGATGTCTGGCATGCCTTTATTCACGGGTGGGTGAGCCACGCATGCTGCAATCTGCGAGTCTATCTCATGTCATGGCCCCTGATCCCCAGCATGGCACCCATTGTGGCACCTGTCCCCTTGCAGGGAGTCCCTACCTGTTTAAGTACTGGAAGGGAACAAAGCTGGAAAACAGCCAGAACATTACATAACATAACATAATTCTGTGCATGCGAGCCCACTGCATGTTATGGGAACAGTTTATCAGACCCAGTCTCAAGGCTATAAGAACACTACTTATCAGGCCTCTCCAAGGCTGTGAGAACACTGCTTCCCCTAGCTACCCAGACACTTGGGTGAGGAAGCCAGACTGCCTCCATTTACCCTACATACATATATCCAAAGTTCCTAATTTTTACAAATTAAAAATCATGTAAAAGAAAAAAAATGGGAAGATACAGAAAATATTTACAAAGCTGTTTTCTACTTATTTCAAGTTTGTAAAATATCTCACTATTTGTAAGTTTAATATTTACTTCTTGGTTTTTTGATCATTTTAACTTCTAGATGAAATGCTGAGCCTTTCCTTGGTTGATTCAACTTAATTATAATCTCACATCATGAATCCAAAAACACCAGGCAGGACATGATCTCATTAATAATTTTCCCTCTCTTATACCTCAGTGTGGGAATAATGTTGAGAAATTGCATGCACATGCTTTCTGATACAAGAGGTTTATGATATTAAAGATGAAAACATTGTTAAAGGCCAGTCATACAATGCTACATTACACCAAAATATTTTAAGTTTATTTTCCCATAAAGATGTCATATATACTTCTATTAAGTATGGCATGTGTTGTCAACATAATATTGTATATCATCTATCTACATATAATTTCATATATATAATCTATATGTGTATACCTGTTTTATACAAACATGTTAGGTATAGTACATATTTGGATACATGGGTATACTTACATATAATTCTATAATTATATATATTTTTTATAATGCACTTTCGCATCTTAGCATCATTACTTTTAGCATTTGAACGTGAAAGTTCTACTTCCTCTCCTACCACTCTCTCTTTATATTCAGTCCAATTAAGTTTTGACCTTACCTCATTGAATGTGGTATCTGAGAGATCACTTCACATTTTTGTATTTGACCATTGATTATCCTTTCTTTCTTAAAATGCTTACTCTTTTTGCCTTCAAGGGACTCCATATTTCTTGTTCTCATTGTTTTCCCTCCTGGCTGGCAATTTTTCTTAGTGTCCTTTGCAGAAAACGTACCCTTGTCCTGGTCTCTAAATATTGGCATCCCCCAGAGTTTGGTATTTGAACCCAGTCAGCTTCCTGCCTATATTTTCTTTCCAGATGATCTCATCCAATTCTTCTGGTGTTAAACATCATCTTTAGTTAGATGACTACCAAATGTAAATCTCCTGCCCTGACTTCTCCCCTGCACTTTAGACTAGAATAGGAAAAATATTTACATGACATTTCTATTTGGTTTCTAAAGACATGTCAAACTCTACATGCCTAAAACTAAATTCCCCTTGTCCTGTGTTTGAAATTTTAGTAAATGGCATGATCATTTATCAATTCCTCTCTTGTCTCCTATAATTTACACTAAGTCCATAGCACATCCTGTTGACTCTTGTTTCTTAATAAACTGACATCTTAGTAAATGTTCCTAAACTTTCAGGGATCTTGAGATCTAATTGCAATACAAATCACATTAATTTGAGGAATATGTGTACAATGACCACCTGAGGACAGCCAGGTCAGAATATAAAGTCATGATAGCATGGACCTACTTCTTGAAGGGGTGAGCTATTGGCAGCCTGCATCTTCTCCTTCTCCTTAGTTCCAACCACACCACCTTATCACGCCTGTGAGGGAAATAACAAATGACTGGCACAACTGTGATAAATATTCAAAAATAATGGCCTAATTGTATATACAAGCATTTTAAAAAGTAACTATCTCAACCATTATTTAATTTGATCAAGAAGACAGAAAGCCATTGGTTATATGATTATAATTTTAAAGATATTTTTATACATCTGAAATGAAAAATTTTCTAAACCCACAAATAAGAAATCTGTCAGGTATGGATGGCCACCAAGTCATGTATCTGGTCCTAATAAAACTTTATCTACTGATGTATATGAAAGGTGATAGCACACCAAGACACACAAAATTCTTATTACCACAATTTATATGGTACCACCTATTTGCTTTTGCTTCTCCTCCAGCCACATTTCTGTGGACTATAGACATACCAGCATCATACCCACTCTCAGCTACAGCCTTTACAATATTGGGTTGGCCAAAAATTCATTTAGTTCTTTCCATAAAATAAAAGACACATTTTTTATTTTTACCAATAACTTTATTGATTTGGATATTTTGAATATGTCAGCTATCTCCCACATGATATAACATTGACTGATCTCAACTAATGTCTCAATTTGATCACTGTCAACTTTAACTGATCTACCAGAATGTGGAACATCATCCAGCAAGAAATCTCCAGCACAAAACTTCACAAACTACATTTGACACATTCAATCAGTCACAGCACCTTTTCCATACTGCACAAATATTTTTGTGTATTTTAGTTGCATTGTTAACTTTCTTGAAATAATAAAGCATAATATGCTCTAACTATTGCTTATGTTCTTCCATCTTCAATATTAAATTGGCTAGAAAACAATTCACCAATTTTGATAAGTTTTTTAATGCACACTGATATGACAGCTGTCACAATACAATCTAACAAAATTATTTCAAATAAAGTTAAAGACAACTAAGTGCTACTAGAACTATCTTATGAAAAAAAAAACAAACAAAATTTCTGCCCAACTCAATACAATGATATCCCCTACTCTGTAAAACTCTTTCCTATCCTCTCTGCCAGAAAATTCCTTCTCAATTGTCAGGTATGAACAAAATTGTCACTATCTCTAGAAAGAGTCTCTATAAAACACAAGTCCCTCTGATATATGCTTAATGTAAAATAGTCAAATAATAGTAAAAACAATTTATTTTAACTAAATATCTTTTCCACTGGAATCATAAGTTCAACAGTAGTAGGACCATGTCCACAATTGACTTGATATACCCCAGAGGCCTGCATTCAGATAAGGTTTATTAAAATATAAAGAAATTATGATTAAGAATAAAAATTTGAACATCAAAATTTACATGTCATGTCTCTGGTTCAGATATCTAACCATAACTCTCTATAAACAACTGGTTTTAGCTCCGACATGTTCAAAGCTTAGAAGTCATCAACCCCACTATGTGTAAGAAAAGCTAAAAAAAAAATGAAAATCAACCAAAGAACTGAGATGGTAAAGCAAAACAACACACTGAAATATGGAGAAAAAAACAAATCCAGAGATTCACAGCCAAGATTGTGCTAGCTGGAAGAGACGCTGCTGGAGGTATGGACTGGAAGCAACCACTTAAAAGTAATTGTGAGGAAATCATAGAGGCTGAGTTGGACAATCTAGAGAATAATAAACTGATGGGGGGTTGCAGTGTTAGGGTGGACTCACACTTTGGTAAATTTTACCTCCAGGAACCCACCAGCTTCGTATAATGAGCAAAGAAAGGTTCCCTGTGATGTTAACAAGGGAAGGAGAAAAGAAACCACTGTGAAATATACCATGGAGTTCGCCATAACAAAGTTCTACTATCCAGGGGTAAAGACCTTCCCGGACCCTATCCCATTTGGGGATGGGCATTTCTCTGACTTCAGCCTCCTCTATCTTTCCTATTTCACCTTTACAGAAACAAGCAAAGCTAAGAAACACTTGTGAAAATCACAGCCCAGGAATAAAGATTCACTAAAACATGAATTTTTAATCATAAGAGTATATAATGCTTCCCCCACCGACACATTACCATCACACCAAGGGATTATAGCTGAAAGAGGTTCAAGACAGACTCTCTCTCTCTCTCTCTGGGCAGGAATACTTAGGACTGATCAAAGTTACAAGGAAAACAAGAGCAAGAACAATAGAAAAGTTACAAGGAAAACAAGAGCAAAGACAATAGAGAATGTTGTGCCCTTTGCTGCCTACAGCTAAGTGAAAATGATACACAGCCAAATTCCTAGCTAGGTTTTTAAAAATCTTCAACCAAAGTCCTATTTAGCTCAGTTCCTATTACCCAGTAGAACACACCCAGGAGAAATTTTGTGCTGACTTGATTAGCAGCAGAAAGGAAAGGAACCTCAAAGTGAAGGGCCAGTTTAGATGCCTCCCAAAATCCTGAGAATCCCTAGAAAAACTACTTGTACTGAAGTTCTAAGACGTGGAAGAATCATTTTCCACATGAGAATTCGCAAGTGTCTCTTGCACAGTCCTTCTAGGGTTGTTAAACAGATTACCTCCATCAGTACTAAGCCAAGAGTAAAGGTTAAAGTCACTATTGAAGAAGTTTAAATCACTATTTTAATAAATTGATTATTGGTTACTAAAAACCACTTTAAACATAAAATCTCTGATGGGTTAAAATAAACACATGGAGAAATATATACTATGCTAATAGTAATTGAGAAACTAAGTAACTAAGAAAGCTGGAGAATATATGCACATATATATATATATATATATACGCGCGCACACACACACACACACACACATACACACACATGAATTTCATTTTTTTAAAAAAGAAAAATATTAAGAATAAAGAGTGGTATTATATGATGGTTGAAAGATCAATTCTTAAGAAGATGTAAAATTTCTAAACAATTATTCACCTAACTGTAGAGCATCGAAGTACATGAGAAAAATAATTAATACAACTGAAAGGAGAAATTTAAAAATGACCTGTTATAGTATATTTCAACATAATTCTGTTAGTAATTACAGTTGACCCTTGAACAGCATGGGTTTGAACTGCAGGGGTCCTCTTATAAGCTTCATATAACTGAAACCCTGAAGTTTAAACCCATGCTGTTCAGGGTCAACTGTATTTTTGATCTTTGGTTGGTAATATGTGTATGTTGAGGGCTCTTGTATGTTGTTTTTGATTTCATGAGGGATTGGTGCTCCTAACCCCTACATTGTTCAAGGGTCAACTATAATAGGTTAAGCAGGCAGAAAATCAGAATGTGTGCAGTTCACCTGAATAGCACTATTAAAATTTTGATCTCATAGGCACTTAGAAAATAATCCATCCATTAACAGCATAATATATATTTCCTTCTAGCTCACATGAACCACTCACCAAAATGTACACTAATTGTGGCCCTTAAAACACATATTAACAAATTTAAAACAAGAGAAATCATACAAAGTGTTTTCAGACCACAATGGAATTAAAGTAGAAATCAGTAATAGAACTATGGTTAGAAAATAGTTAAATATTTGGAAAGTATAAAATTATAAAATACACTTTGTAATAATCCATGGCCAAAGAGATCTCAAGAGATATTTAAAAATATTTTTTGCTTAATGAAAATTAAAAATATTAACATTTGTGAGATATGCTGAAGTCAGTCTTTAAGGAAATTTTATGACATTACATGTACATGTTAGGAAAGAAGAAAGATATAAAATCAATAATCTAAGCTTCTACCTTAGGAAACAGATTTTTTTTAAGTGGAATTTAAGAAGCCCAAATAAAGCAGATTGAGAAGAAATAAAAAATTGAGGGTAAATCAATAATGTTGAAAATGAGTAAATAATAACTACTTCAGTAAGACCAAGTGATTTAACAGAAAATTCAATTATAACTCACCAAATTAACAAGCTAAAAAGAAATCAGATGGTTATATCAATGGATGCAGAAAAGGCATTTGAGATAATCCAATATACTCATTCATGATAAAAAATTCTCAATAAACTACAGAGAGTGGAGCTTCTTGAATTTTATAAAGAATTCCTACATAAAACCTGCATGTTTATAGCATTTTTATTCATAATCATCAAAACTCAAGCAGCCAAAATGCCTTTAATAGGTAAACTGATAAATAAATATGGTTCATCCATTTCATAGGAAAATTATACAAGAATTAAAAAATGTGAACTACCGAAAGCCACAAAAGATGTAGATAAATCTTGGATGCATATAGCTAAGGGGAAGAAGCCAGTGTGGAAAGGCTACCTTCTATTAAGAGTCCAACTGTACATTCTAGGAAAGGTAAATCAATAGACTGAGATAGGTTCAATAGGTCAAGAACACTGGAATTTTGGAGGGCACAGAAAACATTGTGTCAGTTACTGTACTATGAATACTAATTCTACACATTTGTCAGAGCCATAGAATTTTGCATCACAAAGAGTGAATCTTAGTGTACACAAATGAAAAAAAAAAACAATTTTGCTGGACACAGGATGTCAGGATAGAAACTCAATCTACCTGTTTCACAGTCTCACTGAACAGGATGATGAATAAGGTGTTGATCTAAGTAATGTTTGCAAACAGTGGAGCCAAAGTGAAGACTAAAGGTGAAAGGAGCAGGATGTAAGCACTGCACTTGAATCGATACACTTGTTTCCCATGGCATATAGATAACAATTCTGACACTGATGGACATTTATAATGAAAGTGAATAGTTAGGAAAGTGTCAATGGATGGTAGAAGCCATATTTATCACCATTTTAAAGGCAGGTTACAGACAAACAAGGTTGCTTGAATGTTCCATATGGTACTGGATTAGAGTTTGAGACATCAGGATAAATTCATGCTCATCTTTATATAATAGGGATGATTACATATAGAAATGCACACACACAGAAAGATTAGTAAAAACAACTTATCCCCTTGCTCTGTTAGCTCAGAGGGCTAGAGGTAATAACACGTTAGTAGTAAGGAGCATACCTGTGCCCATATATTGATATCTAATATTCTCCAATGAAAGGAACTAGGGCTCCTTAGATAAATGGATGATTTTATGACTGGGACAGGAAATATATGAGATGAGCCTAGAGTTTCTTGTAGCTCCAGAAAGTAAGGATAAGCTCCATAAAAACTCAGTGACAGGGTATCACAGAGGTACAAGAGACAACTGAAAGAGCTCCCAATCACCAAGATTGGGACAATTTAAATAACATAATCATAAAAAAGTAATTTTGGATTATAAACCAAGATGGCCTACATAAAATTTCCAAGAGAAGATCTGGCAGTACATTTACATTTTAAAGGCACAGGGAAAGAATGTAAGTTCCTGCAAGAAGGATTTTTGTTTCTTAAATTCAGAATATTACAACACCGGCAAGCCTTTTGAGATGAATAGGGAGGTTTGGAAACTGTTAAAAAGCATAAGTGGACTTTGGATTGCATCTAAAGCTGCCATTCTGTTCTCATAAAGACTTAATTTATAAGAAAAGGACAGTTTTTAATTCCTCAAAAAACTAGGTTGCAGCCTGAATGACACTAAAGGGCTGACCCAACCCATTCAACTACAGTATCTTCAATTTGCTTTTCTATATCAGGAAGATCTTCAGCTAAGACAGAAATCAATATTCCTGTGTTTTAGATTTACAGTTGTCAGTGTTTGGAATGCTTTTCTTTCCTTCTGGGTATGTAATTTTATTTAGCTTAAGGGAAAAGACCCCCCAAAAATTTCTTATCAGATGCTGAATATCAGCTTCCAACTCCTGACCCTCTAGCTACTTTAAAAAAAATCCTTTCAAATATCTTGTGAAGTTTCAGCCAAGACAAATAGTAAATAATTCTGGCATTATTGAACAACCCATTGAACCCAAGGCTTTCCAGAAAGGGCAGAAAACATGCTACCTGCTCAAGATTCATAGCCACTCCCAAAGAGAGTCAAAAGAAAAACTGACAATTTACCTGAGACTGGCTAAAGTCTGCAGGACCCACTCAAGTAGAGCACAGTCCACACTTCTTTCTGGCCACATCTAGCCACAAACAGGATGTAACGCACATTTCATTTCTATCTGGCCACATTTGTGGGGTCCCTAACCTGATGGCTGCTGAGTCAAGTTTTCAGGGCACAGCATGAGAAGATAAGAGGGTGATAAAGGATTGACAAACAGTGAGTACTCCAAAACCAAATTCACAAAAGTCTTAACAAGGAAAGGAAAAGACACTGTGAGATTCTACTTTTCTCTCTCAACTAGGTACTACAGCGATCCAGAAGTGCTAAGTCTGCTGAGAGAGCCACCAGGTAGGAGAACTGATTTTGGTAAGAACTCGCACCTTTTGCTGGTTTCTGCCGATTTCCCCAGGATTCCATCAGCAGGCTCCAGAGCAAGTGGGGTTTTAAATAAAGAGGGTAGCTCTAGTATCTTCAGAATTCGGCAAGGTTTTTCATTAATTTTACTTTGTGTTTCCCCTTGGCTGTTTAAAGGAATAGCTGTCAGCATTTTACCAAGAAAGTCCCTCCAAGTCCCATCAATTGTGGGAGGGGCCATATGGGGGCCCTTCTCTGAGAGTAGATAAGAGGAGTTCAAGTTGGTGTGAAGAATTTGACTTTTGTTTATGGCCTTGTAGTCTTTGCAGAACAGAATGGTAACTCAGACAGAGGATTAGTAGACAGCATTCTGGTAAAGGAGGATAGAGGGGAATAGTAGGAGTCACATCAGTCTCATAGCCTTTCATTTAGGTACATTTTATGTCTTCAATTTTTCATTTACCTTTCAGAATCTTGAAGAGTTTTAGAAGCTTCTGCATACAATTAAAATAGTTATCTCATCCTGTTTGATTTGGGAACCCTTGCTTTCAAGGCTGCTTCTTAAATGAACTATCTTATCTAATTGAAATATTTCCCATAATGGTCATTGTAATTCTAGGTTGTCTTAGCAAGATTTTGCCATTTTGTAGATATTTATAGTGTCTTGGACCAGAGTTCTTAGACATAAAATAATGTGTGTTGGAAGGTAGCACACCTAATTATTTGAAACCTGAGTATCTCATTTCTTTAGCTAAGTCTTGAGTCTCTCAGAACCAAATTAATACCTAAGAGGGATATGCCACTGGGTTGGGAATTTCATGGTGTTTTATAGTGTACCTCAAGACATGGAAATTTTCCTGAGGTTGGTGGGTGACCTAGTGTCAATCTAACTTATTCTGTAACCAACTTATCCTAGCACAGGAGTCTTAGAATTAGGTGGTAAGCTGTCTAACAGCTTTTAGGTGACCACCAATTTAAAAGCTTTGGCTTCTGAGATTCCTATTAGCAAGAGATCCATTATTCCTTTCATAAAAAGATACTTTTATGTGGCTTTTAATAGTCTGATTTGGGCCTACTTAAATTTTGATGTACCATTGTTTTTTTGTTTTGGGGTTTTTTGTTTTTTGTTTTTCTTTTGTCAAGAGAAATCCAAATTTCTTATTATCCCAAGTCCCCTAGCCATTTATGCTATGGATTTACCTTAGCCTTTTGTGAGTCCTCCAATGGCTGCCCTTTTGATTTTTCTAGATTGAGGGTGACCTATTGAAATAATCATCCCTAATTCAAGCAGGGTTACTGCTTTTGGCTGCCTGTGCACAGTTCCTGAGACCTGCCAGGACCTCTCATTGTGCTTGCTTCCCTTGCAGATGAGGTCAGCCACAACTCAAATGTTGCGGTCTACTAAGTCTTACCACAAAAAAATATACTCTCTCACACACCCCAATTTTCCATCCAAAAGTATTAAGACAAACAAACTCAAAGGGTTCACAATAAAAAAAACAGGGGAAGCTCAATCCAAGAGAAGCTTACCTGAGAGAGTGGCTAAAGAGACAGCAAACCAAAGGGCTCTGTAAGTCCCTTCACCTACACCTAGGAGCCATCCTGCAATTCTCAGTAGCTCTTTTAAGATCCCATCTCATTGCCAAAATTGTCAAATGACAAGACTAAAACAATTCATCAATGAGTATGATATCCATTATTCAAGAGAAAACAATCCATGGATTGGAGAAGGAAAGCACCTCACAAGCAATGGAGCACACTCCCCAAAGAATATGGGGCAAGAGTAAATTTTGTAGAGCATTAGAAAAGGCAACAAAAAAACAGGGTATGATTGACTAGGAGGTCAGGGATGTTCTTATAAGGCCAAAACTAAATTGGAGGGTTGTGATTGGAGTTTGTTAGGTTTCCCTGACAGGTGTTTTCCCCTAAGTGCAGGATGATTTAGGTGCAGATCAATGAAGCAGACCTGGCCATTGGAGTGACCTCCATTTTGTGGGTCCTGATATATGAATAAACATTATAAAATGTTAATAAAAGTATGAACTATACAGGAACTCCTTGTACTATCTTCATACTTTTTTCTGTATTCTAAAACTATATTTTCTAAAATCGAAAACTTCAAAAATAAAAAGATTATTTTAATAATTTTTTAAACAAAAATGATTAGCACAAATGACTAAATAATGTTATGGGATAAGAGCCATATGTACTTATGTATAGACTTATACAGAACAACTTACAATTCATGTGTGTAGCTCAAATAAAATTTCAGTTCTGCCTCAGTTAAATGGTGATTAAGACAGTCCACTTCTGGTTTAGGAAGGCATTGTCCAGGACCTGCTAGATTTCTGTGTTTCTCAAGTTCTGTTTTCTACACAATAGTTTACATAGCATATATTTCTTTCTTGTATCATTGCCTATGTTCTTCATCAAAAATTACAGAAAATAAAGCTATGATCTTTAGAATTCTAATCTGGAAACCACATCAGATTATGCACTTTGAAGCTGCACAAGGGTTCCTGGTTAAGAATGTGAAAAGAGGTGGGAATTGAGCCAAGGTTTGCATCCAGCCTCAGTATTGCATCTCCCCAGAGTATGGAGTGTGATCTAACTGGGATAAAGGAAACTTGTTGCCTGGTGGTGGCTTTGTACCACCTTGCTTCTTTGCTTTGCATATTGGATAAGAATGATGTCTGTTCAATGTTGCAATATGTTCTCAAACTGACCACTCTGTGTTCTCTCCTAATTAATAAAACACTTGTCATATATTAAAAAAAAGATAAAACATAATGTAAAGTATGACAAATAAAAACAAAACTAACAGCTTACTAACCAGTATAAGAAACCAAAATTTAACAACAGTTTTGAAAGCCACTGTACCATTTGTCAATTGAGTCACTTTCCTTTTCACAAAAGAAACTGCCATCTTCAATGTGCTTCTCATTTACTTGGTTATTTTAATAGTTGTACTGATGTATGTATGTTTGCCTGAATGGTTAATATATTATGTCTATGTATACATTACACACTTTATCCGACTGCCAACATTCTTTTTTAAGTAACTTCATTTTATATAATATTATGCTTCTAAGGTACATCATTTTTAGTGCACACAGCAGGATATTTATTTGTACTAGTGGGTCATAGTCCACTGTATAATTATACCACAATTATTTTATCTAATCTTCTGCCAATAGATATTTTCCTCTGTTACTTTTTTTGTAATCAAAGTTATTGTGGACTTTCTTTTTTATTTCTTGGTGCATATGCAAAAATTTGTATTTGCCACATGTTCATAAATAGATTTATGGCAGCCTACTCAAGGCTTACTTTCAACCTTACTAGATGACAGCAAATTGCTCTAAAAATTTTGGAAGAGTGTAAGAAACTCACTTTGCCAGATGTATTTGCCCACATAATTATAGTTATACTTAATTTTTGCCAGTAAGGTTTGTTTAAAATGTTGTTTATTGCTGATTTCCCTAATTTCTAATTAGGCTAAAAATATTTATATTTGTTTACTGGACAATTCACAGTGGAATGCCAGTCCATAATTTTGATTTATTTTCATTGAGGTTATTGGTTTTCACTTATTTATAGAAAAAATACACACTGGAAACATAAGTGTACATGTGTATACTATTTGCACAAATATATGTATTCTAGATCATGTCATCTGTTATTTGCATTGGAAATCTCTTCAAATTTGGCTTGTCCTATCTATCACCTTACTCTGTTTCTTGATGACTAGATATTATTTTTAGTGTAATATATGTTATTAAACTTTCACTTATAGTTTGTGCTGTTTGAGTTTTATTGAAATATGTATAAAGGGCCCATGGACAAAGACAACAGGGTGGTAGGATTGAGTGTGGGAGGTGGGGATGGGGGACAGAGGAGAGTGGTGGGGAGAAAAAGAGGACAACTGTACTTGAACAGCAATACAAATTTTTTTTAAGAAAATACTTTTCTATTTTAAAGAAATTCTGCTAGATTATTTTCCATAATTTACATAGTTTTGATATTTATAAGTCTTTCATCTGCATGGAATTAATATCTTTTGGTATGATTCAGTGTGATCAATTGCTCTATCATTTATCAAAGAGATAGCTTTCTTCATATTTGTCATGTTTAAGTCTGATTCAGGCTTCTGTTCTCTGTTCTGATTCAATATGCCATATATCCAAACTTTTGCTAATACATAATGTTTAGTTCACGTTTAAAATATGTAAATAAATCTAGATATTTTGCAGGCAGTTTCCTAATCTTGTTAATTTCTGTCAAATGTGTCTTGGCAATTCTTTCACTCTTCTGTAAAAATTTAAGGATTAGCATAATCATAATACTCCAGAAATAATTACAATACCCTTCTGTGGCCACTTTACACTTGACTTGTCTTATGTTCTTCTTCTTTATCTTCCCTTCAGAAATGCTTTCAAGCTCCAACAGACTATCTCTTATCTACAATTTGTGCTATCTGATGACATTCCTTTTATCTTAAACTATTCGTAGTCTCTCTTCGTGATTAGAGAACATCAAGAGCTGATTGTTTAAGCTTAACTCTTATAGCTGAGACCTTCTTTTAGCATTCCATATCTGTCATGTTGAATCTGTTTCAGTTGCTTGTATCATCTATGATGTGTGCCAGAGCACAGTCTGTGATGGACCTAAGCATATCCTTGATGTTAAGTGTTGATAATCACTAATAGGAATGTTTTTAATTATGAATAGTCAAACTAGGTATATCACAACATGTCAAGGACTTTCAAAAATATGATATTCCTTTGAATTGCTAAGGAAAAACAACTTCAAATTAGAAGTGATGGTCACACTGGCAGCCTTGAACTAAATGAAACTCAACTCAACTAAAATGAAAAAAAGATCATGAAAATTGCTACTTGATAAATGGCTTTATCTATTTTTATGCTGTATTTGAGTTTTTATATCACAAGTTAACAGAATAGTAGAGAATATCATAAAGCTTATGTTGTCCTAGATTCTATGAGCCTAACTTTTCTCTACTTTTACTGTAATTCTGCTGACCCCCAGGAGGCTACAACTACACATGGGAAGAGGCAGGGGGAAAACTTGAAGAGCAAAACAACAGTAATACTTTAGTACTATGTGATATATTAAATGTGTGCATAATTTATTTAATGACAAAAAATAAAATGTGTTAATTATTTTTCATGGCTCAATTCAAGCCTTATTTCCTCATGTTTATGATACAAAGAAAGTTCAACTTTGATAATTAATGTTATCCATTAAGAAACACAAAGAAAATAAGAGAAATCAAAGCACTGTTCTACTATGTAGGAAGCTTTAATGTGGAGACTTTTTTTGAAAGTTATTTGTTGATTTTTTTTTACCTTTTCAAATAAGCACTTTTTAGTATTTTATTAATTTGATTATGTTTCTTGTTTGGTGAAAGACAAATACCATGTGATCTCATTTATAAGAAGAATCTAATGAACAAAATAAACTAATGAGCAAAATAGAACCAGAGGCATGGAGTCAGGGAGTAGACTGACAGCTATGAGGGGGGTGAGGTGGGGATTGATTGAAGGAAGGTGAAGGGATTAGTCAAAGAACATACATGAAGGCCCCATGGACATGGACAACAGTGTGGGCATTGACTATGGAATTGAGGGTGGGCTAAGTGGAGAGGGGTGAAGGGGGAAAAATTGGGACATCTATAATAGCTTAAACAATACATCAAAAATGAAAAAGTTAATTATGTTTCTTTTCATTTTCACTCTACTGTTTATTTATATTTAACTTGCTATTATTCTAGTTTCTTAAGATGGATGTTTTGCTTATGGGCTTTAAAACTTTTATTCTAAAACATAAATGTACTGGCATAAAGTCCACTCTATGTACATTTTAGCTGTATTCCACAAGCTTTGATATGCTGAATATTTTATATATTCAATTCAAAATAATTTTCTACATTAAATTATCATTTCCTCTTTGGCATATGTGTTATTTATAAGTGTACTTATTTTTACACATATGGGAATTTAAAAAGTTTTCGTTATTGACTTCTAGCATAACTCCACTAGGGTTGGAGAATATACTCTTATAATTAAATTTATTTGCATTTTATTGAGACTTGCTTTCTAATCCAGTATATAATCAATTTTTGCAAAACTTCTGTGTATACTAAAAGTAATGAGTGGCCTGCAATTAGGGGGTGCAGAGTTCCATATAAGTCAATTACAAGTTAATTGTGATGGGCCAATTTCCTGTATTTTCACAGCTTTCATGTCTGCATTTTTCAGTCAGCCCCTGAGAGGGTGGTTAAATTTGCCCACAGTGGTTATAGATTTTTCCATTGTTCCCTTAATTCTGTCAGTTTTTACTTTACATATTTGGAGACTAAGTAGATAAATAAAACTTTCAAAATATTGTTGCACCTTCATGATAAATCTAGTTAATGGTCACTGACAAAAAAGTTTCTGAGATGTCCTATGTTAAATCACAGTAGGCTGGAGCATAGAAGAAAAAAAGAGAAGTTAACTAGCTAACAACTGTGGGCCAAAGCCAACAGAGTACTGCTGATATTCTTGACTGGATATTGAAACTTTGAATTAACTTTCAGTTATCTGTTTCCGTAATTAACTAGAGAGAATAGCCAAATAGCCAACCACTAGGTACCACCTCATCTTACTTATACATGAACTTTCCAGACTGTTGCCCACAACCAATCCAAAGGGCAAACACTTCTTCCTTACTGTGTACCTGTGCTAGAACTAGCCCTGCTTCACCTTCTCCCATCCTTTTATCTATAGCCAATGCAAATTCTTTCAAAACAACATATACCTTTCTCCCCCCTGCTCACTACATAAATGAGCCTCATCAGTCCCAGGATGGCAGATATATTGTTTTCTCGAGCTAGCCCTGCTGCTGGTGGTTCTGACTGCACACCCTAGGACACAGTCCTCAGTCTGGTCAGCATATGGTTCAATACAGCCTCTCTTTTAGAAAAGATTTCAGCCATGAAAGTATGTGTTTAACATCATTATATGCTCCTCTTTCTCTCTAGTAATGCTTTTTGCTTTAAAATCTACATTTTTCCTGATCCTGATACAACACCAGCTTTCTTTCGGTTAGTGTTTGCATGATATAACATTTTATCCTTTTACTTCCTGTTAATATTTTAGATGCATTTCTTATATGCAATGGAAATGTATTTTTTTCTTTTATATTGCAGAGAATTGATAGAAACTGCCTGGGTGAAATGAATTTCTCAAATTTATTAATAAAAATAACTTAGGCAGTATTTATATAGCAGGCACTACATTCCTAAAATATAATGAACTGTTTACCATATTTGTTTTTACAACTTTGAATTTTATTTAGTCTTCAATCAGTTTTTATTTTTAGGGAAACAAATTTGCTTCATTAGCTCTTTTTATTACTCTGATAGCTCTTAAACATTTAGCCTCTGCTGATCTATATGGAACATTAAATTCAGCACTGGGTCTGCAGAGCATAGAATAGGGAGTGATTTGTTGAGTTATAGAGCACAGTTGTTAAGAGCATAGATTCTGGAGTCAAACTGTTTGTTCCACTTACTTGTGTGCCATTGAGCAAATTGTTTGGTCTACTTGTACTTCAATTTTCTTATCTATAAAATGCGGTAGGTAATAATGACACCTACTTCATAGAGTTGTTGGAATGATTACACAAGTTAATATATAGAAAGTGCTTAGGACATTACCTGACATGCAATAAATGCTGTATACATGTTAGCACAAAGCAATAAAATATTATTAGCTACATGACCTAATAGTATTATAATGAGTTCTTAGCTACTGAACTTAGTTTTATTAAATATTCAAGGATAATTAAAAGGCTTTGGCCTCAACCTTACTTTTGGGTTCTCTTCATGCCCACATATGTGAAACTTCTACCAATACATCTGGATTTCTGTGATTTCGCAAATGCTGTTCCCATGGCATAGATACCCCATACTACCTTTTTAAAGATTTTTTCATTTATTGATTTTTAGAGTGAGAGAAACATCACTTTGTTATTCCACTTATTTATTCATTCATTGGTTGTCTCTTATATGTGCCCTGACCTGGGATTGAACCCACAACCTGGCATATCAGGACAATGAACTAATGAACTGAGCTAGCTGATCAGGTTCTACCCCATCCTACCTCTTACATCTGAGAATCCTTCTTCAACCTTCAAGATCCAGCTCACTATCAAATTATTTAAAATCCCCTCCTTAAATTCTTGGACTTGCATTGTCTAATATGAGAGCCACTAGACAACGTGTTATTATTGAGGCCTTGAAGTGTGGCTAATCTAAACTGAAATGCACTGGAAATATAAAAATGCATCCTGGATTTCAAGGCTTAGTTCTAAAAAAAAGAGATAGTAAACTATCTCATTAATGTCTTTACATTGGGTTAAATGAAATATATTATTAAAACTATTTTCACCCACATCTTTTAACTTTTTAATATGATGAGAAAACTTAATACTACATGTGTAGCTTATGTTATAACTCTATTAGATAATGTTCATGCAGACACATCATTTCCTCCCATCTGTGCACTCCCACAGAATTTAATGGTTCTATCTCCCTGTCATCACATACTATGTTGTTATATAATTTTCTTGTACTAGCATATTACCCTACCAGATTATTTATTGACCTTTAATGAGTGTGTCCTATATTTTATTTATTTTTAGATTTCTGGTATATAGCTGATAGCATACCCCTGAATAAGTGCTCAGTAAATATTTGTTGAATAAGACTGATAAAATATTGTATCTGTTTTAGTGAAATACAGGAAACAAATTAGCTTATAAGGTTAATCTGGCTGTAAAAGCAGAACAATTATTTGTAATAAATGATTCTATATGGAAAACTATAGCTCTTCAATTATAAATACAAGTAGAAGTCAAGATTATTTAGAGATTAGTAGAGCCAATGAGGTATGGCTGCCCAAAAATACCTGGCTCCTACAACCAGAAAGCACAGAAGGGAGGTATATCCTCAGTCATTCTGCCCCTGAACATAAAGAGACATTTGGGAGAAGTCAGTAACTACCCTACTCTACTACTACTACTTCCCATTTCCCCCACGGGGGATGTAAAATCTTTATTGGTTTGTAGACTCTTACAATAGCACTTGATTTTTTGTTTAAGATAAACAATCTGTGTTATTTTAATCTTTTTTAAAGCACCCTATTTTCCAAACCTTGTGATCACTATCAATGCAATTCAATTTAACAAGCTTTCTCATATCTATGAGGCACTGTGCTAAGTGCTATAGAGGACACACAATGAAGATAGGGTGTCTGTCTGATTTTAACAAGTTAGTAATATGTAATAAGTAATGGGTATATAAAGTAACCTTAACGCGCAGCAAAAAAAAAGAATAATAGCTTTGTGATGCAAATCAAGAAAAATAAATATGCAAGAGAGAGAAAAAAATAAAGAATGGGGCAGAGGTCTTAACCCCTACCATTTCAGGGCTTTATGCAAAATAAAGCCAGATTTTAGGAGGATCTATCTGTCCTGCAGATATTTTCTCACACTAAAGCTTAAAAAACAGATTGCTATAAAGGATACATCAGGAAACATGCAACACCCTTACATATAAACGATTGTCTCTTTCTATAAATAGACTTCTATTGAAATGTATTGAACATCTATTATTACAACAGTCACTATGCTAGCCACAAGGATGTGGAAAAAGAATAACACAGAGACCATACCTTTGAAGACATGAATCCAAACCTATGGTAAATGAGCTTATACAATGTTAGTGTCATATAAAAAGTATAATAACAAATGCATTTATAATAGAAGGCTATCATACCTAAATTCCCCTACCCTGAAAAACCTAAGGTGATCTAATGAACAGATTACATATGTGATGTTTTCTATTCAACTGTTCTTATTTTCCATGTGTTTAGCCTTCACCACTCAACTACCAACACTATTTAGGCTCTTAAGACAAAAAATAAACTGTCACTAAAATTTTTTTTCAGTATTGCATAACAGTTTTTGAATAACAGACCCTTTCTTCTTCAAAGCACTTTTTTGATTCTCAGAGTATATGCCTTTTAGTAACCTCCCTGCCATTTTTCATTGCTAGGAATTCTGACTTCATTTCCTGTGAAATTTTTGCTGTTGTTGCTGTTGTTGTTGTTGTCTTCATTTTTTTATTAAATAGTCTTAGAAAACCGTACCATTTAAAACTTGTTTAAGTTCCAACAGGCATATGTTGATTACAAGACAGCATATTTGAAAATAGACTCTCACCTAAGACCTGAAAATGAGTTTTACCATTGGTAAAATAAAAGGCCTTGGTCCTTTGAACAGATTGTTTACCAATTTTCAAAATGACAACTCTTTTAACCTCACTGATTTCAGACTGAAGGTTTTCACCTACTGTAGTAGCAAAGAAACACAATTAAAACACAGACTGGCCATGGCTGGTGTAGCTCAGTGGATTGAGTGTGGGCCTGCAAACCAAGGTACCACTGGTTCGATTCCCAGTCAGGGCACATGCCTGGGTTGCTGGCCAGGTCCTCAGTGAGGAGGTACACAAGAGGCAATTACACATTGATGTTTCACTCCCCCTCTTTCTCCCTCGCTCCCTCTCCCTCTAAAAATAAATAAATAAAATCTTAAAAACACACACACAAACTAAACACTAAAGAGGAGTAAGTAATAGAAAACATAGCCTGTGTAGTGGTATCTCTGGAGTCATGGTGTGCTAGTTCAGGCCTGAGTGCCTTCTTGGCCTCTTCCTTTACTTTAGCAATGTGCAAGCACTGTAGCTTCCAGTCTGCAAGAAACCAGTGGCAGGGGTGGAGTTCGAGTGAACATAAGTTTGCAATGGTTTGCCTGTTTTTGAAATGAGATGTGCAAAGCCTTGTGTTTTTCATGTATATCAGGAGAATCTGCAAAACAGATTACCTACCTACAGGACTCCAACATTTATTCAACTATGTCTTTTTCTTTTCTGAAGAAACAGCTTCCTGAAGCCTAGGGCTTTACTGGGAATATGTATTAGATTCCCTTCAATTTCAGGATATATTACTATATATAAAACTAAGAATGTAGTTTATGATTTGTCCTGGAAAATTCTTGTAAGAGTCATACAACTGTTTGCAATAGCTTCTACTAAAAACCCCAGTTGCTAAGGAGCTATGCAGAAGGGAATTGAAAGGCATGGTGTTTCCTTTATTTCCTATCCACAGCTCATACCAAGTGCTCTGCACAAGGCCAAGCAATAAATAATGAGGAGACCAGGGCCCTTTGATCAGATCTCTTGCCTCTGGTTCAGTTTGACTACAGCACAGCTGCCATAGCAGCGTCGAGACTACCTTTCCACCTCACCTATATGCATGCATACACACACCCCCAAATGCACACACATGTACCTGTGTGCACGCACACAAATTCACAGCATACACACAAGCAGTAAGCTAGGTACTGCCATTTAAAAGACAATGGAATGACTGCTGCACTGCCACAGAACAGCTTAGGGGATTTCAGTACTTTTTTCTCTCCCAGAGAAAAGAAAGTGGTAAGCAAGAAGAACATTGTGCTCTACCATGAATACTATAAAATTATTATTGCCAAAAATGCCAGGGGGACCAGGAAAGGGTGTGAGTAGCTGTGCTATCACCATGTTGCACACACAGCTTTGTATTCTAGTTCTGGTTCCTCCACCGTTATCATGACACCCTTAGAAAAGAGGTAGCATGCCTTATTCATGTATTAATTCATTGAAGTTATGTGTAACATTTGTCTTGCTAGGTACTTAGCATGAGTTAAACTATGTCCCTATAACAGCCTAATAGGGAAGAGGGACATAAAAAGTTTCTCATTTCCGTACAGTGCTTGAACATAAAACATTCTTAACACAGAAAACAGAGTGGTGTAGCATTAGCAATTATTGAACTTATATTATAAGTGAAATACTACTCTAATAGGTTTACCTGAATTCATATAATCCTCCTAGCCCTTGCGATAGCTATAATTACTACCCACATTTTACCAATGAGAAAGCTGATGCCAAGAGAACTTAAATATATTGCCTAATGTCACAGAATCAATAAATAGAAGAGATGGGGTTTTATTAAAAACAAATAGGGCCTCAAAAACCACACCTGTAACCATTAAAATAAACTGGCTTTTATAGTGTATTAGTTAACATCAGCCCTTACCTTTCTTGTGGCACAGTTTTCTCATCCATAAAATAAGGAAAAAAAATAGTTTCTCTCTAATAAGAGATGTTATAAAGATTAATTAAAATTATATATATAAAGTTCTTGGAACAGCATCTGGCATGTAAGGTATATGGCCAACAAAAGTTATTTCTTAATAGCAAATATTTGTTGAATACCTAAGTAGTTATCTCAGGAAATGTCTTAAAGAAGTATATATTATCATCTCACTGGGACTATTTTTCTCTGAGGCAGTGGAGCTGTCCCAAATATTCTAGTAAAATTTTATCTAACCCAAAGAGACTTGTCAAGTTTGGAGCTCTGGGTGTCATGTGAAAACCCAGGCAGGAGAGCACTTAATCCAGTTCCCCTGGGCTCAGCCCTGTGCAGATTACATTGAGACAAACTGCCTTGTCTTTGCATCTGGAAACTATGTAGGTGCCCTAGCTATTATGTATAGCTTTAGAAAGTTTCCTATGTGATTGTCCGTAACATATATGTTCATTGCAGTGCTGTGATTATGCAATACCTAGCAGATACAGTGTGCAATGTGTAATATTTGTACTGGTAAACTCCCCTGGGGGTCGCTCAGATTAGTAAATTCTGTCATCTTTCAATGTTTTTCCCTTCTCGGCTGTACATCCAGGGCATGAATTCCACACAGCACTGTACATTTTATTCAGAACCAATACATATGGACAATGATTCCATTAGTTTTCAATATGTAGAATAAAAGCCAAAATATATTTTGGCAAAAAATATTTTCCTTGAAAAGGGTAAGTGCCCAGGACAGTTTGATCTCAGTTCATTCAATCTTAAGAAGATGAATTACTATGTTTAGAGGATCTGCTTCTAACACAAAGTAAAAATCTTGCTCTTTCTCCTAAACCAAAGAGGGTTTTTTTTTTTTTTTTGCTTTTGTTTTGTTTTTGCTTTGTTTTTTTTCTTGGTCTCCTGTTACCCTTCTTTTCCGTGGATATGTTCAAGTTGTCAGAGATAAAACAGGAGGAAGACTTTCTATAAATGGAATCCACATTAGCATTGGAAAGAGCCACACAGCTACAGAGATTGACAGCCCTGTAACTCCTGTCCAGGTGTCAAGATTAAGACCATGAAATAAAGGATCTCATATGAACATGTGTTATCAATAACACTTCACATGATCTTTGCTGAAACCAACTCTGTAGCTATAGTCAGTATGTTTTATCATTCTATTTACAATAATCTTTACTAATCTCAATTTGAAAACTATTTAGTGACCTAAATGCGAACAAAAATGAAATCTACCTGATCCAATTCTTTTAAAATGTCTTGCTGCAGTGAAGAAAATGTGCCTATAAACCATCTCATTCCAAACTTCAGCATAGAGCCAGAGACAAAACTCAGGTATTTCAACTCCCTGCCAACACCTTTTCCAAGATTACATCACCTCCTTAATTTATAAAACTTTAAAATAAGGCCTTGGTAATGCAGAGAGAAACTTCAAAAGATAACAAAAGACAATCATGGCATGTGTCAGTGCTGCCATGTAACATGCCAATCAAATCAGTGGGGTTAGTGCAAATAACAGGTAATGACATGGAAGTACTTCAAGAAATTCAGGCACAGATTTAAAACAACAATGTGGATTTTGAAAGACTGACAAAGGTGCTATTTTAAAAAAAGAGGAAATTGTATTAACTTAAAACCCTTCAGTCAAAAATCAGTGGGAACATCTGAAATGCCACTCATGTTCACTATTGAGAGTGACCGTACTACTCAATTACCTTTGTAGGTAATTAGAAATACCTACTTGACTTTCTCTGCTTCCCATTCTAGAAGTGAGAGGGAGATCATCAGAAACACTTTGAAAATATGGCAGTACATGTAGGCGAAGACAAGGAGCCAGAAGTTCATATCTTGGACACCTATTATCAGGCAAAAATTGTTAAAACTACATCCCCATGACCTGACTTGGTATGGCTCAGTGGGACAGGTGTTCATCCATTAAAGCAAAAGGTCACCCATGCCAGTCTTGGTCAGGACACATGCCTGGATTGTGGGTTCAGTCCCCAGTTGGGGTGCCTATGGGGGGGGTAACAGATCAATGTTTCCCTTGCATATAGGTGTCTTTTTCTCCTTCTCTCTTTCTCTTTCTCCTTCCCTTTCCTCTCTCTAAAATTAAATAAATAAAATATTTTTTTAAAAACGTGTATATCCCCACAAAATAACTCATGCCTCCTCTAATAGACTAGCTTTTTTTTTTTGCAAAAGTATTGTTAAACACCCTGGCTGGCGTAGCTCAGTGAATTGAGCTTGGGCTGCGAACCAAAGCATCACGGTTCAATTCCCAGTCAGAGCACATGCCTGGGTTGCAGGCCACAGCCCCCAGCAACCGCACATTGATGTTTCCCTCTCACTTTCTTTCTCCCTCCCTTCCCTTTAAAAATAAATAAATAAAATCTTTTTGAAAAGTATTGTTAAACAAAGAAGAATCTGTATTGAAAAGACTCAAATAAATAAAAGACTGTGCCTTGGAAGACCTGATAAATTGCCTATTAACCCCAAATATTTTTTTAAAAAACATAAAAACATTTATTTCTTCTGATTTAGATTAAGGAATTACCCAGAAAGAGTAGCTAAAATGTCCTATGGATAAAAGTCTTTATTGCAGCATTATATTAAGTTTTGTAGGAGGTGTAATATATACACCAAAAAGGTTACAAATCTTAAGTGTGCAGTTCAATAAATTCTTACTTATGCATAAACCCATGTAATCACCACTCAGATCAAGACAAAGGACTTTACAGAACCCAGCAGGCTCTATTGTCTTCAATGTCAACAGCAGTGAGACATCTAACAGTGTCCCCCAGCCCCACTGTTACCAATTGTATCACCACAGATCAGTTTTGTATGTTCGAGAATTTTATATAATTTGAATAATATATTGTTTTGTATTTTTGTGTATGCTCCTTTTACTCTATATTATTTCTGTAAGATTTGCAAGATCTGTTACAGGTACTAGGCATATTTTTCTTCTCTTTGTGTCATTCCATTGCATTAATATTCTACAATTTATCCATTCTGATGGACTTTTAGTTTATTTCCAATTTTTAAATGTTAAAAATGAAACTGCTATGAAACAATCTTTTACATGTCTTTTGGTACACAGATAAATTCATTTCTCTTCAGGGTATATATAGGAGTGAAATTGCTGGGTGCATATTTATTTTTAATAGGAAAAAATTACAGAGTGACCTACATATTGCTCAAAAGAGAAACCTTTATGCAAATTATAATACTTGCTTTCCAAAAATTTTAATAATATAAATTAAAATGTAGTAATAGATGCTATCTAGCAACAGCTTAAAGTTTTAAATTAAGTCAGCAGAAAACAAAATGCTATCTATACTATAACACTTCACACTTAATACCATGGGGAAAAGCAGCAAAAATATCACAAGACTACAAATGAAAAATTTTTATCATAGTCAATGAAACATGGCAAAATGACAATGCAATATAAGGGATAAACATGGCAAAGACTTTTTGAGGAATAAGGAAAGAGTAATACAGATGACAATTAGAAAGAAAACAAAAATAAATGGAAGGGAGTTATATAATCTGTGATAGTCTAACTTCGAGGCTGAACTTTGACAAACAGATCAACAAATTTATAGAATTAGTTAATTATCTTTGATATAAGAAAAATATTAGATAGAAATTATATGGAAACAAGAGAAATTTAAATTAATTTTTTTAGAAGTAGCTCAACTCAGAACAAGTAATAAATACTAAAAAAGTAATTTCTAGTTGTCTCTATGTGATATTTACATTACCTACATAGTAAATTGCATAGTAAACTGCATAGTTCATAATTTAACAAAGTGGTCCCTCTTGGGAATGGGAGGTGTTACACAATGACTTCTGATGTAGGTAAAACCCTATGCTCTGAGATCCAGGGTATGCTCATGCTCACACACTTAAGATCTAAAATTTGTTCCAATCACCATCTCAATCCCTGGGAATGTATGGTACATTTCCTAACATTGTTCATGTTAGGAAAAAATAGCAATGACATTTAAATTTCATATGACTTCGACAATTGAATTTCAATGACTTTAATATACTTTAATCTCTGCCTCAACTTTATAAATGTACACAGGTTTGTAAGATTATTAATAAAAGTAAATGAAAACCAAATATATGTAGATAATGACACACTGTAATAGAATATTTGGGGAAACTCAGTTGAATCTCCTGTTCCAACTGAGATTCGATATGTCCTGTTCATGGATTAGAAGAATTAGCATCATTAAAAAGTGTCCATACTACCCAAAGCAATCTATAGATTCAATGCAATTCTTATTAAAATGCCAATGGCATATTTCACAAATATTCCAGAAATTTATATGGAACACAAATATTCCAGAAATTTATATGGAACAAAAAAAGACCCCAAATGGCCTTAGCGAACTTGAGAAAGAACGACAAGGTTGGAGGGATCACAACACCTAGTATCAAACTGTAATACAAGACCACCATAATCAAAACAGCCTGGTATTGGCATAAGAACAGACACATAGACCAATGGAACAGAATAGAGAGCCCAGAAATAAATCCATGTCTCTATGAAAAATTAGTATTTAACAAAGGGGACATAAGCATACAATGAAATACAAATAGCCACTTCAAAAAATGGTGTTGGGAGAACTGGACTGGCCCATGAAAAACAATGAAACTAGACCACAGACCTACACCATATGCCAGAATAAACTCAAAATGGATAAAAGACTTAAATATAAGTCATGATCCCATAAAAGTCCTAGAAGGGAACATAGGCAGTAAAATTTCAGATATCCCATATAGCAATATGTTTGCTGATATATGTCAATGAGCAACAGAAATAAAGGAAAAAAATAAACAAATGGGACTACATCAAGTTAAAAAACTCTGTATGGCTAAAGAAACCAGCATCAAAATGAAAAGGGAACCAACCATATGGGAGAATATTGGACAAGGGTTTAGCCTTCAAATTATATAAAGAACTCATATGACTCAACAACAGGAAGAAAAACAATCCAATTAAAAAATGGGCAAAGAATTTGAACAGGCAGTTCTCCATGGAAGACATACAGATGGCCCCTATACATATAAAAAGATGCTCAACATCACTAGCCATCAAAGAGATGCAGATTAAAACTACAATAAGTTATCACCTCACATCTGTCAGAATGGCCATCATCAATAAGTAAACAAAAAACAAGTGCAGGCAATGATATGGAGAAAAGGGAACCCCAGTGCATTGTTGGTGGGAATGCAGACTAATGCAGCCACTGTGGAAAATAGTACGGGATTCCCTCAAAATATTAAAAATGCAACTGCCTGCTAACCCAGTGATTCCACTGCTGGGAATATACCCTAAGAATCCTGAAACACCAATTCAAAAGAACTTATGCACCCCAAGGCTCATAACAACACTATTTATAATAGCTAAGTGCTAGAAACAGCCTAAGTGCCCATCAGTAAATGAGTGGATCAAAAACTGTGGTACATTTACACAATGGACTACTGCTCAGCAAAAAGAATGAAGGAACTCCCACCTTTTGCAACAGCATGGATGGAACTGGAGAGCATTATGCTAAGTGAAATAATCCAGACCATGAAAGACAAATACCATATGACCCCACATACAAAAAGAATCTAATGAACAAAATAAACTAACAAACAAAATAAAACCAGAGGCATAGAAACATAAAACAGACTGACAGTGGCCAGAGCAGAAGGAAGAAGAGGATAATGGTGGAAAGAAGGGGAAGAGATTAGTCAAAGAACATGTATGAATGACCCATGCATGGGGTCAAAGATAGAGCAATTCACTGTGGGAACAGGGCTTGAGCTGGGCAGAGGAGACCAAAGGGGGAAAAATTGAGACAATTGTAATAGAATAATAATAGAAAAGTTTAAAAAGGCATGAAAGCCCATAACAGTGTGCATATAAAATAGAGATGTTTCATAACTTAAAGGCTCACACTGCATTGCGACATACACATCTCAGTGATCTTTTCTATAGCTGTGTGCCAGAGACTGTGTCTGAGAGAGGAGAGCAGGGCCTACAGAGCCACATGGACTATCCAGGACCCCTCCCTGCTCTGTATGCCCATTGAGAGCTAGTGTTCTTGATACTGAGCAAGAACTCAGATTCACATGAGTGTGATATGACAATCTTTCCTTTGAGTTAGCTCACAGCAAATGAACAATTAATTTAACTATTAACCTTCATAAAATACGGGATGAAAACAATCTCATCCTGGAATGTTAAAAAATCAAAAAAGTAATCTGAAACACAAAATTGTAGCCAAATTTCTGACATCATATTTTCTTTAATGATTATCTATCTATCATCTTCTATAGTAAAGTTAAGAAGACAGTTTTGGCCTAATCCACAAATAGAAACCTAAAATATTAATTAATAAGTCAGAGAATGTATGCAAATATTGATTATAAGTAATTTAAGGCTATTTTCTTGTTATCTTTTCATCTCAAGATGATTAACTAGGATGGAATGATTGATGAAAATGGAAAGTCTGAAAGGGCTGGCAGATATGTCCAAGAGTAAAGTTACCAGTGCCACTATTTTCACCCCTCTTAGGGGAGTGTTTTTGCTGACTTGCAAACAAACCATTCATTAAATCAATAAACATGTGTTAAGCAGCATCCTCTATGCCCCAGCTACTATGCCTGGTCCTGGGGCAAAAAATAATAAGAAGAATGACACATATTACTTTAATTAAGAAGAAAATAAAATTACTATTACAATAGTAAAGGTGGGTAAGTAAATCATACTATAATATGGTACAGCAAACATTTGAGCAAAAATACCAGGAAATAATAGATATACACAAGAAGGATCACATGAAGACATGGAGTGGGTGAATGGGAAGGTATGAGCAGTGAATTACAATCAGAAATATCTACTTGACCATTTCTAGTTCAAAAGCAACACACAGAAATAATCTGTCAAAAGGCTGGAGATAGCAGTAACAAAAAGCAATGAAGGTAACTGCTCGGGCTCACTGCCGAGGAGTTCTTTAGCATCACTTATCTGAAGAAGAAATAAATAAAATTGAACAAACTTGTCAGCTTGTCATCAAATATAAAATCATATTAATACTCAGTCAAAATATTCTGCAAAATCAAAAGACAAAGTTTAACAGACTGCAGCATTCTGGTTTTTCTCATCTTCCTTAATGAACATACCACATGGGGCTTTTTGAATCAGAATTGTTGGCAGGGGAGAAACTCTAACCTTGGCACAAGAGAAGCCTGATGTTTTTAGAAACCACATAGATATGTTTAAGAATAAAGAAGATAAAATGTAATCTGGTCAAATATACATAACTATAGTTGACTAACACTGAAAATTCAGACTGTGCTCTCTCCCATGTTCTCCCTTCATTTCATGCTGTAATCATTCTCTCCTGTGGATTCCTAATTTTGTTTGCATCCATGTATAAAGCATATAACAAGACAGGTGCTTCTAGTCTTAAAACCAGCAACATTCCTATATGTAAAATAACAATTTTCTGGATGTTCTCTCATTAAGCACAATCTGTGTTTCTTGGATCTCTGTATTCAGTTATGAATAGCTTCAGATGGAAGTCCTAACTCTGCCTTTAATACAAAACCCCCAAGTTGCTTTCTCCAACTCTGAGAAACTGGTAAATTCAATAAAAATGTTGTGACGTTTAACTAAAGTTGATTATTTGAAAGTCTCTCTGGTTGACTCACTGAATTTATAAGAAATTTAAAAGTGTGTTTTGCACGATTAGATTAGCCAATAATTTAGATTTTCTCTCTTCAATGAAAGTTGTTAACTCATCAAAATAGACAGGATTTGTGAAAAATAAACAAATCTATTGAAATCCACATGTCAGGCACAGTATTATGCTCAATACACATATTGGTGTATTTAACCTTTTAAAAAAGCTTATACATAAGTATTATTTCCCTTTTCACAGATCTGGAGACTGAAAATCAGAATAGGAAACTTTTACATTGTATAGCTATTCAAAGTGATAGAGCTAATTGATATTGAAACTTAGGCCTAAATCATCTCTCATGATCACCAACAGGTATTTTCCAGAAGCTTCCTGTTAGTAACACAGAGATCCAATAAAATAAATGAATGTGTACGTGCAAACATGTGTGGATGCTGGGAAAAGTCAAATGATGGATGATAGAAGATAAAGATAGGTAGATGATGATAGATAGATGATAGATGATGATAGATAGATAGATAGATATAGATTATAGATGATAATGAAAGAAAGGAAAGAAAAGAAAGGGAAGGGAAGGGAGGGGAAGAGAGGGGAGGGGAAGGGAGGGCAGGGGAGGGCAAGTGAGGGAAGGGAAAGGAAGGGAGACGATAGACAATGTTAAGGCAAATCTGTTAGGGTATCATCCTTTCTACATAATCATGTCTACATAATTACCTTATTTTTATGCTTACCAAATACATCTTTTAAATTTATTTTAAATTCTACCTCACATAAAAATAATTGCAGAAATGGGCTTTAATGTGTTTTGATTATAATGGTGATGGTAAGATATTTTCAAAGGAAAGTACAAGGAATAGTACCTTCTAGCAAGTGATTATAAAGAATCTCAGGTACTTAAATGAAACTGCTATTTAAAGCTTTTGAAGCTTAGTTTCTATATGTAACTTTTCTTATAGCATATAATGCTCATAAATCTTGAGGGGCTATGGTATTTCATAATTAAATATCAAAATTCTCATGAATTCACAAACAAGTAGCTTGAAAGAAATAAAAAGTAAAGTAATTATCTCAAAAACAATAAGCAGAATGTGATATTTTAAAGCTAACTGTAGAAAAACATAAATAATCAATTTTATTTTCTAGTCACCCAAATCACCTCAAGATAAATGGTGTTATATAACTAAGCAGAAGAAAGTTTACTTTGTCAGATCCATGGGGAGCAGTAAATCTTTAAAATTTATTGAATTTGTGTTAACTAGGTATCCATGAATAAAATTGGTTTTATTAAAAATGGTTGTAGGGCTTTTAAAAAGAAAAGAACATTATTCAGGTAAATTTAGGAAATTTTTAGTCAAGTATCAAAGAAAAAGTAAAGGGCACTTATTTTTACACCCTTATCAAAATAAGCACAAAAGGCAATAAAGATACATCAACATCCAGCAGAACTGACAAGTAGAAATGGCCAAATTGCAGCATACACTAGTGTTATATAGCAAGAAAGAGGTTTAAAATATAGCCTGTGACCACCAACAAGCATAAGTTAACTATCAGGATAACTGAAATGAAGAAAAGGCAATTCTCAATTTTCTAGCATTCGGGTCAGGTACAGAATTGCTCTAAGTCATTTGTCCCTTCTGAACCTCCCTTTCCTCTTCAGTAAAGAGTCAAAATAAGATGCAGCATTGCAAGGTTTTTGCCAGTATCACATGAAATAGGAACATGAAAATACTTTGAAAACTAAAAAGGTGCTATAAAAATATAGGGTATTTTATTTGTAGAGTGAAAATTATTTAAAGCTAATAAGAAGTGTATAGCAGTGTGAAAACGAGAGGCCGAGGGGTTGAATAATCCACTTAGGAAAATCCACGTTTCAAGGAGTTCCAGCCTATTTTGCCAGTCAGATTAACTCCATGATGCAGTCACTGGCAGCAGGACACAGGGCATGGAGTCCTTGCTTCATGTTCTCTCACTCATCATTCAGTGGGCAGGGCCACTTGGGAAAATGAAGAAAGAAACAGATGGGGAAGCCATTCAGATGTTGTTTTGAGTCTACATAGGCTCTGCTTCATGATAGAAAAATAGAAGTCCAGGATGCTTCATCCTCCAAACCAAAAAATAAAAATGGCCTGCTGTGGACATGAGAATTGCCCTGAGAGAGGTTTGTATCCAGTATTACTTGCAGATCTCTTTTTCAAGGCATCATCTTAATAGGCAAGTCCCTCTCTTAGCTACACAATTACCAGTACAATGACATTGATTACAATATGCAAGAGTGACATTTTGCCCTTAGCAGAAGATGCCATCAGTTGAGAAGTCTACAATATCTTACCTACCTCAAAGCAATCCTTGACTTAAGTTCCATACTGATTAGCATTGTTGTTTTTGCCTCTCTGCCCACACCCAAATGAATGATTATATCCAATCTGAAAATAGCAAAGACAAGGAACAAACATCAAAGAAATAAAGAGAGGGAGCAATGCAATTTAGAAAAGGCCACACTAGCATACATTTTATATCCCTCCTATGGGTCAGGCACTGTGGTAGTTATTTGATTACCATTTCTCTCTTTTAATTTTTATAATATTCCTATGACAGTATATAGATATATGTATGTATACATACTATACATATATCGTTTACTTATTTCAAAGCTCTCAGATGAGAAAAAGTAAGTGCAGAAAGGTGAAATGCTTAGGTAATGATGCTGGAGCCAGGAATCCAATCACATCCGCAGTGTACATTCCTGTCGCTGTAACACTACTTCTCAGACTTTGCAAAGTTCTTGCATTCATTTGTGTTTTTGTTCTGTTTTGCTTGTGTTGTCAGCAGGGGGAAACTCACAGAGAAACTCATCTGTAAAACAAACATGCAAGAGTTAATCTGATTGAGAGAGAAGTCATAAAGGGTGGGCTTTCATATGTAACCCTACACCTATGACATGTTTTTCAAAAGTATGTCTCTTTCTAGAACTTCAGGAAATGACTCAACTCACCAAGCTAACTTGTGTCATTTCTCTGGAAATCATTCTTGGTGAATGCAGATGGAAGTGAAAGGGAAGGCGTGAGTTGAATGAAACTCCCAAAAGAGAAATAGGAGCCACAAAAAGCAGACAAGAATGGGGTCATGAATTTAATTTGCCTTTTTCACAATTCAGCTTATAATCAGTCTGACTTAAAGAAACTCAATGTCATTTATGCTAATGATTTAAATGCAAATTTATTTTGACCAACATTTTCTCAAATTATGAATCATATATTTTCTTAGTCACACCTGACATTAAAGAAATGATTGACTTACAGTTGCTTGATTTGTTCTTAAAGAAGAAAGATGAATAAATGCATTTGAAAGGAACCACTAATGAGTAAAACAGCATTTACTTGATGAGAACTTAATTAAAAAAACTAAATTTTCTTCACAAGATCCTAAGTTATTTTTTTTACTCCCTTCAGGCTAAACAGCAGTATTAAATATTTCAGTCCACTAGATTTTAAAGTGACTAAAAAGTTGGATTCCTGAGTTTCTATTACATCTCACTCACAGTGGAAAATTAATAACTCATAAATAAAACTTCTGTTGAAAGGAAACCATATAAAACATTTCCCCGATATAAGCATATTTGAAAATAGAACTTGTTTTGACTTCTGTCCTCTGGCCCAGGTAAGCACTGCCTGATACAGGAACAAAGCAACCACTATGGACCAGAGTAACTTGGGAACCAAAGTACATACATTTGTAGCTTTAGCTTTTCATTCACCATCTACCTTTTTTATCTAGCCCAGGGTAAAGTCTCATAAACCATTCTTGGTTTTTATTTACATACGAACACACAGCCTGAGCAAGGGTGGCATAAGAATCCAAAAAATTGGGTGAGGAAAATCTCTTTTAAAAAATTGACAAATAATCAGCAAACAATAGCTTCAAAGAAAACACCTTTTGTGAAATGTGAACTAAGTCAAATTTCTCTTTCTGTAACTAGAGTCAGAACATTCACCTTAAGAACATTGTAACAATGTAGGAAAGCAGATTCAACACTGGTGTCCCTAGCACAGGTTGAGAGAAAGCATTTGTCTTCATCAAACTCATAATTCAGATTCAGCAAAGTAGTGCCCAATATTCAAACAGCATGAACTCAATGAAAATGCTAATCTCTGATACGTTAATGCATTGTAATTAGAATTCCTGTTTTCTATCTCAGTCAGTGGTTCTTGAACTTTAATGTATATAAGTACAAAAAAAATGGTGCTAATGTAAGCCCCCATTCCAAAGCTTCTGCTTCAATGGGCCTGGGATAGGGCTTCAAAACTCTATTTGCCCATGTGATTTTAAGGCAACTCGCCTGATGACCACGAAGTCACACAGACCTATACATATTTTTTTCCTGAATATATGCTTTAGTAGAAAAATTGAAAAATACAGGATAAAAAATTCTGAGAAGAAAACATAATCACTCATATCCCCAGTACTTGACATAGCTACAGTTAAATCAGTACAATGACAATGGGCAGAAGACCTGAATAGACATGTCTCCAAAGAGGACATACAGAGGGCTGACAGACATATAGAAAAATGCTCAACATCACTAATCATCAGACAAATGCAAATTAAAACCACAATGAAATATCACCTCACAACAGTCAGAATGCCCAGAATGCGTATCATCAACAAATCAACAAGTGTTGGTGAGGATGTGGAGGAAAGGGAAACCTCATTCAGTACACCATTGCTGGGAATTCAGATCGGTCCACCCACTGTGGAAAACAGTACAGAGTCCTCAAAAAATTAAAAAGTAAAATTACTTTATGACCCAGAAATTTCATTTCTGAGTATTTATCCAAAGAAATCCAAAACACTAATTCAAAAAGACATATGCATCCTTATGTTTTTTGCAGTATTATTTATAAGAGCTGAGATATGGAAGCAACTGGTGTTCAACAACAGACAAGTGAATAGAGAAAATGTGATATATATACAATGGACTATTACTAAACCATAAAAAAGAGCCCTGGTTGGTGTGGCTTAATGGATTGAGTGCTGGCCTAAGAACCAAAGGGTTGTTGGATGGATTCCCAGTCAGGGCACATGCCTGGGTTGCAGGCCAGGTCCGCAGTAAGGGGCTAGTGAGAGGCAACTGAACATTGATGTTTCTTTCCCCTATCCTCCTCCCTTTCCCTCTTTAAAAATAAATAAATAAAATCTTTTAAAAAGAGTAAAATCCTACCATTTATAGCAACATGGATGGACCTAGAGGGTATTATGTTAAGTGAAATAAGTCAGACTCAGAAAGACAAATATCATATGATTTCAGTTATATGTGAACTCTAAAAAAACAAAATAAACAAACAAAGCAACATAGAAACAATCTCATAGATACAAAAAAACAAATTGATAATTGCCAGATGAGAGGTGATTTGGGTGAAACTGGTGAGGGGATTAAGAAGTACAAATTCATAGTTACAAAATAGTCACCAGGATGTAAAGTACAGCACAGGGAATATAGTCAATAATACTATAGTGACTATGTATGGTGCCAGTAGGTACTGGACTTACCAGGTGGATAACTTCCTAAGTTAAAGAAATGTCTAACCACTATGTTTCACACCTGAAATTAATACAATATTGAATGTCAACTGTAATTGAAAACTTAAAAAGTAATTTTTAAAAATCAGTATAATGAATTCTAGGTATATGTGTGTGTAAAATTATCCACAGTTCTCTCCATGCTGTATATGTCATCTGTAATATTGCACATATAATTTAACATTACATCACCAGAGTTTACCTAAGGTTGTTAAAAACTAACTGTGTATAAAATTCTGTGCTGAATATAATTTTTTTCTCAAGATTTGAAGGCAGTGTTCCATGGTCTCTTAACACAGTGTTGCTAATGAAAAGTCTAATGATAAATTTCTGGTTGCTTCATAGATGACTTTTTTTAATCTCTCGGAATTTAGGGGATTTTATCTTCATGTTTGAGATACTTAAATTTTATTAGCCTGTGTTATATAAATAAAATCAACCTACAAAATTAAATGGGTTGCACAAATGGAATTTTGCTAAACAATTTTATGTATTTTCATGTGTTTATTTAGCAATAGATCTTAGAGATTTTTCCCATGTTAGTAAGTTTAGATTTTACTTATTTTAATACTAAATAACATTGAAATTTATGGATATCCCGCAACCTGTTTAACCCCTCCCAAATTAATACACAGTTAAATATTCCCAATTTTACCCTTAAAATTAATGCTGCAATAAACATCCTTGGGTATATATTAAGAACATGTTCAAATATCTGTAGCATAAATTTTGGATTCCTGAGCATAAGTTTTGTTGCTGAAAGGATATGTATATTAACATTTTATCTTATTAGGCTGCTGTTGCAAACCTGGAAATCAGACACTAAGATTATGTTTATGAAATTCATTGGGGGATACTCTAGAGATTAATACTTAAAAGTGAGTGACAGAAGAAGATAAATTGCAATACTGTTGCAAAATAGACTTCAGTGAAACCCTTTCAACCCTGGAGCTGAAACACCCTTTAAAGATGCTCCCCACTGGGAGAAGAGAGCTGAGCCTTATAGCCTAATATTAACCAGTCATTGGATGGGCAGGGAAAGACCATAGTCTTGGCAATGCAGATCCCTTTAATCCCCAGAGAGGCATCAAGCTGTACTGTGTTGGCTGCCAAATCTCAGCAGCTGAGATAATCAGTGTTTCAGTATTTGGGGCTGTAGGGATCTGGCCAGTGAACCAAAGCATCAACTACTGTGCACACTTTTGTGCTCATTATACCCACTTAACTTATACAAATTCTGGTAGTAACTTCTCTTTTGTTTGGAAAAAATTATGAGATGAAGATGAATGGAATGCATTGCAGTTTCTCAAGTCATAAACGATTATCATTATCTCTTTCTTCTACTTTCTTCTAAATACTCCTCACCTTTCATGAGCACCTCCATTAAGCAAGATAACTTACCTGGGAGTGACCCAGAACCTTCATCCACGAGGCATCAAAGAACACTAGTCCTCAATAAAAACATTCCTCCTTTAAACTTCTAAGTAAGACCCCTAAAATTTAAGAACCAAAAATTATGGGGATGGCAAGCACTTATTTCCTGAGTGGGTCACTCCTTTATCTATCCCTTCATTTCTGACTCATGTATTCTTCCTGTTAGAGATAACAGCACCCTACACTGGTTATTGGTTTTGAGTGTACACAGTATTATAGAAAACCACACCCATGTTCTCAGGGTATCATCTGAAAACTGGTAGTACAGCTGCATCTTCACCAGAACTCTATAGATCAGCTTCTGAATGCTGCAATAGGTATTAAGTGAGTGGATGACACGTTCATGTATTCATTTCTACACCTCCTTTGCTCTGAAAAAGGATCATAGGTTCATGTGCCAAACATTGTGATTTAAATCCTCAGAAAGTACTTCTGGCTACAGCCCCACCAATAGAAATGGCAAACCCACAATAAAATATATATATTAAATCTAGACAAGATAAATTTCTGCCCATTTTAGGACAAAAGGCATCCAATGATATTAACATGACAGCAGGTGGCCATTTGACTGTCTAGAGGAATGGTACTATATAGAGGCTCAAAGTTGGTATTATGTTGGAAATTTAGACCAAGGCTTGATCAAACATGGTAAGTAGGAGCTCATATTTTGTGGCACATACATAGCCTTTATCCCTGCCTTCATGGCAATTTCATTCATTTCCACATTGTATCCACACTGGAGTAGCCAATGACAGATGTTTTCTAAGGTTAATTGAGTGAATTATTTTGTCTACCTATATTTTTAGGGCTCCTTTTTTGGTGAACATTTGTTGGTGAATATTAGCAGATATACAAATATCTTCGTATCTCATGCCCTCTTCACTTGGTCAGTCCTCAGGGCTCTTCCCCAGACCTTTTGACCTCAATCTTGTGATCTTTTTAATTCTCTATTCCACTGACCAACCAGCCAACTCATTTACCATTTTCTCTGTCATTCCACATGGCTACTTTTCTTTTCATACCAGTGGTTAAAACCAGGTACCCTCTGCTGAACAATTGTTGAACCTGGTCATTCACTAATGGGGTCTCGGAGAAGGCAACTGATGCACTTTCCACCAAGAACCTCAAGTTCAGGGCCTACTACCATGGGAAGCCCAACAGGCAATTCCACTGTAGGTTCCCATGGTGGGATTCTGCATCTCTTAATGGGTCTGCAGATGAGTTGGAGGGCATATCAGAGCACTCAGCTTTCAAAAATTAAAAAAAAGACTAAGAGTTTTATGCACTCCTTTGTCTCCTGAGGTAACCAGCAGCTCTATTTGAAAGTCATGTTTCAATGGGGAGACAGGGGAAAATTGTACTTCTTGGACCTTTAAGAGACCAGTGAACAGTTAACTATGATTCCCACAACTCCTAACACCAGGATGAAGGGAAAATCGATAAGGCTTCCAGAGCTGGATCTGAGTTCACTACCAACAGAACACCTACCCAGGTCTGACTATGGATAAATCACTTCAGGCCCCTACAAGCTCCCATGTTATGCCCCCCACTACTCAATATATTATCAGTATAGATGTATTGGCTTTGTGCATCTCTGCACTTATTTGCCCATAGACCTGATATGAATTGATACAATTAAGACCATCTCACTAGAGCATGTGAGAAACTGTGAACTTATCCCACTACTGGTACCTAGTGCCACTGCACCCTCAAAAAAACTACCCTTGGACACAAGAAGCACCAAATACTGTTATCATCATGGGAGCTATTTCCCAGGTTGGAGGAACTGGGTAGCAGCAATTGATATCACAAAGAGCCTTTTCATCATCTGTCTCCACCCCAACTATCAGGATCAATTTGCATTTATGTGAAACAGTTTACAATCACTTCTTATAGGCTATCTAAATCCCCTGGTTATCTGTCATCAATAAATAGGCAATAACCTGGAAAAAGTCCCACTTCCAGAGAGAACACTAGCCTTCCATTATACTTCTGACATTTGGTGGTTGGCCTAGTCAAGGCCATTACCTACTAAGGACTAGATGTTCCCTTGACCTACATATGACAATGTGACTGGGCCATTAACACAGATAAGGTAAAGGACCTAGTCCCAAGTGAAATTCCTGGGAATAATCTGGGAAGGGGTACAATGCCTTGTTCTAAAGAAGACAATTATCAAGCATTGGGCTCTCCCTGCCCCCACAAATAGATGAAGAGCCCCCAGCGGACCATCTAATTTGCTGCCCTTGCCAAGGTTCCATCAGTTATCATTTTCTATTTGAGTTACAGTTTTCAATAATCTCTCAGTGTGCCAGTTGGAGCTTACAGCAGGATACTGCCACAGGTTAGATGAAGGTTCCCCTGAGATTTGGGAGTTGCATATTCTCAGAATCTGCTTAAAAGCACACGTCTTTCATAGACCATTCTTGGCTTATTATTGTACCTTGGGGTATACTAAGTGTATGACCCATGTCTATAAGGTAACCTTCCTTGCTATGAGAAATCCCAAACATGTTGTAGGTCCAGAGTCCTCATGCCTTTGGTAGGGCAACTAAGGAATTCTCTCTGGTAAAATGAAACTGCTACATACAGAAGTGGGTGAAATCAGGCTGGGCTGAGGTCTCAAAACACCATGAAAAGTGTGAAGTCTCAGAAATGTTCCTCTGCTCCCAAAGCATGCTGCTCAAAGAGCTCCTCCCTCACTGGCCCAGTAGAAACTTTCTGGACCACATATTGGCCTGGCTTACCAATGTCTCTTTATGGTTAACTTCTACTAGAATGGAAAAAGAATACAAATGTCATCCAACTTCAGCAAGACCCGCCCCTTACTGACAACAGTAAAGGATGTTCACCACAATGGTCAGAGCTTCAGGAGGTCTGAATGGCTACCCAGGCCATCCCAATAAATGAAATGTGCTATGTTTCACTGACTCTGCGGGCTATGGCTAATGGCCTGGCTATTTGGTCAAGCCATTGACAAGTCTCAGACTGATGTATAAACAAAGCTCCACTCCCCTGTGAAGATAAGACGTTCAGATAAAAATTAGCTCTACACCTAAGTTGGTTTTTTTGTTGTTGTTGTTATTTTCACCTGTGTATCTCTTCACCAGAGAAACTCTGTCAAAGATCAACATAACCAATGTGCAGACCACGTTTGTGAGCTAAACAAAGGGACTTTAACCCAGAACAAGTAGATGTGTGACCTATTGCCTCTTAGATCCATGAGAGTTCATGGAAATTTAGACACCATTCTAGACTGGCCTGCATATATGGACAGTCACTGTAGCCTGAATATGTCAAAACAGCATAAAAAACTGCCCCCCTGTGGCCAAAGCTAAAAATACTGACCAGGGACAAATCTCTTCAGTCAATGGGCCAGGGAATCCCTGACAAATAGATCACATTGGGCTTTATCACATCCAGGGCATTTCACTAGATCTTAACTAGAGTTGACACTTTCTCCTGGTTTGGCCTCGCCACCTTGTACATTCCAATGCCTTGGGTCACATTGTTAAGGTCACACAAGACCATATTTGTTCCTTGTTTATAGTTCCTGAGCACACTGTATCTGATAATGGCCCCAGATTGTAAAGCAAGTTACACATCAGTGGACCCAATGACAGGGCACACAATCAATTCTTCATGTTCATTATCACCCCCAAGTTGCAGGGGTGATTGTGCATTTTAATAGACAATTAAAAGAGAGGCTTAAGTGGCTGATGGGAGGGGTAAAGATAATTCCAGCTTGGGCTACAAATCTCAGGCAATCAGTCTGTGGTCTCAATGCACAAATTCCCTGAAAGGATACTTCTCCTTTGTGCTATATGATTTAACAGGCTGTCTGACCTCCTGTTTCAATTGTACCTCCTTCTTTTATAATTATTGACAGCTTGGTCTCTGTAGGGGAGCCTGCAAGAGCCCTCCATCCCCTTCCACCCCCACCTGAAGAGCCAAATCAATGGGATATTACAATGGCTATTAAACAATGAGGAGTGTGAGACAGTAACCTCCTACTCCATTTATCACCTAGGTACAGAGGATGAATTTTTGCCATCAAGGACTTCAAAAATAATCACCATCAATTTGAGGTCTCTAGTTCCACATTTTTCTTAAGGTGTCCCTGACACTTTACTCTATGTAGCTCCATGGGATCAGTGTCGGTATATAGACTAGAAACATTTATTGAACCACAAAAGGATCCAAGCCAAAATATTTGGGGACATCACCCCTGAAGATGGATTGAGAGTGCTTTCCTTGCCTATGGTACAGGAAAGACTGTCCACACTGCAGTCAATGGGTAGAAGTCTCCTTGACTGTAGGGAAGCCTGCAAGAGCCCTCTGAAGACTCAAATCAATGGGATATTACAATAGCTATTCAACAATAGCTGTGAGCACCTTCAAACCTAAGAGTCTATGTACAGAAGAGTGAGAGGAAGGGAATATATTCTCTGTTCTCTCTTTTCTACAGAATAGTTTGTGTGACTTCTGCCTTGCTGAATTTGTTGATAAACCTGCTGCAGGCAGTTGTCACTGCCCTGAATTTGATAAGCTGATTGATATGTCACCCACTGCCCAAGCGCACAAATAAACATTTGATTGCTGTGACACTGAACACCAAGAGCAGACATTTCTTGTACTCTAAACTTATGAAACTGCACTGATGCTTTGCCACAACTGGACCTTGACACTGCAGAAGCAAAATGTCCCCCTCAATATCCCTAAATATCAAGTTGTTCCTTTCAGAGGTAGGAGCAACTGAAACATCTAGGAAAGGGAGCATATGATTTGCTATTGAGGCTACTTAGGTAAAGATAGTGGTTGCCTTCTCCTACACTCACTCCAACACTACAAACTCTTCAATTCCACTCAAGAATTCTGCCCAACACAGGGGACTTTTAGCTGGTTGATTCCCATAGTAGTTACTAATTCTACCCTCTCAACATTTTGTGTACCCTCTTCGGATAATATTTTGTTTGCAAAAACCAGACCATCACCTGTCTTCCTCCTATCAATGTAACATGTACAAATAAGACATTAATAAGAGACTTCCAAATATTCAAAACCAGTCCTCCATAGGCTGAGTTAGGTGGTATCTCCAAAACCAGGCAGATCCCAGTTATTTGAGGGAGTAGCAGGAGACATTACCAACTCTTTCATTATAAGTGTGCTCCACATGGTTATTCCCATTGTCAGGGTCCTTTCAACTAAAATGTGTTTTACAGCCTTTGCTGGTGTAACTCAGTTGGCTAGAGAATCATCCTGTAAACTGGAAGGTCACAGGTTCTATTCTTAGTCAAGGCATGTGCTCAGGTTGTGTGTTCAGTCCTGCATCAGTGTTTCACCTCCCCTTTCCCTCTCTCTAAAATCAGTAAGCATGACCTTGGGTGAATATAAAAAAGTTTCACAAAACTTCTCCTTAACCCTCACTGAAGGCACAAAAGGCCAGGTTCAATTATGTGTCCCAAGTACTATTAGACAAACACATGGCCCCAACTTCTTTTTGGCCAGCCAAGGACAGGTGGTCTGTATGATTTATAACACATCATTTTTCACCTGTTTCAATAAAACTGGCAAAGTAGAACAGTTGATTATGAGCCTTAAGAAGACTGACTTTCCTGACTATCAAGGGCTATAGGACATCTCTTCCCAACTTGGGAATGTCTGGGGTTGACGGCTTGGTGCACTCCTCCAGGGAGGCCTGATCATCCTGTTTCAGGTGATTTTGATTATGGTCCTTGTCCACTGTTGCCTTGGAATAATTAACCAGTTATTGTCACAGCTGCTTAGAGTTCACCTCTTTTGACTTCATAATAACCTGTTTCTTGTTCTAGCCCAAAAAGATCAAGGGTGGAGTTGAAGAATCTGGCCCAAAGCCAAAATCCTATGCATATTTTTAGGCTCTATTTGCAAGTTTTTTGTTTTGTTTCAGTTTTTTTTAACCAACAGCCCTGCAAAATATGCATATTAATGGGAAAATCTACTGTAACAGTTGATATTTATAGGCTCCAAACCTATTTCACATAAGGGTAAAAGGGAACATTTGCCATGTCATTACTTCAACTAGGTTATTATAAAGCAAGCTGATAAACACTGAAGTTCCAAGAAAACTTTTACACTATAACTCTGACCTAAGGCTGGTTGACCTTATCAACTATCCATCTTTATCTCTATGGCTGCCTGTTCTATTTGATATACTGAAAGTTTCTCTTCTGCCTATATGTTAGGAGTTGTTTCTGACTTGAAAGGGCTCTGATGAAGTTCTACTTCTTACATGAAAGCATGAGAAATTCCAGGGATCTAATTTCTGATGAAACTGATAAAAATTGTTTTTAAAACCAACTTTTTGATATCTTCTAAAATACAACAAAATACAGCCAATACAAAAAATATTCAAGAAAATCTACTAAAACTCAGTAAGAATTGTGAGAGTTTGTGGTACTTGAACTGAGACCTGTAACCTTATTTCCCACCCTCAGTTTAGTGATACAGAAATTCCCCTCTAGGCTGGTGTAGCCAAGAGGTCTATGACCCTACATACTGGAAATTGAAACTTTTATTACCATATAGTAACCCTTTTGTCCTATTTAATGTTTTAGCCCTGTTCTATTTTTTCTGATTTTATTATTTCTCATATCTTATTTGTCAGCAGTTTTCTAGTATGTCTTTTCCATCATTCTCTTCAAATTTAAAAAAAAAAAACATTTCCCTAAGATGTGTTCTATTAAACAGCGTGTGTCATCAAGGTAGAATAATTTTTAAGAGTTTATCCAGAAACCCTGACCAATGTGGCTCAGTTGGTTGGGTGTTGTCCCAAAAAGCAAAAAAAAAAGGTTGCTGGTCTGATTCCAGCCAGAGCGCATGCCTGGGTTGTGGGTTCCATCCCCGCTCAGGGTGCATACAAGAGGCAGCTGATTTGATGCGATGATATTTGTCTTGCACTTCAATATTTTGCTCCCTCGTTTTCTCCTACTCTTCCTCTTTCTCTCTAAAAAAAATAAAAAATAAAATAAAAAGTATTTTTTAAAAAGTCTAGCCAGGACAATGGACCCTGCCTAGATCTATATTCTATGTTCTAGTTGCTCCATCAGTCTAATCTCTCTTGCTAAAATCTAAAATTTCTTAAAATATTCTGGCCTGCTAATGGTACCCTGTCTTATATCTGGCCACATGATAGGCTTATTTTAGAAGGATAGAAAGACAGGCAGATAAAAATATACTCATCATAGATACAGCTATGTAAAGACACAGATATTTTCTCTGTTGATTCAACGCATTTGGAATGAGAAAGGAGAAAATGGGTGTGCTGAGTTTGTGTTCTTGATCCTTAGCTCTCTTAGCTCTCCTTTGAAAAATTATGACCTTAGGTTCACAGAGAATAAATGATTTTTCCAAATTTACAGAGCTAATTAATATCAGAAAGAAAACTAAGGGACTGGGCTTTTAATTCCTATCCAAGAACCCTTTTCACTATAGTATGTTTTTAATATTACATTTTAAAAATGTATAACACATAAAGAATTAAATAAAAACATAATGATTTTGAAAAAAGCCCTTCTAAGTGACTTTTATAAGTAATGCTTAGAATTGAAATGTAGGAATTGTTACAAATGCTCTCCCCTTATAAAACTGGAAACAGCTCCCTCTTTAATAAAACCAATGCATTAGAAAGTCAATATATATCCTATTGATGTGCTCATTAAAAGTGGAGACTGAGTTACAGAGATCAATCAGCAACTACCCAATGCAGGATTTCAAGTGCACATCATTGGCCCAGCTTCAGCACACCAATCTGCAGGCGTTCTGCCTCTACATCACCCACAATGCTGAGACTTTTATTTCTTCCTGAATTAGCTAAACTTTGCTCAGTGTTTCATATTATTTTTAATCAAATTTTTCTTCTTTTTATCTCTAACCTGTTTATTGACCCTGAGTTTATGGGCAGGACTCAGATCTGACTGAAATTGAAAGCCATGGGAGGCTGCAAAGTTGGATCGTTTTTATTGAAGCACTCAGAAGATTAACCACATGACCCTGTGATTTATAAGAGCAGTTTATAAACCAGGGAGTTTCATACAATTGGATAGATTTCACAAATATCCTCCACATCAGGATTCACAAAGGCTGCCTCTTTCTACTAATCATTTTTACTAGTGTAGTTATTGTTAATGGACAAATAAAAGGAAAATTACATTGAGATTAACATGCCAGATTTTAGCCCTAAACTTTTTATGTTCCAGAGAATAAACTCTCAATATAAAAATTGGTTCAGCTTTAAAGTATAAACAGTATACACAGTGAATAAATAAATAACCTGAGTAATTTCTCCTAAGAAGGATCTAGAATAGAAGTAAAATCAAAATGACCTTGTGAGATTGGAAAATGTCCTAGAAAGAAGAATGCATTTAGAAGGGAAAAAGCATTAAGAGATCTCTTTAGGAAAAAAAGAAAGTAATAAAATATTTTATAACTAAAATATAATCTAGGAAAAAATTGTGAGCCAGTCCTCTTTTCATACACTACTGATGTCCAAAATATAGAGAGAGGAAAAAGAAGATACCTTTTCATGGAGTAACATTATCTATGGTCCTTATGGCCCCCTGTCAGCTGGCAAAGGTGTGGAACTCATAAATAAAGCCCAAGTCACTTTACACACACATATAAGGTAAAAAGATAAAACTATTGCAAAGTTATTTGTACTCTTTTAAATATTAAAAATTCACTCAAATTTACATTCTCTAAGAAAAGGAAAGTGAAATGATGAAGTTCTACAGAGGATAAATTGTTGTTTTTAATACTTGTCAATTACAGGTAATAAATATCCTCCCTATTTGCTAAAGAACTGAGACCATTTATAAACCATATGTAACAAAATATTATAAAACATTGATGGAATCACTTTTTACTCAACCTTCTCCTGCCACCCTTCCCAGAGATACTCACCCTGTAGGGTAGGAATTGCCCTGTTCGTGCATTGTTTAGTGCAAGGGCAGAAAACTTATTTATAACAGAGTGGCTACATTCCCAAAGATGGAATGTGTGGAAGCCCGCTTCTTCCTATGAGACACCCAGCATGCTTCTAGGTTCTGTAAAGGCTAAAGTAGATTTTTATTTTTTAATATTGTGAGACATAAGAGGGAGATAAATAAGAAAGGGTTTTGAAAAGAAAGTGTACCAGTCGGGGATAGGAGTATACCTCTTAGGTCTTCATTGCCTTCATTCCATCTCCCTGGATAACAGGAAAACAATATCAGATGTATGTCTTCTGAGGAAGGGGAGGAAGATGAATATAGAAAATGGGGTCTGCTTCCATTTGGTGATTTCTAAAGGCTGACAACATGTTATGCCTGGGGAGGTAGAGAGAACATAATGCTGCCAGGTGGTTACTCAGCCAAGCACGGAAAGAACAACTCAGAGATTTTAAAGGGTATATTGCTGGCAAGGTCCAAATGGAGACTCAGCCATCTTTTTATCTTTCTGTTAATAGAGAAGGCCAAGGCAAAGTTTCCAAAAGGAAACAAGGACAACACCTAAATCAAGCCCACACCCATCAGAACAAACCAGAAGGAGTAGGAGGACCTCTTTCCCTACCCACTGCCTATCACATGAGCAGAAACTTCTTTCCTTCCTGAGGTCCTATCTACAAGCAAGGATGAAAGTGATGCCTGGAGTATATAAACTTAAAATGAAGAAATGCAGAAGGCCAGAAAGGAGAAACATTGAAATCTGAAGAACATGTAAAGTAATGATTATATAAAACATGTTACTGACTATAAACCCAAGAGAAACAATTACTTTGTAGTCATTTTATTTTTTTATTTAATCTTGACTGTATTTTTTCCATTGAGTCCCCTTATCCCCCATTCCCCAGAAATCTCCACACTGTTGTCCATGTCCATGAATCCTCTTTCCTTTCTGCTCAATCCCTACCCCCTCACCTCCTTCCCCCGACTAGATGTCATCCTACTTGTCATATATGAGTCTGTCCCCATTTTCCTTGTTAGTTCAGTTCATTTGTTGATTCCCCATATGAATAAAATCATGTTATTTGTCTTTCTCTGACTGGCTTATTACACTTAGCATAATATTCTCTGGGTCCATCCCTAATGTTGCACAGGGTAAAACTTTCTGCTTTCTTATGGCCAAGTAGTATTCCATTGTGTAAATGTCCCATAGTTGTTTTATCCACTTATCTACTGATGGACACTTGGTCTGCTTCCATATCTTGGCAATTGTAAATAATGCTGCAATGAACATAGGGCTGCTTATGATCTTTCAAATTAATGTTTTGAGTTCCTTCAGATATATTCCCAGAAGAGGGATCCCTGGGTCAAAAGGCAGTTCCATTTTCAACTTTTCGAGGTATTTCCATGCTGCTTTCCACAGTGGCTGTACCAGTCTTCATTCCCACCAACAGTGCAAAAGGGTTCCTCTTTCTCCACATCCTCACCAGCATTTGTTGTTTGTTGATTCATTGATGATAGTCATTCTGAATGGTGTGAGAGGGTTTCTCATTGTGGTTTTAATTTGTATTTCTCTAATGATTAATGATATTAAGCATATGTTCATGTCTATTGGCCATCTCTATATACTTTTTGGAGAAGCATCTATTCATGCCCTTTGCCCATTTTTTAATTGGGTTGTTTTCTTGGTGCTGAGTTTTCTAAGTTCTTTATAAATTTTGTACATTAACCCATGATCAGATGTACCAGAGAATATGTTCTCCCATTCTGTGTGTTGTCTTTTCATCTTGATGATGCTTTTTTAGCTGTGCAGAAGCTTTTGAATATGATGGAGTTGCACTTGTTTAATTTTTTCTTGCCTGGAAAGATATATCAGATAAAATATTGCTTTGAAATATGCCCAAGATGTTGCTGCCTATGTTTTCTTCCATGATTTTTGTGGTTTGGGGTCTACTACTTAAGTTTAATCCATTTTTAATTTATTCTTGTGTGTGGTATAAGAAAGTGTTCTAGTTTTTTTTTTTCTGCATGTATATGTCCAATTTTCCCAATCCACTTATTGAATAAACTATCTTCAGCCCATTGTATGTGCTTGCTTCATCTGTCAAATGTTAAAATAACTATAAAGGTGTGGGTTTATTTCTGGGCTTTCCATTCTGTCCAATGATTTATGTGGCTGTTTTTTTTTAGCTAGTACCATGCTGTTTTGGTTACTATAGCCTTAGAATACAGTTTCATATTAGGTTGTATAATCTCTCAAATTTTTTTCTTCTTTCACAGCATTGCTGTTGCTATATGGGGCCTTTTGTGGCTCCATAAAAATTTTTGAAACATTTGTTCTAGTTCTGTGAAATATGCCCTTGGAACCATGATAGGAATTGTGTTGACTCTATGGATTGCTTTGGGTAATATAGACATTTTAATGATGTTAATTCTTCTTATCCATGAACATACTATGTGCTTCCATTTATTTGTATCTTCCTCTCTTGCTTTCTTCACTATATCAAAAGACCAGGTACAGGTCTTTTACATCCTTGGTTAGGTTTATTACTAGGTATTTTATTCTTTTTAAAGCAATTGTGAATGGGATTGTTTTCTTAATTCCACTTTGTTAGTTTGTCCTTGACATATAAAAATACAACTGGTTTCTGGATATTAATTTTGTATCCTGCTACTTTGCTGAATTCATTTATTAGTTCTAGTAGTTTCTTGGTGGAATCTTTGGGGTTCTCTATGCCCAGTATCATGCCATCTGCAAATAATGACAGCTTTACTTCTTCCTTTCCAACTTGGGTGCCTTTTATTTCTTCTTTTCTGATTGCTGTGGCCAGGACTTCCAGTTCTATGTTGAATAAGAGACATAATAGTAGACATCCTGTCTTGTTCCCAAACCTATGTGGAATGCTTGTAGTTTTTGCCCACTCAGAATAATATTGGTAGTGCATTTGTCACATGAGGGTTTTAGTGTCTATGTTCATTGTTCACCAGAGATATTGGCATATAATTTTCTTTTGTAAGAGTTTCTTTATCTTGTTTTGGAATTAGGATAATTCCGGCCCCATAAAATGAATTTGAGAGCTTTCCCTCATCTTGAATTTTATAAAATAGTTTGAGAAGCAGAAGTATTAGTTCTTCTCAGAATGTTTGGTAAAATTCCCCTGTAAAGCCATCTGGCCCAAGCTTTAGTTTCGGGGGAGTTTTTGATTATTGCTTCAACTTACCTAGGTATAATCTGTCTATTCAGATTCTCTGATTCTTCCTGATTTAGAGTTGGAAGACTGTATGTTTCTAGGAATTTATCCACTTTGTCCAGGCTGTCCAGTTTGTTGGCATATAGTTGTCCATATTTTTTTCTTACAATCATTTGTATTCTTTTGGTGTCAGTTATCTCTCCTCTCATTTCTGATTTTATTTATTTGGGTCCTTTCTCTTTTTTTCTTGATAAGTCTGGTTAAAGGTTTTTCAACCTTAACTTTTCAAAGAACCAGCTCTTGGATTCATCGATCTTTTGAATCATTTTTTAGATGCTTTCATTTATTTCTGTTCTGATCTTTACTGTTTCCTTCCTTCTCCTCACTTTGGGCTTTGTTTTTTTGTTCTTTTTCAAGTTCCTTTAAGTGTGCACTTAGATTTATATTTGAGCTTTTTCTTGCTTTTTGAGATAGGCCTGAAATGCTATGAATTTCCCTCAGGATTGCTTTCCCAGTGTCCCATAGATTTTGAATTGTTGTGTCCTCATTTTCATTTGTTTCAGGTTATCTTTTCATTTCTTTCTTGATCTTGTTGTTGATCTATTCATGTTTAATAAAATGTTGTTTAGCTTCCATGTCTTTACATGCTTTTCAGTGTTCTTGTGACTGATTTCTAGTTTCATAGCCTTGTGTCCAGAGAAGGTGCTTGATATGATTTCAGTCTTCTTAAATTCACTGAGACTTGTCTTGTGTCCTAACATGTGGTGTATCCTAGAAAACATTCCATGTGCACTTGAAAAGTTTATATATTCTGCTGCTTTAGGTTGAAATGTTCTGAAGATATTATATCCATTTGATCTAGTGTGTCAGTTAAGTCCACTATTTCCTTGTTGACTTTCTGTCTGAAAGATACATCCATTGAAATCAATGGGGTGTTAAAATCCCTGACTATGATTGTATTTCTGCCGATCTCTCCCTTTATATATGTATATAAAAAATGTTTTGCACATTTAGGTGCTCCTGTGTTGGGTGTGTAAATGTTTACTAGGGTTATGTCCTCTTGTTAGATCGTTCCCTATATCATTATGAAGTGTACTTCTTTGTCTCTACTATACCCTTGGTTTTATAGTCTATTTTGTCAGATATAAGTACTGTTACCCCAGCTTTTATTTCCTTTCCATTTTCATGAAATATCTTTTCCCATCCCTTTACTTTTAGTCTGTGTATATCTTTTGATTTGAGATGGTTTTTTTGGAGGCAGCATATATATGGGTCTTGTTTTCTCATCCATTCTGCCTACCCACTTTTGGTTGGAGCATTTAAGCCATTTACATTTAAGGTGATTATTGATAGATAGAATTTAGTGCCATTTTATTGTTAGACTGTTTTCCTCTGTTTTTGTTCTTCCTCTTCTTCCTCTTCTTAAACCAAGCCCTTTAACATTTGTTGTATTACTGGTTTGGTGTTAACAAACTCCTTCAGCTTTTTCTTGTCTGGGAAGCTCCTTATTTGTACTTCAATTCTTAAATGATTGCCTTGCTGGGTAAGTAGCCTTGGTTGAAGGTTCTTGCTTTTCATCACTTTGAATATTTCACACCATTCCCTTCTGGCCTGAAATGTATCAGAAACATATCTGGAATGTTTCTGTTGAGAAATCAGGTGAAAGTCAAATCGGTGCTCCTTTGTAGGTAACTACCTGCTTTTCTCTTGCTTTTTAAAGATTCTCTACTTGTCTTTAAGCCTTGTCAATTTAATTATGATGTGTCTCAGTGTAAGCCTCTTTGGGTTCAACTTGTTTGGGACTCTCTGAGCTTCCTAGACTTGGGTGTCTTTTTCCTTCACGGGATTAGAGAACTTTTTGGTCAATATTTCTTCAAATACATTCTCAATCCTTTGCTTGCCTTCTACTCCTTCTGGTAGTCTCATGCAAATGTTGTCATGCTTCATGTTGATCAAAATATTTCTTAAACTCTCCTTATCCTGGCTTGTGTGGCTCAGTGGACTGAGTGACAGCCTGGGAACCAAAGCATTACTGATTTGATTCCCAATCAGGGCATATGCCTGGGTTAAGCCAGGTCCCCAGCAGGGGGTGCATGAGAAGCAACCACAGATTGATGTTTCTCTCCTTCTCTTTCTCCATCCCTTCCCCTCTCTCTAAAAATAAATAAATAAAATCTTTTTAAAAAAAAAAAGCTCTCCTCGTTTTTTTATTTCTTTTTGCTGCTCTGCCTGAGTGTTTTCTTTTCCTACCTTGTTTTCCAAATCATTGATTTGCTTCATCTGACCTACTGTTTATTCCTTCCAGTGTATTATTTATTTCAGATATTACACTTTTTACTTCTGACTGGTCCTTTTTTTATGGTTTCTATGTCTTTTTTCATGCTGTTGAGTATCCTTATAATCATTACTTTAAACTCCATCTGATAAATGGCTTGCCTCTGTTTCATCTAGTTCTTCTTCTGGAGAACTCTCTTGTTCTTTCATTTGGGGTCTGTTTCTTTGTCTTCCCATTTTGGCTGTGTCCATGTATTTTTTGCCTTAGTAGTTAAACTAATCAGCAATATAGCCTTTAAGCTGTAATCAGCAGTCTGGCTTAAGCACCACAGGATGGGGCAGAGCAATTCCTGTGCGTGGGGCTATTTCTTCCCCTCAGGCTGATGCCACCTGGAGGAGCATGCTCTGCCTAAGAGAGATGGCTTCTGCTCTATGAGGAATGACTCAGCACAGGGATCCTGGCAGCTGTGCCTTCAGGTCACTCCCCAGAGCCACCAACCCCAGCCTCTCCTCAAGTATCTTTCATCCACTCTGCCCCTCCCATGCTGGAGCCCAGGATAAGTGGCTGAAAATGGAATTTTGTGTGTTGGCCCATTAAGAGGCTCTCTGTATCTCTCCCTGGCAGACAGAAACCCTGCTGCTTTTCATAGCTGAATGTTATCAGGGTCCCTTTCTGGCTTTGATGTTATAGGCTAGGGAGCCCAGCTTGGAGTTTAGATCCCACACTTCTCAGTGGGAACCCTGGCCACTGACATATCCCTCCAGAACTTCAACTGCTGCCTGTGGGAGCCCAGCCAGCCCTCTTGCATCTCCTCCACACTCCCTACCAGTCTTTCTGTGGTGAAGTGGTTTGTCCTGTCTGTCCATGCTATAAAGCTTCCCTCCAGCTTGTGTTTAGTTAGTTATTCAGGATTATTTCTCTATAATTTGGTTGTCATTCCAGATTGGTCCTAGGAGGAGTTTAGTGTAGCTTCCATTTACTCCTCCACCATCTTGGATCTCCTCAAGAAACATAAATTTTAATAACTGGATCAATTGTGGTTATTATTTGGATGGATAAAGATTTAATCATTAATAGAGAAACAAGGTGGGATTCCATAAATTTGGGGTTCAATAAATTTGGGGTTCCAGAGCCTACATCCATTTGTGCCATTTTGAAAATTAGGCAAGCTTTATATTTTAATATATCTTCATTGAGAGTCATCAGGCAAACAGGATACACATGGTAGATAAATACACAGATGACTGAGGTAGAAGTATGCAGTTCACCTAAGTTGGGGCCATCTCAGCCCCTACTCAGAAATGAAAATTGAAAGTTGGGCTAAGATAATTCATAGTCTTCCATGTCACTTTGGAATCTTCTGCTGTTGTTGCTTCTGCTTTGGTGTATTCTGATGTAAGTTGGGTTGGTTGGGTAATTTTGCTACTAGTTCTGTCAAGCCTGTCCTAAGAGAACAAGAGCTAATGGCTCAGCCTGAGTCACCTGCCCTCCTGTATGACAGAAGAGAACAGGATATTATATAGTTGAAGGGTTCAAACAGAACCATTTATGGTGGGAAGAGGACACTCCCACAAAAAAAAGATACTAAAAGAATAAACAAACACATGTTTATCACCTGAGTAAAAGAACAAGACAAGAACAGAAGAAGACATAAAAGAGAAAATAGTTACACTAAAAAACATAGCGCAGGGTTTCCTACTAAGCTTCTTCACAACCAAAGCAAGAAGAAAACAAATAATGTTATTATTGTTCACAATAATAAGGGAGTCAGAGAAGTTAATCAAGAGAAAAAAAACTTAACTGCGTAATGTACAGAACTTTCTTCAGCTATCTTATATAACAATTCTGAAATAAAAAAGGAAAAATAGGTGTTGAGAGAGGACCATGAGTAAGCACTATATAATAAATTATAAGTGTATAATACTGTATTTTGGAGAATTATAGAAAAACTATCTAACATTTTACTAGTTAAATTTCTGATAATCTGATACAATATATTTTCAGAAGAATAAAAGTCCTTAATGTGAGTTTTTTTGTAGTGGTTCCCAAAACCTAACTGCATTCCAGAACCACCAGGACTGCTTATTAGAAATGAGGATTTCAATGATCTAAACTGAAGCCTGATAAGCTATAATACCCCTAGCAATTCTCCATGCCTGAGAACCACTGCTTTATACTATACTGTAGTCTCAAATACTGTTTCTTAACCAAGTGTCTGACATTTGTCCCCAGATTCATGCTTTTCCCTTGCACTGCTCTCCATCGTCTTTCATTAGGGTGAGAGAGAGGGACAGCTTGGCCCTAAAGGCTTTTTCAGGCTCCTGCATTATCTGCTTCCAGATAGATTTAGGCAATGGGAAGCACTGGTAAGATAGCAGGGGAAGGAATAAAGTCAGGGTATTCTTACCATCACCACCACTACTTCTACCCTTCCAACACCCACTCCTAAGGCTGTATTTAAAATTGCAGCCGCATCTATTCTGTGACTGCAGTTCCACTAGACAATTCTTCTTCCTCCATGGTTGCAGCTTCAGATAGACACACCCCACCTTCCAGAAGGCCCTGACTTCTGAACTCTGGAAACCCCATCTCCTTTCTTTTCCAGGGCTTAGAAAGGCCCTGAAAGTGGAAGTAGCTTTCAGCTTCTGATGATCTCAGGCTGCCTCACAGGCCCCTGTTTGGCTTATCCATTCTCCCACGAACCAATTCTCTGTATTAAATTCTTTCCATTTAAAAACCTACAGTGGATCTTGACCAAACCATGTCTGATGCTGTGTGGTTAATTTAAAGTGGACTGATATACGAGTATTTCAGAGATGAGACACATATGTTACAAAGCTGATATTTTAGATGACAGTTTAATGGGTGGCCAAGAAGCCTATAAATATGACTCGTATATTTCACTATTTAGAAGGCCACCACAGTGGTACATTAGAGTGGACATGAATTTCATTATTTCCCAGAAAAATAACAGGCTATTCTCAGAAAATAACTTTTTAACATAGTTATTATAGAAAATTGGGTGACATTTTTAGCTAATCACACTAAAACAGTGACAATATATACACTCCTTCAACAGCTAGAGAATTCTAAACTTATACTATTTCACCCCATTAGCAAAAATAAATGATAAATCAAGAATCTACAGAAGCACTTTCTGGAAAGAATGTTTACTATACCTCAATCGACGTAATTAATGGTTCTCTTCCCTGTTAGACAGAAAGCTCCATGAAGGCAGAAACCATTGCTATCTTGTTCATCTTGCTCAAAGATGAACTCAGGCACATTAAAGATTTTAGGAGTGAGCCCTGGCTGGCATAGCTCAGTGGATTGAGTGCGGACTGGGAACCAAAGTGTCCCAGGTTCAATTCCCAGCCAGGGTACATGCCTGGGTTGCAGGCCATAACCCCCAGCAACCGCACATTGATGTTTCTCTCTCTTTCTCTCTCTATCTCCCTCCCTTCCCTCTCTAAAAATAAATAAATAAAATCTTTAAATAAAAAAGATTTTAGGAGTGTATCTTAGCACAGATCTACTCATATGAGGCAACACAAAATCAGAAGTGGTTAGGAGTTCTCAACGTACAGGAGCTCTGAGGGAGACTTTTACCGAAAAAAGGTAAAAGCAAACTAATGAAATTATTGATTGGCTATAGCTTAATGTCTAATTTCTGTTTAATTGGTTGTCCTTAGTTTTCAATTTTATAACCCACAGGCATGTATAGGCTTAGATTTTGATGTGCTTACGTGGGCAGCCACGGCACTGCTACAGTCACCTCTCACTACAGTCTCATGGCCTCCTGGTTTAATTGATTTAACAATCTGTGTCCACAGTACTTGGGACAGTGCACAGCACAGAGTAAGTGCTGAGAGAATATTTTAGTGTTGAAACAAATCGAACTTAACCAAACTTAATTGAATTAGTTAGGAGTATTTAGTGTCTAATCACAAATTGGACAGAAATCTTTCTAAGCCACAATGAAAGCTCCTAATACAAGCAATGTTTTTTCTTTCTTCCCTTGGTCTGATCCTGGAGAAAGAAAGAAAATATGAGCCCCACTAGCTTTCCACCCAAAGTGGGAAGACCAGGCATGAAATGGTAGCAAGGCTTGCACATGTGGCTTACCCCATGGTTATTGAAGTGGTTTTCTGACATCCTCACTTTGATCATTCTGTCTCAGTCAGCTTGGGCTGCTATAACAAAATACCATAAACTAGAAGTTTATTTCTCACAATTCTGGAGGCTTTCCAGGTCAAGTCACTGGCAGATTTACTATCTCATAGGGGCCTACTTTCTGGTTCATAGCTTTCTCATTGTGTCTTTACATTGTGGATGGGCTTCTTTGATCAAAGTACTAATTTTTTAAATCCTCACCAAAGGGTATATTTATTTATTTTAGAGATAGAGAGAGAGAGAGGAACATTGATATGAGAGACAAATATCAATCAGTTGACCCAGCACACATCTTGACCTGGAACCTGCAATCTTTAGGCATATGGGATGATGCTCCAACCAACTGAACCAACTAGCCAGGGCAAAGCACTAATTTCTTTCATGAGGCCTTTGACCTAATCACCTCCATAAAGCCCCATCTCCATAATGCAATACCTCTGAGTGTTAAATTTTCAACTTGAATTTTAGGGGGACATAAACATTCAATCTACAGCATTGGCCAAAAATAAACATTATTTCATAAAAGGATCCCTCTTTTTTTTAAAGATTTTATTTACTTATTTTTGGAGAGGGAAGGGAGGGAGAAAGAGAGAGAGGAATATCAATGTGCGGTTGCTGGGGGTCATGGCCTGCAACCCACACATGTACCCTGAGTGGGAATTGAACCTGCTTCACTTTGGTTCGAAGCCCGCGCTCAATCCACTGAGCTACACCAATCCACTGAGCTACACCAGCCAGAGTGTATGGATCCCTCTTTAAAATGCCAAATTATGTTTTAGTAGGAAAGTAAATGATGAAATAGAAAAAGTAAAATATACTATTAAAAGTATTCATATACCTGATGGTTACACATATACAAATATCCTTTAGATTAAAAAATATGATGAACTATTAAAACGTTTTACAGGTGCACATAAAGTCCACAAAATAAAATAATATTCAGGTATGGATGTGCTGGATCATTCTACTGTCAACTTCATAAAGCTGGAACTCTGTGTTCCAGAATTACTTTCCATATATGGAAGCAGGGTAGAGTTGGGCAACAGAAGAAGCTGCATCAAAGTTGAGAAACAAAATGGTAGCAATGGGCATCACTCTCCTAAGGACTTTAGAGTTTAATTTGGGGTAGCGTAAAAGTGGGTTTATGGTTGTTCATATGGAAAATAATACAATAATAAATCACAATATAAGAATAAACTCTGTGTTTTGCATACTCACAACTGTAAACCACTCTGTATTGTAATGGACAGACACAGAGGTGTCCACCTGGATCCAGCTCACCTTCCCTTTCCTTTATCATGTCTAGCTTTTCCTCCCCAACGTCTGGCCACACTGAGCAACAACCTTGGCTCACCACCAGCTGCTTGTCTGTGCAGCCACAGAGGGGTTAACTGCTCAGAAGCAGCAGCAATCTACAGATGCATGCCTTCTGATGCCCTCATGCAGCAGCTTGCTTGTCAGATACCCTGAAAGCTCCTACTTGATCCCCCTTTTCAGGGCTTTAGGAGGTGATTTACTAACCTCTTTCTGATCTTCTCCATTAGAACTGTACTTCCTCCACTCTTCCTACAATTGTAGAATAAGTCTCTTATCATATATCACTCATTGTGAATCTGCTTCCCTAACTGATGCATTAAATTTATGATGACAGTCACTATTTATTAGCATATATCTCTTTCAGTTTTATCAAATTAGAAATCAATAGATGTGGGTAATGGCAATTTTATATTAATCCATTTTATTCTAAAATCTTTGAAAATCAAGACAAAGGCCAACTGCATTTATATTTAGATGCTAAATAACATATGGAGAAATTATGTAATACTATATATACTAGTAATATAGAAGTTGAGGCCAGAGGTAATTCTGATTATTTATATAATAATATCAAATACTATCACTTTACACATTTTATTTCTATCTTATAATTTTTCTTCATGGTTAAAGCATATTAAACAAATGTGTTTTATATATAACATAATGTTATCTTAGATTTATTTTAAATAATATACTGATATCAGGAAAAATTTGCATGTTTCATCTTCTCCTCTTTCCAATATCTTACCAGAGAAAAACATGTCCAAAAATTTTAAAAAAGAAAAGTTTAATCAAATTTTTAGTCCAAAAGAGGCTTAAATGCTAATTCACTATATCTGTGTTCCCATTCTTGTAATTGCACTCACTCATAAGATACAATACATATTACTGAACAGACTATGATTTTCTCAAGAGCACAGTTTCTTAAGAGCAACAATTGTATCTTATCAATATTAGTATTGATAGTAAATAGTACAGTATCTGACATACAGGTGATGCAATATATTTTGAATAGATGAACTAATGAAACTCTCAGTAACCCCTTTCTTCTGTCAGTTACTTTCTTCTACTTATTATGGGTGCCTACCAAATTATTCCAAAACAGTGGCTAAAACCAAAAGTAGTTAGTATCTCTCACTGTGGTTCAGAAATTAGTGGGCAGCTCAGCTGGATGGTTCTGTCTTAGGGGTTTCTCATGGTGTTATGGTCAGATGGTGGCTGAGTCTGAGATGACATCTTAAAGATTCCTTCATTTTTTTGTCTGGATCAGTGTCTGGGGCTGGGACATATGGGGCTCCTTGAGCATCTTCTTTCTATGTCGTTGTGGTATCTCCCTATGGTCACTCTAACATTATGGCTTCATTATGGTCAGACTTCTTAATGTTGGCTCAAGACTCTCAAGGCATGTATCCTTTCATGGGAGGAGTGTCAAAGAACTGCAGGACAGGTTGTGAACCCCCCCCCATACATACCTTATACATTTTCATTCAGTCTAATATCTAAGGCTTCCTTAAGTCACTCCATTGGTTAGTGTGCATGCCTCATATGTAATGTAAAAACAAAGGTCTATACTTTCTTAGTAAAAATTTTCCAATATATTTATATACTGAGAAAATGATTATCACCAATATAACAATGAGTTTAATTTGTACCCGGCCTCAATTTTTCCTTCCAAACAGCCAACATCCTTCTGAATGTCACAGTCCTAACCTTGTAGTTCACAGGTTTTGTAATATCCAGGGCCACTGAAAAGGATGTCTGTGAGAGGGAGTTCATACATAGCTCACCAAAGTTTTAAGGCATGGACTCAAATCACTTCTGTTGGATAGGTTCATGAGCAACATGCAGGTTTCTGTTAATAGAAAACCTTCACCAGAGAGCAAAGAAAAACTATTCAGGTAATCTCAATGGCTAAGAATCCTTCTCAGTTACTGAGTCCACTCAGTGTGCTTCCCTAAGCAGGGAAACACACTGTGTTGCATGGTCTCTCAGAATTCATTTCCTAATATCCAAATGGTCCTGCATTTTCTCTGATATGTGCTTCAAGATAAGGATATTTTAGAAATTAAAAAAAGCTAAAAAAATACTAAACTTTTTTTCTCACTCCTACAACTCCCCTAATTTTTCTCAAGGTAGTGTACTGTCTGTCCCTACTGAAGGCAAGAGTATTTTACAAAGAGGTGCAGAAGAAAGAATTCACAGATTAATATTGCAGCATGCTCTCTCACTGTATCAATAGTGCAATTTATAAACACCAAAGGGAAGGATCTTCTCACGTGTTAATTCCTTCATTCGTGCTCACTAAGACATACTATTATTTTTATGTAACTCTCTTCAGTAAAGATAGGAAAACTATATATATTTATATATGTATGTATGTGGTATATATACATATATACATCACATGCATACATATATATACACACAGCCCTATACATATATTGGGTCTGGCACAAGTAATGTCTGCTGGAGTGTGGTTCATAGGGTAATAATATGAGGGTTTTAATACTATTAAAGTTTTAATTTGAACATTTCACCTAAAATGTCATATGGTGTGCTTGAGTATGATATTGTTATGTTACAGAATTAAGTGCTTAGGATTTTGTAATAAAAAGGGGCATTATTTGTGCTGGACCCTGCCTATGACATATACATCATATATATTATGTATATATATATCATAAAACATTTGGAAATAAAAACCTGACTTGTTAATAAGGTAACATTACCACAATCACTTGAGATAGCAACAATGCTTAGTATAATGCCATCAACATAAAGAAAGATCTAAAATCTACCCTGAGTAGCTGTCATATCATTATCCTGAAAAGCAAAATAAAAATTCCAGCCCAGAAATATCTTGAGCAATAAAAGGAATCAAAGGATTGATTTTTGAAATGTAGCACTTTCTTTACAGATTATTGTAAACTAGAATGCAGTGGTAGAAAAATTTATTGAAATAACAGTACTTTGCCTTCTTTCTCACACTTCACCCCATTTCTGCTTTGTAAGTCTTTGCCTCAGACATGTGGCATGACGGGAATGCAGAAAGAACTTGGAGTCAAAAGTTGTTGCTGCGTTTTAAAGTTTTCTCAGCCTTTGGACAAGAAAAAACTGAATATGTGTGCATGTGTGTTCGCACATGCATGTGTGTGGGTAAAGTGAGGAGAGGGAAAGGCTTGGTGGGGGCAGCGGCAGAGAAGCTGACCCGGCCCAGAAAGGGCTGTAGGTGGTGATGCAAGAGTAACAAGGACCCACAGAATCCCAGGTTTTAACAGCACACTGATTGATAAGGGGCAGAAATCAGAGGAAATGGCTGTGGGATGTACATGGGATTCAGATTTAAAGGGAAAAATCTCAATATCATTAAATATTTTATGTCACCAATGTAAGGCGTGTCAAAATATAATTTTTAAAGTGTTAAAAAAACATGAATCTCACACAAATAAATAGGGAACATGTATCAGCTCATAAATAAGGTTATCATCAGAATGATAAAGCTGGTTTAAAGTACGATAATGAAACTCACACACACATAGTCAATGAAAATGAAATAGACAATTCCAATATAAAATTGCTGAATTACAAAACCAGTCAGCGTTGTCTTTCAGGACAATGAAAAGAAATCTTAAGAATTACTTTCTTTATGGAACAGAAATAATTTGTATCTCTTCACAATAGAACATTTTTATCTTATTGGATATTTTATAAGATACCATCTATTCTTACAAAGTTATAAAAGGTCCTATTCAATTGGAAATACCAAATCAAATAAACATACTTCCTTCTGAAAGATCAGAAAACCCTTTTTATAAAAAGCCCAAGCATGAAAACGAACGTCATATAGTCAATTTTTTTGCGCTACTTTCAAATTTTGGATTTTTTTCTTCACAGACAGAAGCTATAGACCCCTCTTAGATATGGGAATAACTGCAGGATTAGGTACAATGGGGCGGGTCAGCAGAAAGTACTTTAATTAAAGACGCCAAGCACAATCCCAGAAACAGGAGTAGAAGGCACTCCAAATGACCACTGTTAATTTCTCTGCAAGTCAGGCAAGATAGGGATTTGGATATAAACTTAGCAAAGAGTAATAATAAATAAATGTGATACTTTTTACACTGTATTGCTGTATCTAAAATTTATTCTCAATAACACAACTATTTGCCAAAGGTTCACAAGAAAAACACAAGAACCCAGAAGAAAATATAAAATTTTGCCTTTCTTAAAAATATACAAAGAGACCAGTCTTTCACAGATTGAGAAAAGTTTGCTTCTTTGATTTTAGTTTAAGACATCATATAGCCTGATACTATGGTAGTTGAGTTCACCAGGTTGTCAAGCATTTTCCACCTTTCCGCTGACCAGACCAGCTTGATGCCAACTTAACTCTACAAAGTGAAATTAATTCAAATGTTTTAAAGCCTACTTTTGAAGAAACTAATGGGTTATTATAAAAAAAATAATGGCTATAACCTTAGAAAAATTCACTAGATTCATGAGAGAAACTAAGCACACACAAGCACACACACACACAAACCTCATATAAAAACTCATTAAAGAAAAATATATTAACTAGACAAAAAAAACAAAAAAGATGGGGAGAAAAGGTACATGCATTCATTCTGCCCAGAAATATTTGGATGCAACACGGGAAATTCCAGATCAACTCAAATAGGTAAGTGGGGACTATTAGATTGTTCAGCTCAGCCTGACTTGAACTACTCTGAGACAAGTCCCCTGTACCGTGTGCATGCAGTATTGTAATGTTCTGCTGCCTTGTTTCCAGTCACAGACTTCTCTAGGAGCACTTCCCTTTCCCCCTTGGTTTCGTTTGCAGGAAATATAAATTCTCTCCCCATTGTGGTTGGGAGGCAAGAGTGGAGGCAGCTTGGTCACCTTTCAACATTCTCGACTGCAAAGGATCTTCTGTAAACATCAAAAGAAAAAATTTCATAGTATTCAACATAAATAAATATAGATAGATGATTGATAGATAGATAGATAATAAACATCTTGAAGCTCATGCTTGTTCTGCAGCTCCTAGAGAGTTTCCAAAGGCCAGGTGACCTCAGTCATCAAAGAAACTCTAGGCACATAGGGCAAGACCTCTGGAGGGCATGCCTTTCTTGAAGGAACTTGAAAGTAAATGATAGCTTTCCATAGACACGGGAGCTCTGAAAAACTCTCTACTTACACAGATGTATTAACTCGCAGAGGTATATTTTCCATTCAGTATTATATACAAGCAGTTTAGCTGCTTGACTCCCACAGATGTTAACAGTGGCTATGCAGTCAAATTTTAATCTGCCTCTTTGGACCTGGACCCTACAGCTTTCTTTCTCACTGTAGAGAGTTAACTCACTTGTTAATAATGGAAAAGAAAAAATAAATAAAAGGAACCATTTACCTTGCAGCATCAGGCAGCAATACACTCAGCTGTATTTAAAATACCCATTTTAAAACTTAGAAAGAGCTGTCTGTGAATTTTTGCTGAGGCCAAACTGTGTAAAAGATTTAAAAATATGCATGTTTTGTTAGACCAATGAGCAAAATGTTTACTTATTTTCTTAGAATTACAGCATTATAGAAACCTATTTTCTAACATTTAAGCTACTGATTATTTTGGCAGCATGTATAGTGGTACTTATATCAACGCATTTTTCATTAATCCTTTTAGAGTTCCTTGCTTTATGTGTCTATTAAAAGCAGTCAACTCTGTTCCCAGAAAGAAACACATATGTCCACATCTGGTAACAAGATTTCATAAGATACACAAATTCCCTCAAACCCACTCATGGATATAAATCCCAATTTAAGAATCCTTAATCTAAAAGATCCACATAAATATTATCAAACTGTTCTGTGAGTTTGCAGTGTATAAGCAGTAAATGTGTTTTATTGTATTTGAAAAAAATGGTGCTAAATAAAGCTATTGTATTTTCTATTACAATTGCTCTCTTCATATAATGGGGAGGACATCTTACTGATACCTTGGCACCTATGGTATAGTATATGGTATGTTCTTATAAAAGAAATATAGCCACTTTAATGAAACTGATTGGTCTGCCAGTGAATTCAGTAAAAACAACCAGCAAACAAAGTGAGCAACTACTCATTTTATTCAATTAACCCACCAAAGATACTTCTTCAGTGAACATTGTATTTGGTGAAGCCATTCGTATTCTCTGCCAGCTCACTGCCAAAATTGTTCTCAGCACCCTAATTTCCTATGAAACAATACACATGCCATAATCCCCTTCAGTATCTCCAGTGACAAGTCATTTACCAAAATGACAATAGCATTAATGTACGCACCTGCTAGCTTATGTGGTATGTTATATGAAAGGAAAGGCCCGAATACCCAGTTAACATTCATCTTTGATTGAATTTCTGCCATGTTCAGGAAATTCCATGAAGTTAGAAACAGAAGTGGAAAACTTTATTTCTGTTCTTCAGCATCTTTACAATCAGGTTGGCAAGTGGGGGAGGCATGGACAAAACCAGCAGAAACATAAATGTACATCCACAAATGTAGAAACAGAGTCACCATTCATTCAAACTGAGCAGAGCATTACACAAAGGTTAAGTAAGAAAGCATCTGGAAATGATAGCAGGAAAATACCATCCTGAACAAGCATCAGAAACTTTGGAAAAGGTGAAAAATCTGATTTAGAAGGGAAAAGTTTTAAAAGCATTTCATTTAAAATGTTACCTGAAATTCCTCAAAGTTAGAAAAGTTGGTGTTTGAGCAACACACATTAAGTGAAATTGAGAGTATAACTGAGGATGTCACTAGAAATTAGGATGTTTCAAATCCATCACTGTGAAAAGGTGCCACATCTAATCAGTAACAGTGATACCCAGGTACCACCCTCTGGATGATGTTCTGGCCACAATGAGCACAAAGATGTTGACAGAAGAACATTGCCTGACTAGGTTTATTAGGTCAAACACTCTTACTGAAATCAGAAGAAAATCTTACTTACAATTTATATAAACAGCTAAATGATTAGTAAAGCAGAACTTGCCCCACATGTTTATTATACACATTATTTTAATATATATTAACAGTAACAGACACATAGTTATATAGACATACACATATATTTGGTCATGGCTTCCCATGTACTTTTCCCATGTACTGGACTGTCAGTGATATTCTTAACTGGATTTGGCTAGGCAACATTTCCAGTTGGAGTCCAAACTGGAAAGTATCAGGTTGCCAAATTGGAAAGATTCTAATAAAAGTGACTCTGAGATTTTCCTTCTTCTCTGAGCCTTTGTTTGAACTCCCACAATACTTTATTAACAGTTCTCTTGTAAATTCATCCCAGCGCTGCTTCTTGCTGTGAATGTGTTAACCTTCTCGGCCCACTCAACCCACCAAAAGGCAAAAGGAAGCCTGTTCTAAAGTATGAGATAGGGCCCCAGGGTCAAGGTTCTGTGTCATAGAAGCCAGCTTCCTAACAAGCAGTTGACATCGTACATCACTGTTCCTTATGATGGTCAGGGCTGCATCCATGGTGAGTAATGACCACTATATAAACATGTACTTGTAACAAAGACTTTAAAATTGAGGCAGTCAGATGTTCTCAAAGGGAGAAGTAAAGTAAGAAAATAATTTTTCATTACCAAACTATATGTATGCCATATTCTCTGTTATATGGAAAAGTATTAATTCTTAGATCTGAAAAGAATCATAATATCAACTCAAATGACATCAACACCAAAAGTATGTCTTAATAATGTCATTATATGAAGCAGATGAGTAAAAATATATATATAGTTTGGTGAATTCCCAAATATTATTATAAAACACAATGATTTTCCAAAGATAATTGATTCTAATTCTCTCTCTCTTTTTTAACCCATGGTGATAAAATGTTTCATGCTACTTCAGATTTATATTATAAAAGATGAAGCAATATCTTTATTACTGCTTAGGAAGCAATGTGCAGTTTGTTCTCTCTTTAGGAATTTGTCCTGCTCTGGTCTTACTTCAGAACAGAAGTAAGACATATGGGAATTGACATATTAAGTTTATTCATCAGAATATAAATTGCCTCATAAATGCTCTAACTGATATTTTGATTGGCAGATAGTACCACGCAAGGTGGTCAGAAATGATGATCATCAAATGTCAGGAAGTTGAATAATATTTGAGGGAAACTAAATTCTTTAATTTTATTAAATTGCCAGAAGGTAGAGACCATATTTTATTTATCTCCTAAGAAACTTATCTTTGTCCTTTGTCCCTTAAATATTTGTTTAATAGTTTTATTCTCATGAAAGACTAACCAGAATTACAGATTTTTGTAGAACACATTTCAAATTTAGGTAATGTAACTTTATCTCAAGGAAGCAATGAAGCCAGCTAACCATTGTAAAGTAATCCTAATCAGAGAGTTATGAAAGTGATTACTTATAATAATAACAACAATTAAATATCTGCCATGTTAGTCAAGGTTTATTTGGCTGTACATAAATCAGAGTCCCAGAAGAGTTCACAATGAGAAAGAAAGGGACAGTCAGTAAGTCACTTATTATTAACCAAAACAAAATGTTGAGTTTTAGCCTTGACCCAAATTTACTATCTACCACTTTTCCCATTGGAATTAGAGGATTCAACATTATTAAAACCTAATTAGAATTTTTATCCTCCTCTGACCTATGTTTCTATACTTGCTTTCTGGCAGGCTGTTGACTGAAGCAAACTGACAACTATTTCAATTTCAACGTAGACAAATCCTCCACACGCCCTAATACCCATGCAAATCAACTGAGTCTAGCTGTTAAGGGCCTGTCAAGAATATGGTTAGCTGAGCTCCACAGTCAGAAATTTTGATTTGGTTGTCTAAAGTGTAGGGCTAGAAAAATTTTAAAGCTGTCCCTTTTAAATAAGTGTCCATGTCAAATACATTGAGAAACATTTTATGAAGAGAAGCTCTAAGGTACTAGCTGTTTGTAAATAGCCAGGTAAATGCCTATAAGCCACTTTTCAGGATTTCCTAGTCTTAGACTGTCTCTAAATCTTCACAGACTCCTCAGTGATGAGAGAATAAAGAGGAATAAGTTCCTATATGTAGGAGAACTAACATACAATTCTACTTACCATGGAAAAGTTATGTATTGAATTTGCCCTATTAGATGTAGTACGCAAAAGATGGCACTTTGCTTGCTGCCACCATGAAAACCTATTCTGAAAAAGCAGATGCACCCAAGAACATCACATTGCTTTAAGGACACTCTCCATCATTCTGTACCCACACCAGTAGGAGAGATGATATGGTTCAGAAAAGTGGGAACCACAGGCTACATGAAAATTTAGGGTTAAAATTTCCCCATCATGTCTACTACCCACATGCTTTCTAGTAGATCATAAAAAGCAGTTAAAGAAAAAGAATGTTCCATTTAAATTAGCATTAAACAGTAGCTAATAATATCCTTAAAAGACTCAATATAAAAACAGTAACAATCTAAACAGATCTCCAAAGAACAAAAGCCATAAATACTATTTGTGCAGCAGAATTTACACATGAACTTATTCAATTCTGACTATAGTTTGTGATGATAGAAATATTTGTATCTTATCCTACAATATGATAAACTTAAGCTCACAGAGATCAGGGGCTTTGCTCATTAGCACATAACCAGTAAGGAAATTGCATCTAGGTTTCCTAGCTTCACTTTTCACTCCAAATGCCCAATTAAATGTCTTAAAATTTCTAAACACCTAAAGCAATAATTATTAAGTTCAATGGTGAAACCCATGAGCAAGAATGAATTTAATAAATAATTTCTGAATATTTTACTTTTTAAATATGTTATGTAAGAGCCAATGTTATTTCTATATTAACCATCATTTCAATTACATACATGGGTATGTTTATTTGAAGAAGCAAAGATAGGGATCCAGTTAAAGGGAACTGCACATGTGCCAGATCAGACCTATCTCCTGAGGGATCTTCCACATGTATACCCACATGTATAGAGAGAACAGTTGCCCTCATTCAGCCTCACATATTCACTTAGTGTTTAAACTAAGCACTTAAAAATAACCACAAAAATAGCTCAAAAGCTATACCTTTTGATATAAGAAATAAACAACAACAACAGTAACAATAATAAGCTTAGTTAAAAGGAAAAAGAAAGTATCCCTTCCTCATTGCAGTTTACCACCTGGCTTCAGAAACTTGGGCATAACCCTGACCTTATTTTTTCCCCAAAAATTTCCTCCCCTGGGTTCACAAGAAAACAGAAAATCTACAAGAATGCTTGTCACATGGTAGGTGCTCAATAAACATTGGTTACATTCTTGAGTGAAAGATTTCATTGACATCTTAAGAGTCAGAAACAGGATACTGAAGAGAAAATAAGTGTTATGAATATATTCAATACATATGATGGCCCTGAGGCTTGAGGAAGTTGAGTAAAGCTACACAGCTTTAAGTGATGAATTCAGAATCTGAACCAAGGTAGCCCAACCCCAAAGTCTACGTCTGTAACTATTGCTTACATCATCTTGTTTACTCTTCTCTTGTTTGCTAAACTGCTTAAGCTGGAGTAATGCTCTCTTAAAGGAAAATATGCAGGATAGCTCTGAAAGGGCTTTGAGTCATTTTTGAAGAACAAAGTCTAGTCAGGAAATATAGAATGTTAAAAAGGAACTAGACATCATTTCATCCAGACCTACCAATGTCTATTTGGGAGCCATCACATACAAGAGCAAACAGCCTTGGAAAAGTTAAACTGCTTGTTTATTATTCTAGAGCAGGGATTTTCAATTAGTGTGCTACAGCACACTGGTGTGCCGCAAGAATATTTAAAACATGTAATATCAGTCTATTTTGTCAAGGGCACTGACCTCCTTTCCCTTGACCATCAAATTAAAAAATGACAACAGCCAACACTAGCTGTCCAGTGTGAGTGAATTGAAATTATACCTACTTTGTCAGATAGGCAAAAAATATATTTTTGGAGTGCTGCAGAATTTTAGTGATTAGTTATATGTGCCATGAGATGAAAAAGGTTGAAAATCATGTCCTAGAGCAAGTCAGTGGTCATACTGGAACTGAGAACTAAGGGCAGCTGACAGTTAATTTAATCTCTGTTTCCAGTTTTCCATGGGCCTTTATTTATGTCCTAGCAGCAGAGACTGCAGTGTGGCACTCAGGTAGACATCAATGACCCTAAGGTTTCTAAACTAATCTTTATCTGCTCCTCTTGGCTCTGATGTTGAAAGTTTTAAAATACGGAAGCTTAGACCCTGCCCCAATACTGTGAGGTATCTCTAGGGAGTCTAATATCTATGCCCCTGTTTCTCATAATCAAGACAAGGCTCTACCCTATAAAACACTCTCTACTCTGGACGGTGATTTAGTAGACAAACACAGGGGTCTGAAAATTTTAGTACACTACACTTTGATGTCTGATGAAAATGTAGCACGTCTGTTTTATTTAAATTTTACCCATCTCCACGCCTCTTTTCCTTTTGGCAACCATCAGCTTATTCTACCTATAGATCTGTTTCCCTTTTTTTTTTGTTTATCCTTTTTTTTTGTTTTCCACATATAAGTGAAATTGTATGGTATTTATCTTCCTCTGACATTGTTTCTTCCTAACTGATCTGATCTTCCTCCTGGGCCTTACAATGGAGCTGGGGATGGTACACAAAGGAAAGAGTAAATATCAAATTTGCTGGAAAACAGCATCTCATCTGTTACAGTTTAAATAATCTCTATCCAGTCACTTTTTAGTAAATTATTAGTCTTTTAGTTTTCTTCCCTTTCCCATTCTCCAAAATGGCATAAGACAGTATTTGGACTGTAAAACACTCTGTGCCATCATGGATACCAAGGTAAAGTGGCCATTTAGTCTATGTTGTGTTTTCTGAACCCTTCGTCTTAACTACAGAGTGGCTGGCCTGTTCTGGTTGCAGAGCTGGCTTTTTAAGGCTGTGCTTCTGATGTCACCACCTTGAGTTAAGGAGTCTGCAATGTGTTAACACTTTTATCCTTACCCCACACAATATGGAGCTACAGACTCTCCCCGCTCTTCTGCATGGCCTACCTGGTCACAAGGAAACTTCTTTCTTTTTTTATTTTTAGTATTTTTTATTGATTACACTATTACAGTTTTCCCAATTTTTCCCCCTTTATCCCTCCTCCACCCTTTGCTCCCAACCCTCCAGTATCCCCATGCTTAGTTCATATCCATGAACTTATATGGGTTGTACATATAAGTTCTTTGAGTCCTCTGTTTCCTATAACATTTTTCTCTCCCCCCATCTATTTTATGCCTACCAATTATGCTTCTTCTTCCCTGTACCTTTTCCTCCATTCCTTCCCTCCTCCTCCTCACTGAAAACCTTCAATGTGATCTCCATTTCTCTGATTCTGTTCCTGCTCTGGTTGTTTGCTTAGTTTTTGTTTTCATTGTTTTTCTTTTCTTTTAGGTTCATTTGTTGATAGTTGTGAGTTTGTTGTCATTTTGCTGTTCATATTTTTTATCTTCTTTTTCTTAGATAAGTCCTCTTAACGTTTCATATAATAATGGCTTGGTGCTGATGAACTCCTTTAATTTGACCTGATCCGGGAAGCACTTTATCTGCCCTTCCAATTCTAAATGAAAGCTTTGCTGGACAGAGTAATCTTGGATGTAGGTCCTTGCCTTTCATGACTTTGAATACTTCTTTCCAGACCCTTCTTGCCTGTAAGTTTTCTTTTGAGAAATCAGTTGATATCCTAATGGGCACTGCTTTGTATGTAACTCTCTCCTTTTCCCTTGCTTCTTTTAGGATTTTCTCTTTATCTTTAATCTTGAGTAACTTAGTGATGGTGTGACTTGGTGTGTTCCTTTTTGGGTCCAACTTCTTTGGGACTCTCTGGGCTTCCTGGACTTCCTGGACTTCCTGGAAGTCTATTTCCTTTGCCAGACTGAGGAAGTTTTCCTTCATTATTTCTTGAAATAAGTTTTTAATTTCTTGCTGTTCTTCTCCATCTGGTACCCCTATAATTCAGATATTGGAATATTTCAAGTTGTCCCAGAGGTTCCTAAGTCTCTCTTCATTTTTTGAATTCTTGTTTCTTCCTTTTCTTCTGGCTGGATGTTTATTTCTTTTTTTTTTTTTTTGTTCCAAATTGTTGCTTTCGTTCCAAATTGTTCCTGTGCCTGTTGATTCCTTGAATATTTTGCTTTATTCCACTTTGGGTATTCTTCATTTGTTTTTTTTTGTTTGTTTTTTTTTCATTTTTCAACCAAGCTCAATCAGATCTGTGAGCAGTTTGATTACCAGAGCTTTAAATTTGCCATCAGATGGGTTACTTGGTGATCTCCTCCTTGCTTAGTTCTCTTTCTGAGGCTTTGCTCTGTTCTTTCATTTGTGCCATATCTCTTTGTCTTGGCACAGCTGATAATGTTGTAAGGGGGCAGGGCCTTAGGTATTCCCCTGGCAGGACAACCTTCTTTGCTCTGCTGCAGCACTGCCTGTGGGGAGGGGCCAGAGAGGAAACAGTGAAGCTCGCCTGCTTGCCTGTAGCGCATTTTTCAACGAACTCTTGTGTGAGACTGGGAGTTTCTCCCACAGTGGCAATCCCAGCCGTAGCCTACAGTCAGCTCTGAGTCTTAGTTTTCCCCTTAAGTCAGCCCCTCCTGAGCAGCCAGTTCGACCCCTACGCATCCTGGAGGTTTTTCTGAGTTGGCCCAATCGGTCCTCTGCCTTACTGGTCTGGTTGTTCCAGTTGATTTTTTGTTTAATTCCTTGGTTGTTCCTAGAGTTCCATGCAGTTTGATTTTTCTGGCGCTTTTGGTTGTTTATTGATTTTAGATTGGTTGTTACTTTCCTTTTGCTTGTGCAAGGAAACAAAGGGTTTCTACCTACCCCAAATTCTGAATTTACCACTCCCCACACAGCCACACAGCCACACAGCAGAAGAGGAACCCTGCTTGCGGGGTCACTATCCTCAGTTACCTAACCTCCATTCCGCATGCTCTGTTCTCACTCTTGCACCTGTTGCAAGTGACATCCTGCTGATCCTCAGGAGGATCTGAAAGGCTGTAGTCTCCCTGAGACTGTGCCTAGGAAAAGGTCCTCAGCTTTTGTCCTGAGAGGAGAAAGCAGAGCCGTTAACTCCTGATGCTGTCCCCATACCTCACTGCCCTTCATTTCACAGTCCCTAGGACCATACTAGATGAGTTCCTTACCTGCACTTAGGAGGAAAAATTCCTGAGACACAGTCTTAGTTTTTTCCACCTCCGATTTATTGTTGAATCTTCTGCTGGGGTCTCTCAGGTATAGTTCTTGGTATACTTGTGAAAGCTAAATGAAATTAGAAAAATTCTCTTCTCTCCCTAATTCAGTTGATTTTCGTGATTATCATCATATTGAGGACTCAAAATGCTGCTATGGATGTTAAATCTAAATATTGACTCTATTTAGCATCCATATTAATACAATGCCAGTCAGTCTGCAAGTTAAACACATGCCTCTGGCTGAAGAGGAAGATCACAATGGAAAAAAACATATTGATGTATTTTAGAAACAGTATTGCTTTTACCAAAAGGAATAAGTTTAAATTTCAGGCTGTTAGTTAGTCAGTATGAAGAGAAGTCATAGCTTACCCTAAACTTTATGCATCTTTCTCTATAAAAGCCATGAACTGACTCAATAGCTAAGTTTCCCATGTCTGAGGAGCTGTACATTTAAAGACCAGCTAGCATCCCCTTGCCCCCTCTCCGCAATGGCCCCCCAACTAAGAGAAAGAGAAATTCTTCCCTTGAATCTTTGCTGAATCTCCTAGAACTGAAAGAGACTTTAACAATTAGGTGCCAGGTTTAATAATTGGTAGGTAGCATATTTGTCACTCTTCATTCAAATTTTCAGATGAAATGTAAAATTCCCACTCTCATTCTACAAAAGATAAAGATATATAAGTGAACAGGTCCCATTATGAAAGGTGCTCATTGCCCAGACTTTCTCTGGTACCCATAAGCATGTTTCAAACAGGATACATGTAGTTTAAATGAGTCAGATCATCAATAATTTTCTTCATCTCATTAAAAAAAACTGCCACATTTTGTGTTATTTCAAAATGAGGAGTCAAAAGGATTTGCCTTTTGTTTTATATTGAAAAAGAGCAAGTTAAGGATTTTAGTTTGCCTAGCCTTTTCCTTGAGAAAAATCACTACAGCCCCCTTTCCTTTAATAAAATGAATTTACTTCTGCAAAATCAATTTTTGAAATGAAAAAAGAAGTATGTGGGTGTTTCTGTGCTAAAGTCTTTTAAGTTAGAAGGATACACTTAATAAAATTTTTGTACCGAAATTGTCAAATGTTTGAGCTCAAGGTTATGATTTCTAGTAGTGAAGTCTAGCACAGAACTGCTGACCTAACATTTAAGACCTAATGTATGTGCTCAGCACTGAACAAAGTTAACACCAAGCCAATTTCAAAATAAATGATCTCCATATATTTGTAGTAAATAATTTTGAAACATTATTGTATCTTTTGATTATAACAGCAATACTGCTTATTGTCAAAAATTCAGAACCTATAGAAAAGCATATTTTCAAATCCTACCTCTATGCAATAACAGCTTTAACTATTCTGATATATATACACACATATAAATGCATATGTATATATACATATATAATTACATATATGTCCATACATATTTACATATATTATGTAAATAATATATGTATGTGTGTAACATATATGCATATGTGTATATGTGTATTTATATATGTAAATATATAAATACATATGTATATGTGCATTTATATTTACATATATAGATATGTATATATGCATATATATATATTTATATGTGTGTATGTGTATATGTATCTCCTTTTAGACTATGCATAGTATGAGTTCATGTATAAATGGTGTTTAAGTCACAGGAGATTATGCTAAATTCATTAGCTTTGCAGTGTTCATAGCTCACTCTCCATTCCACACTGCACCAAAACTGGCAGAAGTTTGCCTTTGTTATGACAGATAGTAAACTTCCCCAGTCTTTTTGAGACTTTTATGACACATAAACAGGAAAATGAGTAGGGAGAAGCAAAGCTGAAGGAACAAAACAGGTGATGTGCTCCGATGAAGGCCCAAATATAAACGTAAGGCTGAAAGGAGCAGGGAAACCCATTGTCACCCAGACTCAGAGGCCAGCACAGTGAATTGCGGGGGGTACAAGGAAGAGTGGTGAGATAGGACTTTGACGGTGTTGTGCTGTGCATTGAGAATGCGCATTCCACATCATCATTAAATTATAAGTGTTCTACTGGACTTTTGTACTTTGAAGGAACAGGCTCAAAATAGAATAAACTGGGATCCATCTATTTACATTATTTTAAATGATATTTTTTGTAAACAATATATTATGACAACTTGTCAATAAACATAATCCATATCATTTTTAAAAGTTGCATAGTACTCCATCATGTACATATTAAGATTTAAATACCCCTCTTTTGAAATAATTTTATGATATTTCCAAGTCCCACAAAATATACACAATGAACAATTTTATATATAAAACTGTATAGTATGTTAATGATCCTATTAGAATTATGACCTAAAAGTGCAATTTAGGGATCAAGGTAATAAACTTATTTGATCTTTTGATACATGTTGACTAATCATTCTCCAAAAAGATTGTACATTTCCATAAACCATGCATGAGAGGATTAAGTTCTCACACCCACCCCAGTCCAATGACCACCAATCTGGTTTTCAATTTGCTTGTAGGAGTAGAAAAACGGCAGCCATGAGAGACATTTTTAAATGTCATTGCATGATAATGACAGAGGACATCTTATTTTAACTTTAATGACTAAGAAATATCATTGACATTAGGCTGTACTGAAAAGACCAATAATTATCATTGCAATTCTAGGAATTTTCTTATTCTTATCATTTGCTTAAATTGTTCAAATGAAAACTGGCTAAAATAATATAGTTTAAAGAATATACTACAGAGCACAATAAAATCTAATAGAATGTTAACCTTTCCAGATGAATAGCTCTATTAAGAGAATGCTTTTTTATACATTATATCATTTTTACAAGAATAATAAAAACTCCTTAAATGAATATCTATGGAGAAAAAAGTAGTATAGTAATCATTATCAAAGTAGATTTCCTTTAAGTTCAAATAACTATATTTTGCAAAGACCTATTTTTCCCCATAGGGCAGAAAAATAAATGCTTCTAATATATCCGTTTAGCAAATGTCTCTATTTTAGAGTTTACAAAGTCCACTATGTTTTTAACATGTCAATTACATAAAACTAAATAATTTTCTAAGAGTTTCCCTATACAAATAATTCATTTAGTCTCTCCTTTTCTAGAAGTTTTGAGCCTTCATTTAAAGCAGTTTTGGCAAAATTTGTTAAAGACCACACATTTGGCAATATTATCTACCTATAATGACATATCCTCAAGGATATCATTATTTCAAGAAGTGTAGAGAGAACTATTCATCTCCTGTTTCATAGCGCTTATTATTTGTTTTACATTTTGTTTTTAGGAAAAATGATAGTTATGTATAATGTATCTATTTTCTAGGAGTTAAAATACAGAATGTTTAATGAGTACAGCTCTTCCTTAAGTGTTGGTATTATCTAGTTTTCCATTCTTAACCTTCTCTTTCTCTTCTCTGTAGTGATCTTATTTATAGTTCCCCCAGCACAAACTCACTATATTCAAAACAAACTCATACTCTCATTATTGCCATTACACAAACACACATACACATACCAGTTCTTCCAAAATTATTTTCTTGAACAGTTAGTTGCTCTGTTACACAGAATAAAGTCATTCTAGACTTTCTACTGCCCACTTGAATCCATCACCAAGTCCCGTTGATTCTATCCCTAAACATCCCTTTAGTCCATCCTTCCCTATTCCCATCAACACACCCTTAATGTAGATCTCAATTACTATAACACTCCAAGTTTGTTTTTCCTGCTTCTAATCTTCTGATCTAAACTCTAGCTCTTAATCAATTCTCCTTAAAACTATCAGAAGGATCATTCTAAAATTTAGACCTGATTTTATAACCAAACTTCTAAAAAGCATGAACATAGATTTTTGAACTTTTTGGCTTGACAGGCAAGTCTCCATATATTCTGATGCCTACTCGGCCATTTCACCTCCCAGCTCTTGCCCACAAACATTCTGTATGTCAGCAGTTCAGAATAATGTGTCATTCCCTGAATTTACCTCACTCTCTCTCCCATCCATTTCTCTGAACACATTATTTCCCTCTTTTTAGACTATTCTACCCACCCGTTCCTTGATAATGCACACCCTTCAACAGTCCATTAAAAATTCACCTCTTCCAAACAAAATTTTCCTAAATCATAGCAGCAAACTGAGTATCCTCTTGATTTCACTGGAATTTATGCTTACTCTTTCTCTTTTATTTAAGAGAAATCTTGAGGGGAAAAAAAGGGCCTCCTTCTTCCATACATGTTTCTCTAGCATCTAACACAATGTCCCATCAAAATAATCCTCAAAAAATGAATGTGAAAGATAAGGTGCTTCTGCCTTATAGGTGTTTAAGCAGGGGCTGAATTTCCAAATAGCAAAGACAACTTAGAGAAGGCTGAACAGGTTCAAATCTGTTTAGCACATTTACATTCTATTGTAAATATAACTCAATTAACAAAATTACTGAAACAGTGTGAATGTATTTAGTTTTTGTCATGCCAAGCAGTTGCTTGGTGGGGGAGTACTTTTCTCCTACTCATACCAATAATCCCTCAAAATCCTCCTAAAGCAAATATGGACTAAGTGAAAATATCATGCTTTATAGAGAGCACAGCTGTTGGAAGACAATTCTCCATGGGTCTCTTTCTTGTTTTTACACTTTTTGTGAACAGAGGCTCTGACAATCTTTGCTGCAAGTTATCTTTTCAGGGGTGTTCGTGTAGTGAACAGTCATGGATGATGGAGATGGTGTGCCTCTCTGGAGGCACAGGGTAAGTCAGTCTACTGCACAGTATGATGAATACACTATCTCTCTTCAGAATAAAAGGCAGTTTTGCTTGAGGTCCATTATAAAATATCTGAGTTTCCTAAACTCAAGGTTCCTCAGGTTTGATGAATCCCACCACAAAGACTATATCTTTCTGGTCCTTTTCCCATCACTTCCGTGGGGCACAAGGGGAAATTATACAAACATATACAACAAGGTCTGTCCAGAAAAAGTCTAGCCATTGTTAATATATGAGAATGGTTTGTGTGACATTGATGTAACCTGGCAGCCAAGCAGAGTGGACTGGAATGTGCATGTGCCAACAATGCTGACTTCACTGTACCAGTCAGTGGGGCAGTAGACACTGTTGAGTATGTGTACTGTGTGGCTGTCACATTCAAAATGACTGAGCAAGTAGAGCAACAAATCTGAGTGAAATTTTGCATTAACCCTGAACATTTCTCTGAGGAAACTAATCCAATGATTCAGAAGGCTGCAACTATGGGTGATTGGTTGTTTCATCACAGGAACACACCTGCTCATGCATCACATCTCATGCAGTTTTTTAGCAAAACATCAAATCACCCAGGCAACTCAGCCCCTCTACAGCCCAAATTTGGCACCCTGTGACTTCTGGCTTTTCCCAAAACTAAAATCACTTTTGAAAGGGAAGAGATTTCAGACAGACCATCAGTGAGATTCAGAAAAATATGACAGGGCAGCCAATGATAATTGGGAGAATTGTGTGAGGTCTCAAGGTGACAGCTTTGAAAGGGACTGAGGCATCATTGTCCTAGATACAATGTTTCTTGTATCTTGTATCTTCTTCAATAAAAGTCTCTATTTTTCATATTACATGGCTGGACACCATCTGGACAGACCACATATTTGATGTGGTTTGCTTACAGGGGCTTACAAAGCTCTCTGTCTTATACTAAGTATCTTGTTCTCTCTTCTAACATCTATGAAACTAAAGCAAGCTAACTTACTACATTGTAAGTAGGATACATTCCTAGGCCCACCCATTCTTGAAAGCCTTTAACATCAACCCTACCCTTCAAATCATATTGCTGTTTCAAAGTCTATCCTGTTAAAAAAAAATTCTCAACTAGTTTCCATCCACTGGTTACCATGAAGAATATTTAGTTAACCAGCTGCATGTTTAAACCTAACACCTTAAACATCCATACACAGAAAATAACCATGAACAAGTAACTTCTTTTTATCAAGAATGGTGGTCCTGCTCTACCATCCTTTTATAAATCAAAAACCGTGATTCTTCTCTTTAACCAGCTCAAGTTATTCACAGTCAGCCTGACTGGTTGATTGCAGAAGGACTTCTTTTCTTCTACCTTTTCAAAAACACTTACAATAGCAGCCTGTGCTCTTGGAAGATGTACCTGATTGGGTCTACAAAATGTCAATCATATTCAGCATTTATGTTTCACAATCATCAATTCTGACTTGATTATTTTTCAGACATGTTTGTGGCTCGCTGATGCCCAAAAACACAAATCAGCTAACTTTATTTGCTACAGTGCATAACAATATTTTATCATTAGAATGTACTAAATAAATCTTTGTTTAAAGTAACAAGTAACTTAAACCAAGGTCATTTTATTTCACTAAAGAGAATATTAGCTTCTTTAGGACAGATGTAAGTCTTCAGGAACCACATTGTTTTAAATAGAAAGTGAATACTTACTGATTAATTGATAAGTAAGCAGTCGAGCATAGCGATTACCAAACCTAGGTAGACAACACAATTACTCAAGATGCCGCACTTATTAATTAGAATCCCTGGAAGCAGGGCAGGATAATCTCTAGTTTAAAAACTATCTTATGGCAGAAACTGAGAAGTAATAAGAATTTGAGCTTGTTGGTATATAAATATAACCATAAAACCTTTAAGAAATGACCATTTTTATAGCCTATATTCAATTAGGATTTTTTTCTAAACAAAACAAAAGACGCTTCAGGTGTTGGTAATTCACTGCCAAAGTAAAAACTAAATTGTAGAGCTATGGTTCTCATGTGTAAGTGCCTTCTCTATGTCAAAAAAGTGACCCTAAAAGTTGTGGCTTTCTTGGACACTAATTGAATTGGACATAATAACTTATTATTAATATAGCAAACTTTTTCAAAATTTCACTTGGCTTGACAATGCCTATATATATTTGGAAAAATGTATGTGAATATGAGGGTATGTGAGGAAAAAAAACATATATATTTAATATGTAGTCTATACTTGATCTACCTAGAAATTCTCTGAGTACTTTGAATTGTTTCTTCCTGCTTCTTCACAGGTCTCTGAAGACACGATGCTGAGCCATTTTTCAGGAGAACATGGTCCAAGTTGAAAAATCTAGTTTTTTGTGTCAGTTGAAAATCATTAGAACATTAGCTGAAAATCATAATACTATACTCTTCTTACTACAATACTTAAATACTCAAACTTTATATATCTTTTGATTTGTCCTTGTCACATGCCTTTTAGAGAGATACTATTCGCCCTCATTTTCTAAACGTGGATACTGAGAAGCAGAGAGGTTAAGTAATCTGCTTCAGGCTTTCACAAGAGATAGCTGAAAATTTCACATCCCCTGACTGGCAGTTTCTTGTCCAATACACGAGACAGCACTGCCCCTCCAAGGCAGCTGAAGGTATATGGGGAAAAATGTTAGAACGGTGAGAGCTTGCCTTTGACAGTAGGGCATGTGCCTGGTGAATATCTCAAGGTGGTAATTCTGATCTCTGACTGGGGCTTTGCATTTAAGAGTTAACTGCAGTGTGGATCAAAGAAAATTAAATTACATTCGGAAGAAAACAGCATTTGGGAAAAGAGGCCTGAAGATCAAAATTGTCAGGCACTTTCTATAGAGCTATGAAAAAGCAGCTTAAAAAGCAAAACTGATGTTATAATAGATTTTAGGGACTGTCAAACTATCCCACCTGTTATGGGCTGAATTGTGTCACATTAAAATTCATATGTTGAAACCCCAACCCCCAGTACTTTGGAATGTGACTGTGTTTGCACACAGGGCCTTTAAAGAAGCCTTCCGGGCGAGCCTTAATCCAATCTGACTGGTATCCTCATCAGAAGAGGAATTTTGGACACACAGAAGGACACCAAGATTAGGCATACAGAGAAGAACTACCATGAGAAGAGGCAGCAAGAGAATGGCCATCTGCATGCAACAGAGAGAGGCCTTAGAGGGAAACTGCCCTGCTGGCACCTTGATCTTAGACTTAAAGCCTCAAGAACCTGGAGAAAATGCACTTCTACTGTTAAATCACCTAGTGTGTGGTATTTTGTTATGGCAGCCCTAGCATACTAGAATATCACCCACTTTATGACAAATGGGTGACAGAAAAGTGAAAGAATGTGCTTAAGGTCATATAATGGTGCACTTGTCCATTGCTGTACTTCTGGGGTCATTTCCTGGTTCACCCACCTGTAGCTGTCAGTGCCTTACCCCTAGCCTCCTGAGATTCACCTCTGCACAGTCATGCTGACACCCGAGACTCTGCATCAGGATTTTTCCTCTGACTGCAGGTTCAGTCTCAGCTGCATATAGAGAATACACAAAGTTCCCAAGAGTTATGTTCTGAGAAGGGCTCTCATTAATTAATGGACAAGGATTTGTTGGGTAAACATTTCAGCTTCCTCACTCTGGGTTGAGATAGCTATGATGTTTCTTTATATAGCATCTTCCAGATCTTTCTAGCGGAGTTAAGATCCAATTGTCCACACCAGCAACAGGCTTGATAATGCATATCTCTTGGGGGTTCCTGTCTTCTCTCTTATAGGTTCCCAGTTCTCTATCAGTTCTTTTTAGGATTATCTCCCAAATTATCTACTTTCACTCAAATCCTTGCCTGAAGTCCACTACTGGAAGAACGCAAACCAAAATATTATCTCTATGTTGTTCTGGCCTAAATCATCATTCCTAATTACAGACTTGAGTTCAGGCAGCAGGCAATTCCAAAAGACCCAAACAATCTCCAATGCCTCTAATAGGCAGGCAAAGTCCTTATGTAGTAAATATATATTCCTCTCAACTATGTAATAGCTCAAATATTTAAATTACCTTTCAGGTATGTTCATCCTTAAATTTTCTTTGTTGACCTTTTCCTGTTGTTCTATATATATGCTTATGTTTGTTCCCTTCAAAAGTGAACCCTGCCTTCCTTCACCCGGTGGCCTCTAGTTTGCTGAAGTCATTGAAACTTCCTGGGCAACAGGACCCAATAAGCACAAGGTCAAATCTGACACTTTTGAATTTTTACTTTATATGGAAACTTTGATGAAGTCTAGTTATTTTCACTTTTTTTAATTTAAAATATTTTCTATCTATCTCACTTCAATATCAGAAAATTATTCTCCCCTATTTTCTTAGAGCTTTAAGATTTGCTTTTTACACTTAGATTCTATTCTAGTTGAAATTCGTTTATTTGTTGTTGTTGTTGTTGTTGTTTATGGCACAAAGGTCTTCATATATATGATGAAGTTGAGCATTCACTTGTTGGAAACACTTCCATTCCATCTTCTTTGAATTTCATCTCATCTGACGCATTTCTCATCACTCATGTCTGCTTTCTGTGTTCTTCTGCCTACTCTGGGAATTCCCCACAGACTTGACCCTTGGTCCTCTCTACTTTTCACATCACATTCTTCTTTTTTAGCACTCTACCCCCAGTTTTATACATATTCTCTTTTGTATGTATACTCTTCCTATTGCACAGGTATCATAAAATCAACAAATTTAAAAATAAGGTTTATTTTTCCCATCCCAGTTGTGAAACTTTCTATTTCTCCAGTCTTCTATTCCAGCCTGACTAGTTGACTACTATTTGCCCAGTTATGCATGTCAAGTGTAGTCTTAGATTCTCTATTCATTCTTGCTTCAAATAACACTTCAATAAATTAATCATCAAGTTCTAATTATTTTAATTCCCAAATATTTTTGATATTATCCTTCTTACCCCTATCTACATCACTACTAATCTGGTCAATGCATTCATAATATTTTGCCTAGATCATTTAGATACTTCTTGGTTTCAGCTCTGCAGTACTCAAACCTGTCCTCCTGACTGCCTCCAGAGTGGTACAATAGAGGTAAAAAGGACTACAGCTCCCAGTACTTCAAGTTTTCCTCCCATGATGCACACACACACAAACCCAGTCATGTGTCTTCTGTGGGCAATGCTTTATGCAGGGAAGTGATTATTTCCAGGTGAAGGCGATGAAAAGTCCATGTGTAAATTTCCAGTCTCTAATCCCCAAAAAGATGGTGAAGGCCTGTTAGCCAGGATTCTTGAGCTAGGTTCCTGCAGCCAAAGCCACAAAAATTTGGGGATTAATTTGGGCTTTGGGGGCTTTGGGGGCTTTTTTGTGGGGGCTTTTTTTTTGGCTTAACAGCCTACCATTACTGATAGGACATCTTTAACAAAATTTTGGTCATGTCATTCTCCTACATAAAATCCTGCAATAGTTTTCTGACTATTTTTGAGGTATGGTCTAAACAGTGTACATAGCAAAAGAAGGGCTTTCAAATGTATCCTCTCTTCATGCTGATCACATGTACTCAGCACCTTGATTTTATGTTCTAATACACTGAATGCTTATTTTTTATATACCATACAACTCATGCCTTCACATCATTTTCATACTGTTATCTCTTTCTTGAGTTCCCATTCTTCTATTATGTAATTGAATAACTTCTATTCAAACTTTAAAATTTCATCCAGGTGTCAATAGTTTTTCAAACTTTCAGGCACAGTACAAACTTCTGTAGAGAATGTCCAATAGTTGTGTTTTTACCTTCAATTTCTAGCACACTTAATAGGTACTCAGTAGATGTTTCTGGAACTCATCTCACAAAATTATTCCAAGACAAATAATTACAAATGAAGGATTTAATAATTTAATCAGACATTTTTTCCACAAAGACAAAATGCATCATTTTTATTCATGAATGGATGGAATCAATCAGCTTTTTAAATAAAATATAATAAATAACATTAACTTCTTTCAGTATATTTATACCATTTGTTTATTTAATAATCCATTAATTAAGTACACCTTAAAAAGAAAATATCATCTTTAATGAACCTTGGGAAGGCATTGGGAAAATTTTAGTCTCTTGACCCAAGCAAACTTAGCTATTTTCTACTGTGATGTCTTTATTTGTTCCCCATTTCTATCTTTACCCTTTACATTTTTTCTTCCAAAGAGCAGCTTTGGTTATCCTTTTAAAAAGATTGATCATGTCTCTGCCCAGTTAAAAAACTGCACAATGGCTTTGCATTTTATTAGAATATCATTACTATTTGCATCATCCTACACATGATTTTAACTTGCTGCCTCTCTGATCTCACCTCTTTCTCTCTGTCCCTTACTCACTCTGATCCTGCAACATCCTTCCCTTTTTTGAAATCTCTCAACCATACTGTAATGGACTGAATTGTGTCCCCTCCCAAATTTATATATTGAAGGCTTAACTAATTAGGGCTAAAAGAGGTCATAAACTCAGGGATGCCCACACAGAGAAAGGCCATGTGTGGACAGAGTGAGAAAGCAAGCCACAGAGGCCTCAGGAGTAACCAGACCAGCCAACACCTTGATCTTAGACTTCTAGCCTCTAGAATTATAAGCAAATAAATGTCTGTTGTTTAAGCTACCCAGTTTATGGCATACTATTATGGCAGCCATAACAAACTAATATGCATAACAGGGATACTGACACCTTTATGTTTGCAGTTCCCTCTGCCTAGATTAATCTTATGCAAGCTATCTTGCATGGCTTTCTATTTTGTCATCAGTCTTTGATCAAATATGAACTTATCACAGGGATGTTCTCTGACAAACATCTGTAAAAGTATATCTCTATCATTCTTTATCTCCTTTAGCCTCTTTTAATTTTTATAGATTTTATTACCACTACGTACATACTTGTTTACTGTTAGTCTCCCTACTAGAATATAAGGTCATTTTCCACTAGAATATGATGTTTCTCTATGATAGTGGCATTGTGTCTTTTTTCACCACTGTATCTTTAGACCTTAGAGCAAATTCTTGCACATAGTAGGAACCAAACAAATACATGTTAAAAGAGAGAATGCACGAATTAATTAATTAATAAGGCTTTTTCATCAAAGAGGTTTTAGCCTAATGGAGGGGATAAGTGCATAGTTATAGTGAAAATTTCTTTTATGAATATAAGCAAAGTAGTATGATGGTAAAGAATAATAACCAGTACATTCTAACTAGCAGATTTAATTACTAGCTACCAACCTTATGGATATAAAATGGGAACATTTTCCTCTCAATTAGTTTCTTTCTTGTAATCTGACCACTCTTTGTCTCTCATTCTGCATAATTTCCCATTATATTATTGACGTGCTTTTGGATTATGCTATGATAATTTTACTCTGTAAATTTAATTACTATGTGCATAATAATTATAATTGGAGAAAACATTTCCTCCTTCTAAGATTTCAATCATGCTCAGTTACAATTTTACCACCTAAATATATGATACATAGAATCATGGCATTTGAGACCTAAAGACATCTTAGTTAGGCACCCTCTCATTTCATACACCTGGAAACACAGTCATACTGGGTACTTCTTCCTTTTAAAAATATATTTTATTGATTATGCTATTACAGTTAACCCACTTTTTTCTCCCTTTTGTCCCCTCTGCCCTGTACCACCACCCTCCCAGCATCATTCCCCCACCTTATTTCATGTCCATGAGTCATACATATAAGTCCTTTGGCTTCTCCATTTCCCATATTATTCTTAACCTCCCCCTGTCTATTTGGTACCTACAACTTATGCTTCTTATTCCCTGTACCTTTACCCCCTTTTTCCCACTTCCCCCTTCCTGCTGATAATTCTCAATGTGATCTCTACTTTTGTGATTCTGTTCCTGTTCTAGTTGTTTGCTTCAGTTTTTTTTTTGGGGGGGGGGTGTTTTTTTTAGGTTCAGTTGTTGATAGTTGTGGGTTTGTTGTCATTTTACTGTTCACATTTTTGATCTTCTTCTTTTTCTTAGATAAGTCCCTTTAACATTTCATATAATAAGGGCTTGGTGATGATGAAGTCCTTTAACTTGACCTTATGTGGGAAGCACTTTATCTGCCCTCCCATTCTAAATAAAAGCTATGCTGGATAGAGTAATCTTGGATATAGGTCCTTGCCTTTCATGACTTGGAATATTTCTTTCCAGCCCCTTCTTGCCTGCAAGATTTCTTTTGAGAAATCAGCTGATAGTCTAGTGGAAACTCTTTTGTAGGTAACTGTCTCCTTTCCTCTGGCTGCTTATAAGATTCACTCCTTCCTTTTAATCTTGGGAAATGTAATTATGATGTGCCTTGGTGTGTGCTTCCTTGGGTCCAACTTCTCTGTGACCCTCTGGACTTCCTGGACCTCCTGGAAGTCTATTTCCTTTGCCAGATTAGGGAAGTTCTCCATTATTTTTTCAAATAAGTTTTCCATTTCTTGCTCGCTCTCCTCTCTTTCTGGCACCCCTATGATACAGATGTTGGAACATTTAAAGTTGTCCCAGAGGTTCCTAAGCCTCTCCTCATTTCTTGAATTCTTTTTTCTTCATTCCATTCTTCCTTCTGGTCCAAATCATTGATTTAAGTCCCAGTTTCCTTCCCATACTGGTTGGTTCCCTGTACATTTTCCATTATTTTGCTTTGCACAGCCTTCACTTCTTCCTCTATTTTGCGATCAAACTCAACCATTTTTGTAAACAACCTGATTACCGGTGTTTTGAACTCTGCATCTAATAGGTTGGCTATGTGTTCATGGCTTAGTTCTAGTTTTGGAGCTTTGATCTGTTCTTTCATCTGGGCCATATTATTTTGTCTCCATGTGCCTGTTATATAATAAGGGACAGAGGTACTTACCAAGTGTTCACCTGGGTGGGGCAAGATCACTGCGTTGTGGCACTGTATGTGGGGGAGGGGTCTGAGAGGGAATAATGCCTCTTGCTCTGCTTTTGACTAGCTTTCAGTCACTTACCCTGCTACCAATAAGCAAATTGGGCCCTTCTGGTGCTGATTCCCAGGTGGGTGAGTTTGTGTACATTCTAGGACCCTGTGGGTCTCTCCAAAGAACTCTCTCCTGTGAGGCTGGGAGTTTTTCTCTCTGCCTCAACCCCCATGGTTTTTAACAGTCAGAGATTTTGAGGCTTTATTTCCCTGTGCTAGAACCCTGGGTTGCATAGTCTGTCTCACTCCCCAGTTGTTCCTCCCAACTTATCTGCAAGCAAATGCGGAACCACTCTCTCTGTCAGCCACCACCATGCCTCAAGGTGTTGGACTTCCATATAGTTCAACTTTTCTGGCAGTCCTGGTTATTTTTTGTTTTTAAATTTGTTGTTGGCCTTCTTTTGGTTGTGAAAAGATCTACTTATGCCTCTATCTTGGCTGGAAGTCTGGAATTCTCCTTCTGTATCAGTCACCATGATAAGGATCTTTTATGCAAACACTTCAGTTGTTAATCTTCATGAAAACCATGTATATTAGCATATAAATCCTTCCTAAAATATTTACACTTTTCCTTCTTGGGTTACCAGAACAAGATGTTTAATTTAATGAGTCATTTTAGGTGTTTCCTTCTGTACCACTACAGAAGTGGTCCAGAGTCAAGGCAACTGACTAGCCAGCTTGGCTGCTGTAGCAGAATACCATAGAGTGAATGGCTTATAAACAACTACCATTTATTTCTCACAGTTACGTGCTTTGAGAAGTCCAAGATCAGGGAACCAGCAGATTCAGAACCCCTACCCCACATATAGTGCCACAATGCAGTGATGTTGCCCCACCCAGGTGAACACTTGGTGAGTACCTCTGTCCCTTATTAGATAACAGGCACATGGAAACAAAAAAAAAATGGCCCAAATGAAAGAACAGATCAAAGCTCCAAAACTAGAACTAAGCCATGAAGACATAGCCAACCTATAAGATACAGAGTTCAAAACACTGGTAATCAGGTTGTTTACAGAATGGTAAACAACCTGATTCAGTGTCTGAAGAGAGCTTTCTTCCTGACTTGCCAAAACCCGACTTCCTGTGGAATCCTCAATGGCAGAGAGAGAGAAAAGCTCTCATGTCTCTTCTTGCAAGAGCACTAATTGCATTCATGAGGGCTCCACCCATATGTATGACCTAATTCACCCCTAAAGGTTCTGTCTACTAATATCATCACAACTGGAGTTAGAATTTGGACATATAAATATTGGGGGGTACATAAACATTTGGCTTATAATAGCAGCTCTCAAATTTAATGCCAAAGTATAATTGCCCAGAATTCTCCTACTCGGTTGATTTTTTTCTCTAGGTATCACCAGAGTTCCTACAATCTACACATTCCCTTTGTATATTTCCAACTATGCTGAGGCACTGCTTATGTGAGGGTGTGGAACAGTGAACACTGGACTAGAGCAGACACTGAATTCCTTACCTGGGGTACAGCACAGCCCATTACCTTTCCCACTCCCTGAGTGAGGTGTGCATTTTCTCTTGCTGTTAGCTTTGGTTTAACCTTCAACCTCCTTATTAGGTACTTTTAGTTTAATATAGCCCCATCCTGTTTTGATAAATTTTTTCTAAATATTATATATTATTTATTCCCTATGTTCCAATTCTATGAAGAAACTAAGACTCTGAGGAGTAAATATCCCAAATCACCCAGTTCTTTATGTGACAGATCTTTTATTCTGTGTCTGCCTTCATACTATTTTACTCTACCCAAGATTAGAGATGGCATTTAAATTATAGCTCAGGTTCCTTAGATGCCAAATCAGTGAAAAGAGATTCATATACCTACAAATGATTCATAGCAAACTAAACAAAGAATTATGTTCACCCAGCCTAGCTAGCTTATGTTAATTTCACAAGGTCCTGAGCATTGGTGGTCATTACTAAAAATAGAGCAAATGAATAAATCTCTTTTTTCTTTTCTGACTTCATAAATGGATATTTTGAGTTGTTGATATGTCAGTTTATAAATCTGACTTTAGTAATCAATCACAAGTCTGTCTATGTTGAAATATGAGAAGATATTTTTCATAAAAAAAGATAATGGAAAATTTGACATTGTTATCTCATCCATGTGTTTTTCCTGGATCACTTTTTCAAAAATGCTGCATTTTCACCTATAAGTGGAACTTAATAAAAAAAAAAAAAACAAGCAAGCAAGCAAGATATAACCAGAGACACTGAAATCAAGAACAAACTGACAGTAACCAGAGGGGAGGGGGGAGGGGAATAATGGCAGAAAATAGGGAAAGGTCCATCAAGGTACATGGACAAAGCCAAAGGGAGTAGGTTTGAGGGTGGGAGACATGGGTAGGTGAGGCAGGTGGGTGTGGTGGGTTGAAAATGGAGACAACTGTACCTGAACAACAATTTAAAAATGGCGCATTTTCCTATTACAAGAGATTATGAAGCACATTTTTTATTGAAGTGATCTACTTTTAATCACCTCATATCTAATTTATCACAAAGCTATATTGATATTTCAAAATAACATTAAAAACATCATTTTAACTGCTCTGCCATCACCCAGATTTGAGTTCGCATTAAATTAAATGAAGTCAATCAGGGTTGGAGCTACTGCAGAATCAAATATATACAGTTATAACTAGTACTGATACAAGGTTATACAACCCATTACTTACTTTATAAAGTGTTGACATTATGTATTTGTAATGTATATTAAAAGATCAAGTATATTCACACATAGGGTTATAACATGTTTCTCAAAATGAAAAAGTGCACATCCAAAAGATTTGAAGTGACTAATGAATGCCATTATAGTTAGTTCCAAGGTGAGCTCTTTACCCTCTCCCCACTTAAATTTAAAAAAATTAGTAACAGTTCCAAAGTTTATCAATTATAGAATAAATGAATAAATTGTGGTATATTTGTAAAATGGAATACTATTTATCAGCGCAAACAAGCTCCATGTACAACACAGATGAATATCACAAACATAATGCTGAGAGAAGAATGCAAGACAGAAAGTGATTCTGCAAGATTCCAACTCTCTAGAGGTTTGGATGGTGGTTACCTTGATGGAGGGAAAAGAGCTAGGAGATGGCATAAAGAGGCCTTCTGGAGTGTTGATGATGTTCTAGTTTTTGTTCTGGGCACTAGTTACCCAGGTGTGTCCTCTTTGACAAGTTGTATTCTTATTATCTGGGTATATTTGGTGTTTTAAGTTTCAATTGAAAATGCTTTCAAAAGTCATTGACTGATCTAAACTTAACAAAGTACCTGTTTGAAAGTGTTATTTTTAAATTTATGGCATCTAATTAACTCATCATCCAAATCAGAATACATTTGACAGTGAATGAAGATGCTATTAATAATTATAACAGGGCTAGCCTAGGCAAACCAGGACATGTAGTTATCTTGTTAAATAACTTGAATGGTTCTTTCTTTTCTTTAGTTCTGCCATAATTATTTATGAACACAATTTACCAAAGTTTTTCTCACTCATTTTAAACTTTTTGAGGGCAGAGGCATGGTCATAGCTTCTCTAAATACCACAGAATAGCTAGAAGTTTAAAGTTGATAGTATCGATATAGCAATTTAAAATAGCAATGTTTGCTCCATTAAGATCAATGTCTTTGACACCAAAGAATGTTCAGTATCAAGTCCCCTCAAAACATTGATGGTAATAATTAAGACTGTTGACAATAATGCAAAGAGTAGGGCTGGGACAGAAAGCAGAAGACATCATAAAACCCACAGAGAAAAAGAGAAAGCAAAGGGCAGTCCCACTGGAAAATATAAAATCACTTCCAAAGGAAAAAAATAAAACCATTTCATTGCATATGATTTTCAAAGAATAAATGAGCCTGTGAAAAGTTGAACATATTTTAGATCATTGGTTCTCAAGGATATGTAAGTGTGAAAATATTTTTGCTCAGGAAACTGTTCATTCTTACAGCTTACCTGCTAATCAACCCAAAGGTAGCAAGTCATGCAAAGTCATAGGAGTGAAAAATTTTTGCACCAAATGTTCAGTTATTAATTTCTCAAGCATTTCTAGATTAGGTGAGAGGTGATAATTGAAAAAAATTAAAAGAATTACATTGTAGTGGTCTACTAGGTCTATCTAGTGGTCTACTAGAATTACATTTAGGTCTACGAGGCTAAGTCTATATAAAGGCAATAAATGGACTAAAATACCTACAGTTTTCTATTACCTGGCTAATGGACATTGCTAGGATTAAAAAGGGATAAGGGAGTAGAGAATCATCAGGAGCAGACGACAGCATTTGAATTTATGCTGTGGGACACAAACAACTAACTCATCAGCGGGAGAAGACAGTGTGAGGGCAGGATCGGGCTAGGTGAGGTTCAAAGTTCTCATTCCTCCTTCTTATAACATTGCAGCCTACAGTGCTGCCCCTAACCCTGGTTCCCAATCAGGATAAGCTTCTGGAGAACACTTCCTTCCTTCTGCCTAAACAGCCTCAGCCTTCTCAAGGACAACCTTTAAAAAAAATAATGGTTCAACTGCTCTCCTAATAGCTGATGAGATATCTTCTGCAGGTGCTCTCAATCATTGTAATGCTCAACTCCTTTTCATTCTTGACCTTTAGAGGCACCACTTCACATTGATTTTCACCATTTCTGATGTAATTGGAATGAGAGTGAGTCCAGCAGGAGCAAAAGCCTGTCCACAAGAGCAGCTTTTCAGATATCTCTTTATGGCTCACCTGCACAAAGGCCAGATTTGAATTTGATTATAAAGAGCCATGGAAATCCCTTTCCTTTTTTCCACTTCCCCAAATAAATACAAACAATGCCCCTAAGGAGAAACCTCCAACAGGCCTTATCTGTTCTCGAAAACTCTTACGTCTGTTGATCCTAGGCTCAGTTACAGCAGACTATTTACCTTTTAGAGACATCACCTATCATTCCTTCCAGCAACAAAAGCATGTAGAAAGTGAGCACCTGAGTTGTGCCCCAAGGCAATATTAAACATTCTCTTTCCTACTAAATGATTTTCTGTCAGCTAGTGTGTTTGGCACCCTTGGGAAAGGCAGAGATTCATTTACAAAGAATTATGCTGCACAGTCATAAATTTAATCTGACAAATCAATAGCATTTAGATTTTTAAAAAGATAACCAAGGTGCTATCAATAAGGAAAAAATCTCTATTCTTTACGATCAGATCATTTCCAGAAATCTAATTATTTGGCCATTGAAAAACCACAGTGTTATAATCCCAACTGGATATGTTAAAACATTACAATGTAAAGCCTCAGAACCCGTCAATCAGAAAGCTTCCAAGAACGATTCATCACCACTTTCAGGATATGATGTTGAAGATAGTTTATCTCTATACACCAGACAGGAAGAAAGCAGATAAGTGGCTCTAAACTGGCTGCAACGATGGTCAGATAATACGGTACATTCACTCCTCTCTGCCATGAATCACAGAGTTTTATTCTATCCACTTAATATCCTCCTGCGTTTTACAGCCTAATGCAGTAATGTCAAACATTTAAATTCGTCAAAGGACAAATGAATTTTAAACGTTACAACCAGGCACAGGTCTCACTGTTTATGAGGTGGCAGAGACACACCTTCATTTAAAACTAGAATTGGATTTCTGACTGATACAGTTTTTGACAGAGAACTCATGTCTTTCTCTGCTGCAAATGAAAAATTGTTTCTGTCACAGTTGGTTGGGAATGGCCACTTGCTGAGACCTATCTTTAAAGGCTATTTCTTCATCCCCAAAGATTTCTTGGCCAGTTGGGTTCTCAATCTCAGTACCATTGATCCAGACATGTTATGGTACATTTGGGTATACTGACAAAGAGTGAGAAAAAAATTGTTTTTTAGCTGTCAGTACAGAAAGTTCTGTCAGTGTCCCCAGTCTACAGTTCTACACTGAGATTTGCGGTCTCTGCAGCTACATTTGGAGGTTGGGTGAGGGAGATGAATTGTGCCTTGAGAAGAGTTTAGGCAGGAGCACAAATTACAAATTTAGCTAAGGGATTTTCTGTGCAGCCATCTTCAGGTGAAAGGGATAGTCTGCAAGATTCATAATTTATATCCTCTACTGGAGTCAGATAGCTGTGTTTCCTCCTCAGTAAACTGGGGATAACACCATCATCTATTCCAAAATATGAGAATTAAATTAGAAAATGTTCAAAAGTATTTACCTAAAAAAAGAATCCAGTGCATTTTGTCATGTGAGAAGTGGAACTTGTTATCACAGCTATCAATAAAGACATTAATCAGCACAGTTCTCAATTATCCAGTTTCTTGTTCCTACAACATCTGTTGTTAGTTCTCAAAATGTTATATTAAGAAAACAGGCTTATATTAAGAAAGCAGCAAACACACAGCACTAACACTCTGTCCAAGAATCTCCATTCCACTGCAAGTGGAAATTGCAAACTATGATTTAAGTGTACTAGACAAAGCTTTATTTGCTAACTAAAAGTCCAAACAATCTGCCAAATGCATGTGAAGAAATTATTTTATAGCTGAAGCGAGCTCCAATCACATTCATTTCATCTGAGAGCAGAGACAGAAGTAGAACTTGAGGCTAGAGCTCATGACTCCAACCCACAGTTCACCTAAACTAAGTGAACTCTTCTAGCTTATGCTCTATGGTAAGCAGTTTGTGAAAAAACTACATAAAATAAAATAAAGAATCCTACATTTATAAAACTACAAAAAATTTATTTTATTTTTTAAAAGATTTTATTTATTTAGCATATGCTAAGTGACATAAGCCAAGCAGTGAGAGAGAAATACCACATGATCTCACCTATAAGTGGAACCTAATCAACAAAACAAACAAGCAAGCAGAATGCAACCAGAGACATTGAAATAAAGAACAAACTGACAGTAACCAGAGGAGAGCGGGGAGAGGTATAATAGGGGATATAATAGGGAGCAGCATCAAGGAACTTGGATAAAGGACATGGGGACAAAGCCAAAGGGGGTGGGTTTGAGGGTGGGAGGTAGGGATGGGTGGGGCATAGGGGCAGGGTGCGGTGAAAATGGAGACAAATGTACTTGAACAACAATAAATAAAATAATTTATTTATTTAGTTAGTTAGTTAGTTTATAGAGGAGAAGAGAGGGAGAAACATCAATGTGTAGTTGCCTCTTGTGCACCCTCTACTGGGGACCTGGCCTGCAACCCACGCATGTGCTCTAGACTGGAAATCGAACCAGCAACCCTTTGATTAGCAAGCTAGTACTCAATCCACTGAGCCACACCAGCCAGAGTTATATATAACACTATGAAAATTTTAATTGGAGTTAAAGAAGACAAAACAGAGGAGGAGTTCATACGCAACTTGAAAGTAGGGCTGGAAACAAAGTGACAAGATGGCGCCAATTATTGATGTCACTATTTGTCATTAACTGTTTCATATATGTGAGCTGAGCACCTATAAGCCCCAGACACTATGCTAAGCTTTAGTGGAAACAAAAGGAGAGATACACTCTTGTACCCAAGGGGCCTATATTCTTTTGTAGGACAGAAATTTTTAAACAGTTGCCTTAAGGATAAAGTTATGGGATATAGGTGTAGTGCTGGGAAAATGCATGGTGGAGATAACATTTTGTGTTCAGGAATCAGAGAAACCTTCCTAAATGAAGGGAAGGTTTGAAAGGTGGATGAGGGTTCACTAGGAAAAGATGAGTGGGACAAAAGGAGAGATGAATAATTACTCTCCAAGCAGTTGTAAAAGAGCAACTTGCCAAGCAGAATAATGACTCATTTGTATACTTGTATAGTAGTATGAAAGAAAAGAGGGGGCATTGTTGAGAGCTGAAAGAGATGAATTTAGAAAGAAAAGATGGGCTTACCTTCTGAAATCCTAGCTGAGGATGCAAATAAGCACAAGCCTGGGGAAAGAAGAATGACAATAGCTAACAGAGACTGAAAATTATCCAGCAATATTATTCTCATTAAGTGGCTCAGCTTCATTGAAGACATAAAAATCTCTGTGATCAGGCATCATAAAATAGCAAACAATTATCTGTCCAATATTTAGATAAAAGAGAGGATGTATAGTAATGAAACTATCTCAAAGATAATCCAGTTTGAGATCAAAGATTGCTAAACTCAGTGTTATCTAGGTTTCTGTCAAACACAGAGACTTGAGTCCGGCACGTCTCTAATTTCTGCATATGCATGTGATCCATCTCATAACCACCAGCCAAACCCTATCAGCACATTTGAAGAAGCACTGCTTTAAGAATAAATAAAGCAACACTCAAGTTGTCACTGATGGTTACATAAAATGAATAATTCTAGAGAGAAAAATTAACTTTTTCCCAAGCATACAGTTTTAGAGAAAGCCTGAGCTATTACAAATTTAAAATACCTCTGCTTCTTTCTACTCTGATGTTTAAAGAACTTAAAAGTTATCCTGCCCAACCTTAAAACAAGAAAAAACTGGGCTAACTGAAAATCGATGACAATGTAGATCTATTGAAGAAATGAGGTCACAGGATCAAAAAAAAAAAAAAAAAACGCCCGTAATTTAGAATTATGGGTACATTCAGAGAGATACAGGATTAGAAAGCTACTTAGCTGGAATAAAAGTCAGTGGAGTCATAAGTTAATATAAACATTAATTGAAGCCATAAATTGATTAAATCCTAGGAAACTGAGTGTGGACCAGCATGAGTAAGAAAATCATGGGGTGTATTCTTAAGGGTACCCCCACATTTTTGTGGGTTTTGCCACCAGGAAATCACAAGTTCTCACAGTAAAAATCCAAGAAAGAGCCCCTGTGGGCCATGGCAAGGGGTGAAAGAATGGCCATTGTAAGATATGACAAGTGCCTTCTCCAAAACAAAAGCCTGATCTCTGTGGAAAAATATTTGGCCAGAACACAGTTTTGAAATATTATTCCAGTTAAGGGAAAAGAATACCTGTTAGAGGTATTCTCTGCATCCCCCTCTTAGAGTCCCCTCTTAGAGGACCTCTTTGTCCCCTCTAAGAGGGATGGGGGGATGCACAGTCAATAAGAGACTGGGTTTCAGGGGAACAGAACAGAAACACAAAATCCAGGAAAGCAAATAGGAAGCAAGAAGTTGTGAAGGAAGATACTCCAATGCAGAAAAAAATTATGAGGATCATAGTCCCAACACATGGGTCCACTAACAGTCTGAAACATAATCAAAGAATATAAAGTTCTCTGTTTACCCTCTATTCTCACATTATATCAAAAAGCATAACAATATAATCACAGTGTATTACAGCTAAAGTTGCTACCGGACATAGACACTCTTAAAAAGAAGTACTTTTTTAGTGGTCACTTTATTTATATTGTGATAAAATTGGTATACAAGATTTCATTTGTTGAGGTGTACATTGTAATTCAGTATTTGTATACACTACATACCACTCACCATTGTTACCTAGTCTAGTTACCATCCATCACCATACAAATGACCACCTTCCCTTATTTTGCCTTCCGCACAATGCTCTTTCTCTCTGATAACCAGCAATCTGTTCTCTCTATGATTTTTTTTGCTTTGTTTGTTTGTTTTTATTTGTTTTAGATTCCACATATAAGTAGAATCACACAGAATTTGTCTTACTGTGACTTTTTCACTTAAGATCCACTTAAGATCTTTCACTGAAGATCCATCCATATTGTTACAAATGGCAAGATTGCCTTCTTTTTAGTTGGTTAAGTAGTAAGTTCATTATGTATATATATCACATCTTTATCCATTCATCTATTGATGGACAATTGTTTCTATATTTCTACTACTGTATATAATGCTGCAACAAACATAGGGGTTCATACATCATTTCAAATTAGAGCTTTTGTATTGTTCTGATAAATATACAAAATTGAAATGCTGGATCATATGGTAGTAGTATTCTTAATTTCTCAAGGAATCTCCATACTGTTTTTCATGGTGGCTGTACCAGTTTACATCTCCACTTACAGTGCATGACAGTTACCTTTTCTCCACATCCTCACCAACACTTACCATTTCCTTTTTTTTTAAATAGCCAGTCTAACAGATATGAAGTGATATCTCATTATGGTTTTGATTTGTAATTTCCTGATAATTAGTGATGTTGAACATCTTTTCATGTGCCTTTTGACCATCTATATGTCTTATTTGGGAAAACAAGATCCTCTGCCCATTTTAAATCAGGTTGTTTGATTTTAAGTTGTTGAGTTGTGTAAGTTCTATATGTATATTAGACATTAACTGCTTATTGGATATATGACTTGCAAATATCTCTTCCATTCAGTAAGTTGCCTTGTTTTCTTTCATTGTGCAGAAGCTTTTTAGTTTGTGTAGTCCCACTTATTTACTTTTACTTTCGTTCTATTTGCCTTTGGATCCATGTGCAAAACAAAAGCACTGCTAAGACTGGTGTCAGGGAGTCACCACCTATGTTTTCCTCTAGGAATTTTATGGTGTTAGATGTTACATTCAAGTCTTTTTTCCATTTTGAGTTATTTTTCTATGCATAGTATCATATCGTCTACAAATAACGACAGTTTTACTTCTTCTTTTCCACTTCAATACCTTTTTTTTTTCTCTTGACTAATTTCTATGGATAGGATTTCCAGTGCTATGTTGAATAACAGCAACAAGAGTGGGTACCCTTGTCTTGTTTCTTATCTTATCTTAGACAGAAAGGTTTCAGCATGTATGAGGTTAGCCGTGGGTTTGTGATATATAGCCTTTGTTATGTTGAGATACATTCCTTCTCTACACACTTTGTTCACAGTTTTTATCATAAATGGATGTTGGATTTTGTCAAATGCTTTTATAGCATCTATTGAGATAATCACATGATTTTTATTTTTCATTTTGTTAATGTGGGATATCATGTTGATTGATTTCTGATGTTGAACCGTTCTTGCCTCCCTGAGATAACTCCCACTTGATCATGGTGTATGACCCTTTTAAAGTATTATTGAATTTGATTTGCTAATATTTTTGTTGAAGATTTTTACATTTATGATTGTTGGTAATATTAGCCTGTAATATTCAGGGGAGAATGGTAATTATGTCTTGTTGGTTCAGAGTGATACTAACCTTGTAAAATAAGTTTGGAAGCCTTATCTGTTCTTCAATTTTTTTGAAGAGTGAGAACAATTGGCATTAACTCTTCTTTAATATTTGGTAGAATTCACTATTGAAGCCATCTAGTCCTGTACTTTTGTTTGCTGGAGGTATCTTTTCATTACTGATTCAATCACCTTTAATATTAACTGGTCTATTCATATTTATTATTTTATCATGGTTTAGTCTTGGAAGACTGCATGTTTCTAGGAATTTATCCATTTCTTCTAAGTTGTCCTATTTATTGGTATATAATTATTATTGTACTCTCATGATCTTTTGTATTTCTGTAGTATCAGTTGAAACTTCTCTTTCATTTCTGGTTTTATTTATTTGAGCCCTCTCTCTTGCTGAGATAAAAGCTTGTCTATTTTATTTATCTTTTCAAAGAAACAGCTCTTGATTTCATTGATCTTTTCTAATTTTTGTTATATATTTTTACTCTGATCTTTATTATTTTTATTCTTATACTGTCTTTGGGCTTTGTTTAGTCTTCTTTTTCTAGTTTTTTTAGGTGAATATTGATTGTCTATATAAGATTTTTCCAGAGATACAAGCCTCTTTCAATATTTAAAAAAAATTGATGTAATTCACATCAATAGTCTAAAGATAAACCATATGAATATTTCAATTGGTGCAAGGAAAATGACATCCATTTATGTTTCTAAAACTCTCAACAAATTAGATATGCAAGTCCCTATGTCTAATTTGCTGTGGGGAGATTATCCTGGGTTATCCAGGTGAGGCAAAGTAATCACAAGGGTCTTTTATAAGAGGGAGGAAGAAGGATGATGGTCAGAGAAAGAAACATGACAACAGAAACAGAGATAATGTTTGCTGTTGCTTTATAGATGGAGGAATTGTCCATGAGCCATAATCCACAAAAGTCCTCTAGGTAATGTCAGACTTAGTGGTGAGAAACTAGTTGCCTTTCCCTCAAGATCAGAAGCAAGTCAAAGATAGACTCTCTAAAGGTTCCTTTTCAAAATTATACTGGAAGTCGTAGGTGCAATAAGAAAAGTAAATTAAAAACAGACAGACTGTAAAAAGAAATCAAACAGCCTTTGTTTGCAGACAACATGACTACTTATATAGAAAACCCCCAACTACTAAAAAAAAAACTGGAAAAATATGTAATTATAGCAATGTTGCTATAAGAATACAAGTTAATACACAAAAGTTCATTGCTTTCCAATGAAAATTAGAATTTGAAATTAAAAAAACAATTTTAAATTACAATAGCATGAAAAAATGAAAACTAGTATAAATAAATCTAAAAAATATTTATAGAATCTAATACAAAAAACTATAAAATTGATAAAAATCAAATAATATCTAAATAAATAGAGAAATAGTCCATGTTCATAGTTCAAAAAACTTGAATTGTTAGGATGTCAATTCTTCCATATAGATTCAATACAGCCTCAAACAAAATTCCAGCAAGCTATTTTGTAGATATCAGGAGACTGATTTTACAGTTTGTATGGAAAAACAAAAAGGCAAGAATAAACAATGCAATATTACAGATGAAAACAAAATTAAGAAACTCCTGTTACATGATTTTAAGACTCACTATAAAGTTTTGCAAAGAAGACAATGTGGTGTTGGTGAAAGAATAGACATATAGTTCATAAAGAGAGCCAAGAAATAATAGATCCACATGAATGTATTCAACTGATTGTTGAAAAAAACAGTACAAGCAAGTCAATGGGGTAAGGATAGTTTTTTTAACAAATGGGTTGGAATAATTGGATGTCTACATGTGTGGCAAACAAAATAATTCCCCTACAAAAATGCTCATATCCTAATCCCTAGAGCCTGTGAATCTATTACCTTACGTGGAAAAAGAGGACTCTTTGCAAATATGATTAAGAGTCTTGCCATGGGCAGATTATCTTAGGTTATCCAGGTGAGGCAAAGTAATCACGAGGGTCTTTTATCAGAGGGAGGAAGGAGGGCCACGGTCAGAGAAAGAAACATGGCAACAGACACAGATAATATTTGCTGTTGCTTTATACATGGAGGAATTGTCCATGAGCTAAGGAGTTCAGGTGGCCTCTAAAAGGTAGAAAGACAAGGAAACAGATTTTTCCCTGGAGCCACCAGAAGTAAGACAGCCCCCAAAACTCATTTTGGATTTCTGACCTCAAGAACTATAAGAAAATAAATTTGTGTTATTTAAGCCACTAAATTTGTGGTAATTTGTTACAGCAGCTAAAAGGAACTAATAACTATGCAAAATAATTAATCTTGATATAAACTTTACACCTTTCACAAATATTAAGTCAGAGTGGATCATAGACCTAAATGGAAATGGGAAAATTATAAAGCTTATAGAAAAAAAAGCTAGGTGACATTTGATTTGATGGTTAATTTTTTGTTAACTATACCAGAAGCAAAATCTCTCAAAAATTACTTTTAAGACCCTTATTAAAATTTTAAAATTTTCCTTGAAATATATACTGCAAAGAGAATAAAAAGTATCATAGACTAAATGATGTCCCCTGAAGATGTTCAAATCCCAATCTCCAGATCTTGTGAATACGTTACCTGACATAGAAGAGGGATTTTGCAGAAATAATTAAGGATTGATTAATGAGCAGATTGCCTTCAGATGGGCAGATTATTCTAAATTACCTGAGTGAGTGGTACCAATGTAAACACAAAGGCTCTTAGAAAACAAGGTTGGAGAGAGGGATGGTAGATGGTAAGATACTATGCTGCTGGTTTGAAGTTGGTTAATGGGGCCATTAGCCAAGGACCGTAAGCAGCCTCTAGAAGCTAAATAAGAGAAGGAAATGGATTTCTCCTTAAAGCCTTTAACAATACAACTTTGCCAATGGCATGTTTGTAGGACTTCTGTTCTCAGGACAATAATAGAATAAAATTGATGTATTATTTACATCATTCAGTTTATACTGATTCATTATAGCAGCAATAAGAAAATAAAACCACAGACTGGGAGTATGTTTTTGCAAGCACATGTATAATAAAGAACTTGTTTCCATGCTATACAAAAACTCAAAACTCCACAGTAAGAAAATAAAAACCCAGTAATAATTATGGGCAAAATATCTCACAAAAAAGACAAACATGATTTTTAGGTATATTTTAAAAGCTGAGCACATTACTCATTAGGCAACTACAATTTAAAATAATAAATTGCCACTGCATAGCCTAGTAAAATAACTAAAATCAAGAAAAAACTGACTATTAATTACTAGCAAGGATACAAAACAACAGGAAGTCTCACTTAATGCAGGTAGAAATGATACAGTCATTTTGGAAGACAGTTTATCAATTTTTTACAAAGCTAAATATAGTGTTACCATACAATTGCATTCAGTAATTGCACTTCCAGGTAATTACCCAAGTAATTGGAAAACATATGTTCAAATCAAAAGCTGCATATAGATGTTTATAACAGCTTTATTTGTAATAGCCGAAAACTGGAAGCAATCAAGAAGTTCTTTGATAGGTGAATGGTATAAACACAACAGGGATCATCCATACAATGGAAGTTTATTCAATAATAAAAGGAAATGAATTACAAAGCTAAAAAGATACAGATAAATACTAAATGTATGTTGCTGAATTAAAAAAAAATCTAGTCTGAAATGGCCACCTATTATAGAATTCTAATTATATGATATTCAGGAAAAATTTAAAACTATAGAGCTAGTAAACAGATCACGTGTTGCCAAGGACTTGGAGAGAGGCAGTGGAACAGGTGAAGCACAGGTGAAGCTATCCTGTGTGATATGCAATCCTAGATACATAGTACTATTAATTTGTAAAAATCTGTAGAACTTTATAGGACATAAAGTGACCCTTAATGTAAAAAAAAATTAATCATTTAGGAGCTCAGCTTATCTCAGGACGGAATACAGAATGTAACAAAACAACCTAATTATATTACAAATATATAAAGCAACCTCACTGAAAGTGTGTGGGGAAAATGTGAATCTAAAAACTTTTGAAATTAGTGGAGTCTGTAAGATTAAAATCAAAAGAGCAATACCTAAGTACTGTATTCTAGGTAATACAGTTTTCCTCCCAACAGGTAAGGACTAAAATTGTGAGATAGCTATAAATTTATATTGGAATTGATGTGATGAAGTAATTAGATGGGAGATGATGGGAGCCATGTTTCTCACCATTAGAGTGGGAGATTACAGAAAAGAAAGGGCAGGAGGCTCAAATGATCCATATGGTACTGGATTAGACTTGGAGACATGCTGAACTAATAGTTAGTTTAATGTAGATACAGATGAGTACATAGAGAAATAATAATGTATATGTATATCTGGTTAGTATACACACATATATTTTCCAGGCTCTGTAAGCTAATAAGAGCTAGAAAGTATGACATCTCAGTAGCAACTAGCACACCAAGAACCTAGATTATTGATTGTCTCTAATACAAAGAATCAGAGCTTCCTGAAGAATTGGCTGATTCCAGGACAGAGGCAGGAATAAAGAGGATGATTCTAGAACATCTTTTAGTGACTAAAAATAAGAAAGTGCTCAGAAACCATAATAACATGGTAAATGAAAGCAACAAAGGAGTCAGCTGAAAGCACATCTGATGTCCAAAGTTGAAACAATTTGAACAAAATAAATAGCATGTTATAGCACAAAGTATAAAATAAGTATTCTACAGCTCAGTCTACTCATGAGAAAAACATCACATAAAACAAAATTATAAAATATTACATGATAGCTGAACACTATCAGTCCCCATCACTGTCAGTCTTCAAAAACAAGGCAAGTCTGAGAAATTTTCATGGCCTAGTTGAGCCCCAAGAAATGTGACTAATTATAATGTAGCATCCTTGATATGATGTGTGTGCATGCTTACATGCACACATTCCAAATGAAAAGCATTCATTTAATAGTAAAATGGGTTAAAACCACTACTCCATTCTGAACAAAACAGTAATTTTTTCAAAATGGAGTATAATTATTTGCAAAAACTATATATATAAGCAATTTAAAAAAAAACATTAAAATTATTTTATGAGCCATTGAAATATCTGGTTATAAAAAATTCAACTAATTTATGTTGTAGCAATGACCAGAAAACACACATGGGAAAACTTTCAGTCACATAAAAATATGTAGTATGATCCTACTAAGAAGTTGTTTGATCTATGCGAATGAAGTAAAGAAAGAGAGAAGAGGTTTTTACATAAATTAAATGTGCCAAGCACTACACTTGGAATTTTACCTAAAATATCCCCACCATGATTCAGTAAGGTAGATGCTATTGTCCCTCCTTACAGGTGTGGGAGGTCAGCACCTGAGTAACTAACTTGCGTAAGATCACAGTATCTGAAAATATTTGAACAGCACTCAAGTCTTGGACTGACAAATTCCAAGGTACATGTTGTTTCATTCCATTGTGCTTTAAAGCTGAAGTTTTCCCATAGTCCTTTATGTTTAACTACTGAGACAAATAACAAATCATTTGATTTTTACTACATTGGTAGAAAATAAGGGTATTGGTACTTTTGTGAACCCCTTCTTTTTAATTTTTGTGGATGTTTTCTGCAGTTAAAATCCTAATATTTTCTTTACCTTTTTTCACATGATGAAATTTTAAGAAAATCATTTTAATAATTGAATTTGTATATTCTTATAATCTATTACCTCATTGCACTGGTACCCCTCCTCTTGGTATCTGGCTTCCAGTAGGCATTTGAGAAGACTACCAAGTTTTGTTTATTTGTTTGTTTTGATTTTTTTACACACAGCAAAATGTGTTTTAAACAATGTTTCAAATGTGTTTTGTACATGTGTTTTTAAGCATTTCTCTATATGCATTTCAAAATCACTATCATATCCATTCTTTGAAATAACACTCTCCTCAAAGTGGCATTCACATAGCAGTGATAACCATCTTTATGCATATGCTATAAAACACTTCTCTACACACATTACTAAATGTATATCACATTCATAAGCTTTAAAACCCACTGTTCTCAGTGTAGAACATCTTCCTTATACATGTGTCCAAGCACCACTCTCCAACATTACTATTTGTCCTCACATTACATTTTTCTTTAGATCTTCTTTAAGTAAGAACATCTTTCTTTCAACTCCTTCATTAATACAAAATTTAGAAATTTTAATTACAATCTTTGTCCTAAACAATTTCTGTGTCTTTTTTTCCTCTAACATTTAATGTTATTGAGTAGTCAGAGGATGAATTGGCTTTTGCTCCTATCTGTTTAAAGTGGATTTGTGCTTATGAAATTTCTTTATCACTTTGAATAATTTATCAGGTTACATCTGATGGTTGTTGTTTTTAATTATCTTTGCCTTTATGTTATTTATTATTTTAAATAATTATTTACTAATTTTTACTAAATTTTAGTTCGTTTATTATTGATTTAATTAATCTATTGAGTTGTTACTTGATTTAGAATATTTGTGTTAAGTGTTTTGCATACTAGCAGTACAAGAAAGTAAAAGCAAAGTGGAAAAGGAGGAAAATGAGAAAAATAAAAGAATAAAAGATTATTGCCAGGATAAGTGAGAAGTTCAGATTCCAGCTCTGCTACATGATAGTAATGTGGTTTAGGACAAATCAAATAATCTCTAAAATTTATTAGCCTTGTCTATAAAATGATTACTATAATCCTTGCCTTATAATTGATGTGAATTAAAAAAGAAACCAGATATGACTGCATCTAGCCATGGATGAATGACCAACCCTTAGTGAAAAGAAGGGGGAAGCCATTATAAGCATGAGTTACTATAAGTAGAGAATTTTATATTGGGAATATAGTACTATTAGAAGATTGCTGAGAAGCCTGTAAGAAAAACAATATTAACATATTTTTTAAATCCAAGCTTTATTCTGCCATTTAAGACCATCTCTAATTTTGTTTTCTGAGATTTTGTTTGGTATGTGGTTATATTTTACCCTCACACTTCAATTATTATATAAGCAATTTTAAAAGATGACTGCTTTTTTAAATAAGGGAGCATAGTATTTTCTTTTCTGTGAAATATAAATTCAAGTGTCCTTCAAGTCTCAAATGGACTGTACTGATTCAGGGCCCATTGTGATTCCCACCTGTTTATACCTATAGGAGGCAAAACTGTTTTCATTCAAAATAACTAATCCACCAACCCTGATATCTGGTGCTGTCATTTTACAATGCAGCAGTGTGAATGCATTGTCATTTAATAGCACCAACTAAATTGATCTCTATTTTTATCAGTCAAAAAAATTATACTAACAGGGCTTGAAGCCATGAAGAATTATAGTTTGTAATGACCAATTTTAACATGTTTTATAATCCATCAAAATGTGAATATTACCTTAGGGTACAATTTCTTTTTTTCTTATCATAAAATTCTACCATAGTTAGAACAGTCATATAAATAAAAAAATGAGTCCCTTGCAGAGGTAATGAAAGGAAACCCATTCAATCTTCCTTCTGATGTTTCATTCTGGCTTTTTGACAGCTGAAGACACCAAAGTGCAATCAAACGCCTGTAGCACAGTGATGAAAAATGTAAGCATTAAGCAAATTTGTCCACATGAAATAATTGACAGTGGTATAAAGAGATTCAATTCAGTGGTTTATAAAATATCAGAATCTGATCTGAATTAATTTAGAATTACAATGACTGGGAAACATATGCTGGTTGGCAAACTAAGGAAATGGATTCATGTGTTTTCTATTTATATTATCTATATTTATTCATTTTTAAGAAGAAATAAAAACACAAAGCATGTTATAATTTTTGAAGAATGTTCTTAGTCCTTCTCTGGTATTCTGTAGAAATGTATAAATAGTCCTATTTTCTGAGCACAAACAGCTTTATACATAAGAAGCAGGAAGACAAAAGAGAAATGAAAAACAAAAACATTCAATATCCATTAACTGAACCACTGGATTCAAATCTGCTTTTCCTGGATGTCCCTTAATTACAATTCAATACAAAAGGTTATTTGTGCAAAGGTAAAAAGAGATGTGAATGTAAGTATGTTTACAGGGAAAAGAGGGGAGGATTTCTTAATAGTCATTTTTTAGATTTACTGATATAAGAACTCAGAATGGGGATTTTTAAAACAATGTAAATAATGTACTCAATAACTAAGAGCATGCAAATGAAAGTCACTCTTTTCAGCTGAGGACAACCCTGATGAAAACAATACATTCGTACCACAGGATTTTAGGTGCAATGAATGTACATAGAATCTGTTCATGCACAGACAAGGTTATGCTCTGTGGACTAGGATACCTACCTGTCTGCCTAAAATTATACTCACTCTGAAAGCACAAGATTTTTTTTAACCAGTTGATAAGCCACTGTAAGGGATTCCTGCTCCTTTCAACATGATAAAAGAAAAAGACAAATATTGTGCATGATGCTTGAAATACTCTCTTCTTTAAATAAAATGTAAGCCAGAAATTATACTTTATTTGTAACAGAAAATAAAACACCTGGCTATTTGTGTTATTCACTGTTGAAATAATAGTAGCTGGTTGATAGAAAATTCCAAAGATATTCTTCTAGTAACCCATGGATTTATAGTAAAGCTTCTGCATTTTGCTTTATTTTAATTGCTATTTTACATCAATGACAAATATGTTTAAGAAGTACTTAAGCTTTCATTATAGCAAAGTTTCCCACAATTTTTGTTATTTGAAATCTTTTGTTTTTATCTTTTGTATAATTTCTTAATTTCAGTAGTTCAAGGTTGTATACAGTAGATGCTTTTCATTGCTTTCTTTGTTTTCTATTTAGCTCCTTTTGGAATTTATCTAGCAAAACAGAATATTGGGAATATTTGCTTAGCATTAAGCTCACAAAAATTTTTAAATAGCTTTTTACTTCAGGTTATCAACAAAATATAAAAACTGAGCTAATTTATTGAATTAGAAATTGTCATGAGTTAGAGATTTTTTAAAAATATTCATTCTTTTTTTAAAAGATTTTTATTTATTTATTTATTTATTTTAGAGAGGAAAGGGAGGGAGAAAGAGAGAGAGAGAGAAACATCAATGTACGGTTGCTGGGGACTGTGGCCTACAACCCAGACATGTGCCCTGACTGGGAATCAAACCTGCGATGCTTTGGTTGACAGCCTGCACTCAGTCCACTGAGCTACACCAGCCAGGGCAGCTTAGAGATTTTTATATGCATTGTAATTTATTTATCACAATAGTACAACAAAGTTTTTATTTTATCCTTAACTTGCAGATGGTAAAATTGAGTTTAGAGAGGTTAAGAAACTTGCTCAAGATCACATACCAGTAGAGGTAGGAAGCAGGTTCATATTCCAGATTACCTAGCTTTAAAGATTAAACACTTAATGTAAGTACCACTTTAACTGATAAAAGGAGAAAAGCCACTTGAGTTTTGAATTTAAATAGGTACAAAACAGTAAAAATGACTAGGTATTTGTAATATTTTAAAGCACTAATTAAGAAGACTAGAAATAGAGGTGAATTTCCATAACTTCATTAAATATATTTACTATAAGCCTACAGCAAACATTGTATCAAATTATGAAACATAGACTCTCTTTTAAAAACCAAGAAAAAGACAGAATGTTTACTATCAGTATTTCTATTAAACTTTCTTCATAAGGTACTAGCTGGAGCATTAAGCAAATAAAAACAAACTTTTTATTTTGATGTAGTCACACTTACTTATTTTTTATTTTGTTGCTTTTGCTTTAGGTGATGTGTTCAAAAAAAATCATTGACAAGAGCCATAAAGAGCTTTTCCCTATGTTTTCATCTGATAGTTTTATGGCTTCAGGTGTTACATTCAAGTCTTTAATCCATTTTAACTTAATTTTTATAAGTTGTATAAGGTAGGATCTGGCTTCATTCTTTTGCATGTGCGTATCCAATTTCCTCAGCATTGTTAATGGGACAGTATGCCTTTCTTTATGGAGTAGTGGTGGCTCCCTTGCTCCTGTGTGCATGCGTTTGTTTCTGGGCTCTCCATTCCATTCCATTGGTCTGTGGGTCTGTTTTTATGCCAGTACCATGCTGATTTGACTACAGTAGATTTGTAATATAGGTTGAGATTGGGACATCTGATACTTTCAATTTTATTCTTTCTCAGGAATGCTTTGACTTTTGATGGATCTTTCATGGTTACATAAAAATTTTAGGATTTTTTTTCTCTTTTTGTAAAAATGCCATTGGAATCTTCATAGAGATTGCACTGAATTTATAGATGACTTAAGAAAGCCATTTTAATATTAACTCTTCCAATCCACAAACACAATATATCTTTTCATTTATTTTTTAATCATTGTTCAGTTACAGTTGTCCCTATTTTCCTTCCTGTTGCTTTCCCTTATAGTTTCTCATTTATTTGTCTTCTTCAGTTTCGTTCATCAAAGTCTTATAATTTTCTTTTTTCTTCTTTTTATTTTATTTAAGTTATTTTATTGTCATTCAATTACAGTTGTCTGCATTTTCTCCCCACCCCCTCCAAACCCATCTCTCTTCCTTGCTTCCACCCTCCCCCTTGGTTTTGTCCATGTATCCTTTATAGTAGCTGATGAAAACCCTTCACCCCACTGTCCCTTTCCCCCTCCCCTCTGGCTATTATATGTCTTATAATTTTCATTGTAGAGATTTTTCATTTCCTTGGCTAAATTTATTTCTAAGTATTTTATTGTTTATGATGCTATCATAAATGGTGTTGCTTTCTTTATTTCTTTTTCAAATAATAGTATATGATAAAGTTACTGATTTTTCATGTGGATTTTTTATTCTGTAATTTTACTGAATTTATTGACTAGATCTAACAATGCTTTGATGGAGCTTTTAGAGGCTCCATTATAATCTTATGGGGCTACCACCATATATGCAGTGTGTCATTGACTAAAATGTCATTATGCAGTACATGGCTGTACAGTAACTTCTGCCCATGACATTTAGGAGAATGCACACAGCACAGAAACATCATAAATATTTTGGATGTTGAAAGTCCTTTCACAAAAAAACAAGCACTCTTGATAGTGCCTCAAATTTACACATTCCCTTTCTCCTCCTCCTAATAGAAATAAATACCATTGCAAGAACAACTTAAATTTATAAATCACTTCCCAGTTCGCAAGGCACTATTTCATTGGATATTCATGACAATCTAGTGGTATCATTGGTGGGAAGGACAGAATGGTAGATAAGACTTAACCCATGTTATCAAGCAGTTTATTCTACAAGGGTGAGTAGTCTAAGGAAAATAATTGAATTCCATTTTACAGGTATTAAATGCAATCTCAGAAATATTAATTACATTGTCCAGTGATAAGATCAGTAGATGACCTAGTCAGAATTTAAACATACCTTCTCTCACTATAAACCCATGTTCTTCTCAATATTATAAATTTTTAGCAACAAAAATAAATCCCTCAAAGTAATTAAAATTAAAAGTAATTTAAGAAATGCTAGTAATTTCTATACAAATAAGGCCAAATCAGAATAAGGACATCACTTTCTACAGTTTATGAAAAACCTAGAGATGTTCATATAAAATAAAAATGTAAATAGCTGAGTTTTACATTTATGAAATTGAAAGCACATATAAATTTGACACTCCAAAATATTTATTGTTTTAACTGCAATATTTATGCAATATAGCTTCCTGTTAGCTATCAGTGATTATGTCTGAAAATTATCGATTTTCTTATAAGGTTCAAGTTAAAAAATAATTTACCATTAAAGAAAACAGGTGAAACCATTGCTTGTATTTTTTTAATCTCTTTCTTTAATTCTAAGTGTAATGAGAAGAGTTATTTGTCGTAAAATTCATTCAAGGATTAGAGGGTGAATTCAAAGATTTCTTCCCAGTCTGCCTCTAAGGTTTTAATTATGTCTTTCTGAAGTCATTGGATAAGACCTTTGCTCCAATAGTCCAACATATAACAACTGAAAACATTGCCTTGCATTTAATACCACATAATGTAGTTGCTTTGTTAATACTCTTCAAGAAGGACCATTTGATATTTGTGGGAAGTTTGGAGTCTTATGGCCCTCTAAATATGAGGCACACTAAGTTGAAGCTATATTGGGATAAAAATAAGCAAAAGTCAAAGTCAAGATAAGGAGTACAAAAAATGAAATCTTTCTTTGAGCATCTAAAACCTCCAATTTGAGTCTGTAATCTCCACCATCCCCCACACTAGTTCTGTGACTTTGAACAAGTTTACTGAAATTTGCTGAACTCTCTCTTTATTTATAAATTGAACGGCAATATTACATTATTTATGAGAGAAGTTTGTTACTAGTATATGAAGAGCAAATACATATGAATTCCTTTTTAATTCATGTAAGACTTTCAATAGGCATTTTAAAAAAATACCATAATAACGTATAAAGCTTAACTCACAGGACTTCTTTTAAATTTTAAGTAAGTTAATTGTGTGAAAATGTTACAGAACAAACAAGGGGGGCCTGAGATGATATAAAGAAGCCCCCAGGTCCATTATGTCTGCCGCCAGAGGAAAGACGTCTCTCAATGCCAGAGATTTGTGAAAAGGAAAGGAAACGTTTATTTAATGCTATACAAACTTAAAGTAGGGACCTAATGTCTTCACCAAAAATCCTAAAGTCCCTTAAAGCACCCACAAACAGACACAGTCCTTCCTTCCTTCCCCCTTTGCCCAGAGTACTGTATCTCCTAAAGCTGCGGGGGGGGGGGGGGGGTGGTCCCTACTCTGGCAAAGGCACGTGGTCCTCTCTCCCCTGACCACGGGAGTCCCCACTCTGCCAGAGCCCGTGGTTCTCTCCCTCTCAGGGCCGAGAGAGTCTTCACTCTGCTAAAGCTGTGTGGTTCTCTCTTGCAGGGCTGTGATCTTCTCTGCACTTCCACAACCGCGTGGTTCTCTCCCTCAAATGGCTGCCGTGTCTCAGTTTAAATCCCAGCACCAATCTTCCTCTGAAGCCCCATTTCCGGCTCCTCTCACAATTGGCTACAGCTGCCAGATTCTGGGCAGGTGTGGCCCTGTGGTGTGGAGCCAATTATCTCCAAGCTCTTCTGGATCTTATGACAGATCCCTTTTTGAGGCTCCCCTCTTGGCTGCACCCTGTTACAAAAATTCTGCCATTCATTTATGATCAAATATTCATTTAATCAACAAATACAACTGAGTACCTATTGTATATTAGGTCTTATGTTAGAACTGAAAATATGTAAAATAGGAAAGTTTGGTTTTTTGAACTCAAAGTCTAGCATAGGAGATAAGAAAGCAATAATAATAAAAAGCAGTTTGCTAAATGCACTGGTGGCTTTAGGACCACTTACAACTGAGAGACACAGAAGAGATAATATATGAGCTGGATCTTAAAGAAGGAAGAGGCTGAGGCAAGCATAGAAATAGAGAAAGACCAATTTAGTTTCAGAAAACAATATATAGAAAAATTCATGAGACAAGAAAGATGTATCTTTTAAAGAAACCATATAAATTTTAGAAGAATGAAAGAAAAAAGAAATAAGCAGAAACTTATTTGTGAGTCATCATGTATACTACACAAAGAATTTGGAACTTTACCTTGAAGTAATGGGTTGTTAGTAACAATTCTAAAGAAAGAAACGAAAATTTGATTTGTATTTTTGCTTATGGGATTCTATATGAAGTAGTAAGGATTGAGTAACTAGGAAAATAACTGGAGTTTTAAAACCAGTTGAAAGACTACAGCAATAGACAAAGTAAAACATAATGAAGATCTAAACCAAGGTATTAGTATTGAAAGAAAAGAGAAGGGGTAAGATTAGAAAAATAGGAAGGAGAATCAATAGAGACTAATTGAATTGGGGAAAGGAAGAGTCAAGGGTGGTATAAAACCAGCAATAAAAAGGATAAATGAGCCCTGGATGGTGTGGCTCAGTGGATTCAGTGCAAGCCTGTAAACCAAAGGGTCAGCTGTTCGATTCCCAGTCAGGGCACATGCCTGGGTGGCCCCTTATGAGAGGCAACCACACATTGATGTTTCTCTCCCTTTTCCTCTACAAATAAATAAATAAAATCTTATTTTTTTAAAAAAGGAGAAATTAGTATGTTTGAAACTATCTTAGTAGAATAAATCATATCTAATTTACTGATCAACTGAAACCTAAATGTAACTTATCTACATGTAAAAATATGCATTTTGTTTCAAACAATAACTTTTATATCCTTTTCACTACATATTACTCACCTAGATTCATAAAAATTCTCCTGTCCTAATTCTATTAGATACAATGTACTTGTTGCTTTTGTAGTCCTATTTTACCTCATTCTTAATTTTTTTACCCTACTTTGTGATTTCTAAAGATTTACATATTAGAATTTTTAAAAATTTCTATTACACAAATTCAAATAAAGTTTAAACATAAATATGTCCTTTCCTGCAAGAAAATATTTCTGAAAAATATCTATTCTGCCACTATTCCAGAATTGGCTCCTCTGCTGCCCATGCGATCAGACTCCTTTAGTACCTCTTTGCCATGTTTGGAAGGGGTTTTATTTTACACCTCAGTCTTGGCAGAAAAAGAATAATTTCCAGTTTGAGTATGACTTTTAAAAGTCTCTGCTATATCAGAGGACTTCTAGCCAAGATGGAGGCATAGGTGGACACACCGTGCCTCCTCCCACAACCAAAATTAACAACAAAAAAAAATTTAGAAACAAAAAAACAACCAGAACAGACAGAAAATTGAACTGTATGGAAGTCCCAATAACCATTTATCCAGGCCAGTAAGAGGGTCGAAGATGGCAGCCAGCAGAGAGGGGTCAAGGGAGGAAAAAGTGGTGGTTGGCAGACCCAGGCACACAGGGAGTAGGTGGCAGCTAGCAGTCCCCCGTGGCAGACCCCAGGCGCAGGCACAAGGAGGCAACAAGCAGACGTGGTGAGGCATGCAAGACAGCTAGCTGTCTGCAGTCACACATTTAAGTGCAGATAAACCAGGTGAAAATGGGCAGTGAGACAGACCGAGCAACCCAGGGCCCCAGCACCAGGAAATAAAACCTAAAAGCAATGATTGAAAACACCTGTGGAGATTGAGGTGCTGGGAAAGACTCCCAGCCTCGCAGGAGAGTTTGTTGGAGAGACCCACAGGGTCCTAGAATGTACACAAGCCCACCCACACAGGAATTAGCACCAGAAAGGCTCAATTTGCTTGTGGGAAGTGGCAGAGGGGACTGAAATCCAACAGAGAGTGGAGCAAGCACCATTGTTCCCTCTCGGATCCCACCCCCCCATACAGCATCACAACGCAGTGACCAGGTTGCCCTACCCCAGTGAACACCTAAGGCTCTGCCCCTCATACATAACAGGTGTGACCAAACTACCCCCCCAAAAAAATGGTTCAAATGGAAGAACAAATCAAAGCCCCAGAGCCACTACTTTTAAGCAACCAAGAGACAGCCAACCTATCAGATGCACAGTTCAAAGCACTGGTGATCAGTGTGCTCACAAAATTGGTTGATTTTGGTTGCAAATTAGATGAAAAAATGAAGGCTACACTAAGTGAAATGAAGAAAAATGCACAGGGAGCCAATAGTGATGGAAAGAAAACTGGGACTCAAATCAATGGAGTGGACCAGAAGCAAGAAAAAAACATATAATCAGAAAAGAATGAAAAAATAAGAATCAAAAAAGTAAGGAGAGGCTTAGGAACCTCTAGGACATCTTTAAATATTCCAACATCCGAATTATAGGGGTACCAGAAGGAGAAGAGGAAGAGCAACAAGTGGAAAAGTTATTTGAGCAAATAACAAAGGAGAACTGCCCCAATCTGGCAAAGGAAATAGACTTCCAGGAAGTCTAGGAAGCTCAGAGAGTCCCAAAGAAGTTGGACCCAAGAAGGAACACACCAAGGCACATCATAATTACATTAACCCAACATTAAAATGAAGGAGAGAATTCTAGAAGCAGCAAGAGATAAAGGGACAGTCACCTACAAAGAAGTTCCCATGAGACTATCAGCTGATTTCAGAAAAGAGAACTTATAGGGAAGAAGGGACTGGAAAGAAAAATTCCAAGTCATGAAAGGCAAGGACCTACATCCAAGATTTCTCTATCCAGCAAAGCTTGCATTTAGAATGGAAGGTCAGATAAAGCACTTGTCAGATAGGGACAAGTTAAAGGAGTTCATCATCACCAAGCCCTTATTATATGAAATGTTAAAGGGACTTATCTAAGAAAAAGAAGATAAAAAATATGAACAGTAAAAAGACAGCAAACTCACAGTTATTAACAACACCTAAAACAAAAACAAATTAAGCAAACAACTAGAACATGAACAGAACCACAGAAACGGAGATCACATGGAGGGTTAATAACAGGGAAGTGGGAGGAGGACAGAGGGGGAAAGGTACAGAGAACAAATAGCATAGACAGTAGGTAGGAAATAGGGTGAGGGCAAGAATAGTATGGGAAATGTAGAAGCTAAATAACTTATGACACATGGGCATGGACTAAAGAGGGGGAATGTGGGTAGGAGGGGGGTGGAGGGGAATAAAGGGGGGAAATGGGACAACTGTAATAGCATAATCAATAAAATATATTGAATTTTTTTAAAAAGTCTCTGCTATATCATAAACATCCTAAGCATCAAAACTTAACCAGTGATGTGATTTCAAATGTTCTCTCCAGATGCAGCCTCTTGTACTTTTGAAACTTAACTGGTTCACACCAGAAGGCAATGTAGCAATATTATTATTCTTTTATAATGATTAGTATTTGACAATAAAGTATTTTACATAATCAACACTACTAAGTAGATTTAATATCAAATTTGGTAACTTTGCAATAGACTTTAATAGCTTGATAAAATAACTGGCACATAAGTATTTGATAAATATTTAATTGTTTAGTTAATTAATGTTAATATTGTAAAACTATTGGTCATTTTTATTCAAGCAATTTAATGTGTCCACTTGACACTATATAGGTATAATTTTAAAATCTGAGGGAAATTTATTGAGTCATAGTTTTTGCTAATGAATAATAGACACTAACTCTGATTGTCTTAAGCAATGTTCACATAATCAAAGGCAGGCTTGGCAAAGGAGAAGGAACTAAGACAGCTTAGGGTTAGCCAAAGGAAGAGTATCTCATCAGTCTGTATAACCCCTGGGCTGTGTACCATTGTCATTGCTTGATATAGCCACTGACCATGGACTGGAGTACCCCAAGCTACTATTGCAGGCCACCCCAAAATGCTACCCATTGCTTCCTCTTTGTATCACTTACTCATGTTACAAGGGCAGAGAAGAAAGGGAAAATTCTCTGTGAAGAACTGTATTGGTCAAACATAGGTCATGTGCCCAAACATCAGCTTATAGAATTTCTCCTCTCAGGTTCTCTGGGGTTCTCTGGTGGGAGGTAGGTCATTGTATTCCACTAGAATGCACAGTAGAGATTATCCATAAAAGGGGAGGAGATAGAATTTTAGGGTATAAGAAGATAGTATGGCAGGGAGATAGTAGTTAGAGGTACCCTATATATGTATACGGCATAAGTTAAGTTGTATAAAATTCACAGGATATTAAATCATTACTAAATCTTGTTTTATTATACCACTTACCACAGTGAGTCATACTAAGGTATGTCTCACTTTTCTCAAGTGATTTCCTTTAGGTCAGGAAAGACATATGGATTCTTTAAAGAATGATATTAATTATATTAACTAGCATTAATTAATAATAAAATAGCTATTACTCCTGTACTTGATGCATAACATAGTATACTAATTTTATATGAGAATTCACATATATGGGATTTTAAGGTGCTCTTTTAGCATTTTCTAATCATTTTTTAAGTTCAAAAAATGGTAACTCCTAATCAAAAGAGACTTAAAAAGTTAAACAATGACTTTACTTTATTTGTTTTAATTAATCTACATCCCCAAATCTTTTTGGGTCATAGACTTCCAGAATTCTCAACATGCCAACTCTGTGTTTGAATTTTACCCAACAATCATTTCAATCTTTTTTTTTAAATATTTTCTTTATTTTTTTAAAGAAAAGTGAAAGGAAAAAGAAAGAGAAGGAGCAAAACAGCAATGTGAGAGAGAAACGTTGATCAGTTGTCTCTGGTGCATACCCTGTCTGGGACTAAACCTGCAACCCAGCTATGTGCCCTGACTGGGAATAGAACCAGAGGCCTTTTGCTTTGCAGGATCATGCCCAACCAACTGAGTCACACTGGTCAGGCCTCATTTCCATCTAAACACCAAAAACTAATGTTTTAGTCCCCTAGGCCTAATAATGCTCAGGTTAGGTAGGGTCTTTCATTGTCTTTCTTGTTGTTGCTGTAATAGAAATGCATCATCTTTACCTCTGTACCAATCTTCTTTTAAAAATGTTGTTTCATATTTGTGATCTGTGTAAAAATGAACAGTAGAACTCAAATCATGTTTGAGAGCTCAAAGTTCAGCCAAAAATTCAATTATGTAAATTAGAAAACAAATGCCAGTGAAAGGACAACAAATCATTCAATCTTCCTTAGCCCAGGTAGGAGGTGGGGGGAGTGCTGTAAACAAAAAGAGGAAGTGAAGCTTGGTTGTAGCATGGGGAGAAGGATTAGCATTTTGCACATCCTGTTCTATAGTCATATAAGGATTACCACCCACAGTACAGTCCATCCTAAATATATCTGTAGCTATCACAAACCATTGATCTGTAAGCGTGCTTTATACTTTCGAGGTGGCTATGTTTCACAAAGAGCCCTGTTCTCTTATCTGTGTAGGGATAGATTTGTAACAAGTGTAGGGATAGATTTGTACTGCTGAACAAACAAAACAAGGCAGAAAGCAAGCAATCAATGAACCCTGTGGGGAGGGTCTAAAAGACAGACAACTGGATGATGCCTGGGCATTGGCACAGAGGACAGAGGGTTTGCTTCTATGAATGCACACCTCGGTTTGAAAAAAATAAAATAAAACTTTGGAAAACTGGTTTTGAAAGGAACCTAAGAAGCACTTTTTTTGTTGTTTTCTTTGTTTTGTTTTAATAATGGCTCCAGAGGATGAGAGCAAAATAGGTTAGGCTCAGGCAGGTGTCCTTGTCACCTTTCCTTAACCAGCACAACACCTCCTGTACCTGTTGAACACACCACTTTTCCGCTTACCAGGAACAGCTGCCTCTGCTAAGAGACTATTTTTTAAATCACTGGCCTACTTCAAGTGAATACTTCATTTTACAGTTAAAAAAAAAAAGAGAAAGGCCAGAAAGGTTAAGTTAGTAGACCAGGACCACAACTTGTATTAATAGAGCTGGGACTAAAATCCTATTCTTTCTCATCCTATGTGTTTACCACCAGGTCAAATTGCCTTTTAGTCAATTCACTAAACTCTAGTCATTCCATCCTCGATAGTCAACCAGAGCACTCCCCCGGCACACAGATTTTAGAAAGGATTTTGAACCCTGATTATTTTACATAGTATAAAGAAAATAAGTGAGGGTATTCATAACTGTAGAATTATTAACAATTGTGGGATATATAGATATATATGAAACTCTTCTGTTAAAATACACAGTCATCAACTCTCAAATTTGCCTCAGTTGCACTTTAGGGAGAGCTTTATACAAAAGGAATATTTCTAAGTACAAAGAATAATGACTAAGTAGAGGGAAAGTGTTGCAGAGAAAAGAAAGAGCATACAAAGTTAGAAAAGTATTTTCAGTGCATTCATGTGTTTATCAATGCAGAAAGAAATTATAGTCAGTAACTGATTCAAGTACATGTGACATACACTTTGGAATACAAGACATGATTCCTATAACATACTATCTTATCATCATAGGAATGCTAACATAGGAAGAACTGGGAAACTCCCAGAGTGCTCTTTTGTCCACAGGTTAATACCTGAGGTCTTGCTGTATAAGGAAAAGCATGTGAGCTTTTTTTTTAGGCAGTTATTTCTTTACTACAACCATAAGGACCATAAGCCATGGTTTATGCCTCTGCCCTTCCTAAATGACATGCATATTTTCCAGCGAGCTCTTGCCAGTCTGGTCTGTTTGGTTTGCTTCAATAACTGATGCACCTCTGAGCCCATGCAACCATGCCACTCAATTTTAGTCAGCCAGGTTCCATTTTTCATCCTGTTTTCAGGTCACATTTGCTTTATTTAAAGCAGCTGTGTTGAATCAGCTGAAACTCCAAGTACTCAATGAAAGCCTTCAGCATGTGACTATAACTTCATATAAATATCTGTGACTGGAGCTTTAATATAAAGTCTCATACACACACACACACACACACACACACACACACACACACATTCAGTCAGTGGACAGTTCAGGAGCACTGCCCTGGCAGATAGAGGCTGTTCATGCTACAACTAACACTGCAGGTCATTCTGAATAAGGTCAAACCTGGAGAAGCTACAGTGTTTTTAACACAGATCTTCCTTTTTTAAGGTAAATGATTACAAGCTAAAACATAATCCTGGTGATATTTTAAAAATAAAGAACCCACATTTGGGTTCTTCCATTTTTCCTTCACTATAATTGCACAAATCTAACCAGTACTCTAAAAAAGTGACTAAGGGAATGAACAAAACAAAATTCCTGGCCTATAAGAGTATTCTAGTAGTTTAACATACTACAATTGCTTAAATTTTTAACATCGTGTTATAAGAACATATATTGAAATTTAAAAAGCATTGTCATGGCATGAATAGTTGAAAACAACTTAGCATTGAAGATTTACATGATACTGGCTTTTTTTTAAACAAAGCAGTTGGCATGATCAGCCCTGTGATATCACAGTGGGCATCGCCATCTGCAACACAACTGTGACAGAGCCACAGAGCAACATCTCACAGAGCAGAAGGCAGACCCAGAGCACCGGACTAACAGGGACCTAATTTAGTAGCAGCTGAGAAGAAGAACAGCACCCAGGGACAGTGATAAATTTGATATATGTCCAAAAGACAGAGATAAGAGGGAACTTTGTGGTCTTTGCACTTTGCTATTGATCTGCTTGCTGGGCTATTTAATGTGTCTGGTAATAATACATTATTTCCCCAGATTCACACTCAAAATGTGATTGTAAAAATTAATAGAATAAAGACTATTTTTCTCCTTTTTGTGCATTTTTATTATACTATATTTGTCATGGGAATAGAAAGAAGTTACACACATTAAATAGCCCACTTATGAACCATGATGATCAGTAGTTTGAGCATCATTTAAAGGGTGTGGGTAATCCTAAAAATTTAGCAGAGAGCCTTCATTCACTCTCTTGAATTCTAAGCATCTTTGACTACATGAATTTGTAGAGGGAATATAAGCTTTGGAGTCAAACAGACCAAGCATAGGCAAGTTATTTAACCTCATTGAGCTCATCATAAAATGAGAATAATAAGGTATAACTCCTAGGGTTACTGGAAGGATTATAATAATGAAATGTTGCAGAGAAAGTGCTTAACAAGTACCTGACACTCCTGAGATGGTAGCCATCATTATTCCTTAAAGAAGCAGACTATAAAGAATAAATACAGGTACACCTCAGAAGGTATTGCAAGTTCGATTCTAGACCACTGTAATAAAGCGAGTATCGCAATAAAGCAAGTCGTAATCTCTCTGCTGGGGGAGGGTCTTGCCTCCAACTTGTAAAAAACAAAACATCTGTGAAGTGCAATAAAGTGCAGGGTAATAAAACAACATATGCCTGTATGTATAAATCAGTGTTCTAAATCCTGGTTATGCATCAGAATCACCCGTGGAACTGTTTTAAACTAGAGACTCCAAACCCCATCCCAAGAGATATTTACTCAGTAGGCACAGTGTAGTTATGTCCACTATTTTAAGAACTTCATGGGTGATTCCTATGTTCAGCCAGGACTAATAGCCACTCTCATAAAAGTATTTTCCATAGTCAAAGAACTCAAAACTTTAAAAGTGAAAAAGACTTTAAGAAAGAGTCCACAAGCTCTCTGCCTCCCTGCCTATTGCCATCCGCTATTTTTGACATCTCATAGAAAAGGTTGTATATATTCAGATAAATGTTGACAATGATTTTACAACTGGTACATAGATGTATCAAGTAAAGGAGATTTTTGTAAGTGAAAGATAAGTAAGTGAACCACCAGCCAACTAAACCTTTCATCTCTATATCACTGAGCATTGCTAGCTCTGTTTGGACTGCAGTCCAAGGTACAAAATCAGAAGCCTGAACTCAGACCATCTGGCCTGCACTTCTGCCTTGGATTCTCATTAGCCCCACCCTCCCATTATGTTTCAGAACAGTACCTGGACCCTGACCAACTTCATAACCATGATCACAGTAGAGAGAAGCCAAAATTGAAAGGAATCCAAGTGTGAATCAATATCAAGCTAAATGCCACCATGTCTCTCAGACTCCAAGAACGGAACACATCAAAACTGAGTGCAGTGTGGTGTATCACACACAGAGACCCTGGAGCTGCTGAGATCCACCCTATGATTTAAACCTGAATCACGAAGTATGCAAACAGATTAGGGCAACATTTAGGCTTTTCTACTCTGATTCTTTTCCCATGAAATGAAGAAAATATTTCAATTACATATGACTCTCTTTGGATGCTGTTAGAAACAACATTTGATTAAACCACTGCCATAAACACATCAAAACAAACCTGTCAGAGCCTTATGAATGTTCTTTGTTCAGTCATTAATAAGAAAAATGGCAGCAATCACTTATATAATGCTTACTATGTACAGGGCACTGTTCTAACTGTTAATCACATATTAAGTCAGTTCATCTTAACAACTACCCTCTGAAGTAACTAATTTTGTATAACTCTCTATGGTGTGCCACCAGATCATCCTTCAGAAAGGAAGGACACATTTTCCTGGTCACTGGGATGGCTGCGGGAAGATAGTTATTGGCTGCAAGCTGCCTTTGGAGATTTCCTTGGCTGAAGAATACTGCCTCACCTTCTTCCAAGAACAGCCTAATCCAAGGATTAATTTGATGTGGGTATAAATTCCTGATCCTCTTGCCCCTAAGTAGGAAAGTTGCAAAGCTGCCCCAGTTCCAGCTCTCCATGGGGTTGGCTGAAAACTTCTTTGGAGTTACCATCATAGCTCATTTCTTCCTCTGCCCAGTCCTGCCTCCCAGCCTTCCCATCCACAGTTCCAAAAGCACTCCCTAATCAAAGTCCTGCACACTCAACCTCTATTTCAGTCTGCTTCCCAAGGGATGCAATCCACAACAAGCTGCTTAGGTAATATGATCATCTTGGTAACCTCTCAGAAATAGGTATCTACTTGACATATGCCTATGATGCTGCTATTGTCACTTGTCACTCAGCATTTGTCATTGTTCCTTTCCTTCTCTACTTCTCACTCTAAGCGTATCCCTTATCTCCTACAGCCAATATCAGTCTTCCATTCAAAAATTTAAGACCTGGCTGGTTACTTAGTTACCATCTAACAGGGGTTTTCTCCATAAGACAGACTGCATCTTAGAAAGCTGACATCCCAATTTCTAGTCTGTAAACGGTTCCTCTTGCTCAGAGTTTAGACTTCTGAGTCTATAAGTATAGCCATGTTAATAGGAACTCAGAGAGGAGGACTGGGAGTTTATGATAAAGTAACTGTGTCTCACTTAGCTTGAAGAAGGACTTTAGATGTAACCAGAATTTAGATTTTCTTCGATTCATTAATTTGATAATTTCAAGAGTGTAACAACTCATTTTCATTGTTTTCCACCAATTTTCCAAATTCCAAAGAGTTGTAAAAAATGTAACTAATTCTGCATAATCTCTGCCATTGACTCCCATTGATTAGTCTGCCCAGGACACTGCTCTCTGCTGAATCTTTTTCAGTAAATGACTTCTCACTCATGTACAAATCCTGTGGTACTGGCCCGGTCATCAGATTATATTACTCTGTCTCACTGCCTAGAGATGGTGCTGCAGTAGTGAGAACTTGACCTGTGGCAGCACAATAAGATTTCTCCCCAGCTACCTGGAACTCAGAAAGAACATTATTCCAGCTGTAAAGTACATCTATCAGCCACCAAATTCTTCAACTCATGGAGCATGCCAGTCTGTAATGTGAGAGAATAAAGCCTATGAAAATAAAAGTACCAAAGATGATGAATACCTATCTAACAGTGGTTTCTAAGGCTCAACTATGGCTCTTTTTTTCCCCAAAATGTATTTATTGAACCTTGATTTCATTAACACTCCTATCACCTCTCCTTAAGGATTGTTTTGCAAGCTCTTAACCACAATATGCAAAGTTTTCCACAATATCTGTCTAATATAATTATCTAACTTTGTCCTTATCATCCTGTCCTCCATGATACTCAGTATACTAGTAATAAAATTCTGAATGCCTGAATGGTGATTCAGGATTCAGCACAAAATGTGCCTTTTCTGAAAAACACTCCCCAATTCCTCCTGTCAGAATTAGTCATTGATTCCTCATGTACTGGGCAACCTAACATCATGCATTAGTGATTCTGTGTCCACTGCTATTTATGGGACATAAAAACAGAGATGTGAAAACAATATTGAACCTGAGTAGAAGAAAGCTACAAAGAAAAGATGCTTTACACATATTCTTTCACAGGCTCTATATATTCACTTACAGAGATAGTGGTTTTTATATGTGCAAAGTTACCAAGAATAGAAAAATACTTGGATAAGCTAACACAAAAAAAATTTAAGGTAGCTGAAAGTGGCACTGCCAAAGTGGTGTTTCATGTTGATGATGAAGTCCCCAGGCTTTATTAAGGCATTTACCTGGGACAATTGTTTATTGACACCATGCTTTTTCCCTATTAGTGTTGCTCACTTTATTGCCTTTCTTTTTTTGCTTTAGGTTTAATTTGTTCTTCTTTCTGTACTGTACTGTGGTGGAAGCATAGGTTATTTCAGATTTTTCTTTTTTCTAATATAAACATCTAAAGCTATAACCTTTTTTGGTAAGCATTGATTTCCCAGCATTCCACAAATTTTGAAAAGCTGTATTTTTGTTTTTTAATTTTTTCCACTGTTTTTTTCCATTACCATTTATTCCCCTTTCCCCCACACACAATCGCTACATGGTTGTCCATGTCCATGAGATCTTTTTCTTTCTTCTAGATCCCTCTACCACCTAACTTCCCTAATAGCTGTCACTTGCTCCCTGTCTATGAATCCATCTCTGTCTTGCTTGTTCAATTTGTTCATTAGATTCCACATTGAGTGAAATCATATGGTATTTGTCTTTCTCTGGCTTATTTTACTTAGCAAAATGTTCTCCAAGTCCATCCGTACTGTTGCAGAGTAAAATTTTATTCTTTTATATGGCCAAGTAGAATTCCATTGCATAAATGTCCCATAGTTGTTTATCCACTCATCTACTAATGGACACTTGAGCTTCTTCTATATCTTGGCAATTGTAAATAACACTGCAATGAATATAGGGATGTTTATGTTCTTTTAAATCAGTGTTTTGGGTTCCTTTGGATATATTCCCAAAAGGGGCATCACTGGGTCAAAAGGAAGATCATTTTTAATTTGGCGGGGGGGTGGGGGGGGGTGCAGTATCTCCATACTGCTTTCCACAGTGGCTGCAAGAGTTTGCCATCCCACTAACAGGTCAAAAGGGTTCCACTCTCTCCACATCCTTACCAGCACTTGTTTTCTGATTTACTGATGGTAACCATTCTGACAGCTGTGAGACAGTATCTCATTGTGGTTTTTATTTCCATTTCTCTGATGATTAGTGACATTGAGCATCTTTTCATTTGTCTATTGGCCATCTGTATGTCCTCTTTGGAGAAGTGTCTATTCAAATCCTTTGCTCACCTTTAATTGGATTGTTTGTTTTATTGGTGTTCAGTTTTATAAGTTATTTATAAATTTTGGATATTAATCCCTTATCAGATGTATGAGCAAATATGTTCTCCTGTTCCATAGGTTGTCTTTTTATTTTGTTGATGGTTTCCTTTGCTGTGCAAAACATTTTTAGTTTCATACAGCCCCAATTCTTTATTTTATTTTTTTTACTTTGTTTCCCTTGCCTGAGGACATGTATGAGAAAAAATATTGGTACAAGCAATGTCCAAGATTTTACTGCCTATGTTTTCTTCTAGGATTTTTATGGTTTCGGGTCTAACATTTAAGTCTTTGATCCATTTTGAGTTTATTCTTGTGTGTGGTGTCAGAAGATGAACTAGTTTCATTTTTCTTCATGTATCTAATTTTTCCAACACTATTTATTGAATAAACTATCTTTAGCCCACTATATGTGCTTGCTTTCTCTGTTGAATATTAATTGACTATAAAGGTGTGGGTTTATTTCTAGGCTCTCTCTTCTGTTCCATTGATCTATATGTCTGTTTTTATGCCAGTACCATGTTGTTTTGATTACTATGGCCTTATAGTATAGCTTGATATTAGGCAGCATGATTCCTCCAGCTTTGTTCTTCTTTCTCAGGATCACTGTTGCTATGCAGGGTTTTTTGTGGTTACACACACATTTTTGAAATATTTGCTCTAGTTCTGTGAAATTTCTGAGATATTTCTATTGACTTCTCTTCAAGATCACTAATTATTTTCTTAATCATTGTCTATACTGCTTAGCCAATCAAATGTATTTGTCATCTCTGTTATAGTGACTTTTATTTGTAGCATTTCCTTTTCATTTTTTTAAATATACTTTATTGATTATGCTATTATGGCTGTCCTATTTTCCCCCTTCACTCCCCTCCACCCTGTATACCCTGTCCCACCTACATTGCCCCTCTTTAGTTCATGTCCATGTGTCATAAGTCATTTAGCTTCTACATTTCCCATACTATTCTTACCTTCCCCCTGTCTATTCTCTACCTACCATCTATGCTACTTATTCTCTGTGCCTTTCCCCCCTCTCTCCTCCTCCTACTCCCCTGTTGCTAACCCTCCATGTGATCTCCATTTCTGTGGTTCTGTTCCTGTTCTAGTTGTTTGCTTAGTTTGTTTTTGTTTTAGGTGTGGTTGTTAATAATTGTGAGTTTACTGCCATTTTACTATATATGTTTTTTATCTTCTTTTTCTTAGATAAGTCCCTTTAACATTTCATATAATAAGGGCTTGGTGATGAAGAATTCCTTTAACTTGACCCTATCTGACAAGCACTTTATCTGCCCTTCCATTCTAAATGAAAGCTTTGCTGGATAGAGTATTCTTAGGATTTAAGTCCTTGCCTTTCATGACTTGGAATACTTCTTTCCAGCCCCTTCTTGTCTGTAAGGTCTCTTGTCAGAAATCATCTGATAGTCTCATGGGAACTACTTTGTAGGTAACTGTCTCCTTTTCTCTTGCTGCTTTGAAGAGTCTCTTCTTATATTTCATTTTGGGTAATGTAATTATGCTGTGCCTTGGTGTGTTCTTCCTTGGGCCCAACTTCCTTGGGACTCTCTGAGCTTCCTGGACTTCCTGGAAGTCTATTTCCTTTGCCAGATTAGGGAGGTTCTCCTTCATTATTTGTTCAAATAAGTTTTTCACTTGCTGCTTTTCCTCTTCCCCTTCTGGTACCTCTATAATTTGGATGTTGGAACATTTAAAGATGTCCTGGAGGTTCCTAAGCCTCTCCTCACTTTTTTGAATTCTTATTTCTTCATTCTTTCCTGTTTGGTTGTTTCTTCCTTCTGGTCCACTCCATTGATTTGAGTCCCAGTTTCCTTCCCATCACTATTGGTTCCCTGTGCATTTTCCTTCATTTCACTTAGCATAGCCTTCATTTTTTTCATCTAATTTGCAACCAAATTCAACTAATTCTGTGAGCATCCTGATCACCAGTGCTTTGAACTGTGCACTGATATGTGGGCTATCTCTTCATCACTTTGTTGTATTTGTTCTAAAGCTTTGATCTGTTCTGTCATTTGGGCAATTTTTTTTGTCTTGATGATGCACCTGTTATGTGTTAGTGAGGGGTGGAGCCTTAGGTGTTCACAGGACTGGGGCAACCTGGTCACTGCGTTGTGACTCTGTTTGTTGAGGAGGGGTCTGAGAGGGAACAACGGTGCTTGCTATGCTACCTGTTGGATTTCAGTCACTTCCACAGCTTCTCCCAAGCAAACTGGGTCCTTCTGGTGCTGATTCCTGGGTGGGTGGGCTTGTGTACATTCTAGGAAGTTGTGGGTCTCTCCAACAAACTTTCCGGTGAGGATGAAAGTTTCTCCCTGCACCTCAACCCTCACAAGTGTTTTCAATTGGTGTTTTGAGGCTTTATTTCCCCACACTGGAATCCTGGGTTGTGCAGTCTGTCTCACTCCCTGGTTTTGCCTGGTTTATCTGCATGGGAATGTGGGACTGCACCACCGGCCAGCCACCTTGTGCTCCATGCCCCTCCACAATCTGCTGCCTCACTGGGTTCACCCACTGCCACCCCACACCCGGGCTCTGCCAGCCACTGCCTGCGTGCCCAGGATCCACCAGCCACCGCTTTTTTTGCTGTGGTCCCTCTCTGCACTGCCAACCACCTCTGCCCCTCCACCCAAATCTGCCCCTCCTACCGGTCTGTATGAACATGTGTATTTTAACTCCTTGGTTGTCGGACTTCCATACAGTTCAATTTTCTGTCAGTACTGGTTGTTTTTTTTGTTTCTAAATTTTTGTTGTCCTTATTTTGGTTGTGCGAGGAGGCACAGTGTGTCTACCTACACCTCCATCTTGGCTGGAAGTCTCTCCTTTTTATTTATTTTTTAGAGTTTTCATCACTCTAACATTATCGATTTCTTTTTGCTTTTTCCATTATACTCCTTGACATATTAAGCATAATTATTTTATATTCACTGTCTCTTAGCAACTGCATTATATCTGTGTCTGGTTCTGATGCTTTCTTTGTTCCCTTAGACTGTATTTTAAATTGTCTTTTGGCATGCCTAGTACTTTGAATTTGCTGCTCAAATTATACATGTTGCGTTGAATAATAGGAACTGAGGTAAATAGGACTTTAGTGTGAGAGGTGATGTTAATTTGTCTAGGAGTTGTGCCATGTCTAATGTTTACCTATAGGTGCTAGAGGCTTCAAATTCCTCTAATGTCCTTGTTTTTGCCTCCTCTCTTGACTTGGGATTTACTTAAGTCCTTCCCCTTAGGGAGACTCTGACTCTTTCAGCTCTTTTAGTGATTATTCCCTGTTGTTATACTGGAACAGTGTTGGTGTGCTGACAATCTGTTAATCTTCTCATTAAACAGCACTCTTTTTGTGAGTCTGGGACTTGGGCTACAGCCTTCACAGTGTTTTGACATTGGCAGAGCTTTTATTTCCCTACCCTCTCCTCCCTTCGCTGGCTGCATCATTCCTCGGCTGTTTCCTTGAATCCCTAACTAATTCCTGTTGACTTGTTTTTGTTTGTTTGTTTGTTTGTTTTCTTTTTCCTTCTCCTAGGTACAAAAGGAAGGCTGAAAGGAACTAGAATAAGAAGAATTCCCTCCCTGAGTTAGGATAAATCTCTGACAGTCATTTTCCCTGGAGAGTGGGTGTTTGTTATGGAGGAGGATCTGAGTATATTTTACAAAAATTATTCTTCCTTACCCCCTGCCAAAGCTAGATGGGCCCCTTTTTGATCAATTACGAACCTAGTATGGTTCCAAAGGAAGAATTAGAGAGGATTTTTGAAATAAATTTGTCATCAAAAAGGTTGTGGGAATGTGACACGTGGGAAGTGAGGTGTGTAGGTACTTCAGTGCTATAATTTACTTTTTTTAATACCCTACTGCATCCTAAATCACATAACTTAATACCACATCAACCTGTGGTCAATACTAGTGTTTATTATTTAATATAAAATTAAGTTCATATGTATATATTTAAAGTAAAGGAATTTGGGGTTTTGCTTTCTTTTTTAGAAACCGTGGAGAGTATATCTTAGTTATTTACAATAAAACATTACCACCTGGTGGTGTTAATTTCAAACTGCAGGCAAAAGTTCCTTTGGGTCTTACATTAAACTACAACCTCTATAGCTTTTGCATGCTCTTCTATGGACACCATGCAAAGGACCATTGCTGTAAAAATAAAAGTCTCTGATGCTGAGTAATTGACACTCTAAAAATGAGACAGATAAAACCAGTACAGTATGGTAAATGCTATAATAGAAGTTGGTACTATAACCTATTCATTAATTAGTTTGATTGGTATTTATTAATATACACTATGTACTAGACATTGTTGTGGAAACTGGGAATGCATCATGAAATAAGACAAACAAAAGCTCCACTTTCAGGTAGTGTATGTTCTAGTGTAGAAGAAGGTATAAGATGAATAAAACATGATAGTATAATGTATCATATGGTAATAGGTGCTATAAAGAAAAGTGAATCAGGAAAAAAGAAGAGTGCTAAAAATAAAAGTGAAAAATTCACTAGACTAATCACAGAAAGATATGGTGTTATCTTCACTGACATCTGAGCAAAGACCTGAAGGACATGAGAAAGTGAACCCTGCAGCTCCCTGGAAGAAGGCATAGGGAAGACCAAGTGCAAAGATCTTAGAGGAAGAGCCTCTCTTGTATGTTCAAGGAAGGTTATAAAGGCTCATTTGGCTGCAATGGAGTGAGCAAGGGGTATAGAGAAATTCATTGAGTTAACAGGGAACACAGAATCTATAAAGCCATGAAGGTGATTTAAGGATTAGACTTTAAGTAAGATGTAAAGCTTTGTGTGAGCTTGATATGATCTATCTTGAATATTTCAAATGACTGTTTTGGCTACTTTGATAAAAATACAATACAAGGCATAAAAGAACATAAGCAGAAAGGCCTTTAGGACAGTGATACTCAAAATGCCAGATATGAAGTTTCTGGCAAAATATAAATAAATGTACTTCCTGCATCAAAAAGTTCTTACCAAGAAAAAATGTTAACTGAATTATATATAGAGAGATATAGCTTGTATATGTTATGGCACAAGCTCTTTATTGTCTTGGGGACCAACAGGTCATTCAAAAGACCATACTTGGAGAAGCACTGTTTTAGGATATTCCTGCAATAAGCCAAGTAAGAGATGATGGTGTTTTAGACCATGGTAGTGATATGGGGAAGAGAAGCGGCCATTTATGTAAAGGGAGAGATATACGAGGTCTGCCCAGCCATATAACATGAAAACTACAGGCATTTATTGAAGAAGATACAAGATACAAGAAACATTGTACATAGGACAATGACACCTCAATCCCCTTCAAGGTAAGCACAGTTCTCCTAGTCGCCATCAGCTGAGCCATCGTATTTTCCTGAATCTCATGGATGGTCTGAAATCTCTTTCCTTTCAAAGGTGATTTTAGTTGGGGGAAAAGCCAGAAGTCACAGGGTGCCAAATGTAGGCTGTAGGGGTGCTAAGTCACCTGGGTCATTTGATGTTTCACCAAAAAGAGATGTGATGTATGAGTGGGTGTGTTGTCTTGATGAAGCTGCCAACCATCAGTTGCCCATAACTGCAGCCTTCTGAATAATCCAAATAGTTTTTGTGGAAGAATGTTCAAACTTAACAAAAAATTTGATGAAGATTCATTGCTCTACTCTCTCAGTTATTTTGAATGAGACAGTCACACAATATACATGCTTACTCAATGGGGTCTACCACCCCCACCGACTGGTACAGTGAAGTTGTTATTGTTCATGCATATGCATTCCAGTCCATTCTCCTTGGCTCCCAGGTTACATCTATGTCACACAAACCATTCCTGGTATATTAACAATGGCTGGACTTTTTCTGAACAGACCTCATTGTATATCAATATGCCCATACCCTCACAGGATTTGCTGATGGATTAACTAAGAAAAAAGCCAAAGAAAAATACCAGTCACTGAGCCTGAGAAACTGGACCTGCATTTATAGAAATGGGGATGGCGGGAAATGGGACATATGAAGTGGGAATGTCCAAATGAAGGTAACAAGTAGGAGGTCTGATATGTGATTCTGAGATTTGGGGGCAAGGTCTAGCTAAGTATATACCTATTTATATCAGCATGCATATATAGATATATTAGATATATATATCTAATCTTAAGGCTCTAAATATTATATATATATACACACATATATATATATATATATATATACTCAAAGATGAATGAGTGACCTCTATTCTATAGACAGAGACTTGATCCAAGGACTGAACTCTATGGTACTTCAAAATTGAAAGGTTTAGAGCAGGTGTTGGCAAACTATGGCCAATGGGTCAAATCTGCCTGCAGTTTATTTTCATACAGCACACAAGCTAAGTGTGGCTTTTATGTATTTTAAGGGTTGAAAAAGAAAGGAGAAGAAGAATATGCAACAGAGAGCAGACATGATTCACAAAGCCTAATCTATTTACTATGTGGCCATTTTAGAAGCAAAGTTGTCTAATCACTGGTCTAGAAGATGTAAGAAGGTGTGATATGAGGTAGAAACCCAGGGAACTGTGGAAGTCAGGTAAAGGCAGAACTGTATAGACAAGGGAAAACTACCTGTGTCAAATGTTGCTGATAGATCAAGATGGAAACTTAGAACTGACTTTTGGGTTTTACACTATCTATATTGAACATTAGAGACCTTAACAAAAGTAGTGTTCAAAGAGTCATGTGAATCAAATCCTACCTGAGATATGAGGGTTTGGAACCACAAATAGAGACTAACTTCCTAAAGAGTTTTTCTGTAAAGGGGCATGGGAAATAAAGCAGTGACTGGAAGGGTAAGTGGGTTTAAGATATACAAAGAGCTCTTGTTATGTATATTATATGTTATGTGTCATGTATTATATATTAAAATAAATATATTTTTAAATACATTTATTTTTAAGGTGGGAGAAGTAACTTCTTTCTTATGTCTGTAATAAGGACACAAAATCAGTGGATGTTTTGATACTGCAGTGTTGAGAGGGGACAGTTATTGTAGCATTTCATTCTGCTAGGTAAGAGATAGTGTGATCTAGTGATGAGCAGAGACTTTAGATAAAATCATGAGTAGCCCCACCACAGTAACAGAAAGAAAGGGAGAGTAAAATCTATGGGTACACATGCTGACAAGTGAGAAAATATTGTAGCATAAATTTGCAAAAATTACATTCTGATGGGTTCTATTTTCTGAGCAAGTGGAAGAGGGATCACCAGCAGGCCATGAAGATGAGAGAAAAGATGTTGGAAATTTTAAGAACAGATAAAAATACTTGTTCCCAAGATTGGGAGAATGAATGACTAAAACATAAAATATTTTTGCCTTCCAGCACTAAGGGTCAGTTTAAAGTAACGTCATAAATTGAAAGTAAGATGATCATCATGGTTTACTGCACAAGAGGAGGAACTGAGGGGCACAAAGCTTAATTTAACTGGGATTTGAGTTTTGTGAATTGCATACAATAAATCAAGAGGGCACACATTAGTTAAACGGAAAGAGAGTGATTGCAATAATAGACCACTGAATCTAATCGGAATAAGAAAGAAACATGGACATGGATAGAATACATAAAAATTCACTGAGTTGTACTCATATGACTTTTGCATTTTTCTCTCCATGTGTTTTACTTCAGTAGGTAGTTTACCAAAAATCTTTTAAAAATATTTTTTATTGATTGATTTTACAGAGAGAGAAAAACTGATTTGTTGTTCCATTTATTTATGCATTCATCAATTGATTCTTGTATGTGCCCCAACTGGGGATCACACCCATAACCCTGGTGTATTGGAATGATGCTCTAACCAACAGTGCTACCCAGACAAAGCAGTTTACCTAAATCTTTTTTTTTTTTTTAAAAGGACTTCAACAGGATAAAATGTGACAACAAATGAGAAAATGTGGCTTATAGGAGTGCTAGTTAGGCAGTTACTTAAAAAAAAAAAAAAAACAGACCAAGTAAAGACATAAGGGCAATGAGAATGATGAATGTGTTCTAAGGGAGGACCTAGAAACACAGGACTAGAAGTCAAGTTCCAGAGGGAGATTTCATAGAGAATGACTCAGTTCACTCTAGAAATTGTACATATGATACAGTCAGCAAAGATATTCATATTACCATTCACACTCACAGAAAATAGCACAGAGTAAGAATTCAAAATACTCATAGTAAGGTAAAGAAAACTTAAAAAGAAACAACAAATTCAATTAAGCTAATTACCATTGGGAAGAAAATCCATATGTAATTTAAAGGGAAAAAAGTTATGTGAATATATTATAAAAATGGTCCTTAGGCTCGAAGTACATGAAAGTTGAGTCTACCTCACATGCAGGATGTCCCTGTACCAAGCAATGTATAAATCTAAGAACACTCATACAAAATCCAAAGAAAACCTGTATCCACTGATTCATTGCTGTCTCGTGATCAATATGTGGTGGTAAAATGGGAAGGAATGAGTAAGTTATATTTGCAGTGCACACAGCAGTGTGAGACCACGGCAAGGATTCAGGCCTTCCTCTGGGAACCACACCAAACAATGTGGAGGGAACACTTATAGTCAAAGTTGGCCTCATGACTGCAAGATAGGGGTCATTAGCAAAAGGTAAAGAAGCTGATCTGTTTCTGCAGCATATTAAAAAATAAGTATTACCGAACATTGATTATCAAATAAATATAGGACAGGACCCTCTCAACCTGTTTAATTATTTTGGGCCCTTCTAAAAATAGGAAAAGAAGCAAATTTGAGCTTCAGCTTGCAGAATTAATTATAAATATCAGAATAGGAAAGAAGATAGAGAGCAGCAACATCCTGGTGGAACAAGAGCTGCCTCACCCTTCTTTCTCTCTATTTTATCTAGCCATGAAAATTAGGCCATCTTGTGTTGCCAGCAAGCCAGAAAGCAGTTCCCCCCACAGTAGTCAGGCTCACAGTCTGTTCCAGAAACAGTGGCTGCAGCTGTTGCCCACAGGGAGTTGTAGTATGTGGGGCCTCATTTCCTGCTGGGCCAGGCTGAGCTTCTCCTGCCAGGGCAGACTTCTTCCTGCTGTTATTTCTCAGTTGTGAGCACTATGACCTTGCTTTACACTCAGCTTCCACATGGATTTGGAGCCTTTCTTCTTCCTATCCCTATGGCTTGCTGGGTCTTCACACGTGTCCTTGGACATCCAGGACACAAACAACACCGCAGATCAGAGTGTAATGAACATGTCTAAAGATCTATGGTCCAGCACTTGCTACAAATAAAATTTCATTCTATGAAGAACTGTGAGGAAAATCATGAGTCCATAACTCTTTTTTCTAGGATTAATCAAATAAAGTTTGAAGAAGACACCATAACTTGTCCTGAAAACCAGAAAAAAAATAATCTGAATTTCACAAAGTTAAAGATGTCTCCTAGACTCTTGCTAGAGTGAAGTTGATATTATATTAAACAAGGAATTGTATTGCTTATACATGCTTTCCACTTGCTTTTCTCCTAGTTTGAGTCATTCTGCACAACACTTTCATTGAATTGGTCAGAGCAGATCAACATCCCTTCTTACATAAGAATATCCCTGTGACAGAGTCTAAAAGGAAATCCATGGGACACTATGATCTTTGTATTACTGTGTATTATTCCTAAAGGTCAAAGATTCTCTTTTGCAATAAACCCCTGATTAAGCACCAAACTATATAAAATATAACCCTCAGATATTTCAAGACAGGAATGTCTATTCTAACTCCCAAATAGTTTCCCAAGTTTTCACCTCTCTCCATCCCTGCAACAACCTCCCTAGTCAATTCTCCTGGCTTTTTGCATTATATATGTTCACATTTTAAAAAAGCATATTTGTTGAATGCATGTGTTAGAGTCCATGCTACCAATTCCTTGTGCGTTAGTTGGTTTTATCCTTAAAACGGCTCTATACAAAAGAACACATTATCCTAATAACCCCATTTCAGATGAAAAACTATAAGCCCTTTAGCATGTATATGATTTTCTCAAACACTCACAAATGCCAGAACCTGGGTCTTTCCATCAAGACACTCTTCCCACCTATAAACTTAGCCAAGTACTTTATGAATATATTTAAATATTCTGCATGTATCATCCCTATGATTATTCATTTTCATAAAGATTTTACCTTTTCCAGCCCTGGCTGGCATAGCTCAGTGGATTGAGTGTGGGCTGTGAACCAAAGTGTCACAGGTTTGATTCCCAGCCAGGATACATGCCTGGGTTGCAGACCATAACCCCCAGCAACCGCACATTGATGTTTCTCTCTCTCTCTATCTCCCTCCCTTCCCTCTCTAAAAATAAAGAAATAAAATCTTAAAAAAAAAAGATTTTACCTTTTCCTTTGTTTATATCTTGCTCCATTTAAGAATAGGGGAGAGGATTGAAAGTGAAGGTGGGGGGTGGGTAGGACAGGGGAGAGTAATCGGGGGACTTGGGGACAACTGTAATTGAGCAGCAATAGAATTTTTAATAAATATACAAATAATAAAATTTTATGTTATCTATTTTATCATAATAATTATCAAAGAATTAATGCAAATTATTTTTATCAATTCTATATCAAGAACATATTGAAATTATTGAATTTTGGATATATTGGATTAAAGAAAATATATTCATAAGGTTTTTTTTTAAGAATCTATTGTTTTAGCAAAGTTGTCTTTTAAACTGTGCCATTCTTTATAATGTTATCCAAGTCACAAGTGCCACTAATATAGTCTTCAATTGCTAGGAGACACTAATTTTAATGCCTCCTATGGCCAAAGCCAAATAAGTGAGAATCTGCAAAGAATAACTCTTTCCTGGAATACAGCAAAGAGAACTGAACACACTACTGAGTAAGAGGAAAATCATTTTACTAATGATATTAAAAACAATGGCTAGTCATTCCAGAGAGGATTACATAATAATTTTAATGTGAGATTTAATCATTATTTAAACTATGGCCTATATCATTTCTAAAAAATTTGAAAAGATACTTTTAGGCTTAAATGGATCAATGGCATAATGTATTGTCCCCGTGTTACAAATAAAACTAATTTAAAGGTATCAAAGTAATAAATAAAATGTTTTTAAAAGAGCATGTCATTTATTCAACTGCTACAATATAATATGGATACAGTATTCCTTAACAATAAGTGGCCAACTATACTTATTAAAATATTTCCCTTTGTTTCCCAAAATATTCTAAATGTAGCCAAAAAATGGACCATTTAATCAAAAGTAAAATCATATTTAGCAAGTGAAAGATATTCTCTGATGCAAATATCTTAATTATAGTATAATAATATGACTTTCCAATGGAAAAATTATTATGAAATGTAACTTTTTTCATGTGAAAAGCCTTCACTAAGTTTTCTAGACATAGGAATTTAACTCAAAGTCATAGAGTTAGATACAACTCTACTGATTTAGGTCAATCCCTTCTTTTAAGAAGGTATTCTTTTAAGTGAGGACCTGAACCATTCAAGGTCAATATCTGACTAGAAGTTGAATATAGATTAGAAAAAGTTTCCTAGCACAAAGTCTAATGTCCCAGACTATCTTTTATTGATTTATTTATTAATTAAATTAACAAAAATATCTGCCAAATATCTGCCAATATCTGCCAAACACAGCTTTGGCACTAGAATTGCCATAATAATAAATAAACAGGCACAGCCCTGACAAATATTTTAAATTCAATCTTTATTATATTTTTCCTATTATGATTTAGTCCCCTGATACCTCCTTCCCCCCAGCACTCACCACACTGTTGTCTATGTCCATTTCACAGGAAGACAAGCACTGAACAATTACTAATTAGGTATTCTTTTAGCACTTGGCTTCCTTGTTTAAGACTTGTGATTGTTTGTAAGGTTCATCCACATTCTAAATAGCAGTAGCTCACTGATTACTAATATTAAGTTGTAAAATGTAGCACTATTTATTTGTTCATTAGATTGTTCCCAGTTATGACTATTCTGAGTACTATTTCTATGAGCATTCTGATACATGTCTTGTGCTACACATATGCATGGATTTCTATTGATATAAAAAATGTCAGATATTGATTATGCATATGTTTAGTAGAAATTGCAAAAAAATCCCAAAAACGGCATTGGTTATTCACCAACAGCAGTTAGAGTTCTAATATCTCTATCTCTTTGCCAGCAAATGATATTATCAGTACTTTTATTTTCAGCCATGTTGGAAAGTGTACAGAGGTATCTCATTGTGGTTTTAATTTCATTTTCTGAGTGACTAAAAAGATAAGCAACTTTTTAGATATTTATTGAAATTTAAACTAACCCTCACAAAAAGGTCAAGTGAGTTAAAATTAGTCTACAAAAACAACAAAGATTAAAAATAACATTCATAAAATATGACAGAAAAGTAAGAAAATTGTAAAAATAAATATAAACACTTCCTCAGTTACACTTCAAAGAAGAAAAATGATTTCATCGTATCTGATAAGAACTTTGCAAAAACTATCAAATTGAGATTACCTGAAATGGTGATTTACTATTTTAATGATGACACCATTTCAGTATATAGTGTGTCATTAGATATTAATTCTTGTAAATTATATATGTGTATATATATATATAGCACAAATATTAACTATAGGTACTTGTTTTTGTCTTTACTGTTAGATGTAACATTTAATAAATGTTTGGAGATCTTTCCATTCTGGTCCTGGATGACACCATAAGAAATAGATTGGGCTACCTCGGCTATCAGATTTCTTTGATGTTGATCAGAATGCCATCTGGTTCCACCTTCCAATATTTCTTGCTTTCAGACACCTCAGTGTAATGCCCATCCCTTAACAGCTGACCCCTCTTGTTAGGCTCTACCACCAACCCTCTGTCAAGGCTACCAATCACTTCTAGATGCCTAATGTCCAGATACCACACTGCACCGGTATGACTGGACATCATCATCAAACTTACCAATGAGTTTGCCCCCAACACCTATATTTCTCAAATGGGCATGTCAGGTTTCCGAGGGTTCTGTTCTCTAGTCTAGCCTATCTAACTAAATTGCTCAACCTCTTGTTCCAGCACCCAATACTTCAGCTGACATTTACAAAATATAGTGAAAATACTTTATTGACTGGCAGATGATAAAGAACATCCCCATTTAAAATGTCTAGCTTTTTAATTTAAGTTCAATTGAAATACTTATAAAACATACCTCAAGGTTAATATTGATTTTTCATGGACAATTGAATTAGAAATTAGCATTGGGTCAGCAGTGGGGATATCCTTTGCATTTTTATGGGAAAGCAGAGCAATAAAATAGAATCTAAATACAATTATCTAGGTCTGTGCATAACATAGTCATTTTCCTGTTTGATGTGATCTTCCAAATACAATAGATGCATTTTATATGTGATTTTGATCCACAATCACTGGAAAACTTTCCTTAGAAATCATTCTTTCTCCAGAGTAGTTATGGTTGTATTAAGGAAAAAATATGATGAATTTTAAAATATGATGAAATTCCCTGAAAATTCAGAGAATATACACTTGGAGTTTTCTGAAAGGTTTCTTTAAAAAGTTTTGCTGAAGTCTTATTTTCTTTGTAAATAAGAGGGGGATGAGAGATATTTTTCCTTTATAAATATCAGGAATATGTTGTAATTCACTAAATACATTTATAATAATCCTCTTACACACACCAAAAAGCTGAGATGAGCAGAGTTTAACTCCCGTCCTAGTCCATTATCCACAAAAGACAGGACTGTTGAATTATGCTCTTCTTTTCAGCCATAAACTCTTAGTTTTCAATTTAGGCACAATTAGGAGTGTTATAAAAGATTTTTATGATCTTTTTCCTCCAATCTTAGAGCCAATTACTGTGCTCTTTGTATATGCAGCAAATTATTTAAGTATTAGTCATTTTCCTTGTTATTTGCTTCTTGCTCAAATTGCGTTACAATAAATTGTGGTTGCATTTGTAGTTAGAGTATTTACATTCATTTTCTATAGTGCAGCTACAAGTAGTCAAACTGAATTGCTTACTTCCTAGCAGTGTAAGGGTGGAGTATTATTCCTGAAAGAGGGTGGGCTCTGGGTCTGTATCTAAAGTGTTCCTGGTCAGGTTAAATATAGCAAAAAGTTGGTTTGGGGCAACAACTGGAGACACAAAAGAAAAGTTGCTAAACCAGATTTTGGATAACTTTAAATACCTAAGACAGAAACACCAAAGGGGTTGGAGTTACTGGAGTTGTGTCATAGTTGCAGACCAGAAGAGCTTGTGCAATGGCAGGAGGCAGAATACAGTTATGAATCTTTCAATTATCCAGGTTTGGACTGTAAGCATGTACCTAGACTTGGGTACCAGCAGTTGAAATAGAAAGACATAGATGTAAGAAATATGTTTAAAGGATTCTGTCAGTTGAATTTACTAGAAACAGTGATTGGTTTTTGCTCCCAGCTTCAGGGATGTGGGGCCTGAAAAGTTGTGACATTATTAACTAAAATGGAATTAAGCAGGGAAACAGATTTAGTAGGTGTGGGGATGGTAAATTTGGTTTAAAAGTGTTGTATTTACAGTGGCAATAAGATATACAAATAGAGATATCCAACAGCCACTAACGGAAACTGGGGAGGACAAAGAAACAACAGTAGTTGAGAAAATGTTCTTTTTCATCTTGATTTTCAGGATAAAAAACAACACTATAAAGTAGGAATATGTGTTTGTACATCACAGTCACCTACTTTTTCAGTGCCTGAGTGAGGGTCAGAGTGTTCTCTAATTCATTCGCTCCTTCATTCAAGAGCATTTGTTCATCACGTGTTATACTCCAGGAATGAGAATGGTAAAGAAGAAACATATTTAAGAAATATTTCAGAGATGGAACCAACAGAATGTTGTTATAAAACAGATTGTAGGAAAGTCTTTTCTGATTAAATATTGTCTGAGATTAAAAATCTCAGTTTTCTTAATGCATAGATAAAAATAACTTTTTCAGGTGACAGACCAAATACATAGTTCTTGGGGACAAACCATCCAGAGCTCTTACTCCAATACTATGATCCCCTGAGTGGAGCTGTTATCAATGGCCACCCTGCGCTTATTCTAGAGACTAGAGAATTTCTTTCTTTTTTTAATCTTTCTGTTTATTTCATTTATTTATTTATTTATTTATTTATTTTTACTGTTGTTCAATTACAGTTGTCCCCATTTTCCCCCATTACTGTCCCCTGCCCTGCCCACCTCCCCCTACTCCCACATTCGATCCTTCCCCCACCCCCATTGTCTTTGTCCATGGGTCCTTTATACATGTTTATTTCATGACTACAGGCCAGGCACTGTACTAGGTGCTATATGTAGAATGGAGACCAACAGATGGGATCTCTTCTCTGTGGTGTTTACAGTTTTGTATATTCACCTGTAACAGATCAAACCCTCTCAAGACAACTTCCAAACCCAGGTGATCACTGGACACAGCCTATTATTCTTTCTGATTCCCTATTTTTACCCCCATTACCCTTACCATTATTTAGAAATTATTTACTGATATGTCAACATCCTATTAATTGATAATTAAGTCCTTCTGAGGCTGGAAATTCAAAATACCCAGTTAAAGCACTTGAGATGGATGAGTATATTCTACCTAATAAGTTTCTTAGAAATTAATGGTAAATTTAATACTGCTAAGTTTTATTGAGCTTTTCTCTTAATAGCACCTCATACACAGGTATTATGACCTGAGAATTTTTTTAATTAAAGTATATATAATCTCTAGCATTTCAAAGTATTAAGAAGGTAAAAACTTGCAAAATATACAATTTTATGGAAGGGAGTTTTTTTTTGCCTACCAAAATTACTAGGAATGAGTATTAAGATTTCAAAATGAAATTTTCTTATAAAGGGAGACTCTTTTCTTCCTGAAAACTTATGTAACAGTACAAATCAAAGGCAAGTATCCACTGACATTTTGAGCAGTAACTCCTCTATGTGTTTGTAGGTTTGACTCAAAAATAATCAAAGAAATGTAGTAAAATAACTTTTGCATGTCTGTAGGCAAAAGATCATCTTATTCAAGGGAAAACAACTACTGAACAAATGGATTTATCTTTTAATGGATTAAATTTGCAACTGTTTTTATATGATGTACCCTTTTTAAAGGTTAGAACTTCCATCTGCCTATCCTTTCATCTGAGACTCAAAAACATCTCAGCTGCTGATGTGGTAGTCCCAGGGCAAGAGGAGGGGAAGCTAAAGCTTCTTCCTTTCCAGTCAAAGAAGATAGCATTTTCTTTTTAAAAAGCAGTTTTTTTCAGCCAGCCTTGTACAAGCAGCTCACTGGTGTCATAAATAAAAATCAGTGTCCTCTACAGACTGGGCTTTCCCGTAGGTGGCCTTGTACGAACACCTCATGATAGCTCATTCTCTGGCTGGTGTATGTCCTGAGGCCCATGAAATCCCTTCTTCTCTTTTACAATTTCAGTTTTAACAATATTTAAAAATAAAGAAATAATTCTGAGATGACAACTGGATCATATACCTGAAATATTTCTTCACTACTTCATTCTCAAGCTTTAGAAATTCAGTAAATTAATCTCAAGTCTGAAATTACAGAAAGCATAACCTCTAAATTCCAACAGGAGAGAAATGGTACTCGGTCCAGAATGTGAAATGACTAAGCCAGATCACGCAGCTCACAATTCTAGCTTAGACTTCCCCTTTGCTGAAGAGAAAAGGATGAGATCGGGTTGAAATTGAGAAAAGTTCATCATTATTTAAGAAACAGGTAGAAAACATATGAATGACTTATATTGAAAACTTATGAGAATGAAATATATCAGTTATAAGCTATATTAAATTAAAGATTGTATATATTAATATCCTACAGTGGCCAGCACAATAATAGGGACTACATTAATAGTGGCATAATAAACATTAGTGAAACAGCAAAAGAGAGAGGGGAAAGGATTACAATTTCTCTTGTAAACTGGTAGATGTAAAAGGCACCACCAGGTAAAGGACCATAAGGTAACTGTGAAACAATGGCTGTGAAGAGCAGTTATCCTTGGCAAGACCCAAGATCACCAGAAACTGGTATTTCAACAATATGGATATATATGATATTCCTATTGTAGTGAGTGCAGTTTCAATCAAAAATAAGAAATTCCTTGTTGTTTAGATCAGTAGTTGCAATTATTGTCTTTATTTTCAGAAGTGTTTAATAAGAAAAATGACCCCATAGTGTAAAGGAGGATCTAAATTTAATATCTTAGTAACCAGTGGAAGTTAGAATAGAAGAGATACACTTTTGAATAAGAGCCACAAAGAAGTAAATGGTATCTTCATCCAATACTCTTAATAGCCTCACTAAGGTGATATTGGTGATTTGAAAGAAATAGAAAATTTGGAGGAATTATATCAGATTCAATTTAATTGGAATAAAATATTTTTGGACTTCAATAGACCAGATAAAGTTAAATAGCATAACTGTATAGTGATTCATTGAGAAAAACATGACTTTTTCACAGATATATAAACAAAGAAATATAAGCTAAAAGAATAATGAGATTAGAGATTGAAGAATTTCTGGACATAGAAAAGTACAAGGGAGTCGATGGTACTTGTTAGCAAGAGCATTATGAAGATGGCTTACAGGAGAGAGAGTCAGTTGAATCCAGGAGTAATAAATTGAAACAATAATGAAAAAAGTGCTGTGGATATAAAATATAACTATTCATTTATACTGAATAAGTGGGAGACATGAGGGGTGTAGAAGTGGTCATAAAAAGAATGATAATAGATCTTAAAGGTTAAGTAGTGCTAAGGACCGAAGAATGTGTGTACACACATTGTTAGTGTCAAAATTTACTAAGGATTTAAACAACATGCCAAGTTTTATGCTATACTTTTAGCAGATAATTGCTCACTTGGTTCTAATAACAACTACACTATAAAGATACTCTGAGTAACTCTTACATATGAGTAAATTTTACAGAGGACAACCTTCCCAAGACCATGTAAACAGTAAACCATTTTCTAATTTAGGTCTATCTAACTTCACAGTTGATATGCTTTATCACTAAGCTTTGTTCCAATCTCTATGACAATTATAGTAAGTTGCCATAGGTGAAGTAGTGAAGAACATCATCACTATTTATGAAGTTTGTGTAACTGTGAGACTAAGAGGATTTATGGGCCTTCCATATGAATACAGTTGAAGGAAAAGCAAAATATTGTGAAAAGGGGTAGAAGGAAAAGGCAAGAGGTGACCTCCCCACTACCAAAAAAATAGATTCCATAGGCAGAGGAATGACATTCAAAAGGTAATAGTTAAGGAAAGTGGCACAACAGTGACATAGAAGTAGAGATAAAGCAAAGATTATGGTATCTGCTCCTGAATGCACAGGGCAAGTGGTCTTCATTGGAGAAGTTAAACAAGATAAAAGAGAAAGAGAAAATTTAGGGATTTCAAAGATTCTGCTCACCAGTAAAAGGGAGAGGGATGCACAGATCCCAGTAAGAAGCAAGGGGATGGAAGTAGGTGCACTGAGGGGAAGAGTGAGGTGGAGTAGGAGGATAGTGTAACTGTGAGCTCAGGATTCAGAGAGACCTATGGAACCTTACTCTTCTACTTACCAACTCATAGGTAAAAGGATAATAAACAATAGTACCATCCAACAGACTCTGATCTCAGAACTCTTATTACTCTTTAACCACCACATTCTAAGATAGATGGAAAGATATAAAATATTAGAATCTATACCTTCAGCCTTTTGATTGCCTTAGTGTCCCATTAATCAAATTATAGTCCTCTTATATCCTGTTTCAGCAGGATGATGACACATAAAGTTTATTATACTATCGTCTCTATTGTACTATATATATGAACTTTCCTAAAATAAAAAGGTTAAAAATATACAATTCCCTAGAATCCCATAAATCAGCAACATCCTCTAGAAAAAGCTGCTGGCACAGGTTTCTCCCCTCTAAGAGAAATAAAACCTAGACCTAGTTTTTTTATCTTATAGTTTTCCAGGAAAGGTAGTTTTATAAATGCCCTTGTTAATGTGTTTGCTCTCAGTAGATCCCACTGTATGAATCATAATGAAAGAAAAATGCTGGGCGTGCCAAAAACCTGAAACCAACTGTCCACTGCTGAGATGCTAAGTAGGCAGAATTGCTATTCATTGTGCTGCCTTTGTCTTTATAGAGGTCACCATTATAGGACACTCGGAAAGAGGTGATACCTACCAGTGAGTAGTGATTATTCAGCGTCATAGCGTGAAGGATCACATACACCATGTGAACATGAGCCAAAGGTGCTGATTATAGTGTGGTGTAAAAATAAAATAGGTCAGGGCCAAAAATATCTCAGCAACCTAAAGAATAAGACTGTACTTCACTTTAATGGTTTATTCTCTTGGTTCTTTCAAAGGGAAAAAGGTTCTTTTATTCATTCATTCACCAAGTCAGTTCAATAATCACTTGTGGAGTGCCTTGACATTGTCTGACTGCTAGAAATACTCTACTGAATTACACTGGCATGGTGACTGATATTGAAGGGAAAAAAGGTTATTTTTTAGACATAAAGAGAGATATTAAACAATGTGGTACTGTGATTTGAAGGAGCTCAATTAATAATAATGCTTTCCCCAGACCTTGTTCTAAAATAGTAAAGGAGATAAGAAGTAAGGCAGATGAAGGTCAAAATACCCACTCTATATTTCTGATGTCTGTTATTCACAGGCACAGATAATTTCCTAGTACAGAATCCCAGATGTAAGCATGGACCTGCTCAGACATAGATATAACAGAGAACAATCACAGGTTTACCTGGGTGTCCTCCCTAGATGGCCTATGCCTGAAAAAATTGTGGCATGGAGCAACAGAACAGAATCGTGGAGTTTACTGTCTAATGCAAAATTAATTGCCAGCGTATCGATTACATTAATGCCATCAGTGTAGGAAAGCTCCTACTACAATTCATTCTCCCAAACAGTCCATGTGGTATACTGATTGTAATCAGTACCTCTCTGGGTGCTCATGTCCTTTGCAGTGTGACTTTGAAGCTTCACTTATCAACAATCTATGTCTCTAATCTTTAAATCTAGGCTGGACATAAAATTTACTTTTAGCCAAAGCAATGTGGCAGATGTGATGGCGTACCATTCCCAAGGTTAGACTTTAAAAGGTTGTACACATTTCTGTTTTCTGTTTTAGTAACCTTGACATTGTATGGGGACAAATATGAGAACAAACTCAAGCTAGCCTACTCAGGATTACAGATGATGCAGAGCAGAGAGGAATTTGCCCCAATGGCACCCTCTACTCCACCCAGTCCCAGCCCAATGACAAACTCGGCAACAATCAGCTTAGCTTGGGGCAGGTAAGCTAAGCAGATCTCACAAAACCTGCATTAGGTCACTAACGCTTTAATGTGCTTTATCAAACAGTGATTAATGAAGTGATAGCTTGCTATTGTCATACTTACTTTCTTTAATTAAAATGCTGTAGCTATGATATGGCACGGGGAGACGCAAACAGCAACATATCATGATTGTTTTTAAGATAGCAAATAAATAAAGAACACAAAGTGCATTTTAAAAACAAAATAAAGGACTAAAAATAGTTGTAGTATCTTGACACAAAATATTATTCATCACCAGGAATAAGTAACTACAAATACAGGCATTATCATGGGTAAATTTCAAGTAAATATTGTTTAGTAAAAGTAAAAATTAAAAATTAAAAAGTTGAATTCCTTTTATATAGGAACAGTAACAGATAAAACTTAAAGATTCTATGTAAACATCATATGTATATGGTAAAACTATTTTTTAAAAAAGCAAGGGGATGATTAACACAAAATTCAAGATAGCATTTACTTCTGGTGGAAGAAAGATATTAGGGTGAAACATGCCAAGGTCATCAAAGGTCCTGAGAATGTTCCATGGTGTTATGAGATTTATTGCATGGTTGTCATTAATACCATATCCAGGAGATATATTCTTTATATGTATATTTTATAATTAACAGTGTTTTAAAGGTTTATTGAAAGAGGGCAAGAATGAAAAGGAAAGAACCAGTTAGGAAGCTACTCTACCAGTCCACATAAGAGATCATGGTAGCTCAGCCCTGTATATGAATGGTGGAAATGGAAAACTGTATGAATTAAAGATAGGCAGCTCTACCACTTCCCTGCTAGCTATTGGACTTTGGACAAGATACCTTATCTTTCTACTCCTCATTTTGTCTATAAAAAAAATTTAGGGTATTTTAATAATGAGTTAATGGATATAAAGCTCTTAAAACAATGCTTAGTACACTCTCCGCACCCAGTAAAAGTTAGCGATCACTATTGAATAGTGCACCATTAGGCATAGACTCAAGTACCACATTTTATGGATATTGAGAAGCTGGAACACAGAAAAATGATGACAACCAGTGTCTCTATAGACCATGTCATTTAGACAGAGTTGAGGAATTGGACTTTTTAAAATTTCTCCAAGTTCAGGACTAAATGACTATTTTTGTGTGATCCTATGGGTTAAAACTACAAGCCAGAATCTGTTTCCAAATTTAGAACTTTCACACAAGAGCAGCTACAGACAGTTAACAAATAGTGGAATGATCTGCCTTATAAATTAATGAGCTTCTTGTTACTGGAAGGATTCAAGGTAAAAGTGAATAAGAATTCAATGGTGGTACTATAGAAGGAAGGAGGGATATTTGTCCACATCCACTAGAATCCAATGCAGTGTTCCAGAGGTAGAAGATAAGAGTCAGGCTTGGAGGGACTCATAAGAAAAATTTAGTAAGGGGCTTCCCTCAGAGACCTAGAGTACAGAACTAGTCAATTAAAGACTGTAATAAGAGGAAGTGCAGTGAATCAAAACTAAGGACTGGGAAACAAAACAGAAACCCCAAACAAATAATTGAAATAACATTTGAAAGAGGGAAAGAAGATATTAAGGAATAAGTTCCTAAGGACTGTCATGAAACTCATAGTTTTGAAGACACCATTTTTAACCTGGTTTTTGGAGGAGGAAACCTCTTTAGTTATCACAGGGTCCAGAGAATAGATTTAATCCCAAAATCTATACCTAGGATAAACCAAAGTGGGACATTAATACTGGCTTTTAAGTATGGACTATACTTACTCTAACTTGGATAATAGATTAAGATGAGGAAAATTCCCTATTCTATGGCAAAGAAATATATGCATTAGGTATAAATGATTTTTCTAGGATTTTAAAAATATTAACATTTTCAATTATCTTTGTTATTTTACCCAATTATATTCAATGAATATGTATTGATTGTTAATTTTGTGTCAAACACTGAATAAGGCATTAAAAATTGACCAAAAATAACACAGACTGTCTAAAGCTTATAGTCTGATATATAATACAAGGAAGATTAATAACATAAATATATGAAGAGTACAGTGAAATCATGCTATTAAAATATATAAAAAAGATTCTAATCAAGCCTGAGAGAAATTATACAACTGTCCATAACTATGTAGTGAAGCAGGCACTGTGAATTCAATCTCTATTATAAACATAAGCTAAGTCATTTGACTAATATTCGTGTTCATTATACAAAAATTTTAGAATACAAAGGTATAAAATCACATCTTAGTATTTTGATTTTGTAATTTTAAAATGTGGTTTTGTTTATTTTTTAATTAGTTAATACAGGCTCATGATACAACAACCATTCTTTTCCAAGGTTTAAAACAAAATACAAGAAAATATCCCCCGTCTTCCAGTCACCCTGTCTCCTGCCCAGAAGCACATGCTATAAACATTTTCTTAAATACCCTTCCAGAAATATTCTGTGCATTCTAAAATATTACTTCTATATATAGTTATTTTTATAAACACTAATAGTAAAAATACTCTGCCCAATAATCCATGCCATGCTTTTTCATTACATTAATATATCTCAGAGATTTCATCACATTGGAACACAGATATATGATAGGTAGATATATAGAATGAAAGAGGATAGAGATATAATTGCTATAGATTGAAAGTTTGTGCCCTGTATTTTAATGATTAAATTATTAGATAATAGTTTAATTACTGCTGAGCAAAGGCACCTTTCAATTAACCAGGAAACAAGCCTTCACCAGACACCAAATCTGCTGGCAGCTTAATCTTGGATTTCCCAACCAACAGAACAGTAATAAATAATTCTGTATGGTTTATAAACCACCCAGTCTATATAGTATTATATTATAGCAGTCCAAACAGACTATGAAAAAATTTATCTTTGATAGCCTAGAATTGAATCTTTTTTTATAAGCCTTCTACTGATGGACATTCAGGTTGTTTATAGCCTTTTGGTATTATTAAAAATTTCTATAATCAAAATCCTGAACATGAATATAAGAAAGCCTGAAGACTGCTTACTTAGAAGTGGAATTGCTGATTCAAAGGGTGTTCAATGCACTTTGTATTTTGAAAGAACTAAATCACCTTCATATGCTTGTACCAGTTAATACTCCCATCAGCAACATGTGGAGGTTCCCTCCACACTCTCATTAAGTCAGCCTGTTCTCAGACTTTATACTACTGGCCAAATAAGTGAAAAATATTATCTAATATTTTTAATATTACAAGTGATGTTGAGCATCTTTTTGTTTAAAATCTAATTTATTTATATTGACTGTTAAGTCCCATAACTTTCGAATATTAGCTGAAATTTTTATTGCTCTTGATTTGAATGAACTGGAGATATGTTAAATAAATAAGCCTTTTTGACTATAACATTAAGTAGAAATATGCTTCCCAGATTTTCTTTACTTTTGTCTTTGATAGTAGCGGTTTATATAATTAGGAATTCATTTTAAATTTTTAAAATACAGTAGTCCCCCTTTATTTGGTGGTTTCACTTTCTGTGGTTTCAGTTACCTACAGTCAACCACGGTCTGAAAATATAAAATGGAAAATTCCAGAAATAAACAATTTATAAGTTTTAAATTGTGTGCCATTCTGAGTACCTCACTTCATCTTATCACAAAAGTTTTGTATCATCTCACATCACTAGACAATGGGTTAAGTGTTGCACAATAAAATATTTTGAGAGAGAGACCACATTCACATGACTTTTATTATAGTATATTGTCATAATTGTTCTATTTATTCATTATTTATTGTTGTTAATTTCTTACCATGCCTAATTCATAAATTAAACTTTATCACAGATATATATGTATAGGACAAAAATATAGTATATACATGGTTTGATACTACTTATGATTTTAGGCATTCTCTGGGGATCACAGAACATACTCCATATGGATAAGGGAAGACTACTATATTCACTGTTACAATCTTTTCTTTTTTTAACTATATTGTATTGATTATGCTACTATAATTGTTGCAATTTTTCCCCTTTGCCCCACTCTGCCCAGTTCCCCCTTTCCTCCAAGCAAGCCCTCCCCCTTAGTTCATGTCCATGGGTTATGCATGTAAATTCTTTGGTTCCTCCATTGTCTCTACTGTTTTTAACATCCTCTGTCTATTTTGTTCATATCCAATTATGCTTCTAAATCCCTGTACCTTCTTCCTCATTCTCCCCCTTCCCCTTCCCAGCTGATAATCCTCCATGCAATTTCCATTTCTGTGATTCTATTCCTATTCTAGTTGTTTCCTTAGTTTTTGTTTTTTAGATTGAGTTGTTGATAGTTGTGAATTTTTTGTAATTTTATTGTTCATAGTTTTGATCTTTTTCCTAAACAAGTTCCTTTAACAGTTCATATAAGGGCTTGGTGATGGTGAATTCCTTTCACTTCACTTTGGGAAGCACTTTATCTGCCCTTCAATTCTAAATGATAGTTTCACTGGATAGAGTAATCTAGGTTGTAGGTCCTTGCTTTTCATCACTTTGAATACTTCTTGGCAGTCCCTTCTTGCCTGTAAGATTTCTTTTGAGAAATCAGCAGACAGTCTTATGGGAACTCCTTTGTAGGTAACTCTCTACCTTTCTCTTGCTGCTTTTAAGATTCTCTCTTTATCTTTAACCTTTAACATTTTAATTATGATGTTTCTCAGAGTGGGTCTCTGCATCCATCTTGTTTGGGACTCTCCATGCTTCCTGGATTTGTATATCTATTTCCTTTGCCAAATTAGAGTTTTCTTTCATTATTTTTTCAAATAAGTTTTCAATTTCTTGGTCTTCCTCTTCCCCTTCTGACACCCCTATTATTTGGATGTTGACCCTTTTGGGGATGTCCCAGAGTCTTCTTAAAGTCTCCATGATTTTTTAAATTCTTGTTTCTTCGTTTTGTTCTGGTTGAATGTTTATTTCTTCTTATGTTCCAAATCATTGATTTAAATCCCAGCTTCCTTCTTTTCACTGTTGGTTTCCTATGGCGTTTTCTTTATTTCCCTTAGCACAGCCTTCATCTCTTCCTTTATGCTTTTGCTGTATTCAGTGAGATCTTTGAGTACTCTGACCACCACTGCTTTCAACTATGCATCTGATAGGTTGGCTGTCTCTGCATTGCTTAGTTCTTTCTGGGGTTCTGTTTTGCTCCTTCATTTGGGTCATGTTTGTTTGTCTCCTGATTTTGGCAGCCTCCCTGTATCTGTACACTAGGTACAGTCACTTTGATTCCATTTTAGCACACCTGCTACCACATTTTGCTGTGTATAATGTGCTCCTGTATATGCTCCTACACCCACGTTTTTGGCCCAAACTTTCAAGAAAAAAATCTTTCATTTTAATTTTTTAACTAAATTATTTATTTGTTTATATTTAGCAACAAAACTGATTATCATATTCCAGGGTATTATTATATTCCAGGGTATTATTTGCATACAGATATTGTTATTGATTTCTAGAGTTACACCTTTAATGTATAAGCATAAATAAAAGAATTAAAAACATTTATATAGGTATAGAATTAGTACTACCCATATATAATATGCATGCTTATTTTTCCCTAAAAATTTTGGGCAAAAAAAGTACACATTACATATGGCAAAATATGGGTGAGTTGTATAGGGCAGAGCAATTCTGGTTCTGTGGCAGGGGCGTGGAGTGTCGGAAAGGGAACAATACTGCTGCTGGCTGACTTTTGAGAGCTTGCCTGGCTCTTGCCCCTTTTCCAGTCACTTCTCCACTTCCCATAAGCAACTGGTGCCCTTCCAGATGCTGTACTAGTTGTGGTTCCCAGGGTGGGTGGGTAGCCCAGAAACCAGGCTCTCCTGAGAAACTGGCAGTTTCTTCCATCAACCCAACCCCCAATGGGTTTACAGCCAGAAGTTATGAGGCTTTCTTTTTCCCAGTGCTGGAACCCTGGGCTGCACAGTCAGGCTTGGAGCTGGGCTCGCTCTCTAGGTACCTCTGTGATTTTTATCCACCACACATGAATGTGGGGCTTCCTGTTCCACTTGCCACTGCCTCCCCACCTCTCTGCCTCCCCATCTCGACTCCCCATTGCTGCCCCTCCCACCCATCTGGATGAATATAGTTTCTTTAAATCTTTGGTTGTTAGGCTTCCATAAAGTTCTAGGTGATTTTCCAGCAGTTCTGGGTGTTTTTCGTTTTTAAGTAGTTCTGTTCCTTCTGATGGCTACGCACTGAGTCAAGGCATGTCTACCTACACCTCCATCTTGACCAAAAGCCCAATCTTTTCTTTTCTAGACTTTGACTTTTATCTTTTACTTAAATAAAACTTGTCAACTATAAAAATATTAGTAATAATTCTCCCAAGTTTTCTTCTTATACTGTTATAATTCTTTTATACTTGTCTTTGGACCATCTGATTATTTATGTAGAAGGTGAGAAGTAGGAATCTATATTTTGTTCAAGATAGCAATTATTTAATCTATTTGTTCTTGCTCTGTTGTAAAATGTACTAAATTTTCATGTATTTTGGTATATTTACAGATTTAAAAATTTTACTCTACTGTTGGTTTGCTATACTTATTAACATCTTTTAATTATTATGTCTTTATAAGATGTGAAATGTCAGTTTTCCCAATTATTCTGTTTTTTCTAAAGTTTCTCTGTCTACTCTTTCACATAAGATTTAGAATTCTCTTACTTATTTTAATAAAATAAATCTTGTTGGTATGTCAATGTAATTATATTAAAAGTATAGATTAATAATGGAATTTTCATATAATTTAATTAAACTTCTAAATTATTTGGGGAGAATAGACATTTTTACAATATTGAGACTTCCCATTATCTAAAATATGCCTCTTCACTAAATTACATACACTCTTCTGTTCTTCAATACAATTTTGACCTACACAGAATTCCAAGATAACTTTCAGGTAGTTAACATACTGGTTATTATTTATTAATAAACATTTTTGTTATTATAAAATAATTAAATTTACTTTTACATATTTGACATATTACTTCCTTAATATGAACTTTTCTAACAGTTTTTCAGTCACCACTCTAAGAAGACTTTTATACTATATATAAACACAAATATTTGTATATTTTGCTTTTCAATAATTATGGTTTATTTTTAAGATTTTATTTACTTTTAGAGAGGGGGAAGGAGGGAGGCAGAGAAGGAGAGAAACATCAATGTGTGAGAGATACATCACCTGGATGGTTCTCAGGTGCCCCCAACTGGGGACCTGGCCAGCAACAAAAGCATGTGCCCTGACCAGGAATAGAACTGGAGACTTTTCGGTTCTCAGGCTTGAACTCAATCCACTAAGCCATGTCAGTCAGGGCTCAATAATTGTAGTTTTTAGTTTCTGTTTTATAACTAAATAAATTGGATATGATTTTTTAATTTTTTATGTAATATGTATTGTTTTTTTCCCATTACTGTTTAGTCTTCTTGATTTTTTTGAACAATAGTAAAATAATAGTGGGAAAAAAATCCCTATTTTAAGCTTCGAGGGAAATGTCTCTAGTGACTCCACATAAAGTACAGAATATATAAACATAAACATTATTACATAAGGACAGTCAAGGTTTTTGCTTTGTTGTGCTTTTGGGTGTCTAGTAAGAAGACACTCAAGGTTTTTGTTTTGCTATATTTTTTAGATATCTAGTATAAGAGTTGCTTTTTCTCTTTTTACATATTGATGTAATAAAAGCAAAAATGACTATAAAAAGAAAAGAAGATTTATAAATATTTTTATGTTCATTTAGCACATCACAATTAACTGATCACTCCCTTTACAAATATTGTGTGCATGCCAGGTGTGTTTGTGTTTAGTAAATATCCAATGATGTTTGTCTAGAGGAAACTAAGAAATTTTTCAAATAATTCTACATTAACTCCATTCTTTCATCTACATAATGTTCTGAATACCTAGATAAAAAAAATACTGTTGATATTGTGGTGATTGGCATATTTGCTGACCTTGTCCATTTTTTCCTTTTTTTAAATTTTTTTTATTGTTGTTCAAGTACACTTGTCTCCATTTCCCCTGCACTACTTCCCCCATCCCAGTCTTTCCCACCTCCCATCCTTACCTTACCTTTGATCTTACCATCCTTTGGCTTTGTCCATGCATCCTTTTTTTAATTAGTAAGTTCATATCTGTCAAAATCTTACTCTGTGCATGAAGTTACAGTGGTGACAACAACAGGAAAGCTCTGAAAAAAAAAAAAAACACTGTCTGTATTCTAAATCCTAGATCTCCCACTTCCCTATCATATAATTTTATCAATTAAAGGCCACACTTTTTAAAAATATTTTGGCATTTCTGAATTGGTATGCTTCTTCAAATCAATGGCATAAGCCAAAATTTAAATGCGGTGTTTTTTTCTTGTGGTGTTAACATAAAATAATGACACACATTTAACACAAAATAAGGATGCATCTTATAAGGAATGATACAATAGACTCAATAAAATATGTTGATTTTGGATATGTTATTCAAGTGTCATTGCCTGTAAAATGTAACTAACACAACAGTCATTTCTAGGCTTACAGTAAAAAAATTAACTATCTTATTACATATAAAGATTGTTACAACTGTGCATTTAGTAAGTTCTCAATAAATGTTATTTATTCATTATTGATTGAAGATTAAAGATTATATGTACAAACATTCTAGTACTGTACTTGCCATACACTACTGAGTGTCAAGTAAGAAGAAGAAGGTGGGGGGGTGGATAGGGCAGGGAAGAGTAATGAGGGAAATGGGGACAACTGCAATTGAACAAAAATAAAAATAGATGGAAGGAAGGAAGGAAGGAAGGAAGGAAGGAGGAAAAAAGAGAAAGAAAGAAAGAAAGAAAAAGAAAGAAAGAAAGAAAGAAAGAAAGAAAGAAAGAAAGAAAGAAAGAAAGAAAGAAAGAAAGAAAGAGAAAGGTCTTGGGTATAATTTTTTTTTAATGATGTGTTGAGTTGAAAAATATTTTGATATGTTTCAATAATGGAAAACAAGATGCTGTGAATCATGGACTGTCCCAAATAAACTGTCCACCATGATTGTTAAAAAAAAAAAAGAAGAAGAAGCTAGATACTTTTTCTGTATTTCCTTAAGTTTAATCTGCACAATAGCATTATAAGACATATTGTCATCCCAGATATTAAATAAGAAAAGCTAAGTATATAGAAAACCACTTTCTGAAAATCAAATAATGAATGTAGCAAAATAATGATTTGATTACAGATTTTTTGTCTAATTACAACAATTAGATTTTTCACATCTTAAAAAATGCTTAAAATATATAATGATTATAATAAAGGAATAAAATTCCTCAACATGTCTCATTATGACATTCAAGCTAATCAGAACAACAAAACTGTGAGTACTGAAATTGTATACTAGTAATACTTTTATCTCATCTTGCTCTGATACCATATTCATAGCTGAAATATTAATTCATTTGAGATAATTTATGACAAATTTCAGTTAAATCTAAATAATTTCATTTTCTAAAACTTCACAACCTCAAAAATATTTAAATCTTAACTGCGTATGTACATACAGATGTGTATCATTTTCTAGTATATAACTGAATAGCAAACTGCAGGCAATGCAAATATAAATGTTGAGGGCAATTTCCTGTGATTTGGGCATAATCAATTTGGCCAATCACAAAGCTAATCACAGAAGAAAGCCAACTGATTTCCTTTAATATATAAATCTTGATAAAAAATGGTATCCTATGTAATATATCAAGTTTACCTAAAATGCATTTGTCTGCTGACACAATGTGAAATAGATTGCTGGGATCGATAACAATAAGAACTGCTGAGAGGCTGAGTTCCTGAAGTCTCTGAAATATTCATCATCATTTTTTAAACCTGCTATTCAGTAATCAAGTTTTTACATCGTGATGGCCAGACTGAATGTGTAATTCGTGGGATAATGAAATGTCAAGGAAAAATGCAGCCAATGACTTGCTAATTTAAATACAGTTTCATTAAAAAGTGACTCTTTAACACTTATTTATAAAATTCTAATAATGACTATCCTAATTGTCTGTCAACATCTTAATAGCTTTATATTTGTTACCAAAAATTTATCTTCTTCTAATAAATCAACCTTCAAGAGCCCTAGCATGTAATTACATATTTGAACTTACTTAGTATATCAACTTGTAATGGAGATGAAGCCCATTAGAGCAAGCAGTTCACTGCAAGCTCAAACACTGAGCAATCATAATTCACTAGCAAGCACAACTGATGCTCAAAAGGGACAAAAAGCAATACCAGTTCATGCCAATTCATGACACCCTCATAACAGCTTTGAACTTTCCCATTCAAGCTCCAAATCCTTAGAGAAGGTTTCAAATCTTTTTTAATTTCGGCTTTTATCCCCCTTCTGCCAAGAGGAATTCATTATCTATCCACTAAGTAAAAGCAAATAATTGCACCAAATAAATAAGGAGATAATTAATTAGTATAATAAACATTAAGTGATTGCTTTAACATGCTTAAATAGCAAGGAAGCCATTCTGTCCCTTTATTTATAATTGAAAATTTCTTCCTAAAGACAGGAGAGAAATGTACTTTCAGTAACTTGAGCACAGATGGACATATCTGTATGATGAAATTGGACCTTACTACTAAGATTCATGACCCACACCCCTGAGCTTTCCCTCACTGAGAAGCACCCCTCAATGACATTTTGGTTCTGTTATTACTTTTCATTTCTAAGAAAATTTATGAGAAGACTCCTCACTTGGGAAGGAGAAACATTTTAGGTATAGAAATGAATTTAGGAAAGCTGGATTTTCTGACACCCAAACAATCTTCTAGCCCAAGGTTTCACTATCATTCTCTGTAAATGAGGTGATTGGAAAGTAAAATTTTCAGGGACCTTTTAATGCTAAAAGAAAACTTTACAATTTTAGCCTAGCTTCTGAAGAAATGAGTGGTTGAAACAAAAAGATTGGAGCTTAAATTTGGATGCTAAGTCCTGGCCACAAGAAGGGAAGAAGTTTCAATTTGTATTTGTGACATTTCAGACAGTCTAAAGAGTAAAAGACATTTTAGAGGATTCAAGTATTGCCTTTAAAACCAAATGATGCAGAGGGTGTCTTGGAAAAGGAAAGTCATTAACACTGAGCCATAGCTGATTTTATATTCCAGGCAAACAGCAACATAACTCATAGCTGTGTTATCAAAATCACAGCTGGCTTTTAGAGTAGATTATCTCTTATTCCTTTATAGTTTGCTTAGATAACCCTGTAGAACAAGAAAATCTTTAATTTTTGTTTTTCTCCAAATATCGCTAATGCTTATAGCATCTTACACTTACTTTTACAATCATACTAATGCAAAGAGACATTTTTTTTTTCTACAAGAGAAACAGATAAAAGAATCCCACTACAGTGAGGGCTAACTGTATGAAGTTCAGGCTCCCAATTAAAGAAAGCCACCAAATTTCAGTGAGGGTATGGGAAAGTATTTAACTATCCATTAGCATGACATGAGCACAACGATTTGTGAATGAAACAAAACTGGCAGCTTTAGTAAACAATCAGGATATCTATGGGTTTGGAAAACCTCTTTCTTATTTTTACAGAATTACCTGCAGAACATTTCAGGAGTAACAAGAATAACTTCTAACAGGAATAACTTCTCCCTTCACTACTCTTGCAACTGTCTGGTCTCAAAAACATTTGATAAAAGGTAATCTTGTATCTGTGGCAGTAATGGGACAAATACTGAACATCAAAATTGAGAAAATGACAAATATTATGACACAATTGTACAATTACAGTGACATATACAATAAAGTATTAGAAATAAAGAAAAGCACTCTGACAAGGATGTCAAGTGCAGACACTTTCATATCAAAAGAGACAAAAAATACAATTACAGTGTGGGAAGAAAAATTTTTAAAGGAGAAGAGAGAACAGAAAAGCCTTGGTATAAAATGCCAAGATTTCAAAATGACTTTAACAAAAAGCAACACCAATGTGCCTTTGGTTGCAATGATGACAGTGACATAATTGACACACTCTTGGGAAAAGAAAAATAATTGGTTTGATCAAGCAGGGGAAGAAAAAAATATCATCTAGAAAGCAGTAACAGCAGTCACAGTAGATGCCCAGCCATTGAAAAAGAGCAAGGGCCTGCTCTGGCCATGAGGGGGCAAGAATGTGATCACCTGTTCCTTGGGGCAGAGGACACACAAGGAACCCAAAGAGCACCACGGCCTAACATATTTCTAGTTTTTTTTTTTCAGTTGAGAAACTGAGTGTGCACGTTACTTTTTTCATGTTGATGCAGATTTCTGGAAATTAATTATCAAGGTAGTTCTCAACTGAAGTCCATCTCTAGACGGAAACAATAATGCCTACATTTTTGCTAAGTAGCTTTGTGTGACCTTTCTATACAAAAATGTAAAGAAAATCCTTTTTTGGAAGAAAAGGCAGTTATTAGCAGTTGATATATTGGAGGCAATATATTCAGGTATTAAATTCATGAGTCTAAATTATGTGAAACTACTTACCTTTTAATCTGGTGCTCCTCTTACATATATTATATTCCCTCATCTACAAAACAGTTATCCAGCTATAATTTGTGTAGTGTCTGTGTACTAGTTTAGAAAAGTTGGAGTAAAGGGGATAAGGTTAAGACATATCATTGAACATTGTTACTATCTTTATTGTACTAACAGTTGTATAGATGATGGATCATATCAATATTAAAATAACACAGAGTTTTCATGGTTATTAGAGAATCACTGAGAATGTAATTTCCTGCTGGAAAATAATGTATGTCTTACACTGTTACCTTCCCTAGTAAAATGTCGACTTTGATTCCCAACTCTATTTTGGCTAACCTAGTTTGAGCTAAAGTGGATTCAAAAGTGGAGACAATTCAATGATCTAGCAACGTGTTAATGGGGTACTAAAGGAATAAAGTTGAAAATATTTAAAATCACTGAAAATCCAAGAAAAAACACTTCCATTTGTAAGATAATCATGATCATTATTATAAAGGCAGCCAAAATCCATGGGACCTGAGTCTCTCCTAATCTATGTTTTATTTAGATTCAAATCGTTAATGCTATGGCTTCCTCTCCTTTGCACTCTATGTATCGTGCCTTATTGCTCCTGAGTAAGTGGAAAGAATTCCACCTTCCTTTGAGCTAAGCAGAACAACCTGAAGTTAAGTGAAAGATAAAAATGTTTCTTTATCCTAACCCTCAAGTCACTTCCCTTTCCTACCCATCTCTGGCAGGGCACCAGCTTCATCTCCCAGTTGAGCCTAGGCCTCCCTGGCAGACCCATTTCAGCCTGGTCCTCACTTTCCTTAATGTGGATGGCCTATGTGGCAAACAGGTTTTTCTCGTTATTAGTTATTAATCAGTATCCATAAAATCCCTTTGGTCTCTTGTTGCAGACTCCGGCCAGCAGAGTCCACCTGTTGTGACTGAAGACAAGAAAATAAATGCACAGGAGACAGCAATCCTGTGGAGAAAAAGGGGATGGCACAGCTACTCTCTCAAGGGGAGAGCACCTTGACCCTTGCCTAGACAGGCTTTTATTGTTTTCCTCAGGTCTTACATCAAAGAAAGGTTTATTATCTATTACATAGAATATTATTGTCTACATTTTAGGTACAATCAAGGAAATGAAAATAATATGCAGAGGGGAATGATTAGCTCTGTCCTTGGAAAAATTCACACAGGCTTTGGGAATTGCCTTGAAGACAGATAATGCACATTTGTTGTTTTAGACCAGAGTAATGGAGTTTTAGCAAGAGCAAGCCATAACAGTCTGTATGCATTTTCTAGGCCTGGTTCCCATGGGAAAACTCCGTTTGAAGGTCTGGCTCCTGCCCACCACTTTGTTTCTGTAGGTTTTCCATACAGAGCTGAGTCACATTTGCCAGACTAAAACAAACCGGTCCCCTACAGTCTCTCATTATGCTATAAACCATCCAGGGTAAGATTTATGAGACAAAGAAGTGAGAGAGGTACACAGTTTCACATTCTCTCTACCTGCCTCTCACTTAGTGAGGCGGTGTTGTAATTACAGTAGAGGGGGGTCAAACACGTGGTGGCAGGAGACTAGTCCTCAGGTAATGAGCAAAGCTGTACACCTAACATTTGTATAATGTCATTGGGCAATGTTACCACAATAAATTTAATAAATAAACAAATATTTTTTTAAAAGACTATGACATCTGAAAGCAGACTTCCTGGGCTCAAATCGAGACTACACACTGCATTATTTGTGTGACTGTTATTTGTTTATTCTTCTTTATTTAGCATTTATCAACCTCAGTTTCCTCCTTTGTAAAATGGAGGTGGCTTTTACTTCAATGGAGTTATTGTGAGGATTAATGAGAAATTACGTGCCAAGTCCCCAATGCTGTTTCCAGCACATAGAGTCTGATGAAAACTAATGTAACAGGTTGTCACACATGCCTTTTTCTTATTGTCTTGGAGTTTGAACTGAGGTTTAAACAGCTAAGAACATTATCATAGGTTCTCAGTACTCCATACCCTAAAATAACGTACCAAATTTTCACAGACCTGGACTGTGATGCTGGTTCTGTTCCTGTTAACAACCCCCAGGCTATGTAAGGGAAGACAGGGAGACTTCGAAAAGTTGAAGTGAATTGTAGCTAGGATTTCTTTAGAAAGACAGTTTGCAGATGGCCAAGGCAGGAAAAAGGATGGTTATCTACACTAAGCCTCATAAGGAGACCTTTAGAGAAATATTTAGAGAGCTTGACACATGTTCCTGGGGTCGTGGGGATATCTGTTTTTACACAAGTTGTACCTGACTTTATGACTGAACATGACAGTGATCCATCTTGAACAGTACACCTAGCCAGAAGAGCCCTTGCCTGGGCAAAGTGAGCTCAGTAGAAGGACACTGAAGGTGAAGCTGAGAATGTGGATTCCGAAGCAGAGCCCATGGCCAAGAGCCTGAAGAGGCAGCACCTATGCCAGAAACTTCAGAGAGAGCTCCCTGCATCAGGGGGAGGGGCTTCTCTGAGATATCCTCAAAGGCATTTCATGTAAACAGTAATCCCAGCATATGTGCATGTACCAAACTCAAAGCTCTAGTGCCAACTTACGATTGTACCCAGTAAATGAGACTTTTTCTACCCTTTATCTCTCCTTCCCACTCCCTACAACATATACACACACATATACTCTATTCCTGAGCCTAGAATAAGAAAGTATATGCCCTGTCGTAGTGTGCCAGGGCCAGTCTCACCTTATGCTTGTGGTGTAGGTGTAATTACCAATAATGCCCCTTTCTCACAAAAGTGTGCCAGTATAGATGACATGCTTGCTATGGCAAGTTCCTTTCCTTTGGAAGAGACAGAAGAGCTTTTGAGGAATATGTGGTGACTGAAGAGCAAAGACTACTGTGGGAAAATTGTGGTCAGCCCACCAAGTCTCTTCTTCTTTGCCCTTTCCTACTAGTGACTCCAAGGATGAATCACGTCCACCAGGACAGGAGTTTTCCATGAGATGAGGGTCTAGAGTTGTGTTGTTGGGGTTTTTTTAAGACTTTATTTATTTTATTTTTAGTGAGAAGGGAAGGGACAGAGAAAGAGAGGGAGAGAAACATCAGTGTGTGGTTGCCTCTCGCATGCCCCCTACTGGGGACCTGGCCAGCAACCCAGGCATGTGTCCTACTGGGAATTGAACCAGCAACCCTTTGGTTCACAGTCTGGAGCTCAATCCACTGAGCCACACCAGCCAGGGAAGGGTCTATAGCTTTAATATAAAGTTAGCCTGAGATTTTTAGTTCATGAAAGTGAAGGAAACAGCTATTGGACATGATAGAGGTTTAATCCATAGGGGGAAAGAAGTGCATTGAATAGGTTTGCAAGGGAAAGTGAAAGAGCTTTCTACTCCTACCAATGTATCCAGGGCCTTCAATAAACAATTTCACATACATATATTATTTTGTAGTTAACAAATATTTACAGACAAACCACTGTGTACCACTGGGAGTGTGGGTGTGTACCAAAGAGACAAGGTTCCTGCTCTTATAGGGCCTACATTAATTGATAAGAGATAAACAATAAACAAAAATACAGTGCATTTACAAATAAATAGTTATAAAAATACCAGATAGTGACCATTGCTTTATAGAGATATAAATAAGTGGATATGATAAAGAATTAGTAGGTTGGTACTTCTTTATAGAAAATGCTTCTCTAAAGAGACTGTAATTAGCTGAGGCTAGAATATAAAAGGGAACAAGTATGTGAAACTCCAGAAGCCTATCAGCAAAAGGATAAAATATTCTTAGGGAGAAACAAGGTTGGAATTTGTAAGAGTCTAAAAGAAGGCTGCTGTGGCTGGAACCTGCAAGGGAAGGAAAGTGGGAGGGACAGTGTGTGTTTTTGTATCTTTGGTTCACGGCTGCATTATATGTAGGTGAGGAAAAGAAACTAAGATAACTTCTGAGGTTTTAGCTTGAGTAGCTAGGTAGGTAATGTCATTTACTGAGATGCAGAAGACTGAAGAAGAATCAAGTTTGTAAAGAGGAGAGTCATTGTTAATTTTAAGGTTCCTATGCAATAGTCAAAGGTTTATAGTCAAAGGTATCCAATAGTGAGAAAATGGAGGCCTCTCTCTCCAATTAAGAACAGACAACTAAGTATCACCAGTTATGTCTCTAACTTAAAGAACCAGAAAAAAATAAATTTGGAAGAAAAGTTGACTGTTCATAGAAAACAAAACATTAAAAATAAAATCACAATTCTCCCTCAAATTAAGATGGCATCCATGAACCAAGAGCAGGATGCTAAAACACACAGACACAAAGTACTGAGAATTAAGATGTAGTCCGCCAACATGAAAGAAATGGAGTTCGATGACAAATATAAGGAAATTTTCTAAAAAATTTAACAAAAAGACAAAGGTTCAAAAATAGAAGACAAAAAGGAAAATAAATGTAAAGATCCTACTCAGAAATAATAGGATTTCCAGACAGAGAATGAAGGGAAGAGGAGAAAATCACCCAAACATACCATTCAAGTGAAATTTGGCAAAATGAATTTAACAAGCTAAGATTTAGTAAGAGCTTAATATATGCCCATTACTGTTCTAAGTGCTTGACCCAGAGCAGCTTACTAAATCCTCACAGCAGTCTTGTGTGATAAGTCATTATCATCACCATCAGCTTCACTTCTGTACAAAGTAGCAGGTTCCCAAATATAATATTTATGGAAAATAGATGAAAACAATGAAGTCTACAAAAGAGAAAAGGAAAATTATATCTAGTATTGATTTTTATATAATTAATATAAGAATAGAATGAAATACTTCATATAGGTAAGATCTTTAAAAATTTAACTTCTATCACCCCTTTCTTCACAACTACTAGAGGTTGTGCTCCAACAAAATAAGAACAGAAATTCAGGAGGAGGAATAGATGGAATGGATATAAGACATAGGGGTCTTAGCAGAATGAGGGTGAAAGGGCCCTGGAAAGACTTCTCAGGATAGCCACCCTGTGTACCTTGAGTGGTAGCAACCCAAGAACAGAAAGTTTGGGAAATTTGAGACTGACAAACTTTTAAATCACCTGAATATATTGAGGAGAGATTTAGACAACTGACAGAGAATTGGGGGTAGAATTAAAGTAAATAGAAATAGAAATTATTTTATATAAAACAAGTATTAATTTGTGCAGGAAGAAAGATGGACAGAACAGAAAAAAATCCTAGGAAACATTATGGCTCAGCTGTGACTAGTGCTTATTTAGTCAAAATGCCATAAACAAAATGCCTTAGTCTGACTGAAATGACAATATAACAACACTGTGAGAACAAGAATGAAAAAGATTCTTTCATGTGTAGCAGGGACTGGTGGTAAATGACCTTGATAGAAGACAATAAAATATAATTTAATTGAAAAATGTTAATATAAACATCACTTTGGGGAAAATATTCCTAAATATTTTAAATAAATTTAAGAACTAAACTCAAGCCAAAAGAAGTGAGCATTCTTTCATGGGTGAGGGAAAGGGAGGAAGTGGGGGAGCAGCAGGGGTGAGAGTGAAGAGATCAAAGATTTATAATTTTATAAAGCCTTGTAAAATTAGTGACACCTTAAAAAGTACATTTCTATAACTTCAGTGACAACAGAAATTATAAAGATGATTGCTGGGGGAAGGAGGGTGTAAGTGGACTAAATGGCAATGGAAAAAAGTACAATATAGATTAAATAAAATATATATGTATGTATATATATTTTTTAAAAGATAGGAAGGATGAAAAGAAGGAAGGCAGAGAGGGAGGGAAAGAGGGAAGGAGGGAGTTCAAGAAGCTGGCTCTTTGCGCTGTCAATTTTTTCAGCACACAATTTAGGATATCAAATCAATGCATTAATAATGATTTAAATTTTAAAATGATAAAATACCATGAATTACCCTCAAAAACCAATATTCATTATTTTTTTCTATTTTTCTGATTCTATTAAGCATTACCTATCCCCAAGTAAAAGCTCAGCAAACACCACCCTTGAAAGTCAATGCTCGTTGTTCATTGTTTCTTTACCCATCTGCTACGTGTCAGTTCAAGTTAATAGGACTCGTGCAACTAAAATCTCCCTCAGAAAACAATTCCCCCAGCAGGTGGTAACCATAAAGTGCATGGCTTTATCTCTGATGTCATTGGATCTGCCTCTCCCTCAAACTGTGTACCTTATCAGAGAGATCCTTCACCCTCATGTTCCAATCCGAGAGGCCACTGAACTGAATAGCAAAAGGGTATGAACTAATGAAGACACATACTAAATATCCCAAGCCAAAGACAAACACTAGCAAAAGTAGAAAATAAAATTGTTTGGGAGCTGCAGAACCCCCAAGTGAGTATTTTAATATCTGATGAATAAGTGATAAGTACCTACTCTAGTTGTGGGGCATACATTCCATGGACAAGCAAGGAGCATGAAGAGCAACAATGCCAATGCATATTCTTCTCAAAGCAAACAGTACTCATCCTAATTGTTGCTCTCAAAGCTTCTATTTTCCGTTATTCATCTTGTGAGCTGTACAGAAAGGAGATGCAATCCTCAGTTCCACCTTTAGATGGGCCCAATTCCAGGTAAACTGGTGTAAAAATTAAGAATGCAGCAGAGATGAAAATGGAAACTAATAAATTTAAGAACTCTGCTCTGTCTTTAGGGTACTGGACCAAAAAGGAGAAATACACATACTGTGCACCATTTGTTTACAGCAGAAATACCATCAATGTGGTTCAGTCAAATCCACAGCATTCTATCTGCCAGCTGTGAGGAGGAAAAGGAAAGCAATTAAGCATATTATTAATCAAGACTTGAAGTGGCAGGTTTAAGCACCACATGATTCATGATATATAAAGAAAGATCTACATAATGTATTTTCTTCCTTCAAGTGAAAAATAAGCACAAAAATGTTATTTTTAAAAACTTCTATTTATTTATGGGATACTATGGATGTCCACTTGACTAAAGAATTATATATTAAATGTATTGAATTCAAAACGCCTTTTCCAATAATGATTCTTCAACTCTCTCCTTAACATGCCACCACACAAACACTTCCCATCACCCTCACAGTGATGGAAAACTTAGTTGAAGCACCTAAAGAAAACGGACTAAAGAAAGTAAACTATTTTCTTCTTATATTTACCAAGCCTAGACTGGTAAGTGGGTGACTACCTACTGGTATGGTGTCATCATTACCACCTCCAAAATACCAGCTCTTCTGCTCATGTACCTAAATGGACAATGATCATATCTTAATTTGTTTGGCTGAAACAAAACATAGGCTCTGCTTCCTATTAGAATCCAAGAGTCCATGGGCAATATTACACTTTAAGCCTTTTTGGTCATTACTGAGAAGTTTATTTTATTCCATAATAGCTGCTATTGAGAGAGAAAAGAGATAGAAGATGTAGAAACATCTAGGACTGAGGGTGATATCTTATGGAAGAAAGAGAACACAGAACAAAAATCCTAAGGTGCCAAACACAAATATACTACAGTATACAAGACCCTGTTCTTTCTGGCCTCTACCTATGTCTCTAGTCTTATCCCATTATACAGGGTCTGCAGAGGTAAGGATTGCTTGAGTGTGGTTGGTAGGGTATACAAATGTCTTGCACAAGATGGACAGCAATTTGAACATTTCACCTAAAAATGTCATATGGTATGCTTGAGTGTGATATTGTTATTTTATAGAATTACATACTTATGATTTTGTAATTAAAAGGAAGCATGATTAGTGCCAGACCCTGTATATTCCTGTCTACGCATGGCAATACAGCCATTTAGACTTTCTTTTCAGCCCCTCAAAGTTACCAATTCCTAGTTCTTTTTGGATTTGTCTATATGTTGTCATCTTATTAAGAATATTACCCCTCCCCCATGTCTCTCTTACCTAACCAACTTCCAATGATCCTCTAAGCCTTAAATGTTGCCTTCTCAAGGAACACTTTTCTAATTCCCCCCAAACAAAGTTAACTCCATTTATTTTGCAATATCATAATTCTGTGTCTGTCACCTTCAAAGCACTAAAATTAAATTGCAATTAAAATTATAATAAGAGCCCCAGCTGGTGTGGCTCAGTGGATTGAGCACTAGCCTGTGAACCAAGAGGTCACTGGTTCTATTCCCAGTCAGGGCACGTGCCTGGGTTGTGGGCCTGGTCCCCAGTAGGGAGCATGCAAGAGACAACCACACATTGATGTTTCTCTTCCTCTCTTTCTCCCCCCTTTCCCCTCTGTCTAAACATAAAATAAATAAAAACTTTAAAAAATTAAAAATTATAAGTATGTTTTCATAGTATTTAATTATAATCAAATAAATATTTGCCTACTTATGATTTAATACCCATCTCCTCCAATAGGAGAGGAATTCCATCAAAGGCAGATGATTTTATTGCCTGCTTATTCCCAGTGACTGGTCCAATATTCAATATGTAGTGTTTAGTCAATAGATAAAATATTTTCAGAATTTTGTAAAGATCTAACATTTTTACTTCCTTAAACTTGAGAGAAAACCACATAAACAGTGAAAACTCTAGTTCAATATTTCAGGAGAAAAACCTTGCCGAAATATTAGTGGGTTAGGTAGCAGTGTGTTCTGGGATTCTATCCTGTGCACAGCATATTTCTAGACATGTGACTGATCTATAGAGTTCCTAATCTCTTGGTTCAGCCAGTCAGATATGGTAGTTAAATGAGCAAATGTAACTAAAACTCAAACTTCAAATTCCAGAGACTTTGAGCACATCATTTGACCTCTCTGTGATTCATTTTTATTGAGTGCTTACCATACATATAATGTATTGTCTTATACACACACACACATACACACACATATTTTTAGTCTGTCTAGAAATAGTCCAGTCATTGTTAATATAATGAGAATATAGTAAAAATAGTTTGCATAACATCTATGTAACCTGAAGCCAAGGAGAGTGAAATGGAATGCACATGCATGAACAATGACAGCTTCACTGTACTAGTCAGTGGGGGCAATAGGTGTCATTGAGTGAGCATGTGCACTATGTGGCCACAGCATTCAAAATGACTGAGTGAGTAGAGCAACAAATCTGCATCAAATTTTGCATTAACCTTTAACATTCCTCTGCAGAAACTATTCAGAAGGCTGCTATAGGTAACTGGTTATTGGCAACTGCATCATGACAATGAGCCCCCTCATGCATCACATCTTGTGCAGAGTTTTTTGGCAACACATCAAGTCACTCAGGTGGCTCAGCCCCATTAAAGCCTGGATGTGATGCCCTGTGACCTCTGGCTTTTCCCAAAATTAAAATCACTTTTGAAAGAGAAGAGATTTCAGACCATCAATGAGATTCAGAAAAATACGATGGGGCAGCTGATGGCGATTGGGAGAACTGTGTGAGGTCCCAAAGTGCCTACTTTGAAGGAGACTGAGGGTCATTGTCCTACGTACAATGTTTCTTGTATCTTGTATCTTCTTCAATAAATGCCTCTATTTTTTATATTACATGGCTGGATTCCTCCTGGTCAGACCATATTTTTCATGCCTATTGAACATTACCTAAAAAACTAAGGAAATGCTAAAGTGAATGGATTTACTAGAATCTAGAGGAATTGATGAGAAAAGGTGAATAAGAGGGTGAATTTTAGGGGAAAATTTAAAGATAGACAGGGACAGACCTTAGTACAATGTTAAGAAGAGTACATTTTTAAAAGGGAAAAAAGAAGCCTGAAAACTCAGGGATAGAAGTAACTAAGTGCATTTAGATAAAAAGAAGAAGGTTTATTCTATGTGAATACATGCACCATGGAATAAAACCAGTAAAATGAGCAACAGGAGTTGAAGGCCCTGGGGCAGATGCTAAAGAGTTTGATTCAAGAGCTAATTAAGAGCTAGGATGGTTTCCTGTGTAGAGAGCAATCTGATTAAAATAATTTAGGGAAATGATAATTGTTGCTTTAATTAGAATAGATTTAGAAAGGAAGAGAAAATGTCCAGCTATGATTTGATCAACCAAAGGACTCAAAAAGAAAACTGAAAATTGAGAAAGTATGTTTCTAGGAAGAGATACAACAGAATTATATTATAGATTCCTAATGTATAATAACAGAAAGGATATAACCTAACAAAAAAATTAGGATATGCTTTTATGCTTGTTTATAATATAAATATGTACCTTATTAATATTTAATGCAGTTTATAATTCAATGCTCTGATTTTTTTTTGAGAGAAGAAATATCTCCTCAGACCAGTGTTACTCAGTAACAGGACACCCTTCCCCATCCTCTTTCAGCCAAATTGCTAGAACAGCCCACAATAACTGGTGACAAATTAGACCTATCAGGCACATCCGCTACTTTCAAGACATTAGCCATTAGGAGCTCAGCTGACTCACAGAATTCATTTTACATAGCTTACCAAACAGCTGTCAGGCTTCAATTTATTTTGTGTCACTTGAAAACCAAGAACTTAGAAGTTAAAAGAACCATATCACAAGGTTGACACCTTAATCTTACTCACCACTACTTTGGTGACTGACATTATTAAGAGATTAATGGGTACTTGTTCAATGATATTTTTATGTCTTATGAACACTGTTCACTATCAATTCTACTTTATCATCTGTACATTTGGTCATTTTCAATTATCAAGTGACCTATATTCATAAAAACACTGGATGTTTTGAATATATTATCTATAAGATGGACAAGCATCTATTCTTTGGGTGATAAATTATATCTAGACACCTCTCAGGAGGAAATAAGGAGAAAAATAACTTGCATTGAGTACAATGTATTGAGTTCTAAGATCTGTACAAGTGGCTACACATCTTATCTTATTTAGTCCTTTATTGAATTCTCTGAGGTTAAAATAACTATTCTCTTTATTTCAGGTGAAGAGGCTCAGGAAGGCTGAGGAATACACATAAGATCCCATGGCTAATAAATTTTGGAGTGAAAACATGGAGTCTACTTCACAAGCCTTGGGTACTCTCACATCACACTGCCTCTCTTCTAACATTTCTAGTCCTCAAAGCATGATCAAACATCACACAATACCATATTCACTACCCAACCGCAACCAGCTAGGGAAGACATGCACCCAGTCAACTGAGGAAACTTAATATAAGGGGCAGTAAGTAGCCAGTGAGGCAGAGATGGACGTCCCTCTTGCCCTAGAGAGAAATGGGGCATCATTGCTGTTTTCAGTGCCCTGCTCCAATGCTTATGTGATGTTCAGATAAAGATAGAATTGTCTGTGATCCTAAAAGCTTGTAATTTAATGTGTAAGACATACTGCTAAACAGTGGACCCACACAAGAATGAATGAGAAAACTGCTATTCCAGAGAGTAGAATCATTTTCTATAAGATATGTTTTGATGGAAGATTTCATTAAAATAGTAATAGAGGTAAGGGCCTAATGAATAGGTGGAGAAAACAGTATGAACAACTACCAGAGGTACAAAATGTTTGGGAAGAATGAACAAGCCAATCCAGATGTAGTGCAGAGAGAGAGAGAGGGAGAGAGAGAGAGAGAGACAATGTGTGTGTGTGTGTGTGTGTGTGTGTGTGTGTGTGTGTGTGTTGTAATCTGGAAGTAACAAATTCCATGACCCTGAATCCATACTATTGAATTTTAACTCTCTTCCATAAGCAGAGTGAAGTCACTAAAAGCTTTTATACCAAATAGTGACATAATAAGGGCTATATTACTATTATTACTATCACTCATAGTAGTAATAGTAATAAATAATGGTAACTTCTGTTAAACGCTTATAAAGCACAAGGCACTTTGCTAAGCACTTATGCATTTTTCATTGATTTCTTAAATTGGACTTATCAATTAGGAATAATTTTATTTCTGTTGGATAATGATGGAAACCAAGTCTCAGACATCATCACTTACTCAGGTTTTCACTGAGCAAGAAGCAGCTCCTGGGATCACACCCACAATCCGTCTTTCTCCAGCAATCTATGCCTAACTACTCTGCTTTTTTGTCTCTGCACTCCATATGAAAAATTAAATACAGAGAGGTGCAAGCTAGATCTCAGTGAGAGTTGTCAGAAAGACTAGTTGTTCACCCATGGGTATTAGGTATTTTCATTTCCTTCCTGTCTTCATGGAATTATTACAAAAGCAATTTGAGCCTTTCCTTCCCTTTTCTGTAGTTTGATATTCATTTCCTTGGTTTTCTATGTATGGCACACTGAGAAATATACTTGGAGAAGAAAGAGGAAAATTGAGGGTTTTTTTTTTTAATATTTTGCTTTCCACTAGCATTTATAAGGATCTCAAAGCCACTTACCACCATTGCCTCATTCATTCTTACCTCATCTCTGTTAGCGATACAAGGAGCAATTTCACTTACTAAAGGATGCTGTTTCTACTAACCACATTGTTTCAGTGACTGAAAGAAGACACACACCCCAAGATTCTCTAAGGTATGGTGAAAATCAGTAACAGTGTGGACTTTAAAACCCAGGGCTACAGATTGCAAGTCAGAGCTTTTAACTTGTTTGATAATACATAAGAAAAAATGGGTCTTGGTTGAAAAGAACAACAGTAAAATCACATTCTGGTCAATTCCTAAAGGGCACAGTTTTATTTTTTATGAGCTTTCACTTTAGTCCACCTTTTTTTTCTTGACACGTGATACTCAAGACAGTGGCAGGTTGGGAACTGAATTGGCCATGTAGACAAAAGTGATATTCTTAAGAATGGAGGTGTTAAAGCCTCAGTTTCAGCCACAGATCTGCCACTTATTGGCTGTGTGATCCTAATAAAAGCATTTGTCTTTGCTGACCTTGTCTTAGGACACAACTATTAAATGAAGACAGACATGGAAAGCAACCACCTCAAAGTTCCTATTTAATTCCAGTGTGTATTGTACCCATTCTGCTATAAATTGCTTTTTTGGAAAAAGTACTCACAATCTTTTTTCCATTCATTTAAACTCAAGAAACATGCATTGCCAATGTCAGCATCCAAAAACATACAGAGTAAATAAAGATAAGAGGGTATTCATGGTCCCTGCCTCAGGCTTTAAAGATCACATTTGTTTAAAGAACATAATGTCCTGGCTGGTGTAGCTCAGTGGATTGAGCGTGGGCTGCGAACCAAAGTGTCTCAAGTTCGATTCCCAGTCAGGGCACATGCCTGGGTTGCAGGCCATGGCCCCCAGCAACCGTACATTTGATGTTTCTTTTTTCTCTCTCTTTCTCCGTCCCTTCCATCTCTAAAAAATAAATAAATAAAATCTTAAAAAAAAAGCATAATGTGAGTGAAGCAAACAAGATCTGCTGGCTAAAACATGTTTAAGTTTTTCCTATGCAAAAATGAAATATTTCATTTGATCACTCAGCTGCCACCTGCTTTATGACCCTGGCTTGCCCACCTCATGTCCTTTGCTTTTCAGACAAACTTCTCAAAGTAATCATTCATCTCTCCAAATAAAAAAAAAAAAAACTTAGTGTCATCTTATTTCAGACTGTTTTATGTCGGGAATATGAATATGTTTTGCTTTTACTTGTGGATTTCATTGCTAGCTCCTTCTGCTAGACCTGACACTGGTGACCTCAGTTCTCTTCTTGAACCTCCGATCTTCAGGCTCCCATGAAACCCATCGCCCTATATTTCCTACTCTGACTTTTTCTAGTTTTCCCCTCCTTTCCAACTAACCCTTAAATAATTTCCTCTGGCTCTTCTTTTAGCACACTTCCATTCCTCTACACGCTTTTTTTAAAGACCTTAAACACTCTCATGTGGATAACAACTATGCTTACATTGAGACTCTGAAACCTTTTTGAAAGGTATCTAAAAATTGGCTACATATCTACATTAATGTCTTCTAGGCACCTTAATTCCAATGTTCAAAACTGTACTTGTCTTTCATCTGTACTAGTGACTATTTATCCCAGCTCCAAATTCACCCTTTTTTCCCTTGCTTTACGGTACTGGATCTGGACACTGTAAAAATCTCCCCTTCACCAGCTATGTTTTTTAGTTGCTAGACAGAATGCCACCCAATTCACAAGTCACTTAATAAAGCCAATTAAATCTTCAAATTTATGTGAGTGAATTTTGTTCTTTAGCACACATAATTATGTAGTTTCATAACACCACTACACACGTTTCCTGATCTAGATTGTTCTCCATGTGCCCTCACAGACCAAGAGGCTTCTTCCAAACTTATGTTCCATTCATTTTTGGTATTCTATTTAATATGTATTGTATTTTTTACATTACTTTTTGGTCCCCTTATACCCCCTACCCCCAGCAATCACCACACTTTTGTACATGTCCATGAGTCCTTTTTCCTTTTTGCTTAATCCCTCCACTCCTGAACTCCCCATCCCACTAGCTGTCATCCTGCTCTCCATCTATGAGTCTGTCCCCATTTTCCTTATTCAGTTTGTTCATTAGATTCTACATATGAGTGAAATCATATGGTATTTGTCTTTCTCTGACTGGCTTATTTCATTTGGCATAATTTTTTCCAGGTCCATCCATACTGTCATAAAATTTTCTTCTTTTTTTATAGCCGAGTAGTATTCCATTATATGAATGTCCCATAGTTTCCTCAAACCACAAGAAAACCAAGCTAGGATCCCTCCTCTTCACCCACTACTACAACTGTACTTGCAATACTGTATTTAAACAATTTGCATACATATATATCTACCTATTCATATTGTAAACTTTGGGGGGTTTAGGAATACATACCTAGCATTTACCATCATGTCTATCACATCCTTAATGCTAAAAAAATACTGCTTGAACTAACAATAAATTGCATAATCTAGTACTGTATTAGGTGTTTCCATACATTTAAATCTGAGTTTGATGATAACATTCCATTTTTTAAATATTTTTTCTTTTATTGATTCTAGAGAGCGGGAAAGTGAGGGCAACAGAAAGGGAGAGAAACATCACTGTGAGAGAGAAACATCAATCTGCTGCCTCCTGCACACACCCTGACCAGTGCTGAACTCGCAACCCAAGCATGTACCCTAATGAGGATACAATGTGTGACCTTTCGGTTTGCAGGATGATGCCAAGCCAACTGAGCCATACTGGTTAGGGCACATCCCATTTTTAAAATTAAGAATCCAAGGCTCTTGCCTACCTTTTTTTAAAAATTAAGAATCCAATATCAAAAACCTTGCCTACCTTTTTAAAAAAAATTTATTTTTACATTTTTTATATTTTTTCAATTATAGATTCATTTTTTTGTATTGTTTCAGGTATACAATGTAGTGGTTAGTCAATCAAATACTGTACAAAGTGTTCCCTCCAATATGTCAGTACCCAAGCCTTGCCTTCTTATTGGGAGTGATATTGTCTCCAAGGAAACAAAAACTATTTCTTGGTGAGGGGGATATCTTAACGATTACAATGACTCCCTATTTGACAAAATCGTATTCTGTCATTGAGTTGGCTAGTTGGCTTGGGTGTCACATGAGCGCAAATGACACTGAGTTCATATAACATGCACAAAGTGTACATAAAATTATTGCTACAAAACTATGCTAAATAAATACCTGTGATTCGAAGGCTTTCTCTAGGATGATTTTGCACAGTCTTTAAGTCATATGATGAGGGTCTGTGCATGTCTACTGGCCACTGTTGGTTGTCCTGTGGATATTATCTGATATCCTGTGCTTTTGTGTGTGACTCGAGCTTTGAAAATTAAGTAAATGACAGTATGTATTTTATTATTTAATTTTATAAAAATTATTCAACCAAACATTATTTTGCCCAGTATTAAAAATAAAAAGTGTTGACAATATTTGAATAAATACTTAGCAGCTAGTTAAGAGTTATTTTCTCACATCAGGGAAAGCTAAAACTTATGTTCACTAAAATACTTCTAGGAATTTTTTTTTATTGTTTTATTTTACTTTTGTTGGAAAAATAATTGGTTTGAATAATTTTTCCAAAATTTGATTACATTGGTATTAGTATTATATACTTACATAAATGGCTAATTTATTATATCTACACATTATAATTTGACACATTATAATTTATATAAGTAAATAAATTACATTAAGTTGTTCAACAAATCCAGTTAGAAAGTTAAATGTTAATAGCTTTTTAATTTTTAATTTTTAACCTAAAAATGTTACATAGCCATTCTTAACCCTGTACTGAGTAAAGAGTAAGCCTTCTGCTTACTCTACATATAAAGCACAGTACACATGCATACACACAGTATATAAACATATACAACACGTTTGGCATTATTAAAATTCCATGGAGCAGTAATTAGGAAAATATGTCGAAGAAGGTCTTAATGGGGCAATAATGAACAACAAGGTTGACGAACATTGTTTTAAATCACACAGGAAGTGAAGAAGCTGGCACTCAATCATATTTTGTAGTTGCAGTTTTTTTTTTTTTATCCCAGCTGGCTCCTGGCTATCAGAAATCTGATGGAAAAGTCATTCTACCAAAAGACCATGTTGATTTTTCCACCTCTGCCTGGGGCCTCCAGTACCTGTACCTTCTTTTTCTTCTTTATTTTTTAAGATTTTATTTATTTATTTTCACAGAAAAGAAAGAGAGGGAGAAAGAGAGGGGGAGAAACATCGATGGAAGAGAAACTCATCAATCTGTGGCTTCTCATATGTGCACACACCGAGACCAAACCTGGCCAGCAACTCTTGGCCTTGTGGAACAAGGCCAAACCAACTGAGCCACCATGGTCAGGGCTCCAGCACCTTCTTAATGGCCTATGATTATTTGCTCAGCATCCAAAGCATTTTCACCCCAGACATCATGGGAAATGGTCTTCTCAAGACCAAATACTTTGCAAATCACAGGAGACCTAGAGCTTTACTTAAAATTCTATAATGTGCTCTCCTGCCATCTGTGCCAAACAGGAGCTGATTAAAGAAGAGTTTAAATAAAGTGAGCTCATATTAAAAGAGGGATCACATACAAGTAGACCAATTCACAATTCTAATGAATGTCTAGGCCTGGAAGGCTGCCCCCAGACAGGCATCACAAGGTATTCACCAACAGTGCAGGTGAATGTGGTTGAATTTCCCCTTGAAAAATCGCACAAACAAAAACCTGTACGCCTTGTGTAGAAGCCCGTGATGCCCTTCCATTTATCTTCCCCACTACCAGAAATTTTAGTGTATAATTAGAGCCCTCTAATGCTTTTCAGAGAAGCCAATCAGTCATAGACCTCATTCAGTCATTCTACCATGACTTAGCACAAAATCACACAAATGCAACAGAACCATTTACCCCTTTGTTAATTGAGGTTACTAAAAATTACTAAGCAATGATATATCATCTAATTAACACAATGTGAAAGACCCACAAAAATAGCAAATTGTACTCTTTGGCCATTCCAGAAGCTGAAACTAACAACCAAGAGTGAAAAACAAGTGACTCTAGGCCAAGGGCTGGTATGGAGTATTTGGTCAAACATTATAAATTTGCCATCATGTTCAGTTTGAAATTACACTAGCAAGTGGAGATTTGTAATGAATCCTCTAAAAAAGCACCCTGGGAAACTAGATAGAGATGACATTGTTTTAAATTAGTATGTCTTGTTTCCTGGAAGATGTGAGGAAATAAACTTTGGAGAAGATAATTAAGAGTTGACTATATACAACTTCCACCGTAGCAGGACTAATTAGGAAAACAATGCACTACAAACTGACTTCCACCCAAGGGCTTCCTTCACAAAAATACAGAAGAGACAGAAATTTAAGTGTTTCAAGACAGTTCACAGCATCCCCCAGTTTTGGTTTGTTTTACTCTTCATACAAATGTAATAGAAACTTTGGCTTTCAGGCATTCTTCTAGGCACAGAGGCTAGAAGGAGGCTTACACACAATAAAATATCTAGGTCCTCAAAATTCACAACTAAATGGGATATCAGGTCATAAAAGTTAATAAATACAATAAAAGTAAGTGCTATAAATAGAGGAATATACGAAGTGTTTTCAGTGCAAAGAGCAGTTAAAGACTGAACATTTAGGGAAGTTGCAGCAAGTTTCATAGAGGTAGTCACATTTGAACTTCATCTTGAAAAATTAATGAATAATTTTTTTCCAGATAAAAAATCAAAGAGTATTTCTGGCAGAAGTTTGCTAATAAAAAATAAAAGAATGTATGTGTGTGGAACAATTAGAAAACAGTTAAGTCTGTCTGGACCAATGGCTATCTCTGTGGGTAATAGATGAAGCTGGAGAGGTAATTTAAGGTCATTAAGATTACAAAAAAAAACTGAAGTGAACCAAATATAGGAATATAAGACTATATCTAAAATCTAAATCAATCCATAATAATTTCAATAAGTGGGGAAGCAGATACAAATCTCACATGCAGAAGAATCCCAAAAACATTATGTAAATATTCCACTCTCAACAAGATGTATTTTTACTCCCCTTCCTTAAATTTGAGAGAGTGACTTTCTTCCAAGAATATAGTGTGGAAAAAGTGAAAAGATAGTAACTAATAGAGAAATCTCACCAACTCTACCTCAGCCAGATGATTAAAGTCACTATCAACAGTGATAAGTTTGAGAAATTTTTACATCCAAGTAGAAGCCTAAAGAGACATGACAACTAAATATAATTTGGTAATATTGATGGGATCCTGAAACAGAAAAAAAAAACTGGTAAAAACTAAAACACACAGACACAGAATAAAGTATGGACTTCAGTTAATATTAATGTGTCAACATTTATTCATTAAGTGTTACAAATGTGCCATACTAGTAATGTAAGATTTTACTAATAAGGGAAATTCAGGTGTAGGGTTTATGATAACTCTCTGTACTATCTTCACAATTTTTTAATCTAAAAAATAAAGTTTATTTTTAAAGTGTGAATTGAACAGTCTTTCACATATAACAACCAGGTCAAAAACAGTATTTATTCAATAAAAAATGGTTGAGCAGTCAGCTTAGTAGATCTAGTCTCATATTAAGCAAAAGTAGGACTTTATCTTCTTCCATAGTCACATTTTGCTCATATTCATTTTAAAAGTATAATCCAGCCTCTGAAGTCTCCCTAAAGGATTTGTTAAAGATGTGTAGCTTTAGTCACTTCTCATGTCATCTTTCTGATTAGTGTAATGTCTTTTTTTTATTTCTTTTACAGTTGTTCAAGTACAGTTGTTCAAGTACAGTTGTTCAAGTTTTCCCCATCTTCCTCCCAGCATGCCCCATTGCCCTACCCATCCCCCCCACTCCCCATTTCATACCTAACAGGGGAACAACCAAAGACATTCTAAAGTTACAGAGTTAAAATCTAAAAGTAAGCTCCTGAAGTCAGATTTTTTGACAGTGGGTCTATAAAGTCGCCGGGGGGCAGGTGACTCATAACTGTGGCCACTTCCATAGGTGATATAGATTATCACACATATCATGAATAAGTGAGTAGTTTCAGAGTAGGATGTCAGACTCATTTTTCAGTTATATATGGATAAAAGCATATCCTATGTTTGGGAGGTAGTTTCAAAAATGAATATTTTCTACTATTTCTCTATAAATAATTAAAATATTCTAAAAATTTAATATTTAACCATCTAATATCCTTCAAACTAGCATTTTTACTTGCAGAAATATAAAATTCTTTAATAGAGCACATATCCTTTTTAGAAGATATAAAGGAAGGGTTACTACTAGAACTGCACCCTTGAAATTTACTAAACTATTGGTCTACTTTCCTTTAAGAAACAAAATAAAACATTTTACAGTGAAATAGCATACATACAGGAAATACATAAAATATACATGTTCAAATTAGTAAATCATCATGATTACCAATTGAACCCACCATCCAGGTCAGATTTAGAACAATCGACAGCATCACTGAAGGTCTAAGCATGCTTCTTCCCAATTACAAAAGTCTATTTTCCTAAAAAAATAATTACTATTTTGAATTTATGTTGATTAACTAATAGTGTTAGCTATCAGTGTATATCTATGATGTTATAGATATTTTTACAGTATGTATTACACCTGTTTTTTTCTTCTACTAAAAATTACATCTGTGAGATGCATCCATATTGTAGTATGCATCTGTAGTTTATTACCTATATTGCTGTATGGTATACCACTGTATGAAAATATCACAATTTGTTTAATAATCCAACTGTTCAAAGAGATATGAATTGTCTCCAACTTGGGGGTTATGATTACTAATTTCTCTATTCTTGTACATATTTTTTCATGCATACAGTCATGTATTTCTGTTTGTTACACACCTAAAAGTGGCATTGTTGGGTGCACAGACATGCTTACATTCAACTTTAGTAGATAATATCAAACTATTTTCTACAATGGTTGTGCTCATTTACAAAAGCATCAACACTGTTTGTGATAATTCCCATTGATCCACATCTTTGTAAACATTTATTGTATTAGTCATTTTATTTTAGCAATATCACATCAAAAATCACATTTTGATATTGTGATTTTAATTTGCATTTCTCTAATAATTACTGAGATTGAACACAATTTCATTTGCCTACTAAGATATTATATTGTTTTTGTGAATTGGCTGTTCATTCTTTCACACACTTCCCCTAATGATTTATCAGTCTTCTCATTGATTTGTAGGAATTTTAGATAAGAGTACTTTGACAGTTATATGGGTTGCAATATTTTCTCCCATTCTATGATTTGCCTTTTCACTCAATGATTACATTTGGTAAACAGAAGTGCTCAGTTTTTCTAGAGTCAAATTAATCAATTCTCTAATTTATCATCTCCTATATATTTAGTGCTTTATGTGTTTTTGTATAAAATTGCTTAACCACTGCAAGGCCATGGAGACAGCCTTCATTCATCTTCTAAAATCTTCATTGTTTTGCCTTTAATAAATGGAATTTATTTTTGTATGTAGTGGGAGATAAGAATGGAGTTTCATTTTCTTCCAGGTGGACATCCATTATTCCAGTATTTTTACTGGAAAATAGTCCCTTTCATACTGCTCTGCATTACAACCTTTATCATGCATCAGAAGTATATATCAGATGAGACTAATTTTAAAGGATCTCTCTTATTCTCTAATTCTGAGGGGTCTTTCTTCTATTCTCTTATTCTTTTTTCCCTCTCATTGTGAGCATACCATGCTGTCTTAAATTTGGGGCCTTTTCTTAAACAATATATATTAGAATGAGCTTCACTCCTTTTATCTTCTGTATGTAGTGTCTTGCTGTGTATGATATCTATATAGATATATAATAATAATTATTATTAGAATAATTCCACTATGTTCCCCTAAAAAATAGTACTATGGATTTGATCAATGAGATCCTTCTGGGGAAAACTGAAGGTCTTCAAATCTATGAAAATTACATATCTCTCTTTTATTTAGGTTTTACTTGATTTTTCTCAATAATGATTAGAACTTCAGAGATAGTGGAGGAAAAAAATCCTACAATCATTCAGGTAGTAAAAACAATTTAGCTATAAAGAGGCTTCAGATTTGTCTTGAATAATCCAACACATAAAAAACACCCAGGGAACTATGTTATAGTAAAACATATTTTGACAGAAAAGTTTTACCTATGAGATTGTTTTTCATGTGGAAAAATAACATATTTATGAGTATTAAAGGCTTTAAAACAACCATTCATATCATCTAAGAAAATTTCTTGTAGGTATATTCTAGCTGATAAAAATAAAAAGTAAAATCAAAATCTCAAGAAAAAGAAAGTCAAAATTAAAAAGAAATAATATTGAGCACTGAAACCAATTAAATATCATTTTATATACAAATAATTACTAAAATGTGTTTTTAAAAAAGATATCCTAAGAATAATTCTTGAAATCTAAAATAGTTGTGATAAAAATAATCATAATAATAACGAAGTCTAATAATTTCTCTTCTAAGAAGTATGTCAGAAAGGGGGAAAACATGGTAGGTAAAAGAAAAATTTCTCCCCTCAATATGGGTAAGCCATTTTTTTTATATTTACATTTTTTTATGTGTTGATTTTAGAGACAGAGAGGAAGGCAGAGTAGGGGAGATAAGACATAAATTTGTTGTTCCACTTTATTTATGCATTTATTGCTTGATTCTTGTATGTGCCCTGACCAGGGATCAAAAGAGAACCCTGGCATATTGGGACAATGCTCTAACCAACTGAGCTACCCAGCCAGGGTGCCAATCATTTTTAATATTTACTGACTATAATAATTAAGTAACTAGAGATTTAAAATGTCTTTAGTAAATTTAAAAGCAAGTATTAGTTTACTTAAAAATAATTTCAGAACTAAAATCTAACAAAACACAATCCCTTCCTATGTGATAAAACCTAGTAGGAATTGGGGATATAGTGACTAATATGACATAGTTCCCTGCTCCTAAGAGTAATAAAGTCTAACAATGAAAATGAATAATTAAATGTCACTGAGGTCTTTTTGTAATATTTTACATTGTCTAGTTGAATAAGCTAATATTTTCAAAACAAAGCAATGATAATAATTGTCAGCCATTACTCCTTTTTGAATCTGAAGAAAATATCTGTACTTTCAATCTTAAAGCACAACACTTTTGTCATAGTCTTCACAGTCCAGTGTACTCTTACACTCACAGTACATTTCAGGATAAATGCTAAATTTTCAATGGAAATACTTAACAATATTTAGAACATAAAATTTATACTTAAAAAAGAGATCCACATATCTCAACTGTTTCACATATACTTAAATGTTTTCCAGTAACTGAATTATCAGTTTCTAAATTTAAATTTATTAAAATTAAACAATATTTTAAAATTCAGACCAGTAATATCAGCCACACATCAAGTGCCCAGTACATGTGACAAATGTAAAATAATTTACTAATAATTTTATATGGGTTACATTTGAAAATGATAATACTGTGGATATATTGTGTTAAATACATTGTTAAAATTTAAAAAGCATAATACTGACATTTAATACAAATAACAAAATGAACGTATTTTGAAATAATTTTATTCATTCTTGGTCAAACAAGGTTTTTGGTATATTAAATTTTAGCAGATTTTCACATAACTTTTTAAAACGTTTTATTAGTTAACATGGTATTGCATTTATAAATATTCAAACATTGAACCATCTCTCACAGCTAAAACAAACCTCACAGTGGTTTTGGTGGTTTTTTTAATTGACTGCAGGGTTCAATTACTAATACTCTCAGATTTTAATTATAAGTATTTACAGATGCTATTACTTGTGTTATATTTGTTGTATATTTTTAAAAATTGCCTGGTGTTCACATGAGAATTAATTCTGTTGATCTTAAAAATAAGAGTGAAGCACTGAAATTGCTTTGCTTGCCATTTTAATAGAAGGATTGTGAACTGGGAACCTTTAAAAATATTGTCTCCACCACAAATGCATACCCCTGTTTTTGTGCACTCAAAGTATCTTCCATTATTCAACCTATATTCCTTATTCTCTGGTTTTTCTTTTTATAAAGTTTATAGCATCATTCGGTATTTCAAAAAATATATATGTATTGTATTCAAGTCCTGTTTTTTTTGCTTTAACTCCTATGCATTAACCATAATTAACTCCTAAAGTATGTTATATGTGTGTATAAAAATATATTGTGATTTATGTAACTTTTGGGCATTTATTTGTTTCACTTAATATATTGCCATGATCTATCCATTTTGCTATTGTACCATTTTTTTCTATTTACTTACCAATTTTTTTATCGATAGCTAGATTGTTTACAATTTTGTTATTGTTGTTGTTTTGAGCAAACAGTGTTGCTTTGAAAATTCTTGTATACAACCCTTGTACTCTTCAGATCTGGTTTTGGATAAATACCAGGAGGGGATGTCTTCAGCCATAGGTTTCTACATGGTTAACTTTAGGAGGTAACACCAAACTGTTTTTCAAAATGATTTCATCAATTTATACTTGCTTAAGTAATGGATCAGAAAGTCTTTGCACTGTCATTTTCATCAGTACTTGGTATCTTCAGATTTTTAGATATTTTGTTATTTGAATGAGTACAAACTAGACAGAGATTTATTGTGGTCTGTGTGTTTCCCTGATCACCAAAACAATATATTTTTCTGACTACTGTATAAAAATTATTTTATATGTTTGCATTTTGGTTTCAATTGAAGAGCTTTTTATGCCACTAGACCAGGAGTATTTGATATGAATAGTAAAATTTAAAAATAAATTATATTTTTCTGTCTAAGATTATTTAAAATGTCAGTCACAGAATCACTGAATTCCATTTTATATATAACTATGCCGTAATAGTGTTGGCTCTGAGATGTAAATGAGAATTTAAGTTTAGAATAAATTTTCTAGCTAATGAATCAAAATGATCAGTGAGATGATTGATTACATTCATATATATCTTAATCATACAGCTTTACGTGCCTCAAAGATTCCACTTAAACTTAAAATCCAAGTTATTTTTGAGATGATCACATTTTCAAGGTGATACAAAACTGAAAAGTAGTAAAAACATCGATTATAAAAATAAAAGCTTATATATAAATGTATACATACTTATATTACACATTTAAATACTATTGAAATAATGTTGAAATTATTTATCTTGTGACAAAGATCTCCTTGTTGCAGAGATTGTGTGATCTTACTATAGACTACTAAGTCAGAAAATAAAATTAAATAAAATACATAAAACAGAATAATATCAAAATGCGATGGGTTTTAATAAAGGAAAGAATAAAAGATGACAGGGAGAATAGCCCTAATTTTGGTGAATGGGAAATCGTAACTTGTAATAGCCCTCTTGCCTAAAAGGTAAAGTATAGTCTTTATAGTTTTGACCACAAATATATTTCCAGCTATATCCTCCATCAGACCTTTCACTCCAGTTTCTGTTTTATTCAGTATATGATATGTAAAGTGAGACCACAATTTTTCCAGCAGGTACCTGATAATAGGTGGAGCCTGCTTCCATTTCTCTGCTATTTTTTGTAATTTATAAACTGTAAACATAATATTATTACTTAGTATGTTATTATTTATATGGCCATTTTGTTTTCCCCTTACTTGGGGAAAAGCAGTAGTTGGATTTTAAGATTGCTTCTATATAGTCTTTCCAACTCTACTATAATTTTTAAACTTCCTCTATCATAATTCCTTCCTAAAGGTTTCATAATTTTTTCTTATGTGTGTTTAACTTGTACAGTTATTTAAATTTATCAACTGAATTCACTCATGTTTCTGTTTTGAAATCTGTCAAGAATAAATTAGTATCAACAAAAGTATTTTGTTTATAAAATGTCAGCCTTATGATTTGAAAAAGTGTTCAGCTTCTATTGCTTCGGGCATAAAATTACATTGGAAAGGGAAGCACACCTTAATGAACCAAAGCCATTCTGATCCAAAGCCATTCCCTGCACAAACTAGTTCAGCACTGACAGTGTTTTCTGCTGTGTAAGCTGCATCACCACCCTAGCTCACTGCAGTCCTGACCGGAGTCCTACCTGAGCACTGTTGGGAACCGCCCTGCCTGGTATCAGAAGCTGTAGCTTCCGCCTAGGCTAAAGCTAAGGAAACACCCTTGGAACTGTAAGCCAGCAAGGAGACAAAAGCTTATCTCCCTGGCAGGAGTACTGTTTCTGCTGCTTCATTCATAACTGAACCCCAAAGCTTGGTCAGTTAGCCAAAAACGGGTAAGATTCCCCAAGGGGGGAACGATCTCAGACAGGCACGATCACGTGGGAGGTCCCCCAAAAGAAGGACTTTGGGGGCTACAGCAAAAGGGGGTGATAGACCCTCGCTCCTCAGCTTTGACATAGCCTGAGTTCTCATCATCTGGGAGAAAAATCTCCTTATCTCTTGGTTGCCTTAGTTCCCTTGCTCCACCTAAGCCTGAAACAATGACAGGGTGGTGCAGCTCTGTGCTGAAAAGGGCGGATTCCCCAGGTAATCAGGCCTAAGAAAGAACACGTAAATTACTGTGAAACTTCCTTTGTTTAGAATGCTCTCAGTTGAATGAGAAGGGTCCAAGGAGGAAGTTAGTTTGTTCCTCAAAGTCTTACAGCTCTTTGACCCTGACTCAAAATAGGCCCTCAGACTTCCTTGTTTTCTATGGTTCCTTACTTCCTCATAATGAGTACTGTACTTTACTTGAATTATTATGCAAAACAAGCCCAATAAAAGCAGGTTTGGATGGTAAATCGGCGTGCTCCCCACTAGAGGGGGTGGCCATTCTGTCCCTACTTCTCCACAGAAACTAATCTGTCTCTGCGCATGTTTTTTCTTGTGTGTTTTTCGACGAGCCATTCGCAGCGTTCCGTGATCACTGCTGGCCGGTGACCCACGCATCAGAGCATGACAGTCAGCGAAGAGAGACACAAATGTGGAGCAAATAAGATAACATCCAGGAGAGAAAATAAGTCCAATTTATAAAACAAAATATGACCAGTATGTTCTTATTGTAATGTAAGAAAATTATTAGTAATGCTTCTGATCTGTGTCCAAATCCATTCTGGTTCTTGTCTACCAATATTTTAAAATTAGTTGGTGTTGTGCTGTGATTTCGAAGGTGAAAGGAATAGAGTAGGAGTTGCACAGCTGTTTACAGTTTTGGTTTATAGCTCTGGGACACCCCATTCTGGAGACATTTCGTTCCGGTTCATTTTAACAGTAATTAGAAGTACCCCCATAACGAGGAGCTTGCTGTTGAAACAACTTCATTAGTTTGTGTGATTTTATTGGTTTCCTTTAGGGTGAGGAACTAGAACTAATAGATGTAATTTAATAGGGAAATTACTGAAGGAAAAAAGATTCCACTGAATCTTAAATGAGGCATTAGACAGAAGGTTCCCTTCCAATAATGAACTATAAGCAAACCATGTGTACCTAGAAAAATTTTTTACATGAATGCATATAGATTAGCATGAAAAGACCATTTCTGTTAAATGTATAAGTATTGCTTAAATAAAACATGAAGTATCCACACTGAAAAACATAAGTAAAACTAGAATAAATTTGTCTATTTAAAGCATTTTTCTTCACACTGTATTTAAAATGAAGTAAAGTCAACACAGTTGGCCTTTGAAAAATTTGTCCTCCTTTAGATAAAGTGGCTAATTCATTTTTCTAAGCTTGCTTTTCCTCTTGTTTCCATTCTATTATTCTCTTTTCTTTTGTTCCTCACATATCAGCTCCTTAAGTAGCAACACTTTCTTTGTCACTAAAAGGATTAATGGGCCGATATTATCACCTCTGGTACACACCTGACTTCCTATCTGCAGAATACTTTATAATCATTTAGGATTGTTTCCTCCCACTTCCAATACTACACGGCTCAGCATTACTTTCAGTAGTTTAGAGATGATAAAACGGGTCCAGGAAGGAACTTACCCAAGATTTCAAAGCAAATTAGTAACATGGGATGTAACTGTCTACGCTTTTTCTTAGAGACCATGTCAGGACACTGCCATCCTTTGGAAATGATACTCATTATAATAAAGGGAATGTTTTAAATTTTTAAAATGTGTGGAACTCATGGACAAAGCCAAAGAGGGGTAGGATTGAGGGTGGGATGTGGGGTTTGGTGGGTAAGGGAGAGTGGTTGGGGGAAAGTGGAGACAACTGTACTTGAACAATAAAAAAAGAAAAAAGAAATTCCACAGTAATTTTAAAAGATTTTATTTATTTATTTTTTAGAGAGGGAAGGGAGGGAGGGAGGGAGGGAGAGAGAGAGAGAGAGAGAGAAAGAGAAACATCAATGTGCGATTGCTGGGGGTTCTGGCCTGCAACCCAGGAATGTACCCTGGCTGGGAATCAAACCTGGGACACTTTGGTTCCCAGTCCACACTCAATCCACTGAGCTACGCCAGCCAGGGCAAATTCCACAGTAATTTTATTGACAACATTCAGAATATAAAAACGATTGAGTACAGCTTCTTTTTGTAATAAAAGTATTTTTTATTTATTTTTAATCAAATTTGCTGGTATAATATTAGTTATTAAAGTTATAAAGGTTTAAGTGTGTAATTCTATAATAAGGGATGTATATTGTGTTGAGTGTCCACCACCCTTAGCACCCTCCACTCATAGTCAGGTCTCCTAATGTTTCCTTTGAATATTAAATGTGCTTGAGATGCTTTTTTTAAAGTAATGTTACTTTTTATTTTTGTTCAAGTACAGGTGTTTTCATTTTTCCCCCACCTCTCCCCCACCACAACCATCCCCACTCCCCACCCTTGATTCCACCCCCCACCATGGTTTTGTCCATGTGTCCTTTATAGTTGTTCCTGAAAACTCTTCCTCCTTTTCCCCCCAGTATCCCCTCCCTCCTCCCCTCTGGTTACTGCCAGTTTGTTCTTAATTTCAATGTCTCTGGTTCTATTTTGCTCTTGTTTGTTTTGTTGATGAGGTTCCACTTCTAGGTGAGATTATATGGTATTTGCCCCTCACCGCCTGGCTTATTTCACTTAGCATAATGCCCTCCTGTTCCAACCATGCTGTTGCAAAAGGTAGGAGCTCTGTCTTTCTGCTGCATAGTATTCCATTGTGTAAATGTACCATAGTTTTTTTATCCACTCATTTACTGATGGGCACCCAGTGTGCTTCCAGCACTTGGCTATTGTAAATTGTGCTGCTATGAACATTGGAGTGTAATGCAGGAAAAAAGTATGAGTTTATAATGCCTGGGTCTTTAAAACAGGAGCAAATACAGGAGAGTGTTTATCTTCCAGCTTCCAACAGGCCCTCCAGGTGCAAAATGATAAACTTTTATGACAGGTATGCCTCAAAATCTATGAGTTGTAAGTTCCATGGAGCAGGAACTATGTCTGTCAAGCTGATTTTCATAATCTAAATATATAGCACAGTGCCTGAAAACAGCTAGTTTTCCATAAATATTGATTGAATAAATATTGGGACAAATAAAAAATTAATTTAAAAAGTATGATCAACTCTACGGTGACCTTCAGTAGCTAGAGTTTTTCTCACTTTGCTGAAAAGTATGGTATCTGGGAACATTCTTCCCACTTCATTTCCACATTTTACATTCCCAATCATTCCTCCCTATGGCAATCCAATTTCTATCTTCTCCATCTCCCCTTTCCCACCCTTGCAAGGATGCAGAATAACAAACTCTCTTCCAACTACCTTTTTCATCTCTATCTCTATTAGGTGACCTCTTACTTTGGAATTTCTCAGGTCTTGGGTCAGTAGACATCATCGACATTGAGTGCAAATCCATATCCCTCTTCTAGTGTAAATGATTTAGATATCAAAAGAAAAATATAAAAAATAATAGGAATCTGGGAGAACTAAATCCCTCCCTGTGGGTGAGGGTGCTAAGGACAATATTTCCTAAGGAAGTAGTAAAGATTTGGAGTCATGTAAAAAACTAAAAGAGGAAGAAAAAGAAGAAATTGGGGACCACTCAGAAGACGATATATTTTGTGAAGAGATCAGCTGCTTTGCTGTTTTCTCTTTAGGCACGTGCACAAAGATAATGTTCTCTTTATGTTAACTGTTCTGATGCCATGTTGTAATTGCCTTTTGAAATTATCACAAGTCATTGGTAAAGAACTTAAAATTCTCTTACACAGACTATTGCTATAGTCCCAGTATGCCCAAAGAGAAAGATTATAAATGGGAAAGTAAGACTCCTAACCATGCTCAAAAAACATCATTCTTGAAGGTGGTTTAAGAAACAACCCAGCACACCAGATATAGTAATCCTCAACAGAATAGAAAGAATTTTTCCATGTGTACAACTCAAAAGAACTGATATAACAGAAGATGGCAGTTGTCTCTTAAAATAAATTCCTGTATTTCTAGACCTCTGAAAAGGGTGGCACTGTGTAGACCACATGAAAGAGGAAAATGTGAAGTCCGAAGACAAATAAGCAAGGAGAATTTCCTTGTAGCTCAGCGTCTGTTCCGAATGTCAGCAAAATGGAAGATTCTATGTGCAATGATAACACTAATAACAAGCTCATCTTAATATGTAATTTAAGGTGGTCCAGTATAAACACAACAAAAAGGCAACTGTGTGCAATAAGTGGCTTGCAGTATATTTATAAAGCTATTATACAATAAAGATAATTTTCCTCTTAATCACTGAATCTTTAGAATTAAGGTGTTAAATGTAATTCATTATAATAACAGAAATTCTAGAGCATTAATGGAAAATAAGTTGCATGCAAATTCATATGCTGTTTCATCATAAGATATGGTAGGCCCCTGTATTTATTTGTATAAAAATTTAAGCAGATTAATGAGAAGAATAATTTACTAAAACATTTTTATTTTCTCAACTATTCCCCAGATTAGCCTGTAACTCCAAATACACCTTCTGGTTCTATAAATTTGATAGGACAGTCCCTTACTGCCACAATAATTGTGAATAACAAGTTACCTTAAAACACAATGGCATGAAACAACTAAGTATTTATTTCTTATTTACAAGTCTGCAGGTCAGCTTGGTTTTGGCTGTTCCAAATTGGGCTTAGAAGGCTAGGCTCAAGAACCATGGGTTGGGTCCAAGACAGTTCCTGGCATCTGTCATTTTTCTTTAGCTAGTAGTTACCTGAGTCACATTCTTTTCACAGTGAAGTTTAAGAGCTCAAGAGGGCAAACTCAACCATGCAAATCCTTTCAAGCCTCCCTATAAGTTGCATCCTCTAAAATACCTCAACCAAAGCAAGTCGCATGACGAAGCCCAATGTCTGTGAGGCACAAAAGTATACTCCTATCATGAAGTCAGTATTTCCTGATCAGTTACTTAATGTACCATGATAAGGAAAGAATTCCCTAGTGAAAATATCTGTATTGAAAACTTAGTAAGGACACCTGAAACTGCAAGAAAAGAAGGATCTTAAAAATGGCAGAGAACGGACTTCCGGCAAGATGGAGGAATAGGTGGTCGCACCGTACCTCCTCGTGCAAACAAGATTAGAAAACCAATAATTTACAACAATAATTTACTATCAGAATAACACCCAGATCCGGCAGAGGATTTATCTGAATGGAAGTCGGGCAGCCAAGAAGTTGAAGTAGACGCATTCATCCGGACTGGTAGGAGAAGACGAGCTGGCGGGCGCGGGGCTGGCTCGGGTCGGCAGCGCGCGGAGGTCAGGGGAAGGTTTGGCGCGAAATCGGCGCAAAAGCCATCGGGCGTGTAAGAAGGCAGCGGTGATCCCTGAGTACGCAAGCTGCAGCTGGCAGACCCAGAGGGGCAGCGATTGCGGACCAGGGCAGAACTCGCAGCCCGGAAACCCAGACAAGGGTCTGAGTCCAGGGGAACGGAACTACCGCCATTGTTTTCTCCCGCCCCGCTCCCGTTCCCGCTCCCGCTCCCGCCCCCACATATAACGTCACAATCTAGCGACCGGGGTGCCCAGCCCTGGTGAGCACCTAAAGCTCCGCCCCCCACCATAACAAGAGCCACCAGACCGGGAAAAAAAAAAAAAAAGGAGAGAAAGGGGGAAAAAAAAAACCATGTTTTCAACAGAGCAAATCAATCCCCCAGGACTCATCCTTTTGAGCGACCAAGAATTAGCCAATCTATCAGATGCGCAGTTCAAAACACTGGTGATCAGAAAGCTCATGGAACTGGTGGATTTTGGATGAAATTTAGATGAAAGAATGCAGATTACCATAAAACAGATGCAGGAAGACATACGGAGGAGAGCCAATAGTGAAAGGAAGGAATATGAGTCTCAAAACAATACAGTGGACCAGAAGGAAGATAGAATCAACCAAGCAGGAAAGCATGATGAAATAAGAATTCAAAAAATTGAGGAAAAGATTAAGAGCATCCAAGACACCTTTAAACGTTCCAATATCCGAATTATAGGGGTACCAGAATCGGAAGGGGAAAAGCAACAGATTGAGCACGTATTTGAACAAATAATAAAGGAGAACTTCCCCAATCTGGCAAAGGGAACAGTCTTCCAAGAAATCCAAGAAGCTCAGAGAGCCCCAAAGAAGTTGGACCCAAGAAGAAACACACCAAGGCACATCATAATTACATTAGCCAAGGTAAAAACGAAGGAGAGAATCCTAGAAGCAGCAAGAGGTAAGGGGACAGTAACCTACAAAGGAGTTCCCATCAGACTGTCAGCTGATTTCTCCAAAGAGACCTTACAGGCAAGAAGGGGCTGGAAAGAAATATTCCAAGTCATGAAAGACAAGGACCTACATCCCAGATTGCTCTATCCAGCAAAGCTCTCATTTAGAATGGAAGGGCAGATAAAGTGCTTCTCAGATAAGGTCAAGTTAAAGGAGTTCATCATCACCAAGCCCTTATTTTATGAAATGCTAAAGGGACTTATCTAAGAAAAGAAGATAAAGAAAAGACATGTATAGTAAAAGGACAGCAAACTCACAAATATCAACAACCACACCTAAAGCAAAACCAAAAGAAACTAAGTAAACAATTAGAACAGGAACAGGACCACAGAAATGGAGGGCACGTGGAGGGTTAGCAGCAGGAGGGTGGGAGGAGGAGAGAGGGGGAAAAGGTATAGAGAATAAGTAGCATAGAATGTAGGTTGAAATTAGATGGGGGAGGGCAAGAATAGTATGGGAAATGTAGAAACTAAAGAACTCATAAATATGACACATGGACATGAACTATAGGGGGAAATGTGGGTGGGAGGGGGTACAGGGTGGAGGGGAGAGAAGGGGGGAAATGGGACAACTGTAATAGCATAATCAATAAAATATATTTAAAAAAATAAGAAAAAAAAAAAACATAAAAAAAAGAATGGATTAAAACTAACAGTTAATTACATTTCACTGGAATAGTAATTAAGTAAGTAAAAATATAATTTAATAGATTAAGAATTTTTAGTAAATCAAAAAATAAAAGATAAAGATTAATCTGCAGACTATGCTTACATTTTTAAAAAAATCCATTAAAGTATAGTGAAAACACCATTAAATATGTTCTCAAACTATTTCTGCTATAATTCTATGAGGCCTAATTGCCTGTATTCTGTTCAGATTTTATTTTTGCCTTTGTACATAAATAGAATAAAACAAAAGGTGTTATTGCTCCAAAAAAAAAATGGCAGAGAACAATTTTTCTCAAAATAGGCATATCTCCCTTTGGAAACATCCAAGAGAATTTAGAGTAAAGGATATAGTAAGCAGTAAGTAAAATAAAAGTTGCATAATTCAATACATATGTAATGAGCATCTAGTGTCTATCAAGCACTTCACCACACACTGAGAAAAGAAAGATGAAACTCATAGGAGCTTCTCTACAAAGTAGAGAGCACAAGGGAGTGGTGAATTGTGACTTTATGTCTGGGGCCTGAAATGACAAATAACACATCTCAAAGAGTGGGTGAGAGCAAGTGGAAGAATTAGCATTAGTTCTACAAGGCTTCTCAGGGCAGGAACAGAAGTCAAAGTCACAGCTCTGCCATATGATAGGTGTGAGGTCACAGAGGGCCACAGAAGACAGCCTATGTTACTGCAAGGAGTTCCAACACACAGGTCTTGGAGTCACCAATAAGGATTAGAGAAGTCTGAAGTTCCAGGAGAGTGTTATTGTGTGAGACCCTAGTTTACTTACAGCATGAAAACAATATAAGCAATTGTTAAGTTTATTTTCATTTATATCCAGAAAATAAAATATTTCAACATATTGACTTGAAGGGAAAGGTTTTACCACAGCTTTATTAGAATAAATCTAGAACACTATAATTTTATTTTCTGCATTGATAGATGAACAAGGAGAAACATAAACATTAAGCTATTTTATTAGACATGGCATGAGTTTGCTCCTTTCCTGGATCTTATGTGATAATATTGTTATCATTGTCATCATCATTACTGACAGTTTTCAGGGTACCAGATACTGTATTAAGTGCCTGACTTCTATTAGCCCATTAAACTCCTAAATAAACATATAAAATCGTTATCATTAACTCTATTTCCTGAAGAAATTGTGTCTCAAAATAACCTTAAAATTACACAACCAATAAATGAAGAAGTCAGAATTTAAACTTAGGTTCATTAGGTTTTAAAATTTATTATACATTTTTCAGATACATATGATATAATTATTGCTTGGATTTGGGTTATAATCAGAATATACCATGATCAAGTCTATTAGCTTTGACTAAATTTGTACCACACTTCAGAGAGGGGAGGTGAGAATTATGTACTCTCTTAATTTAACATCTGATACTAACAGACGTTTTTCAGACTATTAAATGGAAAATGAAGCTCATAGAATGACAATTGTCTTTTATTGATCAAATAATGTGTCATGATGATTTATGCCTGTATAATAACATGTTTTAGTGAACAATAAAAGACAAGTTGATATATTGAACAGATCACCTTGATGGCTAGCTCAATATATGCATTTTTCAGCCCCTTCAGTGAGAAGAGATGCCAGGATCAACTGAAAGGGACAAAACTTTAATATAATAAAAGAAAATAGAGAAATTATGCCTAAATCACATGAATAAAGATTCTATAAGGCAGCATTTTATTATCTGAATAGTAAAGCAATAAAAAATTCAGAAATATAATTTTTGATCTTTGTTCAAAAGAAGGAAAAGAAATATGCATGACTCTTTTTGACATATCCTTCAGAAGTCTTAAAAATTCAATAATTCATGTTAGTCACAGAAGGAGCTGGTTTCAGTAGTAAAACTAACAATTTGACTCTAGAAGCAAAAGAATATTTATTCCAAAAATATAACAAATAGACTATGAAATGGTAAAAATGAGTACACACTTTAAGTCACATTTTAAGATATTAAAATATTTCAGAAATAAAATATATTCATAATTCTGTTGTTAACCATTTGCTTTCTTTTTCTTCAACCAACCTCTAGTTACACAAGCATAACTCTTACTTGAATTTCTGAGTCAGTTTTTCCTTTTTTCCATTCAAATCAACATATTTTCTGAGTTTAAACCCTCACATACACTGCCTGCTGCTTCTCTCAAATCTGTTCCTTTTAGGACCATTCACCAAACACTTTCCCATGTTTCTTTAACCGACATTTTTATCCATTGATTCTTGGAGTGTCAATTTTTATTGGCAACCTGGATCTATTCTACCACCATCTCTATAGGGTACCAGTGAAATATTTTTCTACATCATTTTCCCCATTGCCTGTGGGTTTTCTTGATCTAAATAATTTTAAATGACCTTAAAGAGGTCATTTTCTTTCTTATCATCACTAAACTTCTTCACACAAACAAATGATTATAAACAACAAGCAACAACATAGCAATGGCAAAATGGCTGCTCTGACTCTTCTTACAACTACAGCATTCCAAGTTCATCGCTTCTAACTTTCTGCACTAAGCAAAATTCAGCTGCCAGAAAATGACAAAAGGTCAGTTTAAACTATGTTAACAAAAAAATATTTTATTGTTTAGCTGAGACCTCTGGAGGTAAAACTGGCCTCAGGCCAGTTTGAAACTAGAGACAAAAGGATGTCATATGACCTCTCACTCTCTTTCCTTCTCCCTCTCCATCTTCTCTCTCCATTTCCAAGCTCCACTTTTCACTGTCTGTTGAAATTATATGCTCCAACAAAAGACAGAATTAATTTATATAGCTAATAAGGATGGTCATTGGCAGTTATTTTCACTATCCAACTTCCAACTTCAACAAAAATATTTAGACGGGGAGTTTGCAATTATTTTTGATTCATCGTCTATATATCAATACCAAGGAAGGTCTATAATTAGTCAACTTGAGTCAGTCAGTGTTATGAATTAGACTACTCACTATTGCAGATGCATAGGGGGCATTATTATTGGCCAGTCCTAGGATCCATGCCTGATGGAGAGAGAAGACATGCTAACTTCATTGGCAATCTCATTATACTTATAAAATGAGGTAGAATGGAAAGGAAGGAAGGAAGGAAGGAAGGAAGGAAGGAAGGAAGGAAGGAAGGAAGGAAGGAAGGAAGGAAGGAAGGAAGGAAGGAAGGAAGGAAGGAAGGAGGGGAGGGAGGGAGGGAGGGAGGGAAGGAAGGGGATTGCTGAGTATACAAAAACAAGCATTTTCTCACTATATTCCACCTTATAGTTGTCAATCATCTGTGTACATTCCTTCCCAAAAATGTAATCATAGAATATTCTTGTGTATTAAACTGTTACCTATTTTTTTAAAAAACCAAACAGAAACAAAAGGTCAAGCAAGATGGTGACACAGGAGGTTTCCCCGTGTTCCTCTCCTTTCACGGACGAATAAAATGTATAGCTGCACAGGAGCAGTTCCTTCTGAAAGAGATCCAGAGACTAGCTGAGCAACTCCTACACATCAAGGTAAAGAGAACAGACCACATTGAAATGGGTAGGGAAACTGAGACATATTCTTGCCACAAACCCCACCCCCAGCATAATACCATATAATCACAAGAAAATCTCCAATTCTAAGATTTCCCCAAAGATCAAAGATTTTTAAACCCATGTCTAGTTTTCAAACTTTTAAGATCCCCACTAGAGGATGGTCCTCAAAAATACATAACTCTGAAAATCAATAAGGATTATGTTCAAGACCCCATGAAAGTACAGCAAATAAAGCAGCAGTTATTTTTTATTTATTTATTTATTTATTTATTCTATTACAGTTATCCTAATTTTTTTTCCTTTTGCCACCCTCCACCCAGCCCACCTTTCTGGCCCAAAGTCAATCCCCTCTCCATTGTCCATGTCCATGAGTCATTTATACATGTTCTTTGACTAGTCCCTTTCCCTTCCTTCCACCTTTCCCCCTCTCTCTCCTTCCCTCCTACAGCTATCACTCTGTTCCATATTTCCATGTCTTTGTTTCTATTTTTCTCATTAGTTTATTTTCTTCATTACATTCCAATTATAAGTGAGGTCATATGGTATTTGTCTTTCAGTGACAGCCTTATTTTACTTAGCACTATAGTCTCCAGTTCCATTCATGCTATCATGAAAATTAGGACTTCTTTCTTTCTGCTGCATAGTATTTCATTGTGTAAGTGAACCACAGTTGTTTTTTTTAATTTACTCACCTACTAATGGGCACTTGAGCTGTTTCTAACACTTAGCTATTGTAAATAGCACTGCTATGATCATAGGGTTGCATAGTTCTTCTGAATTGGTATTTCAGGATTCTTAGGGTATATTCCCAAAATGGAATCACTGGGTTATAAGACAGTTCCATTTTTATTTTTTGAGGAAATTACATATTGTTTTCTACAGTGGCTGCACCAATCTGCATTCCTGCCAACAGTGCACTAGGGTTCCCTTTTCTCCACACCCTCTCCCACATTGTTGTTTGTTGATTTGTTTATGATAGCCATTCTCACTGGTGTGAAGTGGTATCTCACTGTGATTTTAATTTGCATCTCTCTGATGTATACTGTGCTGAGCATCCTTTCATATGTCTCTGGGCCCTCTGTATGTCCTGCTTGTAGGAATATCTGTTCAAGTTCTTTGCCCGTTTTTTAATTGGATTGTTTGTCTTCCTGGAGTGGAGTAATGTAAGTTCTTTACATATTTTAGAGATCAAACCCTTGTCCAACATATAACTGGCAAATATATTTTCCTATATCATTGGTTTCCTTTTCATTTTGCTGATGTTTTCTTTAGTTATACAGAAGCATTTTATTTTGATGAAGTCCCATCTGTTTATTCTTTCTATTATGTCCCTTTCTCTAGGTGACATAACAGTGAAAATATTGTGTCATGGAATATCTAATAATGTCCTGTCTATGTTCTCCTCTAGGACTTTTACAGTGTTGTGACTTATATTTAAGTCTTTTATTTATCTTCAGATTATTTTTGTGTATGGTGTAAGTTAGTGCTTGAGTTTCTTTCTTTTTCCTTTTTTTTTTTTTTTTTGCGTGTAGCTGTCCAGATCTCCCAACACCAGTTGAAAAGGCTATTTTTAACTCATTTTATACTCCTGCCCCCTTTGTTGAATATTAATTGACCATAGACATTCAGATTTATTTCTGGGCTTTCTGTTCTGTTCCATTGATCTATGTGTCTGTTCTTATGCCAGTACCAGGCTGTTTTGATTACAGTGGCCTTGTTATGTAGTTTGATACCAGGTGTGGTGATCCTTCCTACTCTGTTCTTTCTCAAAATTTCTGCTGCTATTTGGGGTCATTTATGTTTCCATATAAATTTTTGAAATGTTTGTTCTATCTGTGAAATATGTCATTGGCATTTTAATGGGGATTGCAATACATTTAACATGTATTACGTTGAATCTATACATTTCTTTCAGTAGTATGGACATTCTGATGATGTTAATTCTTCCAATCCATGAACATTGTTTATGCTTCCATTTATTTGTATCTTCCTTAATTTCTTTCTTCAGTGTTGTGTAGTTTTCTGAGTACAGGTCTTTTACCTCCTTGGTTAGGTTTATTCCTAGGTACATTATTTTTCTTGTTGCTATATCATATGGGATTTTCCCATGATTTCTATTTCTGATATTTCATTGTTGGTATACAAAAAACCTTCTATTTCTGAATATTGACTTTGTATCCCAGTGCTTTGCCAAATTCAGTTCTTAGGTTGAGTAGTTTTTTGGTGGATCCTATAGGGTTTTCTATGTACACTATCATGTCATCTGAAGACAATGACAGTTTTGCTTCCCCCTTCCAATTTCAATAGCTTTTATTTCTTTTTCTTGTCTGATTGCTGTGGCTAAAACTTCCAATACTATATTGAATAGAAGTAGTGAAAGCAGACATTCTTGTTTCTGATCTTAGAGGGAAAGCTCTTAGTTTTGTCCATTGAGTATGATGTTGGCTGTAGGGATTTCATATTTAGTCTTTATTATGTTGAGGAATGCTCCCTCTACTCCCACTTTGCTGAGTGTTTTAATCATAAATAGGTACTGTACTTTTTTAAATGCTTTTTCCACATCTACTGAAATGATCATGTGATTTTTGTCATTCCTTTTGTTTATGTGGTGTATTACATTTTTTTAAACAGATAATTTTTTTAAGATTTTATTTATGTATTTTTTTTAGAGAGGGAAGGGAGGGAGAGAAAGAGAGAGAGAAAGAAACATCAATGTGCAGTTGCTGGGGGTTATGGCCTGCAACCCAGGAATGTACCCTGGCTGGGAATCGAACCTGGGACACTTTGGTTCCCAGCCCGTGCTCAATCCACTGAGCTATGCCAGCCAGGGCCTGGTGTATTACATTTTTTGATTTGTAAATATTGTACCATCCTTGCATCCCTGGGATGAATCCCACTTAACCATAGTGTATGGTCTTTTTAATGTATTGTTGGATGCAGTTTGCCAATATTTTGTTGAGGATTTTAGCATCTTTATTCATCAGCAATATTAACCTCTAGTTTTCTTTATTTTTGTGTCTTTATCTGGTTTGGGGATTAGGATGATGCTGGCTTCACAAAAAGAGTTTGGGAGTTTTCCATCTTCTTGGATTTTTTTGGAATAGTCTGAGAAGTATAGGAGTTAGCTCTTCCTTAAATATTTTGTAATATTCTCCTGTGAAACTTTCCAGTCCAGGGCTTTTGTATGCTGGGAGTTTTTTGACTACTGCTTCAATTTCATAAGCTGTTATTGGTCTGTTCACATTTTCTGCTTCTTCTTGATTCAGTTTTAGAAGATTAGATGTTTCTATAATTTGTCCATTTCACCCAGGTTTTCAAATTCCTTGGCATATAGTACTTCATAGTAATTTGTAAAATACAAATCATTTGTATTTCTGTGGTATCAGTGTAATTTCTCCTCTTTCATTTTTTATTTTATTTTATTTGGGCCCTCTCCCTTTTTTTCTATGAGTCTGGTAAAAGTTTTGTTGATTTTGTTTATCTTTTGAAAGAACCAGACCTGGATTTATTGATCCTTTGAATTGTTCCTTTAGTCTCTATGTCATTTAATTCTGCTCTGATTTGATCATTTCCTTCTTTCTACTTTCTCTCGGCTTTGTTTGTTGCTGTTCCTCCAGTTCTTGTAGATGTAGAGTTATGTGGTTTATTTTAAATGTTTCCATCTTTTTTAGGTAGGCCTGTATCACTACAAACTTCCTGCTCAGGACTGCCTTTGCTGTGTCCCATAGGTGTTGGACTGTTGTGTATTCTTTTTCATTTGTTTTCAGAAACTTTTTGATTTCTTCCTTGATCTCATTATTAACCCATTCACTGTTTAATAGCATGCTATTCCATCTCCATAAGTTTGAATGTTTGGAGTGTTTCCCTTGAGGTTGGTTCCTATTTTCAGTCCCTTGTGGTCCTAGAAAAGGCTTGATATAGTTAAATTTTCTTGAATATGTTGAGGTTTGTTTTGTATCCTATCATGTGGTCTATCTTTGAAAATGTTCCACATGCATTTGGAAAGAATGTGTTTTGCTTCTTTGGGATGAAAGGTTCTATATATATCAATTAAATCCATTTGATCTAATGTGTTGTTCAGTTCCACAATATCCTTGTTAATATTTTGTTGGGAAGATCTATCCACTGTTGACAGTGGGGTATTAAAATCCCCTATTGTTACAGAACACAACAAGGGGGGCCTGGGATGATATACTATTATTGAAAGAAGGCCCCGGGTCCATTATGTCTGCTGCCAGAGGAAAGACGTCTCTCAATGCCAGAGATTCGTGAAAAGGAAAGGAAATGTTTATTTAATGCTATACTAACTTAAAGTAGTGACCTAATGTCTTTACCAAAATCCCAAAGTCCCTTAAAACACCCACAAACAGACACAGTCCTGCCTTCCTTCCCCCTTTGCCCAGTCCAGAGTACCGTATCTCAGGAAAGGAAATAGAAGTCCATGGCTCAGGCAGTCCTCTGGTTATTCCCAGTTAGTACTCCATCTCGACTGGGAGACCTCCCTGGGTTCCCGACACCCTCAGCTGAGTCGCCGGGATCTCTGCTAAAACCAGGTGGTGGTTCCCCCTTCTAAAGCTGTGGGGGGGTCCCCACTCTGGCAAAGGCACGTGGTCCTCTCTCCCAGGGCCGCCGCGTGGTTCTCCCTCTCTCGGGGCTGCAGGAGTCTACACTCCCCGTCAAGTCCGAGTGGTTCTCCTCTCCTAAAGCAGCATGGTTCTCCTCCAGGGCTGCACATGGCTCTTCTTCTCAGGGCTGCACATGGCTCTCCTTCCTAAAGCAGCATGGTTCTCCTTCTCCAGGCTGCACATGGCTCACATTCTCAGGGCTGCCGCGTGGTTCTCCCTTTCTCAGGGCTGCAGGAGTCTCCACTCCATCAAGTCCGCATGGTTCTCCCCCTCCTAAAGCAGCATGGTTCTCCTCGAGGGCTGCGCATGGCTCTTCTTCTCAGGGCTGCGCATGGCTCTCCTTCCTAAAGCAGCATGGTTCTCCTCCTCTCTCAGGACTGCAGAAGTCTCCACTCCATCAAGGCCGCGTGGTTCTCTCTCTCTCAGGGCTGCAGGAGTCTACACTCCGTCAAGTCCACGTGCTTCTCCTTCTCAATGGCCGCCAAATCTGGGTTTTAAATCCCTGTGGCCAATCTTCCTCTGCAGCCTCATTTCCGACTCCTCCCACACTCGACTTCACATGCCAGAACTCATATCCTTCCAGCTTTACTGGGCTGCGATCATGAGTCTGGGCAGGCGTGGCCCCGTGTCCTGGAGTCAATCCTCTCTGAGCTCCCACCCAGGTGCTGTAACTCAGGGGACCCGCCCCCCCAGTTACATCTGGGTGGGGAAGTTACTTCCATTCCCCTGGCTTAGAGCTGATCACAGCTACTTAACATATCTATGCAACCAGTCAAAGGTTATAGATATGCCAAACGACCACGCCAGAGCTTAGCTGCAAGGCTGTTGTTATGCTAAACAGCTCTCAATGGCCCTGCTCCATTGTCCCTTCCCCCAACCCACACCCTGGGCGGGGGGATGGAGACATCCCAAAATCTCCTGGACACCTTAAGTTCTGGACCCCATTTCAAATGCCTATTTGGGGACCCCCTCTTGGCTACACCCTGTAACACTATGATAAGTGTGTTGCTATCTGTATCTTTCTTGAAGTCCTCCAAGATTTTCCTTATATATTTGGGAATATGTGCTCCTGTGTTAAGTGCATATATGTTTACAATATTTATGTCTTCTTAATGGATTCTTCCCTTGACTATTATGAAGTGTCCTTCGGGTCTCTTTTTATGGTCTTTGTTTTGAAGTCTATTTTTTCTCATAAGTATTGCTACCTTTTTTTTCTTATCTGTTTCCTTTGAATATTTTTTTATAACCCTTCACTTTCAGTTTGTTTAGATCTCTTATTTCAGGTGGATCTCTTGTAGGCAGCATATATGTGAATCATATTTTCTTATCCATTCAGCTATGCTATGTCTTTTGATTGGAGCATTTAATCAATTTACATTTAGGGTTATTATTTTTTCTTTTTTTTTAAGATTTTTTATTAATTTATTTTTAGAGAGAAAGGAAGGGAAGGAGAAAAAGAGGGAGAGAAACATCAATGTGTGGCTGCCTCTTGCACACCCCCTACAAGGGACCTGGCCTGCCACCCAGGCATGTGCCCTGACTGGGAATCAAACTGACTATTCTTGGGTTCACAGGCTGGTGCACAGTCCACTGAGCCACAGCAGCCAGGGCATGGGTTACTATTGATAGGTATTTATTCATTGCCATTTTACCTTTTTATTTGTACCTTTTATATACCATTTGGTCCTCTCTCTCTCACTCTTTTTCTTCATCTTCTTAAAGCAGTCCCTTTAGCATCTCTTGCAGATCTGGTTTGGAGAAGGTGTATTCTTTGAGCCTTCTTTGTCTGGGGAGCTCCTTATTTGGCCTTCCAGTTTAATTGAGAGCCTTGCTGGGTAGAGTAGTCTTGGTTGTAAGCCTTTGGTTTTCATTACTTGGAATATTTCTTGCCATTCCCTTCTGGCTTGGACTGTTTCCATTGAGAAGTCAGCTGCTAGTCTTATCGGGGCTCCCTTGTATGTTACTTCCTATTTCTCCCATACTGCCTTTTAGATTCTTTCTTTGTCTTGAAATTTTGCCATTTTAATTATGATGCATCTTGAAGTAGGCCTCTTTGGGTCCTCTTGATTGGGACTCTGTGTTTCTTGGACTTCGTGACTTTTTCTCTCATCACATTAGGGAAGTTTTCCATCATTACATTTTCAAACAGGTTTTCTATGCCCTGCTCCTCTTCTTCTCCTTCTGGCATCCCTATATACAGATATTATTACATTTCATGTTGTCTTGCAGCTCCCTTAACCCCTCTTCATTCTTTCTGAGTCACTTTTCCTTTCTTGCTCTCTCTGAGAGTTTTTTCCTACCTTGTCCTCCAGCTCACTGATTGGATGATCTGTTTCATCTAGCCTGCTTTTGATTCCTTCTACTGTGTTCTTCAGTTCAGAAATTGCATTCTTCATTTCCTCTCAGCTCTTGTTGATAGTTTCTATATCCTTTTTCAGGCTGATGTATTTCACACAGCAAGTTCCTCATAGCTTCCCTGTAATTTTTGGTAATTCTCACTGAGCTCATTGAGCTTCCATGTAGCCATTGTTTTGAATTCAATATCTGATAGTTTACTTGCCTCTATTTCATTTAGCACTCTTTCAGAGAATTCCTCTTTTCCTTTCGATTAGGGGTTGTTTCTTTGTCTTCCCATTACTTGTGAGACTCTCCTTGTTTGCTTCTGCTTCTTAAATTGATCTGTTTTGACTCTCTGTCTTTGTGATGTGAACTTTTATGGTAGTAGACCTGCAAGATTCAGTGGTATAGTCTCTTTGATCTCCTGAATTTGATGCTTTTGGGATGCTCTTTATGCCATTTATGTTGGCTCTCTGGATGCAATTGGGTTTTGATTGTTGTTGGGTCATTCTTTGGTGGGTCCTTCCCTCCAGCTGGTTGACTAAGGGTCATTCCACCCACCATGTTTTGTATGCTGTTGTGCAGGTGCAGTCAGATTGTGCTGAAGCTGATTCTTCTGTCTGAGGTTAAAAGGCTTCTCTCTCACTATTGTTTAATTGTTTGCTCCTGGTGATTTCTCCACAATTTAGTTGTAATTCCAAATTGGGCCTGGGGAAGGTTAGCATGACTTCTGTTCACTCTCTGCCACCTTGCCAATCTTTACTGTAGTTTGATATTGAGTATTCTTTCATGTGTCTGTGGGACATCTGTATCCTCCTTGAAGAAGTGTCCATTCAGGTCTTTGTTTGTTTGTTTGTTTGTTTGTTTATTGCATTTTTATTGTTTTCAGTTACAGTAGTCCCACCTTTTTCCACCTCATTCATCCCAACCCATCTCCTCCCACTCCCACAATCAACCCCCACCCATGCTCCATGCCCATGAGTCCTCAATTCATGTTGCTTTTTTGTTCCTCTTCCACCACTTTCCCCTGTTATCTGCCACTCACCTTCCCTCTGGTCACTGTCTATTTGTTCTTTATTTCCAAGTCTCTGGTTCTATTTTGCTTATTTGTTGGTCCTTTTGTCTATTTTTTAATTGGGTTATTTGTCTTCCTGGTGTTGAGTCATATGAGTTCTTTATATATTTGGGAGATTAAACCTTTGTCCCATGTGTCATTGGTAAATATGTTCTCCTATACAGTCAGTTCCCTTTTCATTTTCATGACAGTTTCTTTAGTCATGAAGAAACTTTTCAACTTGATATAGTCTCATTTGTTTATTTTTTCCTTTATGTCCCTTAGCCTAGGAGATAAATGGGCAAAAATATTACTATATAAGATATCTGAAATTTTATGCCTATGTTTTCCTCTAGGACTGTTATGGTATCACAACATATTCATGTCCTGTATCCATTTTGAGTTTATTCTGGTGCATGGTGTAAGTTGGTGGTCTGGTTTCATTTTTTTTGCATGTAACACTCCAGTTCTCCCAGTATCATTTGTTGAAGAGACTGTTTTGGAAGCAACCTAGATGCCCATCAGTAAATGAATGGATCAACAAACTATGGTACATTTACACAGTGGAATTCTATGCAGCAGAAAGAAAGAAGGAGCTCCTACTCTTTGCAACAGCATGGATGGAGCTGGAAAGCATTATGCTAAGTGAAACAAGCTAGGCAGTGAAAGACAAATACCATATGATCTCACCTTTAACAGGAACCTAAACAACAAAACAAAGAAACAAGCAAAATATAACCAAAGACACTGAAATAGAGGACAGGCTGACAGTCTCCACAGGGGAGAGTAGAGGGAATTTCAGGGGAGAATGGGAAGGGTTTACAGGAACAAATTTAAAGGACACATGGACGAAAGCTAGGGAGAGGGTGGTAATGGGAGGGAAGTGGGAAGGGTTGGGTGGGTGGGCTAGAATGGGAGTAAAAGGGAGAAAACTGTACTTGAACAATGATTAAAATAAAATTTTTTAAAAAGACACTGTTTTTACTCCATTTTATGCTTCTTCCCCCTTTGTTGAATATTAATTGACCATAGAGACATGAGTTTATTTTGGAGCTCTCTATTCTGTACCATTGATCTATGTGTCTGTTCTTATGCCAGTGTCAGACTGTCTTGATTAGAGTGGCCTTATGGTATAGTTTAATATCAGGTATTGTGATCCCATCAACTTTGTTCTTTCTCAGGAATGCTGAGTCTTTTCAGGGTATTTTTTGGTTCCATATAAATTTTTGGAATATTTATTATAAGTCTGTGAAATATGCCATTGGTACTTTAATAAGAATTGCCTTGAATCTATAGATTGCTTTGGGTAGTATGGACATTTTAATGATGTTAATTATTCCAATCCACAAACATGGTATATCTTTTCATTTATTTGTATTTTCCACAACTTATTTCCTCAGTGTTCTATAGTTTCCCGTGTACATGTCTTTCACATTTAAACAAGTATGTAAAAGAAGTAGTGTTTAATGGACATGTAAGCCCTCACCATGGCTACTCACAGGGCTTAGCACAGATGCTAGCAGGTGAAAGCACCCATACCTTTCAAAATATCCTTTGTCTAATGCAAAGGATCATAAGAAATTACTGGTTAATTTCTTAGAAACATTATAAAGCTACTAGGACTACATAGTGGAAAAATAAAAAGTCTGAACAGATTATTTACTGATAAGAAGACTGAATCAGTAATCAACAAACTCCCAACCAAGAAATATCCAGGATGAAATAGATGGCTTCACTATTGAATGCTACCAAATATTTAAAGAATTATAGCAACTCCTTTCAAACTCTCCAAAAAATAGAAGAGCATGAAATACTTCCAAAATCACTTTACAAAGCCAGCATTACCCTAATACCAAAGCCATCCAATAACACTACAAGAAAAGGAAATTATAGGCCAATAATATCCTTAATGAACATTGATGTGAATATCTTCAAAAATGTTAACAAATCTGCCTTAACTGTACATTAAAAGAATCACATACCATGATCATGTGGAATTTGTTCCAGGGATGCAAGAATGGTTTAATATCTACAAAACAATCAATGTGATACACCACATTAACAAAATGAAGAATAAAAATCATATGATCATCTCAATTAATGTAAAAATAACATTTGACAAATTCAATGTTCTTTTATGATAAAAACTCTCACAAGCTAGGTATAGTAAGAACATACCTCAATAGAATAAAAGTCATATATTACAAGTGCAAAGCTACTATCATACACAACAGTAAAAAGTTAAAACCTTTTCTTCTAAGATCAGGATACACACAAGGATGACTACTCTTGCCACTTTTATTTAACATAGTACTGGCAGTCTTATTCAGAGCAATTAGGCCAGAAAAAGAAATAAGGCATCCAAATCAGAAGGGAAGAAGCAATATTGTCTCTATTTGCAGGCGACATGATTTTATATATAGAAAACCCTAAAGACTCTCTCAAAAATAAACTGTAAAAACTAGTAAACAAAGTCATTAAAGTCACAAGATACAAAATCAATATACTAAACTTGGTTGCATTCCTATATACCAACAACAACATTCAGAAAGAGAAATTAAGGAAACAATTTTGTTTACAGTAGCAATAAAAAATCAATAAAAATCTTGGAAGTAAATTTAATTAAGTAGGTGAAATATTTGTATACTTAAAACTATAAGACATTTATGAAAAAAGTGAGAAATACAGAAATAAATGAAAAAATACTCTATATTCATGGATTGGAAAATTAATATTGTTCAAATGAGTATACTACCCAAAGCAATCTATGGATTCAATGCCTATGAAAATTCTAATATTATTTTCACAGAAATAGAACAAACATTACTAAAATACATATGGAACCCTAAAAGACCTCAAATAACTGAAGCAATCTTAAGAAAGGAGAACAAAGTTAGAGGCATCACACTTCTTGACTTCAAATTATCTTACAAAGTTACTATAATCAAAACAGTATGCTACCAGCATCAAACCAAATACATAGATCAACAGAAGAGATTTGAAAGCCCAGAAATAACCTGTGCATATATAGCCAACAAATTAATGTTAAATTTATAACTTAATACCAAAAATATAAAATGAGAAAGAATAGTTTATTCAATAAATGATATGGGAAATATTGGATAGCCACAAACAAAGGGATAAAATAGATCCCTATCCTATGCCAAACACAAAAATCAACTCAAAAATGAATTAAAAATTGGACACAATACCTGAAACTGTAAAGTTCCCAGAAGAAAACATTGGGGATAAACATCCTTATGTTAATCTTGGCAATGATATTTCTAGATTTCTATACTAAAAGCAAAAGTAAACAAGTATGACTGCATGAAACAAAAAAATCTTCTGCAGAACAAGAGAAACCTAGTGAAATGAAAAGGCAACCTACAAAATAGAAAAAAGTATATTAAATCACTTGTCTGATAAGAAGTTAATATCCAAATTATACAATGAACTCATACAATTTAATAATGAAAAAAATTTTAATGACCTATTCTTAAAATGGGAAATGGACATGAGTAGGCATTTTTTCCAAAGGAGATATACAAAGGGCCAACATGTACATGACAAAGTTCTCATTATCACTAATCATCAGAGAAATGCAAATCAAAACTAAAATGAGATATCATATCATGTCTGTTAGGTTGTCTATTATCTAAAAAAAGCTAAGTTCTGATGAGCATGTGTGAAAAAGGGAATCCTTCCTTGTACACTGTTGGTGGAAATGCAAACTGGTACAGCCACCGTGGAGAACAGTATGAAGTTTTTAAAGAAATTAAAAAGAGAACTAGCATAAGATCCAGCAATCCTACTTCTGTGTGTCCAAAGCAAACAAAATTATTATCTCCAAGAGGTATCTTTATTCCCATGTTTATTGCAGTGTTATTCACAATAGCCAAGATATGGAAACACCCTAAGTATTTATCAATGAATTAATGGATAAAGTGTGGTATATATATATGCACAGTGGAATGTTATTCAGCCTTAAAAGAGAAGGAATCCTGTCATTTGTGACAATGAGGATACACCTAGAGAACACTATGCTAAGTGAAATAAACCAGACAGAGAAAGACAAAATCTGCATTACTTTATTTGCAATTTAAAGAATAATGATAATAATAAACCAACTCATAAAAACAGAAATTTGAAAAGTACTTGCCAGGGGTGGAAGGAGTGGGGGTAAGGGAAATAGGAAGAGGTTAGTAAAAGGGTACACACTTATAGCTCTAAGATGAATAAAGTCCCAAGATCTAATGTATAACATGGTGAGTGTAGTTGATAACTGTGTTGTACAACAAAAATTTGCTAAGAGAATAAAATATAAATGATTTCACACACAAAAATAAATACGTGACATGACAGCTATATTAACTCAACTGTGGAAATTCTGTCACAATGGATATGTTTATCAAATATTATATTATGTACTATAAATATATTATAATATTTAATTTATCAATTATATGTCAATAAAGTTGAAAAATAAAGAAAAAGATAAAAAGAAAAGCAACTAATGGATGACAACCCAAATTCTCATGCACTACTGCATCTAACATAAGTTCCACAATCACTTCTGTTTATATTCTCTTTTTCTTCTTTTCAGTTTGGAAAAGTTGAGAGGTAGACACAAGAGTCAGACATCAAAAGTGAATATTATTATTGATTAAAAAGTATTAGACAATGTTTTAGCTCTGACTCCAAGGACTTACAATTATTTCTCCCCCAAATCAAGGTCATTTTGAATTGGCCATACAGTCCCAAGGACATCCAGGCAACAGCAGGCCTTCCCTGGCAGAGATGGGACCTAAATTTTTCATCTTCCACATGACTAAGAACAAACCAAAACAGATGTCCTCCAAGATCAAAAAGACCCCACAGAGAGGTGAAGGGAAGAGGATGAGACATGTATGCCCGGTGTCTTCGGGCAATGTTAATTAGTCAGTTCTTCTGCCCATGGAGGAGGAGTAGTTAAGGGGACAATGAAAATTCAGGAGTGTTTTCACCCTAATGACAGTTTCTCTATGTGAAAATACAGAAGTAGGAAATAATTTTCCTACCCCCAACAGTGAAGAACAGATGTTGTTCCTCTGAAAGCATCAACCAATGATTAAATGACATCTGGAAAGCAATAGTAAAGGGAAATTGTAAGAGGATATATCAGACAAGACAGGATAGGTGATTTTAGGGTAAAAAATAACCTGAAAATCTCCATGACTTAAAACAACTTCAGTTTTATTTCTTGATCCCTCTGTATTTCCATCAGTGGTCAGCTGGCAGGTGGGCTCTGATCCCTGCTATTGTCATGAGTAAGGGGTCTTAGGAATTACCTTAGGTCTTGAACATCCATAGGCTCTTGTTTTCCTAATTTAGGATTTCTCCACATTATAACTATTAATAAAGCATGGCAGTCCATCAGTCTATTCAATTTCTGGCAACATTAGCTAATAAGTCATAAAACTAAGAGGATCCTGACCTTAGCAAGAAGCAATGTGCTTCCCATAATCCTAGACTTCAGATTATCTACTTCAACCTTGTCTCTGCCTCCCACAATGCTGTGTTGAGGCATAGCCAATTTGCTCCTTTGCTCCAAATTGCATCCCAGCGTGAGATGCTTTACCTTGTGAGGGATTATAAATTCTGCCATGCAGTAAGTACGCAACAAAAGATACTAGCAAAAGCTTGAACTACCATTTCTACTATTTCTTTAACTCTTTCTAGGTCCCATTATTTCCAACTGTGATTTTCATCTTCTTCTATTTCACTGCATCAGCTTAAGAGTGAGAAAGAGAATTTGAATTTTACAAATATTTAACTCATGATTATCTGACCCTTACTTGTATGAAGTCACTGAGCACAGACTTCTAGAAGGGGCTTTTCTTTAGAAACTTAAATGCTTCTTTCTGCTTTCAAATTATTCAAACTTTGCCTGTTTCTTACTGGAATTTATTAACCCCGGAGAAATTGCCAACGCATACTAGCATCTTTAGGTTTTTTTGAACACATGCTTAAGAATTCTGGCTTCTATAAATTTAATCTCCAAGTTATAAAAGGTGATTCATTAATATACTACTTAGTTACTATACAAAAAGCTTCCCAACCAGGCTCTGTCTTCTCCCTGCCCCCTACCCCCATCCCCCATCTTATCACTTTGCTTGCTTTTGGCTTCATTCTCTACGACTTTTCTCTGTGAACCTTGAGAAAAGAGCCACCAATTGCTCCAATCTAACAGTGGCAAACCCAGCAAGGAGCTTCTCAAAACTAGCAGATATACGTCAAACCCTGGAAATGGTGTTCATTACCCTGTTTTGGTAAGCACAATAACGGCCCCCAAAGGTGTCCTAACCCCTGGAACCTATAAATACGGTTCCCTTACATGACAAAAGGAACTTTGCAAATGTGATTAAGGTTAAGACCTTTTATATGTTGTGATTATCCTAAATTATCACACTGAACTCAATACAAATCATGTAAAATCTTAAAATGGAAAAGGAAGTTGGAGAGGTTGGTCAAAGAGAGAGCACTGTGAGAAAGATTTGAGGTCCCTTTCCTGGTACTGAGACGAGGAGTCCATATGAGGTAAAGGCAAGTCTCTAGAGGTATGGGGTCTCGAGAGGTAAAAACAGCCCTAAACTGACAACTGGCAACAGAAGAGTTCAGTCTGCAACTGGTTGGAACTGAATTCTGCTAAAACCTGAATGAGAAAGGAAATGGATTTTTTTCCCTAGCCTACGAAAGGGAAGACTTTGATGCTAGTTCAGTGAGACCTGTACTGGATTTCTAATCTAAAAATCTATGGGATAATATTTTGTGTATTTTAATCTATTAATATTGTATAATTTGTTACAGCAGCAGTAGAGAATGAACACACCCACTTAGATTCTGAATCCCACCTTGGACAATAACTGTTTGCCATGGAAATTGGCCAAGCCCAGAATACCTGCACACCCCTCCCTGTAAGCAGAAAGATGTAGAATATTGCTATTAGGGAAGAAATAAAAACCAGACAAAACAAGAAAATACCCTACAACTTCACTATATTTATGTTGTTACTTAATCTATTACTATATTTTGCTACTACCTTTACAATGTTTTATTTTTAAATGCAGCTTTTTCCTCTCATCTCTACCATCAAGAGGCTGGCCTGCACCAATGAGCTATATTTTTAGTATGATCATATAAAGAATGATAAAAAGAGGGAGAATTGTTACACATCTAATTCTGATCCCAGTTGAATATACAAAATAATCTTCAACTTATATGTCATCTATTTTCATATATTATAGAATTAATAAGAAGCACAGCCTTAATGTTAGAATAATCTATCACTCCTAGAGTCTTAGGTCTCTCATATGTATGGGGAAAACACAGTCTTCCAATACTGAAGCTCTTGGTATAAATCAACTTTAACAGTGGTCAAACAAAATATACTCCCTCATACAACAGTGCATCACCCATTTGCTGAGCCTCGTCTCTGGTGCACAGTTTCCACAACAAGACCTAACGCAGCAGTACCAATACAGCAGGAGCTCAGCAGATGCAGCAGATAAAGATAATGATGGTAATAATGATAAAAAATCAAAATGGTCATGTCTGCCATTTTGCCATATTGTTCCTTAGCTACAGCTGCATTTCAAATTCTAAATAATGTTAAGTCTTGCCTCATTGGAAAAATATACAGACGTGGATTTCCAACTAGAGGACTTCAAAAGAATTATCATCACTAGTGCAGAACTTTTTTTATGTTGTCATAAAGCTAAGAGAAGTCAATTAGGTCTGGTACTTCATTAATGATTTCCACAAATCACATTTACAGCCAGCCCCATATCCAGTGTGACACAAAGAAATGGCATTTAGAAAGACAAGTTTTGACACCCTTATATTATGGAATTGCAGAAACTGTGGGGGTAATTAATTTTTACTTGTACTGCGATGAATCCAAGCAAAACTCTAAAAGCCATTTGGCCAATTACTGACTCTTTAGGGCAATGAAGCCTTTGTAGAATGCTTGAGTTTATATTGCTGGTATGATCAAAGCTTTAATGAAATTGCTGCATGGCAGAAACTACTGGACTATTAAGAGAAAACTGCAAAAATAAATGAGTGCCTAGCTCTGATTCTACAAAAAAAAATGGGAGCCTTCTGGTTTTCTTTGATTGTCTATTAATTTCCCATGATAGAGCCCCATGTGGTATTCCTCTGACAAATTTCACTGGAGCATGCTTTCTCTTTTGCAAATTAGTAAAGCAAAGTCCTGCATGTGATCTTCCTAATGGGGCTTTTTATCTCACTGTTCTTTATTATTATTTCAAGAGGAGTAGGTGTTTTCTCATTCTCGAGAGTAATGACTGGACTAGTTGGAGTTCTTTTATGGATATCACAGTATATAACCCAATAGGTGTCAGGAAGAATTCATGCTGCGTTGCAGCTCCACGAGTATCTATCCACCACTAATCCTTGTGTTGTGCTGTTGTAAAACTCACAGTGAAATCTAAATGGTACCGTTAACCAAGAATTTAGGGAGAGACTTAACTATTCTCCCTGAATAAAACCATTACCAACTTGGGTATCATATAACTCTTTAGAACAGTCATTCTTAATAGCTCATTCACAGGCCCAGCTCAATCAGTCACTTTCCTTCCTGTATTTTCTCTGAGAAATACAGTAGAAATTCTGATTAATAATGTAAAACACAGTAAAAAGAAAATATGAACCCAAAACTTGAATTTGATCATTAAAGTCCTAGGTTTCTGTTAGTTCTACTTTCAAAACAGATACAGGAGTCCACCACTTTTCACCACCTGAGCAGATAAACCCCCAGTGAAAGCCCCCATCATCACTTATCTGGGTTGTGTCAATAGCCTCCCCACTGATCACATGCTTCTGCCCTGCTTTCCATCTCTGATGGTCTATTCTCAACAGAGCAACCAAAGTGATGTCATTAAAACCAATCAAATCATGTATCTCCTTGGCCCCAAACTATATGATGCTTCACCATTTCACTGGGATAAAAAGCTAGAGTCCTTACAATGATCTGCAAGGCGCCCCATAATCCATCCCCCTTTACACTTCTATTGTGTGTTTATCAACCTCCCCCTCAGTGAACACACACCAATCAAACAGGCCTCTTCACTATTTCCCAAGCAGACAGGCATGCCTCTGCCTCATGGCTCAGTCCCTCCTTCTCCCTGCCCCTTGGCGTTTTGCTAGTTCTCTCACTTATTCCAGCATTTTGCTCAGATGTAATCCTTCCAACAATGAAAATATTCCTATACACTCCATTATAAATTTCAACTGCCTTCTTTGCATTTTTTCTCTGCCTTAGTTTTCTTCATAGCACTCACTATAATATGTTATAGTATATATTTTCCTTATTTATTTCATTTATCATTGCTATTTCCCCCATGGCCCCACTAGGATGTAAGTTCCACACAAAGAAGGGATTTTTGTCTGTTTTATTTACTGATGTACCTACAGTAAATGAATATAATCAGCAAGAGGAAATCTATAACCATAGCTCCTATATTTCATAACTATAAATCTGACTTCATACAAAATAAAAGATATCAAATGAAAACTCAACACTGAACCTGTTTACTATAATACCTGCCACATATTCAGCATTCTGGGGATACGGTGAAGAGAAGAGGGACCTGTTACCAGCCTTCATGGAAATGTATTCAATGGATTTATATTGTGATTTGAAAATGTATTGAATTATTAATTTTCACTTCTTTTCACTGAAAAAGATAAAAGAGAGGAAGAGGTATTTTCTTCTTACCGTATCCTAAAAAGTCAAGGTTTTCTCCTTCAGAGACATACTGCCTTTTGTGTCACATAGTTAGAAAACAGAAGTTGCCGGTCACTCAGAAAGAAAAGTCTGGTTTGAAAACTAGAGTCCTCTTCAGAGGAAGGGACAAAAGTCTGCTTCTGAGAATTAAAGGGAAAAGGAGATTTAACCCTGAGAAAAAAGTGTGATTCGGGGACATTTACATATTTCCACGAATAGTGGAAATTTATATCCTCCTTGCATTTAGTCAGCAACATTAGGCATCAGATATTCAGTGCGACTGGTAATTCAGCAGCAAAGTGCTGAGAATGAGTGAAGTCCTACACCGCCCAATTACCAGGCAATAGAAAGGACTGCTATAAGGAGTGTCTTTAAACACATTCTCTGATTAGTACCCAGATGATGACAAAGAACCAGCCTCAACAGTGGCATCAAACAACAGATGGAGCAAAGTAACAATAAATATCACCAAGGAATAAGAAGTTTCTAATTTGCTTTATAAATGTTCTGCTGGCTGCCTCCCAATCTAGGTTGTTATGAAACCTAGGTAGTGAGAAAGCATCTCTAAAAATAAAGTCGAGATTTGATTTTTTTGCATGTTAGCAAATGGAGTCTCAGGGCCAAATTTAAATTAATTTAGAAGTAAGCTAACATTTCTTCTCTTGTTTTTAAAGAATAAAGAGTATAGAGAATTTTTTGTCTTTTCTTTTATTTTTTTTATTTTTTATTACTTTGTTGTTCAATTACAGTTGTCTGCATGTTCTCCCCACCACTCCCCCCACCTGCTCCAAACCCACCTCCCTCCCTTGCTCCCACCCTACCTCTTGGTTTTGTCCATGTGTCCTTTACAGTAGTTCCTGAAAACCCTTCTCCCCACTGTCCCCTCCCCACTCCCCTCTGACTATTGTTAGATTGTTCTTAATTTCAGTGTCTCTGGTTATATTTTGTTTGCTTTTTTCTTTTGTTGATTATGTTCCAGTTAAAGAGTATAGATAATTTTATACTTGCTATACATGGATACCTCACTCAAGATTACCAGAAGTATTTCTACAGATGATGGCTATACTATAAACTAATTGTAACTTATATAATTTGAGCTTATTGGTTTTTAAACCATAGCCAAGGCTGTGTTGAAAAAAAAATAACTCAGATGGTAAAGGATAATGATCACTTTTAAGCTGAGATTCAATTTAAAGAAATATTTTACAAATATTTAGCAATACCCCTAGGTAGATATAAATTGAATAGCAGAAGGTTCAAATGGAAGAGGGAGCAAATGTATTACAAAAGACAGTTTTTAAGGTTCTTTTTTCAGGCTCTGAATTTCTAAGGGAGAACATTTTCCTGAAAAGGGAAGTAGCAGATGTCACGGGTATGGTAACACCGTAATGTCCCATGCCTGAAAGTAAACTCAGCTAAAGTCTAATGTTTTAAGATAATATGTTGCAAAAAATACACTCAGCCTCTGACAGAAACAATAAACTCCTGGGAACTGGTGTTTTCTGGGGAGGGAAAGCCAGTTCCAGAAGAGAGAATCTGAATCGTGGAGAGGGCCCATAACTCAGGTGCTATGGCAGCAACTCTTACCCAAGGCCAGGCAGCTTCTACCGTTAGAAGCAGAGTGCTTTGAGAACCCTGTCTCTAAAGGCATTGCAGCACTCAGTGTGCACAGCTGAATTATCAGAGCTCTTTAGATCCAGCTTTGGCCATTTTGGAAACCAGAGAGCAGTGCAGATCAGCTTCCTGAATACTCATCCAAATGAAAATGAAAATGTACCTGCATTTAACTGAAGCTAAAAACTGATGCAGAGACCTCTGGCCACAAAACATTTGAAATCATTTAGCCAGAGGGAAGAAGGAATGTGGTGTTCAGGAGCAATGGCTTAGATTTTGCCAGCTACAGCAGATGGCAACAGAGCCAGGCACTGAAAAGGCATACCTGCCCTGAACATCCTTCTGTAGGTTTCCTAAGAGCTCGCTGCATAAGGAAGGCAAACTTTGCAACCTGACAAGACTGCCCCTCAATCTGCTATCAACATGGGCCCTGACACACACCCATGTGAATCAAACAACAGGAGGCCTAATTACAAAGTGAAACAAACAAAAAAAAGCTCAGGTGCAAAGGTAAACATTTCAGAAATAAGCACTACCATTGCCTGTTAAAGTACCTCTTGGCTTTATGTACTCAGAGAGATCCCTAAATAAGTACCATAAAGTAAAACATACTTGGTGCCCCGGCTGGGTGACTCAGTTGGTGGGAGCATTGTCCCATGCACCTGGTGTATGTATACATACCTGGTGGGTGTTGACAGATGAGGGAGAGCTCCAAGAAAAGATTGGACCTGGTCCTGGCAAGAAAATAACTTTGTGGCACAGCTTTCCTTCCCAGTATGAACCAGGAAACAGAAAAGGAATAGACCAAAAGTCCTACCACTCAATTTTTATTTTTTTAAAAAAGGTCAATTTGGGATGAAGGCTTGATCAGGGCAATGTTCTCCCTTTCCATGGATGAAACCCATGGCAAGACAGTCCATGTCAGATACCAGGAGGATAAGAAAGGAGACTCCCAAATACAATCAGGGGCCAAATAGTTTGGATGAGGAGTTATAAAGAAGTCATAGCAGTCAACTGCATCTAAATTAATTTCCGTTTAGTTTTTAAGTCCAAGAAATTCAGGATTATGAATATCTCCTAAAATGTAACCAGCTTATCTAACTTTTTTCTTTTTTCTTTTTTCTTAATCTCACATACTCAAATTTTAGAAACCTCAGAGAGAATATAAAACATAGCTGAGACATTGCTCTACTTATGAGAACAACCATTTAGGAAAAGCAGATATCCAGGCACCTGAGCCACACTTACAAAGAGATACTTCAGTGGGAAAACTATTTTTAATGCCCAAACATTTATTAGGGAGGAGAATTCAGAGGATAACTTATTTAGACAATAATTGTCTTCCATTCTCCCTGCTGTAAAGTCAAAAAAAGGTCAGGTATTAGACTCCTTCATTCTAAATCAGTGGTCACACAATATATCCAGAATCTAGGCCCCCTAACACAAGGAACCTGGTAACCGTTATGTCACCAAATTTAAAATAAGAAGCCACCAAACACATGGGAGATAAAAATCTGCCCTCTTTCCTATCATTAAATCTTTTTTGAGAGATGGAAGCTCATGAAAACATGTTGGTACAGAAAGTGGTTCAAGGATATAGGGGAAACAATGACATAGATTTGGAGGAAAAGGTTGAGCTTCGCCAGAACAAGACTTACAGGGAGAAATGAAGAACTGTAGCCTACCTGCAGAGACGAGGCATCGACATGGGATACTGGTGATGCCTTGTGCCTAAATACAAAGACTTGAGAGCACCCTTGGTGTTCTCCAATAAGAAATTTAAAGTCACTAGAGGAGCTCCTTTGGAAGACAACCTTTAAGTCTATTCTAAGAAAGGTGGACAGCCAGGCTGAACAGCAGAATTGTGCAACATAGAAGTTATGGTGCCTATGTGACAATGGCAGACTATAGACCATGGAGTTCCCCCACTTTCCAGACAGTCACATTCTAGAAAAGTACCAAAAAAAAAGGAGGGAGACCCTTAAAACATGAGTGAGATTGAATTTCTCATTACTCTAGAGTGAGGGATCAAAAACAGATTTTGTTTGCTTCAGATCAAATAATAATAATAATAATAAAAGATGACATTTACCTCCCTAATTTTTAAGAACAAATTCCACTAAGCAATATTTATTCATACACACTTCTTAAGTAGTATTGTAACCGGGGAGACTCCCTATGTAAATAGGAAGAGGTAGACAAGCAGTGAAGACTGCGTGTGCCTATGAGCAGGCTCCGGCCACCAGGGTAACACATTAATGACTCAGCAGAAAAGAAGGGCAAAGAGCCAATGCTTGGCAGCTAGGGAGGGGATTGAATGGGAGGGACATACCCTCCCATCTAATTCTGCCACACAGGGCTTATTGGAGCAGTGTTTAAAAGTGGAGCATGTAGAAAACACATGCTTTTGTTCTACCTTCCGCTGGCTGGTGAGTCAGCAGCTGGGGGTTCAGGCTCCTGAACTGGCAGGCCCTGGGAGAACCACATCATCCCGCAGTATTCCCGCACCCCTCCCGAGTGCTCTGGGACCTGCCTGTCCAGAAGCATTTTGGACAATGGGCTGGTAAAAGGGGAGGGAAAGAAGCTTGGGCTGGGGCCTCCTGGGAGGCCTAGTGTAGGCAGCAAGCCCCATGCCCCTCCTGCACATGGGAAGCTGGGAGAAGCTGCTGGCAGACACCTCATGCCAGCACACGCTCCTCCAAAGGGGGCCCCATTAGCGGCCCTGCCCAACTGCCACTTGCACAATCCTCCAGCTAGGGAACCTGCGTGGCAGCTCCCACTGTTGCTGCTGCTCTGCCTACTCTGGTTCAGACAAGGACGTGAGCCTACTGCACTAATGTGCACCAGTCTGCAGGCTTAGCAGACTGATTAATGCCAGTCCTGGAAGCCACATGGCAGGCAGCAAGTCCTGTTGCTTCCCCCACATGACAAGCCACAGCAGCTCTGTCAACTGGAGCTGTGCTACACAAGTCCTGCCTGGCCAGGCATACAGATGCACCAGAGGGGAGCAGTTGGAGGAGGAGGACATCTCATTGCCAGTAGGCACCTATGTATGTAGACAGAAGCCAGACAGTGCCTAGAAACTAACTAAGCCACTATGATTCTTAGAGGACAGTGCCTTTGGGTGGGAAAAGTTCCTGGTGTAACCTTGAACTGAGCTGGCAGAGGGTGGCAGGGCAATTTTCTTTGAGTCGTTTTAAAGGAAATGGGCTTTGAGACAGAACCTGTCATTATTTCAAGTTGGATATACTTTTAAAAAGGCTTCTTTTTCCTTTCCACCAGACTCTGTCTGCACAGTTTTGCTTATGGGCACTGAGTGCTAGGACCCCATTGGCTATTCTGGAACAGCACAAGTCTGGTAACAATAGCCCAGTTTATTTTATATTATCTTTCAACAATTATACACAAAAGAAAGAATTCTACTCACAATTTTGACTATCTGAAGGGAGAATAGTCTTAATTGATATTTTTTTCTCAACATATACTTTCAAGTTGCTTCTAAATGCCATGTACTGCGCTCTGTACCAAGAATAAAAATGTGAGCAAACCCCACCTGACACCTGCTGCCAAGGTGCTTTCAGTTTTTGTAAATTCCCATCCCACACAACTTCTTGGTTCAAATTTCTGAGACCTTTCTCATTTATATATTTGATTCACTTCCATTCCCTAAGCTAGATTGATTACATTGGATGCTTAGAGCATTTCAGTTTCTAAAACTCTAGTAATGATTTTAAAACAACAAAAGCAAAAGCAGCAACTCTCCTCAGTTCCTTCAGCAGTCAGCAAATATTTATGAAGAACTTACTAAGTGCTAAGCACAGGTTAGGGCCTGAGATAGATATGTGAACAATGGCAGACTCCTTTTCTTCATGGAGCTGATGTTATACTGGGATAGTACAGATAATTTAAAAGTAAGTACAATAAAAGAATATTAGATGGTAACTACTGGGGAGAAAAACAATGCAAGGAACTTAAAGGGCAGAGAGAGGGAAAGAGTCTCAAGAAAAGCTCTTTGTAGATGACATTTGAGCAATGATCTGAAAAATGAGGCATATTATTGCTAAAAATGAGCTACATATGGTGGTAAATGCTACACATACTTTATCTCATTACTCTTGTTACCCATTATTTTTAACTAAAACACTCATTTATCTATTTAACAAATATTGAGAGTATGACATGTGCAATATTCTGTTCTAGACACCAGAGTATGTCAGCAAGAAAAAAATTGTTTTTGAAGCTGGTACTCTAGGAAGGTGAAGAAGTTTAACTACCTTGACCAACGTTGAACAATAAATACCAGGGTCATATTCAAACCCAGGTATTTCTCCCTCTGTGACTACACTTCCCTCTTAATATTATGCTTCTCTTATTCTAAATGATACGGAAAATATGAGAATTTGAGATGTGACAAAACCTTGCAAACATCATAATAATATTGCTCATTGAGAGGCTAGTTAGGTAGTACTTCAAAGTTGGTGTTATGGAAAAGAGAAAGTTTAAAAAGAGCCATTAATAGTGATGCCACAATTAAGTAGATTTTTCCATTTCAGCAAAACTGATGTTTCACTATTTTTCTATGTTCTCTAAGTCACTATGAGGACAACTACAGAATTAGAGGTGGAGATATGTTTTACTTTCCATAAAGAATGATGTACCAAAAAGGAATGTGTAAGGACAGATGAGTTTTACATAGAAGTTCACAGATGTTTTTGCTTCCTCTACATCACTTTGTATCTGATTTTTTTTCTACTCAATGTTTGATTTTAGTCATGGTCTTGGCAGATGCTATAATCATCTATATAAACGAATTTTGCTAAGTCATAAAAGAAAAAGCAGTGGTTCTCTTTTGCAAATAAGTATAAAAAGAACAAAAATAGAATTTGAATCCAGTCTTTCAGTTCAGTCAATAAATTCAAACTCCATACAAATCAATCATTTATTCATTCATTTACCAAATACTAATTGAATGCCTACCACATGGTAGGCAATTTACTAAACACTGGAGATTTAGCTATTAACCACATGAACAAAAGTTCCTGCTCTAATGAAGGTTTTATTCTAGTGGGAAGAGACAGAAAGGAATAAAATAAATAATTAAACTCTATTGTATACTGGAAGTTGTTAATGATTATGAAGAAAAAAATCAAAGAACAGGGACAAGAAATATGGGACAGGCCACAGCTTCAATCATTTTCTGAGAAAATGAAGTTTTAGCAAATACTAAAAGAAGGCAGACTAGTCATGTGAATATGTGGCATACCTGACATTTATGCCAAATATAGAGGGGAAAGCAAATGCAAAGGCCCACAGGCAAAAATCATGCCTGACAGATTCTACAGAATCCAGCAAGGGCAGAAAGAACAAGGGGAGAATAGGAGTTACAGGAGGGACAACAGGGAGCAAGATCATATAGGTTCTGTGCTATAAAGACTTTGACATTTGACCTGAGAGAAATAGCAGCAACTGGTGGGTGGTAAGCAACCTCCCAGTGCAAGAGTAACTTAACATGGACTGGATCTGAATTGGACTATTCCGGGTGCTGAGTTAAAAAAAAAAAAAAAAAAACAATATATGGCATCAAGGGTAAAAGCAGAGAGAATTAATGTAATAATTCAGGTGAGAGATGATGGAAACTTGAACTAAAGTTGTAGCATTCGAGACAACAGAAATAATCAGGATCAAGGTATTTTTTGATGGTAGAAATAAGAGCTTTTGTTGACAAATCATGTTAGATGTATGAGAGAAAAAGAATCCCTCAGAACTTCTATGCATGTAAAGGCTATATAAATAACTGTAACCCATTCTTCCCAATCCTATTTGTATGACGGTATTTAGTCACTCTGTAAAACCATTCAGCAAGAGAGTTGAATAAACTTCTATCAAGACAGATTAATGATGAGGCCTTAGTCATGACAAAGAAAAACGCAGACTTTTCTCCTTTTGCCTGAATCTGCTGACAAGACCAGACTCAGACCCTCTGACTTCCCTTTCTTTGTCTCTTGATCTATTAGTTAAGATTAGAATTGTTTACCCTACTGAGACTGAAACAAGCAGAATAATACTATCACAGATTTTCCACAACCCACTGAGTTCAAACCTCTACCTGAAGTTAACTCAGCCAAGTTGTTGAACTCATAACTTTTACTAGCCTTGCATAACAGCACAAGATATGTTTTGATGTTGTACATGATTTTGGTATGGTATGGAGACAAAAAGGGTTTATTAAAGCTACAAGGATACCCCCCAAAAAGCATCAAATAGAACTTAAATAGCTAACTTATAGAAACTTTACTACTACCCAAGGAATTAATTATACTCAAAACTAAAGCTCACACTACAAGCCAGATTCATAATACTAAAATAAACCCTTTGAATAAAAAATGTGGTAAAATAGATGCTTCACAAGAAAATTCTTTCTTGACCATCTGCATATGCCATTCATATTAATTACCCTCCCCTAGAGACAAAAATTACTACTTAAAGGAACTATGGGACAACTGCTAGCACCTAAGACTGAAAATCTACTGGAAACAAGTTAGATATTTTATCTACTTAGATGAGCTTTGGAGATACCCAAACAACCACTTGTCTATCCTTGACCATACCTGGATTTAGCCCTCAGCCTCAGCAAAGCCTGCAGCAAAGAAAATCTTGAAAATCTCCTTTACAGACATTGGTGTCAATATTGCAGCTCTTATGTTGTACAGGTGGCCTCAACATTTCTCATCTGCCATAAAAACAATCCTAGTGAAAATGTAAAGTAAAGCAAGGGTGAAGGTCAGCTCCCTCTGGTGCTCTTTTCCTAAACAAATGGATTTTCAAAGTCCCGTGGGATAAATATGTTCTAACCATGGTCTGCACAGTATGCAGGTGGTTAGAAGCCTTTCCCTACAAACAGACTACTGCAACTACTATATTAAGTTGCTACTAAAAAGAGTTGTCCTCACTTGTGCTAAACCTCTGTTCCTCTCTAACAATAGAGGAAATCCATTTTCAGTGGTAAATTTATTTGAGATATTCAAAGAGTACTTCCACTCTCACAAAAAATACATAATCCATACTACCTTCATACCCCTAGAAAAATATAATGAATCAATGGCACCTTGAAACTCAAAGTATCAAACTCTCTAATGAACTCATTCTTCCTTGGCTGGATGTCTTACCATTAGCCCTAATGATCATTAAATCCTCCTATGGGGGACCACCACCCACAGGGCACCCCATCCACAGATGAGAATAAGTCTACCAAGACATGATCTGCTTGGGGAGGAAAGGTAGCTGATCTCTCAGAGGAGAAGGGCCTTGAGCCTGTTCCTCAATGGGCTTTTATTGGGTTTAATTTGCATATATATTTGCATATATATGTAAAGCTCAATCATTGTCAGGCAGTAATAGTCAAACAATAGATAACATTCAAAGAACTATGAGAGTTTATTCTGAGCCAGGGTCAGATAGCTAAAGGGCTATAAAACTTTGGAAAACAAACTCATTTTATGCTTGGGCCCTTATCATTTAAATTGAGGGTATTAGCAAAGCAGGTTTTACGGGATTTTATGCATTCATTTTTTGGCCTGATCACCTTGGGGAACCCGCCCTTTCCAGCACAGAGCTATACCCACATCTGGCATTGTTTTAGGCTTAAGTCATGTGGGGGATGCAGGCAGCCAAGAAATTAGGAAATATCTTACAGATAGAATGAGGACTCAGGCTATGTCAAAGCTGAGGGGTGAAGGTCCATCACCCCTTTCTCTATAGTCCCCCAAGTCCTTCCCTGATAGCCCCAAAGTGACTGTGCCTGTCTTAGGTGGTCCCTCCCTTGAGGAATCTTACCCATCATTGGCTAACCAGTCATCTGCCCAGGGCTAAGCAGGGTGAAGTAAAGGGAGCAGAGGCTGTGCCCCTGTTGGGAGGATAAGCTTTGTCTCCTTAGTAGCTTATGGTCCCAAGGTCTTTTTACTCAGCCTTAACCATGGAGGATTACAGCTTCTAAAACCAGGCAGGGTGGTTCCCAACATCCTCCCACCTCCACTTAATTTTAACTATTTCCTTATGAAATAATTACCAGCAGGCCAATGAGGAACCCTAGTCCTCTTTGATTTTAGGAGACTCTAATCTGAGCCAATATAGCACCCTTAAAAACTTCCGAAGTATCTCAGAGCCCTACTCTTTTGGAAGACATCACTAAAAGACCAATATTGAACCCAGAGGGAAAAGGCATTATTATTTCCTCCTAATCTCCAGTACTAATGCAAAACTATGAGTACAACCTTATCCTCATGTTTTATAATTTTAAAAATAAAATTTTATTACAAATGAAATTCACACCAATAAGAGATCCTAAAGTGATGCTCTTTTAAGAGCTTCCAGAAGATTACAACATGAAGTACACCGTTTCCCCAAGAAATGGAAACAAAACAGATGATATCACAAAATGGTCAGCTTCCATCCAAAGCACTGGAACAAGATCACTTAGGATTCTCCCATTTAATATTCTCCAGATTCCTCTTTTGTCTCTTCATCACCCCCCTTAATATTTTTATGGAGATATATTTCACCATTAAATTCATCATTATAAAGTGTACAATTCAGTGGCTTTTCACGTAACTGCAATGTTTTGAAACAATCACAACTAATTCCAGAATATTTTCATTACTCGAAAAAAACCCTCCATATTTATTTTCAGTCACTCTTCATTTTCCCTTCCCATCAGCCTCTGACAAACACTAATCTACTTTCTGTTTCTATGAATTTGCCTATTCTGCACATTTCATACAAATGAAATTATACAGTACATGACCATTTGTTGCTGGCATCTTTCACTTGGCATCATGTTTTCAAAGTCCATTTATATTATAGCATAAATTAGTATACCTTTTTTATGGATGAATATTATTTGATTGCATGGATATACTACATTTTTGTTTATCCATTTATCAGCTATAGGCATTTGGTTTGTGCCCCACTTTGGTGCTATGATATTATGAATCATGCTACTATAAAAATTAGTTTATAGTTTTTCTTTGTGTGAACATATATTTCAAATCTCTTTAATATGTACCTAAAAATAGCATTGCTGGGTCATATGCTAATTCTATGTTTACTGGTTTAAAGACCTGCCAACCTATTTCCCAAAGCAGATGTACCATTTTACACATCCACCAGCAAAGCTTAAGAGTTCTAATTTCTCCACATTTTTGCCAGTAGTTGTTTCTATTTTTTTTTATTATAGCCATTCTTCTTGTTTTGAGATGGTATCTCATGTGGCTTTAACTTGCATTTCCCAAATTATTATTAATAATGTTTGAGCATCTTTTAATGGGCTATTGGCTATCCGAATATCTTCTCCAGACTCTCCTTTTATGTTTCTATCACCCATTTATTTTAATATCTCCTTGAGCCATGCCTTCCCTTTTCCTTTTTGCCCTCCCTACTATTTCTTTTTTCTTCATTTCTCATTTACCTGTAAACACACAAAGCCTCTGAAACCTTTTGATGATATTCACTGAACTGATTACTCAGTCCTATAATCTGTCCTATAGTTCATTTTGTTGCCTCTTTTCTCTTGGCTTAACCATCTTTTCCCAAATTCCTTTTCCTATGCTTCAGCCATCCAAAGGTATTAATTTAGTTATTTTCTCACACACAATGTAAGGAAATTCATTATATTTTATATACATTAGATGAAGATCCAAAGCCAGTCTGGAAAGCTCCTAGAAGAGGTTTACTCACATCTATCACAATTTCACAGATGGCCCTTTTCTCAGTTCCAGTTTCTGTTGATATACCTTTTATGCTACTAAGTCCAATGGCTATTCTTGTAATATTCATCATTTTCTCACAGGAAGTACAACCCTAAATTCAACAACTGTACCGTGGGGCACTGTCATCTGGGGGAACTAAAATTTTATGTATTGAAAAGTCCTGATCAGTGTATTTTGCTTATGGCCAAAGATCAGCTATGCTGAACTTACTTCCATTGCCCTTAGTTGTCTCCCAAAGACACCTATTTTATTTATGAAAATTGAGCCTATTGGTATATCCCCCCAAAATTGGACAGACTCATGTTACCTAACCAATCTTGTCAGTCCTTATCATTTAACTCAACCTCTTTATTGATTTTAATGTCTCTCTGTCCTCTTCAATACCCCATCATCAGTCTCAATAGTCCACTAGTAACAACCAGTCAAACACACTGAAATGCATACCAAAACATGAATTATAATATTTCTTTTACTCTGGATTCAAAGACATCCTTTAGAAAAGAAGCTAAGTGCCTGGGATGACTTAAGGGCTGCATCCAACTATATTTAGACACCATTTTGCCTGGAGCACTGAAGTATTTCAATATGAGCCACTCAAGCAGTGAAATTAAATTCTTGCATCTTCCATGTTCCATTATAGTAAATGATCATTACTATGGACAATGTGACAAAGACTGACCTCCTCGCTCAAGAACATCAAGAGAGTCAAAGGGCAGGATTCCACACCCAGCATTTCATATGCTCTTAGCCTCTAGAGATAGTATATGTGCTGTGGTCAGAAGCAGTTCCTGCACATTTGTTCCAAAAACTTCTCTGACCTCTACATCATACACAAGGTCATATGAGATATTAACCAAGAAATTTGCTGCATTGCCTCCACACTCTTTATCTTATAATTGAAAGACTTTTCTACATAAGTTTCCTAGAACCCACTAAAATTGTTGCCAGCTTGTTGCAAGTCTTGGTGTTATTCCTCAACATAGCCTCTTATAATCATTTTTCTGCTTCTTCTAATAGGTGCTCACTAATCAATCCTTTGTCCCCAGAATCCATTTTGAATTACAGACCACTTTCACAGAAACACAGGTTTTTCAGCTACGTCTCTGATAACAGAGTCAACAAGGAACTGCTCAGTAGGGGGTCTATGTCACCAAACTTTGACCCAAAACCCAGAAGAAATTACTGTAGTTCCTACAGTTACTCTAAGACAGACAGTGTTTGTCTTCAACAAGAGGACAGATTGGTAAGAATTAACCTATTTTTCCCCTTCCCTTGAACCTGCTGACAAGACCTAATTTAGACCATCCGACTTCTCACACTTTGCCTTATGATTAATTAGCTTAGACCTAGCTAACTACAGAGAAAAGCATTTCCTGTTCAGATAACTGACTAAATTTTTCTCTGTCTTGCAAAATAGTCCCAAATATAAATCACCTCATCTACAATTTGTTTATCACTCCCTATAAACTCTTTTTATATTGTTTTTCAAGTACAGTTGCTTCTATTTTTTCTGCACCACTCTCCCCCACCCCACCCATCCCCACATCCTAGCCTTGATCCTACCCCGCTTTGGCTTTACCCATGTGTCCATTATACATGTTCCTTGATGACCCTTCCCCTTTTCCCCCCATTATCCCCTCCCCCTCCCTTCTGTTTACTGTCAGTTTGTTCTTTATTTCAAAGTCTCTAGTTATATTTTTGCTTGCTTGTTTGTTTTGTTGATTAGGTTCCACTTCTAGGTGAGATAATATTGTATTTGTCTTTCACTCCCTGGCTTATTTCACTTAGTATAATGCTCTTCAGTTCCATTCATGCTGTTGCAAAAGATAGGGGCTCCCTCTTTCTTTCTGCTGTGTAGTATTCCATTGTGTAAATGTACTATAGTTTTTTGATCCACTCATTTACTCATGGATGCTTAGGTTGCTTCCAGCACTTGGCTATTATAAATTGTGCTGCTATGAACATTGGGGAGCATAGGTTTTTTGAATTGATGTTTCAGGATTCTTAGGGTCTAATCCCAGCAGTGCAATTGTGGGGTCAAAAAGGCAGTTCTATTTTTAGTTTTCTGAGGAATTCCATATTGATCTGAATAAAACCACCTACTAAGATATTCTCATCTTTGTTAACAGACACTTCTCCAAGGAGGACATACAGAGGGCCCAGAGACACATGAAAAGATGGTCAGCATCACTAGCTGTCAGAGAGATGAAAATTAAAACCACAGTAAGATACCACTTCACACTGGTTAGAATGGCCAACATAAACAAATCAACAAAGAAGTGTTGGAGAGGATACGGAGAAAAGGAAACCCTAGTGTACTGTTGGTGTGAATGCAGACTGGTGCAGCCACTGTGGAGAACAGTATGGAATTTCCTCAGAAAACTAAAAGTGAAACTGCCTTTTGACCCAGCAATTCCACTGCTGGGATTATACCCTAAGAGCCTGGAAGCACCAATTCAAAAGCACCTATGTACCCCAATGTTCATAGCAGCACAATTTACAATAACCAAGTGCTGGAAGCAACCTAACTGCCCGCCCATCAGCAAATGAGTGGATCAAAAAACTATGGTACATTTACCCAATGGAATTCTATGCAGCAGAGAGAAAGAAGGAGCTTATACCCTTTGCAACAGCATGGATGGAACTGGAGAGCATTATGCTAAGTGAAATAAGCCAGGTGATGAGGGACAAATACCATATGATCTCACCTTTAACTGGAACCTAATCAACAAAAGAAAAAGCAAGCAAAATATAACCAGAGTCATTGAAATTAAGAACAATCTAACAATAGCCAGAGGGGAGGAGGGAGGAGACAGTGGGGAGAAGAGTTTTCAGAAACTACTATAAAGGACACATGGCCAAACCAAGGGGGAGGGTGGAAGCAAGGGAGGGAAGTGGGTTTGGAGGGGGTGGGGGAAGGTGTGGGGAGAAAATACGAACAACTGTAATTGAACAACAATAAAATAATTTAATTTTTTTTTAAAAAGACATTCTCATCTTTGGATCTATGGTATTCTCCTTAAAGCAGTAACCTAAACAATTCAGTCTCCTTACTTACTCAATTTTTATTTTAATAGTTTTCATTATTTAAAAAATTTTACCAATGTAAATAATGTGATAATTATACTTATTAGTAACAACTTTCTTATCTCAATCCAGTTATAACTAAGTAAGACATTTGCTCAGAGAAAGAGCCAGTGGACATTATTACCAAATGAAATTTATTATAATGGAGCACTATTAATGTGTGCCATTAAGATGGTACTATGTAAATAACCCAGGAATTTTAAAACTCTCCCTTGACCATCTCATCCTTCTTTTCTCCAAAATCTCCAATGGAGATATACTCATGTCACAAACACAGTAAGGCAGAAAAGGCATGTTATTATCAGAAGACTGTATGGCCCATACTCCGCCATAAAACTCCAATAATTTGACCAACTGTATGGGAAGCTCATTTTCCCTGTGTGTAGGCAGATGAAATCAAAGCAGATCCTAAATTTGCTGTTTTGCCCTCCAAAGACTAAATTCTGTTCTCTGAAATCTCCATTACAATGGGACACTCAAGCTGATACCAGTGGAAGAAAGAGAGTGATTATCTCATGAAAGCCTGTGTTTAACTCTGAGACATATCTTTTGAAAAATTTTGGCAGAGTAAGTGCCCTGGAAATTATCTAAATCCCAATCAACACTCCTCCTTATACGTCAGGAAGAAATGGGAAGAAAGGCAAGTAAATCCTTACTTTCCTCATGCCCAAACCAGTAGTAGACAGGGGATGACACCTAAGGATGAAACAGAAACAACTTTTACCACTGACCTCTTACTGTTTCTGCCTGGTAAATCAAAGCTAGCAGGAAAAAAATAAAAAGAAAATTTTTTTAAAAGTTAGCAGGAGACTCATAACACCTAAGAAATTAAAGATTATTGTGATTTAACAGAGGATTTCAAAATCTAATGATAAGCTCTGTTATTGTACTTTATTCTATTTTAATTGACTTTAATGTATGTGTTCATTATAATACAATCATTAATATGAAAAAATTATATCTTCCACTATATTATATTACACTAATGGAATTTGTTCATTAGGCATTGAAGTTATAGTTATTCTTTTAGTTGTGGAAATCTCATAGAATCAAATGCTAATATTCATTCAATCTTTGAATAAAATTTGGAAGAAAAAAAAAGTTCTAATTTTCCCTCCTGCTAGGAGCAATGTCGAAGTCTGTTTGCAGGGAAGTTTGCAGCAACAGGTTCCTAAGGACTGTGTTCTATCCAAACAGCTTTAAAAGAAGTTCAAAGCCCAATTCACAATTGTAAGTGTAATGTAATGACAGAGAATAAAAAAGGATTTAAGTAGAATTTTAAAAAAGGCAATTGAGCTCCTGAGGCAGTGAGAAATTTATCTCTGAAGATGAAAGAGGATGCCTTACACGTAAATAAATCTATAACATCTCAAAGTGGTAGTCATAAAGCAAAAGCAAAAATACCCAAAAGGAAAAACAGGAAAATGACCTCTGTGCAGATGAAAAAAAACTTTTCTGAAAAGTTTTCACTCTATTCAATGCGAAGTGGAGATGTGGTATGCCATAACCATCCAGAGGTGACTATTCAGGTTCACACCTTCATCCAAATGAATCAGAGACTGAGAAAAAGCAACCTGTAACCTAAGGTGGAAATCTACTGTTATATCTCAGAAATATACTGCAACAGAATATGTTCAGTGCTATCATTCTATGATGAGCTCATTATAGTTTACAGGTGGTTTTGACTATATATATCCCTTCAATCTCCTCCATGAGGAAATGAGACATCATTTACACAGGTAAGTGACTCCCTTACCCTCCTTCATTTTCTTAGGAACACTTTAAGTTTGCTCTTGTCAGCTGGCTGCCAAAGTATACAAACAACTCTTTTAAAAATTATACAGATCCCAGGTTCTTGCCAGAAAATATAACCCTACATTATTTGGTATTTAACTCTTATCAAAAGCCTGATTGCCAGACACAATATTTATGGATGATGTTCCAAAGGACAGGTAGTCCATCTACTCCTTTATCTATTATTAGTATTGAACATCAACAATAATGTTCAAAGCCTGAAAATGTGTATCACATTCTGATGTATTAATAGCAGCCTCATAGAGAACTACTGTAACAAGTTGAGCTTTTTCTTCTTATCTTTGACCTATTTTTTTAAAGGGTAACTTTTTTAAGATTTGATTTATTTATTTTTAGAGAGGGGAGGGAGGGAGAGAGAAAGAGAAAAACATCAATGTGTGGTTGCTGGGGGCTGTGGTCTGCAACCCAGGCATGTGCCCTGACTGGGGATTAAACCTGTGATGCTTTGGTTCACAGTCCACACTCAATCCACTGAGCTACGCCAGCCAGGGCTGAACTATTTTTTTTAATCCTCACCCAAGGGTATGTTTATTGATTTCAGAGAGAGAAGAAGGGAGAGAGACAGAGAGAAATTAACATCCATGTGAGAGAGAAACATCAGCTGATTGCCTCCCATATGCACCCCCACAGGGACTCGAACCTGGAGCATAGATATGTGCCCTGACCAGGGATGGAACTCACAACCTTTTGTTATGAGAGACAACATTCCAACCAACTGAGCCCACCAGACAGGGCTTTTTGGACTTTTAAATAAACAGCTCACTCAGAGATAATCCTGCATATATCCAGGACAAGAAAAGAGATGTTTCTCTAATAAAATGATTGACTTTAATTTATGAACACTCTAAATCTTGTAAATGATTTTATTTCCATCTTTGTTTTGCCTGGTAAATCTTAGGACCAAATTTGCATCTCACTTCTACAAGCTACACAGAAACATATATTGATCTGTCCTAATCTAACATGGGGTTTATCATTTTCCAATGATTTATTTCCCTTTGACCTTATTCCCTCAATTACCTTTAGTTGTAAAATACACAAGGCTCAAAAGTACAATTGTTATTATTGGCCTGCCCCCAGTTGAATAACATGGTATAATAATTAAAGAAGTTTTTCAAAATATAAGTCTATGGAAATATTAAAAAATACACCTGATAAATTATTATTTTTCATGTCTATTTTCAACATTACCCTTTAATTAGCAGAGCACTTAAGTCACCTGATACTATTTCATTGTTTTAATGCCGAAGTCCTTGTGCAATTCATATTTCACACGTGGGGAATAAGGGTTTAATTTTGAACAGTGCTAAAAATATTGTTTCTTTGGTGACATAACTAATGAGCCACCAAAAAGGCATGTCTATAACCAGGAAGGATATTAAGTAACAACTGACAGAGTTATATGATAAATTGCTCTATTTTGACACCTAAAGGATTATTTTCAATTATTTTTCTTGGACAATTAAGCTTATTCAAATTCCATAATGGGTTGTGTCAGTCATCATCATACATAAAACACCTTAATGGTGTACAGTAAGCTTTTTCTCATCATACAAATATCTTAAGACCTGTAATTATACCTCATTAAACCATGGCACCATAATTTGGAAGTCCCATTCATAATATTTAGTCTAAAATTGAACTAAATAAATAAATTGTATTATCTCTAAAGCACATTCATGAGCTTGCTGTCTACAGGAGAATATTTAAAATTGCATACATTACACAGGGTTTTAGGCATTAGTACAAGAAGTGGATGAAATGAAATGGTGAGAACTTTTTCTTTTTTCTACCATAAAGAAAGTGCACTGGGTGAATTTCTTACTATATCTTTTTAAAATATGTATTCTAATAGTAAACCTAAAAGATATTTGTTATTTTATCTTTAATGGTTCGTCAAAGTTAATTAATTCAATGTTTTACTCAATGCCTATTGTAATCATTGAATAGATAAAATTTGGAAAGTATAAAATGTTAAAAAATATCCTCAGAAATGTTTAATATATTACAATACTTCACTTGCAAACTAACAAGAGCATGCAACAAGTTTACTGATGCTAGCCTCCTCAATCATATACAAAGAACTTTATCACTGATATAATAAGCAATAACCAGAGTATCAGTGCTTTTTAAATTCCCAGAACCTCAATTTTCATAGGTTGATATCAAGATAGGTTTGCTTGTACACAAATTAGGTTGTATTACATGAGAGGCACCCAAGCTTAGGGAACTTGAATCTCTCATAATGGCTGGTAAAGCTGCTTGATCTTTGCCCCAGAGGGAAGCATGCATCTTTATTACAGTGGACAGTAAATAAACCTACCCTTTGCTCCGGTGGGAGACAGAATCTCTATCTTCAAGGCTATTCACCATACTAACATCCTTGAAAAGATAGTCCAGGACAAGGAGAGCCAAGGCCTCTGCTCACAAGACATGCAGAAAGGCGAGAGACCCATAGTGAGCTGTCTTTCAATAAGTGGAATATATACAGGTCCAGCAACAGCCTTGATAGACTGTTTCCAAAATGCATAATAGAATGAAAGTAATTTTAAAAGTTAAAAGTTTTTACCACATTTTTCCTATTTCTCTGAAAGAAGAAAATTTGGAAAACCAAATTTTTCCATTGGCTTATTTTAATTATCATACAAGTTGGCTAGTTTCCTATTCTAATTAAAGTTGCACTTATGCTCAGCAAATATTTGAATCTTGACAGCTGATAGAGCTTTTTAAAATTCAGATTCCTGAGTCCTATCTCCAGAGATTCTGATATAGCAATTCCATAGTGGGACATGAGAATTTATATTTTGAAAAGTTTTCAAGGTCAATAAACATGTGAAAAGATATTCAAATTTATTATAAGGGAACTCTAACTAAACCCAAAATGGAATACCACTATCCACACCAGATTGTTTCAGAAAAGAGAAAAGATAGAAACCAGAACTCATATACATAGTTGCTACAAGGGCAAACTGGAACAACCCCCAGAAAACTGGCAGGATCTTCTACTGAACACAGCATGGCAGCACCTATGACACAGCAGTTCTACTCCTAGGTGTGTAGCCATAGAAATGTGAGTCAGTGTGTTCCAGGAGACATGGACAAGAATATTAATGAAAGGACCATATGTCACAATAAAAAACTAGAACAAATGAAATGCCTATCAAGTGTAGAATGGGAAGATAAATTTTGGTATAGTCATTCAATAAAAATGGAGATGACTAAACTACAGTTAAACACAAGAATATGAATGAATCTCACACACACAACATGGGGTGAAATCAGTGAGACACTAAAAGAGTTCCTACTATATGATTCTATTTGTAATATTAAATGATGTTGGCTTAATATATTATTGAAAAGAGATTACTATTTATAAAGCACAAAGGTTTTTTTTACTTCAACTCCAAAAACTTCAACTACCTTAACATAAATGTATAATTATCCAACATACCAAAAAAGATATACAAATGGATAATATGCCCAAGAAAAGATATTCAACTTCCATCAAAGAAATGTGAATAAACATCTGAGAGGTCATTTTAGATATTTAACAAAACCTAGAATTGCTTTAGGTAAATATGTGGTTTTCTATAAAGTTGCTAGATGACTACATTAGTATATTTCTGGAGGAAACTTTGAGAATTGTGATGTATATCATATCACATAGTATGTATACCATTAATCCACTTAAGACAGAAATTTTAAAGTATATTTTATTGATTATGCTATTATAGTTGTCCCAATTTTTTATCCCCTCTATCACCCTTCCACCCTGCAATCCCCCTCCCTAAAGTATTCACCCCCTACTTAGTTCATGTCCATGGGTTGTACATTTCAGTTCTTTAGCTTCTCCATTTCCTATACTATTTTTAACCTCCCCCTGTCTATTTTATTCCTACCAATTATGCTTCTTATTCCCTGTATCTTTCCCGGCCCCCATTCTCCACCTCTTCCTCCCCACTGATGACCCTTTTTTTTTTTTGATAACCCTTTATGTGATCTCCATTTCTGTGATGCTGTTCCTCTTCTAGTTGTTTGCTTTGGGGGTTTTTTTGCTTGACTTTTAGGTTCAGTTGTTGATAGTTGTGAGTTTGCTGTCATTTTACTGTTCATAGTTTTTGAACTTCTTTTTCTTTAGATAAGTCCCTTTAACATTTCATATAATAAGGACTTGGTGATGATGAACTCCTTTAACTTGACCTTATCTGAGAAGTACTTTATCTGCCTTCCATTCTAAATGATAGCTTTGCTGGATAGAGTATTCTTGGATGTAGATCCTTGCCTATCATGACTTCAAATATTGTTTCAAAGCCCCTTTTTGCCTGTAAGTTTTCTTTTGAGAAATCAGCTGATAGCCTTATGGGATCTCCTTTCCAAGTAACTGCCTCCTTTTCTCTTGCTGCTTTTGAGAGTCTCTCCTTATCTTTCATCTCAGGTAATATAATTATGATGTGCCTCAGTGTGTGCTTCCCAACTTCTTTGGGACTCTCTGGGCTTCCTGGGCTTCCTGGAAGTCTATTTTCTTTACCAGATTGGGAAGTTTTCCTTCATTATTTGTTCAAATAAGTTTTCCATTTCTTGCTCTCCCTCTTCTCCTTCTGGCACTCCTAGATTCAGATGTTGCAGCACTTAAAGTTGTCCCAGAGGTTCCTAAGCCTCTCTTCATTCATGTCTTTGAATTCTTGTTTCTTCATTCTGTTCTGATTGGATGTTTATTTCTTCCTTGTTCCAAATTCTTGATTTGAGTTTCAGTTTCCTTTCCTTCACTGTTGGTTCCCTGTATATTTTCCTTTATTTCAGTTTGTGTAGACTTTATTTCTTCCTTCATCTTACAACTGAATTCAATAATTTCCATGAGCACCCTGATTACTAGTGTTTTGAACTCTGCATTTGACAAGTGCTCTATCTCCTCATAGTTTAGCTTTTTTTCTGGATTTTTGATCTGTGCTTTCATTTGGGCCATATTTCTTTGTATCAGCACACCTGTTGTGACTTCCACTAAGATGGAGGCATTGGTAGAAATGCTTTGCTTCCTCACACAACCAAAAGAAGGATAACAACCAATTTAAAAACAATAAACAACCAGAACTGCCAGAATATCAAACTGCATGGGACTCTGACAACCAAAAAGTTTAAGAAACATTCATCTAGACCAGTAAGAGGGGTGGAGATGGATAGTCAGGCAAACAGAAAGGACCCCCAGCAAGGCAGCAGACCCATAAGCAAGGAGGGGTGGGCCAACCGGGAAACTAAAGACTCAAAACCTCTAGCTCCAAAATTTGTGGGGGTTGCAAAGGTGGAGGGTTGTGACACTCTCCCAGTCTCACAGGAGAGTTTGTTGGAGAGATCTACAGGGATCCTAGAATGTACACAAACCCATCCACTTGGGAATCAGCACTTGAAAGGGAACAATTCACTTGTGGGAAGCAAGGGAAGTAATGGAAAATGGGGCTAGAGCAGAGCCAGTGACTGGCATTGTTCCCTCTCTGACCACTCCCCCACAGACAGCACCACTAGGCTGCAAAAAAGAGTTACTCCACCCTGGCAAATTTCTAAGGCTCCACCCCTTAAAGACAAAAATTTTCATTTGATTGGATTAATGTTAAACTACAGTATCTCAAAGAGTAACTGATGGTTGGGGTTAATATCTATTAAATGAATAAATGAATAAAGTCAACTAAAGAGATGACAAAATAAAAATGAAACAGCATTTTTCATACTAGAAAAGAAATAAAATTAACTTGTACATCTACAAGTAAGTATACAGAAAATTAATGACATATTAGATACAAGAGATTCCCCTATTCTACTGATGTAGGAAATGGTAAATAATAAGTAAAATATAGAAAATTGTACTGCAACAATTAAAATGAAATTTTAAAAAAGAATAAGCACAAAACATGTACATAAAGGAGAAATTAGTGAGGCTTGCTATGGAATTGGAATCACTGACTCCCTGCCCCCATTTTCAGATTTCCATGTCAGATATACACTTTGGTCAGATAGATATGTGACCCAATCTAACTGAATTTTAATTAAAAAACATTTAATAAGTTGAAAATATAATAATGTATTGACTAAAAAAGTAGGTTAAAACATTTTATGCAACATAATAATTCATGCAAAATTATATGTATGCAGAGTGATGTATCTGGAAGGACAGTAACCAAAATGTTATAATTGTGTATTCTGAATTATGCAGTTTAAAGAAATTTTAATTTCTTCTTTACCTGTTCTATTATTTGAGTTTTTGCGATGGGCATGCATCATTTTCAACTAAAGGTATTTTTTAATTAAAGCCAAATTATATTGAAATTATACTTACAAGCACTTTCAAATCATCTCTCATTGGCATTGAGTTTAGCATTGACCAGGATTTACTGGGTGTAGAAATTCTAACAGCCCTAATAAAGACAATGCCTTCCATTAACATCCATCTATTTTATTTTAGAGCTTAATTTTCCATCTGTTACATTCAAACTCTTCATCTGTTTACAATTCATTGTATGCTATGGTAAATAGAAACCCAAATCTGTATCCAAAATATGCAATAAGTGAAATATCCAAACATAAAACATTTATTCAAGCTAAATTCAAACACCCACAAATACCTTCTTAAAGTCTTTCTTTATATTAATCCATAACTACAAAGATTAAGTACTCTCTGCCTTAAACTGGCAAGAGGCCATTTTGATTTGTTTCAAGATGGGCTGGGGAGTTGCTGAGGAAATACTTTGCATCCCTATTTATATATAATACTTCCAAACAGTGCTTCTGTGATGGTAAGATGGAGATTGATAGAAGTAGATTTTTATTGCACACAAGGAAGGTATCAGGTGTAGTTATCTATGATTTATCCAACAAATATAGGGTACCAAATGTATCCTCAGCCTTGCATCAGATTCTGTGAAGGACACAGTAAAAGGCATAAGACAAAATCTTTATTCCTGAGAAGCTCTCAGTTAAATTGAAGAGATAAAATCTTGGATGGGTAAAGAATAGGAACAATTCCAGACAGCCTTTAATCAGGTGGTAAACAAAGTGTGTGAATGTAAGTGTGTGTGTGTGTGTGTGTGTGTGTGTGTGTGTCTGAGAAAAGTAAACTAATGTCCCCTGGAATTTTAGGTCTAGAGATTCAAAAGCAGAATTAAGAAGATAAGAACAAGGACTAAGAGAGTTATTGCAGATCAAAGGAAGTATAACTTAACTAATGAAGCCCTATGTCCTATGCACTATTGAGTCTCTACCAAACATAAGATAAAAACACAATTCTTCACCTAGTACTCACAATGTGAATATCCAAGATTACCCTGACAGTATACTGCAAAATGATACATCCTTTTTAGAAGCTGTATTAGTTAGGGTTCTCCAGAGAAACAACATTAATTGGATATACAGGGTGGGGCAAAGGTAGGTTTATAGTTGTTTATATGGAAAATAATATAATAATTGATAAATAATAATATAAGAATAAACTCTGTGTTTCACATACTCATAACTGTAACCTATTTTTGCCCCACCCTGTATATATGGGAAGATTAGGATGAATTGGCTCATGTTATTACGGAGGCTGAGAAATCCCATGATCTACCATCTATAAGCTAAGAACCAGAAAAGCTAGTGGTGTAATTCAGTCCAACTCTGAGAACCAGAGCAGCTGATGGTGTAGATTGTCATTCAGATCTGAAGGCCTTAAGAACCAGGGACACTAAGGGCAGATTGATACCCTAGCTCAAGCAATCAGGCAGGAAGGAAAGAATTATTTATTTCTCTACATTTTGCCCTAGTCAGGCCCTCAACAGATTAGATGATACCCACTCACATTGTGGAGGGCAAACTTCTTTACTAAGTCTACCAATTGAAACTCGAAGACATTATGCTAAGTAAAATCAGAGAAAGATAAATATTACATGATATCATTCATGAAATCCAAAAAAGCCAGACTCATAGAAGCAGAGAATAGAGTGGTGGTTACCAGGGGCTGAGGGGTAAGGAACCCAAGGGGATGTTGGTCAAAGGGCACAAACTTCCTGGTATAAGTTGAGTAAGATCTGAAGATCAAATGTACAGCATGGTGATCACAATTTACTGTATTGTATTTTTTTATATTCGAAAGTTGCTAAAAGAGTACATCTCAAATTTCCTTATCTTCCCCAAAAAGAAATTATAATTGTGTTATGTGATGGAGGTATTAGCTAACTCTGGGTTAGCTATGTCAAATGCTAACTTCATCCAGAAATACCCTTTGGGCACACCCAAAAGTAATGTTTAGTCAAAAATCTGTGATCCGGTCAAGTTGACACATATAATTTACTATCAGAAATTTATGTATCATCAACTTGGCACCTATATTGCCTTCTTAATGTGTACTTAATTTCCAAATAAAAACAACCAGAGTCATAATTCTACCTAACATGATACAATTACCCTGTGTACAAAAAAATGTATTCACCCCTTCCCCAAAAGAGTAAAAAATTTCTCAAATGATGTTTACTTTTCTTCTTGATACCTCAAAACATAAATATTACAATGTAAAGTCAAAACATTTTATATTACATAATAGGGAATAAGAGAAAAGAAAGCATATATATAAACACACACAAACACATTCATAACCAAAGAAAGGAAATACTCATGACAATTACAGTCCTTGTTTCTGTAACTGGTTGTAGCTTGTATCTATAACTACATTTTTCTACTACCTACTCCTTGTTCCCTTAGCCTTCAGGAAGCCTGTCATCTGGTCATCATTCTTTATCTGATGGGTTGACCCAAATCTTCATTCCTAAGGACCTGGACCATTATCAGTCTTGTCTAGGTTGGGTTGTTGTAGTTTGGACCTTACCACAGGGCATGGTAATACTCAGAGATTCCTAAAGAGATTCCTGTATTCCACATATACTCTTCCTTAATTCTAGTGTGGAGTACTATTCCAATTTCCCCTTGGTAGTCAGCATCAATCATCCCAGCCAGAACAATAACTGCCTTCTTTGCCCATTGATTTGGAGGCATGAAAATCCCTGAGTGGCCAGGTGGCAGTCTTAACTTCCAGATTAATGAAATAACTCTTGAGTATTCTGGTGAAAGTATTCCTCCTATTAGAAATAAGACCACTAGGCAAGCAGAATATAAAATAAAGGGGAGCAGAAAGCAAAAATTTTGCAACTGGGGTCACTGGGATAAGTAATATAAGAATTGTCAGTACCAATTTCAGTGGCAGAAAGAAGGAGGGGCATCTAGTCCTAACTATAGGAAACAGGAAAAGAGATTGAAAAGAAATGAATGTTTGAGTGAGTTGAGTCTAATCACAAGTCTTTCATGTGCAGGCACCTCCTTATGGTCACAGCTTCTGAAGTTGTGGCCTTCACATTCAGGGTTCCAGTTACTGCATTGGTAGCTCATCCTCTAAGAAGATCCCTCTTTCCTCCCTTTTGTTTTCTTAGGCCTAAAGAAAGTCATTCCTTCCTACATTAATTTACTCATTTCTTTTTTGTTCTTGCAGCCTTTCAAATCTGTGTAATAAATTCTATGTGTTAAATCCCCCTTTTGAGTCAATGCAGTTTCTCTTCCCCTCACTACTCTCTAACTGATAATGTACCTAGTAACAAGCTAAGTCTCTTGGACTAGATTGATTACTTTACTGAGCTTAAATGCAGTGAAGAACTCTTTATCAAAATAAATTAGGACACTAGTAATCTGTGACATCCAATGACACCATCCTTATTTCAATTATGTGTTTGTTTAGAATGAAGTGTCTACAAAAAATAAGACTTTGGCAGCCGAGGTGGCTGCTGCACTATAATGGGAATGATAAACACCAGAACCTGAAGTTGTTTCATTATTTCTGATGGCTCAGGAGAGTGTACAGAAAATAAATATTAAATTCAGTGATTTAAAAATCTCAAACTAGGTTGTATGTACATTTTAATGCTGTTAATTTGTCCTAACTAGGTATGTGCTTCCACTTATTTGAATCTTCTTCAGTTTATTTATTCAGTGTCTTATAATTTTCTGAGTATGAGTCTTATTCCAATGATGCATTTCACAGAATAAGAACAAATATTTCAAAAATTTACATGGAACCAAAAAAGGCCCTGCATAGGAACAGTGATCTTGAGAAAGAAGAATAAATTTGGAGGAATCCAAATTGGAACTACCCAATATCAAACTATACTACAAGGTCATCATAATAAAAACAAAGTGTACTGGCATAAAAACAGACACAATGAGGAGAGACATCAAGGAAGACACAAACAAATGGAAACATATACTGTGTTCATGGATTGGAAGAATTAATATCATCAAAATGTCCATACTACCAAAAGTAATTTACACATTCAATGCAATACCTATTAAAGTACCAATGGCATATTTCACAGACATAGAACAAACAGTTCAACAATTTATATGGAACCATAAACGACCCCGAATAGCTGCTGCAATTTTGAGAAAGAAGAGTAAAGTAGGAGGGATCACAATACCTGACACTAAACTATACTACAAGGCCACTGTAATCAAAACTGCCTGGTACTGGCATAAAAACAGGCACATGGACCAATGGAACAGAACTGAGAGCCCAGAAATAAACCCAAGTTTCCACAGTCAATTAATATTTGACAAAGGAAGCAGCAACATAAAATGGAATAAAAATAGCCTCTTCAACAAATGGTGTTGTGAGAACTGGACAGCTACGTGCAAAAAACTGAAACTTGAGCACCAACTTACACCTTATACAAAAATAGATTCAAGGTGGATAAAAGACTTAAATATAAAACGTGACACCATTAAAGTCCTAGAAGAGAACATAGGTAGGAAAATCTCAGATATTTCACACAGAAACTTTTTTACTGACTTGTCTCCTAGAGCAAGGGACATAAAGGAAAGAATAAACAAATGGGACCTCATCAAAATAAAAAGCTTTTGCACAGCTAAAGAAAACAGTATCAAAATAAAAAGAGAACCAACTGTATGGGAAAACATATTTGCCAATGATACCTCAGACAAGGGTTTAATCTCCAAAATATATAAAGGACTTACAAGACTCCACTCTAAGAAGACAAGTAACCCAATTTAAAAAATGGGCAAAGGACTTGAACACACACTTCTCCAAGGAGGACATACAGAAAATCCAAAGACACATGAAACGATGCTCAATATCGCTAGCCATCAGAGAGATGCAGATTAAAACCACAATGAGATACCACTTCACACCAGTCAGAATGGCCATCATAAACAAAGCAACAAACAACAAGTGTTGGAGAGGATGTGGAGAAAGGGGGTCCCTAGTGCACTGTTGGTGGGACTGCAGACTGGTACAACCACTATGGAAAGCAGTTTGGAACTTCCTCAGAAAACTAAAAATGGATCTGCCTTTTGACCCGGCAATTCCACTGCTAGAACTATATCCTAAGAACACGGAAACACCAATACAAAAGAACATTTGCACCCCGATGTTCATAGCAGCACAATTTACAATAGCTAGGTGCTAGAAGCAACCTAGATGCCCATCAGTAAGTGAATGCATCAAAACACTATGGTACATTTACACAATGGAATTCTATGCAGCAGAAAGAAAGAAGGAGCTCCTACCCTTTGCAACAGCATGGATGGAGCTGGAAAGCATTATGCTAAGCAAAACAAGCCAGGCAGTGAAAGACAAATACCACATGATATCACCTTTAACAGGAACCTAAACAACAAAACAAAAAAAAAACAAGCAAAATATAACCAAAGACACTGGAATAGGGGATAGTCTGACAGTGACCAGAGGGGAGAGAAGAGGGAATTTCAGGGGGGAATGGGTAGGATTTACAGGAACAAATTTGGAGGACACATGGATGAAAACTAGGGGTGGGGGGTAATGGAGGGGAAGAGGGGAGGGTTGGGTGGGTGGGCTGGAATGGGAGTAGGTGGGAGAAAACTGTACTTGAACAATGATTAAAATAAAATTTAAAAAAAACAGACACATAGATCAATGGAACAGAATAGAGAGTCCAGATATAAACCCACATCTTTATAGTCAATTAATATTCAACAGAGGAAGCAAGTACATACAATGGGCTAAAGAAAGTTTATTCAATAAATGTTGTTGGGAAAACTGGACAGATACATGCATAAAAATGAAGCTATGCCACTTTCTTGCACCATACACAAGAATAAATTCAAAATGGATCAAAGACATAAATGTTAGACCCAAAACCATAAAAATCCTAGAATAAAACATAGGCAACAAAATCTCTTTGCTCATAGCAATATTTTATCAGATATATCTCCTCAGGCAAGGGAAACAGAAGAAAAAATAAACAAATGGGACTTCACGAAACTAAAAACTTTTTGCATAGCAAAGAAAATCATCAACAAAATAAAACCCACATTTGACGATGCATCTGATAAGGCATTAATAAACCAAATAGATAAAGAACTTATAAAACTCAACACCAAAAAAAACAAAAAACCCAATCAAAAAATGAGCAAAGGAATTGAATAGACAGTTCTCCAAAGAGAACATACAGATGGCCAATAGACATATGAAAAGATGCTCAACATCTCTAATCATCAGAGGAATGCAAATAAAATACACAAGGAGATATCATCTCATGCCTGTCAAAATGGCTACCATCAATAAATCAGAAAACAACAAGAGCTGGTGAGGATGTGGAGAAAAGAGAATGCTTTTGACCTGTTGGTTGGAAGGCAGACTGGTATAGCTACTGTGCAAAGCAGTATAGAGATAACTCCCCAAATTAAAAATGGATCTGCCTTTTGACCCAGTGATCCCGCTTCTGGTAATACATCCAAAGGAACCCAAACACTAATTCAAGGAACATAAGCACCCCTATGTTCATTGCAGTGTTATTTAAAATCACCAAGTTATGGAAGCAGCTCAAGTGTCCATCAATAGATGAGTGGATAAAACAATTATGGAATATTTACATAATGGAATTCTACTTGGTTGCAAAAAAGAAGAAAATTTTACCTTTTGTGACAATATGTTTGGACTTGGAGAACATTACACTAAGTGAAATAGGCCAGTCAGAGAAAGACAAATACAACATGATTTCACTCATATGTGGAATCTAACAAACAAACTGAACTAACAAGCAAAATATAGACAGACCCATAGACAGGGAACAGATGACAGCTAGTGTGGAGTTGGGGGAGGTTAGGGAGTGCAGGGATTGAAAAAGGAGAAATGACTCATGGACATGAATAACAGTGTGGTGATTGCTGGAGGGGCATAAGGAGACTAAAGATATAATGCAAAAATATAATAAATATTATGTAGTTTTTAAAAATCTCAAACTATAAAAAATATCTTCTCTCTTATGTTCTGTAGTGCAGAATAAATATGGTGGAATATCAAATCTAATGAAGGTAAAACACTTGAATCCTGAAACTTCCATGATTTATTTGAATGACATTTACAATATCCTTGACAGTACAGTTGACATTTGAAAACATGGGTTTAAACTGAGCAAGGTCCGCTTACACATGGATTTTTTTTAATAAATGCTGTTAATGTATTTTCTCTTCCTTGTGATTTCTTATTAACATTTTCTTTTCTTTTCCTATATAGTTATACATATAACATTCAAAATATGTGATATCTGACTGTGTATCAGTAAGGCTTCCAGTCAACAGTAGGCTATTAGTAATTTAGTTTTTGAGAAGTCAAAAGATGTACAAGGATTTTCTACTGCACAGTGGGTCAGCACCCATATCCCCTGTGTTGTTCAACGGTCAACTATGTAAGTAGGTCTTCTTCCTTGCGTGAAAAGGGAGGTTTTCCATTGAAGACACTGCTGTGGCCTCACCAAATGTATTTAGCTTGCATAGAAATTCCTCAAGGCACCACTGATCACCCTTCAATCATTGCTTCTGTTTCTATATCTGTAATCAGTTATCAACATACATAGGGGGATAAATGCAGATTCTAACCTGAAAAGATATAGCTTACATTCCTAAACTTCAAAAGACTGTTAAAATTGCATCTATAAGATTGACTTTTCAACAAAGGGTGCTGGCGAAACTAAATATATTCAGCAATCTGCTCTATTGCTGTATTCCATCCTCCTAGGTTTAACACCCTAAGAATTCAGTTACATACTGTATTTATAAGATATTTTAGTTTCAACAATGTATTTATCCACATATATATGCATATATTCCACTTTGCAGGAACTCTGGACCAAATGTGTTCTTCAGAGATAGTGAGAGACTGTCTCTAATGGTTTACTTGATTAACTAATAGAAACATCGACTCAGCAGTGAGCTACTTTCAATGAATGAAGTTGAGTCATCACTCTCCAACTTAATATAAAGGAAGAAATAAAAGCCTTAGGAAAATCACAATGTTGGATTAGGGTTTGCATGCACAACCTGAATATTCACATCCCACTTTGTCCCCATGAAGGGACAACAGGACATTCCCTTAACTGAGGCATTGAGAAATGTCTTCATAAAGGAAGTATTGCGTATGGTGTAAGTTGTTACTCAAGTTTCTTTTTTTTTTTTTTTTGCATGTAGCTGCCCATATCTCTCTACACCATTTGTTAAAGAGGCTATTTTTATTCCATTTTATGCTTCTGCCCCCTTTGTTGAATATTAATTGGCTATAGACACTTGGGTTTATTTCTGGGCTCTCTATTCCATTGATCTATGAGTCTGTTCTTATGCCAGTACCAGACTGTTTTGATTACAGTGGACTTGTATTATAGTTTTATATGAGGTATTGTGGTCCTTCCTATTTTGTTCTTCTTTCTCAAAATTGCTGTGGTTATTCAGGGTCATTTATGATTCCATATAAATTTTTGAAATGTCTGTTCTGTCTGTAAAATAAGACATTGGTATTTGAATGGGTATTGCATTGATTCTATAAATTGCTTTGGGTAGTATGAAATCAGCCAGGTGATGAAAGACAAATACCATATGATCTCACCTATAAGTGGAACCTAATCAACAAAGCAAATAAGCAAGCAAAATATAACCAGAGACATTGAAATAGAGAACAAACTGACAGTAACCAAAGGGGAGATAGAAGGGAGTAATGGGAGAAAAGGGGGAAGTATTGTCAAGGAACATGTATAAAGGACACATGGACAAAGACAAAGGTGGGGTAGGATTGAGGGTGGGAGGTAAGGATGGCTGTAGTGGTAGGGGGGTGGAAATGAAGACAACTGTACTTGAACAACAATAAAAACTAAAAATTTTAAAAAAGGAAGATTTGCATCCATTAGAAATCTCTCTGGTAGCTGCTGTCCTCTGATAGCTGGAATGATGGTGGGAAATGCTACTGTTTCTTACATAGGAAAGAATTATTTACTTGTCTACTCAATAAGATACTAAAATTGCTCTTTTTAAAACTAAAGAATTGTATAGTAGGATTTACTAAAGAACTGGAATTAGTATTCTACTAAGTCTGGCTGCAGACTTCCTTGTAGAAAATACTACAGTGAGATCATTCCAAAACTTATGACCTAGAAAAATACTTTATTAATAGTATATTATCAGTGTTTTCTTAAACTGGTCATGGGTTCCTATATTCTTGCCCTTGGTTATTAATTGCTTTACTTTAATTTCATTGATTCCTGTCTAGTTTTCAGATTGAGCAAACAAGGGCAGCAAGATGATAAAGTAGTTAGCAAATACTAAAGATAACTGTGGATCCTACAAATGGATGATTTTATGTAAATATTATATATAGACCCAACAGGCTTAGGATTTTGATTAAAAGACAATCAAAAATAAAGTGGCTGTAGGAGTTCCATCTTCAACATAGACAAAGAGACAAGTATTTTGTCTTGGACCAATTCAAGACAGCTTCATGGATGGAGGGAGGCTGAGGATCTGTAACTATGGCAGAAGAGCAGTAACCATGCACAGAACCATCAGAGTTCCAGAGTTTCAGGTTATTCTCTTTGGTTTTGTGGAGTCTTTGTTTCTTTTGTTGGACTGGCCAAAAAATTCATTTGGTTTTTCCATAAGATGGCTCTAGTTGTGCTTAGTTGTCTTTAAGTTCATTCAAAACATTTTTTGTATTTTATTGTGGCAGTTGTCATATCAGCATGCATTAAAAAAACATCACAACTGGTGCATTTTTGTGTAGCCATTTAACATTGAAGATGGAAGAAAATACATAACATTTTCTGCACATTATGCATTATTATTTCAAGAAAGGTAAAAATGAAACTGAAACACAGAAAAAGATTTGTGCAGTGTGTGGAGGACATGCTCTGACTGATCAAACATGTTAAAAGTGGTTTGTGAAGTTTCAAGCTGGTGATTTCTCACTGATGATGCTCCACAATCAGGCAGACCAGTTGAAGTTGATACAATCAAACTGAGAGATTAATTGAGAATGATGTTGTACTATGTGGGAGATAGCTGACATACTTAAAATATCCAAATCAATAAAGTTATTGGTAAAAATGAAAAATGTGTCTTTCACTTCACAGAAGAAACTAAATGGACTTTTTGGCCAACCCAATACCACTTATGGCTAACTTATATGTATCTGTAGACTGTCTCTTTGGTAGGTCAATCAGTCAAGTAATTACTGAAAGGGGCTGGTGCACTCTACAGTGGGTCTGAGTATGTTGTGAACAGGATATTAGATGACAGAAGAACAAATACCTGATCTAGAGGCTATGGGACAGACTATAATTATATCTCGTGTAGCACAGGATGACATCTCAAAGAGGTAGAGTAAATTAGCCAAAGTACATTTGATCATTTGAAAAGTATCAAATGAATGCATTAATAAGTTTAAAAAAGTCAAGAAATAGTCTCTTTAATTCACTAATCATATTAGCTACTAATAAAAAAGAGACTAGAAGAAAGGTACAGATTCCAACTAAAATGCATTCTGTGCAGAATTCATGGCATAGATGCATCCTAGACTCTATTCCAATTCCCAGGCTCCCCCAGCCCCTGGTACTGCAGACCAAATAGCCCTGGGTGCTCTGTCTCTCTTTCTCTCTTCCTCTCTCTCTCTTTCTCCTCCTAGATATTATTGCTGAAAGAGAGTATTTCACTGCCCTAGCAACTATATCCTCTCCTGCTTCCTTGGCAGCAAAAGGGAAGCCAAAAGACACTAGCCCAAGAATAGAGTCAAAGCCTAGAGACACAACCTAGGCTTCTAGAGCCCTTAAAATGCAAGGCTCCTGGTGGAGGTGAGGGAGTAAGGGGTTATTAAGGGGGAAAAGGAAGCGTAGTGTATACACCTTGTACATGGAAAGGATTATATGTCCTTTGAATTACAAAGAAGAGATATCTGCAAAGAGCTGGAAATTTAGTCCTGCACTCAGCTGATTTGTTTAATTATAGGAAATCTAAAGTACCCCATTAGTTCAGGCTTTATTGTATTATTAAGGGGAGGTTTTTAGGATGGAAATGTCTCTGAAATATGAGAAGCCTTCCTTGATGCTGCTGGTGAACTTATCTCCCAGTCATCATCTTCCCAACTCAGCTTTAACGTCTAGAGTAGAGTTACTCCAGACACAACAGTTATTTAATCTCATTTCATTTTTCAATGTCAGGGCACATTAATATTTTATAAATAGAAACAAAGTCCATGAGCTAAAATTTTGTCTTATAAAATTGCATTTTTTAAAGTGACATGATTAATTTTATCGTTACAATTTTAAGTTCTGTTAAAGCATCTAACAATGGAAAACTGAGGGTCTTCCTTACATTATATCAGATTTTCCAATAACATTTGGCATATGGAAACCAACAATCTTCTCAATTCGTTGAACAATAGAAAATACTAAATGCAGGGCTGTCAGGATTTTAAGCTAGAAAGAAACTAAGAAAAAGACTGCATTTCTATAAACAAAAACAAAGAGCTATAGCTTAAAATTATTCAGAATAAATGCATAGTCATGTTTTACTTGTTTATAATTTTCTTAAAATGCTGATATTTAAATGGTTTTTGTTTGTGAAACACTGATAATTTTTAAAGGGAACATGAAATAATAACTTCAAAGAACCTAACTCACCTAACCCCATTTCAAATTTTTTTCATGCTATATGATAGACAAGTTAATGTGTTTCAACAGAAAAAGAACTCTCATGGGACAAATACATATCTCTTATATTTGATGCTATTGGTTTGGTTGGTATTTTACTGAGGTACAATTGACATATATTAGTTTCAGGTGTATGACATAATGATTTTATATTTGTATAGACTGCAAAATGATCACCCCAACAAGTCTAGTTACCATCTATTGCCTTATATAGTTACAAAATTGTTTTTTTCTTTGGGATGAGAAATTTAGATTTACTGTCTTCGTAACCTTCAAGTATGCAATACAGTCTTATAAACTATAGTCACCATGCTGTACATTATATCCCCATGGTTTCTTTATTTTATAATTATAAGGTTGTCCCTTTTGTCACCCTTCACGTATTTTACCCAACCCCCAACCCCCACCTCCGGCAACCACTAATCTGTCCTCTATCTCTATGAGCTTCTTTGGAAGGGAATTTTTTGCTTTCTTTCAGATTCGACATATAAATGAGATCATATGATATTTATCTTTCTCTGTTTGACTTATTTCACTTAGCATGTTTCTGAGGTCTATATTGTCACAAATGGTAACATTTTATTCTTTTTATGGCTGAATAATATTCCACATATGTCTATATCACATCCATATATGTATACATCTATATAGATATATATCATTTCTGTACACATAGATATATCACATCCTCATTCATCTATCAATGGAAATAGGTTATTTTGATATCTTGTCTATTATAAATAATGATGTAAAGAATATGGGTGTACATATATCATTTTAAGTTAGTGTTTTCATTTTCTTTGGATAAGTACCCAGAAGTAGAGTTTTGGATCACATGGTAGTTCTATTTTTAATTTTTTAAGGAAACCCTAGACTGTTTTTTGCAGTAGCTGCACCAATTTACAATCCCACCAAGAGTAAGAGGGTTCTCTTTTACCACATCCCCATCAACACCTGTTATTTCCTGTTTTTTTGATAAAATATTCTAACAGGTGTGAGGTAATATCTTATTGTGGCTTTGAAAGCATTTCCCTGATGATTAATGATGTTTATTAGTATATAGTTCCCATGTATAAAATTGTGGAGCCAGTATGGATCAGAGACCTAAAAAGTCCAGATTAGATACAATATAGTTTTATTGCACTGAAAACTCATCACTGAGGGGGTTTTCTCTCACCTGCCATTGGATATTTCTTATTAATCAGACATGGCCATCATTGAATTTTTTCCCAAAGTACACTCAATATACAAGGCCTGTCCAGAAAGCATCCAGCCATGTACTATGAAAAATAGGGACACTTATTGAAGAAGATACAAGGGACAAGAATCATTGTACATAGGACAATGACACCTCAGTCCCCTTTAAAGTAGGCACCTCACACAATTCTCCCAATCTCTACCAGCTGCCCTGTCGTATTTTCCTTAATCTCATCGATGGTCTGAAATTTCTTCCCTTTCAAAAGTGATTTTAGGTTTGAGAAAAGCCAGAAGTCACAGGACACCAAATCTGTGCTGTAGGGGGGCTGTTACTCAGCACAGATTTGCTGATTCGATGTTTGGCAAAAAAACTTTGCATGAGATGTGATGCATAAATAGGTGTGTTGTCATAATGAAGCTGCCAATAACCAGTTGCCTGTAGCTGTGGCCTTCTGAATCATCTAAATAGTTCCTGCAGAGGAATATTCAAGCTTAACACAAAATTTGATGCAGATTGTTGCTCTAATTGTTCAGTCATCCTGAATGCATTGGCTACACAGTTCACATGCTCACTAAACAGTGTCTACTGCCCCCACTGACTAGTACAGTGAAGTCGTCATTGTTCACACATGTGCATTCCAGTCCACTCTCTTTGGCTGCCAGGTTACATCAATGTCATGCAAACCATTCTTGTTACATTAATAATGGCTGGACTCTTTCTGGACAGACTTTGTATATATCTTGTTAAGATTTTCCTTTTTTTCTGGTATCCTAATTAAAGTAAATGTGTGTGTGTTGCATCTGGCAAATAAGGGAGAAAAGGCAGATGAGCATATATATGTTCGAATCATTTATTGCCTAATAGTTATTAATCTCTTTTTCCAAATAAATTATAAGTTCTGGGAGAGCTGGAAACTCTTCTCATTCTATTATTCTTTGGAGCACTGATATAGTGAAGAGAAGACAGTAAAAACTAGTTGGCTTTTTTCTTTTATTCTTCATCAATATTGAAAGCACTTGAAAATCAAAATGAAGTTTATTTTTTTATAAGTATGCTCAAATACCTGTGACCATGAGTAGTATCTACTTACTGGGCAATTTAAAGCACCCTTTCAACAGGATTCTGAGAGTGAACTGTGTTTTATGCACAGTGAGTGAAAATCAATGCACTGTCTATGCCTATCACAGCATGTCACATCTCTGATAGAATCTTTTCAACCGGCTTATCAGACATATAGCACAGGGATAAATTTATCTTTATACACTTTATATGTGTCACCAAAAATAGCCTCAGGATCACTGTAATCTAATGACCTAAGTAAGAAATGTCCGATAAATGATTAGGCTGTGGTTGACAGTAGAAGTGAACACTCCATTCTTTATTATAAAACACACTATTTCTAGGGAGAATCTAGTTCCCCAGAAGTTCCTCCCAAAATAATGCCCATGATATTCTAACACTAACCAAATGGAAAGTCTTCAGCTTTCAGTCCTAATTTTACTGCCCTTTTTCTACAAAGCACCCATAATGATTATTTTAATCATAATCATGGTGGTTTTCTTAAGAAACTAAGCTATGTAATTTTTCATCCTTGCCAAATTAAAAGTATCTAGAATCCATAAGTACCTGATGATCAATTATTTTTAGAAGAAAACAGTTGTATGGTCCTAGTCTGAGTTAACAGAAGGTAAATAGTATGTTCTACTAATAAGACTCAGATAAAAATTAAATAATACATAAGCTTTATAAGTAATACATAAGAATTAAATAATACATAAACTTTGTAAGTCACTATAACTAACTACACAAAGTGGGGAGAGTTGAGGAAAATCATTTTATCAAGGTACATATAAGTCACAAAAATTTTTGACCATTCAAGAACAGTGTTAATTCTAATGATTTTTTTAAGTCTATGATGATGTTGTTGGGCATTGTCCTATTATTTTAACCCTGGAAGTTTGTCTGTTACTTTACTATTTTAATTCCATAAAAACTGTTACAAGTTATAATTTTTTAAGTTTTTATTGTATTTTTCCATAACCATTTAGCCCTCTTATACCTCCTTCTCCCTGTAACCACCACACTGGTGTCCATGTCCATGAGTCGTCTTTCCTTTTTTGCTCAGTCCCTCCACCCCCTACCCTCCCGTCATCCTTTACTGTCATCTTGCTCTCTATGAGTCTGTCCCTATTGTGCTTGTTAGTTCAGTTTGTTCTTTAGATTCCATATATGAGTGAAATCATATGGTACTTGTCTTTCTCTGACTGGCTTATGGCACTTTATTTTTAAGCAGAATGGTATATTGTATAATATAAGTATTATGTATAAAATAAGCTGACCTGCCTATGTGGAGGTGAAGTAATGCTATTGGCTCGCCATAGCTAACATGTGTGCCTGACAGCTGTTATTACAATAGTGAAAATTGTTTTTGGATGATCCACACATGCTTTCTCATCTGGTTCTCTTTATAACCAAAAGGATATATCTTTAGGGCAAGTGGCCAACATGCATGTGGCAACCTCTGGTTATAGAAACAAAGTAACCTAGGTTGTTAAAGATAGAACTTATTACTTAATCTCATCAATGATATGTTTTAACCAACCTAGCAAAGCAGTCTGATTCAACAATGCAAACACATACATAATATGAGTGGAACACAGAATCACTTTTTATTGCCAAATGTAAGGAGACCTAATTATCTGAGGAAAAAAAATTAAATCATTCACAAGGTATCAAAGACCCACCTTGAACTGATATCATTTTACTTCTTGCTTCATCCTCAATGATTCCCTTACTCACTAACAAACATGTAGTAGGTGGATGCCAAGCCAGTACTGTAGTGGATATAATGGGCACAAAAGTAAATGAGGAATTATTTTCTGCCCTCGATGAGCTTTAAGCTTAGTGGGAGAAAAGACAGGCAGTAAAAATTTTAAAAGTAGCGAAAAATAGCAGTACAAGATAATAAAGTGTTGTCTGTTCAAATTGTTAAGGGAGCATCAATAAAAGTCATCTTAATCAGATTGGGGAAAAGGTTGGGTTCTCAAAGAAAAAAAAATGAGCCTTGATAAATGTCTAGGAATTAGCCAAATATGGAAGGGCAAAACTGCCAGACATTCAGTTGTCTGCTAGGCCTTCAGCTGCCTCTGATCCATCAGCCTCAAATTGTGCACCCCATGTATGATTCCTGGACACTTTTCAATTCTCATGATAACACCCCAATTGTAATGTCCTCTTTATTTACTTCCACGTATCACTCTACATTGTAGCTTCTGTTTATTTGGTTTTAAATCCCTGTGGTCTGTAACCTACAAAAAGAGGAAGAACACATTTATTTTAATAGGTGTGACAATCCCCAGTATCTTGAATAATCATGGCAAAAAAAAAAGCAAGAGCTAAATAAATCATGTTGAATTAAAACAGAGCAAAGAAATAGTTTGCACAAAAGCACTAATGTGTGAAACAACATGACAAGAAGTTGATATGCCTAGAGGAATATACAATCGGATGCAGGATAGAGATGGTTCTAATTCTCGTCCATGACAAAGCTGTGACTGTTTTGTTGCATAGAGTAACGGGTTCAATTACAGCTCTGAAGCTAAACTGCTTAGATTGTATCCTAACTCCACCATTTACTATTTTATATTGGGAAACATATTTAATCTCTCTATGCCTTGTTTTCTTTATCTGTAAAGTACCTTATCAGGATTTTTGTGAAGTTAAAGTGAATTAATCTATATACACTTAGAGTGGTATCTTTCACAAGGTAAGCACACAATAAATGTTAGCTATCATTTCTAGGCAAAGAAATGTGTCATTTTTCCTGAAAACTATGAAGAGACCAAAGAATCTTAAGCAGCAGTGAGATATGATCACCCTCGCTCTGTGACACACAGGATTCAGTGCAGGAAATGGAAACCATAACTTACCACCCTAGTTGATAGCTAGCTTTCTGAAAATTTGTCTTCAAGCTGTGTTTCTCAAGAGCATGGACACATTTGCTTTTGACTGTACATTTTCCATATATTCTGGCACATAGTAGTTCCTCAATAACATTAAGTTATTGAGTAAATGCCTTTGGAATAAGAAGAAACTTTTACCAAAACCCTTTTATTCTACTAAATTTTTTCTTAAACCATTCCTCTGAGAATGAGTTAGGATTATTGCTGTATCCTCTTGTGCCAAAGAGCTGATGGTATGCACAAAGCAATCTAGAGTGGTAGAAAATATAATTCAGATACAACTCCATGCATAGTTGGAAGAGATTTGTTATATAATTTAAAGTAGTGCCACAGTTTGTGAGCCGCATTCCTTTGCCAATGAATTTAGAAGAAGGAAGTAGGAACCGTATGTTGGTTCATCCAAAACAACTATAGTGATCAGCCTCCACTCCAGCAAGTGATCATCTACATTTTTGCTCTTTGAGTTCCAGGTGTGTAATTATCTACTTGTTTACTTATTCAGGACACACACCTGCCGACAGTTTTCTCTATAATAATCCAAATAGCTTTCTTTCAACTATCCTGGTTGTCCACAATCAATGATATGTTGCTGCATATGCTAAGTCTCTCAGGACAAAAAAACACAGAGCGGCAATTGAAAAATAATTCACTCCCAACCAAACAGAGCATATTAAGCATGGCAAACCTGAATTTGTCACCCTGTGACCAACTATTGGCAGCTGTCTGTGGTTTTGTGCCCCAGTGGTTCTAGAAATTCTTGCTATAGTATAACTTACAGGTGAGACCATTTCAGAAGAATATCCACTGAGTCCTTCACTATTAAACCTTATTATATTGCCTACAGAGAAACCTTAGCTGCATTTAGGGCAATTTCTGCTAAAGGAAGGTGTTACATTATATTAAAATCTGCTTTAGCTCTGGCTGGTGTGGCTCAGTGGATTGAGTGCCGACCTGTGAAACAAAGGGCCACCAGTTAGATTCCCAATCAGAGCACATGCCCAGGTTGCAAGCCAGGTCCTTGGTGGGGGGGCATGGGAGAGGCAACCACACATTGATGTTTCTCTCCCTCTATTTCCCCCTCCCTTCTGCTCTCTCTAAAAATAAATAAGTACAATATTTTTTTAAAAAATCTGCTTCAAGGATCTGTCTCTAGTACCTGTGCATAAAGTCCAGAACAATAATGTGCATTGAGTTGGAAGCAAGAACAGATTTAGGGTAGGAGGGAATTAAAACAATCATAGTGGAAATTAATCCCCTCAAATCCTTACTGAAGAAAATTTAATTTCCTGTTCAAAACAGAGAATTTAAAAGGAAATATTATGCTAAGCCAAGTGCCATGTACTTATATAATCCATGGAGGAAAACCATGCTCAGATTTCCTTCCAGGAGAACCTGCTACAAGGAGTGGCTACAAGGAGTTGTGTTACATCCAACTGCTACACCTGTAGATCCATTGCAGCATTTAGGCCAGGTCATGCTTCCTCGTGGCTGCTCCCAGCTAATGGCTGAACACAATGAAGCTAGAACATGACACTGGTGCCCAATGCAGGGTAAAAATATGACTCTGGAACTTCTCATAGACCTGGTATGAGCTTGCTCAAAACTGAGTTTCAATCTGAGTACCTTCCTACCTACCCCTTCCTTCCCTCTATCATTTTTCAGGTGTCAGACCTATATTTCTTTGAAAGTTCTCCTTGCCTACTCTAGCTACCTCCTCTCTTATCTTTCACAGGCATTTCCTCCAATAAATCCATGCATGTCTAATCTCATTTTAGGTGTTGCTTCTTGGCAGAATTGAATAGTCAAAATGTGTGATGTTAAAAGCAGAGAATTAGGCTTATTCCCTGCTCAGTTGGCTTGCAATTTAATGCAAGCCTTAATTTATCCATGTTTTAACAGAGCTGCTTATACTTTGAGTCTCTTCTGTTATATCCCTTGAAGGTTCAAAGTGTCAAAGCATTCAGCACAGAAAATGCTCAAATGTCCTCCCCTTCAATCCTCTCAATAAGAAGAATGTGTTGAGCATTTGTTTTCAAAGTCCTCTCTCATACAATTTTCATTAATTAAACACTCCCAAGAAATGTCATGACCCCAAAACATAAACTGGCCAGTAAGTATTTGGGTACAATCAGGGATGCCTGCTATGTAAAGGAAATCAGGTTGTCCAGGTGCTACTAAAGATCACACTACAGAAAGCAAGTTCCTCACCTTTCCACAGACTACTGCTTGGGGCCACTGACATGGACACACTACACACTAATGGTCAGAATGGATCACAGACTTGGCAACTTTCTCAATGCCACTAGCCTTGGAAATATTTTATAGACTTTTAGTACTAAACACTATAATATAAAACACCATACTCATATTTCAGTAGGAAATATTCATTTCTCAGTGTGGGCATTCAGACTATTGATTTGAAGCCCTTTAATTTGCATCGAGGTCACATTTTTTCCTTTTTTCATTTTTGTCTCTATGATTATTATCCTTTGGTCCCTCCAAATGTTTTGATTTCTATACATGTATTACCATGTTGATATTAATAGATAAGAACAAAGTATTTCCCCACCACCTGAAAGCATGTTAATGGTACATAGATTTGTAGAAACTCCCAGCTTTCTTTCTTGTATGTATGTTTATATTTAACACAGCCTTTTAGTTTCTGATGTTTCTACTAATTTTTTTCTCCTTAAACTAAAAAGGTCCTGGGTTCTATTCCTTTATATTAAGTATTTACCAATAGCTACTTTCTAGCTATTATTAAATGCTGAATTCTATGTCAGTAGCCTCAAAAACAATTTAAAAGGGCATAAACCTTGACACCTGCAGGGGTGTCCAACCCGCAGCTTGCGGGCCACATGCAGCCCAGGAAGGCTATGAATGAGGCCCAGAGCCAAATCATAAATTTACTCAAAACCTTTTTTGCTCATCAGTTTTTGTTAGTGTTTGTGTATTTAACATGTGGCCCAAGACAACTCTTCTTCTTCCATGTGGCCCAGAGATGCCAAACAGTTGGATGCCCCTGGAGGATAAAATAATATTTAAGATGAGTCTGCTAAATGTATGAAACATAAGTATACGAAGCTTACCTGGCATTTCCAGACCACCCAAATTTGTCCTTCTTTTGAACTCTAATCATCTTATCACACATTTGCATCTAGGTGTATAATTTCTTGAATGTTCAACTACAAAAAATTGTTTTCATCTTATCTCCCTACTACATTATAAATCTTTTTGAGAAAATATTATTCATGTACTACTGTATACCTTCCATTCAAAAAAGTGTTACCTATAGCATACCCAGGCAGGAATAAACCCTGTTAAGACTTCATGTGAATTCCTACCATCTCTCCCAATGTAGGCTGACCACACTTGCCTGACTTGGGAGTTGATCATGAACTTTCTTCCAGGACCTGGATTCCTTAGGGCCAAAGTGAGGTCAGGGTGAGCCTGAGAGGATGTCCCCATTACAAACAAACAAAAAAAATTGATTCCAAAATATGCAATAATGTATAGCACAGCACCTAAGGTTAACAATACTATACTATGTCCTTGAAAGTTGCTAAGAGATTAAACATTAAATGTTCTCACTACAAAAAAGAAATGGTAATTATGCGAGATGGTGATAGGTGTGTTAACTAACCTTATTGAGGTAATCATTTCACAATATGTACATGTTGTTATATATCAATTATAACTCAATAAATCTGGGAAAGTGCTCTAAGTCATTTTCAAATGTCCCACATTTTACTTTTTAACTCTCGATCTCATAGTGCAGACCACAGTGGTCTGTCACTGCATGTTTCTGAATGTGCTATTTAGAGAAGCCACAACTTTTCCAGGTTTCTCTGCTTAGAATTTTTTTTGAAAATCCCAATTACCATTGTTCTGGAGATTCCTTTTAAATACACCAGATTTATTCTCAAACCATAGTTTTCAAAGAGTCTAACAGAAGCTTATCAAGTTGTGGGAACATACACAGCTGGGCACATTGATGTCCAGGATGATCAAGTAATCACCCATGGCCGCTGATCCTCAAACTAGAACAAGTGAATTCTAAGGCATCAAAAAGTTCTTTATGAGGTTGTAACACTTTATTTTACATTTTAAGAATCGTTGAAAATTAACATAATGATATTCTAGACATGCACTAGCCAATCAACATGATTATTTAAATTTAAATGTAAATATATAAATAAAATTAAAATTCAATTCCACAGACACACTAGTCATATTTCAAAAGCTCATTAGCCAAACGTGACTTGTTAGTACCATATTAAAGCACAGATATTAATAGAGCATAGGACTTTTTGCTCTCTTAGACAGTCCTATTGGACAGTGTCGTTCTATATCCTTTAAATAACACTTTAATAACACTCCGTGTGGAGCTACACAGTATTTGTAATTATGCTTCCATTTTCTTGGCATCATGTACTACTACTGTAATTATTGCAACCTAATAAAAAATTAGCTGAAGTAAATTAATGTGTAAATATATATACAACATTGAGAGCTCCATAGGGGTGTTGTTTTAATAAAGTACCGGGCAAAGAGCATACTCACATATGCAATTCAGAAGACATGTTCCCCAGAACATTTTAGTTTGCCATTTACATTCAGAAAATCAACTTTATCTAACAAATTTAATTAATTACATTTAAATTTTATTACTTACTAGTTGATTTTAATTAATTTGTTTTGGTTTGGTTTTCAAAGTCAAATATGAACCATAAGTATAAAAAGTTTATAGCTACTTTATATTATGCATATTTAAATATTACCAAAATAAAAATTATTTAAGTCAAAAGTGAGGGTACTCAAAAATGTGCTCTTTGCTTAAGGGAGCTCTGTCCATTACAAAAGTGTAAGAAACACTAAAATGCAAAGGATATTAATTGAGCAACTTATGAATTGCACTGGTTAGCAGTCCATATAAACTAGGCCTCGGCAGCCATGTGTTACTTTGATTATTTTCTTCTTGGTTTCATGTACTTGTATTCTAAGTTTATTTAAGTTTGTTCAGTTTATATCTTCTATTTTGTGTTCAAACTTCTATCTCAGCATTGGAATTGAGGAGAACCATAGTTTAATTAGGACAAAAGAAGGTCACCTTACACCCCAGTACAAAGTTGTAAAACCTGCTCTGAATAGCAGAAAGCCTAAAATTTCCTCCTCTTGGGGAGGTGGAGAGGGAATTCAGGGAAAGTAGGTGCAAGATCATTTCTGGACATCTCCAATGTCTAACTCTTTCACCTTGAACCTGATGTAGTTAGTTCCATGTTCCATGTTTAGCATCAGAGTATTCAACCATTTTGCTTTATTTTTTGCTTTCTCTGTGCAAGTGATATGTGTTCCTTTTCTTCAACTTCATTACCACACACATGCAGCTAAAGATCAAATGAATCATCAAAGCAAAGTAGGATGAAATTTTTCAACACAAGTTTTTTTCTATTTTTGTAAAATTATATCTGACTTTGAAAATAACATAACATGTCACAAACATACTCACCCCTATAGCTACACATGCATAGCTTATATGTAAAAACAAAATAATGTAGACATGCTTTATTATATAAATTATATGCACATATGCCTGTGTGTTTAAATATTCCTAGGTTTTTGAGCAATCATTAGGCTGTTATGTGAATTGAAAGTTGCATAGTGAACTCTGCCATTCACTAGTTTTATTTTTTATCTTGGGTTCAATTAAATAGTGTCTTAAATATTTGTAGGTAATCTCACATAGGTTTTAATTATGATTTAATGTAAAGATCGCAGCTACCTCTGCTTTTCTGCTTTCATGGTAATTAAATCTTGATAAAGGTTTTATTGCCCAGTGAGATTCTTTGAATATGCAGTCACTGACCTCCAGACTATTAATAGGATATTTGCAAAGATATGTCACAAACTGAACTGTGGAAACAGTTTGTGCCATTGCTGTGCCATTATCTATATAGACTATCTGCTCTGAAACTTCAAGATTAAATTATTTTAATTGTTGTGAAACACTTCCAAGTCACAAAAGGCCGGTTTTCTTGCATAGTGAGTTTTGAAGACCCATTGCAGATCCCTCCCCACTGTACCCCAACCACTGACCCCCAATCCCACTGCTCTGTGGGTTTGTATATTTTGAGCTGCTACTGGCTTACAAAAAAAAAGGCTATGAATATTGTCTCTTGTGGCTTCAGGGTTGGTATCGGGTGAACGTAGATGTTCTTAGATACAATGCTTCTATAGCTAATGTTGTTAAAGATAACTAATATAAACTGATGAAGGCAGTACTTGTCAATTTAGAGGTAAGAAGTTTTCTAGTCACCCTGCTAAACAGCCTACAGATTATCTTGGGAAAAGTTAAACACAAATTTAATTGGCCCCAAATGTTTTCTTCATGCTCCTCTAGTCAACCTATACAGTTAATTTTTCCAATAATATTTCTCTCCTTTTATTTTCTTAGCTAAGAGAAGTTAGCTCTTCCCCTCCATAAATTTTAAAGATAGATACTGACCCCTCACATACTTCCTAAGGCTGGGTTTTGCAGAATCAAGGCCCATCTAAAGGAAAATAAGAAAACATATTTTTTAAATAAAATCTTCTTTCTGACCTCTATGGGCAACTTCCTGAATTTTAGACTACTTTCATACTTGTTTTTAAATGAGGCAATAAGTATTTATCTGTATTACTGGAGAGCCTGATTGGCAACAAAACACAAATCAAGACTCTAGAAGTGCCAACTCTAATATCAACTCTGGAAGAAACTAATCTCAAATTCTCAAGGTTTTTTTTTTTTACATTTAAAATTGGAATGCGGTTATTGGTAGGCAGCCAAAAAAAAACCCACAGTAAGTAATTTTCTAAGTACATGTAAATAATGAGAAGGCAGAAATCTCGAACTGATTTCATTTTCTCAAAATGTTAGTATTTTCTTATTACAGCTTTCCCTTCTCACATTTTTTTTCTTTTAGAGAAAATTTAAGATTCATGTATAAAATACCACATGAAGACTGATCTGAAGAATAGGTGTCTAAGGTGCAAACTACAGACACAAATCACCTCATTTGGCTTTGAAAGGTAGTTAAACAGCATCATCACCTCTGAGCCCCACTACACATTAAACACAAAAAGACACCCTAGCCTCAGGCAGGTTTCTGAAATAAAATCACACATATGGACAGAAAGGTTGGCAGCAGCAGGCTCCTCCAGAACCAGGAAAGAAGTAAACGAGGGCCTGTATTTGCTGAGTGCCTTTTACATGCCAGCTGTTCTATAATCCGCACCACAGCAGCCTGCACTGTTTCAGTCAGTGCATCGTAGGAGGGTGATTATCTGTTTATGCGCCTATTTCCCCCGCTGGGTGAGAGTTCACTGAGGGTAAGATCTAATATTATTTATTATCTACCTGTGACCAACATTACCTGCCAGTGACCAGCACAAAGCAGGCAATCAATACACATTTACTGACTGAATGAGCAAACTAATGTGCTAACTATTAATATTCCCATTTGGTAAATAAGCAGACTCCCTCAGAGCGATCAAGTGACTTATCCAGGTCACAGAAATCATGCAGGTTGGTAAGTAACTGAAGGGACATATAAATCCAAGTCTGTCTGGCTTCAGAGAACCACACTTTCTACCACAACAAGCTCCTTCAAGGAAGCAAAAGTGGAATCAAATCTCAGAAAAACGCCTTAGATTTTTTGTGAAAGGATGACTGTGGAGAAAAACTTTCACCCATCCCTGCCTAAAACTATTGTAAAAAATCTCAGGGAAGTAAAAACAGAAATGGTAATTTCACTTCTGAATACACTCAAACAAGGATAAGGTCAGAGCACTGAGTGGGAAGGTCTTGCTTTTGTTTCCTGGCAGCTTCTTCAGCGATCGCTTTTCCCCTCCAACAGCTCGTGCCAGTTTGCTTTTCTCTTCTCTTCTTTCCCACCTCTTTCACCACAGCTTCTTTACTTATATGGTTCAAACTCCCAGGGATACAAGGATCGGGCAAAGCAGCCAACAGGATGTGGGTGATAGCACAGACTCTGGAGTCCAGCTGCCAGACTTCCATCCCAGCTCAGCCCCCTTCCAACCAGGCTACTCTGGGCAAATCATTCAACCACTAAAGCTGTTAATAACATCACCCACCTATTGCTGTAAGAACTAAAGGAGTTGATACAGGTCCTGGCACATAGTAGGAAGTTAATGAAGAGTAGCCATTACCATGTCCTTAGCCCTAAAATTCAGGACCAGAACCAGCAGCGTGCATACTAGAGCTCATTAATCCCCCAACACATCTGTCATATTCCAGATTAGGCATTGTACATAACAATACAACATAAAACTCTTCTCCCAAAGGCAGCAATGAAGTGTCACTGGAAGTAAATGAAAGTAAAATCAATAATTTTTTCTAATACCTCCTGATTGAAATGGCAGAGACCTGGGAAATAGGGAGCTGTAGTTGGGGTCCTCTCTCCCTGCTAGCCACTACATGTAAAGCTTCTTCTGTGTCTGGACAAAAACAAAAAGAGCAGTATTTCCTTATTATTCTTCTCCAGCATGTGTCTTTCTAAAAGCATAACAAGTTCATTTCAGTCAAGAATTAACCCCCCGTCCCTCAATCTGGAGAACTGAGGACTAAAGAAAACCTGTATAAAGCAAACTAGCCCAGTTTATTTGGAGCTGTTTACTTAGCTGTGGATCATGACCAACGAAAGCAATGATTAGGGCATGAGAGAAGTAGAGGCTAGACTAACTAAATAAAGGTTTATTTTTCTCATGTAATAACATATACAGAGGCACACACTCTAGGGTTCATGCAATTGTTTAGAGTTTCCAAGAACAGTTTCTGTTCTTCTACCCTGCCCTCTTTAAGATGCATCTTTCAATCTTTTAGTCCACTGCAATGCTAGTCGTTAGGTCAAAGATCACAGAAAAAAAAATGATGGGAAAAGGAAAAGGACAGAAGATTGAATAAGCCAGCCACCAAAATATAGTTCCTTTAAAACAGCCTTCACAAAAGCTAGTGGTTTGTATTTATAACTTCTTGGCCAAAAATACTAGGTTCAATCACATAAAATTGCTACTCCTCAACTACACACATAAATAAATACAACATATGATACAATCTAATATGGCATATGGCTACTACCGGCTACAAAAGAGGCTGGATGATAGGGTATTTTATCTGTACCGTTTGCCACTGAACAGGAATGAAGTTCTATTAGCAAGAATAAATGGCTAAATACTGAGTAGGAAGCTATCAGTGTTCCTCTGACCTATGTGGCTCAATTGGTTGGGCATCGTTCCTTAAAGCCAAAGGTCCCCAGTTTGATTTCTTCTCTGAGCACATGCCTGGGTTGCAGTTGAAGTCTTTGGTTAATGCATGTATGAGAAACAACCGATCAATGTTTCTCTCTCATACCAATGTTAATCTCCTTTTCTCTCTCTTCCCCTCTCTCTAAAAATAAATAAAATCTTTTTTAAAAAATTATTTAGAAAAAGAAACTATCAGTGTCTCCCATATTCACCAAAATAGAGGTCTATATTAATACCAGAAAAAATAAGTTGTAAAAAGTAAAATCTACACACAAAGAAACACACACTCACATAATTCACACTAAACCCAGTTTTACAGATGAATTCTACCAAATATCAAAGAATAAGTAATATCCACATGAAGAAATTCTTAAAGAGAATAGAAAATGAAAGAACATTCCCTTTAGGAAGTTAACATTTTGTGACATTAGCATAATATTAATATCAAAATCTAACTAGAAAGAAAGCAGGAAATAAAATTAAAATTATTAGAATTTAATATGATTATCATAGAACCAGTACAGACATACTTGAAATTATCCTGAATTTAAAGTGAAATCACATGATTTTTTATTTCTTAAATACATTCAGTTTCATGAATGCAAGTTCAAAGTATGTAGAAAGTTAGATTTTACCAGGGTGGTGATTTTGCCAAACAATTGCAAGAAGTAGAAGGAGTAAAGGAATTGAGAGCATATCAAAGGGAATAGTTACAATGACAGGTCATGGAATCTCTTCAGAATAAGAAAGGAATAAAGGATGACAGTGTGGTAAGGAATGACTTAAAAGGTACTAGGATCAGTGAACTGTAGTCCCTGGAGGGGAGAAAGAATTGATTTGATCATGTAATCTTGAGAAGTAGGAAGGCAATATAAGCATCACTTTTATGCATGATGAAACTGAGACTCAGACATATTAGTGGACTTTTCTAAACTGAGTATAGACTGAGTAATTAGTAGAGCTTTCACTCCAATCAGAAAATGTGGTCTCTCAGGCCTGTCCTGGTCCCACTACATTACTCTGCAGCCCTGTTCTACACTGACTTACAGACCTTCCTGATCTTCCTAGTTACTGCTATTTCTCAGGGATTAATTCTCAGTGAGGGTCAACTCATGATTCCACATCATCATATTTGTTAAGGCTCAAATGTTAGTGTTATTTTGACATTGTTTTAAATTCTAATTTTCTGAGATAAATATTTACTTTCCAAAGACAGGAAGCAGCTCTTTAAAAAGTAAAATTACTTCTATTGCCATAAAATGAAATAAGAATGAAATTTGCAGGCCAACATTCCTTAAATCCATTTATATTCCATTAAAATTCAAGTTTCCTTTATTTTTTTCTTCTCCTTTTATAACCCATTCACAATGCAACATTGTTCCTTTATGGAATGTAAAATTTTGAATATTTTATTTACTACCCATAGTTTTCTGTTTCTCATTCCTATATAACAGTTTGACTAAAAAGTGCCAAGAATCTTCTTCCCTACATGCCTATAAATTTCCTCATTATGTCTGTTTGTTTGACAACATCCCACCCCCCTTCCTAAACTTACCCAGAATTTCTTTAAGGTCATCAAACCTGAAATATGTATTTATAATCATTATCAAGTACAGTCTTAAAAACGTGCTTGTACATTTTTTCTTTGTTTATGTTTCTTTTATTTATTTATTTATTTATTTATTTTAATCATTGTTTAAGTACAGTTTTCTTGATGTTTGTACATTTTTTGTACACACTGACATTTATTCTTCTGCCAGTATCAATAAGTAAGAATAGGCACAATTTATTTGTGTCATCAATTAGAAAACTGACAAAAATGACTAGAGAGTTGTCTCTTAAGTAAACCAGTTATCATCTAGTATCAGGGTCAGAAAACACGTAGTATTTAGGTTGACTGATTTTCTGGGTTATATGTTAACTTCATTGTGTTATCGCTAACCTACCAACTTTCGGACACCCACCTTCAGGCTCAACACCACCAGTGCATTAACATCTTTGAAGGTACTCACTACATATGTAAATATATAAATCAAGAGAACATTCCTCCTAAAATTCTGTTTCTAAGATACTGTGGTATAAGAACAAAAAGTATCCTAGAGAAAGAAAAACAAGACACTTTATCATTGGAATACAGAATTCTGACTGTGCTCAATGCCCAAATGGCCATTCTAAAGAGAATCTGTTTAGAAAAGACCATTGTTGTCTTGATATTTCCTCCTTTTCTTCTTTTATTATCACTCCTAAATCTTTATTTTTTACTTTCTTCTTTTTATTGCTCATAAAAGCCTTATTTGCTCTTTCTTTTTCTCCATCCCTATTTCACCATATAATTTTCTCTTACACTTATTTTTTACTTCAGTAGTTTACCTACTTGATTTCTGTACAATGTTGTATTCCTGCCAGTTCTGCAAAACTCATTTCACATGGCTTTAAAGTGTGATTTTTCTCAAACCCGAGCTGCAGTAAATGTGAAACACTGTGCCATGTGGAAATTACAGTCAGTGCATTTGTTTGGTTAACACAACTTAATTGCTTGCAGAGACAGCTCCAGTTTCATCTAGTAAAACAAATTCAATGATCATTGTGAATAAAGTGAGAGCAAAAAAGAAATAATATATCATCTGTCTGCCAGTGGGTCTTCATGGCACTTCTCTCATCATCAAGGAGTCAATGCTGGAGGGAGGAGTGTCAAAGAAAGTGAGAACAGGAAATTTGACAACTAATGTCCCTATGAAATTACTGCTGAACCAGAGGTAGAAAAATAATATCAAGCACACATTTCAAATAAGAGACAGGTGCATTCAAGAGGCAATTCTGAGAGCTTTCATCACAATAAAATGTGTATTTTTAAAAGCAGGACAGTCTTCCTTTGAATTCCAAACCTCTAAGGATTTCAAAGAGATCTGATAAACTGGGGCTGAAGTAGAAGCAGCAAGTTGACATCGCCTAAGACTTACAAACAATTGTTAATGTATACACTGTTTTGAAATTTCATATGCCTCTTTTCCAACTCAAAAATTCATGTGGGGTATTTAGGACAAGACCCAAGATTACTGAAAAAGAAGCAGCTTAGTTCAATCCCAACAAAATCTAGCTATTTCAGATTTGGGGAGGCATAAAATAGATGTTGGTAAGAGAACCCCAATGTCTATGGCTATCCTATATCTTAAGACCACCTACACATATACAGAAACTTTGGGGAGTAATGGTAACTACAAGAGAATTCTTAGGGAACAAGGATGCCCACTTGAGGCAAACAAGTGTTTTGATAGGCTCAGCAGATGTACTTCCACCGAAGGTCATGTTCAAAAGAGACCATAATACTTGAAAGAGTTGTGCTGGCAATAACTCTACCACCTGGCCAAGTGAGAGCACCATATGCCTTTGAGCATAATACTGGCTACTTCCACTCAGCAGTCCCTAAGGATATTGTTTTATCTCTATCATGTGGTAGGACCTGTGAAAGCCTGGAGAACTGGAGTTCCCTTTTGAGGGTGAGGTACATGAAAAATTAATCAAGAAGAATCCAGAAATTCTCAATCTAAATTGAACTGATATTATATAGTAACTGTATAGCTATTCACTATACATTCTTTAAAAGTTCAGAATAAAAGGAACCCAGTGACTCCCATTGTAATACATGCAGAAACACAAAAGACATGTGAAGAATTATCTCCCAATGCTGCCTTTCATTGAATGGCTACCCAAAAGATAAATATTTCTTCCAAAAAATCAATAGACCAAAGCAAGACCCCTATCCCATACTTGTTATACCCTCACACAGAGATTTTTCTCAAAAACAAATATTCCAGATGAAGTTTTCAGAAACTGATGCAATTTTTATGTCCTCATGCTCATATCTACCATTTAGCAATAACTGAATGACTATTTTATAGTAAAATGCTCCAAATATTTACTAGGTCTTTTATATGTCAGGCATCTTTCCCCACACTCTACATGCCTGATATCACTTAAGACTTGTCTGATATCACTTAAGGCTATAAGTGAGATATTATTATCTTTATCTTACAGATAAAGAAACAAGACTTCCAGTCAGGATTGCTCGGGGTAAACTCTTTCTGTGAACTACACACACACACACACAAATACACACACATACTCAGCCTTCCCTGATTGATATTCCAAAAAGAGTTGATAAAGTTTTTAAAAAATTATAAAGAGATAACCATTCTCAAATACAAAATTAATACCTCTATGTACCTAAAAAGTAACAAAAATCAAAAGCAGTAGGTAAGGCTAAAGGCACAGCCTCCTGGACTTCAAGATTATGGGCAAGAATATTCTCAAAGCAAGGAGGGTATTTCATAATGATAAAATAGTTAATTTATCAAGAAAACAAGTCTTGTTGAGTACAAACCTAAAACAGTAAATGGGGAAAAAGTAACAAAATTAAGTAAAGAAAAAATTCATGATCATGGTTGGAGACCTGAATATCTTTCTATCAACAACTGCTAAAAGAACTAGATGAAATAATCAACACAAATTAAAGAAAAATTTGATTAACACCATCAACCAATTTGTCTTAATTAAATTATAATGCAACTCACCCAGCAACTATAGGATACAAAATCTTTTCAAGTGCACCTAGAATATACCCCAAGATAGACTATATAATGAGTCAAAACTAAGCCTCAAAATTCTGAAATTATTGTATAAAGTACATTATTTGACCAAAAAGGAATTTAATTAGAACTCAACAATAATAATATACCTAGAAAATCCCCAACTATTTGGAAACTAAACATTTGCCTCTCAGTAACCTAGAGGTCAATGAGGAAATCACAAGTTATAACTCAATAATAAAAACACAATATGTCAGACTTTGTAAAATGCTGATAATTAGGTACTAAGAGGGAAATTTATAGCTCTAAATGTTTATATTAGAAAACAGGGAAAGTCTAAAATCAAAGATCTAAGCTTTTACTTTAAGAAACTGGAAAAATAAATAAATAAATCTAAGGTAAATAGAAGTAAAATATTATATATGATTAAAGGAAGATTAAAATTATAAATAAAGTAATAAAGATCAGAAAAATGGAAAGCAGACAATAAAGGAAAGTCAATAAAAATGAAATTTAGCTTTTAAAAAAGATAATAGAATTGATAAATCCATAGCAATTCTGGTTAAAAAGAGAGAGAGAAAACACACAATTGATATTAAGAATAAAAAATGGCATATCAACACATATATAATAGACATTAAAAATAATAAGGAAGTATAATTAATAACTTTAGTCCAATAAATTGATAGTGTAGATTAAGTGGACTAGTTCCATGGCAAACACAACCTATCAAAACAAAAACAAGAAGAAATAGACAATTTATATAGCATTATACTTGTTAAATAAATTAAATTGATTATTTAAAATGTTTCTAAAAAGGAAACTCTAGCCCCAATGGCTTCACTGCTAAATTCTATCAAACATTAAAGGAAAATAAATGTTGGGTTCTGGCCAAGATGGCTGTAGGTAGAAACACTTCACTTCCTCACACAACCAAAAGGAGGATAACAACCAACCTAAAATCAATAAACAACCAGAAGTACCAGAAAATCAAACTCAGTGGAACTCTGACAACCAAGGAATTAAAGAAATAGTCAACCAGACCAACCAGACCAACCAGACTGGTTAGTCGGGTGGACGGAGACAACCTGCTACAAAGCAGTGGACTGTGAGGGTGGGGCTGGCTGCAGCAAGGTGGCAGACCACGTGGGTGGGGCTGAATGAACAGGAAACTGAGACTCAGAACTGACTGTGGACAATGGCAGGGGTTGTGACAGGGAGAGGAACTCCCAGTCTCACATGAGAATTCATTGGAAAGTGGGGCTAGAGTGAAATAGGCAAGCCACATTGTTCCCTCTCCGATCCCTCCCCCATAGGCAGCACTGCAGCACAGCAAAGAGAGTTGCCCTGCCCTGGTGAATACCTAGGGCCCCACCCCCTTGTAACTTAACAGGGGCCCCCAAACAAAGAAATAGGACCAAAATGAAAGAACAGAGCAAAACTCCAGAAAGCGAGGTAAGTGATGAGGAGATAGCCAACATATCTGATGAAGAGTTTAAAGCCTTGGTAATCAAAATGCTCACAGAACTGATTGAACTTGGTTGAAAAATGAAAGAACAAATGAAAGATACCCAAAGTGAAATAAAGCAAAGTATTCAGGGAACCAACAGTAACAGGAAGGAAACTAGGACTCAAAGCAATGCTTTGGAACAAAAGCAAAAAATAAACATCCAACCAGAACAGAATGAAGAAACAAGAATTCAAAAAAGTGAATAGAGACTTAGGAACCTCTAGGACTACCTGAAACATTCCAATATCCAAATTATAGGAGTGCCAGAAGGAGAAGAACAGCAAGAAATTGAAAACTTATTTGAACAAATAATGAAGGAAAACTTCCCCAATGTGGCAAAGGAAATAAACTTCCAGGAAGTCCAGGAAGCCCAGAGAGCTCCAAAGAAGTTGAACACAAAGAGGAATACACCAAGGCACATTATCACTAAGTTACCCAAGATTAAAGACAAAGAGACAATTGTAAAACCAGCAAGAGGAAAGGGAAAGCGTTACCTACAAAGGAGTTCCCATAAGGCTATCAGCTGATTTCTCAAAAGAAAACTTACAGGCAAGAAGGGCCTGGAAAGAAGTATTCAAAATCATGAAAGGCAAGGACCTACATCCAAGAATACTCTATCCAGCGCAGCTATCATTTAGAATGAAAAGGTAAATGAAGTGCTTTCCAGATAAGGTCAAGTTAAAGGAGTTCATCATCACCAAGCCATTATTATATGAAATGTTGAAGGGACTTATCTAAGAAATTGAAGATTAAGAATTATGAACAGTAAAATGACAACAAACTCACAACTATCAACAAATGAACCTAAAAAAAGAAAAACAATGAAAACAAAGCAAACTAGAAGAGCAACACAATCAGAGAAACGGTCATCACATGGAGGGTTTTAGTGGGGAGGGGGAGAGGATGAATAGGGGGAAAAGGTACAGGGAAGAAGCATAATTGGTAAGCATAAAATAAACAGGGAGAGGTCAAAATGGTGGAGGAACCAGAATTCAAAAAACTTATATGTACAGCCCATGGACATGAATGAAGGGGGGATGCTGGAGAGTTGATGCATGGTGGAGGGGGAATAAAGGAGAGAAAATTGGGAAAACTGTAAAAAAAAAAGGAAAAAAAACACAATGATCAAGTTAGAGGGATTCTGGTGATGGGTCTGAATATCTCCCTCTTCATCTCTCCCCAAAATCTGGAATACTTATTCTATTACACCTAGGAAGGAGCTATTACACCTTCCAATTTTAAAACCTTCCTCATGTTATGTTTGAAAAAAATAAATAAATTTAAGAAAACTATTTTAAAATTATACACATTTGCATCCTGGAAAACCTAAGGTGGTGCCTTGTAGCATCAATTGTAGGAGCTTTATTTGGTGCATTCAACACAACTGGTATCTTCATAATCCACTTAGCCCATATTAAGTGAAACATATAGACTGTTACCTTGTTGGTCCTATGAAATTCTGCACTTGATGTTTAGTACATACTGTACCTTCACTACATCTGGCAAGATGTCCTGCCTTAGCACTCAGTTTCATTCTTTTTTTTTTCTTTCCTGTTCATTATGTTTTAATTCTGAGGACCATATGAGGGTAGACTATATTAATTACAAAAGTTTGTATAGGCAAACCTCTTCCTTAAGCCAATGGCCAAATGTTGAAATGTTATTTTTCATGTCATTTATAAATTTGTCACAGTTTACTTAATGAAGTTTGCTTAGATTTCAATGAAAATTATCTTCCAGAGTAGTTGGGTTTTTTTCAGGGGAATGGGATGAGGGGTAAATTTACTACAATTAGTATGTATAGTGCACACTTTCATGCAAATGAGGTGTGCCAGGAATGTGAAAATTTAAATGTATTTAAACAAACAAACAAAAAGATGAATGTACAAACTTGCTGCTGCCTACATTATTGCAGTTTCTAAGACCCATTTTCTTTTACTGATTTAAAACAAAACAAAATAAAATTAGAAGTTGTGCCTGAAATAAATCTTGTGTGCTTTTTTTTTAATAAGTAGCTGCCTGGTTCCTGTGTCCTGTAAAATAGAGGCACTTGACCCTTAGAGTAGCTTCTGTTCAACTTTATATCATAGCGACAGATTGGTCTGATTTCTTGGCCCTACCTTGAATTGGCCACATACAGGGTCCCTGGCCAGTGGAATGAAGGCTTTGTCTAAAATGACAAGAGTCAGCTCAGGGAATGTGGGGGAGGGCACTTTTATCTTCTCTGTTGTTGTTTGAGGTTTTGATCTTCTCTGGGTGAAGAGGCCATTTGTCTTTGTAAATGCAAAACATTTTTTATTTCTCCAGTTTTCTGTTAATGGAGAAAGAATGGAAGTGAATAAAGTTTTACTGATTTTTTAGAAAAAAATGAAGAAAAACCATACTCTGCACACGAGAAAAATTAAAAACTTCTAAACATCAGTAGTCATTGTTAAGGAAAAAGAAAAGGCATGCCAGAAATGTTGAAAATAGCCATAATGTTCAGCAATATAATTTTTACAAATCAATAACAGAAAAGACTGAGAACTCTATTAAAACTGGGCAAAGCATTTGGACAGGTGCTTCAAAAAACTGGGTATACAAACAAAAATGATACACATGTGAAAATAGTTTTCGTATCATCGGTCACCAGTGGAACATAAATTAAAATCATGAGATAACACTACATTCCCACTACAATGGCTACCATTGAAATGACCACAACAAAAGGATATGGAGCAGCTCAATCTCTTATTTTTGCTGGTGGGAGTATAAAATGGTACAACCACTCTGGAAAACTGTTTAGCAGGTTTCTAAATAAAACTTTACATACACTAGCAATTCCATACCCCAATATTCACTGAAAAATGAAAAACTCAGGTTTGTTGATTTCAGTTTTATTCTTAATAGCAAAAAGGGGGAGCAGAAGAGGCTATTTATCAACAGGAGAATGTGTGGGGTCCTGAAATCCAAGTAAAGAAAATATTTCAAGTAGTAATCAACTGCATCAAAATCTAATGTTTCAAGCAATTTAAGAACTGAATCAACTACTATATTTAGGTAAGTCATTGAAATATAAATAAAATTAAACAACTTAAAATTAACTATAATTTTTAAGTTATTTTATTTAATCATCAAATGTTGCAATTAATAAAATCACATCACAATATATTTTTCTTCATATTTTGCCTTATATTGCAATTTTATTTCAACACATATTTGGAAAACAAAAAGGGTATAATGTGTTTCCTAAAATTAGCTAATCTATAATTCTAGTGTTTCTATAATAATCAATCTATTTCCCTGGGATGGAAATGACTCATGGGATTTGCTACATATAAAGCATATAAAAAGTTTTTCATTCCATTATAGATATATGCTTATGTATATTCTAAAGTAAAAATGTCAGATAACAATATAAATCCAAATGAAATTCTTTGTTCATTTACTAGTAAGATCATGCTGATAAGATGGTAATGTATGAGCACATAAACATGCTAGAAATTACTTTAAAATGGGCATTTAGCTATCTGGCCTTCCTAAGAGCATGTGTACAAATGAAATGAGACCTGGCTGGAGAGTTGATTGGGGGTCCCAATCTGTGGAAGACTCGAAATGTCATCATGGAAATTTGACCTAAAGCATCAAGTAAGTAGTTAAACTAGGTGACCTTTAAATACCTCCAACTTGAATTTTTATAGCTCTGTAGTTCTAAACCTATTTCTCTCTAGGATCATTATTTGGATGAGAAAGATGGTGTATCAGTTCCAACAAAATTTCACTAAACACCTAAGGAAACCATCCATCAACTATTGCCCCCTTTAGAATAGTCCCCAAAGCATTTGAAAGGGAAAAGTTGCATTTTTTGCCCTTAGTATCCAAGAAATATGGGTAGAGAAAAAGAACTTGTAGGAGGGTGGCAAGATGGTAGAGGAGTGAATGGAAGTCACATTAACCTCCTCCCAGGACCAATCTGGAATTACAACTAAATTGTGGAGAAATCACCCAGAACAAACAAATGAACAATAATGAGAGAGAAGCCTTATAACCTCAGACAGACAAAAGAGTCAGCTTCAGCACAACCTGACTCGTAAGAAGTGCCATGGAGATGCAAGGGGGCTGACTGAGTAGCCAAAAGCAGCAGCTGAAGTGCCAGAAGGATACCTAAGCAGCTGGTTGGATCCCCATGAGAAGTGTGGGGTCTAAACCCTAAGTTGGGATGCCCAGCCTAGAGCACCAGAACCTAAAAATTACACAGACAACATCCAGTGGTGAAGAGTGGCAGAGTTGCTCTCCATCAGAGACAGGCAGCTTGAGACACAAAGAGCCATTTAAAGGGCCAAGGCATAAATCTCCATTTACAGCCACTTACTCTGGGCTCTGGCAAAGGCTGGGGCCAGAGTGGGCTAGAGAAGCCTAAGGAGAGACTGGGGATGGAAGCTTTGGGGAGAGAACTAAGAGAGTAGCTGCTGTGATCCTGGTGCTGAGTCATCATTCACATGAAGCAGCCATCTTGCTCAGGCAGGCCACTCCCCTCCTAGCAGCATCAGCCTAAGGGGAAGCAATAACCCTGGCCCCAGGAGGGAGTCTGCCTTGGCCTTGTGGTGCCTAAACCTGACTGCTGAGTGCAGAGTGACTAGATTAACAACTGAAGAAGTCAGCCACAGCCCTGGCTAGCATAGCTCAGTGGATTGAGTGTGGGCTGTAAACCAAAGCATTGCAGGTTCGATTCCCAGTCAGGGCACATGCCTGGGTTGCAGGCCATGGCCCCTAGCAACTGCACATTGATGTTTCTCTTTCTCTCTCTTTCTCCCTCCCTTCCCTCTCTAAAAATAAATAAATAAAATCTTTTTTAAAAAATCTTAAAAAAAAAAGAAGTCAGCCACAGATGGTAGATCCCTAGAAGTCTTGACCAGCCTGAGGTCAGAAAGGGTCACCACCTGACATTACCAGAGGTGAAACCAGAAAGAAAAAATAGTGGTAAATACTAGATGCTACTGAGACAAAATCCATCATGGTCTTCCCAATGATTTGGAATATTTTCTTTCCTGAATACCTTTTTAACACTCATTTCTTGTCCATCAAGCTTGTGCATGTTGTCAGTAGATATTGTACTATAGCTTATTTCAACTCACATATTTGCCCCTGTTTTGTCTTATGCCATTTTACCTTCTTATTTCCTCTAATTATTTCATTCTAAATTTTGTTTTCTCTCTTGCTACATGTTTCTGTTCTACACTCTTACTATTTCTCCCCCATCCAGCTTCACAAAACCAATTTTCTTGTCAAGGGTCATCTCACATGTTATTTCCCCATTCTTAAAATACCCATGTTTTCTCCCCACCTTTAGAATCTTTGCTAGTGGTTGTGGGTAGGGTAATTGTTGTTACATTTTTTTCAATTTTATATCTAGATCTTCACTGCTTTTGCATTTCAAATCTCAAGTTTTACCAGTCCCCCCTCCTACCTATTTTTTCTCTCTTCTTCCTGCCCTTTTATTTTTATTTTCCTTTTTCTTTTTATCTCAAATTTTTATTTTCCCCTGTTGTAGCCTGGTTTCATTTCTCACTCTTAGTAGTCCCTCTCCCTCTATCATTTCAAAATCACTTCTGATTCATCTAGACATCTGTGAAGCTTATTTTTGTTTTTACTCTCTTATTTTCATCCCACCTATATTCATTTTAGCTCATTTGTTGTTGATAGTGTGGTGGTGCATCTTTCTCTCCAATTCAGCCCCTAATTTTTATTATTTATTTAATTTTTTCTTCCTTTTCCTTTCTATCACTTTATTTTTATTTTAATGTCTCTTTAAACATAATACTATATGCTTCCCTTCTCATACTCCATTCCACCTTCTTCATTCCCTTTTTAATAATGATGTAAATGTTACTTTATCTCTCACATTGCTCTGATTCCCAACTCTTATTAGTGCTCTTCCACATATCCTCTGAAAATTACTTTTATTTCAATAGGTCATCTTCTATTCATTCTCCTTTCTTATAATTGTCTGAATCTCTTTGCACCCTTATTAATACTGTTTCATTTGCTGTTGACATTGGGGTTGGGGCAGGGAGAAGTTATTTTTGTGGGTGTGAGTTTGTTTCATGTGCTTTGTGTGTTTTTTCTGGCAATACATGTACAGCTGCATACAAGACATGGTGGGCACAGTGACTCTCAGAAAACCAGATGAAAGGAAGGACCCACCAAAGAGCCACCCAACAACAATCAAAAGCCAATTACACCCAGAGAGCCAACAGCACATAGGGCATCCCAAGAGCATCTAGTTCAGGAGACCAAGATCTAGTTCAGGAGTCTGGATTTCAAAGGCCTTGTACCATAAAAGTTCTTATCACAGAGACAGAGAGTCAAAACAGATCAATTTAAGAAGCAGAAGCACAACAAGAAACATATTCCCCAAAAATAAGAAGACAAAGAAACAACCCCCAATCAAAAGGAAAGGAGGAATCCTCAGAAAGAGTGTTAAATGAAATAGAGACAAATAAACTATCAGATATTGAATTCAAAACAATGGTTATAAGGAAACTCAATGGGCACAGTGAGAATTACAAAAAAACTACAGGGAAGCTATAAGGAACTTGTGAAAACTATATCAACATGAAAAAGAACATAGAAACTATCAACAATTGCTGAGAGAAAATGAAGAATACAATTTCTGAATTAAAGAACACAGTAGAAGGAATCAAAAGCAGGCTAGATGAAGAAGAACATTGAATCAGCAAGCTGGATGACAAGATTGAAAAAAATTCCCAGAAAGAGCAAGAAAAGGAAAAAAGACTAAAAAAAAATGAAGAGGTGTTAAGGGAACTGCAAGACAACATGAAGCATAATAATATCCATATAATAGGGATACCAGAAGGAAGAGAATATGAGCAAAGGATAGAAGACCTGTTTGAAAAAGTAATGATGAAAAACTTCCTTAGTTTTATGAGAGAAAAAGTCACGGAAGTCCAAAAAGCACAGAGGATCCAAATCAAGAGGAACCCAAAGAGGCCCACTTCAAGACACATCATAATTAAAATGGCAAAATTCAAAGTTAATAAGAGAATCTTAAAGGCAGCAATGGAGAAACAAGAAGTAACATACAAGGAAACCTCAAAAAGGTCTTCACAACAGAAACACTACAAGCCAGAAGAGAATGGCAAGAAATATTCCAAGTAATGAAAATCAGTCTTGCAACCAATACTACTGTAGCCAGCAAGGCTCTCAATTAAAATGTTAGGCAAAATAAGGAGTTCCCCAGACAAAAGAAAGCTAAAAGAATACAACTCCACCAAACCAGCATTGTAAGATATGCTAAAGGGACTGCTTTAGGAAGAGAAAGAAGAAGAGTGAGAGAGAGAATAACACAGATATGAAAGAGAGAGGTGAATAAGTACCTATCAATAATAACCTTAAATGTAAATGGATTGACTGTGCCAATTAAAATACATGGGGTATCTAAATGGATAAGAAAATGTGACCCATATGCATACTGCTTATAAGAGACCCACCTAAGAACAAAAGACCTACACAAACTGAAAGTAAAAGGTTGGGAAAAAACGTTCCAAGCAAATGGACAGGGGAAAAAAGCCAGAGTAGCAATACTTATATTAGAAAAAAAAAAAATAGACTTCAAAACAAAGACCGTAACAAGAGACACAGAAGGATACTTCATAATATTTAAGGGGAAAATCCATTGAGAAGACATAAATATTGTAAACATATGTGCATCCAACATAGGAGCACCCTCATATAAAAGGAAAATCTTAGAGGACATCAAGAAAGATATACACAAGACACTTATAGTAGGGGATTTTCACACCCCACTGTCAACAATGGATGGATGTCTCCCAAAAAAATCAACAAAGATATCATGGATGTGAGCAATGTATTAGATCAAATGGACTTAATTAATATATGTGGAACATTTCATCCCAAAGAAGCAAAATACACATTATCAAATGCACATGGAACATTCTTAAAGATAGACCACATGATAGGACACAAAACCAGCCTTAACAAATTCAGGAAAATTGAAATCATAGCAAGCCTTTTTTGAACAACAAGGGCTTAAAACTAGAAACCAACCTCAAGTAAAAAGCTCAAAAACAGTAAGATTCATAGACACCAAATAGCATGCTATCAAACAATGAATGCATTAATAATGAGATCAAAGAAAAACTCGAAAAGTTTCTGAAAACAAATGAAAATGAACACACAGCAGTCCAAAACCTATGGGACACAGCAAGGGCAGTCCTGAGAGGGAAGTTCATAGGAATACAAGCCTACATAAAGTAGAAGAAATATTTCAAATAGCAATTTAAACCTATATCTACAAGAATGGGAGGAACAACAAACAACCCAGAGCAAGTAGAAGGAAGGAAACCAAGATCAGAGCAGAATTAAATGACATAGATACTAAAAGAACAAAGGATCAATAAATCCAGGAGATGATTCTTTCAAGAGATAAACAAAATTGACAAGCCTTTAACCAGACTTATCAAGAAAAGAAAGAGAGAAGACCCAAATAATTAAAATCAGAAATGAAAGGAGAAAGTACAACTGATACTGCAGAAATAAAAAATATTGTAAGAAATTATTACACACAACCATATGCAAGAAATTTGAAAACCTGGGTGAAATGGACAAATTTCTTGAAAAATATAATCTTCCAAAACTGAATCAAGAAGAAGCAGAAAGCCTGAGGAAAATGATAACTGTTGAAAAAACTGAAGCAGTAATAAAAAAAAAAAAAACTCCTTGCACACAAGAGCCCCAGAGTGGATGGTTTCACAGGAGAAATTTTATAAAACACTTAAAGAGCTAACCCCTATCATTCTCAAAATATTCTAAAAAAAATCCAAAAAGAGGGAAGACTCCCAAACTCCTTTTATAAGACCAGCATCATCCTAATCCAAAAATCAAATAAAGACACAACAAAGAAAGAAAACTGCAGGCCAATATTGCTGATGAACATAAGACACTAAAATCCTCAACCAAATATTGGTAAACCACATCCAACAATACATAAAAAAGCATACACCATGATTATATGGAATTCATCCTAGTGATGCAAAGATGGTACAATATTCACAAATCAATAAACATAATACATCACATAAACAAAACAAAGACAAACATCACATGATCATATCAATAGATGTGGAAAAAGCACTTGATAAGGTACAGCACCCATTTACAATTAAAACACTCAGCAAAGTGGAAGTAGAGGGAGCACACCTCAACCTAAAAAAGGCTGTATATGAGAAACCTGTAGCCAACATACTCAACAGGCAAAAACTAAAAGCTTTCCCACTAAGATCAGGAAGAAAACAAGGATGTCTGCTTTCACCACTTCTCTTCAACATAGTATTGGAAGTTATACCCACAGCAATCAGACAAGAAAAAGAAATAAAAGGCATCAGAATTGGAAAGGAGGAAGTAAAACTGTCATCATTTACAGATGACATGAGAGTGTACATAGAAAACCCTATAGTCTCCACCAAAAAACTACTCAACCTAATAAATGAATTTGGCAAAACAGCAGGATACAAGTCAATATTCAGAAATTGAAGGCATTTTCAAACACCAACAACAAAATATCAGAAACAGAAATTGGAAATAAAATCCCAATTGCTATAGCAACAAGAAAAATAAAGTACCTAGAAATAAATCTAATCAAGAAGGCAAAAAAGACCTGTATACAGAAAACTACAAAACTCTAAATAAAGAAATTAAGTAAGACACAAATAAATGGAAGCTTATACTGTGTTCATGGACTGGAAGAATTAACATCATCAAAATGTCCATACTACCCAAAGTAATTTATAGATTGAACCCAATCACTATTAAAATACCAATGACATATTTCACAGATATGCAACAAACATTTCAAAAACTTATATGGAACCATAAATGACCCCAAATAGCCACAGCAATCTTGAGAAAGATGAACAAAGCAGGAGGGATCACAATACCTGATATCAAACTATGTTACAAGATCACTGTAATCAAAACAATCTGGTACTGGCATAAGAACAGACACATAGATCAATGGAACAGAATGGAGAGCCCAAAAATAAACCCAAGCCTCTGTGGTCAATTAATATTTGACAAAGAGAGCAGGAGCATAAAATGGAGTGAAAATTGCCTCTTTAACAAATGCCATCGGGAGATCTGGACAGCTACATGCAAAAAAATGAAACTCGACCACCAACTTACACCATACACAAAAATAAACTCAAGATACATGAAAGACTTAAACATAAGTCGTGTCACCATAAAAGTCCTAGAGAAGAAAATAAGCAGAAAAATCTCAGATATTCCATGCAGCAATATTTTCACCGATATGTTCTCTGGAGCAAGGGATATAAAGTAAGAATAAACAAATGGAACTACATCGAATTAAAAAGCTTCTCTACAGCTAAAGAAAACATCTGCAAACTGAAAAGGGAGCCAACTGCATGGGAAAATATATTTGCCAATGATACATCAGACAAGAGTTTGATCTCCAAAATATATAAAGAACTCACATGATTCCACTCCAGGAAGACATACAATCCAATTTAAAAATGGGCAAAGGACCTGAACAGACACTTCTCCAAGGAGGACATACAGAGGGGCCAGAGACATATGAAAGGATGTTCAGCATCACCAACCATCAGAGAGATGCAAACTGAAACCACAATGAGATACCATTTCACACCAGTGAGAATGGCTATCATAAACAATCAACAAACAAGTGCTGGCAAAGCTGTGGGGGAAAAAAAAAGCGTACCCTAGTACACTGTTGGTGGGAATGCAAGCTGGTGCAGCCACTGTGGAAAACAGTATGGAATTTCCTCAAAAAAACTAAAAATAGAACTGTGTTTTGACCTGGCAATTCTACTGCCAGGATTATAGCCTAAGGATCATGAAACACCAATTCAAAAGAATCTATGCCCCCCCAACATAGTGTTCATAACAGCATTATTTACAATAGCCAAGTGCTGGAAACATCCTAAGTGCCCATCAGTAAATGAGTAGATCAAAAAAATGTGATACATTTACACAACGGAATTCTATGCAACAGAAAGAAAGAAAGAGCTCCTGCCCTTTGCAACACCCAGGATGGAACTGGAGAGCATTATGCTAAGTGAAATAAACCAGGTGGTGAAAGAGAAACACCACATGATCTCACCTATAAGTGGAACCTAATCAACAAAACAAACCAGCAAGCAAAACAGAACCGGAGACATGGATATAAGGAAGAAACCGACAGGAGCTGAGGGGAAGTAAGAGAAAGAAGGGGAAGGGTCAAGTCAAGAAACACATACAAAAAAAAAAAAAAAAGGACACCTGGGAAAAGACAATGGTGGTGAGAGAAGGGTTAAAAGTAGAAGATGGCATATGGGTAGAGCTAGGAAGAGTAATAGGGTGGCGGGGGGGAATGTGGACAACTGTAATTGAACAACAATAACAAAAATTTTTTAAAGAAATATGAGTAGAGGATAAATAAGAAGATGATTTTATAATAATTTTTGTGGTTACTTGTCCATGTGTTCAAGCCAGGAGTACCTTAAAGGATTCACTCAATATACTACAAAGTTGATTCTTCCCACATTGCTCAGTCATCAGCTATCCAGGGCCTGACTCCTGCCTTCAGAACCCTGAAGCTCCTATAAGCTCAAGACTGAATCCACATGAATACAGATAGTGTAGATCAGAAAAGTCCTGAAGCCCCTAGTACTGTGGAATGTTGCAGAACAGCCCTCCCTCCTAAAATATAGAAGAACTGCATTTTAGTCCTCATAAATATTTGTTGCCATTGACAAGAACATTCTCTGAATCTCAGTTTATTTGAAAACTTTTTTCACACCTTTTCTTACAGGTCTCCAGTTCCCACAAGCCTCTCAATTCTTGAGGACAAGAGCCAGGTTTATTTCATCATTTTCCCTCATATTCTAGCATAGTATGCACCTGAAACTTTGCCTGAAACTGGAGTAAAGAACAAAATAGATATTTATCCCCAATTAGTAAGTTAACAATAATAACACATGATAAATGTTCTTAAATCAGTGAGACCATGTGTCACCAAAGCACAAAGATTCACCAGGCTCAGTGCAACTTACCCCTGACAATTAGCTTAGCATCTGAAATTGAATGAAAAGACCCTTCTCCAAACCTATATCTCTCTGTGTGTACCTATACGAATGCATAGACCATATTTTGTTGGAATTATCTCTTCATGGCTCTTTTTTCATCTGACTATGTATTTTTGAATGGAAGGGTTGGTTGTTGTTTTTTTTTTTTTTTTAGTTTCTGCCTCCCCCAGCATGTGTCACAGGGCTTGACACTTTGTAAGTGCTCAAAAATACCTACTTAACACGTTTCTTGTTTGTTTTTTCTCAAGACTACAATCACCTTTTTATATATGAAGTACCTGCAGAACATTCAGGTAATGTCTACTAAGTAGACATTTAAAGACATAGCATAAAAGATCATGATGGGCTCTGAAGTCAAGTAAACATTGGAGTCATAAAATTTGAAAAAAAAATTACCCAGGTAATTTCTGTACTGTTACTTTCAGATTTTACACTATATGCCACCTATTTAATTCCTCCCTTAATGACTTTAGCTTGGTTTATTGGTTGCTAGTTCAGTCTCCAGCCTTTTCTGTGTATCCTACTGAGTTATATGCTTCTGCATTTATTTTATAAGATTTGGATCATGTGTAGACATATCTGCATTTCACTGCTCCTATGTAAAAAAAAATCCTTCCTATTTAGCTAGTATATATCTAACTCCTTTTTATCAGTAGTTATGTAACATTCCATAGCATGTTATTCATTAGAGTAAATGGCTAAACTGCTAAAATAAAGAAGCCTAAAAACTTCAATAAGAAAACAAAGACACAAAGAAGAAACAACAAAAAAATGTATTTCTCTCATCTATTAGTCCCAGCCAGTTGCTGCATGTCCACAGGCAGCTTTGTTCAGGGGCCAAGGCTGATGACAGCTCTACCATCCTCAACATCTACTTTCTAAGGTTGCTCTAATCATTGCATTTCCTCCCTGGAGTGGAAAACAAGCTGAAGGAACACATGTGGGAAGTGTATGGGTCATCCCTGGAATTGGTACACATCACTTCCATTCATATTCCATTGATAAGAGTTGGCTTACAAAGCCACACTTAGCTCCAAGGAGGCCATGGATATTCTTGGCCAGGCAGCCACATCCCAGCTATGACTTGATTACATGCAGAAGGAAAGAATAAACTTTGGTGGACAGCTAGCCCTTTTCATCTTAATGTGGATTTACCAAAATTTGTTTAGTCTTTTTCCTAATGACAATGGATCTTTCTTTTTTATTTGTACTTACTAGTGTTTTCATTTATAAGTATTCCAAGGAATGTAAGTATACTTTAATAAATGTGGTCACATTGCTTTCCCAAATGAGTTGTAATACTTTACTCGTCCACTAATGGTGTAGGTGGGAGGGCTCCACTTCTCCTACCTTGTGTCCCCCAGGAGAAGATATAATCATCCATCATTTCTTTCTCATTCTATTGAGTGTAAAGTAATAACTCATTGTTAACTTTAATTTACATCACCCTAACCACTGGAAAACTTTAGCCTCTACTATGTATTTACTAGTCATTTGGATTTGGATTACTCCTTTCTGAATTAGCTTTTTATATTCTTTGGCAATTTTTATTAGGTTATTTGTCTTTCTGTTACCAATTTCATCTTGCTGACTTTATATTTTTTAAAAATGCAAAGATATCTGATACCCCTGGAAATGTATATTTTGAGATTTATCTCTTCACCTAACCAATTCTCTATTTCATAAAATTCATCGATCTTAATATATTTCAAGGAGTAATGTTCCAAATGCATTCAAATGTTTCTAAGTTCTCTTATAAATCTGAATATACAATCCTAGGTTTAACCTGTTCTTTAAGAATAATGAAAAATCAATATTGAATGCTGATATTTCACTTAACAGTTTTAAAATATGCTCACAAAAGTTAGACATCAACAAGTCTTTTGTCAAGAAGTACACAATCCCTTGCCTACTAAGCTCCCACTCTGCCAATCAACACATTGCAGAAGAGTTAATTCATTTGGAGAGGAGTTTGATCATCTAGTAAATAAAACACAATGTCCCTGATTCAAGTACAGTGTGATTCAAGATTGATAGGTGAGGCATTTGATAGGCTTAATTTGTTCCCCAATGATATGTAATCAGCACTGCAAAATCTCTCACACATCCCTGGGATGAATTTGGATAATCTTCTATTCTGCATTCAGGACAACCCCTCAGCAGAGTATATATGTTAAAACCAAATAATTATGTCTACCTTTTCTCAAAAAGCTCAGAAAAGTTTGCAAGCAATAATTGAACCCTAGAACATTTATAAGGCATGTAGGAAATATTATTTTCCTTTTATACGCAAAAAGCAAGATGAGAACAGTTAAATGATTAGACTAAAAAGCTAGTTGAAGACAGAATCCCTGAAGTGCTGATGTCAGGATACTACAGTAGCCACTAGACCCCTCTTCTCTCCTTGTTATTTAAGAGGTAGGTCTCCTCAGGTCCTAGTTTAGCAAATGCAAGCAGCATAAAGAACCGTACACTAGGGCTAGTCAGCAAATAAATAAGATAGTTTCGTTCTGCTGAGCTGCCAGACTGTACTCTTCATAAACCTAGGCTGTATCGGACAAAGAATGATGAAAAGTAAATAAAATCTTTTATAGAATTAAAGATATATTCTTTTGAATATATGGGAAAATGTGTCAGATTTTTAAAAATATTAATTGGCTTTAGAATAATTTTGCTAAACTATGAAAGTCACTTTCCTTTCTTTATCAAGGTATTTTAAAAAGGCTTATTTCTAGACATGTTGACAGAATTCAAATAAAAATAGTCCTTTTTAAAAATATGCATGACTAGCAGAACAGTAATTTACTTCTCAAGGAGTTTTAGTTTTGTCCCATTTAATAATTGGAATAAAGTTATCATATGTATAACTACATGTGATAATTATAAATAATAAGCATATTATTATTAAGCATTGTAAAAATAAAAATAACAGTAGTATAAATGTGTGTCTTTCATTTCACAATTTTACAGAGTACATTGACCATGAACAAATTTTTACTTAGCTTTTAGTACTTTGGAATTTGCCTTTTTCTTCCATTTATACCTTGAGAATTGATGAAAGAAATCACTTATAAACCTGTTAAAGGTCTTCAAAATGATATTCACTCCACTGGGTAGAGAGAACAACTTCTTTTTAACTGCACAATGCATTCTTAATATCATAATATTTCATATTGATAACCATTTTCACAACAAATGCTTAGATGGGATTGTATGACTTGTAAACCATTTTCCAAATATGCCAGTTTACCCAATAATATCAACAACCTCATGAGTTACATTTTAATATCATTCCCCTTTTACTGAAAGAGAAGTGAAGATTCAAAGTAAGCAATCTTCTTCAAGGTTAGTGACACAAGGCTAGTAGCAGATTTGCTGATTCCAAATCTTATTTTCTCATAAAATCATGTTAGTTGTTAGGAATTTATTTCCAAGTAGAATTTTGGTTAAGGAAAGGGGGATCCCTTTTTTAGGAATTTAAAAAATAATTTACTTAGAGATAGTGGAAGGAGAACAAGAGAGAGAGAAACACTGATTGGTTACTTCTCATGTGCACCTCAACAGGGGGACTGAACCCACAATCCAGGCATGTGCCCTGACTTGAAATCAAATCAGCAGCCTTTCACTTTGCAGGACAATGTCCAACCAACTGAGACATATTGATCAGGGCAAGAATAGAGGGATCTTTAACTTAATCATAAGACTGTGTAAACTGGTTTCTAAATTTATGACAACAATCTCATAGATTCTCAATAATACCTGGTAATTTAATAACTTTTCACCAAGTTTGCTTTTTCACCCTCTGAGGCAATTTTATATTTGCCTCTTCTTTTCTCTCTCCTATATTCTCCCTCTCCCCTTCTAACTTGCCTCATAATTCCCTAAAAATATTTTACAGGAATTCCTCCATCTCCCCACCCCAAATCTACAAGGCTGCCACATCTGTTCCCTCCCTCTTAGCCTTCTGTTTCAGTGAAAGGCAACTCTCCACTCCTATCAAAGGAAAGTCTTACAAAGAAAAATACTACAAAATAATTTATGTATATTATATAAAGCTCTAATAATTAAATCAGTATAGTACTGACATAACATCAGACCTATAGATCAAAACAATAGAATAGAAAGCCCAGAAATATATCCTTACTTATATGGTCAAATAATTTATGACAAAGTATGCAAGGATATAAAATGAGATAAAGACAGTCTATTCAATAAATGTTATTTGGAAAACTGTACAGACACATGCAAAAAAAAAAAAAAGAAAAGAAACTGGACAACTAACATCGTATACAAAAATAAAATAAACTCAAAACTGGATTAATGACTTAAGCATAAGACCTGAAACCACAAAAGTCCTAGAAGGAAACAGGCAGAACTCTCTGATATCAGTGTTAGCAATGTCTTTTTGGAAATGTCTCCTTGGGCAAGGGCAACAAAAGAAAAAATAAACAAATAGGACTATATCAAACTAAAATGTTTTCACAGAGTGAAGGAAAGCATCAACAAAAATAAAAGACAACCTACTAAATGGGAGAAGATATTCACAAAGGATATATACAATAAATGGTAAATACCCAAAATACAAGATAGGGCAAAAGTCAGCTTACAGTTGTGGGTATGCAAAACACAGAGTTTATTCTTATATTATTTATTAATTATTTTATATTTTCTATACCAATAACTTTAAGTCTATTTTTGCCACACACTGTATATAAGTCATAAAACTTAACACCAAAAAGACAATCAATCTCATTTTAAAATGGGCAGAAAGTTTCTTCTCCCAGATGCTGAGATCCTTGAGGTGCTGCATGCAGTGCAGAGCCAGCATCCTGCACTGAGTGGATGTACACTTCACCCTCCATGTGGCCTTGGTCTTTAAACTGTGTACCTCAGCTGGGAAGGGGGAGCTAAGTTTCCAGCTCTCCAGTTCTCTCATTCCTATGCTTCCTTCTGCATAAGTAAAGGCCTCCAAGGTGACAAGCCTCTGGGCACCAGGGCCAAGTATTTCACATCCCCACAGCACACATGCCAGGTGCAAGAGACTCTCAAGGCCAATGAAGCTGTGCCCTTTCCCTGAGAGCACAATGGGAATGTTGAGACAAGAAAATTGCATGTACTGTCTAATATATACAATTGAGTACAAGCTGCAGGAGAGCAAAATACACCATCTTTTGTTTCACTCCTAGATCTTGAGCCAGGCATATGAAAAAAAAGAAAAGAGCTGATGGGTCATACACTAGCTCTTAAATCTCTGCCAAGTCCATTGGTTGAAAATTCCCATGTGGCCCTCTTGAAAGGCAGCTGAGCAACATGTTGGAGGACCTGGGTTTTGGAAGTAAAGAACAACCTTACTGCGATGACGGCACTGTGTCACATAATGCTTTTCTTTGTCTTCCCTTTGACTGTTATGCACATGAAAAGTGTGAAGATATTCCACTGATACTGATGTTCCTGCTACCACTTCTGTTGGTTGTGCTTTAATTCCTTTGAGATAGCATTATTTAAGTTGTTTCTTGCTGAATGGTTTGTGTTCCCACCTGAACTTGCTTCCCCTCAAATGCCATATTCATGCCTGCTGATATATAGAAGGCAGAGGTTTTAAGTTTCTAGCCTCAAGTGGTTATGAGCCAACTCAAGCCAGACTGCTGATCCAAGCTTCATAATTTACTAGGCAGTTCCTATACAACAGCATACAAGACATGGTGGGGGTTGTAAAACAAAAGAGCCATAAACTTCATAAAGGGCATCCAGCTCAGGAGTTCAAGGAGACTGCTCCACTGAGTAGTATAGGTCTCCTATCATGGAAGCCCATCCCACAAAGAGAGGGAGTCAAAGTAGATCAATTTAATATGCAGAAACAAACAAAAAGAGTCACCCTAAATGGGGGGACAAATAAAAAAATCCATTCAAAAGGAAAGGAGGAATTCTCAGAAACAGTGCTAAATGAAATTAAGACAAGCAATTTATTAGACAAAGAGTTCAAAGTAATGGTTATAGGATGCTAAAGGAAATCAATGAGAACTACAAGGAACTTTATGGGAACTATATCAGCATGAAAAAGTATATAGAAACTATGAATAAGAACAAGGAGGAAATGAAAGAATATAATATGTGAAATGAAGAATACATTGAAGGAATAAAAGCAGGCTAGATGAACCAGAGGATTGAATTAGTGACTTGAAAAACAATGTAGAAAAAACACCTAGTTACAGAACAAAATGAACAAAAGACTCAAAATAAGGATAGTTTAAGCGATCTGCAGGACAACATGAAACAAAATAATATGCACATCATAGGGCTACCAGGAGGAGAAGAAAAGTAGCAAGGGATAGAAACCCTGTCTGAAAAAATAATGATAGAAAACTTCCCTAATTTAGTTAGGGAAAAGTCATGCACATTCAGGAAACATAGAGGGTCCCAATAAAAATGAACCCAAAGAGGCCCACTCCAAGACACATCATTATTAAAATGCAAAAGTTAAAGATAAAGAGTGAATATTAAATGCAGCAAGGGAGAAACAGATAGTAACATACAAAAGTGATCAGATAAGGCTATCAGGTGATTTCTCCACAGAAACACTACAAGCCAGAAGGGAATGGCAAGAAATATTCCAAATAATGAAAAGCAAAGACCTGCAATTAATACTACTCTACCCATCAATGTTCTCATTTAAAATGGAAGGTGAAATAAGGAGCTCCACAGACCAAAAACAAAAAAAAAAAAAATAAGAGTACATCTCCACCAAACCAACATTAAAAGACATGTTAAAGGGACTTCTTGAAGAAGATAAAGAAATAGAGGAGGAACATAAGCACAAAGGGGGAAATGGCAATGATTAAATACCTATCAAAATAACTTTAAATGTAAATTGATTAAATGTTCCAATCAAAAGACAGGGTAGTGGAATAGATAGGGAAACATGACCTGCATATATACTGTCTACAAGAGACCCAAGATCAAAGGATCTACACAGAGTTAAAATGAAGGGATGGAAAAAAATATTCCAAGCAAATGAACATGAAAGAAAAACTGGTGTAGAAATATATATATTAGACAAAATAGACTTCAAAGCAAGGCCATAACTAGAGACTAGATCACTACATAAATACTTAAGGGAGTTGTCCATCAAGAGGATATAACCCTTGTAAACATACATGTACCCAACATAGGAGTACCCAAATACATAAGGAAATCTTGGAGGACTTTAAGGAGGAGAGTCACCTTCTTAACAGTCATCATAAGGGATTTTAACATCCCACTGTCAGCAGTGCATAAATCATCCACACAATAAATCAATAAGGATATTGTGGTATTTAACAACGTTCAAGATCAAATGGCCTTAATTGATATTTACAGAGCATTTCACCCCAAATAATCAAAATATGAATTCTTTTCAAAAGCATGTGTATCATTTTCAAAGTTGACCATGTGATAGGACAAAAAATAGGGCTCAACAAATTCAAGAAATTGAAATCATATCAAGCATCTTCTCAGATCACAACAGCTCGAAACTAAAAACCGATTCTCAAGGAAAAAACTCAAAATCATTCAAATATATAGAGACTGAATAACATGTTATTAAATAAAAAATGGGTTAACAATGAGATCAAGAAGAAGTCAAATAGTATCTGGAAACAAATGCAAATGAACACACGACTCAAAACATATAACACAGCGAAGGGAGTCCTGAGAGGGAAGTTCATAGCTATACAGGACTATAAAAGATAGAAAAATAAACAACTTAATCCTACATCTAAAAGAACTAGGAAAACAACAACAAACAAAGCCCAGAGCAAATAGAAGGAAGGAAATAATCAGGATCAGAGCAGAATTGAGTGACTTAGAGACTAAAAAAAAAAAAAAAAATTCAAAGGATCAATAAATGCAGGGGCTGGTTCTTTGAAAAGATAAACAAAATTGATTAGTATTTAACCAGACTCACCAAGAAAAAAAAAGAGGGGGGGAGCCAAATAAATAAAATCATAAATGAAAGAGACGTTACAACCAATACCACAGAAATACAAAGGATTGTAAGAAATTACTATTAACAACTATATGCCCAGAAATTGGGAAAACCTGGGCAAAATGGATAAATTTCTAGAAATATTCAATCTTCCAAAACTGAATCAAGAAGAAGTAGAAAGCCTGAAGGCTCATAACAACTAGTGAGACCCAAGTAGTAATCAAAACCCTTCCAGCACTAAAAGAGTCCAGGACCAGGTAGCTTCTCAGGCAAATTTTACCAAACTTTCAAAGAAGAACTAACTCCTATCCTTCTCAAACTATTTCAAAAAGTCAAGAAGAGGAAAGACTCCCAAACTCTTTATAAAGCCATATTATCATATTTCCAAAACCAGGTAAAAACACAACAAAGAAAGGAAACTACAACTCGGATGAGCATAGATGCCAAAATCCTCAAAAAATTTAGCTATCCAGATCCAGTAATACATTAAAAAGATCATACACCATGATAGCATGGGATTCATCCCAGCGATGCAAGGATGGTACAATATTTGCAAATCAATACATATAATACACCACATACACAAAATGAAGAACAAAAAACACATGGGCAATCAATAGATGCTAAAAAAGTATTTGATAAAACCAGCATCCATTTATGATAATACTCGGCAAAGGGGGAATACAAGGGGTATACCTCAATGTAATAAAAGACATGTACAAGAAACCTACTATCAACATCATACCCAATGAGCAATAAATAAAAGCTTTCCCCTTAAGGTCAGAAACAAGACAAGGGTGTATACTTCCACCAGTCTTATTCAATATAGTACTGGAAGTTCTAGCCACAGTGAGCAGACAAGAAAAAGAAATAAAAGGCATCCAAATTGAAAAGGAGGAAGTAAAGCTGTCATCATTCGCAGGTGACATGATAGTGTACATAGAAAACTCTATAGTCTCCACCAAAAAACTATTCAACTTAATAAGGGAATTTGGCAAAATAGCAGGATACAAAGTCAATATTCAGAAATTGATGGCATTTTTGTATGCCAACAATAAACTATCATGAAGAAGAACTAGGAAAAAAATTCCATTTACTGTAGCAACAAGAAAAATAAAGTACCTAGGATTAAATTCAACAAAGGAGGTAAAAGACATGTAGTCAGGAAACTTATAGAACACTGGAGAAAGAAATTGAGGAATTTATAAATAAGTGGAAGAATATACCCTGTTCATGGATCGGAAGAATTAACATTATTAAAATGTTCATACTACCCAAAGCAATCTATAGATTCCATGCAATCCCTATTAAAATACCAATGGCATATTTCACTGATCAAGAACAAGTACTTCAAAAATTTATATGGAACCAAAAAAAGACCCCAAATAGCCTCAGCAATCCTGAGAAAGAAGAACAAAGTTGGAGGGATCACAATACCTGATATGAAACTACATGGACACTGTAATCAAAATAACCTGTTAGTGGAGTTAAGAATGGACACATAGATCAATGGAACAAAATAGAGAGCCCAGAAATAAACCCATGTCTCTATGGTCAATTAATATTTGACAAAGAGATCATGAGCAGACAATGGAGCAAAAATAATGTCTTCAATAAATGATGTTAGGTGACCTGAACTGGTACATGCATAAAAATGAAACTAGACTACTAACTTACACCATACAAAAGAATCAACTGAAAATAGATAAAAGCCTTAAATATAAGTAGGGACACCATAAAAGCCTTAGCAGAAAATATATGCTGTAAAATTTCAGATATCCCATGTAGCATTAGATGTCTGATGATATATCTCCTAGGGCAAGGGAAATAAAGAAAAAATAAGCAAATGAGACTACATCAAATTTAAAAGCTTCTGTACAGCTAAGTGAACCATCACCAAAATGAAAAGGGAAGAAACTGGGAGAACATTTTTGCCAATGATACAATGTGGAACAAGGATTTTATCTCCAAAATATATAAAGAACTCATATGACTCAACACCAGGAAGACAAACAATCCAATAAGGGTGCTCAAGAAATTTAGTGAGGAAAACAACAGCATAAAAAAGATCCAGTTAGAAACAAAGGATACACTAATTGAAATAAAGAAAAATTTACAGTAAAACAACAGTAGAGTGCATGAAGCCAAGAATCAAATCAATGATTTGGAACATACAGAAACAAAAAAAAAATCAGAACAACAAAAAGAAAAGAATCCAAAAATATGAGGCTAGTATAAGCAGACTCTGGGACAACCTCAAAGATCCAACATTCATATCACAGAGATGCCAGGAGAAGAGAAAGAGCAAGAAATTAGAAATCTATTTGAAAAAATAATGAAAGAAAACTTCCATAATTTGGTGAAGGAAACAGACACACAAGTCCAGGAAGCACAGAGAGTCTCAAACAAGATAGATTCAAAGGGTCCCACTCCAAGACACACCATAATTAAAGTGCCAAAGATCAAAGAGAAAGAGACCATCTTAAAAGCAGCAAGGAAAAAGAAGTTACTTACCTACAGGGGTGTTCTTGTAAGACTGCCAACTGATTTCTCAAAAGAAACTTTGCAGGCTAGGAGGAATTGGGAAGAAATATTCAAAGTCATGAAAACCAGACACCAACAGCCAAGATTGCTTCATCCAGAAAAGCTATCATCTATACTAAAAGGGCAGATGAAGAGCTTCCCAAACAAGGAAAAACTAGAGTCCATCATCACCAAACCACTAAGGGTACATTATCACCAAACCAATTGTGCGTGCAACTGGTTAATTCCAGTTAATCCACATGCAAATAGGGGCCCACCTGGTCTGCCAGCCACAGCCTTGCCACAAGTCCTCTTCACCTCAGCTGCCCATCTCTGCCCCTCCTACCAGTCTGCATGAATGTTTCCTCTTGGTTGTCAGACTTCCATATAGTTCAACTTTTTAGCAGTCCTGGCTGTTTTTTGTTTTTAAATTTGTTGTTGTCCTTCTTTGGTTTGTATGAGGAGGCAAAGTGTATCTATTGATGCATCCATCTTGGGCTGAAAGTCACCATTTTTCTCTTTGGCTTAATCCCTCCAACCCCTAACAGCCCACCCACCCAGACCTGTCAGCTTGTTCTCTGAGTCTGTTTGTATTTTGCCTGTTAGTTGTTTGTTCATTAGATTCCACATATGAGTGGAATCATATGGTATTTGACTGGCTTTTGTCATTTAGCATAATGTCATTCAGCATGGGTTTTACCCATGCTGTCACAAAGGGTAAAATTTTCTCTTTTTTTTTAAGGTTGAGTAGTATTCTGTTGAGTAAATGCACCGTAGTTGTTCTATCCACTCATTTACTGATGGACACTTGGGTTGTGGAAGCTTGTCCTTTCTTTCCTTTTTTTAATTAAAGTATAGTTGACATACACTTCTGTGTTAGTGTCAGGTGTACAACATAGTGATTCTACATTTATATACCTTATGAAGTGACCATCACAATATGTTTAGTAACAATCTGTCACCATACAAATTTATACAATGTTATTAGTTATATTCCCTATGCTTTATGCTACATCCACATGCCTCATTTATTTTATAACTGGAAATTCATAAATCTTATTCCCTTTCAACTTTTTTACAAATATCCCCACCTCCCTTCCCTCTGGCAACCATGATTTTGTTTTCTGTGTCTGTAAATGTGTTTTCGTTTTGATTTGGTTTGGTTTTTTTAGATTCCACATATCGGAAGTCTGTTCTTTTCATCTTCACCAAGACTTTGGTAAGTAGTTTACTGTTATTTCCATTTTACGAATTAGGATATGTAGTCATGAAACTTCCCTAATGTCAACTCTAGAAGATAGATCCAAATATAAAGAGCTACTTCTGAATGACCATATAGTCCACTTTTACATGGCCTCTCAGTAAGTATTTTCATATATATATATATATATATTAACACAGTATTTACATTATCTTAAAGAAAGTCTTTTTATGCCAATATAAAACTTTAGAAAGAATATATCCTTCTATAGAATGAAGTCATACACACATGCACACACGAAACAACCATGCAGTCCAGTTGGAAAGAAGTTAGGCAATGCTCACTGGCAATAGCAATATGAAGGAATTAGATATTTAATATCTGTCTGTTGCTCAGCAGTTTCACAAATCATAAGACCTTCCCAAAGTCTTCCTCCAAATCTTCTAAATGGTAGTGGAATAAGCCAGCCAGAGAAGGACAAATACCTTATGATTTCAATTATATGTGAAATCTAATGAACAAAGTGAACTAACAAGCAAAATAGAGACAGACTCATAGGTGGGGAGCAAGATGACAGCTATTGGCATGAGGGGACAGGTAGTTAGGATGTGGAGGAATCAAGCAAAAAGGAAAAAGGATTCCTAGACATGAACAACAGTTTGGTGATTGCTGGGGGAAGGGGGTATGACAGGGTTAAATGCTAAGGGAAAAAAATACAATAAAAATTTTAGGGAGGGAGGGAGGGAGGATTTACCAAGGGACAAATAAATGTAGGAATGGCAACTTCCAAACAAGTGGAGTAGAGAGTTATAATGAGGAAAAAGAAAAACTGACTATCAGGCAGAGAGACAGAGAGAGAATATGAGAATTTAAAGAAAGAAGGAATAAATAGTACAAAACAAGATTTCATTAAAAATCCAAATACATTAGTAATAGCCATACTTTTAATTCAGTTACAAGACAAAGATTATCTGTGGTGTTTAAAGATTTTTAGCTGTATGCTATTTCAAGAGACACTGAAAACTTAAGAAAACAGACAATCTTAAACTGAAAATGTCAGGGTGGGCATGGTAGGACAAGTGGGAATCTAGTTATAATTAGCATTTTGGACTACAAGTATGGCCACCGTTTGGACTACAAGTAATATGGCAACTGAACTCTGACCCAGAAGAGGTGACTGACATCAGACCAGGAGCCACCAATGCTAAGTTGCTTCTTTGTTCACCAAGACCCAATCCTTGGCTCCCGCGCGAAGTCCAGCCATATAAAACTCCCAGCCTTTCCCTTCTCCTGTGAGGTGTTTTCTTAGCCCCTTCTCTGGGCGGGGAAAACATCGCCTGGGAGCACAAACTTCCAAAATAAAGCTCATCTGCCTGTTTCCATGGCTAATTGGCTGTTTATTTCCTCGGCGGGGTCTAAGAAAACCTTACAGAAAAGATGAAATATGCAAATTGAATTCTAAACAAATTAAAGTATATTAAATGATATAATAGACTTTTAACCAAAAACAGTTATAGAAAGAAAAAGATACATATGTAACTTAGGGTTTGACTCCCAAAGAAAATAGAAAATAAAAAATTATTTGTAACTGAATAATAATGAAAATATTATATATCATTATTAGATGCTCAATATTTACTTGAACAGTTGTAAAAATAACATTATTTGTTCCAATAATTTCAGATTTTCCATGACAAAATAATGATGGCATAAAGTTTCTTTAATTTTTTGTATTACCATGCCTAACTACTGTGACAAAAATCACTAGAGTTTCATAAGAAATAGACAAGTTAGGAGAAACAAGAAAGATGTATGATAAACAAGGTTATCAAAGATCACAAAAAAAAGAAAGAACATAGAAGACTATAGCATAGGAGTGTACTGGCCAGCTGCAGAGACCCTCCACTGTGCTACACTGCTCTTCCTTCAACTGACTGCCCCAGCAATCCTATCCAAGGTGATCCATTGAAACAGCATGCCCACAGGGTAAGACTGAAGGGTAAATGGGTAAGAGTACTTGTAAACAACTCACATTGTGATGCAATAATAATAAAACTTAGGTTACTTTTTTGATCCTCATCTAAGGAGAGAGAGAGGAGTGGAGACAGAGAGAGAAACATCCACATGAGAAATATCAATAGATTGCCTTCCACATGTGCCCCAGCTGGGAATCAAACCTGCAACCTTTCAGTGCACAGGTGTTGGGAACCACCCTGCCTGGTTTCAGGAGCTGTACACCCACCCATGGCTAAGGCTGAGTGAGTGACCTTTGGACCAGAAGCCACTAAGGAGACAAAGCTTATCTCCCTAGCAGGGGTGCCACTTCTGCTCCTTTTACTTCACCCTACCTGGCCCCCAATGCTCAGTTTGTCAATGACAGGTAAGATTCCCCAAGGGGGAAACGACCCAAGACAGGCACAATCATGGGGAGACCCTGGGGAAGGATTTGGAGGGCTACAGCAAAAAGGGGTGATGGACCCTCGCCCCTCAGCTTTGACATAGCCTGAGTCCTCATTCTGTCTGCAAGAAGTCACCTAATCTCTTGGGGTTTTACTTCCCCTGCCTGAATTAAGCCTGAAACAATGCCTTAAACCTGAAACAATGCTGGTAGTGGGTGTCACCCTGTGCAGGAAAGGGCCAGTTTCCTAGGGCAATCAGACCTAAGAAAGAATATGTAAAATCCTGTGAAATGTGCTTTGTTTAGAATGCTCTCAATTAAATGATAAGGGTCCAAGGGAAAAGTGAGTTTGTTTCTAACAGTTTTATGGCTCTTTAGCTATCTGACCCTGACTCAAAATAGGCCCTCAGAGTTCTTTGTATGTTTGATTCTTACTGCCTGATAATGATTAATGAGCTTTACCTGTATTGTTGTGCAAAAAGAACCCAATAAAAGCCTGTCAAGGCAAGGGTCTGGGTGCTCTCCTCTTGAGAGAGTAGCTAGGCCACTCCAAGGTGCTCTCCCTTTGATAGAGTAGCCATGCCATACCTTTCCCTCGACAGGACTCGGTACTCTGTGTGAATTTGTCTCTCATCTTATCCATAACACCTCGGACACTGTGGGCCGGTGTCTGTGTCATGCAGGGAGATACTCCAATCAACTGGGCCACACCAGCCAGGGCAAAACAGGTTATTTAAAAATTTATATATATGACGAGTATGTGTTAAAAAATTCTTAATCTTTTCTTACAAAAGTTACACATTCAACTATTAGCTTCAAAGGTTTTGTCTTATAACTTCAAGATACAATTCTAGTACTATCTCCCCAAGATCACTTTGCTGTTCTCTCTTCCAAGTTACCACATAACTTGTAACATGTTTCTCTGAGTGTGTGTATTTGTATGTGCATGTGTGTGTATATCATAATTGCATATGAAGTGTCCAGCACAATGCCTAGCACTTGGCTGGTGCTTGAAAATTTTTGTTTCATAAGTTCAATTATGAATTAATTTCAAGTTTATATAGGATCTCATTTAAAGTAGGAAACACCTTTTCAGCCTGTAAATCTGAATTTAACATTGAGGTATTATATAAAAAGTACTTAGAACAATGTCAATCAGCCATTCAGTGAGCAATTAATACATGCTAATTGTCAGAACTTCTGATGTTGGCAACAGACAAGGAGAACAAGGAAGAAATTTTTAAGCTGGTCTATCACCCACATTTAATGAAAAACAGGATTTACATACAATACTTATAAAAATGTGAAGTTGGCATAAGAAAAGAAAAATAATGCATCCTCTACTACTCCATATAGTTAGAAGCATTATCTAATTAAAATCTAGTTTGTCCAAATCTAGAAATGAAATGCTCTTTATATCTGGCTACCTGTTTTGAAGATATTACAAAAAGACTTAATTGCATTTGAGAAAAAATTAGGATAAATATATGTAAATGTGTATGTCAACCATTAAATAAATAAAGTTGCTTATGTAAAACTATAGAACTTTTATACTTCCTAACACATCTTATTCTTATGCATCAGAAATTCCTCAAGCCTTTCTCATTAAAAAACTAACTTCTCTGTCTGGAGAGATTTAGTTAAACCATTCAATCAACAAATTTTGTAATGATTTTTTAAGATTATTTTCCTTAGTTAATGAGCATCCTAAACTCATTCACAAATTGATTGTCAAAAATTTGATCTACAAAAACAAACAAAGTACTCTATACATTAAAATGTAGAACTTTCCTGACACATTAACTTTTACTAGAAAATTATAGCATCATATGCATCATGTAATGAAAAACAGACAGGCTTTGGGATCAGGCCAAGTTGGATTCAAATCTAAGTCAGTATCTTCATTAATAAAGAGGGGATAATAACTCTCTACTTCTTAACATTGATTTAAAAATGAAATAAATTTTATAAAACAACTAAGAACTCTTCGAGATATACAATGCTTTGATAATTTGTTAGCTTTCCTTCTTCCAATAAAACAGTAACAGACTTTTGCCACGTAGAGTTTTATGAAATATTTTCCTAATATAACAAAGTATCTAGGCTCCTTTGAGATATCTGTTCACTTTAGTACCTTAACATATTGAACCAAAGAGTCTGATCCTCATTTCTAGAAAAAAAATGTTAGGGACTGGTACAAGAGAAAGTTCTCTCTTGGTTTTATTTTTGGCTCTTCACAGTTACTTCCTCTTAACAAAGGGTTTCTTTCTCAGGTCCTGATATGCTTGACTCGCATTCAAGGTTTTTGCTCTGACCTGATGTAATTTAATTTACTACAATTCCACTATCAGCATTATTAGACAGGAACATTTCATTTTTCAACATCTGTGTAGCCATTTTTAAACTTTTAAATGCTTTAACAATTTTCCTTTAAGTAATGATTTCCAAAAATAGCCCTTTGTAATAGTTAAGCCTTATTTAAAAGAATGTGGAGAAACTGGAAATGGTTCAAAGAAGAACAAGCAAATGATTACAGGGATAAAAAATAAATTATCTCAGAATAAGTTACAGAGGTGGATCTCAAAAGAGAAGGCAAAGGTATAATGTAAAGTGTCTACTTCTCTAAACCCTCATACAAATCAAAGTTAATGGCATTGAAAAACCATAGTGGAAAAGCCAGCACATATTACTTTGGAACCTCAAGGATAGAGAAAGTCTTCAAGGTCTGCCTCTAGTTCCAGCTCCTGATTATGCTAAGCCTTTTCTGAATGCTCAACAAACTTAATACATAAATCAGAAACAGAAAATTGGTTGCATTAAATGAGCTAGCTCTAAAGAATTGGTGACAACTGATGTTTTGAGGATGATCAGTACATTTCTAAAATGAGTAGAGTCTCCTTAGAAATTTCGGGAAATAACTTTACATATACCTATGATTCACCAACAGACTAGGATCTATGAGATTCCTGTGATAATTAGTACCTGGGTCATCCAAGGAAAAACTCTCCTATGTTCTCACCTGTTTTTATGCTCAGAAACAAAAGGAGGGAGACGTATAGATAATGACACTCTCCTAGGATCTATTCTTCAGAATCAGTGCCTATACTAGCTACCCAATATATGCCCTCTACTCTTTGTCACTGTGGTCTATGACCTCAGATGGTCTGTATGTTTTCTGGCTTTCAGTTGGTTTCACCCAATGGGAGGTGCTAGCATATTAGACAGCAGAAGTGAATGAGATCAGGATATTTCCCTGTTAACTCACTCCCTGCCACAGAGCATGGGTTAGTGGAAGCTCTACCAAAGCCCACTGTTCCTTTTAGGAGATGTTGCCCATATGACTCTCTGGTAACCGCTTCATATCCTTGTCAATAACCCACTGTAGTTACCAGGCTTAGGGCACTGTACTGTCTCCTATTGGTATCTTTAACCCTGGTCACAACTTTTAGGCAGTCCCTTTGTTAAACTCTGCTTAAATTGCCAGTTTGAATGTACAACCTGTTTTCTTCCAGAATCCCAACCCATAAAATTGTACATATATATAGTCAATGAATATGGATGCTTATACAAACTTTTCCTTAAGTTCCATAATTTATCTATATAATATATACTATATAAATATAAATGTATAATATATAAATATTATATGTAATATAAATATATAAAGATTATATAATATGTTATATGTGATGCATAAATATTATATATTATATAAATATAAACACACATGGTATATAAATATTATATATATAAGTATATATATTGCTGAAATGATTAATAACCTAAAAATAAACTTGACAATGTTGTCTGGTCTTAAGCTAACACAAAGCTCAGACCTCATTTTATTTTGTTTATTGCTAGATTATTTTGTTTAAAAAGGTGAAACTATCATTGGTCAGTGTAGTACTGTGACTTACAGTCTTTCTGAACCATCAGAATCAGCCCAAAATTACTTTTGATTTACAGGAGTTGAACAATGTTATGGACGTCTTAGAAAAACACTCCTGTGTTTTCCTTTATTTTCACACTCACCATACTTCTGATGCCAGATATGTGAGGTTTTTCCTCTCACCAACCAGTTCTCCCGCACCAGCTGTGTGCCGTATAATCAACTTCAGTCCTGACACTATCTACCTGGAGTTAGTATCAGATCCCACAACTGAAGTGCTCAGTCACACATGTCTCCTCTCACTTCAAGGGCCAAGACCAAAGCCCAGGTTGTCACCTGTACTTCTGACTGACCAGCTATAAATCTGATTGCCATGACTCCCTCCTTGGGTTCCATAATTTACTACAACAGCTCACAGAACTCAGGTAAACTCTTACTTATGTTTATTATATAATAAAGGATATGAAAAAGGATACAGATGAACAACCAAATGAAGAGATACATAGAGAAAGATTAAGAAGGATCCTAAGCACAGGAGTTTCTGTCCCCATGCAATTGGGGTATACTGTCCTCCCCATATGTTCACCAACCCACAGGGTCTCCAAATCTCATACTTTGGGGATTTTTATGAAGACTTCGTTAAGCAGGCATCTTCAATCACTAACACTCTCCAGCCCCTCTCCCCTCCCTTAAGAATGGGTGATGAGGCTAAAAGTTCCAAGCTTCTAATCAATGACTTGAGTTTTCTGGGGACCAACCCCCATCCAGAAGCCCACCAACCACCACCTCATTAGAACAAAAGATAGTCCCATCACCCAGCAAAGTCAAAGGGATTTAGCAGCTCTGTGTCAGGAAAGAGTCAAAGACCCCATAATGGGAACAGAAGATGCTTCTAGTAATAATTTCCTATCACTCAGAAAATTGAGGATGTTAGGAGTTCTGTGCCAGGAACTGAAGGAAAAGATCGGTATATAAATATTTCATGTTATTCACACTAGGCTATTTTCTAAACTTTCTACTAGAATTAAGCACCCAAATTTTTCCAAATTTAATTGAAGTTTTCAGAAATCCTAATATTACCAGGTTACCATTAGGATTACCAGAAATCCTAATATTACTAGAACAGAATAAAATGAAAGTATCACTTTTCATGCTCCCCTCCCTGAAAGAACTTACAGTCTAGTAAATGAAGTATATGTTATTCACTATAAGATAAACAAAATGAAACATTAATTCAATATTAACTCATTGAGTAATTAGCAGGCAAAGTGCAAGTTATTGAGAATAAAATAAATAAATAAATATGGTCTCTATTCTCAAGATGCTCACAGTCTAGCAAGAAATCAGATATTACAATTCAGTGTGGTAAGTCCTTAAAAAAATACCAACTAAAAGAATACAACTAACTCTTGCCATAGAGTATTTGAGAAGGCATCATGAAGAAAGTGATATTTGAGGAAGATGAGGGACCCGCCTAGGTAAAATCAAAGAAAAATGAAATCATATGGAGTGTTTAGAAAATAAAAAGGAAAACCAATATAAGTAGAACATGGGATGGGGTGGGAGAAGCAAAAGTACAAATCAGCATTAGAAGTCTAGACCCTGGAGGAATAAATGGGATAGATAAAGTGACCACCAAAGATTATTTACTGTGCCATTGTAGCAGTTACTAAAAAAAAAAAAAAAAAAACCGGTAGCAATGCCGTGTATTTGAATAAATTGAAGGCAACCCAGCAAAGAGTGTTTCCTACACTAATACAGTTCCTCCTCAGTGCTACCTGACTTCTTTCCTACCTTGTAAAGAAATAAATAGATTGCTCAAAAAGCAAGTAATAGGCCAGCACATTTCCATGTGAATGGTTCTGACTTCAATTTAACAAAAATATTGAGAACTTGCTATTTCTGAAGCACAATGCTAGGCACTAATAGAAATATAAGAGGATACAACACCTTTCCCTTCATTTTCTAAAAGAAAAAAAAGAATGCTGTAAAAATAACTTGTTCAAAGTCATTCAGCTATGTGAAGACAGCCTTAGTAATGTTCCAATTACTCAGGTATTGCAGGTCATATCATCTTGCTTCCTTATTTGCTTTAAAAATATCTATACATTATAAACCAGCTGTCCCCAACCATTTTGGCACCAGGAAATGGTTTCCTGGAAGACAATTTTTGCACAGACCAGGGCAGAACAAGGGTGGGGGAGTGGTTTCAGAAGATTCAAGTATATTATATTCATTGTGCACTTTATTTCTATTATTATATTGTAATATATAATGAAATAATTATACAACTCATCCTAATGTAGAATCAGTGGGAGAGCTGAGCTTGTTTTCCTGCCACTAGGCTCCCATCTGAAGGTGACAGAGGACAATGATTCTGGAAGTATGTCTCATATGTCCAGTCTACTCTGTAATCTCATTTTGGTTGCTCTCACTGCAGAAAACCCTGCTTCACAAAGATAGGATATTGGAAATGAATGCAGGTATTTCAGTGCTTTTGTGGCAGTCTTAGCATATTCCACTTTGACTTTAATCCAGAAAGTATGGAGATTTAAAGTTGTCTCAAACATACTTTTAAGGCCACTGTCATTTGCCATCTCAAGCAGTTGATCCTTTTCTAGCATGGACAAAGCCAATTCACCTGGCTTATTCACAAATGGGTCACAGATCCATTCCTTCCCATTTCACAGGTCTTTCGTGGTTGGGAAGTAATGCTCAAACTCTTCTGAAAGCTGAGATAGGTGACCATGCACCAGCTGGGAGAAAGCAGGCCCTGGCTCAGTCTCTTCAAAATCTCTGCTAAGGTTTGAAGCATGTCAAAAATTCCAATGTTCACCCATCGCCCCATAATTCCAGTTTGGCTTTGAATGCAGCCATTCATCTGCTGACTTGAACACAGTTGTCATTGTCCCCTGAAGTGACAGATTGAGTTCATTGAGCAGGCTGAATATGTCACACAAGTAAGCAAGTTTTGAGGTCCATTCTGTGTCACTGAAATGTACTGACAGTGATGACTGTTTTTCTAAAAGAAGTCTCTGGAGCAGCTCTCATAACTCAACTCTGGCCAGTGATCTACCTCTAGAAGGCCATCTCACTTCTGTGTGTAAGAGACATGTGTGCTCTGTGTCCATCTTCTCACAGAGCTGTGTGAACAGATGTGAGTTAAGGACATGTACTTTAATGTGGTTGATAATTTTAATGATGCAAAATGTTGTTAAGTTCAGGTGACACATTTCAGCTAGCCAGCATTTCTCTGTGGACGACACAGTGCATAGATTCACATTCAGAAGCAGCCTCTTTGACCTGAGTAGTGAAACCTGAAAGCCATACAGTCATGGCAGCTGCTCCATCCATACATATACCAACACAAAATGACCAATGCAGTTTTCCTGATATGTAATCATTCGAAGACTTGAATAGTTCTGCAGCTATGCTGTTGGTTGGAAACAAAAATTCACATACCATATCTTAGTTCATATCCTGAAAAATGTGTCACATAAAAGCAAGCCTTGTTGCCTTGTTGTCAACATCAGTAGACTCATCGACCTGGATTGTGAACTATGGCAACTATTAATCCTCTCTAACAATTATGCCTCAATATCCTCTGTTATTTCATCAATTTGTCTAGTTATCATGGTAGCTGAAAGAACACGTGCCACCTTTTGAATTATAGCCTCTCCTAAAAGTTCACGACAAATGTCCTTAGCAGCAGACAAGATCAACTCTTCACCAATAGTAAATGGCTTCTTAGCTTTGGCAATGTGATTGGCCACTAAGAATAATGTTATCAGTGCAGACACATTTGATGAAATGGAGGCCTTCAAAAATTGCTCCTGTTCTTCATGTTCACATTTTTTTCTTTTGAAAAACTCCAAACGCTTGTCTTTTAATGTAGAATGCTTGGTCTCCATGTGGTGAAGCCATTTTGAAGGTTTCATGGCTTTGTTGGCTAGCAGGTTGTCATATATTATACAAACGGGCTTGGAGAATGTGAATCACCTGTTGCAATGAACCCATAATTTAAGTAGGGCTCTTGGTATTTTCTTTTAATGCAGCTTTCATCTTGTTGGCAGTCTTAGAGTCTTCTGCTATCTCATCATTGGGTCTTTCTCCCTTTTCAAAGAAGCTCTCCAGTGATATTTGTTTTTCACTCACTTTGGCTAGGGTTAGGATGTGGGCTTACCAAAACTGTGACTGAAACAAGTGTACAGTGTGGAAAGAGACATGGACAGAAGTGGTAAATAAAATAATGGATGGGCCACACATAAACTAAAATAAGTGTCAGATTCTGACTTAAAGCCTACCACCAGATGCAGCTATATAATTGAAGTACATCAGTTCACTTGCCACTATAAAGCCTGCTACCAGACGCAGTTTAATTATCACTTGCCAATCACTGACAGGGTTTTGATATGAGTCTGCAAGGAATTGATTTATTATGGTCTCTGTACAGTCCAACCTCTCTGCTAAGGATAATCTGTAATCACAGCCACTTCCAAGCACTAGCATCACCACCTCAGCTCCACCTCAGATCATCAGGCATTAGATTCTCATAAGGAGCCACAACCTAGATCCCTTGATGCTTAGTTCACAGTGAGGTTCACACTCCTATGAAAATCTAATGCCACCACTGATTTGACAGGAGGCAGAGCTCAGGCAGTAATGTGAGTGATGGGGACAGGCTATAAATACAGATGAAGCTTCACTAGCTCTCCTGCTGCTCAACTCCTGCTGTACCCATCCATGGCCCAGGGGTTGGGGGCCCCCATTATAAACAACAGTTGTGAAGACATCATACAAGTCTGTCACCTCTGATAGTGACAAATTAAGACTGTTAAAACACTTGCAAGTTTTGAGTGATTGCAATATTCTGGGTGATTTTTTTAAATTACCACACCATGTTAATTATTCCTTGCAGATACTCTAATCAGCCACAGAAACTCTCAGTCAAGAACTACCAAGAACAGCACAACGTTCAACATTTGTCCTCTGTGTTAGTCAGTGCCCAGCCAAAAACAAACAAATAAAACAAAGCTATGACAGATGATTCAACACAGACAACATAATAAGAGAAATTAATTACAAAAATTTCTGTACTACTGAAGGAGTGGCTAGCAAAGATGAGGCTACCCTGAAATCAGCAGCTGTAGGACACTAACAGCCACTAGGACTAGAGGGACAAAGGACAGTGGAACAGTTACTGAAGCTTCAAGGCTTGGCCACTGGTGGAAGCTAGATTCTGTTGGGAGCTGAGGTGGAGGGGGGGGAAGGGGGGTAGGGAGAGAGGAGAGAGAGCGAGAGACAGAGAGCACCTTCCTTTCCTTCTATCATATACTTATTCTTAGAATAGTGGATTTACTCTACGTTAAAATTATTTATTTATAGATTTTCACTACCTATTTTATCTGTATTCAGTGCTTCCCAGTGAGAAGTCTAACTGAAAAGCAGTATAAAGAAGCCTGAGAAATGTAGTGTGCAATGATCAGATCAAAACAGAGAAGTAAATCTGAGATCATCGGCTGATGTCGTGCACACTCTAAACCTTCACCCTTGTCATTAGTAAGATGTCTATTCTCTCTTCCTGCTTGTATTCCTCTTTCCAAGGAAGGTCAAAGTTTGAGATCTTAACTACTCATTTGTGAGGAATCATTAGGTAACTTAATATAGGAGTAAGCAAAAGTAGGTTTACAGGTATTCATATGGAAAATAATAATACAAAATTAAACTGTGTATAGCGCACTCACTATAAACCTACCTTTCCCCACCCCATGTATTATACCTAGAGAGAGGATACTGCAGAAGGAGTGGAGTAGTCACTTGCTGATCAGACCAGAGGTAGTTTGTTTACATGACAGTTTCATATTTTGGAACTTCCAAAAAGAATGCTTCATAGTATCATCAAGCTTTTTCATGAATATTTGGTCCTCAAGCAATCATTCTTGTTATCTAATAGATTCAGAACATTAAAACTTGCATCTTCCTTTTTTGTGAACTATTTTTTAATGCCATCTTTCAGGTACAGTTGACCCCTCCCTCCTGCAGAATCTAAATGTCACAGAGATGACATTATAATCCCTAGCACTCTCTGAGCAGTTTAGAGAACCAGGTACTGGACTAAGCACTTTCATAAATTGTTTCTTACTCCCAAACTCCATGTGAAGCAGGAACTAGTAAAACACCCATCCAGAGATAAATGAAGGGAGAGTAGTTTAAATGAATTATCCAGGTTTATGTGGTTTGGTCAATTAATACTTAACCTGGGATTTTAAAAACACCAGAGCCCTCTCTTTTAACTATTATACTGGCTAGTCAAATGTTGCACAGCATTTATTTGCTTAAATATCTCTCTTCTCTGGTAGTGTACAAGCTAAAGGGAGGACTCTGTCTTATTAATATTAATATCCTCCTCATCTATCAAAGTAGTCTTTTTCCATAGTGTATGTTAGATGAATAAAATGTCAATATGCTTTAATTTTTGTACAAAAGTGAACAAGGCCAAAGAACAACACAAAAAAAGTGCATTCTCACCAAATACACAAACCTAAGATATTATGATTACCATCTTAATCTCACAACAGATTTATTCTAAAACCCAATTTTCTCTTTAATAACTCTCAAGCCATCTAATATTGAAACATTTATTACCAAAATGCATCTAAGTGCCTATCTGTGCATTTTAAACCCTAGCTCTGCAGATCAATAAAACTCAAATTGCTTTTTAAAAAGAGATTCTAAGACATTTTTAAAATACTTCAAAAGCAAGATCAGAATTACAAATTGAGTTCAAACTACAGAAAATACTAAGGAATATCGAAGAGTTTTCCCAAAACAAGACAATTTAATGCTAGGAAGTTAAGAAAGATGAACATTGGTAATTAAGTAAAACAACAAGCCCAAGAGAACATATGTATATAAATAGACACTGCTTTTTCAAATCTTCCTTTGGAATTCTTCACATTTAATTCAGCTGTACTGCACCACTGACATTATTTTTTTAACTTCTCCCAAGGAGTACCTTCAGACACACACAAAAAGATTTTCTCACTCATATTCACCTCACTATCCATCTCCATTCTCAGTCCCTAGGATCACAGACTATACCTGGTTCACTGCTGTGTTTCCAACAGCCCACAGAGCATCTGTGGGTCATAGTCAATGTTTGTAGAATAAAAAATTGAGAAAGGAGTTCTGGCTGGTGTGGCTCAGTGAATTAAGTGGCGGCCTGCTAACCAAAGGTTCACTGAATCAATTCCCAGTCAGGGCACCTGCCTGGGTTGTGGGTCAGGTCCCCAGTAGGGGGTGCTTAAGAGGCAACCACGCATGGATGTTTCTCTCCCTCCCTTTCTCCCTCCCTTCCCCTCTCTCTAAAAATAAATAAATAAAATATTTTAAAAGAGAGAGAAATGAACATATTCACACCTGAGAAAGATTAGATGTACTTACCTCTGAATCAAAAAATGGTATAATTTGATGGAAAAAACTCACAGGCATCCTCTGACTCATCCTGCTTTTCATGTCCTCTACCTGCTGAGGTCAGTATCTTTCTTAACGCTTCCATAGCAGCTTGAAAAATAATTTCTCCCTTGTTGAACCACAATAGTCATCCCATCCAGAAAAATGTTTGTGGGAACTTTAAAAATGTTAAAGAGCTATAAATATACCTCAACCTACAAGTTAGAACTTCGTAAGGTAGTGATAAGAACTGACAACAATCTGAAACATAAAGATTCAGAAAGAGCACTTTAACTATGGTGATCATTCTTGTCTGTCTGCCTATTGTCCAGGCATAATTATTTACCATGCCCTTTCACTCTCAGAAGTAGCTTGATTTAGGTGACTAATTATACAATCACTCCCATTTTAATTCATTAATAATTCAGAACATCCCAAATCTCTCTCCTAATTAGTTCTGCTCTCTATTCTTCTAAAATGTCTTCCTTATTTCTCAGACTGCTTTCTAGTCCATTCTGTATTTCTTTTGCCATTACTAAAGTGAGTGAGCAATGACATAAATACAACCTATTATTAAAACAAGTTGCCAAAGCATACATTTTTTAGTAAATAAGGGTGCACTTTTGGCCTGTTTAAGCCTGCATAAATGAAGAGCATAAGGATAATAGAATTTTATGAGCTCTAGCACAAATGAAAACACTCATTAGAAAATACAGTATCAATTTATGGTAAAGAGATTGGATAGCTTACAATATATAAAGATTTCTAGCTTCTCTTAAGCAAGGTATTTTTTTTTTTCAGTGCTACAATTTTAAGGCCAATTTTACCACAAAATTAAGGAAACCACAGCACAGTTGATCCATTCTTTTCAACTATCTTAGCCAACCATGCAGATCATTCTAAAGTCAATGAGGCCATGAAATTAGTATTGATCATAAAGACAATTGAAATTAATAAATCAAGCTCATAAGAAGATTATACGCATGACCTTGTTTCAGTAAAGAAATAAATATGTATTTCTAATGTGTCTTCACAAAAGATATTTCATAGGTCTTTAGCAAAGAAGAATTTTTTCTCAACCTGTTCAGTGACAGAAAATGTAATTCATTCCATTCATTCTCATTTGTTCACTCATTCTTGCATAAACTCTAATTTTCTAATACCCTAATTGTGCCAAGCATTGTGTTACACACTGAAGATAGCAAAGACTGCATCTAGGAACTTACAGTGAGAAGACAGATACATAAAGAAGTGATTAGCTATATATGTGGTGAGATGAGGCCTCAAAAAACATTTAGTATTCAGTGTGCTCCTGATCTGCTCAGCTTCCTGTTCTATCTTCATCTAATATTCTTCTCATCCTGCAATACCACATCACTGGCAGTTTCACAGATATGCCATACTTTTCCAGTTTCCCAGATATACCATGCTACATGGTATATCCCTAAACCACGCCTCTACACCTGGAAATTCCTCTGACTGCCTGCTGTATCCTAACCTAACGCCTGCCTGATGAACTCCCCTATCTCCAATAAGACTCTGTGTATGCCTCTCCTGACCACCATTCCTGAGAAATTCCAACTTTCAAATTTTTGCATTTTTATTCGGTGTGTGCTTTAGGATAGGGTTTGTGTTTTATTTATCTTTGATTCCCTAGTATCTTGCACAGGGCATACTAAATATTTATTGAATTAATAAATAAAATTTTGAGCTAGAGCTTTAGTGGGCACAACAAAATAACAAAAAGTTAAAATTTCACATGTGTGTGTACATATATGTGTATGTGTGTGCATATATACATACATATGAAAAGTATACATAAACTGACCACTTGACCCAGTAATTCCACTTCTAGCTATTTACTCAAGAGAAACAAAAATATATTTCCACAGAAAATCATGTTCAAGAACAGCACTTTATTCATAATAGACAAAAACTGGGCATAACCCGAGTGTCTCTCAAGAAATACTACTCAGCAACAAGAAGGAATTAACTATTGATTCTTGTAAATCAAAGATGAATATTGAAAATGTCAAGATGAGCAAAAGAAGCCAGACACAAAAGAGAACAACGTACTATATAATTCAATGTATAAAAAACTTTAAGAAAGAAAAGTCTTATCTATAGTGACAGAAAGCAGACAAGCAATTTCCTAAATGGACAAAGAGTGGGTATTGACTGGGAAGGGACTCTATCTTGACTGGGGCTAGAACAGTCCACAGGACTGTTTATATTGTCAGATATCACCAAACTCTTTACATAAAATGTTTGCATTTTATTGCATAAAAATTATACTTCCATAAAGTTCATTTGTAAATCTTTATGAAAATGTGCATATATGGGGTATTTCAGATTTGAGGGCCCTGAAACAATAAAGAATTTGGGTAGCCTCCTTCATTAAAAATATAAAATTAGGCTAAAAGCTATCATTTAGTTAAAATGAGAAATGAAGCCACCACAACTTACAGATACTAAAAACTGGCAAATACTACAAGTGTTACAACATAGAAAAACAAGATAACATTTTTTAAATTAAGTGCATGATACTCCTCTAGAGCATATTTATACTACATTTTGGCTGCATACTCTTTAACTGTTCATGGAATAATGATTTTGTAATATTTTCTGTGAAAAGAATAAAAAGATTATTTAAGCTTTTCTATAGCCTGGTTGATTAAAATTTGGTTATGTTATTGGGTGGTTTATAATTTTTTAACACTGCAATTCATTGGTAAGGTCATACGACCTTTTAAGAAGTTGGCAAATTTGAGAATTTCCTCCACCATGCTACATTCATATTATTATTGTTTATAGTGATACTAATGTTTGTGACTTTATGAATTCTAACAAATTCTGTCTCATGAAATTCCCATTTAAAATGTAAAAGTACAGTGCATTTGTAATTATGTATTCCATTAGCAAATATATTACTGAAAAGAGTCATTTCAACTGGTTGTCAATGAGAATTTAATTTTCTACTTAAGATTTTTTAAATTTTTCCCCAAGTTAGCTTCTAGTTTCCAATTTAAAAAAATTAAATCTAGTTTCTAGTTTAAAAATTTAAAATTTTTAAATTTTATAACTAATAACTATTCTGCTACCCACACACTCCTGGTACTAAGAACCACAGGGAACTTGCACATCACCATGAAGATCTCTAGCACTGGATTTTCCTAACATAAGGCTGAGTAGGTTTAGCACAGAGGCAATAGTAGACTGAAAGCCATTTCTGCAGTGACATCTAGCATTAATTCCTCTATGTGAAGAAGTAACTGCAAACCACATAAACATCCTACCAAATCCAAATTAAATGTGTCCAAAATTTCATTTCCTCTTAGATTCCAAAATGCCCACAGACACTCCATTGTCACCAACCAGACAGGTGATAAAGGAGAAATCAAGAAAAAGAAACAGCAATTAGCTTTTAGTTGATTGCTCTTTGAAAATACAACTTTTGCAAATTTTCCAAAAATAAGACCATATGAGGACCTTGCTAAAGCTCATTCATTAGCTGCACTGTAAACCCACTCCTAACATTACTTACTCATTCATTGATTCAACAGACCTTTGTTTTATAAGAAGTGCTAACCCACAAAAGTTTTCTCTTTACTTCTGATAGTTTACAAAAACATAACTAGAAAATAGACATGTAAAGTTTATTTCTAGCAAAGAAAAATTGCAAAGAATTTTTTTTAGATCTACTCATGAACTTGGAAACAGTGAAATTCAGTGTGAAGCTGTATAATTCTAAATTGATGATGTAGTCAAAATGTTTCATATAGGGGACCGAAGAGGGCTGAAAAATGAGTTTCGTGGTTGGTTTCAATCATGATAGTTACATTATATCTGCCAAACATCTGAACATTTCACATGCATCTTATGTCAGACTCATAACAGCTTCAAGAAAACATTGAAAAACAAAGTACTTTCTATGTAGCAAGGGAAATATATTTTTGTGAAATTTGAAATCTAGGGACAAGGTTCTTCAAACAATTTAAAGAAGGGAATGACCTGCTTTCTGAAAAGATTTTTCCAGTAAACACTTCTCAAGAGGTTAGACAGCAATCTATATATGTAATGTATAGATGTATACATTTACAAACACTCTTTTTCATTGTTTCTGGGGAAATGATCTTTCTCAAAAACTGTAAAGTGGGTATTAGGAAGTTGATAAGCAGATTGATCAGTCTGAGAAAACTAGAATGTGTGAACTGGAGCAATATTTGCAGTAAATCATGTGTTTTTTCTCAACATTTCAACTTACTCAGAGAGCTCCACTCTACTTGCTGCATACTTTGATGGCTTCTGCAAATATTTTATTTTATTGAAGCTATAGTTTTACTTAAAATAACATTTATTTAAATTGAGTAACCAAATTTTATTAAATATTCTTCCTCAAAAAAATGTTGGCTGGTATTCCAGAATACAAAAACAAAAATGTGTTGTGTCAAATGACATCACAAAATGTAGATGGTTCATATCTCATGAAGTTTAAAGATTGGGCCAATATAGAACAGCGGAAGTTTCAAGGTTTTCATGTTCCAAGAGAAATGCCATTTTTGGTGCTTCTGTGTTTCCCTCCCTATCCACCCAGCTGACCCACTGGAGCCACCAGTTGTGAATGATGCCTGCCCCAGCACCACTCAGTCTCCACTGCCTCCAGGCTCAAACCTGCTCAAGAGGGAACTTTCTTTCTCTTACTAGAAACTCACAACCCTACAAGTAAAGTGGGATGGACAATAATTTGCAGAGCTGTGTTAGATCAGTAAAATGCCTACATAAGATAGTATCATAGAATGCCTTAATAACCCTGGCCAAAGTTCACCCTTCTAAAGAAAGACATGAGACTCATGGTCCCATGCTCACTCATGGGACAGGGGACTTCTGCTGCCCTCTAGCACCCAAAACCAGCTCTGTGTCTGTCTCATCCCCAGTCCCTACTCTCATTTTCCTTCCCTTAGGCCTGTAGCCTCTCTGGTAAGTGGACCCTAGTTTTATCCCTGGACCAGGCTTATTATGCACTTGGACTCTTTCTTCCATTATTGTAAGTCTTTCTCAGAGATATTCCCCAGTCCCTCTTGCAGGAGAACATGGTGCCAGCCTTACAGATGTCTCTGGACATACCTGAACCCTGAGGGCAGCATAGCTTAGCCTCAGGGGATAAACCATACTGAATTATGACTTGAAGTGGGGATAGAAAAGGCTTCCCAACAAATAATTCTTATAAACAAGATTAATGAAAAGAAGATGTGTATATATTTAAAATAAAAGCAATTTATGTATAGAATACTTAAAAGCTTTGTCTTCTAAAAACAAATAAGAAATCCTATCAGGAATAAATCACTTTTGTAAAGTATCTGTTAATATAATATATATTTGTTTGTTTAGAACCTCATTTATATACCTCTTCCAGAAAACTGAATGGGTATCCCAGAGTACACAAAGAAATAACTTACCTTCCAATGGTTTGTTAACTCACTTTAACTCAAATCCTTTACAAAAAGAATAAAACCCAAAAAAGCTACTATTGTTCCTTTATCACACAAAACAATATTGTTAAATGATAGAATTCTACTGAGAATAGAAGAGTTAAAAACTTGGTTATATTTCTTTTTATAGCAGAAAAATAGAATATGATAATGATATAAAATATTTAAAACTTTAATAAGAGAATTCTAGGATTTCAGTTCAATACTTCTATTTTTATTTATCTTTATTTTAATTTTTAAATTGGGGTTTTGGCTATTGCCATGTAAGGATATGGACTATTTCTAGATCTCAAGTTCAAAGAATAAATAAGAGAAAGTTATATAAAAATATGCAATTGTTCTTCCTTCTTTTATAGAGCCTATTGAAATTGATTCTAAGTTGATCAATTCTATAACATCAAGAATTTATGAAACGTTTATAAAAATCACAAAAGGAAATATAAAACTAATAAATTCCAAGGAAAGCAATAAACTTACATGCATAGAACATATGCCACATGCAAGAATCTTCATATATATTTTCTCATTTAATTTTTGACACAATACTAAAAAGTAAGTGAGCTTATAGTCAATTAACAAATGATTAAATTGTTTTTTTTAAAATAATAAAGAATATCTTTTTGTTACATAACTGGAACATAGCAGAGCAAGGGTTTGGTACTGAGTTTTGCTTAATTCAGGACACCAGCTTTTTCTACCTCATTATGCTGCCTTCAAGAAAATTATCCCCTGGGAGGTAATCAAAAGGTTTTCAAGGTTAACTGTTGTTATGTTTTGATTTATTTTACAGATTACAAACCCAATAGTTGGTAAAGCTATTTTGGACCCCACAATGCTAAGGTTAATAGATAGTTGTTTCTCTGTTGGTCTGAGTTGCATTAATGTGTTGACTTCAGCAGGTTCACTAAATATCCTCAAGTTCCCCTGTTAGCATTTGCTAAGTAAAGTGCTCAACTCAAAAGTCCCAGTGAGGGTCTTCTAGTATGATGTACTTATTGATCATTTTTTCTAAAAATAAAATGAGATCTCATGGCATTGGCATGCATTAGGAAAGCAAAGAAAGTGGAATTGCTTTTTGATTTTTTAAAAAACCAACTAAAGAACTCAGTAAGAGTCCCATGAGTCTATTTTACTCATTCATCCATTTTTCCATTCATTCATTCATTCACTCATTTATTCTTTTATTCACTAAATAAAATTTATTGGGCATCTTCTACAGGCCTGGCATGATTTTTGCTATGCATGTAAGTAAATGAGTGAAACAAAGTTTCTCTCCTCATAGAGCATATGGTAGAGAGTGAAGTCAGGGCAGTTATTCACCAGCTCCTGCCAGATTAAGTGTGTTGGCTGCATCCCTCCATCTAAATTTATTGCCCCTTGGGGTGACCCGTTCCACAGAAATGCTTGCTCCTGACACTAGGCCTTACAGGCGGTAACTTGTCCTAGCTGAGGCTACTATCGTATCCTTTGTGGGTTGACTTCATCCTGCCCACACCTTCATTAAACTGCTCCCATAACTCTCTTTGGGTGTGCTATATACAGGGTCTGACACAAATAACACTCCTTTTTATTATAAAACCTTTTATTACAAAATCATAAGCATGTCATTCTGCAACATAGTAGTATCACGCTCAAGCACATCATATGGCATTTTAGGTGAAATGTTCAAATTAAAACTATAAATCATTACATCCATATTTTTACCCTACTAACCACACTTAAGCAGGCCTTCCTTCTGTCACACCCTATACTTTCTGTTGAGAGTCTTTGATTCTTGTATTTTTGGATCCTGCCTTCTCTACTGTATGCTAACACTTCTAAGAATTTACCTGAGGAAGAAAGATGTATGCTAATTATAAATGTGACATCTTTACAAAAAAAGATAAAAAGCATGAAGATAAGGAGAAAAGGAGAAAGGTTAATCAAATGATAAAATGGAAAAGTCAAAGAAATAAGGAAGTTATGGTTGAAATATAAAACAAGTTGTCCTGGTTCACTGACCCCTTCCAAGAGCCTTCCCTGTGACTGTCATATAGTCAATCTACAGTTAGTGACTGTCTCTCTCTTTCTGTGTGTGTGTGTCCCCTCCCCTAATGGTTAGTCCTGTCTTCTCTGAACAGCTCTGCTGTTTTTTTCTTTTATAACCATGACAAAGCTACCTAAACCAGTCAAGGATGTGACTGCTCTTCACACCATTCTATAAGTTCATCTCAGGTCACTCACCAGTCAAAATAGAGGAAATATCTCTACAGAAGAATACCCACTAATAAACACATTAGAATAACAGAATTAGAGAATGTAACCACTTTCCAGATCCAATATTTGTTTTAGGCAAGGGTTATCAATGGATACAAAAGGCATTGGCAAAATGAATCTGATCCAAAAATAGGCAATGGACATAAAGAGATATTTCTCAAAAAAAGACATGCAAATGGACAACAGACATGAAAATATGCTCAACATCACTACTCATGCAGGGAATGCAAATCAAAAAGACAATGAGAATGGCTATGAGCATAAAGACAATAGCAATTACTGGCAAGGATGTGGGGAAAACAGAACCTTTAAGCATTGTTAGTGGGATTGAAAATTGGTACAGCCTCTATGAAAAACAGTATGCGAGTCTGCAAAAACCTAAAAATTGAACTATTAATGACCCAGTTAATCCCACCTCTGGGTTTTTTAAGATTTTATTAATTTATTTTTTACAGAGAGGAGAAGGGAGGGAAGAAAAGAGGGAGAAAAACTGATGTGAGAGAGAAACATCAACTGGTTTCTGCTGCTCATACAAGGGGAGACCAAAAAATGGAATTTATTTATAAAAAGTTATGTGTTTATTCTTACATGTTTAAACTTCAGTCACCTTCAAGGTACTCTGCATTTGATGCAATATACCTATCGAGATTTTTTTTCACTGCTCAAAACAGTTTCTGAACTCATCAATTTTGATGCCTTCTAGTGCTTCTGCTGTTTTTTGTTTCACCTTTTTCACATTGGAAAATGTTCCCCTTTGAGGACTTTTTCACCAAGAGAAACAAAAGAAAAAGTCATTTGGGGAGAGATTGGATGAATAGAAGGGTGGGGAATGGGAGTCATGCCATTTTTGGTCAAAAACTGCTGAACACTCAATGTAGTATGGGCAGGTGTGCTAGTAAATCACCCATCATGAAACAGACAAATGCATTGAAAAGAGTCTTCAAAAAAAATTCACTGAAGCCAAACTCAGCCTGTCACAACAATGCCAGCAGGTACACTGATACAGATGGGTTCTTAGAACACTCATCAAGAGGAGGAAGGCTGTACTAAAAAGGACCCACCCTCCAGAAGATAATTGCAGTTGTTTTTTTTTTCAATTAATTTATTTATTTTTAGAGAGGGAAGGGAGGGGGGGAGAGAGAGAGAGAGAGAGAGAGAGAGAGAGAGAAACATCAATGTGCGCTTGCTGGGGGTTATGGCCTGCAACCCAGGCATGTACCCTGGCTGGGAATCGAACCTGGGACACTTTAGTTTCCAACCCACGCTCAATCCACTGAGCTATGCCAGCCAGGGCTTTTTTTTTTTAAGATTTTATTTCTTTATTTTTAGAGAGGGGAAGGGAGGGAGGAAGAGAGGGAGAGAAACATCAATGTGTGGTGCCTCTCAAGTGCTCCCTACTGAGGACCTGACCTGCAACCCAGGCATGTGCCCTGACTGGGAATTGAACCAGTGACCCTTTGGCTCAAAGGCCAGTGCTCAATCCACTGAACCACATGAGACAGGGCGATAATTGCAGTTTTTATGGGTCCCCACCTATATGTGACCTCACTTGGAACCAAACTAGGAACCCAAGCATGTGCCTGACTGGGAATCAAACTGATGACTTTTCCCTTTATGGGATGATTCCCAGGCAACTGAGCCACACCAGTCAGGGCACACTTCTTGGTTTTTATACAAAGAAAATGAAAACACTAAGTTGAAAAGATATAGGCACCCCTATGTTCATTGCTGTGTTATTTACAATAGCTAAGATATGGAAACAACCTAGGTATCTATCCATAGTGAATTAATAAAGAATACACACACACACACACACACACACATACATACACACACATATATATACACACCTATAATGGAATATTACTCAGGAATAAAAAAGAATAGAATCTTGCCATTTGCAACAATATGAATGAATAAGTCAGAGAGAGACAAATACCATATGGTTTCACTTACATGTGATCTCTTTAAAAAATGAACAAACAAAACCAAAACAGATTCATAGAAACAGAGATTAAACTGATGGTTGCCAGAGTGGAGAGGGTGAAAAAGGTGAAGGGGAATATAGTCAACAATATTATGATAAGTTTGCATGATGGCAGGTGATTGCTGGACTTTCTGAGGTGATCCATAATAAGGTATATAAATGTTGAGTAACAATATTATACACCTAAAATTAATATACTATTGTATACAAACTATACTAAGGTATATAAATGTTGAATAACTAACTCTATTGTACACTTGAAATGAATATACTATTATATACCAACTATACTTAAATAAAATAAAATAAAAATAAGCTATATATAAAATATATATTAAGGAACAAGAAATTTATAAATATTATTTATTACACTATTAATTATTTAAAATTTACAAGTGGGGAAAATATAATTTTATAATTGAGACTTCTAGGAGTCACCACCTTAACTAGGTGATCATACTTATTACTTATAAGGAACAATATGATAAATGCTTTAGAATGGGATGTGCTATGAAATACAGATAATCACCTATCAACTGCTTTTGTCAAAATGCTTAACCTGTATCTCATGAAAACTCTGGACCTAACTTCCATTCCTAGAGAAACTAGAGAAACAAGTTAATCGACAACATGAAGAAAACAATTAGATGAAAGGGAGATTCTAGAACAGAGCTGACCAGAGCTCTTTAAGAAATCAATATCAAGAGACCCAAAATAGCAAAAGCAATCTTGAGAAAGATGAACAACCCAAAAGCATCACAATTCCTGAATTCAAACTATATTGCAAAGCTATGGCAATCAAGAATAATGTATTGGCATACAAACAGACAGGTAGATAATGGAATAAAACAGCCCAGAAGTAAACCCCTGAATAAGCAGTCAATTAATTTTCAACACATGAGCCAAGAATACTCAGTGGGGAAACAATAGTCTCTTCAATAAGTGGTGTTGGGAAAACTGGACAGCCAGTTTTATTATGAAAAATAATAAAATGGAACTCCTGTCTTACATCACACACAAAAAGCGATTCAAAATGGAATACAGACTTGAACATAAAGTCTGCAACCATAAAACCCATAGAAGAAAATAGAGGATAAGCTCCTTAACATTGGTCTTGGCAATGATTTTTTGCATTCAACACAAAAAGCAAAGGCAACAAAGAAAAAATAAATAAATAAGACTACATCAAATTTTAAACTCCTGCAAATCAAGGGAAATCATCAACAAAATTTAAAAGCAACCTGTAGAATAAGAGAAAATATTTGAAAACCACATATCTGATGAGGTTAATATCCAAAATATACAATATACAACAAACTCAGTCAACTCAACATAAAAAAAGCCTAATAACCCTATTTAAAAATGGGCAAAGGAACTAAACAGAAATCTGCTTAAAGAAAACACCAGATGGCCAAAAGTTACATGAAAAGGGGCTCAACACCAATAATCATGAGGGTAATGCAAATCAAAACCACAATGAGATATCACCTTATACCTGTTAGGTTGTCTATTACCAAAAAGATAAGAGATAAATGCTCTTGAGGCTGTGGAGAAAAGGGAACTGTTGTATACTGTTGATAGGAATGCAAAGTGGTACAACTACTATGAAAAATATATGGATGTCCCTAAAAAAAATTAAAAATAGAACTAACCACCTTATGATTCAGCAATCCTACTTCTGTGTATTTATCCAAAATAAACAAAACCATTATCTCAAAGAAGTAACTGTAGTCCCATGTTAATTGTAGCATTAACAATAGCCAAGATATGGAAACAACCTAAGTTTCCATCAACAGTGAAATATATATATATTTCTTTATGTATATAATATGTATACACACACACACACACACATACATATACACACACACACATTAAGGTAATACTGTTCAACCTTAAAAATGAAGGCAGTCTTGTCCTTTGTGACCACATGCATGAAACTTAAGAGCACTATGCTAAGGGAAATAAGCCAGACAAAGAAAGACGAATACTACATGGTATCACTTCTGTGTGGAATCTAAAATGAACAAACAAAAGAAAAAGTGGAATTCATAGAAAGAGAGAATAGTAGTTTCCAGAAGGTGGGAGGCAGAATAGGGAAAGATTAGTAAAAAGATACAAACTTTTGATTATAAAATGAATAATGACTGAGGATCTAATGTATAACATCATGACTTTCGTTGATACACTGTACTGTATTGTGAAATTTGCTAGGAATAGAACTTAAATATTCTCACAAAAAGATAAGTATTTGAGGTGACGAATGTTAATTTATTTGACAAGGTAATCATTTTACAATGTATGTATGTCAAATCTTCGGGCTGTGCACTTTACATATCTTACAATTTGTTTGGCAATAAACAATAAAGCTGAAAAAACTCAATGCCAGGAAAAAATTAGAGGACTATTCTAGGTTAAAGGGTATTTTTTAATAGAAAGATCTAACATCAAAATAAAAGTTTGCTTTTTAATTATTTCCTAGATTTTTTAAAGCAGCTAAATAAGACATTTAGGGTTCTTTGAAGAAATTTAAAATATTGACTGGATAATATTACAGAATTATTATTCTTTCCTGAAGTATTATTTTGTAACCTATAGAAGACTGTTACTATCCTTAGGAAACACATGGTGAAGTCACAAATTCTACAATTTACTTTCAAAGACTTGGGGATAAATATACAGAAAGAAAGAGCAAAAGTGAAAAATTACAATTTTAAAATCTAAGCAAATAGCATACAAATAGTTATTGTACTATGTTTTCTATACAATTGTAGTTTTGAAATTTTTCATAATAAAATGTTAGAGAAAATCAAAGAGAGAAAGAATATTAATTAGTAAGAATGTGTTACTTCTCCCAAGAGGACATACAAATGGCCAACAGACATATGAAAAGATGCTCAACTTCACTAGCTATTAGAGAAATACAAATCAAAACTACAGAGATACTGATAGGGGACTCAAGAGTTGGAAAATTTTAGTTTAAGGTAAAAAGTTATAAGCCTAGCAAGTAATGTATATGTTAAAGCTTTTGTTTTAGAAATCACAGCTGACCTCCTGGGACACTGCTAAAGATTACCACCTGGGGACAACTGGAGGCATCTGGGCCTTTGTGTCCCAGGGAAAGACAGACAACAACCCACCCCTGGTAACAGCTAACTGCCCAGAACAGGAATGTTGCGGCTTCTGAATCTCAAAGCCCTCACCACACCTTGTTTATTCCCTGCTGTGAAAACCTTGGCCTGGAAAGAAAAGACAAAATGATCAGTTAGGGTGTGAACCCGCCATCTTCTCAGACCGCGGGCCTTCTGAATAAAGCTCCCCTAAAGATTCAATTGCTGTCATCATTTATTGGGTTTGGTAGTGACAGGCAGCCTGAACACTGGTGTCTTTTCCAGCTTCAATGCCACCTCACTCCTGTTAGAATGACTATCATCAAGATAAGTAATAACAAGTGTTGGAGAGGTTGTGGAGAAAAAGGAACCCTCATTCACTGCTAGTAGGAATGTAAACCAGTACAGCCACTATGGAAAATAGTCTGGAGGTTCCTCAAAAAACTAAGAATAGAGTTACCATATGACCCAGTAACCCCACTGCTGGGTATGCACCCCCAGAATATGAAAACATTTGTTCGTATCCCTATGCATCTCTATGTTCACTGCAGCACTATTCACAGTGATCGAGACATGGAAACAACCAAAGTGCCCTTCAATACATGATTGGATACAGAACATGTGATCACACACACACACACACACACACACACACACACAAAGGAATACTACTCAGCCATAAGAAAAGATGAAATATTGTCATTTGCAACAATGTGGATAAACCTTGTGAATATCATCTAAGCAAAATAAGTTAGTCAGAAAAGGCTAAAAGCCATATGATTTCACTCACATGTGGTATAAAAAAACAAACTCACAGGCACAATAGTACAGTGGTTACCAGAGGGAAGGGGGTTGGGAGGTAGTAAATGTATGCTGCTGGAAGATGATTTTACTTTAGGTGGTGGGCACACAATGCAATGTACAACAAAAATAACAATGATAATACCAGCGATGCTATTTCCAATGGTAAAGATGTAACAGGATACAGCCAAGAGGGGGGCCCCAAATAGGAATTTGGAATGGGGTCCAGAGCTCAAGGTGTCCAGGAAATATTAGAAAGATATATAAGATGTCCTCACCCCACCCCCCACAGGTGTGAGCTGAGGGAAGGGACACATGGAGCAGGAACATGCAGGGTTGTTTTGTACAGCAACAGCTTTGCAGCTAACCTCTGGCATGGTCATTTAACATATCTATAACCTTTAACAGGTTGCATAGATATGTTAAACAGCTGTGGTCATGCTTTGAGCCAGGAAAAAGGGAGGAACTTCCACCCAAGATGTAACTGGGGGGCAGGTCCTCCTGATTACAGCACCTGCATGAGAGCTTGGAGGTGATTGGCTCCAAGCCATGGGGCCATGCCTGCCCAGACCCACTATGGCAACCCAGTAAAGCTAGAAGGATATGAGAGTGCTGGCAAGTATAGCTGATTGTGGGAGGAGTAGAAAATGGGGGTCCAGGGGAAGATTGGCTTGGGGATTTAAACCGAGACATGACAGCCATTGGGAGAAAACCATGCGGCTTTGCCAGAGTGGGGACCCCCACAGCTTTGATGGAGAAAAGAGAACCATGCAGCTTTGCCAGAGTATGGATCCCCACAGCTTTGGTGGAAAGAAGAATCATGCAGTTTTGGCCAGAGTGGGGACCCCCGCAGCTTTGGTAGAAGAGAATCATGTAGTTTTGGGGTGCTCCCTTTGGCCACATGGCTTAGGAAGCAGGAGAGACTTTGCCTGGAAGAAAATGAGTACAAAGAACTCTTGCCAGTAGGCCATGAGAAGGTGTCACATTGTTTTGGATTGGATTAATTAGAGATCCTGCCTGGACAGCAACACAGCTGATGGTGCCAGCAGCCTGAATGACGGATGTCTACCTCTTTTCCTGAGATACGATACCCCAAATTAGGTCAGAGGGAGAAGGAAGCACTGTGATCATCTGTGGGTATCCAAAAGGACTTTGATAATTTAATGAAGACATTAGGTCACTACTTTAAGCTTGTATAGCTTTAAATAAACATTTTCTTTCCTTTTCACAAATCTATGGCATTGAAAGACATCTTTCCTAAGGCAGTGGACAAATGAACCTAGTGAGGGGTTCTTCCGGTAATTGTATATCGTACCCCCCTTGGCCCTGTGTGTGTTCTGTAACAAAGAGAGCACTGATAGTCCATGGCACAGTTTGGCAGTAGATATGCAAAACATTGAATACTCCCATCAACCACTCAAGAGAAGCAAAGAGTTGGGTAACTGCATATGATTCTTTTGAACATTTTGGGGAAAATAATTACTATATCATTATAGTAATTATTATACTATAGTATACTATACTAATATACTATATATTACTATATAATATAGTAATATGATTGGCTGGTGGCTCCTACTGTCACTGGACAAAGTGGTGAGAGAAAACAATGAGCTCAGGGATTCCCATTCCTAGCTTAACTGTCACATAGGTGATATGACAACTGAGGAGTTGTGAGGGCTGAAGGAAGCCCAGACTCACAGTGAAAACTCAGAATCCAACAGAAGGAAAAAAAGAAAGAAAAAGAAAGAATGTGTTAAGTACCAGTAATAATAGCACATGGTTTAAGGACATTTCCCTGAATTTAAATTTCAGGAACCCTGCTCATGTGATGCATCAAGAAACAAAGATTTCCTTGATCAGATATGTTTATGGAAACTACAAAAAATCCTCTTGTAGAAACTCACAATTACACATTAATGATCATTGCACACGCAGTAATTCATTAATGGTTCATAAATACTGTGTGAAGTAACTCACTCTACAGTGCAGAAACAAAAGCACAACAAAGTTAAGCCATTTATCGAAGGTCAAAGGTCACAAAGCTCTTAACAGAGTTGAGATTTGGACTCAGCAACCTGTTTCCAGAGTCACAATGTCTAAACACTGCACCAGAGGCTTGTAGAAGTTCTTCACTGAAGAAGTAGCTTAACTCACTTAATAATACTCAGTAATTCTCACATGTATTAGTTTTTATATCATTTTTTGTTTAAAACTTACTAGCTTCCTTAAATCTCTGAGAAGTTCTGTTTTATACCCTGATTTCAAGGGTCATACAGTTGGTTCAGAAGATAAGACAACATGCATGTAGCAAAAAATAAAGCAGCATCAAGTTAATTGGTTAATTGTGTAGCACAATCTACAGAGATTTATAAAGGGAAGATTAATCAAGATATCTCGAACTGGAGATATATCTTAGAAGTACGTAATAGCCAAGAAAAGAGAAGCAATAATCCAAGGAGCATGGTTTAAAAATTGACTTTAGTGAAAGAAAAACACCACCTGATCTCACTTACAAGTGGAATCTGATGAACACAATAAACAAACAAGATAGTAACAGAAGCTTAGATACATAGAATAGGATGACAGCTGCAGGAAGGAGCAGGGAAGATGGGGTGGGATGAAAAATGATGAAAGGATTATATGGGGGGGCTCTGACACAGAGCCCCCTACCCACACGGATAAGAATAAGTCTACCAAGAAGTGATCTGCTTGGGGAGGAAAGGTGGCTGATCTCTCCAAGGAGAAGGGCCAAGAGCCTTTTCCTCAATGGGCTTTTATTGGCTTCATTTGCACAACAATACAGGTAAAGCTCATTAATCATTAGTAGGCAGTAAGGATCAAACAATAGATAACAAAGAACTCTGAGGGCCTATTTTGGGTCAGGGTCAGATAGCTAAAGAACTATGAAACTTTGAGGAACAAACTCACTTCATGCTTGGACCCTTATCATTTAAAGGAGAGCATTCTAAACAGAGCAGGTTTCACAGGATTTTACATATTCTTTCTTAGGCCTGATTGCCTGGGGAACACACCCTTTCCAGCACTTGGCTGCACCACCCTCTGTCATTGTTTCAGGCTTAGGTGGAGCAAGGGAAGTAAGGCAGCCAAGAAATTAGAAGACTTCTTGCAGACAGAATGAGGACTCAGGCTTTGTCAAAGCCAAGGGGTGAGGGTCCATCACCCCCTTTTGCTGTAGCCCCCAAAGTCCTTTCTTGGGTGCCCTCCCCATGATCATGCCTGGCTTAGGTCATTCCCCCCTTGGGGAATCTAACCCGTCATTGGCTAACTGACCAACCATTAAGGGCCAGGCAGGGTGAAGTAAAAGGAGCAGAAGTGGCACTCCTGCCAGGGAGATAAGCTTTTGTCTCCTTGCTGGCTTACAATCCAAGGTCGTTCCCTCAGCCATAGCTTTGGTGGGGGTTACAGCTTCTGATACCAGGCAGGGCGGTTCCCAACAGGATTAACCCAAGAACATTTATCTGCAACTCCAGGACACAGACAACGATATGGGGACTGCCTTGGGGTAGGGAGAGGGTGGGACTGGGTGAGAGAGGGGAAAGGAAGAAAAGTGGGAAGAACTGTCACAGCTTAAACAATAATAAAAAATAAAATAAAAATTGGCTTTTGAGTTACAATACAAAAAATTGTGTTTTTTTGGTGTTTGTAAACTTTGCCTCAGATATGATGTCTGTACTACTGTTGATTGCTGCTTAAACTTCAGAAACATAATTTTTATATTTTTCCATTACCATTTATCCCCCTTATGCCCCTCTCCCCACCAGTCTCCACACTTGTTCATGTCCCTGAGTCCTTTTTCCTTTTTGCTCAATTCCTCCACCTCCTAAACACCCCCTGCAATAGCTGTCATTCTGCTTTCTTTGAGTCTGTCTCTATTTTGCTTGTTAGTTCACAGCGTGTTCATTAGATTCCATGTATGAGTGAAATCATATGGTATTTGTCTTTCTCTGACTGGCTTATGTCACTTAGCATATTGTTCCCCAGGTCCATTCATACTGTCACAAAAGGTAAAATTTTCTCTTTTACAGCCGAGAAGTATTTCATTGCATAAATGTCCCATAGTTGTTTTATCCACTCATCTACTGATGGACACTTGGGCTGCTTTCATATCTTGGTGATTATAAAAAACACTGCAATGAACATAGGGGTGCTTATATTCTTTCAGATTAGTGCTTTGGGTTTCTCTGGATATGTTCCCAGAAGTAGGACCACTGGGTCAAAAGGCAGATCCATTTTTAACTTTTTGAGGTATCTCCATGCTGCTTTCCACCATGGCTGCACCAATCTGCATTCCCACCAACAGTGCAAAAGTGTTCCCCTTTCTACATGTCCTCACCACCATTTGTTGTTTGTTGATTCATTGATGATAGCCATTGGCCACTGTGAGGTGATACCTCATTGTTGTTTTAATTTGCATTACCTGATTATTAGTTACATTGCACATCTTTTCATATGTCTATTGGGTATCTGTGTGTCCTCTTTAGAGAAGTGTCTATTCATGTCCTTTGCCCAATTTTTAATTGGATTGTTTTGTTTGGTGTTCAGTCTTATAAGTTCTTTATAAATTTTGGATATTAACCCCTTATCAGATGTATCAGCAAATATGTTCTCCTGTTCCATGGGTTGCCTTTGTATTTCATTGATGGTTCCCTTTCTGTGCAAAAACTTTTTAGGTTTTAGTTTGATATAGTCCCATTTGTCTATTTTTTTCTTTGCTTCTCTTGCCTGAGGAGACATATCAGATAAAATATTGCTATGAGCAATGTCCAAGATTTTGCTGTATATATTTTCTTCTAGGGTTCTATTGTTTTGGATCTAACATTTAAGTCTTTAAAATATTTTGGATTTATTCTCATGTGTAGTATAAGAAGGTGGTCTAGTTTCATTTTTCTGCATGTATCTGTCTACTTTTTCCACCACCATTTATTGATTAAACTATCTTTAGCCCATTGTATGTACTTGTGTCCTCTGTCAAATATTAATTAACTATAAGGATGTGGGTTTATTTCAGGGCTCTCTGATATGTTCCATTGGTCTATGTGTCTGTTTTTATGACAGTACCATGCTGTTTTGATTACTACAGCCTTAGAGTATAATTTGATATTAGCATGATTCCTCAAACTTTGTTCTTCTTTCTCAGGGCTGCTGTGCTTTGCAGGGCCTTTTGTGGTTCCATATAAATTTGAAATATTTGTTCCAGTTCTATGAAATAAATCATTGGAATTCTGATAGGAATTGTGTTGAATCTATAGATTGCTTTGGTAGTATGAACATTTTAATGATGTCAATTCTTTCTATTTATGAACACAGTAAGTGCTTCCACTTATTTCTATCTTTTTCAGTTTCTTTCTTCAGTGTGTTATAAGTTTCCAAGTATAAGTATTTTATATCCTTAGCTAGATTGATTCCTAGGCATATTATTCTTTTAAAGCAATCATGAAGGAATTATTTTCTTAATTTCCCTTTCTGATATTTCATTATTGGCATATAAACTACAACTGATCTTTGAATATTAATTTTGTATGATGGTACTTTTCTGAATTCATTTATCAATTCTAGTAGTTTCCTTATAGCATCTTTGAGGTACTCCATGTATATAATATCATGTCATCCACAAATAAAAACAGTTATACTTCTTCCTGTGCAATTTGCATGCCCTCTATTTCTTCTTGTCTGATTGCTATGGCTAGCACTTCCAGTACTATGTTAACTAACAGACATGAAAGCAGACATCCCTGTCTTGTTCCTATATTTAAAGGGGACATTTGTAGTTTTTGCCTATCAGTATTGTTGGCAGTGGGTTCATCACATATGGACTTTATTATGTTTAGGTATGTTCCCTCTAGTCCCACTTTGTTGAGTTATCATAAATGGGTGCTGGATTTTATCAAATGCTTTTCTGAATCTATTCATATGATCATGTGGCTTTTCTATATCATTTAATTTCTGTAGTTAATCACATTTATTGATTTGCAAATATTGTACCAACCTTGCATTCCCTGAATAAATCCCACTTGATCATGGTGTGTGATCTTTCTGATATATTGCTGTATTTGGTTTGCTAATATTTTGTTGAAGATTTTAGCATCCATATTCATCAGAGATACTGCTCTATAATTTTCTTTATTTGTAGTGTTTTTATCTGGTTTTGAATTAGGATAATGCTGGCCTCATGGAATGAGCTTGAAGTCTTCCCTCCTTTTGAAGTTTTTGAAAGGAGGATCTGACAGGGTAATGCCTGCTTGAGTGTGATTGGTAGGGTAAAAAGATGGGTGTATGCCCTAGCTGGTGTGCTCACTCTATTGAGGACTGGCCTGCAAATCAAAGGGTTGCTGGTTCGATCCCCAGTAAGGGCACATGCCTGGGCTGGAGCCAGGTCCCCAGCTGGGAGCCCTCGAGAGACAACCACGCATTGATGTTTCCCTTCCTCTCTTTTTCTCTTCCTTCCCCTCTTCAAAAATAAATTTAAAAAATGGTTAAAAAAATTTTAATGTGGGTAATAATGTAATAATTAAATGTAATTAAATGTAATAATTTAGTTTTAATTTGAACATTTCACCTACAACATCAATGGTGTGCTTGAGTATAATATTGTTATGTTACAGAATGACATGCTTATGATTTTGTAATAAAAGATTTTGTAATAAAAATGGGTGTTATTTATGCCACACCCCTAAGTTTGAGGAGAGGTATTAATTCTTCTCATACTTTTTGGTAGAATTTACCTGTGAAGCCATCTAGTCCAGGGCTTTTTTTTGTTGGGACTTTTTTGATTACTGCTTCAATTTTACTAGGTATAATCAGTCTATTCAGATTCTCATAGATACAGAAAACAGACTGACAGCTGTCAGAAAGGAGGAGCGTTGGTTGACTGGATAGAAAAGATGAAGAAATTTAAAAAAAAAACCCTCATAAACACACACAACATTATGGTGATTACCAGAGGGAAAGGGAGGTATGAGGGGTGGGGGTAGAGAGGGTAAAGGAGGTCAAAGTGAGGATTAAGGATACTGGAAGAAGACTTGTGGTGGTGAACACACAATACAATATACAGATGATGTATTATAGAATTATACACCTGAAACATATATAATTTTATTAAACAATGTCGCCCCAATAAATTAAATAAAATTTTTTAAAGATCAATTTTAAAAAATAAAATCTACAAACACTTAAAAAATACATGTACACTAAAAAATAAGAAAAATGCATATTTTGAATTTATATAAACTCCTTTCCTGTTCAAGACACTCACAAGAGCTAGATCATTATGGCACAACATCCACAGATCCCAATAACCATGGTCAGCAACATTAGAAAATCATCTTCAGTACGTAGTTGAGAACCAGCTGATAGTATAAACAGATCACATGGCATTTTAAAAGCATCAACTTCTAGAAAAAAAAATTCAATTTTAATTGCAACCATTGCATCTTTAACAAAGACTTAGTTTTAGATAGTGATGCACTCCAAAATTGCTTACCTACTTTTTTATTTGCTGCTAGACTAGTGGTGTTGTGAGCTGTGATACAGTAGATTCTGTTATGTAGTGTTGTCAAAAATTAGTTCTAAATTATATATCAAGTCTCTCGCCTTATTTTTACACCATTTTATTTCCAGACCACGGTATACGTCGCTTTCTGCACAGAATGCTCTCTACTTTCCCTACAAGAAAGATCCTGACACAAGAGATACCTAGGCAAGATTAATATGACTTTTCTATTTAATATAAATCTTTTGATTTGCTGCTAAATGGATTGTTCTTTAGCATTGCTATCTAACTTTAAGGAACATTGCTATTTATCATCTGGTCCTGAAAGCAGTCAACCACATCTGGATATTACAGTACTTTGAATTCAGAAACCATGAAATATAAATGTGCTACTATCAGCAGTGAACAGAAAATAAATAAATCATGTTGTTAGATATCTGAAGTGGTTTACATTTCCTTTACATTCCTGATACGTTAGTTAAAAACAAAAGACTATTAATGTTAGAAGGATAGGTATTTGGGGCAGTCAGACTTCAAGCGGAATAAACTCAGGAGACATCATTAAGGATTTTTATATTTAATGTTTGTACACTTCCCCAGAGTTTTAAAAGGCTAGAAACTCAGCTAGTCTTTGCTATACACCACAGCAAAATATAAAGTAGCTTGACAAATGTTCATCATCCAAATATGCCCCTAGATATTAAATTGCAGTCAAATTTTGTGAAACTCTCATCCAGCAGGATTTAGGCCTATTTGTTTACATTTTCCATCTTTCTTTGCCCATAATAGGATATATGGAAAATTTTCCATAAGCAAAGTGATGATGTGAGCATTATTTTGCTCTAGTAATGACTCACTAAACCCAGCAACATGTGGATGAGAAATTATTAGGCCTATTTGCATATCCAGGTCATAGACTGGTCCTGAATACAGTTCTGAAATAGGAGTTCCAAAAATGATTTTGTATATTCTTTTATTCATTTCAAAAAGTCCCTGCTGCTGTTTTATGTTCAAAAAAATTTTTAGTCAAAACACTTGCCATTATAGAGTTTACATTATGAATTGCAAGGGAGGCAGGCAATCATTTATAGACAAATTTTCAATAACAGCAGCATCATATTATAGAATCTAATGAGGCTGTTTTGGAGGGCTCTGCCAATTCAATGTATAAATTAATTTATTTATTCAAAAAAACTAAATGAGTGCCTACCATGTGTCAGATACTGTTCCAGACACTTAGAAATAAAGCTGTCAATTAAACAGACAGGAACATCAACGCTTACGGAATTCACACTCGGGGGTAGGGAGTTGGACAAACACTGTATTTTTTTAGACAGTGGCAAATACAAAGGAGAAAAATGAAGCAAGAGAAAGGGACATGGAGTGTCAACAGGGAGCAATTTTAGATGGAGTCGCCAGAGAGATCTCACTGAGAATATGACATGGGAGCACACAAATATATATCATGGCATAAACAGTTCTAGTTTCCTTCTCCTTCCCCACAGAGAATGGGTTTCTCACAAGTGAACATGGGAGATACAGAGTGGCAACACCAGAAGTAAGCCAGGCCTACTCACCAGCTCAGTAAAAAGATGTCCACATGAGGCTATCTCCAAATAGCCACAGTGACATGAAAAAGCTGGGCTTTGCAGAGTCATTCTTGCCTGAAGATAAAATAGTCTAAGTCTCACTAACTGGAACTTTTAGAATGCTTTTAGAATTATGTTGTTCAAACTAATGCTGAAGTGACATACAATGCACAACTTTTGTTCTGTTGAATAATAACATTTTTCCTCACTGACATATTTGATTAGTGCTCTCATTTAAGCCATCTTCCCATAACTCTCAAGTTGCTTTTCTTAAAGAACCAATCCATTATCCAGGATGCTGTATGTTGTTCACTTAAGCCCCTGGACAATTTTATTTCTGAAGCAGAGGAACGAGCATTGTCCTCAACTGACATTATAATTGCTTAAACAGAAGAGTAGCACCCTCTGAGACCTTCAAAAAGCTCCAAACACACAGTGTGATACTATAGAGTAGCCAGACAGACACAAGAGAGTCTACATAGTATCCAGACATGCAGCCTTATTACAGAGACCACAACAGCAGAGACAACGGGGACAGCAGGATTCTGTCCCCTGACCACACACAGCTTGACCAAATGATCTCCTGAAGTTTATAAGAGTACACCGTACTCTCTCATTGTTCAGTTTTACAAATCGTTTCCTTAATCACTGCCATATTTGGGAAGCTCCTAACATCTTCTTTTCATCCTTTCAAGCTTTTTGTTAGTGTTTCAGATTTGATGTCTTTGACCATGAGGTCCTGGGAAGAATCAGCTCTTGCCTACAAAGGTAGTTTCTCATTCTGCACCTTTGGATGATCATTTCTCCTGATCAAAATGGACCACAGTCCATTGTCTAGCATTCATTCACTCAACAAGTATTATGTGAGTACCTACGATGTGCCAGATACTGATCTAAGCACTGGAAAGACAGTGGAGAAAAAGACAGACCAGAATCCTGCTCACTTTGGCTTCATCTGCTACTAGAGCTGATATAATGATGGGATGAGAAGTTCAGTAAGTAAATTAATCAGTTACATGGACAAATAATTGTAAGTAGCAATAAGTTCTACAATGAAAATCAAAGGAAATGTGAAAAAATGACTAACACGTTTCTAAAGAAATCCTGTGAATAGGGCTCACTTGACCTGGGTCTTTTTTGCTCTATCACCCACCCAAATTAGCTCTTGCTATCCCTCTGTAATATGCTTCTTCTTGCCCCTAATCCCTGGCACTAGCAAATACTTCTCTGGTTATTGGTGTCTTTACATACATATGGCTAGGTATATATATTTACCTTGGTTTTTGAAAATGTTGTAGAAACAGAGTCATAGAGTATGTAACCTTTTGAAATTGGCTTTTTTTCACTCAGTGTACATGAGATTCATACATGATATTGTGAATTTAACAGTAGAAACATTGAAGAAAATAAAAAATTCCAACCAGATGCTTTGTGTTCATAAGTACAATGAAATTACAATTAATTATAAAGATGAAATTATAATTAATTCATAAAGGAAAGGTACCCATTTGTTACGAACTCATTCTTTTTTATTGTGGAATAGTATCCCATCATATGACTCTATATAGGTTTGTTTATGCATTTACAGGTTGAAAGTAATTTGGGTTGTTTCCAGTTCTTGTGATTATGAGTAGAGTTGCTATAAAGAGTTCTGTATAATTTTTGTGTGAATATAAATTTCCATTTCCTAAGGGTTTAAGTGCCTAGGAGTGGGATTAATGGGTCATATGACACATGCATGTTTACTTTGTAAGGAGCTACCAGTTTTCCAGGGTGGCTGTACATTTTGCATTCCCATCAGCAATATGTGAAAGTTCCAGATGCTTTACCTCTTGTCAGTACCTGGTATTGTCAGTGCGTTTAATTTTAGCCATTCTAATAGTGTACTAGTATCTCATCATGGTTTGGATTTGCATTTTCTTATTATTGGTTGATGATACTGAGCATTTGTACTTATTTACTCTCCTTATATGGTCTTTGGTAAAGTATCTGTGTATTTCACCATTTTTTAATTGAATTGTTTGGTTTCTTAATGTTAAGTTTTGAGAGTACTTTATATACTAGAATCAAGACCTGAGAATTGTTGCTCTGTGGCCACCCTCCTGACTTGGTCTAAGTTTTCAAAACAAACACTAGTGGAGATGAGAGATAGTAAACATAGACCTTTTAATAGTGGGAACACTGAAAAAATGAACATTTAAATAAGATGTGCTTTTTCCTAATTATAATGAAATAAGCATTAATTTTGTGGATGACATTATAATTAATTAATAAAGTAAAAGTGCCCATTTGTTGTTTTAAAAACAGAATAACAAAATGTAATAATAACAAAAAATCTTAAAAAGCAAAAATATTTTTAAAATATCATACCTAAACCCATCACCTAGAAACAAACACTGAGAATAGTTTGATGTACTTCTATCTAGGTTTTTCAACTCTGATTGTACTGTTGCATAGCTGTGTTAAAATAAATTGTGCAAAATTCTATAAACTTTTTTAATATTTTCTTTTTTTATATTTCATTTATTTTCTTTTTTTTAATATTTTATTTATTTATTTTTTAGAGAGGGAAGGGAGGGAGAGAGAGAGAAACATCAATGTGCGGTTGCTGGGGGTTATGGCCTGCAACCCAGGAATGTACCCTGGCTGGAAATCAAACCTGGGACACTTTGGTTCCCAGCCCTCACTCAATCCACTGAGCCACGCCAGCCAGGGCCTGACTTTTCTTCATTATAAAGTAAGTTCATGTTTGTGGCTGTAAAACATAAATTTGGGGAAAAAATTCTTTAAACTCAGCAACCCACCACTTGAAGATTTTGATGATAGAAATTTTCTTATTTCCTTATGATATTTTAATGTTTGTGTGGTTTTTAATCTACTAGATATCATATTGTATATATTGAATTTAGGCAGAATTACCACAGGTTATTCAAATTCTTTGTTGGATCATAATATGAAGAGGTTGGTAAGAGATAATTAATGCCTTTGTGTAATTTCTTAATTTTTACTGATTAAAATCTGCTATGTAAGATTTTAATTGTTGGAGTTGCTTGGCAAGCAAAGTAAATTTGTATCTCTAAGTATTTCTGCCATTATGGAGTTGTGACAGTCATTAGGGTTGACCACCAGATATTTCCTGTTCTGTGCTTCAGGGTATATGGTGGGTTCATAGCTTTTTAAAAAAATATTTATTAAATTTATTGGTGTAGGTACACAATGAAATACACAGCTTTTTTTCTCCTTCTTTACCTTGTAGTTTTATCACTAATTTGAGCCATTGAGCTGTGAACAGAATTGTACACATCCCTTCTGAGGACAACTCATTTAGCTGCCAGCTCCATCCCCTCCATAGCTCTTTTCCCCTCTGCCAGGCTGGTCTGCAATGTTCCAGGTGGTGGCACTCTGACAGCCTAGGTCCTGGAGTATGGACACAGAAAGCATAGGCCTCAGACATGCCTGGATGGGCATGGAAGTATGAGAAATATTTCTTGTTTTAAACCACTGAGATTTTGCTGCTATGACATCATCTAAACAGTACAGAAATCGGGACCTATAAGTGTAGAGTTGCCATAAAACAATCTAAACTGTATGGTATTGACTTTGGGCTAGCCAGCATGTTGCGAAAAAGACCTGAAGGATGACACTCCATGTTATGTAATAGCAAAACACCAAGTAAAATGATCACCTGCAATCAGTGTGTGCTGAAATTGCCTGGTGCCGGAGAGAGCTAATTGTGAGTATCTCTTCCCAGCTCCAGGATTTATGATGTCATGTTGCTAACTTGAATCTGAGAGAATTTATACCACTGAAATTGGGAAGCACCACAAATCATAGTGGTTTTTTTTTTATTCCTGGAGAGCTGGCTATTAAACATTTACCACCACAACATTGAATGCAATAATTTATAAGAGATTCTGTGCCTAATAAACTTGTATTTCTCAGAGAGAGTTTGGAACATTAGCGACATGTCCCAGTTGCTGCTTGTTGCACTTCACAAAGTACTGAAAGAAAAGGATAGGCTCAGAAAAGAACTGGTCCAGCTGTAAGCAGGAATAACAGAAAATAGAGAGTCCATGCATTCTCAGTTCTAAATAGGAATAATTAAAACTCGGTATAACAGCAATATTAAATCAGAGATATATCCTTGTACTTATTGCCAAAATATCTGAATCGATTATGATGAAATCATGTAAGTCCTTTTAATTTGTCTAAAATTGTTCAACAACAAAAAAAGCCTGAAGTGTGGTTCTCCCTTTATATAAAGTATGTCTACTGGCAAACGGAAGTGACTGGAATCAAGTAAATACAAAGTCTGAGTTTTTAAAACACCTGTAATGTCAAATAGATCAGGATCCTATAAAGGAGGAGGCACGGGGAGGAGAGGGGGAGAAAAATGATTGAATTTTGAAGACTTAAAATGACTCTTAGACCCCTAACCTTCTCTGTGAATGAAGCAGACTGATAAGCAGCTCAAACGGAAGGGAAGCATATTCTCTAATTCTCAGTTTTAGATGGTGTCAAGGAGGGTAATGGGAAAGGAAGAACTTTAGAGAGGGTAAGGCTAAGGGCCTAGAAAACAATGGACTTGAGAGCCTCTTCTAGGAACAAGAATCAGGGCTAAGACAAAAAATACTCCACATCCCCAGGGTAGCAGGTTTTTGCCAATTCTATCTGTTAGCATTTCAGAAACACTATGACTCAATGACTTTTGTGTGCCTTTCTTTCCATTTTCAAACAGGCAAGTTGAATCTGATTGTCCTGCTCAACCATTGTATGGGGAAATTGATAACTAATCGTTTTATCTTACAGATCTATGGATCATGACAGGGCACATCTGTACCTAATGAAGGAACCAGTCATGGTGTTCTCTAAGCCCTACAATTTAGAAACCACCATAAATCACCCAAAGGCCCTAGACATTGACTTGATGTTATAACTGGACAGAAATTTTTAATTTACTCCCTTGGAGAAAAAAGAGAGTATATGTTGCTTGCAGGAAAGAATGAGCCAAATATTTGTGATCAAATAAGAAGAATGTGACCAAATAGGAACATTGTCATGTATAGTGAACAATATTCACTATAAGTTTCCAGTCCCTCCCATTCCAATCACAAGTAAGATTTACTCCTGGTTCCCTTCTGATTTGGTGAAACTATTAAACTTTATCTAGCAAATGAGTTTTAAATAGAAGTAACACGAGTCACTTATGAACTAGAACATTTAACTGCTAAGGCATAGCCATGCAGAAGTCTCTTCTTCCTCTTTTATCATGACTAACAATGTCCCAAATAGTGGCTGCTCTGACAGCCTAAATCCTGAAATGATATCACATACAGATGAGCTTTCCTTACCCACCCAAGATGGACACATGGCATAAGCAATAAATAAAACTTTGTAATTTTAAGCCACTTTAAAAGTTAGGGATTATTTATAACTGCCATCATAAGTTAACATTTCTTTACTAATATAGATTTTGACTTAAATTTTCATCCTACAGCATCCCAAATTTGCAAAACGTTAGCTATTTTAACAAGTGTTGTTTTATTAGATTCTCACTGAACAAGTGAAAAAATTTTGTTTAAACTTTGTGGCAACAAATTTAACACAAGAGATATCTTTTCTAGTGGTAGAAAATGTGAGGAAGCAGAAGATGATCAGTTGAGTAAAACCCAGGAGGGCCAAGATGTTTCCTTGCAATGCTTCCTTAGATCACCCATTTCTACTTTATCTCACTTTACCATCTCCTCTGTTATCTCCTTGTAACCAGCTTATGTCAAGTACTATATGATGGAGAACAAGCATGTCTAAATTATTCTTTTGTTACCTGTAGTACTCATTTTAAAGGGTATACTCTTTCTGAATTTTAGTATGATGTTTCCTTCCTTGCTTTGTAATAGTTGTGCATAAGCCCCTTTGATATCTTTTCCTATTGCCTTACTCAGGAAGAAATTCTTGACTATAGAAAAGATGTGTAGATGTCAATGGATTGGTTAACTCTTAATTTGTTTGGGTTTTTTTTTTTTTGTCAAATTGCCTTCCCAAAGATTAATACTATGAGGGGGGGCTCCACCCACAGAGCCCCCCCCCCGCACCCATGGATGAGAATAAGTCTACCAAGAAGTGATCTGCTTGGGGAGGAAAGGTGGCTGATCTCTCCAAGGAGAAGGGCCAAGAGCCTTTTCCTCAATGGGCTTTTATTGGGTTCGTTTGCACAACAATACAGGTAAAGCTCATTAATCATTAGTAGGCAGTAAGGATCAAACAATAGGTAACAAAGAACTCTGAGGGCCTATTTTGGGTCAGGGTCAGATAGCTAAAGAACTATAAAACTTTGAGGAACAAACTCACTTCATGCTTGAACCCTTATCATTTAATGGAGAGCATTCTAAACAGAGAAGTTTTCGCAGGATTTTACATATTCTTTCTTAGGCCTGATTGCCTGGGGAACCCACCCTTTCCAGCACTTGGCTGCACCATCCTCTGTCATTGTTTCAGGCTTAGGTGGAGCAAGGGAAGTAAGGCAGCCAAGAGATTAGGAGACTTCTTGCAGACAGAATGAGGACTCGGGCTTTGTCAAAGCCAAGGGGTGAGGGTCCATCACCCCCTTTTGCTGTAGCCCCCAAAGTCCTTCCTTGGGGGCCTCCCCATGATCATGCCTGGCTTAGGTCATTTCCCCCTTTGGGGAATCTTACCCATCATTGGCTAACTGACCAAGCACTGGGAGCCAGTTATGGATGAAGTAAAAGGAGCAGAAGCAGCACTCCTGCTGGGGAGATAAGCTTTATCTCCTCAGTGGCTTATGGTCCCAAGGTCGCCCACCTAGCCTTAGTAATGGGGTGGTTACAGCTTCTGAAACCAGGCAGGGCAGTTCCCAACAATACTAAACATAGTAATATGCCTAAAAGCGCACTCAGTTTCAAAAGTGTAGCATGCCTTCATCCATAGTGCCGCTTGGTTTAATAAACAGATATAGTATTTCAGATAATCCCATAACTTTATGCTATAACACCCTAAAGCAATACAGTTTATGAAAAAGTATAATCTCCATAAATCACCATTTCCAATTAATTCCTATTCCCAAATATAATCTTTTATTTGTAAACACTGTACTTCCAAGAATATAAGAGACCATGTTTAGTTTCTTATATCATGCTCTCTTCTCTTCTTGAAGATGTAGTCTTTTTAAAAATACAGAAGATGTTGCATGGGAATTCAGGAAAAAATGGGTGAATCAGATAACTAACAGTCTCAAACAGTGTACCTTGAGATTTGAGGGACCACTGCTTAGTTTCTCAAGGGGTACTGACTGATCCAGGATCTCTGTCCAGACACTGGGGTAAAGGAGTATCTTTTAATGTTTTTGAACATTAGATGTTTTATGAGGCAAAGCATGTGACAAAATTCTTTTGTCAATTCTATTTTATAACTAAAACTGTTGGCCATTTATATAAGAGCCATTTTCCCATTCTTCATTGCTAAAAGAACCATGATTGTGTGTGTGCATGTGTGTGTGTGTGTGTGTGTGTGTGACAATGAGCTTATCCCTAGACTAATTATTGGTCATAACAATGTAATTTACCTTTAAAAGTGAATAAATTAGGGTGTACTCACATAACCCAGTACCATGCCATAAAGGTTTAATGGGGAAGGAGAAATTTTTCCTCCCTGGAAAAGAGAAATACCTAAGGAAACAGTCTTATTCTTGTCCCTTCCCTCTTCCTTCTTTCTTTAGATACTGTTATGTTGGAATGTAATGTCTGGGGCTGTAGCAGCTATCCTTGGATAATGAAATGAAAATCTAAGGACGCTGCATCTAGTTCATCCTGATATACCAAGGTTGCAGGCTCAATCCCTGGTCAGGGCACAATCAACAAATGAATGCATATATAAGTGGAATAACACCTCTCTCTCTCTCTCTCTCTCCCCCTCCCTCCCTCCCTCCCTCCCTTCACTTAAACCCTCCCTATCTCTGTCTCAAATAAAAATAATGATCGAAAAGTTCCCTAACCTGGTAAAGAAAAAAGAGACACAAGTCTAGGAAGCATAGAGAGTCCCATACAAGATAAACTCAAACAGGCCCAAATCAAGACACATTATAATTAAAATGCAAAAAGGTAAAGACAAAGAAAGAATGCTAAAAGCAGCTAGAGAAAAGCAGTGAGTTAAGGGAGCTCCCATAAGACAGTCAGCTGATTTTTCAACAGAAAACTTTGCAGGCCAGATGAGATTAGCAAGAAATATTCAAAGTGATGAAAAGCAAGTACCTAAAATGAAGATTATTCAACCCAGCAAAGCTGTCATTAGAATCCAAGGACAGATGAACTTCCCAGATAAGAAAAATCTAAAGGAGTTCTTCACCACCATACCAATACTACATGAAAGGTTAAAGGTCTTTTTTTAAGAAGAATAAAAAACTCAAAATCTGAAAAATAAAATGGCAATGAATACATATCTATCAACAATTGAATCTAAAAAACAAAATAAATAAATAGGCAAAACAGAAACAGACTCACAGAGAACATTTTGATGGTTGCCATATGGGAGGAGGGGGTGAGTGGATGGGTGAAAATTACAGCATAGGGAATATAGTCAGTAATATTCTAATAATTACAAATAATTATATATGGTATCAATGGGTACAAGTTTATTGGAATGTCCCTTAGTAAGTTATATAATATCTAATCACTGGGGTGTACACCCGAAACTAACATAGTATTGTATGTCAATTGTAATTGAAAAATAAAAAATGATTAAGAAAAGAAATTTTTAAAATTTTAAACCTGATACAATGGCAACACATTGAGAAAAACAGAATAAATGAAAGAGACTGGTTTTCTGATGTGGGCAATTGAAGTATAGAGAGAACACCGAACTTCAGGCTATTTATTAATTAAACAATAAATGTCCTTGTTTTAGGCACTGTTGGAATATTCTCTTATTTGTAACTAAATCCAACTAGCTTAAAGAATTACAATGATGTCTCTCTGAGAGAAAGTAACTTTCTCTCAGATTTTGGCAACTTTTTTCTAGTTTTTGCTTTCAGTGTTTTTATAAGGTTTCATCTTTTTTTTTTCTTTATCTTAAAATAAAGTTTTTAGTGGAATTTTAGAAAAGTCTGCACTAGTGGCATCTAGCAAAATTCCATTTTAAAGTAAAATCTCACCATCACACTTGTAATAGCTTTATTTTGCTTTAAGAAGATTTGAAACCTCTGGCCTTGGCTCCCCTCCCCCTGTACCTTCACCTCTGTTTCTTCTCTACAGACCATGACTCACACAATCATATTGCCTTCCATGTGGCCAGTGCTATACAAGCAGATTTAACATGCATTAATGCATTTGATCCTCAATTCAAATCAACTGGACAAATAGTTATTGTATATTTAATAAGCTCAAGGCCCTGGGCTAGCTGCTGTGACAAACACAAGGATGAGGAAGAGGTTCTGCTACCATAAAATCCACAAGCTAGTGGAAGATACATATACACCTATCCCTAATATACTTATGACTGTGATATGTGCTTTTTAAGCATTAAGAAGGAATAAATTAATTCTACACAGGAAAATTCATTGGGATTATAGCACAGAGTTACATGCCATCCAGACAGTAGCTACATCCTTGTCTTCTTTAAGCTACTACTAAAAGAGTATGTTCATATATAAACTATAGTGAACAATGTGAGATAGAAGAGATGATTTACACAGCACACATATGAACCCAGGTTCTATTAGTTACTGGCTATGTGATTGGATGCAATTTATGTGCTTCCATAAATGTCTGTTTGTCCACTTGTAACAAGGAGCTAACAAATGCTATATTTTAGAGTTTGTCAGAAGGTTCAAAATGAGAAACATAAAGCACTTAGTATACAGTTTGCCTTATGGTGGCTCTTTTAAAAATTATTTTTGTGTTACTGTTGTTATTATTATTATCATTAGTAATACAAGAATGGGAATGAGCTTCTGTGCACCCGGGGGCAGCACGTGCAAAAATGAGTTCAAAATATGAGGTTAGAGGCAACAGATGAGGGATGAAAGTGCAAGAAAAAACCCAAAAATGTATAAAATAAACCAGGAAGATGCATAGTTCAGTCCTGCTTATACACGTTCTTTATCTCACTGGCAGAAAGGTATTTCTTCAACCAATAAGAAATGGCATCCTATAGCACTACCAACACAAGTGGCTTTAAGGGATCCCTCAGTGAAAGCTTATGTCTCCTACACCAGCCACAATTTAGAGAACTACAGAAGGCCAAACTTTTTAGACATATGAGGTCTGTCTGAAAAAAGTCCAACCGCAGTTAATACAATGAGAACTGTTTGCATGACATCAGTGTAACCTGGAAGCCAAAGAAAGTGGACAGGAATATGCATGCATGAACAATGATGACTTCGCTGTACTAATCATTGGGGGTGATAGATGCTATTGAGTGAACATGTGTACTGTGTGGCAGTCACATTCAAAATGACTGAATGAGTAGAGCAACAAATATGCATCAAATTTTGCATTAAGTTTGCACATTCCTCTGCAGAAACTACTCAGATGATCCAGGAGGCCACAGCTATGGGCAACTGGTGATTGGCAGGTTCATCCCAACAATGTGCCTGCTCATGCATGACATCTCATACAGAGGTTTTTTACAAAACATCAACTCACTTAGGTGACTCAGCCCCCATACAGCCCACATTAGGCACCCTGTGACTTCTGGCTTTTCTCAAAACTAAAATCACCTTTGAAAGGGAAGAGATTTCAGACTGCCAATGAGATTCAGGAAAATATGAAAGGGCAGCTGATGGCAATTGGGAGAACTGTGTCAGGTCTCAAGGTGCCTACGTTGAAGGGGACTGAGGTGTCATTGTCCTATGTACAATGTTTTTATACCTTGTATCTTCTTCAGTAAATGTCTCTACTTTTCAAATTATATGGTTGGTTATTTTCTGGACAGACCTCGTATGTATTTCAGTATGTTTTATTATTATTTAGGTATGATAAGACCAACAGACCAAGAGAAAATTGCCACTGAAAAGATGGTGAGTTATGCATAGTTCCTAAGAAGAGAGGGCTTGATGCGCTGTGCAGAGGCACATGGGGAAACACCAGGGTCAGTCAAGACACAGAGCGTTCAGGGAGGAACTGTGGGCAAGAGCCTTTGTGGTTTCCCTAGGAAGGAACAGGTTAGGTAAGGTGAGCAGGCTGAGGCTTGGCTAATTTGAATAATTCCAGGAGGTTTTGGAGCAGAGGGGCTACCCTGGTTAACAGGTACCTCATTCTGTGGTAACTAGGTCAGGTGGATAGTGACTCAGAATGTAAGAGCTAAAAAAGAAGGTGGCTGGGGGTGTTGGCTCTGGATTGGTTGGCTTGTTTTTGAGAAGCCTGCTCCCAGGCAAGTTGTTTAATATCTCCAAGAACTGGGTAATGCTGGCAGGGACAGTCCCTCCCAGAGTCAGCAAGGCCCCAGATGGCAAAGCATCAGAATACAGAGGAAAAAAGACTTGGTTAATACGGTATGTGAAAAGGAAAAGTAAATAGAGTCTGAATGTGGGTCACCAGAGATCTTCTCAATTTCCAAGAATAAAATGCTTGCAATCTGGCCCATAGAATGCGGTGTTCAGGACTTTCTGAGGCTTATTTTTCAGTACTCTGCTGTGTTTCAGATGGTAATGGCTACTGGTTTAAGTGAGGTATTTTAACTGATGCTGTGTGTCACTGGACATACCCCTATTCCATTTCAAAAGTCTGGTTCAAATGTGCCCACTTGAAATGTCCAGTGCTTAGTTTGTGTAAATAAACTTTTTCCTTAAGCAATCCCTATAGTTCATAAGAGTATTTTTTATTTTAATTGATTTTGAGCTCATAAGAGTATTTCTGTTAGTTTTAATTGATTTAAGAAAATGATGCTGTATCCATGAAATTTTTTTTAACTAAAATTCATACAGAAGACCATGTTGGACCTGAAGCTATTAACATTTTCTTCCATCACTCATCTGAGGAAGCAAGAGCTTTTCTTTAAATCCACAGATAGCATAGCCACAAGGGGTGGAAGAGAGGGGTGAGTCAGTCACCCTGAAAAGATAAAATTAGATTTCCAAATGACCCTGGTGGCAGCAGGAGTCAGAAATAAGAATAACTTTCAACTAATGCAAAAGTGCATTTTGAAATGAGAAAAAAGAGCGAAAATTCAAGATGAGAAACAGCTGACATTATGGAGCTACAAAGAGAGAGCCACTGACATACCTGACCTCAAGGTAAATAGATGTCAAGAATAGTTTTGTTCTTGGTGAAAAATAAGGACATGTTTTCTTGGGATGCATAAACAACAGAAGCAATACCATGAAGAATTTATGCAGCATTTCTGGATTATGTAACTCAAGGGAAATGTGTAGAATTTGAGATGCTTCAAAAGAGAGCAACTATAATTTTGAAAAATGTTTTTAAAAAATAGAACACAGTATTTTAACCTTGGGAGGAGAAAGTTAATTTGGATTCTCACGTATCAGCTTCATAGCTCTTCAAAAGAGGCAATCACTCACATGACACGAAGGTGCTCTTGCCTACAATTTTCTTCTGCCCAGGTGCCACAGTTCTACAATTCTACCGTTAGGATATTACCCACAGAATCACAAAGGAAGCAATCTAAATCAAACCAGTCCTATGTGCATGAATACACTAGACATAAACCTAAAACTAACCAACTAGCTTCTGATTAAATATTTCTAAATATTTCTAGATAGTAGAGTATTTACTATCTGATGATGATGATGACAATGATGACGACGATGGTGATGGCGATGGTGGTGGTGATGATGGTGATAATGAACCCTGTCATTGACTCACCACCTGCTATGGGCTACAAATCATGCTAAGTTTTTAAAATAGGATGCCATTCAATCCTACTTTTCAAAGGGGAAATAGGAGCCTAACATGGTTAAAGCACTTACCCAATGTTGCACACATGTTGTGGCAGGTCATTGAAAGTGCACAGCCTGATTTTAGTCTCAGTTATAGCTCACTAGACTAAGGAGCCTCCCCTCCAATAAATAAGGAAACCCAGGCTCAGAGAAGTTAAGAACACCCCACAGTCACATGCTGGTAAAAGGCCCAGAGGTTGGCTCTGAACACGTGTCTGTCTGACTCCAGAGCCTCAGCCTGTCACCACCCTGCCACCGTGCTCTCTCAATGACACCCATGAACAAGCTTGTACACTTGCCATGCTCTCCCTCAAGCTTCTACTGCACAGAATTGTTACATATGGAAGATCATAATAGTCTCCTAATAAATATTTGTTGAATAAATATAATTAAATTAATGTAATAGCAAGCTGCATTATAAAAATATTACAGTTGTGAAAGCTACAGAAATCAAGTTCCATGAAAAGAAACATATCCATCTAAAGAAATAAATATGCTCTGTGACCTCAATTTGTTCCCAGAAAAGGTAATCAAATCCAAATCCTAACTGTGTACCCTTGCAAGGACTTCCTCTCACCCTGGCTGCTGCATCATGACCCACTCATTTACTATTTGGTCTTTCTTATGACAAGGAGAGGGCAGGAATTTAAAGCCCTGTCCACTAAGAAATGGATAGAGATAGATAAGTCACTGCACCTTCACCAGAAAATTGCTATCGATAGTAAATTTCGCTCACTATTAAACTTGATTCTGACCAGGATCTGAGTAATGAAGACCTTGGAAACTTATCAGCCATTTGATTCACCTTTGAGCCTGACTTTAATTATCCCCAACCAATGTAACCACGTTTAAACATTTGTTAAAATATTCCCTTCAAGAAGAAAAGTGAGAGCCAGGGAAACCTCAAGAAGTCCCAAGGGAAGATGAAGTGATCTCTGAAAATCTCAAATATAATCATAAGCTCGATAGTAAGTGTATTCAGCTTTGATTGGTGTATAATCACATAACTAATACAAAAACATTAATTTGCCATCACAGCTGTTTTAGAATTACATTTAAAAGCAGGATCACAATGCACTGGGAACTGCAGCCACAGAGCCACTGACTAGATTTTAGCTGAAAAAAAATTTCTTTTAATTTTTAAAAATTTTCTTTCTCTCTCATTTCTCTATTAATAGTTGTTACAAATGGTAACTAAAAATGAAATTAGCATTGAAGTTTTGTGGCAGCAATGGCTAAATGAATATTATTGATAGCCTGTATCAGAGATTCAGGGCTAGGGGATCATTTGACTAGTTTGATGATGACTAGTTTGTGGAATTACTTTTTAGGACATATGTGTTGAAAATACTAATCAAAGTGGTCCAAAGAATTGGGAATGCTGATCAAGTTCCTTGATATTCATATCATTTTTTACAAGGAGAGCAGGCCTGTTCAGGAGTCCTCATGCTTTTTTTTTTTTTAACCATTCAAACCATTATTTCAAGTTATAGTGGACAGATCCAGAATGCTCAAAAACAGGAGCGCTTCCCTGCAGTAAACCCTGCAAACACTTGATCTGGGTGTTAAATGCACATTTAATGAGGATTCTAAGGATTCTTGAATTGATATATACTTCCACATTTATGGATTCACCAACTAAGCTGTAAACTCCTGAGAGCAAAGGATGTGTCTTCCACTTTTGAAATCTCTTTGTGTTTCCTCCTCTGCTGGCCAGCTGGAAGGAACAGCAGTTTTTGTGCACAGGCACTGTATACACACACAGTATCCCCTACAAAATATAAGACTGTGCACACAAAGCACTGTTCAGTTTACCTGTTTGGCACACCAGCTAACAATGGTCACTGGCACAAGTCACAAATCTAAGGGACCAGACAGCCAAAGAGAAATAGGGGATATTCAAGATAGAGCCCCACAACCTCCCAGGCTGAGAAGCAGAGGGTTGATCTAACTAGATGCTGGCCAAAGTTCTTTCCCATCCTGAGGCTAATTTTGATTTGAAGACAGAGTAAGGTGAGGAACAAGGATGCACTCCAACAAAAGCACTGTACTCACAGTGCAGAAATGGCAGAATCTCATTTCTCTGTCACTCTTTTCAGAGCTTAGAATAAAAGGGGGTTCTGCAGGCAAGAAGAGGACTCTTCTCTGATGCTGCTGCCCTCAGGCATGAAAAGCTGCTCTGGAATGGAAGAGTCCTCATACTCTTTTGAGAGCAAAACATCAACTCATAACCTTGACAAATTAAGGGACTGTGACAAGCAAGATTAACACAGTATCAGACACTTACTATTTGGTGTAGATTAGTGTGTATATATTTAAATTATCAGTAATGATTTCTATCTATATAGATAATATCTTTATGTAAATCTATATTATAAAGCAAGGTCACTCAACCTTAGCACTATTGACATTTTGGGCTAAATAATTCATTGTTGTAAGGAACTGTCCAGTACATTGTAGGAATCTTAGTAATATCTCTGACCTTCACCACTAGATGCCCTTAGTACACACACCCCTTCCCCTTCCCTGTTGTGACTCCCAAAACTGTCTCCAGACATTGCCAAATGTCCTTAGAAGGCAAACTAGTCCCTGGCCAAGAACTAATGACATAAAGCAACATCGGCAGCATATATAAGTTAAAAAGACAGTACCACCACCTTATAGGAGATGAGGACAAATTTAAGAAATAATAATTAACTTTAAGTGATTAGAATAGTGGGCCTTAATATAGTTTAATTTCTCAAGAGAAAAACAAATGATCATTTTTTATTACTAGAACTTGAGATTCTCAGAAATCTATTTATAGACCAAGGCTAACAATTTTAAAAAAAATACAAGGTTAAAATAATCTGACAGTGTAATAATCCAGCAGTTAAGGGACAGCACAGAACATAGGGGGCAGAAAATGGTGCTTACTAGTGATATTTGGTTGAAAACAAGCTGAGCTGGCCCTGCTGAATCCATGTCCCTCTACCTCCATACCCAACAACTAACTGATGACTGAAGTTAACACTTTCTATTTTTAACTTTAAGCAAGAAAAACATTAATCACATTATGTCTTCACTTTTAAAAACATAATCTATTGCCTTAGACAAGATAAAGTGTATGCTGCTGAATGTAGAATATAAAGCTGCTTTTCCTACTATGATTTATATTAGACTTTTGTGACCTTGAACTGCCATCCCCCACCCCTTCCATATTTTAAAAATAGAGTAATAGGACCATTATATAAGGTCTGTCCAGAAAAAGTCCAACCATTGTTAATATAACAAGAACCATTTCCAGGACATCGATGTAACCTGGCAACCAAAGAGAGTGGACTGGAATGCACGTGCACGAACAATGATGACTTCACTGTACTGGTCGGTAGGGGTGGTAGATACCATTGAGTAAGCAGGTGTACTGTGTCATCATTGAATTCAAAACGACTAAGTAAGTAGAGCAATGAATCTGCATCAAATTTTGCATTAAGCTTGAACATTCCTCACAGAAACTATTTGGATGATTCAGAAGGCTGCAACTATGGGCAACTGGTGATTGGCAGCTTCATCACAACAACACACCCGCTTATACATCACATCTCATACAGAATTTTTTTGCAAAACATTAAATCACCCAATTAACTCAGCTCCACTATAGCCCACATTTAGCACCCTGGGACTTCTGGCTTTTCCCAAAACTAAAATCACCTTTGAAAGGGAAAAGATTTCAGACCATTGATGAGATTCAGGAAAATACTGTGAGGCAGCCAATGGTGATTGGGAGAACTATGTGAGGTCCCAAGGTGTCTACTTAGAAGGGGACAGAGGTGTCACTGTCCTATGTACAATATTTCTTGTATCTTATATCTTCTTCAATAAATGTCTCTATTTTTCATATCACATGGCTGGAAACCTTCTGGACAGACCCCATAAACACTTCTCCTTAACAATGACCATACGTGCCAGTTTTAAGACCAGCTTGAATATACCTTTAAGGTATTTTGTGGTATTCAGTGATAAACACAGAAATAAACTTCAATATAAAATGATCAAATTCTTCCAATATGCAGTTTTTAGAGAAACCCACAACAAATCATTGATATAGCCAAGTTTGTTGAAGTTAATGGTGTTAATCCATGTCTTCTAATCAACAAAAGACATGTAACAGAGAAAATGCACCTGTCCTAGAAGTCAACATGCCCAGTTGGAGCCCGCATTCCACCGCTGGCCACCTGGGTGTGCATCGTAGCCCTTTGCCTTCACCTCCCACAGGGAAAAATAAATAGGCAAAACCAACGGTCCCTAAAATGGTTTCCAACTCTAAAAGTTCATGATTCTTTGCATTTACTTTCTTCTCACTTTCAACTCTACAATTTCCGCAGATGGGGGGCAGGGAATGAATGAAATGTGAAATGACAGTGTCTCTCTAATATCTTGGAATCTTTTAAAAGACAAATTCAGTGACACAGCCTAGTATATCAGAATCTAGCTATTCTTTTACTATGGGCTACTGAGTACAGCAGGAGTTCAGAGAAAGGAGATAACAACAAAAGCTGGGGTCATTTTCGCGGCTCTTCAGAAACCATGTTCAAGGTGGCAATAAGGTGAAGCACAGTGAAACTTTGGGCTCTCAGAACGGCAAGGGTTCTCTGAGTCCCCTGATCCATGACCCATGAGGGAAGTGACTCTCAGAGCCGTGGGCTGACTCATTCAGAGCTTACAGCTGTTACTGGCGGAGCTAGAGCCCAGGTCTCTGTCTCTCCATTACCCTTTTTTTCCCCTGAAATTTCTTCCAAATGAAAAGTCAAATAATCTTAATTAAAAGTCCAATAATCTTTATGAAATTCTTGACCTAATTATGCAGGAGCATCTATGTCCTCATAATTAGTAACTAAGAAGAGTCAAAGAAAGAGGTGAACTATCTCATTGGAAAAAAATATTGAAAAACTCACACAGTGCACTATTCCAGTAATAAGCCTGAAAACTTAGTTATTCCTAATTCAATACCCTAGTCACTGGTTTTCTTCGTGGAAATGAGCGGAAAATCATCTTCATGTTCTGTTTTCTGTGTATTTCCCAGGGATGCAAAGATGAAGAAGTAGAAAATTAAATCAAGCAAGAAAGCACTCATATACCATTGAAGTTAATTAAATGAGTGGCTCTCTACCTGGCTGCACTTTGGAATCGCCACTTGAACCCAGCCACCATCTAAGATCTACAAAACAAGGATCCCAAGGTACTGGGCCTGGGAATTTGTAATTTTAAAACTTGAAAAATGATTCTTATGCATGCTCCAGATTAGGGATTATTGGGTTCTTTGTTGTTGTTGTTGTTGTTGTTGTTAAGATTTCTTCACATTCAAGATTCCCTGATTCTCTACAGCTAAGTAGACTTAGTGAGTGAGATTTACTGAGGTGTCAGGCCTGAGGGGAAACCAGTAGTGACCGAGAACCTCACCTGCCACAGAACCTACATGGCTTTGGAGCTCCCCTCACAACCACCCAGGGTGGTGAAGATACACTGAAAAGACCTTCTGAACAGAGCACTGTCTCAGGTATTTGTGCCTGCTGAGTTCTCAAAGAAATCATTCCTTCAGGACCTTTAGGGGAATAGAATAAAAGCGCATTTGAATGGATGAAAAGTGTAGTATCACCTGAAAGAACTAGCACATTATTTTAAGTGCTACAGTCTCCGAGATTAGAGCTTCTGATTCACCCATTACTTTCTAGCCTGAGGAAGAAGGACATTAGGAAGGGGGAGGCCAGGGGTCTGGGTGATGAAGAGAAACTTACAAAAAAGTGGTGTAACATAGAGGAAAGATATGGGTCTCAGGATTAGATAGCCTGAAGATTGAATCCCAAATCTGCATTCTGTTTTTTCCCAGAGGATAACTGAGCAAGTCACTAAAACCATACGATTCTCAGCTTCCTCATCTAAAGAATGTTGAAACTAGTACTGTTTCCTATTGTGATGAATGTGAAGTAATTACACATACAACATCTGCAGTATTCACGCAAACAGCTATTCAATAAATGGCAGCCATTATTAACAGTACTGGCACTATCCAGTGAGGTATGACACTGGGAAAAGTCAAGAAACAGAATGCATGACAGCAATGTGGAAGTACCAGCTAGAGGCAGAAAATTCCCAAAGAAGGCAGACAGGCACTTTGTCAATCAAATTCACGGTTTAACCCAAGCCTAAATAAAAGAATATTCTTAACATCATACAGCAGAGATTACCTCTTACTCTCTCACCCTCCCCTCCCTTTCCCTCTCTCCTTCTGTATTACTCTTTTTCTCTTGCTCTCTGTCCACATACACACATACACTTTCCAATAAAGAAATAAATAATGCCACCTTTATAGCAGAACAGCAACACTAATGTAGCTGGCAGAAAAGCAAAGCCTTCTGCTGCCAGCATCACCAAACAGGATGTACTCAGAGTGCATGACAGCAGGATCCCCAAACAATGCTATTTTACAAGCCAAATTTGGGGGTGACTACAAACCAGTCAAAGCAAAAGAAATGTACCATAAAGAAAGAAAACACAGCTTTGAGCAGGGGAAAAAAAAAAAACAGTGGGAAATGTCCATAACACTCTGCAGCCAGTCTGGCATGTAACAGTCAGAAAGAGGGAGGTTTTTTTTTGTTCCAAAGTAATCAACACTCTTTGTGGGGAAGAAGGCAGGACTCCAAGATCCACAAGCCCTCTGCATAACCATTGTGTCCGTAAATCAAAAACAAGGTGAGCAGCATGGAAAGGACTTCTGACCACACACCCACTGTCAGCCACAGCCAAACATCTTCTGATATGAAGGAGAATACTTTGCAGCACTTAAATTTATCTAGCACTATTATCATGTACCAAAATCTGCAAGCAAAATGATCTGTGGCCAGGTGTCACCCTAGAGAAAACTTGACCGTGAATAAAGTTTGTTTTGAAAGCGTTCTGCCACCATTTTTACATCTATATAAAATGTAAGAATAAGCTTTATTTGTATATCCATTATATGTAAGATGTTCAAATGAGTGTATTAAGCTACAAATATGATTAAGCCTTGGACATTGTCCCCAATACATCCACAGCACCCAAACAGATAGTGACAGTACTATGTGAGAAATACCTAGAGAGTGAGAATGAAGAGGAAAGAAAGGAGCTTAATCTGCCGAGAAATCCATCAGGCATCATAGGGGCAGAGACGTGAGAGGTGGGCATTGAAGGATCAATACGTATTTATGGCTGACAGAATTCCACAAGCAGTACGAGCAGAAGTGGCGTAGTGAGGGGTGTGTTTGGGGGATTGACCACGTTCTGTGGGATTTAGTGCAGAAGAATGGCTCACCATGAGGCAAGAAAAGTAGTCTGGAGGGAGATTCCCAAACCCCCAAATACCACAGGTGCCCACTGGCATTGTCTGCTCTTCCATTGTCTCCTAACTGTGGGGGACCCAGATCCTGCTGTGGCACCGCACCCAGGTCTTTATCTTAACCCTTCCCACTCCAAAGAGCTCTCTCTGAACTCTCAGGGAATTAATCTCTATAGCATTAGAAAAGTTAAAAATCCACTTTCTCTGGTGGGTTTTTGCATTTTAGAAAATGATTTTTATTGACCCAAATAGAAAAAAAAATGGGATGGGAAAATTTGCAGGCAGAGAATCTTTCTGACGTTCTTAGCTTGCTCTTTGGTATCACTCCACATTTCCTCCACTTACTCACTTTCCAAAGTAGAAGAGCAAGGCCCCACCTCCGATCTTTGAGTTATCTCCGTTAGAAGCCACATCAACTCTTACAGGAATTCAAGGGATTTCCATCTTGTTCCGGCTACATATTCACAACAGATGAAGCTCAGCTGTGGAACACACCTCCTAGTGCAGTTTATATTATGGACTGAAACACAGACAGGATCACCCTGAGAGTTGGTGAGCTTACTGAGGTGCTACATATAACTCCATCCAATATTCTCTCACATTAGAAAGCACATTTTGAGGAAAGGAAACCTAGGATTGTTATAAGTGAATTACACAAATTCACTCTAACTTGTAGAAGAAGAAAATTGTCAGCAAATGCTACTTCACTGCCAGTATCACATCACATGGGACGTACACTCGTAAATGATCCTACACTTGAGTGTGACACATGACCAAGCTGAAGAATCATGGGCTGAGTGTTGAACTGAGAGATGGAAACAGATATTTCTCAGTAACATACTTTGTGTCAATAATTCATATGTGGTTTTTCAAAGTATCCCATTCACTCTTAGTAAATACATATATTACAGATGATTTGATCTGACTCATTGTTTCACTGCAGATATGTCACAGAGTCCTACTAAACTAAACCAGTAACCTTCTAGGCTCTTACAGAATCATCTTCCGCTCAGAAATACACTGTTTTGGGGTTTTCAACACCAACAAGTATTACTCTATGTTAATAAGGAAAAATACTATACATTTGATTTTTGTCATATAAGCTAAGATTTCATGGAATGCTGTAGTTAAAATGTTTTTTAAAATGCAAATTAATATTTGTATTATCCTCTTTGAACAAAACTACAAAGGGAATCTCAGATGCTACCTCATTTCCTACATTAGTCAGCTTGCTGTAACACAGACAATCCAAAGTCTCTGTGGCTTGCAACAGCAAACCTTTTCTTCCCATTCACCTGTCTGCACCTGCAGATGGATGGGGCTGCTGCAGCTCTGCCCAACTCTGCTCCACACATTTTTCCATTCAATGACCTCAGGTAAAGATGTGGCTCCTCCTCTCATGCCCAGGACAGAGGCTAAGAACAAGAAGCAATCATGTCTGAAGCTTCCGCTCATATGCAGCATGTGTCTTACTGGCTGATATTCCGTTGGTCAGAAAAAGTCACATAAACTAGCCCAACATCAATGGAGCAGGAAAATACACTCTGGCCATGACAGGAGAGGGAAATAAATATAAAAAAAAACAATAATACAAACTATCACAGATTACGTTCTGTGGATATTCACTTTTCTTTCTCACTCAAAACTAACCACCTCCAAGAATTATGCTCAGACAGTCTCATCCTGTCATGACATCAGGTGAAGATCTTACAACTGTCTCTAAATCAAGTACAAAATAACCCACAAACACCCGTGTGAAATGTTGGAACAGGAACAGAATAACCACAGTAAGCATCCCCATTCATAAAAAGGAAGAATGGCACGTACTTGGCAATCACTGGTGCACGGCAGCTTTGAAACTCTGTGGGAAGAGCATGATGGAGCCTTCCATCCTAGAGCAGGGAATGTTCCTCAAGTAGCTTCACATCTGTGCTCAGCAGGTAGCTCCCCAGCCCATCATTCTCTGTGGCTTTTGATGTCATCCCCCAGAATATCTTTTCTTCTTTCATTATCCCTGTTAGGCGCACCTCACAAGGACACTGAAGATTACACCATCCAAAAGAACAAGCAGCTTTCTTTTTTTAAATATTTTATTTATTTATTTTGAGAGGGGGGAAGGGAGGGAGAAAGAGAGAGAGAGAAACATCAGTGTGTGGTTGTCTCTCACGTGGACCCCACTGGGGACCCAGCCCACAATCCAGGCATGTACCCTGACTGGGAATCAAACGTGCGATGCTTTGGTTCACAGCCTGCGCTCAATCCACTCAGCTACGCCAGCCAGGGCACAAGCAGTTTTCTCAGCCTGCTTCTTGCCCGAAGAAGTTGGGGCACAGATAGTTACAAAAAGTCACAATCTCTTTTAATTAAGATTACAGTGCTTTCAGAGGTATAACTCTTACAAAGATTCTGTTAGATATGTATCTATTTGATATCACTTCCCTGAGCCAGTAACCCCCACCACAGTTTTCGGTGGACATATGTTTCCCCTCTAGACTCCATTAGGGGTGCTGTGGGCTCACCCAGCTATCACAGCCACGCCATTAGAAACTGGAGCCACTCCCATGATTCTATTTCAGCCCACATTGTAATCATTGGTTTTGGGTCAAACATCTCTTGATTTTATCTTTTATCCATTGAAGATTAAAAATAATCCCGTATTTCAACTCTGAAACCCGAGATTTTGAGGCAATTTTTCTCCTGTATCTTTTCCTGCAAATAAGCCAGTTATTTTCTAAATTTGTCTTATTTTAAAATATCTTGTCAAATGCAGCTAATAAAAACTAACTTGCTTTAATAATATCCTATTTAAATTCCTTTCCAGCCAAAGCCATAAGTTTATCCGGAACTCTATCTGCCTCCCAAGTTATTGCCACTGCAGAAAAACTATATTACATTAATCACTGCTCTTTTCAGTTTGCTTCATAGTTTTCTCACCACCTACAGCCTTATCTTGAGGCAATTGCCACCTATTTTTATTTTCATACAAAAGCACCACATGCCTCATATCAATTTTTATATTAGTCAGCTTGCTGCACAAAAAGCAACCCCAAAACTCCAATGGCTAATAAGAACAAACACATTTCTTATCCACGTGATATGTCAGCAAGCACCACTTTGTTACAGAATGGACCCGTGGGGGGGCCCAGATACTGTTACCAAAAACAGCCCCCTCCCCTGGGGTCCCTCTGTCCTAGGTTCATATTTGCCTGCCACCCTTAGAAATTGTGGCTCTCAATGCCAGAGTTTGGTGAAAAGGAAAGGAACTATTTATTCAAAAGTTATACAGGTTTAGAGTAATGGTGGAATGTCACCGTTAAAATCCCAAAGTCCCTTGAAACACCCACAATACACACAGTCCTTCTTCCCCCCTTGCCCAACCAGGCCAATCAGGGGTACCGCATCTCAGGAAAAAGAAATAGAAGTCCATAGCTCGTCTAGATTCCTGGCTCCTCCCAGTAATCCATGCTCAGCTGGCAGCCCCCGGCACCATCAGGTGTGTCACCAGGATCTCCAGTTCTTAATCCAAACCCACGTGGCACCTTCTCATGGCCCAGCAGCGAGAGTCCTTTCACCTCATTTCTCCCTGCATGGTCTCACATTGTCCCCCTTAGTCCGGCATTGTCCCTTTCTCCTCGCAGTGGCCCGCCTTTAGTTTAAATCCCAGCCTGGAACCTCCTCTGTAACCTCATTTCTGACTCCTCCCAAGCTACACCTGCCAGCACTTCCGAGTTTTTTGCCTTTCTTGGCTGCCATGGTCAGTCCAGGCAGGCAGGCCCCATGGGGTGGAGCGAACCAACTCCAAGTTCTCAGGTAGGTGCTGTAACCAGGGGAAACTGCCTCCCAGTTACATCATGGGTCAAAGTCACTCCCATCTCTCTAGCTAGACTTGTTAATATGCAAAATAACTGTTTCTGCATATCAGGTATGAAGCTATCCTGCTGCTACTGATATACAAAATACCTCTCAACGGCCCTGCTCCATATGTCCAATCCCCTAACCAGGCCTATTATCCTATATTGCTAGACACCCCAAGTTCTGGACCCCATTACAAATCCCCTCTTGGGGGGCATACTGCACCCTGTTACAACTTGGTTATGAATACTTGGTCTGCTCCATATATCTTCACATGCAGAGAACCAGGCTACAGGGGCAGCCACAGGGCATAACAAGTGCATTCTTGTGACAGAAAGGAAGAGCAATAGGCATTAAATCACATTTAAGGCCTTTGCCTGAAAGTGGTATAGTTACTTCTCACATTTCACTGACCAAGTTTAGCATGATAAAGTGGGAAATATTTTCCTCCTATTGGGAAGAAGGTGGAGTAAATATTTTCAAATAATAATACAATCTACTACATGCCTTACTGAAAAACCATAATTATATAAAACATCAGAGTTGGTGATACGATTGATCGAGAAAATGTGTTGTGGGGATAGAAAAAGTAAATTTTCCTCCAAACTTTCTAAGTTTTTCTGGCTGGACTAATAATCCAATTCGCATGAGACAGAGTAACAGGAGAAAAAGACTAAATTTACTAAGTATGTAACATGGGACCTCCATAGAATATGAGACTCCAGGAAGCATGGGGCTGTTGTGGCTCATATGTCATTCTGGACAGAGAGATGGAGGCAGGGATCAGGGGTTTGAAAGAAAAAGTAGGCAATTCACAGGCAGATGAGAAAAAGCAAACATGTGGTAAACAAACTCTCCATGGGCAAGCCAGAAACAATGCGACACAGACGGGAGCCCAGCAAATAGGCTCTGCTAGAAGTCTCCCCGTCTGCCATACTTAATTCGTACATGCTGAGGTGGATATGCTGAGATTCCCTTCCTGAAGCAGGTTTTTCTATCAGAATGCGTTTAGGGAGGTAAAGGGTGAGCATTAAAAGTTCTTTCTGAGTCTTTTGTTTAAAATAAACAGCCTAAAATAATCAATATCCCAAAAGGTATAATTTGGGGTGGCAAATTCTAATCCCTCCCAGAGTGCAATGACAAGGAATTTTTATGAGCTCAATTATTTATTCATTAACTTGAGAGAAAGACAGAGAGAGGCTACTGAACTCTAAGGCTTTGTGCTGAAAACATCACACAAAGATATAATACAAATGTGATCAATAAGTCAAAAGTAAAAACATGAGAGGAAAAATATAAAGTATTTAATTTTGTACTTTGTCTATTTACGAGAATAAAAAGTTTATGAAAATGAAGTGCATTTTAGGGATGTACACAGTACACAGACAAACTGAATATGTTGAATCCCTCCAGTTTACATTTAGTGCAGTCAAGGACTTTGCATCACAATCAACAGAAGCATTAGGAGGGGGAAAGATCTCTCCAGCATTGTGGGGTGCTTCTGATTATTCCTACACTATTCACAAACCTTAGTAAATGCAGCATTTCCATTTCAAGAGTTCTGACCAGTAAAGGTTTCAGAAAGATAACAAAGTGAACAGTGCCCTCTAGTGGTAAATCGAAGCTTTTGCTTTGTAAACACAACAGAAATTTCATTTTCCTCATTTTGATCCTTGATCTGGATTCTGAAAAAAAGATAGAATTTAGAAATATATAAATAACACTCTAAAGCTCCATTTCCCTGTGACTTACACTTGCTTATTGATATTGAGAAATATCAAACAATTTAGTTCTCCTCACATAAAAATAAAATATATATTTAGTCTGTTACTGTCTTATCCTTAAATATTCACAAACATACAACCAATTTATTCTTAAAAAGAAATAAATATTTCACCCAGGAAATGGAGCTTGAATAATCTTTAATTTAGGGTTATTTTTAATTGATTACAGTCCAGTGTAATCAACAAGAATAAATATCTAACAAGTTTCTAACTCCTGATATTTCCAAAATGATTACACATTTTATTAATCAAGGTTACAGTCACCTCATTTTACCAGTGTCAATGAAACCCTGATGCTACGTGTTAATTAAGAATCTCCATGGCAATGAAAATGGGTATCTTAAATGCTGCTGCTGCTGCTGCTGCTATTTACAGATATATGTGAGTTCCAAGTGCCCTCTGGTGGACAAAATGCAGTTGATGAAAAAGCTGTCTCAGTTCTATTCCAGCTCAGTCCTCTCCTTCTTTGGTCTTATGCAAACTAAAATTCCATTAAAAAGTCATAGAAGCTCTCCCTGGCTGGCGTAGCTCAGTGGATTGAGCACAGGCTGTGAACCAAAGTGTTGCAGGTTCAATTCCCAGTCAGGGCACATGCCTGGGTTGCAGGCCCCGGCCCCTAGCAACTGCACATTGATGTTTCTCTCTCTCTCTTTCTCCCTCCCTTCCCTCTCTAAAAATAAATAAATAAAATCTTTAAAAAAAAAAGTCATAGAAGCTCAACCCATGCAGAGATATAGTATCAGGTCTTATATCTTAATATAAGAACAAAAGTATTAATGCTTTCTTCTATCTGTGTGAATAACTTTCAAATACCATGCATTTCTTGAATACTCAAATCTCATTTCAAATATGATTGCCTCTGTGAGAAATTAGAAACTATTAGAAAACAACTCATAGATAATATTTTAAAACTCAATTTTCTTTTCAGCACTTAGAAATGTATTTCTTTTTTTTTTTTCACTTAACAAACATAGAATCCAACTTTACACAGGTTTTTCACCCCCCTGGGGAGATGTAGTTCTGCTAAAGTGCTCTCTAAGCAAAAAGGTAATGTATCCACTGTGTAGTTGAAAACCTTAACAGTTGCAGTTACCAACTCAAGTTTTATGACTGAACATAACAATATAGTCTTGGAGAAAGGGGGGAGTTGCCTGTCTCTTTGGTGTCCAGGAGTTAGAAAGTGCTCAGGTATTGGACAGAGTTATCATTAATCCTCTTGGTCAGACATCCATTTGCAAAACTGGGATCTTGTTGTTTTATGAAGCCTAGCCTACATTGCTTTTTTAAAAGTTTTCCCTGCTCCTATGGTCTCTCTAAGCTATTAAAGCTCTAAATTTATATCTTGTTTTTTAGAAATATCTGTCATTTAAAAAAACACAAAATGAAGGTGTTCCCTGAACTAAGAAGCAAAGCATCTTTTGTCTACAACTGCCTTTCTCTTGAGAATTATATGTTTTAACAAAACATGAGTTCATAGCCTAGCTCCTACTAATCAAAAAGAAATATATTTGCAGAAGTGGAAATTAGATTGAACTTCTTCCATCAGTGCTTAACAATTTCATTTAGCTACTAAAATATTAATAAAAATAATCTAAAAATATGATTACTGTTGTAGATGTTGCTTTTCTGCAATAAAAGTGTTATGGGATAAACTGTTTTTATCAAAAACTCATATGTTGAAGTCCTAAACCCCAGTACTGCAGAATGCAACTCTATTTAGAAATAGCATCTTTAACTGAGTTGAAATGAGCTCATTAGGGTGGGTCCCAATCCCATAGGACTGGTGTCCTTATAAGAAGAGGAGGTTAGGACACAGGCTCACACAGGGGGAAGACCATGTGAAGACACAAGAGGAAGACATCCATCTACAAGCCAGGGAGAGAGGTCTTAGAAGAAAGCCATCCTGCTGATAACTGACCTCAAACTTCTACCATCCAGAGTTAGAGAAAATAAATTTAAGCCACCCAGTCTTCGCTACTTTGCATGGTGGCCCCAGTAAACTAATACAAAAAGTGAGGATGGTATAATTCCTGTGGCTTTATAATGTCAGGACAAGGATGCTAGAGATGTTTCTCTCAGCCTTTGCCTCAAGCCGTTTGCCTAGTGCTGATAGCCAGCCAATACAGCTCCAAGCTTCCTGTCTACATTTCAGACAAGAAAACAGAGAAGAAAGTACTCTTCTTTTTATCAAAAACTGAAACATACAAGTTTCATATTTTTTACATGAAGTCTTTTGTTGCATTATCAGAAAACTCAAAGAGGCTCATACTCAGAATGTACTGGCTCAAGAATTCAAGAATCGAGAGGTAGTGACAACTTCAGGCACAGCGGGACTCACAGATCAAATGGTATTATCTGGGGTGAGATTCTTCACCTCATAATCTTTCTTCCACTATATTGCCTTTGCTCTCCTGCTCCTCCGGGTTATTGCTTGAAATTCCAGGATTTTGCTAGTCTCACGTTCTTTCAAGATCTACTCTAGCAAGAAAGAGTTCCTGTCTCCTAGCTTTCCTGGGTAAGAACACATATATTCTTCTCTTTTAGTACACTCTCCTGGCATAGTTCTGTAACATTCTTCTTGATACTCCCGTCTTAGGCCAAACGCTTAACAATGCTGAGGATCATCAACACTGGAAGGAGTAAAGGACTCCTCCTTGTTAAGCACTTACTCCATGCCAGGCGCTGTTCACGATCTCCTGGCATCATCACACAGCCTAATGCAACAAGAATGCTTATCCTACTTCAAAAATATTGTTGAGTATTTACACATTTTTAAAAAATAACTAATCATACATAAGCCAAGGAAATTGGAACAGATCAGCCAGTCAGATGGAAAACAGCCAGGAACTCCCGACATTTCTTTGGCTCTAGAATCTCCATCCTCTTCACCAGTTCACTCCACTGGATTCCTATCGTTCTTCACACAGCACAGGCAGCTCCAGCTCTCTTTCTCAACTCCAAAAACCTCCCCTCTCTCTTCCGCTCACAGGTTCTAATAATTTCTGGTTACTAGAGTTACGTCTATCAACTATTCTTCAATGCATGAAAGGCTAGTTCAGAAGAAGCAAGTGTCCCCCTCTCCCCAACAACTCTAACTTTAGGAAAGAAAGACTTTCCATTATCCTGGCAACGAGAATCATGTGAATGCTACATAATCACTCAACCCAAGTCTTTTATAAACTTATTCATGTTCTTAAACTTTATGATTTTATATTATGCAGTTTTATTTCCCTGGAAGATTATTTAAGAGTCAGTCCTTAAAATACGCTGACAAGGTAAAACACTTGACAATAGACATGTTATACCAACAGACAAGGATCCAAATGAGAGCCCCATTTTACATTTTGCCTTTACGTTCTCACCAAAGATCTATTTTCAGTGCAGAGGTCTGATGGAGTCAGTGTGGTACCTTTCTGCTTCAGTCAGAAGCATGCTGGCATTATTAGCAGCCAGCAGAGCAGGGTGCTGAGTGCAATTACAAAGTGTGCCGAAAGATATAAACCCCATCTCTTTAGAGATCAGAAGTCAGCGGGATATACAACCATATTTGATGGGTGTTTTTCCCAAGGCCACATCAGCTAGGAGGCACAATTTGGAAATAAGATATTAAAATATAATTTAGCCTCATCTGAAGATTTGAGAGTGTTCATTCCCCTTCTATGCCCCACTTCAACTTCACTCTTAAGGAGATGGTCCCTTGCTCTGACATCTTTAGTAAACTTGTCACCCCAATATTATATGCACCCCATGGCATCATAATTTTCATTAGTGAAAATATATCCCCCACTAGGCTGGACACTCCATACGGGCAGGGCCTACATTTTATTCGTGGCTATATGAGCAGTGACCAGCTTAGGTGCCTGGCAGATGGTGCTCAGTAAATGTTTGTGCTTTGAAGAGTGGCATGCTCCCAAAGACAGGGTCCCTCTTCAAAGCACAGTGTCCTCTGGGAGCTCCTCTTCCTTGGCCACTGGGATGGCACCAAGTAAGTTCCAAAAGTCTCTCCACTTCAGGGGACAGAGGCCCCTGCCACCCCACGAAGGCTGAAGTTCATGGAGTCTGCAGGAAAGTTTCCAGAAGCTTCCATGCCAGTCTCTTCAGCAAGAAATTTGATCCCAGGCTCTGAGGCTCAATGGCTCAGATGGCTGATCCAGAAGCAGCCTTCCCAGGGAGCTAAGCTCTCATTAGCTGCTCTGGGATTGTGTCTACTTTTTATTTGGTTTTACTTTCCCACCCTGGCAACCCGTCAAACCAGAGCAGGGGCTCCTGGTCTCCTTCCCTCCCCTCCCCCACACAGGGGTTGTAGCACACTGCACACAGTGTAGCACACTGTCTGTCTATCAGAAACACCCCCTCCCCTCCATGTGGTCGCTCACCTCCCTCGTTAGTCCCACTGGCAGAGTTCCGTCCAAGGCTCATATTTTACTCTGAATGATTCACTGCAAACAAGTAGGCATGGACAGTACACTGATCATGCAAGAAACGTATTCATTGTAGCAGAGTATCCTGGAAACTGGATGTTAGGAGTGGGGAACTTCTTAGAATGCTGTACAGTGTTTCTGAGATTCTAAACTCCTTCAGGGCAAAGACTGAATTGTTCACTATCCTAGTGCCTGGCACAATGTCTGTATTGCGGCTTGAATCCTCAAGGCTGGCTCTGACATCTTTCACCTGTATAGACACCCTTCCTCCTGTACAAAGTTAATTCCACTGCAATCGGTATTTCTACATGAAGTCCCCCCAAGACAACTAGGAGCAGGGGTGCTGATCCTGCCCCAGTAACACCAGGTCTGCTCAGCTTCTCTCACACCCTGTGTTAAGCTATAACAGAGATTCACTGATCGCTCTAGAAACACAGAGGAATGTGCTTCAATGGCATGGGTGGCTTAGAGAAATTCAGGCAACCACAATAGTTTAATGAAAAATAAACTCTTGGGTAGAAGGGTTAGGGTGAGGGGGCTGTGGGCAGAGGGCCCAAGATGGAAGACCAAAGGAACCTCTGTGCTGATGTCATAAAGCAAGGTCGTGAAGACAATATGCATCCTAAGAATTGGGTTTAGCCCTGGCTGGTGTGGCTCAGTGATCTGAGTGCCAGGCTGAGAAGCAAAGGGTCGCCAGTTCAATTCCCAGTCAGAGCACATGCGTAGGTTACAGGCCAGGTCCCCGGTAGGAGGTGCACAGAGGCAACCACACAGTAATGTTTCTTGCCCTCTATTTCTCTCTCCCTTCCTCTCTCTCTAAAAATAAATAAAATCTTTTTTTAAAAAAGAATTGGGTTCATGCATGGAAAGAAAATAGAAGCTTGCATATTCAAGAGGAAGTGACTCCAAAGTACAAAAGTCAAATGTATGCAACAAGAGTACAAGAATTAAGTGAAGGAGGGCACATAAACACATAGGTAGCAGTGCTTGCGGCTTTAAAATTTGCTCTCTTAGTTAAAGTCCTATGACGAGCGAAAATGCAAGTATCTCTCTGGTAAATGAAAACAATGAAGCAGGGAGAACTGTGTTTCACTACAGCAAAATCAACTTGTGAAATAAATTTCAAAAGCTTCACGCTGGGTGTACTTCCAACAGGAGATGGTCTTGATGCCAAAAGATCAGAGACACTGGAGGGTGAAGGAGGAATTTCAGGTTGTCGAAGGTAGCAGAGCAAGTATTTATTCATATACTCAATTGATATTTATTATGTATCTGTCATGCAGGCATATGCTGGGTAGGTAATGCATAGAAAAAATAATATATAATCTCTCTCTTTCTCAATGCACTTACTGTCTGGAGTGGGTAGGAGAAAGCCAGATACACTCTAATTATTACGCAGTGTAATAAATACCACAGTAGATAGTAGAAAACTCACAGAACACTATAGGGTAGTGATTTTCAACCAGTGTGTCACAGGCGGCACACTGCTATGTCACAAGAATTTTAAAACATGTAATACCTATTTAGTCAGGGGCCTGACCTCTTTTCCTTTAGATTGTCAAATTAAAAGATGACAGCAGCCAACACAATAGCTGTCCAGTGTGAATGAATCAAAATTATACCTACTATTTTTCAGACTGGTAAAAAACATTTTTTGGAGTGCTACAGAATTTCAGTAATCATTTTATGTGTGCCATGAGAGGAAAAAAGACTGAAAATCACTGCTGTAGGGCTATAGGAGGGGAGCACCTGGTACAGTCTTGGAGGTTCAGAAAGCAACCCCCAAATGCAGTACTAGCTGGGCTGAGACAGAAAAAGAAGTATAGGGGTTAACTGGGTAAACGTGGGAAAATGTGGTCTAAACAGTAAGAATAGAACGTGTGGTCTGACGACAAGTACCTACTGTGTTTGCAAAATGAATGGATGTTTGGATGGAAAACTATAAATTATGGGGAAGGGAATGCATAAGATTAAAAAAAAGGAGTAAGCAGAGGTCAGAAGATAAAGGTTTTCAAAAGCCATAAATTTTGCTTCGTCATGAAAACAGTGAGGAGCCACAGAGAACTGTTGAGCAACTATGTATACAATTTCTTCTGCTCCTTTTCAGAAATATGCTAGAGCTTTGCACTGCTCAGAAATGAAGTGCCCACTTTAGCAGATGAATGAAATTGTCCCCCACCACTCAAAATCTCGACATGCTTTCTGCCCCCAGTTATCACCCCACGTCATTTGATAAAATTGTGTCTGCAGTGCATCCTCTCACCTGTCCACATCTCTCATCGTCTTCAAGTAATCTGATGAGCAACATTGCTGTGGTAACTTTATTGGGATACTGCACAGTAAATTACATTCTAACAACAGAAAGTCAACACAGATTTACAGCAGAATAGTATTGACTGTATGTTTCTTCCAGTAAAAAACACTAGAAAAGTCTGTGGATCAGTAAGGGAGAACACCACCCTGATAGAAACTTAGTAATGGCTCAAAATAAAAAATTAGGGCAGGGCTTATGGAGAGTTTGAGGGTCTTGGCTGGGCAGTTTTAAGATGGGTCTTGCAAATGAGGAACTGGTTGAGACTGGGGGTAGATTTGTTTTATTATTATTAAAATAGCTTTAGATTGGCAGACACAGTGAGGCAATAGTCTTGATGCAAGTCTTCATAAGCAAGCTCTTAGTCCTGACAGGTAAGTTGCTTCATTGACTTACCTTGCTTTTTCTTTGGTTGATTTTCTTTCTTTCATAACCAGACATTTTGTAAAGAAAACAGCAAAGTTATTTTTACCTGGCCCCAACACTGATTAACACAAAGGCAAGAAACAATGTTTACTCCTAGTGCTGTTCAATATGGAGACAAAGAACACTGTGGATGTCAGTTCTCAGTAGCCACATAATTTCTTTTGAACATGTTGACATTTAACCAGTAAAATCCACACTAATAAATAGTCAGAGGGACAGCTATACAAATTAATAGAACAGCCTTCCTGTCATTATTAACTAATGTGAATAATTAAGAATTGAATATAGGTAAAACATAAGAAGTATATATAAGAGAATAGCAGAAAATTCATATATTTTAGTAGAGTCCAATATATTACAAACACTTGGCTCGACACAAGATTATAATGAGGGTTAAATGAGAAAAGATAGATAGATACTATGATTATTCTTTTTAAAAACATTTCATTTATTTATTTTTAGAGAGAGGGGAAGGGAAGAAGAAAGAGAGGGAGAGAAACATCAATGCGTGGTTGCCTCTCGCAACACCCACCAGGGACCTGGCCCGCAACCCAGGCATGTGCCCTGACTGGGAACGCAACTGGCAACCCTTTGGTTCACAGGCCAGTGCTCAGTCCACTGAGCTATACCAGCCAGGGCTCCAACAGCAGATTTCACACTGCACTGTAAGTGCCTCCAAACTTGCCTCTCTTCTTCTTAGTCCATGATCTGCCCCAAACTAAGAACTGTGTCTTCTTTTACTCAGCTATTTCTATTGAATATAGCTGGAGGGTTTAAGCCTCCTACATGAAAGGATACCAACTGGAATGGGTTCGAGTGAATCTTCATATTGCAGTAAATAAGTTTTACATGTGAGTATTTTACACGTTGAACTTTTCATAATTATTTATGTAAAAGGTTTTATGTAACTTTGTAAATTATCACGAACCAAATGAAAAAGTATTGACTCTTGAGAAAACTAAGTGTACTCCTTATGTAGATTCTGAACCTGCAGGGCTCTCTGTCAGCACAGCAGTCAGATCTCACTAGGGACACCTCAGATATTCTGGCTCCCGAAGCAAAGGAAATGACAACAGTCCATCTGGAGGATAAAGCTCTCAAACTGCAGGAAGTATTATCAGTGCTAAGCAACCGATACATTGACGGTACAAATAAAGATCGAGCATTGAGGACTACAATTCAGACTCAAGTAAAGGACAACCACTTAATAGAATCGCCCAGACAATAATCATAAAAGAGATCATGTAACTCTTTCAATGATATTTTAGAGAATTTAATCCATTACATATAGCCAGACGAGCACTTTCAAGTCTATGAATTATATATGAAATACTTTTAAATGATACAAACCTGTATCTGTAATTATAAGACAACCCACATTTTAATGTGCAGGGATGTTAGGTTTTGCCTCTAAAAGCTCTGTAAAGTCTAGTGGGGACGAGCACTTTACAGCAAGAGGGTCCACCAGCCCTCACCACCCCCGGCCCCACGCAGCTCTGGGCACCAGGGCCTCTCATCTGCAGGTTCAGTGTTGTCTAGTGCACCAACAAGACAAAAGCATGGAAAGAAGTAACGTCTTGAAACAGGAAGGAGTCTGAGTCTCACTCCCTTCTCTGTAGCCTTGTGCCCCATCCGTTGCTAATCTTCCACCTCAGATTCTGAGAAGCCGTCCAGTTTCCTGCTGAAATAAGAGCCCTTCCGAGAATCTCAGCCCACTTCCAGGAGTCCTTACAAGGCTTTGAGAGCACCCGATCTTCAGGGTTCACAGCCTGCCCAGTGTTATCCCAAGTGCCCACTGCAAAGGGAAGGTTCGATGCCCTTGCTGTGTCCTTGAACAACAGAGACAGCAGGCTCTTACAAAGACACTAATCCCATCCGATCAGGGCCTTACCCTTCCGACCTTACTTGACCCTGATTACCTCCTTACAGTCCTTGTCTCCAAATCCAGTCCATTTCAAGTTAAAACTTCAATATATGAATTGAGGGGGAGCGGGCATAACACTAATCTGAATCTAAATAAAGCCTAACTTCTCCAAATTCATTCCAAAATAATAATAAAAATAGCATTTTCACCAAATTATCTTCAATTTTCAGGATAATATTATTGCTATGAAGCATAGTACATTGACGGCTTGAGGTGTAAAACATCCTAACCAAAGCCACACAGCTACAAACTAACAGAGGTGGAATTCAAATCCCTGTCTGTGGGAATTTAAAGTTCAGGCGAGACCTGTCCACTGCACCCTGTTAGGTGGAAATTATAATTCCAATCACTGATCAACTTTCAGTCCCAGTCTCTTCTTCACCTGCTTGCACTGCAGAGATTATTAAGGTTTGCATTACAGACACACCTGAGTTTTGACAATTATGGAGCTGACAGTGAGTCAATCAAAATATATTTATTCAACCTACCATCAGACACTGCGTAGCACCCTAGATTATTACTTACATATCTACAAATGCCTGACAAGATAAATGTAAAGCTAACAGGTTCAGACGGTACTTGGGTTCCTATAATCAAATTTTGTAGCATTCTGCCTCTTTGATTCATGCTCTTATTTAAAATTCTGCATTGCTGTTTGTAATATACCAGCTTTTAAACTGTCATTACATCCATCTTTCTCTGCCTTCGTGTTCCCAGCACAACATCCAATCCTCGTTTAACTCAACAAATACTTATTGACCCTCTACTACACATCAGGAGTATTTCTAGGGACATGGGATATATCAAAGAACCAAACAGGCAAATACCCCTGCCTATATGTTATATATACGTACAGGGTCTGGCACTAATAATGGCCCTTTTTTATTACAAAATCTTTTATTACAAAATCATAAGCATGTAATTCTGTAACACAACAATATCACACTCAAGCAGACCATATGACATTTTAGGCAAAATGTTCAAATTGCTGTTCATTTCATGTGAGATATTCACCTACCCTACCAAGCACACCCATGCAAGCCTTCATGGACCTCCATATATGCAGGGTCTGCCAGACCCTGTATATATACATGATAAAGAGGCAGAAACTGGTGGCCATACTAAATAAGTAAAATATATAATGTGTAGAGATTATGACACAGACTATAGAAAAAGAAAAGGCAGGTCAAGGAAAGGGAGATCAGATGGGTGAGAGGAGAGGGTCAACGTGAACCTCTTTGAAAAGGGGACATTGAAACAAAGATATAAGGACATGACATATCTGAGGGAAGCTCACTCCAGACCAAGGAAACAACAGGTGCAAAGGCCTTGAGGTGACAGCATGTCTGAGGAGCAGAAAAAGGGCAAGCACAGCAGATGCCGTGTGAGCAGGATAAGGTCAGAAAGTTCACAGAGCACCAGATAATGAAGGGCCCACAGGCCATAGAAAGGGCTTCTGTTTTTACACTGAGTAAGGGGGAAGAATCCCTGCAGAACTCTGAAAAGAGATCAGACTCCAGCTGGAAAGGATCGTCCTAGCTGCCATATAAAGAACAGACTGCAGGGGAGCAAGGAGAGAGGCAGGACTCGGTTAAGAAGCTATTGCCATTATCAAGGTAAGAAAGGTTTGATGGCCGGGACCAAACAGGGGTGGGACAGTAATAGGGAGAAGTGGTTAGATTCTGGACATATTTTGAAAATCACAAAAGCCTCATCTACTCACCCAGTTCTGCTGGTTTCTGAGACAAAATACAAGAAATGCACCAACAGGCTTAGCCCTCAATGCAGGAAATGCAGGTGCCTGAAATAATATCTCATGTGCTAAGTATCAATACTTATTCTCTGCCAGTCACACTAAGAGCACCTCTTGCAAGATAGAAAACTAAACATTAAATGACCAGTTAGTAAGCAGAAGTTTGGGGATTTGAACCCAGAATGTCAAGCAATGAACCCCTCACACATGAATGCTCCTCAACAGCCTTGCTGCTAAGCCACACTTTATAGACTCGGGATCTGGTGACTCAGGGACAAATGGCCGGCACTATGCGCCAGGGCTGCATTGGGTAACCTGTGAGGTGCAGCAGTCCCTGACTCACCACAGAGGCAGAAAACCTCTACTGAAGCAGTGACAACCAATGAACAAGATCCAGAAATGAATGCATCTCTGGATACAAGCTGATTCCATGCTGGGATGACAGCTAACTGGAAAAATGGCAGTTTTACACTTTACCTCATGTTCTTAAACAGTGCATGGCACATGATTTAACACTTTCTTAATAATTAGAGACAACACTATGAACCTTCACTAGAACCCTGGGCTCCTGGAAGCGGAGCTCCTTATGCCATTTGGCTTTGGGGGAGGTTTTGGTAAGTTTGTTTTTTAAAAGAGCATACTGAAGTTTGAAATGTAAAAAGGAGATTACATGGCTGGCAGAACATGTGGTGTGTTTTCACAGCTTAGCCTCAGAAGAGACAAAGGAAACTGATTCAAACGGCAGCTGGGCCTTTGGAATTGCATCTCTTGCTCTGAGGAGGAGGGCATGGAGATAGAAGAGAAGGGGCTGGCAGAGGGGCTGCTACCCCGTGACTGGCCATGTGTGAGGTTAGAAAGCAGAAGCGAGGGCCCTCCCCTGCTCCAAGACAGGACTGTGTGCCTATAGGTTCCCAAGCTTTCCTTTAATAAACACCCCAAGTGCACTATGACGGATGACAGGAGGTGCACAATGCAGGTGATAGCATTGGGAACGTCTTGCTGGAGGGAAAGCAGTAGACCCATGTCTCAGTGGAGAATGAACTGGAGTGGATTCAACACAGACTGTGCAATTACTTTGTGTTTGGGTTGGACAGCCTGGGAGAACAGGGGAATACCACTACTTAAACTCTAGGGGTTTAATTCCCTCTTAAAATAACTTTCAAATCTTCCCACCAACCTCTTATTTTGTATCAGGAATCATATTTTTAAATGGATTTTTAATCCAATCATGGTGCGTTTCACTGCTATAATAGAATTCTGAGATGGCTCCCAAGATTCCCCACCCGCCCATGCGTACAAACTTTCCTACCTATGATTCAATCCAACACTAATCTAGGAGCTGCTCTGAAGACGTATGTAGATACAATAAAGGTCCCAAATAAGTTGATCTTAAGACAGGGAAGTTATCTTCAGTGAGCCTTCAGTGGGCCCAGTCTAAGCAGGTGAGCCCTAAAAAGGACTGGTCTCCTCCTGGTGAGATTAAAGCTGTGAGGGGTGGGGTTCAGTGCGAGCAAGATTCTTCATTGCTCACTTTGAAGATGGAGGGGACCAGGTAGCAAGGAATATGGGTGGATCTGAAAGCAGTCTCCAGCCAACAGCCAGTCAAGAAATGGGTACATCACTCCTTTACCGTAAGGCTCTGAAGGCTTCCTAAAACCTGAATTCTTCTCTAGGGCCTCCAGAAAGTACCAACCTGGTGGACACCTTGATTTCAACCTGTGATACCCAGAGCACAAAATACACTGTGCCACACCAACCTCTGACCTGCAGAACTGTGAATTAATAAAGGGCTATTGCTTTAAATTGCTGAACTTATGATAAATTACTTGGTAATAGAAATTAACATAATTGCTAAAAGGACATTTGAAAAAATAAATCACTAGTAGAACTATCTATTTAAATAAGATGTGATTAATTTTTTGGAAAAATACTTCCTTCACCTGGATATTTTCCTTCATTTTTATCATATGTCAGAAGTCTATATTTTGCATTTCAGAATTCCTTAAAGCAAGCTAATCAGAAGAGATAACTTGCATAGGAAATCAGGTCAAAATCAACTGGCAAAGGAAGCAATTCTAAAAATTATTTTAGTAAATGTGTTACAATTTAACCAATATAAAAACATTTGTGAATAAATTACTTTACCTCTCAGTAGTTTATTTCCTGTTTATTTAAACTATTGAGACCCATTTTCCTTCCTAATGAAAACAGTTTATATGATTTAAACTTTAAGAAGTAAGTATTAAATTATATTATCAGCAATCTTTATATTTTTACCTACAATCCATTCATATACCCACTCAGAAGTGAGCTATTTTTAAAGGGCTCTTTGGAACTCAAAGGCAAAAGGCAGTATAAAAATATAACTTAGCTTATAAGCATCATAGCTTATAGAGGTAAAGGAAATTACAGTGTCTGATTAGAGAACTTTAGAATCAAGGAGTGTCTAAAATTATAAACATTACAAATATAATATGTTGGCTTTTTATAGAGATACTGAAAAATTACTTTTATATTCTCAAGCTTTTATTTATTTTAAATGATATATTTTATTGATTATGCTATTACAGTTGTCCCATTTCCCCCCTTTATTCCCCTCTGCCCTGCACAGCCCCTCCCACCCACATCCCCCCCCGCCCTGTCCCTGCTTTAGTTCATGTCCATGGGTCACACATATAAGTTCTTTGGTTTCTACATTTCCCATACTATTTTTAACCTCCCCCTGTCTATTTTCTACCTACCATTTATGCTACTTATTCTCTGTACCTTTTCCCCCTCTCTCCCCCACCCACTCCCCTGCTGATAACTCTTCATGTGATCTCCATTTCTGTGGTTCTCTTTCTGTTCTAGTTATTTGCTTAGTTTGTTTTTGTTTTAGGTATGGTTGTTAATAACTGTGAGATTGTTGTCATTTTACTGTTCATATTTTTTATCTTTTTTTCTTAGATAAATCCCTTTAACATTTCACATAATAAAGGCTTGGTAATGATGAACTCCTTTAACTTGACCTTATCTGACAAGCACTTTATCTGCCCTTCTATTCTAAATGAAAGCTTTGCTGGATAGAGTAATCTTGGGTGTAGGTTCTTGCCTTTCATGACTTGGAGTACTTCTTTCCAGCCCCTTTTTGCCTGCAAGTTTTCTTTTGAGAAATCATCTGATAGTCTTATGGGAACTCTTTTGTAGGTAACTGTCTCCTTCTCTCTTGTTGCTTTTAAGATTCTCTCCTTATCTTTAATCTTGGTTAATGTAATTATGATATGCCTTGGTGTGTTCCTCCTTGGGTCCAACTTCTTTGGGACTCTCTGAGCTTCCTGGACTTCTTGGAAGTCTGTTTCCTTTGCCAGCTTGGGAAAGTTCTCCTTCATTATTTGTTCAAATAAGTTTTCAATTTCTTGCTCTTTCTCTTTTCCTTCTGGTACCCCTATGATTCAGATGTTGGAATGTTTAAAGATGTCCTGGAGGTTCCTAAGCCTCTCCTCAATTTTTTGAATTCTTGTTTCTTCATTCTGTTCTGTTTGGTTGTTTCTTTCTTCCTTCTGGTCCACACCGTTGATCTGAGTTCCAGTTTCCTTCCCATCACTGTTGGATCCCTGTGCATGGCCTTCATTTTTTCATCTAATTTGCAACCAAATTAAACCAATTCTGTGAGCATCCTGATCACTAGTCCTTTGAATTGTGCATCTGATGGGTTGGCTATCTCTTCATCACTCAGTTGTATTTGTTCTGGAGCTTTGATCTGTTCTTCCATTTTTAGGCCATTTTTTTTGTCTTGACACACCTAAGTCATGAAAGGTTAAGCGCTTAAGGCAGGTTCTGCTGAAAGGACTGATGTGCAGGTAGAAATGCTGGAGTAACTCATCCCAGTGTTAAAAGTCTACCTGCATCAACACAACTGAGGTTCCTTAGAAGAAAGTATGGGCTCAGTGGAAGGGATGGATCAGAGCTTTTTCCTTTCCAAGTTTTCCACCTGCTGCATTCCTTCCCTCCAGTGCATCGGTGTGCACTGACCTATTCTCAAGCTTTTAAATTAAAGTGATTACTGATAGGGATTTTAAAATGCTAAAAAAATCTTCTATTTTAATATTTAATAAAAATATTATTTTTTAGAAACAATTTTTTAAGATTTTATTTATTAAAAGACATGTATAGTAAAAGAACAGCAAACTCACAATTATTAACAATCACACCTAAAACAAAACCAAAAGAAACTAAGTAAACAACTAGAACAGGAACAGAACCACAGAAATGGAGGGCATATGGAGGGCACATGGAGGGCTAGCAGCAGGGGGGTGGGAGGAGGAGAGTGGGGAAAAGGTACAGAGAATAAGTAGCATAGAATGTAGGTTGAAAATAGATAGGGGGAGGCAAGAATATTATGGGAAATGTAGAAGCTAAAGAACTCATAAGTATGACACATGGACATGAACTAAAGGGGGGAACGTGGGTGGGAGAGGGGGTACAGGAAGAGAAGGGGGGAAATGGGACAACTGTAATAGCATAATCAATAAAATACATTAAAAAATAAATAAAATTTTTAAAAAACCCTAAAAAAAAGATTTTATTTATTTATTGTTAGAGAGGGAAAGGAAGGAGGGAGGGAGAGAGAGAGAAAGAGAGAAACATCAATGTGTGGTTGCTGGGGGTCATGGCCTGCAACCCAGGCATGTGCCCTGACTGGGAATCAAACCTGTGACACTTTGGTTCGCAGCCTGCACTCAATCCACTGTGTTACGCCAGCCAGGGCTAATAAAATATTATTAAAATAATATTTATGTAGAATAAAATATAGTTGTCTCCTCCTCTTGTCTGTTGTTTTAAAGGCTGAGACGAAAACAGAAGTTTTCAGCTGAGGCCTCCAGCTGTGGGCAGAGGCCTGGCTTCTGTTGCTCAGAGAGAGAAACTTGAAAGGCAGAGTCCAGATTCTGGCATCATGACTCAACAAGTTTTCTGGCATTTGTTATAAGCTCATGAGGTTCCTCAGAATCTATCTCACCAGCAATGTGATGAGATGTGAAAGTAATTTTAATTGCCAGGGAGAACCCCAACCTGGCCAGGAACATCCTGTGGTTGCTTAACTTCTAAAACAATTCCCCGTCTCCCAGACACCTGCCAGCGAAGTGATTAGCTGAGGCGGCGGAGCCCTGGAGTGACCAGGAGGGACTCCTGACTGCATGTGACAGGCTATCACTTAAACAATAAAGGGGTACTTTTTTGGTTACTTAGCTGAAAAATCCACAGGTAGCACTGGCTGAGTCAAGCTGGATGAAGTGCACATACGCTGTTGCCAGAGCCCTGTCGCTCAGACTCTCCGCATGCAGCAGGCATGGTGGTGCCTGTACCCCAAGCCTTACAACCCACCAGCCTAACAGCTCCAGTTTTAAGAGAACATCTACTCTGAGAACTCTGAAGAGGAATTCTGCAGAAGGGTCTGAAAGCCCTGACTTAGGGCCACGCACGCATCTCTGTCACCGGGAGAAGAAATGGTGGGGTGGAGGGTATGACAAGCTAAGGTGTGCATTTATATCCCAAATGCATGGAATGTTTCCTTTACAGAGGTATTTTCTGTGATGAGGACACAGCGTGCTGGGAAACAAAATACACAGAGGCCTGTCTTTGTACCTCAGAAGGGGAATCCTCCCCAACTCGTTATGGGAAATAGTGCTGAAGCTGACAGATCTGTCAAACAGAGACTGAAAAACTCAGTCTGTCCCATGGAGGAGATCAACATATTTAGGAGGGCAGAGAGATCTTTGGCATGCCTGTCTAGCAGACATAGTATGTCTTACAGGAGAGCAACATCACTGTATTGATTTTCTTCTATGAAACAAGAAATTTTTATTGTGATTAAAGATGAGTGAAGACAAATTCCACAATGCCACATTTAAGAATATAAGGGACTGGATTAATTAGAAACACACACAAACCAAGGATTAAAATTAAGAGGCATGTAATCTGCATTCTCTCATCATCACAAAGAGAAGTCTGCCAAAATTAGCTGAGCATACTGCTGGGCACAGCACAAGTCCTTGTTCCCCAGAGGAGGCACCCTGACTCTCTACTATCTCAAAATGTAATCATGAGTTCGGGACATGGGGTATAAACAGAAAGGATTTCGGCACCAAACAGTGAACATAAACACAGCTAGGAACATCTGAGAAAGCCACCTGCCATCATGGCCTGATAACCTGCATATAGCAGGCGGCTGCTGCAGATGCGAACGTGGGTCGCGGCACAACTTCACACTTCCCTTCCAATACTAAGTCTGTCATTTAGCCTTCAACTGAAGGGACAGGAAGAACCACATTCAAATCTGACCCAGTGAAACAATTCTCACCCGAAGATGCTGAGCTTGGAACAGAATAGAGAAACTAGAGGGGTTGTCTCTCTTTGGAAAGTGTTGAAGTGTGGGCTTCCACCGTTGCTCTTGGTGTTGAACGTGGGACCGTGTGTAATGTGATTGGAACATTTCTAGAACTGTGAGCGTGAAATGGTTTGCAGTGGAGTCGGGTACTGTGGTATGATGGGCAGTCAAGGCAGGGCAAGGAGTGGGCAGTGGCAGCTATTGTTTTCGGCTGTCCCATCTCTCCCAGTGTGGGTTTTTGGCCCCATCCTCCTTCTCCTGCAAAGAGGGCCCAAGAGGCCTCACTATTTGTTTTCCTGCTGTCTGTATATACAGTGATTGAAGTATTCAGAGGCAGCAGTTGAGCCTCGGCTGCTGCAATAAAAAAAAATCACTCCCTGGAATTAACTGTAAAATGTATCATGTTACATCCTCCTCAGAACTTTCCAGAAACTTCCCATTAGAATTAAATCCAACCTTACAACCTATGAGAACCAGGTGATCTAACCCCTGCTCCTGTTTTCTCATCTTCTTCTTCATGACTTGTTGTACTACAGCCTTGTCAACACACTCCAGCCATACTGACCTTCTCTAGTTCCTATCAGATTCCAAGCCTTTCCTACTTCAAAGATGTTTTCTTTGCCTTCAATTCTCTTTGTGTGAGACTCTCTTCTCATGTTGATTTTGTTTCCTTTTTGACATGGGGGGGGGCAGGGAACATTTTAAAAATATAACTTCAAACTTACAGAATAGTTATAGAAATAGTAAAGTGAATTTCTGATACCAAATATCCAGATCCATCAATTGCCTCATTTTGCCTCCTTTGTTTTTCCATTCTCTCTAGTTATATTTCATATGTATATGCCATTTATTTAAACTATTTGAGCTTAAGTTGGAGACATTATAACCCTGACTCCTAAATACTCTTACATGTATTTCCTAAGAATGAGGACATTCCCTTTCAAAACAAAAATGAAATTTTTGAAATCAAGCAATTTAACATTAACACACTATTAACTAATCCACTCTCCATATTCAAATTTCACCAATTGTCTCAATAATGACCTTTATAGCATGTTTTTCAGTCCACCATCTCACATAATGTTTTGTTGTTATGTCTCTTTATTCTCCTTATACCTGTAAAGGTTCTCAGATTTTCTTATCTTTCTTACTCATCCATACATCACAAATTTGGGAAATATCTTTAAGAGCTATCAAATATAGTCATGAATATTTCTGACATCATGTGACTCCAAACTCCCAGAATTTTATTTCTTTCTTAAGACTATTTTTCATGGGAATTATTATGTAACCTGAAAAGCCAAGATCATCATAGCCCTCACTTACATAACAGCAAGATCTCAGGTCCCCTCTCCCCAGGAAGCATAGCATTTGCCCCTCCTTGCTGGTGCCGGTTCTCTTTCTTAAGTCTAGACTACAATTATCCTTTTATTCTCAGAGCACCTGGACTCCTGGTTCTGCTGCCAACAATTAGGTAACAACTGAATCACCTCAGAGCTGCTGCTGTGGCCATCTCTCCCGCACTGGCCTCTAACATAGCAGTTCTCAATTTGGCTGTACATTAGAATCACCTACAGTCCTTTAAAGACTGCTTGTGACCCTGGCTAGTGGTTCAATTGGTTGGAGCATCATCCTGTACACCAAAAAGTTGTGGGTTCCATGTCAGGTCAGGGCAAATACCTAGGTTGCAGGTTCAATTCCTGGCCACAGCATGTACAGGAGGCAACTGATCAGTGTTTCTCATGTGATGTTTCTCTCTCTTCTTCTCCCTTTCCTCCTTTCCTCCTTTCTCCCTCTCCCCCTCCCTCCCTTTCTCTCTTTCTAAAATCAATAAATATACCCTCAGGTAAAGATTTAAAAAAGAGATAGAGAATGCATGTGCCCCAGGCCACTTAAATCAGAGTTCTGAAAGAGAGATTTGAGTTACTACTTTCTCCTCCCCTTTATAAGCTTAAATACAGATTTGATTACATATTTTGCTGTGTATAATCCACACCCAAGTTTTTGTGCATATTATATGTGAGATTATTATACCCATGGTATGTAATCATTATGCCCATGTATAATGCGCATCTTTTTTTTCCCCTACAAAATTTGGGCAAAAAAGTGTGTATTGCACATGGCAAATTATGGTAATTTTCTTTGTCACAGCTCAAAACAGATTCTGCATCTGAACTTAAGATTGGAATGAGGGAAGGGAATTACAACATTCAAAACAAACAAACAACAACAACAAAAAGGCTCCCTTCTGTGGCAGCTGCGTAAACCCAGGCTTTCTGCATCTTCTCTCGGGGCTGCAGATGCCTCGTATGCAGCTCCCTGCCTACTTCCTTGTGAAGAAAACAACTCCTCACCACCACTGGATGTTCTCACAAGAATATCTAGAGTAGGCTCAAGAGGACACACAGAGAAAGTTCAGGTACTACAGAGGAAAAAGTCCATAACACTACTTCATTAACCAAAGTCTTCAGTATTTTGGTGTACAACAATCTTCTTTTCCCACCTCCATGTCTATAATTTAATCTGCAGATGAAGAGCATAAAGTCATATGCAAAATTAAGACAGGACATCCAAGGTCTTCACTTAAAAAAACTAATTAAAAAGTATAAATAACTCTGACAAATAAAATCATATAATATTTTATGTCAACTAAATTTTTAAAAGTTAAAATAAAAATATATTTAAATATGCACAAGGAAACTGATAAAAACAAAAATACCTCCCATTCCTTCCATTCATAACCTCAGTATATTATGTGGAGCTGCAGGCATTTACATTCTCTAACATAGTCTTGTTTGCCAGTTATCCCAGCTACATTATAAGGGTCTTGATTTTTTTCCCTCCACTTCTTACTTGTATCCTTCATGCCAAGTAGTACAGTATTATGAAAATAGTTAAGTGCCCAGTATATCTTCCCTCAAAGTTATCAGATAAATTGAAGGACTGAGGCCAAAGGCAAAAGGAAAGAACTACAAAATGTAGTTTGCAATGTGGCATTTTAAAATAACTGTTATCTTATTTTTTAACGTTGTTCTTGTATGTCTGTCTGTGTCTTCGTGAATGTGTCTTCAGCTACTCTACAAGCATCTGATGCCTAGGGGCTGCATCTAATGTTCCCTACTTTTATGTTCTTAGTTCCCAAGTTTTGACACAGCAGAGTTCCTTCAGTGAATTCTATTAAGTACAGGATTAATTAAAAATAAAACTCATATGCTAAAGAGCCAAATCAACAATTAAACTTCAATTAATGCAGAACAGAGTTAAATGTCAAATAATACATTTACACTGCTAAGCATTCATTTTTAGAGGCTTCACCTCATATAACAGATGGTCAGAAGGGTCCCAGGCTGAGGGAGGGAATGTAGCAAAGTAAGCGTTGGTAGTGGTAATGGTAGTGATCCTCATTTCCTATTATTATGTAAGGAAAATAACAAGAGTGCATGTAATATATATTTTTAAAAGTAACCTCCAGGCAATAAATTTAAGAAAAGGTAGATACAAATGTGGTCACCTCTGGGTCTTACTCTGAGTCCAGTACGGTTAAGGTCAACACTGAACAGCCAACTGTAAATAATAGGTACCTACTGCTTACTAATGTAACTCTTTTATTTAAGTAGTTGAAGAGCATGAAATCACATACATAAATTAAAATAGGACAACCAAAGTCTTTACTAGTTTTTAAAAGAAAACTAATTAGAAAATAGGAATAAATCTGACAAATGAAAATCATATAGCATTGTATGTCAACTATATTTAATTTTATGAAAATTTTAAAAGACTGATAAATTATACATTTAATTTTCTCTGTGCTTACTCCCCTCCCTGTTCCCATTAATAATCAAGTTAGCTATATTTTATCTACAAATACGTAAACTGAAAATGCCATTAAAAAGCAGTCAGTATTCTAAAACACCACAAGATGGGGGTGTTGCTCTATTTAAAATATCCTTTTTAAATAAAGCTGAATTTTCTCCAGGGACCTAAATTTGTGCTTTCTTAACCAAAATTTGAGATTTCCAAAATATTCTGTGCTTTCAAATAATGTTAGAATCAAAACCATTTACCTAGTGAATCTATAACAGTAACTTCCACTTTAAAATGTGTCACTGGAGTGTGGGTCATGTCTTTGTCTCTGCTAGCTGTATACCTGTGGTTTTTAAGTGGAGTCTGTAGTGTGTATCTGTATGTGTTTTGAACAAATGATGCTGGAACTACTAGAAATTCGTATGAAAAAAAATAATCTAGATACAAACCTTACACACTATATAAAAAATAACTTTAAAATGCTTTATATACTTACCTGTATTTTTCAGACCATAAGATGCACCTAGGTTTTAGAGTAGGAAAAAATTTTTTTGAAGCAAAAAACGTGGCAAAATACTTAATAATATAAATAACATAACATTTCACCAATGTACATGTAAACAGAACTCAACAGCAGCATTAACAACCCAAATTTATTCCTCCCAAATTTGGTGCGGGGGCATCTTATAGTCCAAAAAATAGAGTAAGTGTAAAATGCAAAGCTGTAACACTTCTAGAAGATAAAACAGTAGAAAGTTTAGGTGACCTTGGTTTTGGTGATAACTTTTTTAGATATAACGCCAAAAGTACAATCTATAAAAGAAAACACTGTTAAATTATGCTTAATACTAAGATTTAAAACTTCTACTCTGCAAAAGACACAATTAAGAGAATGAGCAGGGAGAAGCCATAGACTAGGAAAAAAATATTTGCAAAACTCACATCTGATTTTTAAAAAAGACTTACATCCATAATATACTAAGAACTCTTAAAACCTAACAATAAGAAAACGAGTAACCCAATCAAAAAGTGGAGAAAAGCTCTAAACACATACATCACCAAAGAAAATATCTACATGGCAGATAAGCAAATAAAAGATGCTCAGTATCAAATATCATTAGGGAATTGCAAACTAAAACAACAATGAGATCACTGCATACTTATTAGAATAGCTAAAATCCAAAATACTGACCACACCAAGTGCCAGTGAGGTATGGAGTAACATAATTCATGGCTAATGGAAATGCAAAATCGTGCAGCCACTTTGGAAAACAGTTCGGCAGTTTCTTACAAAACAAAACAGTCTTACTATATGATTCAGCAATTGCACTCCTAGATATTTACCTAAATGAGTTGAAAATTTCTGTCTACACAAAAACTGCTTTACAAATGTTTATAGCAGCCCCCAATTTAGAAGCAATCAAAATGCCCATCTTCAGTAGGAAAATGTGTATACTGTGGTACAGTTATACAATGCAATATTACCCAGTGATAAGAAGAAATGTTATTAAGCCATAAAAAGACATGGAGAAACATTTAAGTGCATTTTGTTAAGTAAAGGAAGCCAATCTGAAAAGGATACAATTCTAACATTACCACATTATAAAAAAAGGCAAAACTATATAGTCAAAAAATCAGTGGTTACCAAAGTTTCAGAGGAAGGAATGACGAATAGGTGGAATGCAGGATTTTTAGGGCCGTGAAACTATGTTGTGTGATACTGAAATGGCAGATACCTGACATTATACATTTGTCAAAACCTATAAAACGGTAAAGCACAAAGAGTGAACACTAATGTAAACTGTGCATCTTATTTAATGAAACTCTATCATTACTGTTTCACTGATTATAATAAATGATCCATACTAATTAATGCAAGATGTTAAAAATTGGATAAACTGCAAGGGTATGGAAGGAAAGGTGTATGGGAACTCCCTATACATTCTGCATATTTTTTTATAAATCTAATTATCAATCCTACTAATAACAAAAAAAGGTAATCATGTCACATTTTTATAATACTTTTAATTTTTTAAGATTTTTTTTTTAGAGAGAGACAAAGGGAAGGAGGGAGGGAGGGAGAGAAACATCAATGTGACAGAGAAATTCATTTATCTGTTGTTTCCCAGGGACCCAGCCTGCAACCCAGGCATGTGCCCTGATCCAGAATTAAACCATCAGCCTTTCAGATTGCAGGCCGGTGCTCATCCCACTGAGCCACACCAGCAGGGCTTTATAATAATTTTAAATGACTGTTACCAGAGTAGCTTGTGAAATTAATGAAAGCTCTATTATAATATTGTTAATTTCAAAGAAAATTCTGTTTAAGGTGCATACATTGGGGTAATTTAGTTACCCAAGGTTACTTATTTACTATACATGAAGAAATTTTACCAAAAGGTTTTTTCATTATCTGTAGGGTCCAAGATCCTATTGTTGGATGTGAAAAGTAATGGTGAACATGATCTTAATATTAAAGATGTAATTATGACCTTAAATTTCTTGACAGGGGTTATACCTTATTTATATGCATATACTTTTAAAATGTTTGTCAAGTAAATGATTTTTTTTTAAAAAAATGAATTTATATATTAGTTGTATAACGATTCTTCACTTAGTTCTTTCCATTGATTTGTCTATGTGGTAGTCATTATTTCTCCTCTTAGACACCATTGAGCAAAAAAGATAATTATAAGACTTATGTACAAAACAAATTCTTTCATTTACCTTGGCTAAAAATTTTTAAAGGAGTCAGATGCTATAAATTAGAAATCCAAAGAAAGGGAGATCAATTGTCATGGATGTTTTAAGAATATATGTCTCACAACAAACCATTATTTTTTTTGTTAAAAATGCTTTATTTACTATGGTAAAATACATGTAACTTAAAATTTTCCACAGTTAAGTGTGCCATGAAGTGATAATTATTACATCTATAATACTATGGAGCTGTCACAGCTACTCATATTTCCTAACTCTTTAATAATCCCAAATGGAAACCCAGTACACAGTAAGCAATACTCCACCCCTAACCTGAAACCTCTAATCTACTTTTTGTTTTTATGAATTTGCCTAGATATTTCATATACTTAGATTTTTATTATCTATGATAATGGCATGTAAAATTTATGGGGAGATGGAAAGAGTCAAACTCTTTCAATTTGGGAATTGTGCTCATGTAGCCTAACTCAGACCCAGGCTAAAGAGTGGTAGGTAATCCAGTTAGATCTGCGTACATGCAGTATTCAGTAGGTTTTACATTACATCTTGTTAATGAGAGGGGAAAAAGAGAAAGGTTTGGTGACTATTAACAAACAAGTTGTCATAAACAGGCTGATCAACACTTATTTGAGCCCCATCACAACTTTTTGGGTTTGCATCAAGGTCTGTCCTAAAAATGGTGCACACCAAAAACAAATTCCTGTAATGTTGAAAATTAATTGATATAATAAATTCAAAAACTCCTTTTTAAATTTGAGATTTTCTAGGAAACTATATTGTTAGAAAATGTATTGTGGAAAACTTGTTCACCTAAACTGTAATCTATGTTGACATAGGAAGTTAATTTCCCCTTAGTAATAATTAATTTATGACCTCACTGAGATGGCATGAATTAACTAAACAAATATAATTAAGATTATGTAGATTTTCTTAAAATTAGATAACTAAATGTCACTTCTAGTTATAAAAATTAACATTACAGATAAGAAGAAAATTATTACAACAAGTTTACAATACAAAATCTCAGTTGACCTAAATAGTTGGGTGTACTGATTGGAACACAGGCAAGTGGTCTTACTTGGAAATGTAGAGTTGAGATTAATAAAAATTTAGAGTAGTGACAGAAACTATGTCTGGAATAAGATCACTCAGGTATTCAGTGGCAAGGGGGAGGAGCTAGACAGAATTCTAATACCTTAATTTCAGTGAGAAGGGGCAGGAAGAGGAGTCTATGAAAGAAAATAAGAATGGACAGATCAGTGTTGCTGAAGCATTTATAAACTTCTACTGTAACTTCTTCCATCTCACTATAATCAATTCCTTTTGTCATGTCTCAAAATTGAAAAAGTAAAATGAGAATCCATGTGGTAGGCATACAGATGTTCTTACCTAGAAAAGTTACATGGTAATGGAGGGAAGTAGGGAGGGTTGGGTGGGTGGGCTGGAATGGGAGTAAAAGGGAGAAAACTGTACTTGAACAATGATTAAAATATAATTTTTTAAAAAGTTACATGGTATAAAGTTAATATATAATACCAAACTGAAAGTAAGCATGGTATCTGGCTTTTTCTTATAGCCTTTTTATATTGTCTCTTAACAGCTGCTTAACCTCAGACAAGTTAGTCTCTTCATGCCTCAGTTTCCTTTTCAGTAAAAAGGGATACTATTGTTACTGATACTACCTACATCATAGTACAATATTTTGATGAGGAATAACTTATATACTACTTGTACATCATTTAGAAAAGTAATTTCCACATCGCAAATAATATCCATTGTTATTGCAACATAGTAACTTTAAGTGAACAGGAAAGGAAAAGTTCAACCTGTTGACTGAAGTGCAGAAGCAATCACAAATCCCTGTGAAATTCAATACAAAAAAAAAGTCATTGAAATAGAGGCATATTGTCTGCCTCATTATATTTGTTGTCTAATTCTTTCTGGATTTGTCTTGATTTTTATTTTAGATTTCATGACTGGCTGTATTTTTTATGGCAAAATGTGATTCTTTGAAACTGGAGAAATTAAATAAAAGGCTTACATTCTGAAAAGCACTTACTTATTCTGAAAGCTAGAACCCTAAGGGTTAGAACAGTGCCTGAACAGTAAGCACTAAGTAGATATTTACTGCACAAATAAAAGCTTCTGAAAGTATTCCTATTGCTGTGTGGTAATTTGATCAGTGCTCTCCCTACACCCCTTCAACATGAAGGAATCATGGAGCCTCAGAGTTGGGAAGAGCATCTCACGCAACCACCGATGTGGTGAGTGAACCCTTTCTCTAACAACCTAGTGAATTGCCTGTCTAATGAGTCTTTTAGCTCCACCAGAGATGTAAAACTCCATACTTCTGGAGGAACTCCATATATATTCTGGAGGAAATTTTATTTCATTTTATAAAATATCTGTATTGTACAGAGTAAAAATAAGGTAGCACTAAATACCTCAATGAAAACAAGTCATGGTGCTGTTTAAGTATACAATCAAATGCAGCCCCTTGTCTTCAGTTGCCAAGGAACCCTTATACTTTTCTGCAACAAAGATTTTTCTTTACATGCCTTATACAATAAAAGCTTTATCAAATGAGTCCTTTACAAAGGAGGAAATTTGTACATTTTCCCATTTGCATACATACTGACAATTTTCTGTTACTTGTGTCAATTGACACCAAACAAATCTACTCAGGGTCCTCCCCTGTAAATTTTGTGTGAGGATATGGAAATCAAACAGCAAAAGGCAGAGAACTGAGGCTCAGTCTCTAGCCAACAGCAAGGTTACTATGAAGGAAGATACTTTGTCAGACACACAAAAGATACTATGTATAAAGGGGAAAACAGAAGAGCTACTGGTTCTTAATAGCATTTATTCTCATAATTTCAGAATGGCATCAAATATCAAGCATCTCCATCATCTGTTGTCAAAATGCTACTAATGAAAAGGTAGATTCCTACTGCTACTGTTTTTTAGTGGTAAGGGAAACCACACAGCTGCTCTCAGTCAACTTGAAGTCATTTCAACATGATCATATTTTCAAAAATAGTTTTAAAAAACAAATCTGCCATCAGTTATCACTCATGTTTATGTTTTTTACACATTTTCCTCATTCAGAAACAGATAATGATTGTACAAATGTTTGCCACTAATCTATTCAATAGCCCTTCACTTATCCATCTCTCCTTTTCAGATTTGTTTCTTTACACTGTATCTTTTAATAAAATATTGATTTGTATACCTGGAAGGGATTTCAACCACAATTGATCTTTTATTGCCTTGATACGTTTACAACTTAGTGATATGCCCCCTTTCAGAGATGTCTTCAAATTGAGAATCTACAAACATCATATAATTGTAATATTTAAAAAAGGTGGCTGTGAATGAAAGGGTTAGTCCCCATATAATAAGAAAAAGCAGCTTAGAGCATTGAAAAAGTTGTGTCAGAACCCTATTGTATAAAATGGCTTAACACATTATAAATCTAAAGTTGCAAATTTCTACCTGTATAATCCCTCCTCCTAACCACAAATTCCTATTCTCTGTTATCTTACTCTCCCACTCTTCTCCTCATCTTTGATTCCCTTTCTCCTTTATTCTTCCTATTAATATAAAAACAAACATACCAGTTGGCAAGTATCATACATTATTTTATTTCACTCATTTAGCAATCTGTATTATTGTTCCCATTGTAGAGATACATTGAATCAGAGAGATTTAGAGATTCATCCAAGACCACACACTGCTGACTTTTGACACCAAGATAAATGGAGATGGCAGATGCTCTATTCTCATCTTACATCAACCATATAAAAAATAGACAATTTATACTTTTAAATGAAGCAAGTACAGTATAGCCATCCTCAGAACAGGAAACTAAACTTTTGGAGGACCATATATTGTGAGAAAATCATGTTCCGTATAATGAAGAGTGAAAACTGGAAGCAGAAGTCCAGATAGTGTAACTAACAAGGGCCTAGTGCAAGGATCCAGACACATACTACCACCTTCCAGGCTAGTCACAAGGGAAAACGAGGCCCGTCATCAAACAGGAGCAGAGCTTGAGGTAATCATAGGACAACATCCCTGGTAGCTGGTAACACGAGGAGGGATTCGGAGCATCCACCCTCAGAAAATACGCTACTCAATTGTCTGTCTGGCAGGATATAATGCCCATTCCTTATTCTCATTATCAATGGCTCCAACCAAAGGTTAGCCAGTGTTTCTTTAGTTCCCACCAAATCTTAGTTGATGTTTTCATACTTTCCACAACATATGCTGTATACGCAGAGATTATAGTCTTTCGGGCAATTTCAGCTGTAGAGTAAGGAATTCACACTTAAGAATGACCAAAAGTTGGAAAAGTACCACCTCCATAAAAGACTACAAACTCAGTAAAGATTAGGGAAGGGTAAATGATTCCCTGAGAATAAATCCATTATTTTTATTTCAGAAAGGGCTTTCAATAAAATGTGTGCCTTCTCCTACCATAGTATAAAGCTGTCAGTAGGAAGCAGCTAACTAGCTAGGGAGTCATTTCCAAAAACCCCCTCTATCAATGTAGGGCCAGGTGATTAGTTCTCATCATTAGAATGTGAACTGAAATATATATCACTTCTGAAAGAAGAAACTAAAAACATAGTGTATATTCTTCATTATTACTTTTCCTATTTGCTACCTGAATACAGAAGACTCTAAGCATCTAGCAAATGCAAAAATCAAAAGATGGAAGAAGTCTGGGCCAATGAATCACCACTTGAGCAAAAATTGTGCTCTGATCAAGTCCTATGTCATCAAAAGACTGCTGAAATACATTTATTACAAAACCCTAAAATTATGAGGCTTATCAGCTAAATTACCCAGATCAAGAGAGAAATCTGTACCTATCAATGGGTGTTGCTATGACCAAAATCTCAAATTTGTGGCATTAAATTTGTGATCAGGAAACAGACATCAGGAAAATTACTATCAGAGGCTAGAAAGATGGAATAGTAGTAAAAAGTTTTTAAAATATTGCCTCCAGTAACTTGGAAAGTAGACTAAATACCTGTGCGCTTACAGGTTTATAGCAGTTAGTTCCCAACTGAGGATGTCCTTCACAGAGGACATTTGGCAGTAACTGAACACAATAAAACATTATGAAAATTTATTATTTTTCAAGATCAACTCAACTGTTTATAATTCCACTCCTCATATCAGATTATACTATCTAATGTCACTCATACCCAAATCAATGAATCTTTTATTTGCACCCTTTCAGCATGTAACCCTTAATTCATTCTTCCTGAAGTCTCTTCCTCTCCACTGTACATTTTTTGAATGCAGATAATCTTACTCATGTATCCCATATAATGCCTTACTCATACAAAATGTACAATTAGTATTTGTTCAGTACACATTTGTTGAATGTATGCTGCAAAAACATTGATTCCATGGTCCTTAATCTCATAGTCCATTATTAAGAGCCACACATCACAAAAAGCACTCCACAATATAACAAGTCTTAGAGAATCTGAGACCTTAGAAACACTGGGCATTCTTTCACTCCCAGCTTCTAACTGCATGACATTAGTTACTGTGCAAACTTGACAGCTACCTTAAATAGGAAAAACAGATGAGAGGACATTTCTAAATAGTGTAGTTGGTCTCAACAGGAGTGTCCAACCTTTTGGCATCTCTGGGCCACATTGGAAGAAGAATTGTATTGGGTCACACATTAAATACATGGTAACACGTAATCACAAAAACATCTCATAATGTTTTAAGTAAATTTACAATTTTGTGTTGGGCTACATTCATAGCCATCCTGAGCTTCATGCAGCCCGCAGGCTGCAGGTTGGACACACCTGGGAGTTTAAGTGAAGGACTTTTAAGGAGGTTAGGGATTTAAACACAACACACTAAATTTTACTTGAGCAGCAACAAGGGTACCAAAAACAGAAACCACTTGTGGCTGTCCATAGGAAGGAATGATCAGAGTCAAGGACATATGTGATAAAGAAGGAGATAAAGAAGTAGATAATTACCTTTTTTTTTTTCATTTCAGACTGAAGTAGATAAACTTAAATTTGGCATTCAGTTAAAAATCATTTTAAATCTTTAGCCCATCTAGATGGCTCTGACATTAGGATGCTGATAGAAGAGATTGCTATAGGTGGGAAATGAAGAAATAATTTTAATTTCCTTTCTGAACTTAAACCCTGATACTCAATTGAAGATACAGATCTGGACATCTGAAGAAAGAGTGACTAGAGATAGATTTGGGATCATAAGCATGCAGGTAATGGAAATGGATACCCAGGAGCAGTAAAAACTAAAGAAAACAAAGAGAAGTTTTAAATGTATAGAGAAGCCAGCAAAGGGATGAATAAGCAAAATACATCATGTTGTATCCTTACATAATCCTTACCCCATTGTTAGCTGTTCTATGTGAGCTTACAAACAAACCAGATGGGGTTTTTTTCCAAGTGTTATTTTTCCACCTTGATTTTAAGATCCTGAGAGACAAGAACCAGTCTTCGCTTTTTTACATTTTCCTAAACCCACCACCAGTACAGTCTACACATATAGTAAAACTCAACAAATTCTTGATTCACTGATTTTTTGAAGGTTAAAATGATTTATTTAAAAATGCAACATTTAATGCAAATTCCTAACATTAAATAGAGAAGTATTTGAAACTATTTATGTATACGCAGGACTCTTTAGAATGATTCACTGAATTTAAAACAGGCAAAGAATTCCACTTCCCTCACCCATCTACTCCCAAAAGGCCCAAAAACTCTCATGAAAAGCAAGTTTCTAATTTTCTGCATCAACCCCTGCAGGTAAACCTACTCTTACAGAGTTCTTGGCTACTAAGAGTGTATTTTAAAGAAATATTTTCATGTACAGTTGGTTTTCTGAGAGATGTATCAAGGCTCATCAATGGAGAAACCTGGCAAGGGTGGTTAGAGAACATGTCTATGACTAATTATTTAGTGGAGAAATGGAAAGCCAAACAGAACCACTGGTGGCACAGTAAGAGAATAAGAATTGCACACTAAGAATTTTTTACTTTGCAGCAGATAAAGTACACAAGCATCTTCTGGCATCAGCCATTAAATGGTTCCAACTATGGATGAAACATTTAGTGTGGCACTAACTTCTTAACATCCCATAACTGAAAAAAGGAAAACAAAGGGGGATGACAGGGTCCATCTATGAGTGAGCAGCACATACTAGTCAGCCTGGGGCTAGGATGCTGAAACCACATCACTACTATTTTGGTACTAAATGAACCTCACTGCAAGCCACATATCCCTTAAATTTTTTTTCTTCTCTGACTACCTATTTGAAACTAACCTTTTTTCTCTTCCCCATATCTTGTTTGGGGGCTTGATTTGCTCCTTTTGATCTCTGTGGATCTGAGTATATACGTGCTCATGTGCCTTTGGTAACAATGTTTTCCAGTATCTTTTGTCCAGCAAGACTTTCATGTTAGTACTGTACTGTGCCAACTCTTTCAGAATGCCTCATGAACTAAAGAGAAATAATGTTTGCTGAACTTTTTCCCAGTGGTGGGTTTTAAATTGGGAAGTGAGAAAGGATCCTCATTGAGCAGAGCTAACCTGAAAGCAGATGATGCAAGTTCCAAATACTGTTAAGTTGTGCATAAACAGGGAAATAGAGACACTACATAGTTGTAAAAAGGAAGACTAATAATCTCATAAAAGGGTAAAGAAAAAGGCAGTTGCTGCCACAAATACACTGGAAAATAGTTAAGTACATTCAGTTAACTGTACCATGTGGTAGAGGTGGTGGCAAGGAATAAATGTTGAAGACTTGAAAAGGGTTAGCCTAGGTTGGATAATACAGGTTCTGGCACAAATAATGCCCCTATTTTTCATTACAAAATCTTTTATTACAAAATCATTAAGTATGTAATTCTGTAACATAACAATATTACACTCAAGCACACCATATGATTATTTTTTGTGAGATGTTCAAATTGCTGTCCATCTCTTGCAAGACATTCACATATCCTACCAACCACACTCAAGCAAGCCTTACTTCTACTGGACCCTATATAAGCGCAGGTTTTGGCATCAAACACCTGGGTTTAAATTCTTACCTGTAGCCAAGTGGATGATCTTCAGCAATTAAAGAGTGTGAGCTGAGCATTAGTATTTCCTCATAATTCACAATTTGAGGATTATATAAGTACACTGCTTAGGACATAATATAGTATTCAATAACTGGCAGCTTTTATAATTGTTTAAGGATAGAAAGGTCCAAAACAGAACTATTAGCTTACCAGTGTTGGCAGCTTCAGAAAAGAGCAAATAGCTACAAATCAAAGAAAGCAAAGTTTCTCACAGGCTAGAGAAGAGTCATAAGATTCACACTCAAGGCCACAAAACAGTGAACCTTTTACTAGATACTAAAGTTTAAAACCACACAGCTTAACAGTTATGTTAATTGAACCACTAGGTGGCAATGATATAGCTGAATTTCACAGACAAGGTTAATTTTAAAAGTGACCAAATCCAGACAAATTCCAAGAAGCTTTTTAGTATTTTCATTTTAGAAAAATGAAAAGTCAATTTACATATGATTAATTTATAGAAGATATAATTATCTGCTTCAATATCTACGTTAACTTCTGATGTTTCTTTCCCTCTGTGCACAGAGGCAATTCATGCAACACAAACAACTTTCAAATTCTCATAGACATGTCCTTAAAAAAACCTGGACATACCATGAAGATAACAGAAATTATGGGAAGTGAAAAATCTTTTTGAAATTTTAGAATTCTAAGAAGGCACTATAAAATGCAACGTATTTCAATGATAAAGTTAAAAAATGACTAATTCTACTTTTTAAAAATGTACTTAAAAAATTAGTGTGAAAACATTAAATATGGGCACACTTTGCTTTTAAATCATAAATTAAATTAATACTCACATAGGTAATGTTTTTTCATGTCTTGAATAAACATACTAAATTTCCTAAGCAAATTTATCAAAATTTTGATAAATTCTAGAATGTTTTACAAGTGTCAAAATAATAAATGATGAAATTCCTAAGAATCTGGCACTTTCCCTAATTATTTCTGCTCTCTTCATAAAACAGTTATAACCTATGGCTTATTAAAAATAATAAAAACTTTATTTTTTCTTTTCATATGTAATAAAAGGGGAATGTATGACAAGCTTTTTTTCAAATTTCATGTAATATTAAGTACACAGTAAAAAAAATAACTTTCAAATTCCCAAGATGTTCCCCCACATATAAGGTGGGAGCTCAAAAAACAATACCACATGTAACATTACAAAACCTGTACTATAATTAGTTGAATAAATAATAAACCTATACTGTTACCCAATCAAAAGAACCCAATTTCTTCCCTTTGTATAAATAAAGTTCCCCAAATTTTCAACTTCCAGTTTTCTACAAATGAATAGATTACAATCTTTTATATATCTGCTTTCCAATAGTTTTCTAAGTGAGCAATCACTTCCTATATTGTATTTACTTTCATTTCCAGAAAAAATCTCCCCCTAGTACCATCCAAAAATTTTTCTGTTATTCTTGGAATTCATAAATCATTGTCTCCTTATTATTGAACTTCATTTTGAATTATAGATCACCCTGAAATCTAACAATATAGATATTTCCTCATACTTGCAGCACATACAGATACACAAAATAACCATTTAAGAGGATTAGCACAAGAAAAGATTATTGTGACAGTGGTTAAAAATCAAAGAAAAGATTTTAGGAGAATGCTCAATTTTTGCTAGAAAATTTAGAGAATGCCACTGTTATGGAAGGGATAATTATAGATCTACAAAAGTGAAAACATGTATGTGTAAATTATATTCATACAGAACGAGCTTCAGATTATCTGCGTAAGTAAAAGGATAAGAGACACAGAAGGTGCAAAGCACAATCCTCAAACCACTTCAGACACATTTTTGTACCTGTATTTGATAGGACTGCCTGAGAATTCAGAACACACACAAAATAAAGCCATTATTGCAAAGAGGTTAAAAGTTATCTACACAGTCACCAAAACAAAAACAGTGAAATGTCATTATTGACTCGAGTTGGTCATCTTCTGTTTATTTCTGATGGTGGCTCGAAGTTTACGTATCACCAGTCTATCAGGCAGAATCATATCACCTTGTTGTTCTAGATAATCCAATAAATTTTCAGTCCATTGGAGAGCAGCTGCATGATTGATATGTTTCTCTGGAATCAGTTCTATTTCCTCCTCCTCATTTTCACTGGATTCGTCTGTCTGGCCCTGAGCTCTTCTGATGATTTCGCTGTCAGTTAATACTTCATACCCTGGTTCAGTGCTATCCACTTCAAACCATTTTTCAATGTTCTCAGTAGTCACATTTTCCAATCCTTTGGTGTGTTGTAAAATGGTGGCCACAGTAGCCAGTGAAATATCTTCTTCATCAAAGTCCAAGCTTTCTTTCTCCTCTATGGTAGGGAGAATCTTCTTCCATGCTCTGCTAATGGTAACAGGCTTCACTAAATTCCATGCCATTGCTACTTCATAAAGTGCATCTAGCAGAGTTAGCTTTTTCCAGAATGATTTCAAGTCATTACCTTCTTCCAAATTGTTCTGGAGAAGACCTGCACGATAGTTCCTCTTCATTGTTGCTATGACACCCTGGTCCGAGGGCTGAATCAATGAAGCCACATTAGGGGGTAAATATTTAGCAAATATTTGGCCATCATCTGACCTAAGGACATTTTCATTTGGATGTGTTGGTGAATTATCCAATAAGAGCACAGCCTTTTCCTGCAGGCCTTTTGATCTTAAGTGCTCTCGAACTTCTGGCACAAAGATCTTGTCAAACCACTGTCGGAAAATGGAAAGATCCATCCATGCACCTTTCTGGCTGAAATAAGAGACAGGCAAGTTTGAGGTGTCAGTTGACTTGAAGGAGCGAGGTTTCCTTGCTTTGCCCACAACACAAAGTTTAAGTTTGTGTAAACCTGTTGCATTGGCACAACACATGACAGTGACTCTTTCTTCAATTGACTTGTGCCCAGAGACAGTACATTTACCTTTGATCACTGAAGTCCTAGAAGGTAGGCATTTCCAAAAGAGTCCAGTTTCATCTGCATTGTAAATTTGTTCAGGCTGCAGATTCTCTCGTTCAATGAAGTCTCGAAAGTTGTTACAAAAATCTTCCACAGCTGTCTCATCACCATTTAATCTTTCATTTCTAATGTTAATTTCTCTAATGCTGTGCCGCTGCTTAAAACGAGTTAACCAACCGGCAGAGGGGTTAAAATCGCCATCCATTCCCAAAGCATAAAAGAAGAACTCTGCCCTTTTTGCACAAATGGGTCCGGATACAGGATTCCCTTTCGCCCTTTGCTGGTTGAACCATTCCAGCATTGCTCTGTCCAGTTCCTCATACATGGATGGCTTCATAGATTTCCTCTTAGCCAGAAGACTTGTGGAATCAGAACTGCTCGCATAAGTTATAATCTTTTCCTTATTTTTTCTTATATCCCGAACTGTTGTCTCACCAATTCCATAAATCACTGCCAGCTGTTTAGAAGAACCTCCATCTTCGAGTTTCTTTATTATATCAAGCTTATCTTTTATAGTCAACACCACTCGCTTCCGTTTCCCAGACATGGTGAGGTTCTGGGGTTCTCCCCACACTCGCACTGAAACAGCCCACAAAATTCTTCTATCCTCTGTCGCACAGATTCAGTTGAACACGCTGTTATACACTCAGTATGTCTGCCTTACCAGGAACCTGGTGGGCCTGAATCTGTCCCGGCTGGGCGTGGCTGGCAGAGAGACAACAGAGGAAAGTGAGAGGGAAGGAAGTTTGAGGGAACAGGCCTTTAACTTAGGTGGGCGGTAGGGGAGGCCCCGAGTCACCGCGGATAACCCGGATTATAAACATTTGTTTTATTCCCCCAGTGGTCGCGGGAAAGATTGTGATCGCAACGAGACTACAAACCTCCTTCACGCCCAGATACAGGGAGACACCCGTCTCTAACCCTTGCCACACCCCAAAGTTAAGGCATAGAGCGGAAGAGGCAGGGAGCCGGTACTGGGCTCCCTTCCCCAAGGGGACGGTTGTTTGATTCCTTCCCCGGCAGCCAGCCCTTTCCACCGCAAGCCCCACTTCCCCGCACTGGGCTTGGCCCGGACAGTCCTCCCGGTCCCTCAGAGCCCGCCCGGTCCCTCTCCCCACCTCAGATGGAACCAGGAGCCCGCACCACTCCTAGACTAACGCACAGCGACCGCTCCTCCCACAGCACACGCTCCCGGAAGAAGCCCCCTCCCGCAGCCTGGCCCCGCCCCTTGTCCCTCAGAGGAGGGACTTCCCCTCATCTCCGGAACATGCAAGGGCGTCGCCTGTCTGAAGTCCCAGGAGCTAAGGCGAAGGCGGAGGCAGAGGCGGAGGCGCTTTGAAAGGTGCGGGCGCGCGGGCGGCGCGGGCCAGCTTTGGGCGGAGACTGGCTGGGGCGCCGGCTCCAGTTGCTGAGGGTTTAAGGGAGGGGCTGAGGAAGCCGCGCCTCGCTGTAGGCCTGGATAAAAATTCCCGCGCTGTCTTCCCGGTGGGTGGAACAGCCTTGGGCGCAACCTCCGCGGGCGGGGCTGCGCTGCAGGGGGCGGGGTGCACAGTAGTTCCGTGTTGGGGAGCCAGGCGGGACTGTTACGCGGACTTGGAGCTGTGGTTTGGCGGGATTCTGGCCTTACCCTGCCCTTGTTTGTTTTGTGAGTGCGGAGCTGCTCTAAGGTCTAGGGGTTTGTGTCGTCCTGCGCTCGTCACCGAGAAGGGTGCTCCTAGGGTCCAGGTTCCCTAGCGACGGCGCTCCTCCCTCCTAGGGGCTGAGTAGCGGACAGGAGGCGTGCTGCTCCGGGTATCTGCGTCCCGCCCAAGAGCCAGGTTTGTAATTCTGAAAATAACTCAGGTGTTTACTCCCCAGTGAATCTGTTCCTCCTTCTGCCACTCATCCCTGCCGGATTTAGCGGATTACCTTCAGTATTATAGGTTTTATTGAATACTATAGCTGTCCGGGACGCAGGAACCGTTCTGAGAAATTGTGGAGTGTTGGACCGTGGTAATAAGTGGGCGGACATTGGCTGTCTTGTCTTTTTGTGTTTCTTCATATTTTCCTATTTCCTGTTCTGTCGCGTGCTGCTCGTTTTCCCAACCAATGGAAGAAACATGATCAATTTATTTACTATAGCCCTTAAGTGATGTATTGTGCTGACTCCGTTTGATGTCCGTAGCAATTTCATCAGATTGTGAACTCCTTGGGAGCAGAGACCCTGTTGATTTCTTCTAGTAATGCCACAGTTCGGGGTTCGAGTGCTGGCACATGGAATGCATGAAATAACTATTTCTTTGACTTATTAAAGTTTCCCTCTAAACTGTCATATATAAGCAAACATAAAGGAGGGATGATGTTTTACAAATAGGATTGTATCCCTCCTGATGGAATTTCAAGTAACGGCTAGGGTTTTACTGCGCTTCAGATCATAAAGTGTAAACTGCCACCAACATTGTTTATAGGTCAAGTAGGTGATTCCTAGAATGAATCTTATTTTGAGGGTTAATTAACCTCAAATATAGAAAAAAGGGTATTCTGATGAGAAATGCGGGCGGCATTAAAGTACCCTTTATTAGTTTTATAGTTAACTGGTAGAGAAAGAACACAAGCAATACGGATTATCGCTTTTGCATTCTTTGGCAGTCATTATAGCTATGTAGGTGCTTCTCACAGGATAACCAAGAAGCACAAAGGTGTCATAATATTGATCATCCTTATTCACTTATTTAATGTTTTATGTTTGGAGTCTGTTTTTTTTTTTTCTTCTTGTTACCTAAAGGTAAGATGTCATTTGAGAAGCTTCATTAAATTTTCACTTCAAGAAACTGAGTGTATACTCAACATTTATATAGATATTACGTCCATTTGCATGTATTCTTCTTTAATTCTAACAACCAAGAAATGTCTTTCCCATAACCTAGCTTTACCTTCTCATTTCTCTCAGGTCCAGTTCAGTCCCTTTTCCTTCTGTCATCATTCTTTCATCCCTCCCTCCCAGCTAACAAAGTAAAAGTATCCGCAATTTCAAAAATAAGAGCCAACCATATTCAAATTACCTTTTTCAGTAACAGAATTTTTGACATTATTGATCAAAATGGTAATTTTGAAATATGAGAGACCCTGAAAATTTGGCAGTTGGCCAAATAAAACTTGACTTATTTTAATTAAATAAAATGTACCTTCTCAAACATTCGACACTAAAATTTTCCAAAATACATTGTTTTCTCATTAGAAACTGCGTTATTTTGAATTTTTTGCTTTTTGACCTAATGAGAGATCCCTTAAAATTTGCAATCGGTATAATCAGTAAGATGGTAGAGGGAAGTCTGCAAATTTTCATCTCTCTAGTACATTCTTTTTCCTATTGGATAACTAATTTTCAGAAGTTTCTGGCCTAACACACCAGAATTCAGTTACATAATTAAAGAAGCATGTTTGTAAACTTTAAACTATTTTAATAATTAATTTCTGAAACTAAAATTTAGCATGGATGTGAAATAAAATAATGACCTTTAAAGGCATAATTTTTACTACCTTGTACAAATATAATATTGACAGCAGTCATTTGTGTAACACCGGACCGGGCATCAGGAGACCTGGTTTCTAATCCCTCCTGTCTCTCTCACAAGCTGTGTGATCTTGGGTAAGTCATTTAAACTCTGTGTCCTTGGTGTAGATTTTTATAACCAAAGATGATCATATCTTCCTTTTAGGATTATTGTCAGATATAAAATATTTATGAAAATGCACTGAAAATTTACTATATGAAAAGGGTTTTTTAATAGCTTAATTGTATAATCATTGGTATTTTTATACTGTAACATCTTAATTATTTTATCATTGATATAGAGTCATTTTTTGATACTACAAGTGTCTCTTCAAGCATGGTATAGTTCTGTAAGATAATCCTGAAAGATATATATGAAACCATTTTTGAGTACTAATAAAATATTTCACTTTAATATTCCTATTGCCCATGTTTGCTTTAGTGTATCTGCTGAAATCATATTTATTATTTGTTTTTGTAACTTGTTTTCATTATTTTCCTCATTCAGATTTATTAGAAAGCCTTACATTCTCAGTACAGTGTAAACCAGATACACAGTATGCAAATTTAACTATATGTGCTAAAAAATACTGCTTTATACTACATGGCTTCAAAGTATAAGATGCTAAGTTATTTGGTACTTAATAAAAAGAAAAAACAGCAATCTGCTTAAAACATGGAGGAGAAACTGGGTAGACATATTTTGAAGCAGTATGGTATACAAAAAAAAAAACACTTTGAGTAACATATTTTTAAAGGGTAACTTTGGCCACACATGGTTTTCTTCTTTGCTAATTTCAACATAAAACTTCTATAAGAAACAACCCAAGTGTAATTTCAAATAGCAAAATATTTGATCTATTCACTAGGATTTGTTAAATTGCTGTTACAGTGCTGAGTATAACTTGTAACAGTTATTGTTGAACTTCAGCTTACACTATAATTCTGGTGTATAATCTTAACAGCCATTGTTCTGATTTTATATGAGTTGTTACCATTATAGGAGTAGTCATATTACCTTATAAATATACCAGAATTTGTACAATCAAATGAGTGGTTATTCCCCTCACTCATTTTGAGAAGCTATAAACTTGGTTCAGTAATACCATTGCTTATAAATTCTTTTAATTACCTTCTGAATTTGCAGCACATTTAAAAAATATCTTTAATGGACGTTCATCTTTTCAAATTGGATTTACGCATATTTTGCCATGTATGATGCCCACCCATGTTTTTAGCCCAAACTTTCAGGAAAAAAATCGTTTTAATTTTTTAATTCAGTATTTTATTTACTTATATTTAAAAACAAAACCAATTATCGTATTCCAGGGTATTGTTTTGCATGTTGATATGATTATTGCTTTCTAGAGTTACACTTTTAACACATAAGCATAAATAAAAGAATTAAAAACATTTTGTATAGATACAGAATTAGCACTACCCATGTATATTGTGCATCCTTATTTTTCCCCCAAAAATTTGGGCAAAAAGCACGCGTTATACACGGCAAAATACAGTAATTCCTGAAAGCTACTTATGCAGTCTCTGATAACTGAGACAAGTGAATAAAGTCTGTATTTAAACAACTCTTTGGGATAAAAAATGAAGTGTTATTTTCATATATTTATGTATATTTTTGGTGTAATGGTTTATAGAAAGTCTCTAGGAATATTCTGTGCCATGGTGGAAATATTGGAATAATCAGCCTCATAAGGTGATTTCTTATAAGGAGATAGGCCTCAGTTAAATGCACAGGCTCTTATACATGTATTATGAAGTCAGTCTCATTATATTGTAATATTTCTAGTTTCCTTAGCAACCACAGAAGTATATGTGTTACTGTTTTTGTAATTATCTTGTCTCTTTATTCCTTTACTATATGCTTGTGATAATTTTAATGGAGTTCGTCCTTTTCTGATTCAGAAACTTAAAGCATTTATTTTCCTTTCCCAATACCATACCCTGCTTCACTATGAAACTTTTGATATTTTTTTACCCGATTACATTATTGATTTTTAGTAAGTTTTCTGTTGGATATTATATCTTAAACTTTGAGTGGTTTAAAGCCATTGCCATTTTACTAAATTATATAGAGACTGCAATCTTAGTGGATAGGTTATCTCTTACCTTTTGCACCACTATCTTTTTTATATCAATTATTACTTTGTAACTTCCTTAATATAAGTGGATTGATCCTTTATATTAGGATACATGTCATATCTCTATTCAGAATTCTTCTTTGCTTACAGGGTGAGTCATTCTGGTAATTCCACCTTACTTTTCTATACTGGTATCTTTTTTCTAGCATAAAGCCTTTTTTCACACTTGTTTTGGTCACACTTATTTACTAAACTTACTGTGTTCTTTCTCAGTGACAAAGTTTTGACTGTACCATTTTTATCTGCCTGAATCGCTTTTTTCTTTCATTATTTTGGTTCAGATATAACCAGTCCTTTAGAAGTCTATCAGATCATACCTGTTCAATAAAATCTTTACGTAAATACTTGCTGTTCTAATCTTTCTACATCTTCACACTTCTATCAGTTATTTTTATCATTCACTTGATACTAAATGAATACTCCCTTGCATTTTTCTTATATGTTTATGTGTTTTACTTTTACACATGGATAATAGTCTTCTAAAGAATAGAACCGTGATTTTTTTATGTATCTTTTTCAGCAAAACATATCATAATTTAGAATAGTTGTTCATATAATGCTTTTATAGATGTTCATCAAATTATTTGTTGAATAAATGTTCTGCCATCTTCACTCAGATATTTCATGTGATGTTACCTTTGAGAACCATTTTATATCAAGTAAATACAGTTTGTACTATAAATGCATTCATTGTTGTAATCTAGTTATCATTATTATATTCCTAATAACTTTATTTTGTAGAAGTTAAGTGAAAATGATACAAGTTAGAAGACATGAAACAAGAAAAAATTCTAAGACTCAAGAACATGAGCAGAAATCTCGAGTTGATTGGAGGCGGACTAAAAGAAGTATCTCACAGTTATTTAATAGTGATGAAGACCTTGATACTGATGAAGATCTTGATAGTGATGAAAATCTTGATAGTGATGAAGAGCTTGACAGTGATGAAAGTATTAACAGTGATGAAGCACTTGCTAGTAATAAGGCACTTGATAGTAATGAAAAGCCAGAAAATGAAAGAGAACTTAAATTAATTAAAGCTGAAAGTGAAGGAAACAGCTGTGAGCATCTCATTAACACTGGCAACAGTTCAACATATGAAGAAGAAAAGAACAAAACCAAACATAGTAGTATTGACTTACCAGATCATGAAAAGCACTCAAGTCAAGAGGATGATGATCTTAACAAACACACTGAACAAATAACAGAGGAGGATGTAGAAGAGGAACACATTAAGCGAGGGAAGAGAAAACGAATCTCCTCTGTGATGTCTGACAGTGATGAGAGTGACGACAGTGATATCCTAGTTAAAAAAGTAGGTGTTAAACGTCCACGTAGAGTGGTTGAAGATGAATGTTCTTCGGCAGAGATAGAAAATCAACCTGAAAAAACATCAGCTGCAAGAAAACGAGAACAACTCCAGAAACTGAAAGAACTCTCAAAACAAAGATCTCGTCAGAGACGCAATAGTAGTAGAGATTTTGAGGTGTGTTACATTTTATTAGTTTTGTTAGTGTTTTTAAATTTTTTAAGTATTTAGTGCTGAGTCTATACTATTTCTCTACTTACTAGAATTTATTTTTAATGAAGTATCCATGAACATGTTTGATTACAATATTGAATCTAATATATTGTTTTATCATGAGCTTCAGTCTATCATTCTTTTAAAATTAAAAGACTGTTTTATATGGTATTTCCTATTTGTATCTTCTACTTATAATCTTAATGTATGTTTTAAACACTTTATACCACTTACCAAGGTATGTTATTTTCTTCTTGATTTCAAATGTCAACATTTAATATGACAAAAAAATTTTTAAACTTAAAATATGAAATTAATTTTTATGGATCATTTTGGAGAGGTTCAGATTTAATCTTTTCATTTCACATCCATACTGACAATTTTAAAGGTGCAGTTTACTGAAAGAATGTGTTTTAATTGAATTAGGACTCTGAAAAGGAATCCTGCCCAAGCAGTGATGAAAATGATGATGAGGAAGAGGATGATTATGAATCTGATGAAGATGGAGATAATTATGTTATGGATGGCTTTGTAGTACAAGATGAAGAGGGTGATGGAAAGAGTGAAAGTCAGCAAGGAGAAAATTTGACTACATCACAACTGAAATTAGTAAAGCAAAATTCTCTTTGTAAGTTAAATATCAAGAAAATATTTTATGACTGTTCTAATCATGATACTATGTCAAGCATGAAATCAACCTGTTACTCTCATGTTCTAAATCATTTAGGATCTGTGATTTTATTTTCAGGTAACTTTAATTTATCAGTCTGGTAATAGCTTAGTCTAGTAGTTTCAGGAACCCTTTATACTTTTAAAAATTATTGAGAACCCCAAATAGCTTTTGTTTCTGTTGTCATAGCTATCAACATTTACTATTGTAGAAATACAAAACAGAAGTTTAAAATATATTTATTAATTATTTCACTTAAAAATAACATTAACAAACTCATTAAACAAATAAATAACATTTTAATTAGTAACTATTTTTCCACCCAAAATGAGAAGACATTGTTTTACGTTTTGATAAATATATTTAATGACCAGCTTAATAGGAGGCAGTCATTGGGTTCTTATTTGTGCTTTCGCATTGGGTCTGTTGTGGCATTCTTGTCGAAATAGATAAAAGCAACCTTGCTTCACACATAACTGGAAAAGGGAATAGTACATATTTCCAAAGTAATTGTGGATATTCTCTTTTGCCACAACACAAAAATTAGACATGTGATAGCTTCTTAAAGGTTAGTCACAATATGGAATCTGAAACAATATAAATGAAATTTTAGTACTTACATTTCAATCCATTGGTCCATCTTGCACTTTGAATGGATCTTTTTACTTGTGCATGATTTTGTATCATCATGCATTGGTCATTTGAACAATACTGCTTCACTGGGTTATACGGATCTTCCATATATTGACACATTTCATGATACAATATTTTTAAAACCACCTTGTTCATATTACCACCAGTCTCATCAGAAAATTCTTCAGGTTGGGAAGCTGATAAAAGTTTTTCAAAATTCTACACTTTACTCAAAAATGTTTTTCTTTTTTCTTTCTTTTTTTTGGTCTTTGGCAACGAAAAAAATGACAGGCTCCCTTTGTTCTCCTTTGGGAAAATATTTGACAAATGCTAGAATAACTGTGGTTTGTCAGTTATTCTTTGAAGTAAACATGGTGTTTCATGACAATTAAGGCTTTTTCAGCTCTCAACTCAGTTTTTCCTCAAAGTATGATTGATCATACTTTGGTATGCAGCCTAAGAACTTTATGCATATGTCCCATTTCATCCCATTGAGTACTAAAAAGATGGATACTCAAGACTCAAGATTTAATAACATTAACAATTTTGACTACTTTGTCAAGGACATTCTTAGGTGAAAGTAGCCTTTTTACAGAGTGCATAGCAGTGATGACTTCAATAATTGTAGTCTGGTGCTACTGCTATGTTAGGGAGCAGCTGCCTTACTTATAGCTACTTATGCACCATCAGTGAAAATCCCAACAGTGAAAACAGCAAATGATCGTCTCAGTGTTACTGCTTTGATTTGATAGATCACAAATGGACTTGGGAATTTACAAGGGACTGCAGACAACTGGTTTGTAGAACCACTGGTTTTATCAGGACTTAAAGCATCATTCCATGAAACCTATCAGATTGGAAATTAGAAACTTTTGTATTTTTGTGTGGTTAATGAAAATATAAATAATAGGACTGTGAAAATTTAGGATATCTTTAAGTATGTATTCTGATCCCTATAATTACACAAATTCAAAGATTGTTTTTATGATGTTCTACAACTTCAATAGACTGTTGGATATATACTTTTTTCCTTAAAGAATGCATTCTTTCCAGATTTTTTATGAGGGCAAAAACTAATTCTGTGATGGTTTAATTTAGACCTCAGGATTTATAATAAAATAGTAGGTTGAGGCATATATCAAATTTCAAGAAATTAGCAGTATAGAGATGCCAATGATAGGCATCTATGTTTTGAAAGCTAATGACTATTAGATCAGTAGGCATTGGTTCATCTACCACCTGGACATTTGAATGTCAAGGAAATACAATTAGGAGGTACCCCATTGTCCTGGATTATAATATCTAGAATGTGATAGAACATTTGCTAAGAGGTACCCACTCATACCTACTCCTGAGAATTAATTAAAATAGAAGTCCAGCAAGTAAGAACTATCTTACCTTCCTTCTCTATTCTACCCCTCTGTGCTTGCTTTTGTTTTTTTAAGGGCCATTTTAGATTTACTGAGAAGTTGAGTGGAAAGTACATAGAGTTCCCATCTAACCCCTCACATACACACAACATCCCTGTTATTAACATCTTGCATTAGTTTGGTGCATATGACATGAAGAGCCAATATTGATACAGTATTATTAACTGTAGTTCCTAGTTTACCTTAGGGCTAACCGTTTATGTTGTATATTCTATGGATTTTTTTGGTATTTTTAAAAGTTTATTGCTAAATTATAGTTGATATACAGTATTATATTAGTTACAGGTGTACAGTATAATGCTTACACATATTATATAACTTATAAAGGGATCACGGTAAGTCTAGTACCCATTTAACACCATACATAGTTATTACAATATTATTGACTATATTTCCTAAGCTGTATTTTACATCCCTGTGACTGTTTTATATCTGAAAACTTGTACTTCTTAATCCCTTTTACCTTTTTCATTCTTCCCTACACTTCCATTCCATCTGGCAACTATCAGTTTGTTCTCTGTGTCTGGGAGTTGGTTTCTTTTTTGCTTGTTCACTTATTTTTTTTAGATTCCACACAATAAGTGAAACCATACATATTTTTCTTTCTGTGTCTGACTTATTTACTTAGCCTTGAGGCTCATCCACGTGTCACAAATCACAAGATTGTACTATGGCCGAATAGTACATCCTATGGGTTTTGGCAAAGTATAGTGACACTACAGGTATGCACAATTACATATCATACAGAATAATTTCAGTCTCCTTAAAATCACCTCTGTTCTACCTATTCATCCCTCCCTCACTACCCTGAACCCCTGGCAACCACTGATCTTTTTAATGTTTCCATAGTTTTACCTTTAGCAGAATGTTTTATAGTTGGAATCACACAGCCTATAGAAGTTTTTTCTCTTGGTCTTTCTAACTGTCAAGTTCATAATTAAACTTAGGTAATCAGGAAATGATTTTGACTTGTTTTTATAGCATATCTCTTAATTTTCCCTAAATAAGTTTGGAAAGTGAAGATTATTTGAAAACATAACTAGGAACTTTGGATTAGAAGCCAGTCAATGTGAAAAATGGAGGTTTGTTCAATGACTAGAGAAGTCACTGAAGCAGCTATAAAATCAAGAATAATTAAGCAATACTTCTATTTATCATATTTATTTCTTAGCTCTGGAGAAGTGAACCTATAGCCTCTTCAGATTGGCTTCTTTCACTTAATATACATTTAAACTTCCTCCATGTCTTAATGTGGCCTGATAGCTCATTTCTTTGTATCACTGAATACTATTACATTGTATGGATGTATTACAGTTTGTTTATCCATTCACCTGTTGACAAATACATTGTTTCCAAGTTTTGGCAATTATAAATAAAGCTGCTATAAGCATTTGTGTGTAAATTTTTTATGGACATATATTTTCATCTCATTTATGTTAATACCAAGGAGCTCTGTGCTTGCTTTTACTACTGAGCATCTCCACATTAGAAGAAGATGTGATCCATTTTTTATGTAATACATATTATGTTGTGTGTTCTTAATTTTAACTTCTGGCTCTATTCTTACATATTGTCTAAATATTTTACTATATTCAGTGCCTTTCTTCTCATAGCCACTATTCTAAATCTTTTTGTTCAAGTTTCCCCATAAATCCACAAAACATTGTACTCAGGCTCTTGCACCCATCAATCCAATGAAATTGCTCTCACTAAAGTTAGTGATAATTTCCTAGTTGCCAAAATGCTCTTCGTTTCATATATGTTAACCTGATATTGCTATGTGCTTTGCTACCAACCACTGACCACTCTTACTTTTAGAAAGTTCTCTTTCTTAGCTTCTGTGCTACCACTCTTTCTTGTCTTTCCCTTTATAATATTGCTTTCCTCTTTTTTCGTCTATCATGTAAGTATTGATGTTTGTAAAGGTTCCATCTTCACCTTCATTTTGCTTGAGCTTCAAGTACTCTCCGCCCCCTAAGTTCAGTCCAGTCTATAGGCAAAAATTCCCAAAGTTTTATTTTCAATGCAGATTTCTTCAAAGCCTACAACTCAATTTTTCATCATCTTACTAAACATTTTCATCAAGGTGTCTTTCAGACACCTCAGAGTATGTGCAAAACTAAATGACTGAGAGATAGCATAAGTGAGTTTTGTGGCGGACATAAAATTATTGTTTTCTCTGTTGTTGTGGTGGTTGCATTAGTGATACCTCAAAATAGATTAGTTCTCCGCCCCCCATTGTTCCAGTGTGGGAAGAAAATCATAGTCTTTTTCCCTTCTCACCAACCTCTATATTCTTCTGTATATATTCTGAGACTGCAGCTCCCAGAAAAGATGTGATAGAAAGTAGAGGGATAGACTAGCAGTGGTCCATTGTGTTCTAAATCTATAACGTTCACTTACTAAAAATATTATATGTGGGTAGATAGGAATAACCTTCAGATTTGTGGGTACTGAAGATTATTTTTCCAGTACTCTATCATATGCTTAGAGTGACAGAGAACCAAATGGTAGATACAGAAGTACATCTCTAGTGCCTTGCTATATAAATACCTGCTAGACTGGAAGTTGGACTAAAAATGGACGTTAACTTAGTTTCCACCTAGCACTCAAAGGCAACCATTCTATCAACGCAGCACAGAGTATGCCCAAGAGCAATCTTACATGCATTTATGCTAAATGTTCAACCCTAGAACTTTTCCTCTTGTTCTAGGATAAGTAAAAAGTACCAGTGAATTACTTTTGCAAAAGGCAAAGCATTGCTCTGAAACTCAGAGGAAGGAAATACCTGTGAAAAGTTATATGCAACATTTGCTTTGTAATTTTTGGAAAAGAAGTAGGAAGTTATAAGGAAAGAGTCATTTGAGGTGAAGGAGTTAGGTAAGATAAAGATGAATTGCCAGGAAATTAAAAGTATAAAGTTAGAAATAAAATCTGTATTGAAAGTGGTAAAAAGCAGAATTAAGAGTACAGAAAATCTCACCAATGATATGTAGGTTAAACCAAAATTCTTCGAGCATAGAGAAGAAAGAAACTAGTTCTGAGGGAAAAGATGGTAAAGGAATAGAAATGATCCTATTTCACAAATTCCTGGGAGAAAAATAGAGAATAAATGGAAATCTAAAGGAAGAAAAAATACATTAGTGAGACACGTAAAAGAAGATTTGAATGTACTAAGAATCATACCATATTTTTGGATAGAAAAACATATGGACATGAGAATCTAAAGGTATGATAGAAGAAAATAGCCAGTTGTTGAACACACTGTTTATGCAGATTAAAGAGGTACACATCCCAATAAGATGATGAAAATAGATTTGCAAATAGACATATGAAGGAAATTTTTTTTAATTACAAGAATAAAGAAAACATTAACAATTCTTTTTAGAACTATAAAAATGGTTAAATATTAGGTGCCATATTAATGTAATATTAATGTTAGGAAAAAAATGTACCATGATTTCAACAGATTCTAAAAAGGCATTTGGTAAAATTTAATGTCTATATCTAGTTTTTTAAGTATTAAAAATAGTAATATGAGCATATGTTCTTTACATAACAAAGAATATTTAAAACCAATAGCCAACATACATACAATGAAGCACTAGAGATGTTCTCTTTGCAGTAAAGAACAAGACAAAAATATTTTTACTGACTTTGTTCTAGTGTTTTGAACTACTGAAAGAGAAAAGACATTCTTTGAACATAATGTGATTATATATACAAAAGCTTCACCTTTCTGATTTATCTAACCAAGGATAGAGAAGTTAGGAGGAAGGGTGTGAATAGATTATGAGCAAAAGTAGGTGCAGCATGTATTTCCATGGCTTTCTCATGTCCTTTTTTCCCTTTGTGGGGTCGGTGAGACCTGTTAAGAGTAGGAAAAGAAGCCAGTTTCTTGTTCTGCCTCTGTCCTTTTACACTGAGCTTACACCTTCATTCCAGAAGAAAGTACAGCCACAAATCCACCTATGAGAATATTTATAAACATTCTCTTGGTTCTTAAACAGCACTAGCAAGACCACACCCTCCTCAGGGTTGGGGAAGAAAACAGTCAGTGCCCAGGAGTTCTTAAACAATCTCAATCTCTCTCTCTCTCTCAATCAATCAATCTCTCTCTCTCTCTCTCTCTCTCTCTCTCTCTCTCTCTCTCTGTCTCAGGAAGCTCATTTTCCATAAGTACCTAAGAGAATCTTAGTATTTTGGAATTAGTAAAAGACCTCAGAAAAATGACCACACTATCAATAATTACTTAAATGGTATAATGAGGGAACAATCCACTTACACTAGCAAACACAGTAAGTTTTCTAGGCCTAACCTTAAGCATAGCTTTGTAGGAACAAGAATAAACTTAACTGTGAAATAGAAAAGAAAACACGAGGGAAAGGAGTGACACACCATGTTTCTGGAAGGTAACAAATAGTATGAGAAGTTATTTCTTCTATAATTGTATGATTTAACTTGACGAAACAATCCTAAAGTTCATTTGGGAGAAGAAAGGAAATTTGAAAGTAAAGAATAAATCAAAAAGACTTGCCCCACCAGGTGTAAAAAAAGTTACCACAAAATCGCAGTTAAGTAAAGCAGTGTAGTACTGACATGGGAATGATAGCCAGATCAGTGGGAAGATGGTGCTGAAACAAAATCTTAGCATATATGTGAAATTAATACATGATAAAGGATGCATGGGAAATCAGAATGACTAGACTATCCAATGACTGGGTGTGGGGAAATTGATTAACTGCTCTGGAAAAATCAACTTAGGCACAAACACTATTGTTGGTTTTCTCCTGTGTCTTGTAATAATTTTATAATCCTGGAGGAAAGTTGTAAACAATATTCCTAGGATATTCCACAGAACTCTACCTAATAGAGGAATTAAAGCACTGAATAAAGTTCTGGAGGAGGTCTGATCCCTAATCCTGATTCTGCCTCTGTCTAGTTGTGTGACCTTGGGTAAGTTATTATTATGTCATTTTTCTTAGTTTTAAGATGAGATATTTGAATTTTATTTTCTTCAATTTTCCATCCAAGTCTAAAATTTTATGTTCTGAATTATAATGATGTCAAATCCCATGCAAAAGAATATTTATCTCTAGAAGGTAGTAACATGAAATCAAGAGTCAGAGGGCCTGGTTTCCAACCTTAGTACATTAGCTGTGTAATCTCAGGGAAGTTTTACATCCTCTCTGTTGCTATTTCCTCAACTAGAAATAAACTCAGTGTCATGATATTACCTAGTAGGCTTGTTGTGAGAATTAAAGCAATGTACGTAAGTGCATAAAACAATGCCTGGCATAAACTTGCTCAATACATTTTTTAAAAAAATTTGAGGTGCCAGGAGCATAATTATACCATCTACCCATCCACTCAAGTACAAGGAAATCAAGGCTTGCTTCCTGACTTTTTTGAAGGTGATTATGGTAGGAGAGGTATTATGTGATTAGGAAAAAAACTCCAGGTGGTTCTGATCCTCTGCTGTTTAAATCCCAATCCTAAGGAGACACTTTCAGGGTCTTTGAAATACAGCAGCAGTTCTCAAACTTCATAGCAGGTGAGTAACATCTAAAACTGATAAAAATTCAGTGAGGTAAAAATTCTATTCCAATTTATTTGATGGTTAAACTTAGGTGCACAGGAAATGGATTTAATTTTTTTCTCAGCATATCTGTTAATATTCCCTGAACAGGTTTTCCTTAATAAATTTAAGAAGTATTAAAGTTTAAGTGCATTTTAACACTCACAAATTATCTACTAACACTATAATATTATATACAGAGAGTGATATAACCTAGTCAAAGTTGAATTTTTTGAAGTATTTCATTTTCCAATTCTAATTTTAAAATATATTCATAAATAGCTATGATCAATTCTTGTAATTTTCAGTTAGGCATAGATGCATATTATCTGCTATTGTCATTTTGTTCTACTACTGCTTTATTTTGTTTACTCTAATACTTCAATAGGTGTTTCCTTAATATGATGTATACTAAAAAATTCCCCAAAATTCTAAAAAAGGAGCTATACAGCCCTTTTAGTAACTAAAATATAAGTTTAAATGTTTCTCCATGTTAAATCCCAATCTTTGTTTTATTTCAACTGAAAACAAAGCTCAGATTCACTCATGGATGGGTCTTCTTTTCCTTTAATTCTTTACCAAACATCTTCCACTCTTCCTAAAATACTCACACTGCTTTTAATATGTCTTCATAGATGCCCAGAACACAGCAAATGTTCTATTATGATAGAACATTTCTTGGGTCAAGGAAGGGGTTGTATTTGATAGAGAACATTTCCAAAAGCCATAGTAAACCTTAATCCAAGAGCAATGGGAAATAGTAGGGACCTTCTCTCTTATTACTGCCTAACTTGTCAAACAGATGATTCCATGGACCAGATTGGGTTAGTGGAAAAGGAGGCTTATATATTTGGTATGAAAAAGAGTAGTAGATATAAATTTTCTAAATTGATGTGGAAAATTCTAAATATAGGGCAGCAGAAAGGGAAATGGAGTTTTTATAGTCATTGGGATTCTGGCTAGGGTAGTAGTTGGACAATGTCGTATGTAACGTGTTTTAGAGGAAATGTATTAGAAGTTTAGTGTGCGTTTTGAACAATCCACCTATAGAAGTTTTTTCTCTTGGTCTTTCTAACTGTCAAGTTCATAATTAAACTTAGGTAATCAGGGAACAATTTTGACTTGTTTTTACAACACATCTCTTAATTTTCCCTAAATAAGTTTGGAAAGTGAAGATTATTTGAAAACACAACTAGGAACTTCGGATTAGAAGCCAGTAAATCTGAAAAATGGAGATTTGTTCAATGACTAGAGAAGTCACTGAGGCAGCTATAAAATCAGATTAAGCAATACTTCTATTTATAGTATTAATTTCTTAGCTTTGGGGAAATGAACATATTCAGGAGTTTTTTTGTCTACTAGATTCTAATATTTATCTCAAATTAATTTCAGATTCTTTTAGTGACCACTATACTCATTTTGAAAGAGTTGTCAAGGCTCTTCTGATCAATGCTTTAGATGAATCATTTCTGGGAACATTATATGGTAAGTTAATCATATGAATGTACCAATTTTTTTTCTTTTTCCAATTTTAAACAACCATATATAGTATATAACAAAACCAAGGAGACCCATTCTTAGGCCCCTCCGGTTGTTATTCCCTCAAGAATCAACTGCACCAAAAGTCCCTCCACTTTAAAAACTTGTTAGTGTTTATTATTTGTGAAATGTGGAAAGTACAAAAGAAATGTGTGACAGTCCCCTGTCTTTAGAGAGCTTACAGTGAATTTGAAAATATAGGACGCATACTCTTAAAACAGCAGCATAGTCAACACTCATATGTTACCCTAGCCTCTCTAAGCTCCTTGAATTTCACCAGAAGTTATGCTGTTTTAAGCTTTTGTGCCTTTGCTCATACTGTTCCTCCTTAGAATATAATCTCTTTCTACCATAGATTTTCCAGGCGAATGTAAAATCATTTTGACTATTAAAGCTATCTATGAGCCCTGGCAAGGTGGCTCGGTTGGAGTGTCGTCCTGTGCACCAAAATGGTGCGGGTTTGATACCTGGTTGGGGTGCATACAGGAGGCAGTCAGTCAATGTTTCTCTCTCACATCAATGTTTTTCTTGCTCTCCCTTCCTCTCTCTCTAAAATCAATTTAAAAAATCCTCACATAAGGATTAAAAAAAATTATCAATGACCCACTCAGGTAACATTTGTTACTCCCTCATTTATACTAGCATTATCCTGAGTATGGTGGTACTGATATGAATACACTTTTTATATGTATATTGAATATGTATTTTGGCCTTCTTTCCTTCCAAGAGTATGAGAAGAAACATACCTTATATATACTTATCCCTTGCATCTAGCACAGTATCTGACACTTAATAAAGACTATTATAGTCTTTATTATAATAGAGACTTAATAAAGTATCTTGTGTTGAGTATCAACCTGAGTGCCAAAATAAGATTTCATTCACAGCTCATTGAACAAATATTTGATGAGTGCCTACTAAAGGCCAGGGGTCATTTGAGGGCTGGGGATATGGTAGTGACCATGACATGTGATTCCTGACTTGCATGTTTCATAGAGTCTAATGGGAGAGACAGAGAATGAGTAAACAAATTTATAACAATCTGATTTCAACTATTGATTAGTTCTTGGGGAAAAAAAGTAGGATAAGGAGATCAAAAGTGACAAGGAAAAGAAAGTCTATGTTAGATTGGTCATAGACAGTGTCTCAAGAGGTGACTTGAACAGAAGCCTGAAGTGAGAGAGGAAGTAATACGTGGATCTAGCAGAGACCACAGCGAGTTCAAAGACCCTTAGGAAAGAGTCAGTTTGATGTGTTCAAGGAACAATTAGAGGGCCTGTATGGCTCTTTCTTCTCCCTAATGCTCTGATGGAATGATTTATTTTTACATCATTAAAAATTTATTTTAATTTAAAGTGCTTCTAACCAACCAACCTAAAGCTATGGGAAGAAATCCTTAAGTGTTTAGTTATTTAAATATTTCATGAGGGCAAAGTGATTGGGATTTTTTGTTTTTGTTGTTCCCCTGAACAGATGGTACCAGGCAAAAATCATATGCACAAGACATGTTGACATCTCTTCATTATTTGGATAACCGCTTTGTTCAGCCTCGTCTAGAGAGTTTATCCTCTAGAAGTCGTTGGAAAGAGCAGTATAAGGTATACAGTTTTATTTATTTTGTAATCTCTGGGAGGCACAGGGGGAGTGGGAGACCTCTCAGGATTTCAGTGTTCAGTCAGGCTTAATAACCTCCTAAATTATTGGCATTTTTTCTTTTTAAATAATCAGCTCATTGTTTCTTACCACTTCTAAAGGCTATTATTTTAATCATTCACACTTAGTATCTCTGTCTAATAATTAAGTAGTTCCAAATGAAAAATAACTTTTGTATATCCAAAGGGTTTAGCCCATGTCTTAAAATGAGGAGATTGTCTCACAGGGTGTTCATTGTTGTTTCAGAAAAGTTAGGGTTTTGAAAAACCATGAGTTTAACTTAACTGGAAGATTTTTCAAGGAGAAATAGTGTGTGAATTTATACTGTAAATCTTCAAGAGGGCCATATAGAATGTAATATTCCCAAATTTGTCTTTTACTATGGGGCTCCTTTTCATGAAATACTGATCACCTCCTAGGATAACTGATTTCCATGACACAATTTGGAAAATAAATGCCTCGGTTGTCTTTAATACCCTTTTCCACCTTAAGAGTTTATACCAATTTGAGTAAAGCATCTTTTTAATTTATAAGATATATTGGATTCCATATTATCCTCTAGATTTCTTTTCTATGATCTCTAATAGTAGAGAGTGCACTATATGATTTTTAAGGTTTCTTTTTTTTCTCTCCACTTCTAACATTCTGTCTTCTAATGATTATTAGTAAGAGGAAAATGGCAAGATAAGTGAAGTTCAAGTTCCCTAACGTCCTTCTGGCACTTAAATCATTAACTACTCTACCTCATTTATGTCAGGAGATTTGGCTTCACCCAAGGCCTGTTCAGCATTAAATTACCTAATGATAAATTAGCCACAGATGGTTACACTTAAAGGCCAGTTACAGGATTCCAGAAAGAGTTAGAAGACTTCAATTGGAAGGATGGCTTGAGTTTAGGGTATCTTTTTGACTGTGGGTGTTTTTAACTTCTCTAATCTCCAGTTTTTTCCTCAGATACAGAAAATATTTACTTATTTTAAAGGGGACTATTTACTTACTTAGAAAGCAGATAGTATGCAGCTCTTAGAACATGATATAAATACTTTTTTAATAGAAAGAAAAATAGCATTATTCATTGATCATTTAGTTTTGCCAAATAATTTACATGCAAAGTAACACATCTTATTTGGTCTTCAAAGTCAACCACATTAGGAAGTCACTATTATTTCCTCGATTGGAGATGAGGAAACTATGACTGAGAAAATTGAGTAATATAAGGTTACACAGCTAGTAATGAGCCAAGCCCACATTTAAACCTAGAAATGTCAGGTTTCTACAGTTTCTCTGATTCCGAAGCCCATACCATTATGCTATAGTATGATTTACCATACTATAGTAGGTTATGCTGAATTTGGATAACCCAAAGTTCAAATAACTATAACGTACAACAGTATATTAGCTTAAAAACTTAGAGACATAGATAATTCAGTATGATCTTGGTCAGGATAAGGTAGATTATGCTGTGAAAATTAAATAATGTGACAAAAAATAAACCTACAACAAAAATTGTAATAGCTTAATTCAACAATTTATTTTTTACTTACATTAGATGTTCAGTGTAATTCAATAGGAGTGCTCTGCTTATAGCCTCTCAGGAAACTAAGCTGACAGAGCTTTCAACTCAGCATGTATTTCCCTGAGTAACACAGAAGCTGGAGGGAAAGTGGTTAGTCAGTCACCTGTTCACTCTGAAAGTCAGCATGTAAGTGACATGTGTCATGAAGAGTCATGAAATATGAAAAATAGTAAAGGTAGACAAAAGGCCATATTGTGAATCATCCAATGTAGAAATGATCAGTCTGTTGGATACCTACTTAATATAGAATGTGAAAGTGAATTAGTAACCCTGCTTAAATATTTTCATTGTGTACAGTTCAAATGTTGTGGTAAAACCTAATCTATACTACTAATTTAAACAGTAGTCTCTCACACAGGTCTAGAGAGCAAGCAAGAATACTCAAGCACAAGTAATTACACAGCTTAATAAACCTTATTTATGAGTCCCAAATATTTTCTCTTTGTTTTAGCTCAGCAATTACACTGACCATTTCAGTACTGGCCACCTAGCAATCCTAGTTCCAATTTGTTTATTTTCATAGTACTTTAGTAAGTAACCAACAAAGATTAAATTATTTCTGGAATATTTTGTTGAAAATATGATATAATTCCCACAATGGAGACTGAATGTGATCTTGTTTTTCCCAGTTGTTGACTAACCTAGATGATTTCATCTTTTATTATATTTTGAATTTTTGCTGCTCATTGTTTCCTATTTTAAACTAATTAACTCCTCATTAACACTAACTAGAGATGAGAGAAAGGAAAAGAAAACCTGTGAAAATCACTACTTCATAGTAACTCATGAAGGATATGAAACTAACTTTTTTTCTGGTCTGGTTTTTTCTACTTACTATTTCTAAGTTATAAATTCATTTATATGTAAAAATATCTTGTCAAATACTTACTGTGTGCTCAGTATTAAAGTTAGATATATTCAATACCAGTGTTTGCTCTTACATTTCATCCTGTTATTATGATTCCTAATGTTGCTTTTAATTTGGTTAGGTTCTATTTGTTGTCATCCTTCTAATTCTTCATAGCCTAATTACATACATTTTTGTTTGTTTGTTTTCAGGAGCGTGTAGAAAATTATTCTAATGTAAGTATCCATATGAAGAATCCTGAAAATTGTTCCTGCCAGGCTTGTGGATTGCATCGCTACTGTAAATATACAGTGCATTTATCGGGACAATTGTATAATACCAGGACTATGGAAACAGATGATTTCATGTCACATGATAAACAGGTATTCTTTTTCTTCTCCTTTTAGTTTTCAGTATTTGGGAATTTTATACTAAGCTTGCACAAACAACCCCAAGTTATTTTTTACAAATGGAGAAAGTGCTAGGAGAAGGGAAAAGAATACAAGGAAAGATAGTACAATTTTTGAATGTGAAAAATGTGTCTCACCAGCAGATTTACTCCTAATTCAGTCAGATGCTAAAATCCATGCACATTTTCTTTGGGTGAGTACACTTCACCCAAACAGGAGGGGGTTGGGGAGAGGGTATAGGATGAGGAGGAAAAGGGAGGTAACTAGGGCAGAAGAAGCAGATGCCATTTGGGTCCAAAGGAGAATTTGACCCAAGTGGAAAACTGTGTAATCTACCAAATTCACAATCTACAAGCAAATAATTGAAAAGGCCTACTCATCCCAAGAGGAGAATTGAAAAAAAAAACATGCTCCAACCTAGTCTATATCAGAAGTGTGTCAGTCTAGAACAGTTATCACATACTTAAGATGCTGTTAATTTTTAATGAATAGACAAAACTGAAGAAAATGTTGGAAGAAAAGTATTGATAAACAAGAGCAAAGTAGTTCAATATGAAGAGAGAAAAAGTACAGATGCAGACTACTTCTATCTCTTTTTTTAATCTATGTAAAAATATTGCATTTATAATATAAAACTTGATATTGAAAGCTCCCTCTGGTGAATCTGTATATTTGTGAAGGGCATATGTGTTTTGGAGACTAGTTAGAAATCCAAAGTTGACTCTAAATATTGCCAGTTGATTATTTAAATACAAAATATTTAAATTAATATTTAATATATTAATATTTATTAATATAAATATTTAATGTTTAAATATTTGGGTAGTATGATTCTTCAATATTATTGGGCAATAATTAACCAAGTCCCTCTGAACAATCTGAATTGCAAGAATCTCTGGAAAGTGTGTATAGGGTTAATGAATTCAGATGTAATCTTTAGTGCTTTACTTGGCAAGTTACTATAAAGACATGTTTCTTTTCTCAACAAAGTCATATACAGCTTTCACAATTGTTTAAAACTGGTTTATAACTTTATGAGATAAGACATCTGGATTCTTAATAAAAGTGATTTAATACTTTAAGGATAATTTTTGGTTGTATAGATAAAAATATTGCTGTATATTCACTGTCTTTGCTGTCTACAGCTAATCTTGAAAAGGGGGGTGAATTAGAAAACTATTTCTTGAGTTCTTATATTCCTGTGAAGGCATAAAGATTCTGTGTAAAATAGTTGATTCCAATATCTAGAAAAAAGGTGATCTCATGAAATAAAAGCAAGGAACATTAATACACCAGTCACACAATTGGAAAAATACAAAAGTTAACAAATATATTGGAAAATGATTATTTTCTATTTAAAGGCATATAATAACTAAAACTACCCCAAGATGCCAGTTAATAGTTCAAGTAGCAAAGTACTTTTAAATAAAGTGATAAAATGCAATTCTGTTAAGATTGCATTGAAACTAGCAATTTCATGGAAAGATTCCTAGAGAAAGAAAGGATGTGATATATCTTTGTAGGTACTAGATAACTATATACTTGTATAGCCAGAGTTATAGAGCTATACGTATTCAGTGCCTGTAAGTATATTATTTGCAATGTGATTCAATAAAAGCAAATGACATAATCATGGACTTCATTGAAGCATTAGTTATAATACTGGGTTGGCCAGAAAGTTCATTTGATTTTTTTTCTGTACAAATACTCTAGTAGCACTTAGTTGTCTATAACTTCATTCAAAGCAATTTTGTTAGCTTGTATTGTGACAGCTGTCATATCAGCCCGCATTTTTTTAAAAGAAACTTATCCAAATTAGTGAATTTTTGTGTAGCCATTTTAATATTGAAAATGGAAGAAAATTAGCAACATTTTCAGCATATTATGCTTTATTATTTCAAGAAAGGTAAAAACACAACTGAAATGCCAAAAAAGATTTGTGCAGTGTATGGAGAAGGTGCTGTGACTGATCTCGAGTGTGTCAGAAGTGATTTGCAAAGTTTCCAGCCGGACAAAGGTCTATCATCAGGTAGACCAATTGAGTTAATAGAGATCAAGTGAAGATATTATTGAGAATAATCAATTATACCACATGGGAGATAGCCAACATACTCAACATATCCAAATCAGTGCAGTTATTGGTGAAAATGAAAAGTGTGTCTTTTTGGCCAATCCAATACAAAAATGGAAATAATCCAAATAAAATATTAGAGTGGGGATTTAATAAGCTATCATCATTTTGTCATACAATACAATACAACCACTAAAATAATATTTGAAGGTTATGAAACAATGCTAGGTAAAAGTGAAATTATAAGCAATGTATATATACTACCTTGCATCTATGTAAAAATGTGTATATTTGTATATATAGCTATATGCAAGCATTCAACTATTTTATATATTAAGATAGTATGATTGAAATTCTTTAATATTACATTTTTCAGTAATTTTTTCCTGTAAAGGAAGAATAATTTATTAAAATCTTTTATATCCTACTGAATTACCATGTCAATGCATATATGGAAAGGAAAGGGAGTAAAAGGAAAGGAGGAAAGGAGGAAAAAAACACAAAGCTGTTTTTAATCAAAGGCATCAAAGAGACTGATTACCCCCACACCCACATTCAGGTTATTTTGAAAACTAATTTTCCATTTTGCGTTACTGCTTATAGTTACATAAATTGAGACTCCTTAGGGTTGCTGGGGTTTTCTTTTAAGGTGCAACTAATACTTTAAAAGAATGCTCTTAATGAATTTGTTTAATGATAAAACTTTTCTTGTTATACTATCTTCTTTGAGAAAAGGGATGCTTTGATGGAAAATAGAATTAATGGGAGAAAGTAATTTTCGTAAAGCCGTCTTGGGTAGGATACTGAGATGAGAGGCCTTGTGGGCATAGATGAGAAGGTAATCACCTGGAGGAAAGAGAGATGTGAAATCTGACAGGCAGATGGGAGGACTGACAACAGTCTTGAATTGATTTTTAATTTTTCCCAGGGTCTGTCCAGATTCCTCAAGGTGTTTAAGGTCCAATGGGGCAAGGCAGGAGTATGACACAAGTAGCAGTGGATAATGCGTCCGTGCTGAAAAACGGGCCAGGAGGAAGTAGAATCCCTTGGCTGGGTGTGTTGCACTCTCGGGTATCCAACCTTTCGGCACGTGTGCGCCACACTGAAAGAAGAGGAGTTGTCTTGGGCCACACATTAAATACACTATGGCATTTAATCACAAAAAAAACTCAGTGTTTTAAGTAAGTTTATGATTTTGTGTTGGGCTGCATTCACAGCCATCGGGGCTGTTGGTTGGACGCCCCCGCATGTTTCTAGAGGTCTAGTATCATAAACAAACTCCTTTCCATCCTTCCTCTTTCCTGAGGATCTTTTTTCTTCATATTTAACTTCTATAAAGAGCTGGATCCATATATAAAGGGCCTAGAGAAATATGTTTTTTAAATTTTTTTAAATTTATTTTTCAGAGGGAGGAATAGGGAGGGAGAAAGAAAGAAAGGGAAACATAGATCAGTTGCCTCTCACAGGCCCCCAGTTAGACTCAGGGCGCCCAGGCATGTGCCCTGACTAGAAATCAAACCAGAGATCTTTCGGTTGTCAGGTGGGCACTCAATTAATTGAGCCACACCAGCCAGGGTGAGAAATAACTTAAAAAGTTACCTACAGTTAGCTGGATATTACAGATGTACGTAATGCATGTTTCATTATATTTCCTTCCTTATTTTGTTAATGTTAATTTATACTTCTATTGGCTATGTCTGACAAATTTGCAATTCACCCTCTTCTGCTTTTGGAAAATTTGGTAACAATTTTTACTTTGTTTCCAGTTATTTGTTTGTATGTTGAGATCCCTTAGGCTCAGTTATTCTCAGATTTATCAGTTTATAGAACTAGGCTACCCTGTATGTAATCATTTATACGTCACTTGCCTGTTCTGAGAACAATCATCACAGCACTTATATCTCTATCTCCTGAGATTTTAATACTATCTAGTTAGAATAGTGTCCTTAATGTCTAGAAATGCAATTAGATAATTAAAAGTAACCTTGAAAACATTTCTGGACATTTAAGGACACTGTCTTAATGGTGTAGATTAGCTTTTCTTGTTTTAGTACTTTTGTAAGTGGAATCCTCCAGTGGACACTGTGTTGTACTACATTACTTCATAAGGTCTAGCAGGGTGCAGCAATACACTAAAAATGGGTGTGGTGAGGGGAGAGGTCTGCTCGAACTATACAGCTGTTATTTACTGTTTTCTGTAAGCCCTACTCGCTTTCTCCCATATAAAATGTGACCCCTTTTGAGGGAAAAAATAGTGTGAGAATATTCTAAAGGTAATTTTGGGATTATTGACCTACATAAGTGTAAGTAGATGCTAGGAGAGTAGGAATTAGAAACAGAAAGAAGTGAACTGTAATGTTTACTGATAGATGTTTTTGTTACATATTGGGAAAAAAATTAAATAAGGATTTTTAAATACCTCTTTAAATACCAGGTTAAAAATTCTTTACAACTCTGGCTGGTGTGGCTCAGTGGATTGAGTGCTGGCCTGGTCACCAAAAGGTTGCCAGTTCGATTCCCAGTCAGGACCCATACATGGGTTGTGGGCTAGTTCCCCAGTTGGGGGCATACGAAAGGCAACCACACATTGATGTTTGACTCCCTCTCTTCCCCTCTCTCTAAAAAGAAATAAATAAAATCTGTTTTAAAAATCTGTACAGATAAATTCCTCTGTAGAATATAGTATAATGGAAATTAAAATCAGATTCTCCTATATTTTATCTCATATAGCCATAAGAGACTTCCCCCTCAGTCAACTTTGATGGTAGAAATGGAGAGACCAAGGGTACCCCTAGTGGCCACTGCAACTATTTTACTCAAAGTGAAAGGCATTTGCAAGTAAATTGTTGTAATGGATATGACTAGTTTAATAACATTGGAATGCAAAAGATACTTAGAGTAAGCAAGCAGTGTACAATAATACCTGATTATTTCTAATGACCTGAAAAAGATAAAGGTTTACACAGAATGTGAACAGAAATCTGAACATGCTTTTCTTCAGCTTTTAGGGATTTTTAAAAAGATCGTAAGCTGTCCCAAATACTGTCTTCACGGGGTGACACATCAAACCTGACTGTTGCCAATTATCATGTTTAACTTTTAATCATTTTGCCACTATACTCTTGGGTTATTTACTGAACTCACCGCTTGTGTGATCCCTTGCAGTGGGTCTCCAAGAAAACAGTACAATTCTTTGTCAAATAGAATAAAAGTTACATAGATCAATGTTGTTACTGTATCATTTGTATTGAACTCATAAAAGCCTAACCCATTAGTGGATCTATGCACAGAGACAAATACACAGGTTAGGAAGGTTACTCCATGAAAATAAGATGAATCATGTTAGAATGTTTGAAGCCCTTTCTGTTTCATTTCCTACAATGAATGAAAAAATGTAGGTATAGTTAGTTATATTTAATTAGGTCAGTGCATTGACACTCTTCCTATTTTAGCTATAGGTGGGTTAACAAAGGATATATTTAGACTATTCTGAAAGAAATGTTCTTGTTAGTTGATTTCACAAGAAGAGTATTATTTATTATAAAATCCTAAAAGTCCATATAAATATAGAATTTAAAATTCTTAATTTGCAAACAATAAAATGTTAATATAGTGTAATCAGATCAGACTCATTAAAGACATAGATGTGACTGAACAGTTATTTTTTACTTTACAAAATTTTTTAGAAAAAAATTAAGTAAAAAAAAAACTGCCAGTACTTAGTATTGATACTTTCTAGCTTATAACCTAGAAAATTATCATGATCCAGGCATTTTTAACTCAGTCACTGTGCACATTCAATAGCTTGCACGCTTTTCTTGCTTCCAGGTGTACCCATCCTCTGTCTTACAAGCCATTTTTCTCCTCCTTCCCATACTGTCTTTCAAAGACTTAGTTCAAGCATCACCTACTTGAGGAGCTTTCTCCCCTCTGGATTCAATTAATTGTCCAGCCTCTGTATTTTAATAGCATCTTGTGCTTAGTATTTGACACATTGTTGTTGTTGTTTTCTTTTTTTTTTAAAGAGGGAGAGAAACATCAATGTGTGGTTGCCCCTCACATGCCCCCAACTGGGGACCTGACCCACAACCCAAGCATGTGGCCTGACTGGGAATCGAACCAGCAGCTTGTTGGTTTTCAGGCTTGGGCTGAATCCACTGAGCTAAACCAGCCAGGGAGACACATTGTTTTATAGTCATTTGTTTTTCTCCTGAGATTGTAAGCTCTCCTAGTACAGGTAGGAGGACATCTTTCACTTATGTATTTCCAGTGCTTGAAACATAGCAGGTGCTCAGGTTTTGTTAACTGGGTTACATAAATGAGATGATAATGGAATCATTGCATAAACATTTTTAAAAATATATAATGTGTTAAATTTTACTATTAAAATCTGAAAACCAGAAAATGTGTATGTTCATTGCTATATTATTCACATCACATTCAGATTATGTGTATTTCTTGATTTAGGTGTTTTTTGTTGGCAGAATTTGTGCTGAACGTACCAAAATTTATCATAAACTGAAGCATTTTAAATTCAAGTTGTACCAAGAATGTTGCTCCATGGCAAAGACAGGAGAAGTTGAAGATGAACAAGTTAAAGAAACAGTGGAAAGAATTTTCAGTCAGTCAAAAGAGAGTGGCTGGATTGAGGAGGTAAGGTGAATATAAAATAACCATCTCATTGAGTAGATTCTGGAGCCTAATTATGACCAACAAAAGGATACCAATGATTGGAAGTCAGCGAAATTTAAAAGAGAATCTCTCCTTCTCTCCCTGTCTTCGTATTTTCTTTTTTCACCCATTCCCTTCATGCTTATCACTGTCCTGCCCTAAATAGGTGGTCTGATGTTCTAAGCATTCATTCAGCTCATCAGGTAAATTTTAATCAGCAATAATACTGTCCCTTAATGAAGGCTTTCTGTTTTCACTTTTATAAATGTGGTGTTCCTTACATATATATAAGTCCCCTTATTTTCTTTGACAAAGTACAGGACTCACCTCTGCTTGTCTGCTTCCTATTCTTTAGAACAGTTCTTGTGACCTGAGAGTGAAGAAGCACCTGGTGCCAATCTGAGGAAAGGATCTCGGCTGCCAGTCCTAATACCACCCACATCCTCTTCTTGAGGACATGGGACTTAGCAGTGAGCCCTGTAACTGAAGATCAAGGGGAAAGCAGAGGTTTCAGGCCACGGCACTGATTATGACTCCCCCAAATCCTGTTAATCACTAAATTTGATATCAGGAATCAAGCGGGGGTTTTGAAGAGTGCACTGGATTCCTAAAGATCTGCTGGCAGCTCATGAGCTCTGGTCTGCTCACATAGCTTTTAGAATTGTTTATATACATTGAAAGAATACTAATATGAAATCTTTCAAATATATCTAGTTACATGAATGTGTAAGACAGAACATATAATAGATTTTCAGGCAACCCAGATAAACTGTGTATTTAATCCTAAAAAAGAAGCCTGATTTGAGATCCATTGCCTGGGTTATTTACATCATAGGGGAATTTGTGGAAGAGGAAAATAAAAAAGAAGAGAGCTTAGAGAGTAAGCTTATGAGCAAAGAGAAGAAAAAAGAGAACAAGAAAACAGGAACTTCTTAGAACACATGTTCGGCAGAGGTCTCTGGGTCTAGAGAGTGACATCAGGATTGGTTTCCCTTTCGACAATTATCCTCCCACAGCAAACCACCACCCAGTGAACTCTTTGCCTGCTCCCCACATCTTGGCACTTAAGTCTTGTTTCTCTCATTTTACTCTCTTCAGCTTTTTATCTTTTGCTTTGCTTCTGCTTCTCTCACTCTCTGTGCTTTCCTCCCTGTCCTGGGTGCTTTTCAGTTTGCCTTAGGGAGGAGCCATCACTTATCCAGTAAGTTCTGTCTTCGTTTTCCTAGATAACATTAAGTTCTTAAGTGCTTTTATTGATGCATTTAAGTGTTGCCAACCCTCTGGAGGAGTTGAAAGACCAATTGGGACAGCATATTTTTAAAGAATTGTGTACGAGGTGTAGGAAAATCACTGTGCATACACACACACACATACACATATACATATGTATACATGTATAATGTAATAATATATCTGGGAAGAACAATAAAATTTTGCAGAAAAAACTAAAACCATTTTTAAATTAAGTACCTCAGAGAAAGCTCAACAGGGTTCATGACAACAGAAAAGATGTGGAAAAAGAAAAAAAATATTCTTGGGAAAAGAAAGCCAAGTGTCATATTGTGCTTAAAGAATAACACTTAGCATTGGCCATTGAAGGTGCTTCAAGATCGTACATGTTTAGGACAATGTGCACATTTTTTCACATAAAGTATCAAAGAGCTTTTGTTTTCTTTTTGTGATCTCCCTACTTTAAAAAATTTGTCCATGGACCTTCTCAAAAGATTTTTCTGGAAACTAAAGAAGTTTATAGCCAGTGTAAACCCATATGCAGCTTCTTGTGCTGTGATTAAATTTCAGAACTGGTTGGGTGCTCTGACATTTTTCAGCCTCATTCTGCCTGCCCCTCAGTGTGTGTGTGTCTGAGTGATGGCACTACATGTGTGCTGGTGATGACGCTTGCCTTCTTTTTTGGCTGCAGTTTCATGGCCACAGTTGCTCTCACCCTTTAGAATGCCAGGGCTCAGTACTATTGAATGGATGTATATTTGTGGCTCTTCTTGTTCTTGCCTCCCAGTTACTATGTCAGCCCATCCTTCAACCTTACACAAACTGTTTCTTCCTGTGTTTCTTCCTCCAGCTAGTTTCACACCTTGGTTTTTCCTTTATCTGCTCTTTCTTCCTCCAAGCATTTTTCTTCCATCATCTCAGGATATCTCAGCATTTCTTCCTCAAAACCTGCCACCTAGACTGACTTTATTTTTCTTGTTCCTGTTCCTAACAGTTCAACTAGGAAGATCTGTTTTTAACCTAATTATATTAAAAGTTAGGAGCAACTTAAGTGCCAAAAAAGAGCAAATGATAAAATTATAATAAAGCCAATAAATATATAATATATGTCTCATTCTAAATTAGAGCTGAAAAACATACTATTATATGCCACTGGCAAAATTCTAACTTTTTTTTGTCATGAAGAAGGTGTACATGATGATGTGGTTTGCAGGGCAGTTGAATGCAGGATAGTCGGGCTGGGGTGGTGAACACATGAACACCAGGAAGTAGACAGTATATGTCTGCACAAGTATCAAGTTTCAGTTTTATAAATGGGTTTAAAGCAAATTTAAATGTATTGCATAACTATTGTTATATAAATAAGAATTTTAAGTTATGATTGGATATCCTGCCACATCCCAAAACTCTTCTCACTTGTTCTCTTTCTTTACCCCTTTTTAACTTGAAAAATTTTTTTCTTCTACTCCTTAAACTAATGTTTCTCAAAACATAGCCCTAAACTATCTATGTCAGAACCACCTAGAACCACCTAGAAGTTGAAAAATATGTAGTCCTTGGCTTCACAACAGACCTATTCAATAAAAATCCATAGGTGATTCTTAGCAAATTAAAGATTGAAGACCCCTGCTTAAGAGTAAATGTTGCAGTAGGTCTTCTTCTCAGCCTCAAAACTCTTTCCCTTGGCAAACCTATTCCCTTTTCCAGGTCTAACCGCTACTTCTGAGTAGAAGACTCCAAGCTTTCGTTTATGTTCTGACCTTTTTCTCATACTCTATTCCCATAATTCCAACAGTTTTAGTAGGTCCATCTGGCACTCTAAGGGCTTGACATAATAAGACCCACACTCTCAAATTTTTAATAAATAAAAATAATAGAAGCAGAATCTTTAGGGAGACAGAATGAATTGCAAGGCAATACTGCCTTCTCTCTGAGTTTACTTTCCCTTGAAAAGGTTTTTCTTTTTTCATACTAAAGCTGCACCCCTGCCCCCACCCTTTAAATCTCAGAAATGGCATATGACAGTGGTTAAAAGCATGGATTTAAATATTTTCTAACAATAGAATTTGGGGGCAAGTTTCTTCTCTTCTGTAAGCCTAAGTTTCTCTTCAGTAAAATAGGAACTAAATAATAATAATTAGAGTTATTAATAATTAGGGTTTGATTGTGGAGATTAATACCTTTTAAGCATTTAATATAGAGCCTAGCAATTAGTAAGTGGCTATTAGTGAGTGGCTATTTTTAGTAATAAAAGCAAAGGTTTCCTTCCCTTAGCATAGCTCAGATAGACTGCAATTTTCCAAAATAAATTTAATAAGAGAAAGAAATAATATAAAGAAAAACAATATGAAAAGCATTAAAACAGTCAACATGTCTAAAGTATAAACTTCTAATCCTAGAGTATTTATATGTAATAGAACCTGTATGGGTACTAGGTCAAGAGAATCCCTAAGTAGTCCAGAAGTTGTTTCTTCTGTTCTTCATTCTTTCTAGGGAAGCTGATCAAGTAAGGGATGTTTGGGAGTGGGGGTAAGGTTTCATGGCCCTGTTTGGAAGTCAAATGCACTATCATAAACCCTTCCATAGACCACAAAAGTCAGGGTCATCACCTCATTAGGAGTAGAACCAGAGTTCATAAGTACAGTTAAGAAACCATTAGTCAGTTAATCTCAGCTGAGGTAAGCACTTTGAACTCTATCAACCTTGAAATCTCCAAATCATCCTGATTCCTCTCTTTCTTGTTCTAACCTTATTTTTAACTCTCTATCTTCATTGCTATCACTCAAATTTGGGCTCTTGTTATGCAAATTATTACAGTAGACTGCTAACTAGTTGCCAAACTTCTAGAATGGATGTTTTACCATTTAAAACAAAATATATTTTGGATCATGTCAATCTCCTGCCTTAACACCTCTAACAACTTTGCACTGACTGCCACATTATTGCTGAACTCCTCCTTAACCTAGCACTTCCTACTGTTTATTCCCTGACCTCAACCTCTTTGGTTCAGTCTTCTCTCTCTGTTCCTCTAAAAAACCAGGTTATAGTAAAAACCCATACTTTCTTGTCTTGTCTCTGTTATATGGACTATTGTGTCCTACAGAAAACTCTCCCCACCAAATCTTTGCCTAACAAATCTTTTTTTTTCCCAGGACAGCTTAGATGCTACTCTTTCCTTGTTACCTCAGTTCACCATGACCCCCGCTTCTGAAGCCTCAGAACAGTGTCTGTACTTCTTTATGGCATTTGTTATTGGCTGTTGTTGGTGTGTTCCTACTGAACTCCGTTCTCATGAGGGATAAGGAGAGCAAATTAATTTTTTTTTAATCTAGTCATTAGCTGAGTATTTGATATATGTTACACATTCAACAAATTTTTGAATAAGTTATTGAAGTTGTAACACTTCTATAAATATGATATAAAAATACAATTTACAAGAAAGTTAGGAAATTAATAATAATGTTCGGTCTGATCTTTTTCCAATGTTTTACATGAGTTAGAAATGCTCATTTGAAATTGAGCCCCTCTTCATATTAAAAGGACTTAAAAGTTCATGTTTACCACAAAATGAAATTGTTCCTGTTTGTGTCTGTAGATTGAAAAGGCCTAGCTTATCTTCATTGCTTTGAGTAAAATAACTAGCTTTTTTATTGTATACACAGAAATATGGTCAACTTCAAGAATATCTCAATGATGCGGATTACTTTCAAGATGAGAAGTTTGAATTGTAACACATTTCCTTCAGAGAAGATTTTATAAATTCCTGTAAATGTGAAGATCATGACTTTTGTTGTTCTGTATCATGTAACATTTATATATTGTATGTATGTCTTCATGGCAGAATATCTTGTTTAAAACATGTTCACCTTAATTTCCATGAAGTGGCACTCTACAGTCTAATAAAACTTTTCATCTGCTGTACATAGAGAACATAAGCTTAATAATTTTAAGTGTGTTTTGAAGTTATATAACAATACCTTTACAACAGATGATTACCATGTGAATAGCCATTCGTGTCCTGTCACTTTAGTAGAAAAATATTGTATTTTTAAAATGTACTTAGACCATCATTGATGTGTATTTATTGCTGAATCCCTGCCTATATCGATTTATTATTGTGTCTTCACTAATAAATTTTTTTACTACTATCATTTAAATCAGTGGGCCATGGCAGAAACCTCACTTTGTTGTTCAGTTCAGTGCCCTTGCTCAGAATCAGGCTGTGGTTTACCCAGTCCAAGTAAAGCAGATTTCAGGCCTGCAGAGTATTCACCGTTACTTCAGGAATAATTTCATAACATGTGTTTCATTCTTCACAGTGTTTTCTTCTTCTGTTCAATTTTGTCTGTATGTTAACGATTAAGATGTATTTTATCTTTATCCATAATTTTTCCATGTAAGTATTTATGTTAGAATCAGAAAATCTCAGAGAGATAGATTCAGCCAAAAGTAATTTAAAAGCATATTTTGACCCTGGCCAGGTAGCTAAGTTGGTTAGAGCATCACCTCCATACTCAAAGGTTGTTCTATCCCCAGTCAGGACACATGTAAGAAGCAACCAGTGAATGCATAAATAAGTGGGACAACAAATTGATCACTCTCTCGTGTACTCTCTCTCTCTCCCTTCCTCTCTCTAAAATCAATAACAAAGTCCCTAAATAAAAAAGCATATATTTTGGCATCTTCATTGCTTTGCACATCTAAATTGTCTCATAATAAAGTAAAATGGCATCAGAGTGAACAGATGGACCCTGTGTATTCTGTACCTTTAATTCCTAAAAGTGGTGTTCTAGCAGGATCTATTTTAGTGTGGAATTTTAGGTACTTGTTTCTTACTACAAATGTTGATTGAACCTGGATTCATCTATTATATAGTACACTTCTTGGACTTAATGTATGTGCATACACAAAAAGCTACATTTTATTGAATCATCAAATCAATATTAATACTTTGAGATTAATTTTCTGAAGTTATTCCTATTATTGTAAACAAAAAAAGTAGCAAAAGCTCACAAAGTGGTGAAAATACTGATGCTGATGTTTCAGGTGAGGTGTCCATGCCTTACTGCTGATGTCTGAGGTCATAGCAAATGAGCAAGCTTCTTCAGTGGGTGTTTGGAGAGAAAATACAAGAGGCCTCTCATACATGGTAACACCAAAGAATAAAAAAGAGACAGACTGTTAGGAAATGAGAATTAGTATAGATCAGAAGGCCAAAAGCAAGAAGTCTATTAAAAAAAAAACATGTTGAAAAATAGAACTAACTTTTACAGGCATTAGGACATATAGTATGATTTTATCATCTATATCATTGGTACGGCACTAAATAGTTTGTGAACTTACAAATCTACACATCTGTGAACTTTTTAGATCTGGGCATTCATTGCTATAGTGTTAGGTGCTTTGGTGTTCAGTAGCTATGAGTAGTAGATATGAGAAAGACAGACAAGTGAAAGGGATGTAATACTGAAAGAATGCACAAGGCTTTACAGAAGCTTTAGGGTTATAAGAGGGGAAAGCCCCATGAAAAGGAGAAAACAAGGAAAATATTTTTTATTTTATGGAGAGTTGAAAGTAATTGACCAATTTTTCCTCAACTTGTCTGTTCTCATATTCAGATAAGTGGTTCAATTCACCACTCATTTCTTGGTGGTATTACTGGACTTGCTTCTACTCCAGCATGTTGATTGAGATGTAATTGCAGCCTTTGAGCTATTTGGGGAATAGTCTGGCTTTCCTGTGATATTGAAGCAGTAGCCCAGTGGCTAAGAAAGCATAGGTTTGAAATCAGTCTTGGGTTTAGGTCCTTGTTTGTTATCTCCCAGTTACATGTACTGGAGCAAGTAGTTTAATTTTGATGAACCTCAATTCCCTCATTTATAAATGAGATTAATAATACCTATCTCTTCAGACTGTCTGTATATTAAGGGGGATATATGCTAAGGGGCTGTGCCTAGAACAGTGATCATAAATAAATAGTAACATGTGAACAGAAATGAAGGTGTGGTTGATGATGTCAGCTTGAAATTAAATGGCTATAAAGGGTAAATGTATACAAAGACATTATAAAGAAGGGTCCTAAATCACTGGAATATAATATGAAAATTTATTAAAACCTTGCTTGACAAGTTTGTAAGATGTCCCTGTCTAGTTGTAGAAATCCAAGTCGATATCATTTAGGAATAGCAGATTTGGTCAAGGACTCCATGTTAATCAAAATCCACACTACTGCATAACTAGAGTGAACAATAAGTTTTAAATTTAAATACTGCATTTATTCTCATCAAGTATGACTGCTGAATATAAAGTACCCATAGTAATAGAAAAGGTAATATGCAATATGACTTTTTAAAAATCAAATATAAAATGATCAGAACTCCTTTACTTTTTAATGACACCTCCTGAGAGAGTTCTCATTCAAATTTGCATACCTAACCAAGGTATATTTTTGCCTTTCTCCGCATGAGTGGTGAGGAACTTAGCCTGGGGAGGGACAGACAGAAGCATGTTGCAATGAAAAGTATAAAAGTTCTTTTCCATCAGGATGTACTTGTCCTCAATTCCAAATTAACCTTACCAGATTTGTGAAAATAAAATGAACAGCTTAGGCTAGCTTACCTGAAACTAATATTGCAAATAAATTGTCTCAAAATGTTTACATTGATTTTACCCACTCATTTCTATTCATATCTCACTTTGAAGCCGAACTGTGTTACTGAGATACCAAAGTTGGTTTGAATTAAAGTACCATTGCTTGAGACCTCAAATCCAGTGACTTCCAATGACATACACAGTTACAGCACTTTTGGACCTGATTATCTCAATACTGTGCTACCCCTAATTTATTCTCCATAATTAATACTGCCAAGCAGAATTCAATATATAGTTTGGGATCTTAAAGACAGGATCATCTGAAGATGAGAGACATCAGTCTGTGTGAGATGGGTTTGGTCTGTGTTCTTAAAACTTCTTGGAACTCATCTGCTTATGTATTGATTTTCCTCTTTCCTGACACGTGTAAACCAGGTAGCCATGGAGACCTTAGAGCTTGCATTTATTTTGTCACTGGCAATCTTGTATTTTCAACAACAACAAAAAAGCAAACTTTTTTTCCTTTTTCTGGGACTAGTATTGGTAATTTCATCGTAAAATATTTTGTCACTCTTGATTTACTTGTGATCACCCAGGTCCAGAGACACCTGCCTCCCAGGAGCTATGAATGTGATTTCCTCTCCTGTCCACCCCCCTCTCCCCATTCCCAACACTCGCACACTCTCATACAGTCTACTAATGAACATTTCTTCAGTGCTCACCCAGCTCTCGCTAGGGTGCTTAGTGGTATCGTTTACAACATATTGAAAAATGAAAATGATATCCTCAGGAGGTGCGTAGTGTAGGTCTGAAAGGGAAAATACATTCCCTGGCTGGGGATTTCTTAAATATTTACAGCTGATGAAGTGGTTGTGCAGAAGTTGGGGGATTTCCCCCGCCTTGCCCCTTCTGTGGAGGCTGAGGCTGAGCTAAGCGAGCGCTGGGGAGACGCACAGGCTTTGGGATTTACCTCTTTAGCCACTGGGAGGCCCTCTGCGTTCCCCTTTCCCCGGTGCCTGGCTGCAATTACTCACTCGTGCAGTGGCACCAGCCTTCCACCAGGGAGCCCCGGATACGCTCGCCCTCCCCTCCGCCCCCCTGCCCCCCCCCCCCCCCCCATCTGCAGCTTGCTGGCTCTCTCTTTCTCCCTCTCTGTCTCACTCTCTCTCTTTCTCTCCCTCTCCTATCGGAGCACAATGAAAGCCTGTGTATCGCCGTGACTTGGGGCAGTGGAGCCAGTGGTCAGCAAAGCGGCTAACAACAGACGGGAAAGAGAAAGGAAAATACAAGCTACTTTTTTCCCCCATCTATAAAGCGGAGCAATACAAGAGATAGAAGCACATTGCTTATTGCGAGTCCAGACCCTCAGATCCACTGGCTGGGATGGAATGTACAAAAGTGGACAGAAAAGTGTCTGGACGTGACTCGGTGAAATTTGCTGGAAGTTTGTAAGTTTGACCATCGTTTGTAAATTACTCTCGGAAGAGTTTGTCTCTCTTGATACTGTATTAGAATAGAGCTGGGGGTGAGGAATAGAAACGTAAGCGGGAGGGGGGAAATGTGTTGAAGGATCTTTCTCAGTGGCTAGTGACTTCAGACTGCCTTCATTTAAGGCTAGGAAACAGAGGGAATGAGGATTTCACCGGTGATTGGATTAGCTGAAGAGAAAAGCATGGTCCAAAAGTCCAGTTACTGACATTGTTAACAATTGAGAAGCCGTTTCCCTCTTTTGGGAGAAGACATCCCACTGTCCCCAAAGAGGAGAAAACACCGGAGCGAAAGGAAAGGGAGGAGAAATTAAAAGCCAAAAGACAGTCTCTCTTGATTTTTGTGTTTTCAACACTGACTTCAAAAACCTTCTAAAACAGCACTTATTTTTTAACCCGAGGAAAAGTAAAGGCTGCGGGTTACATAGACCGGGTAGCAATGCGTTTCTCAACAGAAACATCTCCGTAAAGAATTTCTGAAACAACTAGGTGAGGGGGAGTCCAGCTCTCTATTAATACCTCTCTCAATTCCCTTTGCTGGCTCTTTCTGTCTCTGGCTTGACAATCCCTGAATTCTTGCTCTAACCCCCACATTGTAGGTTGACACAGTACCTAGTGGCTCTCGTCAGCTTGGTGGGGGTGGGGGGACCCCGCCAACTCTGTCCAACTTCTCTAGAGCTGTCAAATGCAATCCGAGTAAGTTGATCAGGGTTCGTTTCCAACTTATCCTCTGCAATTAGTTTCTATTCGTGTTCCTCATCCTCTTTTTACCAACGCCCCTCCCCCACACCTCCTCCACCGCACCCCCAACCTCTGAAGACCTCTATTCATGTGGCCCTGAACACTGAGCTCACATTGTCAAAACAGATTTTCCTGCAATAGCCAGCAGTAGCCTCCTTCCACCTCACCATCCCAGAGGCAGCAATCATTGTGTCCACCAAGATGGGGGACACAGCGCCCCCACAGGCCCCCACAGGAGGGCTAGGAGGGGCCCCTGGGGCGGGGCTCCCTGGAGGGGGTTCAGTCACCCCAAGAGTGCACAGTGCTATTGTGGAGCGCCTCCGGGCTCGGATCGCCGTCTGCCGCCAGCACCACCTGAGCTGTGAAGGACGCTATGAACGTGGTAGAGCTGAGAGCTCAGACCGGGAGAGAGAGAGCACCTTGCAGCTCCTGAGCCTTGTCCAGCATGGCCAGGGGGCAAGGAAGACTGGCAAACATACCAAGGCCACTGCGGCTGCTGCCACCACTGCAGCCCCTCCACCGCCCCCTGCTGCCCCGCCTATAGCTTCCCAAGCGTCAGCGACAGCAGCCCCACCGCCCCCACCAGACTATCACCATCACCACCAGCAGCACCTGCTGAACAGTAGCAATAGTGGTGGTGGTAGTGGGATCGATGGAGAGCAGCAACCACCAGCTTCAACCCCGGGAGACCAGAGGAACTCAGCCCTGATTGCGGTAAGACTCCTGGTTTTCTCATGATTCTGGCTGTGACCATGTGGCCTTTTGTGAGGGTAGAGCTTGCCTTGGCCTGATGTGGAGTGGACAGCAGTGAAAGGGGCCAAGATGTCACCTGACTGCCTCAAAGGCCATTGGTTGTGCTATTTGTGTGGCATATAGTCTTCCTTATCAAGTTCTGCTGGTGCTCATGCACAGGTTTTCCTCCACGTGTAGGGTATTTCTTAAGTGGTAAGAAGCCTGAGTGGTTTTCCAGAGGCTCTCTGAGGTCCACAGCTTGTAGAAGAGGTGACTACAATCTGGCAAGGTCTGAGCTGCTGAGGAAGGCTAGGTCTCAAGGGTACCCCTGCTTTGGCTAGCCAGCCCTAATTAGGCCCAACAAGCCGTTCTTCAGCCTGAAAACAGTCGATGTGACCTTTATCGAAGCCTTTTCCTTCTTGTCCCATTTCCCATTCTCCTTGGGTTGAGAGAACTCAACTGCTGATATGCAGCACAGAGAAGTTCCCTGAGTGTCCCCTCAGGAAAAAACAAAATTTGGAGGGAAATATCCCAGACCAGTGAAGGAATATTTTTAAGAGACATACTCCCTAATTTTCTATAGGTTTCCGCAGTTCTCTCTCCCATCTAGCGGTTTTTTCACAGACACTACAGTGAGCGCCAAATTATGGCATTCGTTAAAGAGGCCAGGCACAAAGGAGCTATTGACATGATATCACCCTAGGAAGTACCTTGTCTTCAGCCACTTCTGGTGACAGGACATCAAACTTGAAAGTTCTGATTAAGTTTCTGACTAGAAGTTCTTCCCCAGAGGCACAGACACACCCCATCCCAGAGGGACTATCCCTTGATCCTTGATGCCAGTCCTGGTCAGGTGACAGCCTGCCTGCGTGTGCGGGCTTCCCGCCTTCCTCCGAAGCTGTGGGGCCAGTGGCCTCTGAGGCGAAGGTGGAGCCTTGCCCTGCAGCCCAGCAGCCTGCAAGCTTCCTCCATTTTTGAGTTCTGGGGCTTCTGAAGTCCTGTGTCTGCTCACAGCACAGCTCAGTTTGCCCAAGTCAGCCCTAATGAAAGTCAGCAACAGGAAATAGCCCGGCAAGCCGAAAAGTACTCCAAAATCCCAAAGGAAGCAGGGCACTGTGTCCAACTTCTCCAAAGGAGTTCAAAAAGGAGCTCTAGGGGGAGGACACCCTGCAGATAAGTCCTTAGGATGCTTCTTTGTGGTTCCTCATTATCCCTGGTCTGGTTCTTTGGAGATGAAGTTTCTAGAAACTCTGGGGACTGGGAGGGTGCCCCCCCCGCCCCCCCGCACCACACACACTTCTTGCTTGGGATGCCTGGAACTGCAACTTCCTGGCACTGACTCCAGATGAAAAATAACAGCTAACAGTTAAACTGCGGAGTGTTTGCTGTTTTATCTTTGAATAAAATTAGTTTGTGGGGTTACATTAGAGCTTCAAGAACTAAGTTCCTTTCCTGTCCACCTGCTCTATCCCCACCTCTGCCTGGAATCCTGTCAGAGAGAGGGAGCAATAGGGAGTTTGTTTTGTGAAGGTGAGGTGGTGAGGTGAAAGGAGTGGGTCAAGAGTCACTCAAATGGCGAATTTTGAGAAGAATGAGGTTTGGCTGCACGTGTATGTCACTGGCATCTGTAGCCAAAAGTATCTAAATGCCTTGATTGTCCCCAGTAAATTTATAATCTGCCTGCAAGTCTCCCAGTAATATGGTTTTGTGTGCCTCACAAGTCTCCTGGTAAGTGTTTCTGGGGGTGATGCAGGAGCGAGGTGACCAGCCCTCTCAGTGGAAAAGACTGATCTCTGTCCTGGGTGCCAACACTGGATGTGGGCGTCACATCCTAGCCTTCGCAAGGAAGGTGGCATGCCTGCTCATGACCTTGTTCTTTTGGTTTTTGCTTTTCCCCAGCTTGGAAGTAAGATGAGGCTGCCTTTTTTTAACTGGGGGGTTTGGGGGTGCAAAATGAAACCAACTTCAGTGGCATTGTAACTTTATGATTAGCAATATCCACCTTGGGAGGAAGTGAGAGAACAGTGTCTGGCCTTTCCTGACTGAAGGTTTCACTGCTGCAGAACCCAAAGGTACCTGCTGTACCACCCTGGTCTAAGGGAATCTGTGTTCTGTCTCCTAACCACCAACCATCACCTGAAACAGCCCCTCAGGAGTCTGCCCTCTCTGAATGCAGTGAGGATGTGAGGGGCCCTGTGAGTTAGGGGTACAGAGAGCACTTCCCTTCTAATGGTTGCTTTTCATTGAAAACATGTGGGATTGTAAGAGGTGACCCACCACTCCCCTTTTGGTTGTTGGAAATTCCCTTCTCCATTTTAGCTTCTAAATTTGGTGCTTTGTTACTCAGCTGGGCACTGGAGAGATGGTGATGCAAATACTGTATTGACCTGATAACATTGTGTGCGAAGGGAGGCCTAGGCATTTGGGAGTGATTCACCAAGCCGATTAGACCTGCAGGTCTCACTTCACTCGGCTCCTCTTATTTTCAAAAACACTATTAATTTAAAGGGGCCTTTTGTGCAGAATGAGTGTCAGAATTCTTTCTTAATTGTGTTGCTCCTGTATCCATACCCAGATTTATTTCTTTCTGGGTATGTTGAATCTATCACTTTCATAGTTAATTCATATGCCATAAGTGGCCATAAACATCCTTTGGAGAAAGGCAGAGAATATTGATCATCTCAAATCAAATGCATACTGTGTCCTTAGATGAAAGCTCTGTATCCTGCATACCTGCCAGCACAACGCCTTGTATATAATTGGGAATATTTGAATGAGGGTGAAAGGGGAACTTGTGTTCCATAGGATAGTGTTGACTCTGAGAGGTGTTACAGTGCAAGAAATATATAATGTCTGAGTTTTTTCAATAGCCTAAGATGTAAGAACAATGCAAGAATTACCTCCAAGCCAGTTCTAATTCCGTCCACATTGAGAGCCTAATTCAGCAGCCCTTACTCAGCCAGTTTCTTCATTTAGCTCAAGTACAAGTTCAGGGGAAGCCCCATTGCTGCAAGGACTGTCGGAGCAGAGCCTTTTAGAGGGCCCGGATTGTAAGGCTTTAAGCAGATCTGCATTTCTAACCACTTGGAGCAGGCTTTAGGCACTAAATCATTTTCTGGTGAAGTATGTTTGAATCTCTGAATGGACTGTAAAACTGAATAATTGCTGGTCCATGGAACAGTACGGTTTAGAGCTTCCGTGGTGCATTATTAATCTTTCCCTTTTGCCTGAGACAAGCTCTTTTTCTGTTGCATCCACTGTTGCTAGGATGGGCAGATAAGTGGTTCCAAGTCATCTTTGGCTTTAGAGATTATCTTTTCTCTAATGTAGTGTGGAGGAAAGAAAGCAGATCAGACAAGGAGTCTGCACCCTCGATTCTGTGCCTGCTTGATCACTACCAGCTGGGAGACCTAGGACAAGTTACTTAGCAATCATCTGTAAAGCGCAGAGAACAATAACACTGACCTGGGTTGTTGAGAGAAGCAAACAAATGTGTGTTTCCGAACAAGCTTTGGAAAAAATAAAGCACTGCAGAAATGAAGGCATTATTACTAATATCGCTAATAATAAACTACTGAACAACAAATCATAATACTCATTTTTCCAGGGATTAAAAGTACACTTAAGCTTTCAGTTGTCTGTTCAAATGGTGAAACAGCTTATTGTAAATAGAGGGATTGGTGTTTCAAATTCAGCGCTGTCAAGATAAGACTGAGTTATCAGTGTACTTAAGTGTTCCTGAAGGTCCTAGAAAACCCTCGTTAACACGGGCAATGCTGGGGAACTGTTTAGGGTCTCTGAATGCACATCTTTCATAGGCCCCTGTGTGAACCTGAGCAGCTTCAAAAAGGTGTGTCACCCAGGCGCCTGGGGGATACTAGAAAAGTCGTTTGCACCAATGGCATGGGAAAGTTAAATATTTTGTCAGCAATAGTCTAAAATGTTAATTGTTAGCTTAAGAAAGTCAAACAAGTTAAATCATTGCCAGAGTTCCCTGGTTATTTTTAACTGATAATAATCAAGTTTCCAATCGACAATTCAAAATTTGAAAGCTCTAAATAGGGGGCTGAGAACAGAACAATTTATTGGCCAGGTCTTGGTTTCTGTCGCTGTCTGTGTGATAAATTAAACGTCCTCCCCAGGACAGCGATAGGAGTGTTTACATTATTTATATATGCAGCCATCAGTTCCTTAAGAACTGACCTATTTTTGTTCTGTTTTCCAGAACAGAGTAATAAAGGGAGAGTTCTTATCTATCCAAGACCTTCCTACTACTTCTTTCAAGTAAATACAGTTATAAGATCTCACAAAGGCAAAAGAATTCAAGTGGAGAGAAGTTGGTACAATCCTTTCTCAGAAATTGACAGAAGGCTCTTTTTGACAGCAAAGTGATGTTATTATGCCAACCAAGGCATCTTGCTTGTTTAGGTCAGTGTTTATCTATAGAAGTCATCTGCTTTCTTTGAAGTAATGTCACTGTTATGTGATGGCCATCACATTTTTCTAAGCTTTAAAGTTTTGTACTGTATGGCTTCCCTATGCTGGCACACCTTCTGGGGGTACTGACACAAGCATGGCTTTTCAAGCATTTTTGGTCATGACAATGAACTTTGACTAAAAGAGTGGCCGTGATTAGCTGTTTTTGCTTTCATTGGTGTTGTGTATATTTATCACTGCAATTTAATCTCAAAAAGCCTAGAAGGAAATTTGAAAAAAAAAAAATCCAGTTCTGGTCTGCATGGCAGCTAAACACTTCTGAGTGGATTCTACCACTTCCTTGTTCTTTAATCTGTCCTTGTATATGTTGATAGGCAGGGCTGTGTGTAAGGAAAACAATTTTAAATTCTTTCTTATGCATTTTCATGCTGATTTCCCTTGTACTCAAATAGGCTCTGTTGGAGAATAGAAATACAGCTAAAGACATAGTCCCTGCTTGCGTACAGTCTAGTAGGCTAGTCAAGACCACATCAATAAAGTATTAATAGCAAAAGTACTAATTAGGTAGAATGGACCAAAACTGATATAGAAAATCAGACAGAGGATAAATACTTATTGAGCCTTAGAATATACAAGGCATTTTTATTATGTATTTTATGTAATGTCTTACCAAAAGAAAAAAGAAACCCAAACAGGTGAGTAAGCAACATTTTGCCCTGTTTCACAAAAGAGTAAACTGAGGCTTAGAGATATAGTAAATGGAAGAATTTAATGCATAGATTTTATAGATCAAAGTGTGTTCAAATCCCTACTTCACACCTACTAGCTGTATGAGCTTGGGGAAATAATTTTACCTTTTGCGGGCATTAGTATTTCCCTCTGCAAATAAAGCTAATATTCTTTAGCAAACCAGTCAGTGTAGTAGTGCCAGACACACAGGTGCTCAAAGCATTGGTACTGTTCATAGTCGGTAGGAGAGAGATTCTGATCCAGGCCAGGAAGAGCTTTACGGAGAATGTAGGCCACCAGCAGGGCCTGTGAGGAGGGAGACAATGTGGAGATGTGGGATGAGGCGACCAAGTGTGGATGGGCATGAACGTTAGGTGTTTGGGGACAGAGGGTGAAGTGTTACTACCTTGTGGTTGGGTTTGAGTGGTGCAGGGGACAGACAAGGAGGATCCTCTTCCTGGAGGGTCTGGAGCCCTGGCAAGAGTAAAATCAGAAGCCCCGGAAAATGGCAGAGAAGAAGGACTCAGAGGAGTCAGCATCTGTGAAGCAATAATAATCTTTCATATACTTGAGGAAAAGTATTGTATTTCCCCTCTAGCAGCCTCTTCCCATAGCACATTGCCTAAGTGTTCTGTGTTACCTATCTTCAGGTCCCTGAGCTGCTTAATGCCTTGCTATTTACACACTTCTCCTGTTCACAATGAGTTATATACGGCATGACATGGCCTTTGGTATCAAAAGGAGACGATTTTAAAAGCATACTAGCTAGACACAAAAAGAGAAACTAAAAGAAGCAGAACCAATCCCACCTGTCTGCTTAGGTTCACTAGGCCTCCCAGTGCCAAGAGAACTGCCCGGTATTCTCTTAATGTGTAAACTGATCTTCCAACAAATGTGTTTGTTTGTTTACTAACTTGGAAAAGGTGTTTTTATTTAAAAAGAAATGTAAGCAGAAATTCGTGAAAGGCTGAGAGTACAGATAATCTTTAAGGTTTACTTATTCTTGCTTGCTTTTTCATGCAGATGTGTTACAGATCTTTCCCCAAAGTTTACTGGAATACCAGGCTCCCCTGTTTGGACACAGGGAAGGTACCACATGGAATAGGTGGCAGAGGAGAAAAGCCAACAGCTCCTTCACTCCCTGATTCAAGGCATGTTGCCGGGGTGCTGACCATAGCTAGTGAGCGGGCCATCTACCGTGGCTGCTAGCTCCCTCTACCCTTTCCTGCACAATCTAAGGAAGAGATGCAAAAGAATAAAAGCTGTTTCATTTCCTTATAGAGGGGATAAAGAGAGACGTTCACGCATGCTCCACAAGGCTTGAGGAAGGCTAGCGTCAGGCCCTACCACAGCCAATTGCCAAAGAATGGCTATGAAAGTGGCCAAACAGAACTTACATACACTATGTTCTTCATGGGTTTTAATGGTCTTAGCAAAGGTTCTGACATTTCATATCAAGATTGTGGATATGAATGCTTTTAAAGTTTGGAGAAATTATCCATTAATTCAATAAAGGATTATTGTGTAGCTATGAGAATTATTGTATCCATGATGGGCAATCAGATGTGTGTTTTGTCCTCTAAGCATTTACAGTCTAAAAAAAGAGTGGGTGGGGTTGGAAAGAGAAGTGTGAAAATTGGCTGGTTAAAGAGGTAAGGCAGCATAGAAGTTAAAAGCCTGCGGTCAGGGGTGAGCTCTAGCACTTACTAACTATATTTCTTGGTTAAGTTAGTCAACCTCTCCTGCCTCAGTTTCCTCACCTGCAAAATGGAATAACTGTAAAAAACTAATTACTTAGGGTCATTGAGTAAATGAGGTAACTGCGTGCCACCTTCTAGAGGTTTGGTAAATTTTAGGTGCTGTCATTATTAATCTGAGACAGGATGTACTCAGGTCAGATTCATGGTTTTCCCAGCCCTGGGTTCTATCTCTATAGTGCATCAGGGACACTTTGTAGAAGGATGTGGCTTTTCTCTTTAATAAATGGCAGGGATATCATAGTAGCCAGTTTCCCTTAACAGTTTCATATGGAGATGTCATCTGGGCCAGATCGGCATTTCCCAGAATGCGTGAAATAGTGTCCTTCTTGATAAGAGGATCAATGGCTATCTCTTCAATTCCTGGGATTCTAGGAGTCCTCATCTAGAATTTGGCCAGAGTGCGTGTTTATTTTACTTTTTACTTCTAAAATAGAGGCTGGGTTTCCATTCACTTGCCCAGTGAGTGTGGCATGTGGGCTTTGTGGGTAAATGGGAAATTTAAACCATCTATTCAGAGTTTAGAATCTTAAGAACTGAATAGCCCAAATTTACCATTTAACTGAATTATTAATTCAGACTGATGAATAATTCTTAAGTGAATCTGGTCACAGAGTCACAGAGTCAGAAGCTTCCTGCCGTGGAGATTTAAATTTATGCTCTTGAAAGCCAGATCCCTGGCTCAGGTTGCTCAGGAGTCAGTTAGCTCACGGCAAGTGACTGCAAGTGAACAGGCCACTGCCTTTGCCTTCTTCCCCTGCAGCATGTTGAAAATTTCATGTGTCCTCAATGTGGTTCTCAGTTTAGAATCCCACCTTTGCTCAGTGCCTCCTAAAGTGTGACTTTCCATAAGAAACATGAGGAAAATTGCCAAGGCTGCCAAGCCAGTTTCAGTGATGATAATTCTTAATCAAAAGCACAATGTTACTATGAAGGAGTAATAGGATTAGCATAACAGTGATCTTGTTGGGTGGGCAATGTTTGGGCAAGGATGGATATACTGTTTCTAACTCAGAGCAAAGAATATAGTCAGAATTTTGTTTGTTTGTTCTCCATCGTTTGAATTTACATGCCCCTTTTTGAGAAGGTAGAGTCAAACTCAAGTTGGATTTGTTTTGTTTTATATTGTTCTTATAGTGCCCTGCTTCCTGAGTCATTGTGATAGGTTTATAGAGTAGCATGGGGTCGTTCAGATTGTCATTTTAAAACCATTTTTGTCGAAAATGTGGCTGAGTTATATTTGTGGGTCTTTTTCAGCCTGCTCATAACTCTCACCCACACGAAGAAGCCCAGCACCTTGAATTTCTTATTGTACAGCAAACTTCTCTTCAGGTAATTCTGATGGATTTGAATAGAAAGTTAATTACATGTTTGAGGGGTTTTTTGTTTTGTTTTGTTTTCAAAAAAATTTACTTAAGGCAAAAGTTTGCTGCAACTGCTAATAACTTGCCAGGAGTCTCTTGGATACACAGTATAATCTCTTAGAATCGTGGTAACCATGGTGCAAAGAAGTAGCTTAATTGAATACAAATTGTACTGTACTGTGTCTTTGGAATGACGATCCATACTTAAGCATGCATTGCTCATTTCTGGAGGTCTCTGAAGTCTGAATTATGTAAAAATAAAAATACTCTCTGGCTAAGAAGTTTGAGAGACTAAGGTTTTTGTTGTTGTTATTCATCAAGGTGGACCAATACTTGCTAAACCGGCTAAGGCTTGCGCATTTGATTGCCACACTGTTTCATGTAATTTCAGACAGCAAAAAAGTATGTACTAGCGGTACTATTCCATTGGTTGTTTCACAGAAATGTTGAAAAATGCAAACTTCAGACATAAGAATAAACAGGAAAGAGCAGTGGTCCTCCTGACAGAAACAACCAGCAGGTTTGCACCAAGTTGCTTTAGCCATTGCACCAAAAAGAGCTTCCGTTTCTCGCCTAGATTCTTTGCATGTGGATCTGTTTGCAGGCTCAGTCACCCCAGAGAAAGATTCTAAGCTGTTTTTGTGCTAAATTAAACATTAGTTTTCTCCTTGGGAACCTGATCTTCCACAGACTAGGCAACAATATCTTTCTGAGAGAGCTTCCAACTAAGCATTTCCCTCAGGAAGAGACCTGCTAAGGAACCTTTTCACCCCTACTGTCTGCTTAAGCTGGTGCGGCGCGTGTGTTGCAGGGGAACTGTTCTGTCTAACCAGGTCTCGAAGCCCCTCATACAATGCTAGAGGACCTGTGCCCACTCAGCATGTGATGTATGGAAATGGTCAGAGCAGCCCTCGGATCATGGAAGAGTTTAACCACGGATGGGCAGGAGCGTCCTTTGCTCACTGCCTTCCAAATTCTGCAACCACAGAAATGAAAGGGAGTACGTTGCAAAGTAGAGGCGATCTCATTTCTACTTTGTTATGGCCATCCTGCCCATCGCCCAGGAAGCTAGTTCATATTGATCTGAAAGTAAGAATCTCTTCTATCAATTGATAGAGTTGCATCAGCCCTTAGAGAGAAAACAGACCAAACCCTTTCTCATAGATGAAGAAATGAAAGCCTGTTTGAAAGAAAATGCTCCCAGATCTCACTGCAGCAGAGACAGGCTTAGAGCTCGAGTTTTCTGACAAGTATTCCAAGTTATAAAAAGTAGTCCTTTTACTAAGAACTCTTTGTAAACGTATAAAAGGAAAATTAACGGCAATTTTGGATTTTTATTAAAACCTTGCTAGTAGAAAGAGCATGGAGCTTAGAGCCTATGGTAGATTGTTTTTAAATGGTCACAGTGTTTCCTTCCATCCCTTTGTGATGTGACTTTACCACTTCTCCCAGCGAAAAGCAGGTGCCATTTACTCCCTTAGATCTTAAGCGGCCTCATGATTTGTTTTAACCAAGAGTATGTGACAGAAGTGACATTGTGCTACTTATGAGGATGGGCTTTAAGAAGCTCTCTTAGACTTAAAATTTGTTAAGAGGATAAATCATGTGTTAAGTGTTCTTACCACAATAATAATAATAGCAGGACAAAACTTTGGGAAGTAGTGGATGTGTTTATGGTCTTGGTGGTGATGTTTTCACAGGTGCATGCTTATCCCCAAAGTTACAGAATTGTGTGTGTTAAATATGCACACTTTTTATATGTCAATCATACCTCCACAAAGCAGTTAAAAAATAGAACAAGCCCTCTTGGGACACTAATACCACCATGTAAATAAGTTGGTCTGGCCAAGTGCAAGATGGGCATCCACATGGAGAGAAGTAAGGTGCCCCTGCACCAACATCAACACGAGAGTGAGGCCACCTTGCCGCAGCTAGCCCTCCAACTCAGTGCACCATATGAGTGTGTGAGCCAAGGAGAAATCAGCAGAGTAATGGTCCTGCCAGCCTAGGGCACCCTAGGGCCTCATGGGAAATATTGTATCACTGTTTTAGGCTACTACATTTTGGGGTAGTTTATAACTTAGCAAAGGTTAACTGAATCAGAACTGGAAAACCTTAGCATGGAAGGTGGTCCTACCTCTTTCGGTGTGATACTCCAGGACTTGTTACGTAACACCTTTGAGACTCATTTTCTGCTTTTCATGATAATAGAGACTATCTCAAAAGGTTGTGAGGGTTAAATGAGATAATGCATGAAAGAACCTGCCGTGTTGTCTGACACATGGTAGAACTTAACAAACATTAGCTTCCTTGCTTTTGTCTTTGTCTTTTTTCCCTGTATTGTAGCTTGAGCCCACCCTCTACCCTCTTGTCATCTCACATTCAACTTCATGGGCATCAACATTCTCATAGGCTTCCCCAGGCCAGTGTTCCTCTGGACAACAATTTATTTGTTTTCTCCTGAGTGACGGTCTGGTGCTGTCATCCCTCCTAACTACCAAATTTCCAGCATTCTTGTTATGCTCCGGAGAACACATCTGCCTTCAGTAGTCTACCCTTAAAGCAGAAAAGGGTTAACCTCATAAAGATGTCACTCCCCTTGTACTGTTATGCTGCCCTTGGGAGAGTCAAACAGCATAGCAAATATATATGGGCAATGTAATTGCATTCGATCTTCTAGGTCACAGAAGACTTTGCTAGCTAGTACAGCATGCAGGGGAAGAAACAAGTATGTTCTGTCTTGAACTGCAGTGTTTCTAAACTCGATCACTCTTGTGGGATAGCAAATTACTCTAAGTCCCTCATTTTTTTCCCACTCTACATTTCACAGTGAGTGAATAACCAAAGAGAAAGTGATATAGAGATATTGTATTATACTTACTGTACTTATTAGTGATCTAGTAAAGGAGCACAGGCTTGGGAACTCAGTGGTGAAGGGCCTCTGCTCCCACTGTACTAACTGGTAGGGCAACGTAGTCAAGTCCTTTTCCCTCCCTGGTGCTTGTGTTCCTTCTGGGAAAAACAAGGGGCACTCACTGGGTGTGTGGTTTGGGTCACCTCTGCATCCCGTCTTGAGTTGATCAGTTTTTATAAATTCCCTGATATTTTTCCTTTACTCTTCAAATTTCAGTCTCTTCTTAAATATATCTGTTAGGAATCCAAAGAAGGAAGGGTGGCAAGGGAGGTAATGCTTTGTTTTTTTAAAAACAAGTACTAGTGAGGAGGGTCTGAAATGATCTTGGGAACAAGGACCAGCTGTAATGGAGGGAAAGCCCACAGCCATTTTAATTGTTTAACACCCTCCTTAGAAGTAATGAACAAATCACCCCATATCTGAACCTCCTTGTTCAGGTTTAGGGTTCCAGTATGGGAAACACAGTTATAGGGCTGGAGTTTGATTCATCAAATTTATTTTTAGAGGGAACACTGGTTTTTTCCCTCCAGACCCCGCCCCCCAACTCCACTTGTGACATTTCTGTGGGTAGAGAGATTCCCAATTGAGTCCCCCTGGAAAATAATTACGTGAAATATAAAGTGTAAAATGGGAAGGAAAATATTCTTGTAGAGCTTTCTTTCCTTAGGAATTAACTAGTATTCTTGCTATATACATCCATCTCTCCATCTGTTTATTTGTCCATCTTTCACATGCACATAACAATTGAAAAGTGATGATTAATTTATGGATGGGACTTTATAATGTCACCACTTTATTTTGTGTTTTAAAGATTCTATTTACTCACTGTTAGAGAGTGGAGAAGGAAGGGAGAAAGAGAGCGAGGGAAGTATCAGTTGTGAGAGAGAAACATTGATTGGTTACGTCTCATATGCACCCCCTAACCAGAGAGACCCAAGCACATGCCCTCACCAGGAATTGAACCGATGACCTTTTGCTTTGCTGGATGATGCCCAATCAACTAAGCCACACCAGTAAGCCACCAATCAGCTAAGCCACACCACTTCATTTTTTAAATATGTATCTGCTTTAAAGGAGAACTAGAAACAAGAGTCACCTAGAAATTGAAATTGGCCTGGAGGAGGGGAATTCAATCCACCACCTCCTTTTTTGTTTGTTTGTTTTCTTATCACTAAAACCCGAAGCAGAGAGTATAATCACCTATTTCCCAAGGGCAGCTCTAAGTCCTTAAAACTCAGATCTGTTTAGGGATTTAATAGAGCTGGAAAAAAAGAAATGCACAGGATCTGCTCCACACAAGCCAACAAAGGAAAATTCACCCAAGCAAATAGTAAATCTAGAGCATTTCTTTGATAGCATAGGCGCCTCCCTCCCTATCTCTTGATTAAGTTGGAGCACAGCTCTTCAAATTGCATCTTTAAGACTCCTAGAGTCTGTGGATCACATTGTAGGCTCCAGGCCAGCCCAGGGCATTTTCTTTCACAAAGCAAGATGTCACTAGCAGGAAGCCAAAAGGGTCATTTGGTCGAGTTGTCGTTTTTACTTTGTTTCAAAGGGTAGACACACTCGGCTTTATTGTCTGTCAGATGAGAGCCACAGAGATGGTGAATTTTTTTCTGTAGTTTCTAAATTCCTCAGCTTTTCTTCTGTTAAGATTTTTGGATTGTTAGAGGAAAATGTCTTGATATAAGGCTATAAAACATGGCTTTTCTTTTAAAACATATGAAGACAAAGGAAGTCAAATTTCCTTTCTTTTCCCATACATTAGGTCTGTCTTTTGCTTAGAAAATGTACCCCAAAGCCCTCTCTCTCTCTCACACACACACACACACATGCACACACAAGGCCTTTGCTGACGGTGATTATTTTTAGCATGTACAGACATACATTGGGCACATGGGTGACTTTGCAGGCAAAATAAAAAGGAGGAAATGCATTAAAGAACATGGGAAATAAGATCAGTTTTAAAGGAAATTGCTGCAGAAACAAGAGCATGCCATTGCAGAAACTAGGAAAGAGACCATCCGCTCGCTGGGGTAAAAGGGGTGAAGGAGACCAAGCTTCACTGCTCACTAACAGGATGACCTTGCAGTTAGTTATTCCTCCTTTGCTTCTGAAGCCCCAAAGTGTTGGATTCCTCAGCATTTTGCTTGGCTGGATTATTCTTGTCACACAGGATTCAGCTCAAATATCACCTCCTTGGAGAGACCTCCCCAGCTGTTACTGGACAGGGGCCTGGCCCTGAGCGGGTCTGCCTAGGGCCAGCCAGTAACGTGTGGGTTCTTGAAATTGTGCAGGAAAGATTTCACAACATGAGTCCAGGTGACTGAGCATACGTTTATCAAAGCTGGGGACAGTGAAACAAGGAAGGGCTTAGCATAGAAGAAGCAACAGGACAGCCCAGGCTGGGCTGCTTTGGCTCTCTAAAAATGTTGCAGGAAAAAAATGGCTGAGGTGTGTTTACTTTAGCTCACTGGGAAGTCAGAGAAAAGGCAGCCTTTGAGACAGTTCTGGGGTGTTTAGGCCAGGAGGAGCTGCTGCTGCCTACTGCTCCCCTGATTGCAAGTCTCGTGGGGTCGCTTAGAGTTTAGGAGATGTGTGCCTGTGGGGGAAGAAGCCAGGGAAGGGAAAGGCACAGGTGCGCTCCCCAGAGGGACAGTGCATGCTGGGTCTTTTGTCCTGAGGGTTTTTCTCTCTCCCTTAGGGGAGGTCTCAGGGGAGGATCTCAGTAAAATACTCAGTTTTCCAGGTGTGTCATTTCAGGGTCATGGTCTCCACTGATTGGTCAGCACCAGGGCAGGGGGTCATTGGTCACTACAGTTGGTCCTGGCTTTGCCCAGATGGTTTTGCTGCTTTTCTGGGCCTGGCGCTGAAATACAGCTGAGGCCTAGATCTGTAAAAAGATGACCTTCTGCCTCTGGCTGTAAATTGCTTGGCCATTGTACTCAGGTAGATGTCTTAGCTTCCCTATTCTCCTTGCCATGGCTACCCTAACGGTTGATGTCCACACACATGACTGATCTCTCTTTCTCTCTCCACTTCCTCATCACTTGTCCTTTCACTGAGGTTTTGTTGTCTTCCTAATGTATCACAATCTGAATTTAGGTCGATTCCTTATTTATTTGTGCATTTCCTATTTTTTACCCCTTGGAATGTAAGCTCCATGAGACTAGGGACCTTACAGTTTTGCTCCCCATATATGTCCCCAACCCCTAGCAGTTCCTGGAACAATTTGTGTCCACAATGAATGTTTGCTGAGTGAATGACCAGATCAGTGGCTTTTAAACTAGAGATGCTTTATGAGTCTTTCAGAGCTGGAGGTAGGAAAGAGAAGTGAAGTGACATGTGGTGAGCCTCCAGGGTCTCTACCTCCTATTTAATTATGATATACATGTGTATGTATAAAATATATGTGTATGATATATATACAAAGTTTTTAATCACACTAAAGCATATATAACTTTAAAAATAAACACTAGTTTTTAATTGCATACGTATATATGTGTGTGTGTATGTGTGTGTGTATCTAGAGAAAGAGGGGGTGGGGAGACAGAAGCCTTCATATAATCAAAAACATGGTTCCAGTGCTATAACCCCCTTTGAAAGCTACAGGGGCGTGATGATCTCTGAAGACTCTTCTCAGATTGAACTTCTATCACCCCATCTCTCAAGACTAGAAAACACTGGTGCAAGGAAAAGGATTATGGAATAGAAGTTACATATGTTGAGTGCCTGTTGTATGCCGGATCCAGTGTTAGGTCTTGGGGCACACAGGAAAGACAAAGTTTTTGTTTAATGGAGTTTACGTTTTAATGGGGGGAGAGAAGAACAGAGAGTTAACAGAAGAATGAATGAGATACACTTAACTGGTGATACAATAGTGCAGAGCTCTTTATTCCTTAAGTGGCTGATTGAAGGTTGGTTTGGGTCAATGAAAAGGAAGCAAATCTGGGAAACACTCTGGGAAGTGGAAAGTGATAACCATAAAGAAATGGCTCCCCGAGAAGACGGGCTCCTTGGCCAGTGCCGGCTGCGAGCCTGGACAGCTGCCTGCACAGCGGTCTTCCTGGTGCCGGCTGTGTGCTGCTGGGCCAGTCTGAGCAACACACTGCTTCTGAAGCTTGTAGGGAGGAGGGTGGTCGTGTCAGCATCATCTTGGAGCTACAGTAATCATTTTGTTAGAAGTCACTGAGGTTTGAGAATAAAAGAGAAACTGCTGAAAGGCACGTTTTGAGGAAAAGAAGGATATGGACTTTATGTAGCTATAGAAGCAGAAAAGGGTCAGGAAATTAGCATCAGGCCCATAAGGAGGCAGAAGCCTAGCAGGCCCTCAGGAAGCAGCAGAAGCAGTAACTATGGCATTTGCAATAGTCAGTAATATCATCTCACATGTACACAACCCAGATAGTCCTCATAGAAGCTCTATGCTATAAATAAGGCAAGTGTAGCTTTTTAAAATTTTACATATGGGAAACAGACTCTGGGAAGTTGAGAAATGCTAATAATACCTTACTTTTAAATAGCAAATTTGCAGTTTATTAAATGTGTCTACACAGATGACCTCACTTTGTTCTCTGTGGTATTATTACACCCATTTTAAGGCCCGAACTGGCTGGACTAACTCCGCTAGTGAACAGCAATCTGCCCTCCTGATCCTGGAGCCTGTGCAGAGTGCACGGCTGGCAGAGTTGAGTAGCTGGGCCGCAGATTCATCAGTGAATTTGCATCTAAGCTGAGGACATTGAATGTCCTGAGCTTCCAGAAGCACACCCACGCATACTTCACAGCAATGACTCGCCCAGAAAGAATGGCAATCATGAATGGAATGAGGATGTCAGACACCCAGGGCACATCCAGTCTAGAATCAGGGAGCCTGAAAAAAAAAAAAGTATTTTTTTTTCTTTTAAAAAATTTATTAATTTGAAAGAATACAAGGCAAAGAAAGAAAAGTTTTTAGTTTATGAAAACCCACACTTTGCTCTCTGTGTTTCGTATAGTCCAGTGAGTCAACTCAAAGGTGTGGGGAGAGAAGGCTAACGGTTGTTGTAAAGAGAAACTTGATCTTGAATCAGAGAAGCAGATTCACCTCTGAAACCAAGATCGGTCTAAGTTTTTCTCCTTGCTGTTGCTTATTTTGGAATGCATATCTTAGATGGAGCTTAAGACAGAGACCTGCAATCCTTTGATGAAAAGTGATTTTGAATGTACTCTTATCCAAGTTAAATGTTTTTTATGCTGATAGGTCTTTTCTCATCTGGAGAAAATGCAGGAGTTCATAAGAGATGGGATTTTGCTTCAAGGTGGAGATATGCCCTATTTGTCTTCGTATTTCCAGAGCATAAAATAGTGCCAGATGACTGTGGTGAGCATGACTTTTAAAGAACCCCAATCCTGCACATTTCTGCGACTAAATGTACCACGCACCAAATGTGAAACACTGATCTTCAACGTACCCCTTTGGTTCAACGTATTTTTTTTAAATCACATTTAGTGAGTGTTCAACACATTAGGCACTCTCCTGAGTGTTTTTTGAATGTTAACTCATGTTTCCTCACGATTACACAGTGAAGTAGTTATGATCTTATTTCCGCTTGACAGATGAGGAACTTGAGGCATGAGGTGACGGAGCGTGCTCAGGTCACTCAGCCAAGAGCAGTGGAGTCAGGATCAGAACAGAGCAGGGCGATACCACCATCCGGGGGTCCAGTTGTGGTTTCCTACTGCATACAGGACAAGGCAGTTACACACGCAGCATCAGACCCCGGCTCACACATGATCCAGACCTAAGTTTGGAAGCCAAATGCAACAAGACCTTTGCAAATCAGTAACAGTTATAACTATCTCATCACCTAAGGTACAGATGAAATTTAGAATGAATGCCTAGGGTCCACAGATTACTCTTTGAGACAGTTGCCTGTCTCCTGTCTTTTAAGAGATAGAAAGTACTTGAACATGTAGGATCTGTGAGTGACAAATACCTTTCAACTTGCATGCCAGGGTAAGTTGGTAGTAGCCAGCTGGAGGACTGGGGAAGATTCTAAGGCAATATCCAAGTTCAGTGAGAAAGAGGGCCATGGTGGTCCATTATTGGTATCTGCCCTGGGCAGAGAGAAGGCAGTATGGCTAGCAAGTCCCCAGATGGATTGTTCAGGATTCAGGAACCCAAGCTTGGAGGATCTTGAATATAGATTCTTGGTGAAATAATAACTCTTCCTGTGGATAGAATGTATTAAGACCTGATTACACTGTGAGGGGGCCTTACGTCCATTTATAGAATAAAATTAGGTTTAAATAAGTTAATTGTAAGTTCCTAAGTGAAGGCATCATAACCTCTGTTCTCTCTGAGAGTTCTGATAAGGGACTGAGGGCTCGTTCAGTATGTGTAAAGTACGCTGCAGACTCAGCAGCACTCCCTCCCACACTTGAAATCAAATTGCCCCCAAGCCCCTCTTATGTGAAAATGTTGGAGACACTATTACTCATGATCAGTATTGTGAAGGAAATCCATTTTTGGTAGAAGCAGAGACTGGAAAAAAGTAGAAATGGGGAAATGATGCCCTAAATATTAAGTGGTATCTGTGGAACTTTCTTTTTGAAATCAAATCCTGCTAGAACTGCACCATTACAAATTTTAGCAAGTAGATACTGAGCTGTTATGTCCAAGCCCCACTTCAAGTACCAGGAATGAAGTGGTTTCATGGTCTCTTAGAAAATGCTTTCTTCGTATCAATGGCTTCCTTTTATCCTGGAAAGATAAGCCATATAGTGTCTTGAGTTTATGAACCACCTGAATTGAATGTAAAATTATGTGTGATGACGTGTATACATTTTCAGTGTAGACGCATTCCACAGTCTCATCGTATTCTCCAAGGATTCCAGTGAGAAGAACCTGACGTGAGGCAGGAGTAGGAATCCACTGAAACTAGGGCCATGTGACTCTTCAGTCTACACAGAGCAGCCAGTTCTTCCTAAGAGATCCAAATATTTCCTTTCTGTCCAGAAAGCACATGTAGCTTTCTTCATACCTAACATATTTCCTTTACCTTGGACTTGTACTATCTATCTAAACATTTTCTTCTTTTCCACAAGGCAAGCAGTCCTGAAGTAGCAGCTGAACTATTTTTGTTCTGCTTTGCAGTTTAGTTTTGATCCCAGTCCAACCACGTTTTCCTTTGTTTTTAAGTGGGCTCCCACCATTTTGAGCCTTCCTCCCCTCCCGACCTCTAACTCCAAATTTATGTCTCTGTGTCCTTGTGGGGAACTTCTTGGTGAAAAGGATAAAGCTCAGTTGGAGCTTGGTCTCGGGGATTTTCATAGTAACACTGAGTCTTTATTATTAGCTGTGCAGTCCAGTCTGCTAGAGTTCGTATTTTGGCAGTGGACCATCAAACACCCTATTTTTAAGAGCCTTTAACTTAGTTGTAAACATGTGCTGTGACTGGGAGCTCACTTTCTTTACTCATATTTACCAAAGAGGTTGAACTGTTGAAAAGTTGTTATAAAAAAATGAAAAGCCCAGACTTCAGGACTATTTTTCCACTCATCTAACTCAAAACTGTGTATGATCTAAAAAAAGAAAATTTGGCATTTAGCTGCTTAATTTGATGGTCCAATCATATTGGTAATTTGAGGGAAGGAAGCAATGGAATTGCTAGATGATTTTACCTTGATGCATGCCCATCAAACATGCATGCAGAGAATGATGGTTGCCACACTCGTACATACACAACTGACCAGAAAGGCAGTCCAGTAAGATGAGTAAACTGTTTATGCCCTTACAGTCCTCTATATTTAGAATGAAAGTGTTCTATAGATATGTTTTTTGCACACTCTGAATCCTAGAGACTTTACTAGTCCCAACAGAACATAAATTTCTAAACTTTCATGGACTTGCTTTTGCATAGATGTATCATTGATGTCTGAGGACCTTAGAAAGTCATATCCAGAAATTCGGTGAAGAAAAGAGTATCACAAACATGTCTATTTATTTTATGTCTGGAAGGTATTTAGTCAAGTTTAAGAAAACACAGATTAATCTTTTGAGGAGATTGTGACCTACAGCCCTAAATACAGGAGCTTCGGGAATTTAAATGTTAAAATGGAAAGGTTGAACTTTGACATCTTCCTTTTGTGTTTTAAGATTCTAAAAGTAGTATAGGGAAATTCTCCTACACCCTCACAGGAGAAATGTCAGTTTTTCAGGAGGGTTTAAGCATTTCTTGAAATGTCTTACAGCAGAAGAAAGCAACTGAGCTTTAGAGATTGGCCACATTTATGAGGTGGAGAGAGTAAAAAGATCTGGGAGTGTGTGTGTTTCAAGGGTCATTAGCCAAAGGGCAGCCATATACTGCTGGAAGTGCTTGGCCTGGAAATCCTCCAGCTAAATGAAGAGTGCATCTTTTCCACACATGCCCTGTTTGTTTTTACCCCTCAGGCTGCTTTTATTTGTTTCCTCCCCACATCCCAAGCAGAGGAGCACTTGCACTGGCCAGCACATGGCTTCCATATGTTCTCTCCCTCTTCCCTGAATGGCTCTGCCCTGAAGACACTGACTTTTCTTGGTAGTTCTCATGTAATATGTTGTGTTGCTGCTATGCTTCCTGCTCTGGCTTTTAAAATACTCTTCTTCCCAGTGATTTTAAGTACAAGAATCTTCTGGTTCTGGTGGGCCTTCTTTCATTACAAATGCTGGCTAGTTATTTTTAGGAAATAAAAAACCCAATGCATGTGTGTCCACATCACGCAAACTCTTAATGTCCCCATCTTTTTAAAGTAATAATGAATTGAAGACTATCCCTGTATAGAAATCCAGACATTCATAAGATAATGTCTCCATGCCAGAAGAAGGCGGGGAAGGGAATGGAGAGAAATGCTACCAACCCCACATCAGCAGTTATTCACTCTGTTCCTGTCAGATCTGCTCTGGGATGGGACTGGATGTTCTTCCAGAGTTGTCTCCAGGGTCAATAAAAGTGCTTTCCTGTTGAGTTGCCATAAGCTTGGGTATACCAGAAGGCTAGAGAATTATCTCAAAATTATACTCTTTAGTCAGCTGAAAAGAGCTACTTTGGGGCTGAGATCATACAATGACTCCCTTCTAGCCTCCCAGTATATCATCAGACTTTTGATTATACTTCGTTGTTAGGTTTGTGGTGGGGCAGTAACTGACAGGTAACAGAAACCAATTAATATAACAAGGAGTTAATTCTACTTCATGTTCCCTTTGTTGAGCTGCAAGTGTTTCATAAATATATCCTAACTCATAACACCCCTTTGCTGGGAAAATGCATCATTGCCATAAAACCGTCTTGATTAGTTTGTATCTTTCTTATCTCCATGGACCATCCTGGAAAGCTCTCTGTAGTTTCTGCAGATGAGCTGGTGGTTCTCACTGATGAATGTTCCTTGCATGACTTTTTGAGTGAGCTACCATTCTGGGTACTTTTCTGAATTCAGAAAAATCTCAGCTGATTCTCTCTCAGGGCCAGCCTTCTATGTATGAGCTATGATAATGCTCATTAACTTCATGATACTTAATAACAATCTGAAAAGGATCTAATCACTTTGTTTTATGGTTTTATCTTCTCTACTATGGAATGTAAACTCCTGAAAAATAATTAAAATAGAATTAAAATTAATTTAATGTCAGCAGGAAGATCTTTCCTTAAAGTTCATAAGAATATCTGTTCACTCCCATGGGGGAGGTGGGTACTATCGCAGACCTCCCTCAGAATAATCAACCATAATTCAGCACCTGTGTACTACTGTAGCTACATATGCACATAACTGTTCAGTGAGTAGCAAAGAAAAAGAGGCCATAGTGGATCAGAAATACACATATTTATGTTTTTAAAACTTGCAGGAGGGAGAAGAATCTGCATAAACTAATAATTCTTTGTAAAAGTTTTAGGCATGATGTTTGTTCAAAAGTTAGTTTCCAGTTATCATGTTAATAAGATGACAAGATTAATTAACTGTATGAATTATCTATTGATGCATAACAAATGACTCCAAAACTTAGCGGCTGAAAACATAAATATTTATTATCTCACACAGTTTTAAGGGTCAGGAATTCAAGAGTGTTAGCTCAGGGTCTCTCATGAGGTTGTAGACAAGCTATTGGCTGGGGCTGCAATCGTCTGAAAGCTTGACTGTGGATGGAGGGTTTGCTTCTAAGTTCACTGCTATGATTGTTGGCCAGACTCAGTTCCTCACTGGCTGCTGGCCAGTTCCTTGCCATCCTGGCCTTCCATAGGGTGCCTGTGTGTTCTCAAGTCACAGTGGCTGGCTTGCCCCGGAGACAGTGATCTAAGGGAGAGAACCAATACAGAAACCATATCTTTAACAACCTAGTCTCAGAAGTGACACCCTTTGCTTCTGTCATATTCTACTGGCCACATAAGCCTACCCTGATACAGTATGGGAGGGGACTACACACAGATGTGAAGACCAGGAGGTGGGGGACATGGGGGGGCATCTTGGAAACCATTGGACACATTAATGCATAAACATTGGCTAATAGACCAGGTTACCATGTACTCCACTGTGATATTAGGGAGGGTTATGCCACTAAATATTCTAAAAGTAGGCCATTCATCCTTCTTGCATGTATTTCTTGAGTGATAGATATATAATGCTTAGGCTATATCAGGGCATAAAACAAATATCCTCACCTTCGTGAGTCTTTCATTCTGTTTTATATTCTGCTTTTCATGTAGTAAATCCCATAGGTCAGTGAGTCAGACCATTGTCTCAGACTGACTTGAATTTGACCAGCTTCACAAGAAAAGGGGGTAGCTATTTTCTTTATCTGCCAGAATAAGGATAGGCTTTTTGAGAGATGTAGCAACAATACAATGCCTCTAGTGATCACATTCTTCTATTAATTGTCATAAATGGTTACTTTTTCCTTGACAGCTAAGTAAATAAGTAAAGTACATTACTTAAGAATTAAGGTTTGGGGGTCAGGCCCTGCTGGACTTGAGTCATAACTCTCCTACTTTCTTACTGCAGTACCCTGGTATATTGTTTGACTTGTCTGAGCCTCAATTTTGTCCTCTGTAAAATGCTGATAACAATAGCACCTTAGAGTTATAAGCAATCGATGACTAAAAGCACTTATCATAGGATTAGGTACATAGATAACACTCTGTCTGTCTTTTTATCTGTCTTTTCTTCATTCTGAGTGTATCTGTGTACCACACACAGGCTCAGTACCTAAGGTGCTATCAGCAATGACCCCTCAGTTCAACCCTAACTAAACTGTCCGAGACTGTAAGAGGTAGTAGAGTGACTTTACTCTCAGAGCAGCTTCCCTTGCTCTTACTTCCCAGACCTATTGCTGCCACTAGTGTGTGTATTTTGTGAGAAGAATAACTCAATCTGAGGTTCATAACTTGTACTAAAGCCTTTGATTTATCATTAGGAATTTACCATCTAGATATGAGAACGTGCTTTTCATAACCCCCTGGTGGTTTCTTACTGATGCTGTTTCTCTGTTGAATATACTTTGCCAATAAATCATCTGTCAGTGGAGGGGCTGGAGAAGAAAGGCATATGTGCTTGGGATTTCTGTCTGACTCTGTCAGTCTCAAACACCTAGCTGGGAAGCCCCTGATTTTCCTCTACCCATCACTGAGCAGACAGCTAACTTCCTGCAGGAAAGGTACCTACCTTCCCGAGTCAGGGAAGTCTGTGGCCCTGCTCCCAGCTCTGCTCTCACTTTCCTTTGTGGAGTGATACCATAGGATAGGGAAGGGACCCTCATAACTGCTGGTTTCAGAAAGAATATACAAATTAGGCGGGTAGGTGTGTTTTGGTAGGGGTAAGCACAGTATAATTCTTAGAGATACCTGGTAGTTTGGAACTTGATGTTTTAAATATCTCCTCATTTCCCTTGCCTCCACTGGGGAGGAATGTGTGTGGGGGAGATACATAATCCCTTGAACCACTGGAAAACATGGACAGATGTAACCAGTTTCCAGGCAGTGTCATGGGCTCGGCTTCTAAAGACAAGGGTGGAGAGGGCTGGAGAAGACAGAACACATGCTCTGAACCAGGCAGTCCTGAGTTTAAATTCTGACCCCGATATTTGTTGGCTCTGTGGCCTCAAGGGATGGTATGTCTTAACCTATCCAAATCCATTTGTACAGAAAATGGAAATAACAATGGAAATAACAGCACACTGAGAATATGTAAATCATTTGACACTTTGAACAATAAAAACCAAGTGAATGAGAAGAAGATGAGAGGGGAAGGAAGGAGAAGTAGAAGGGGAAGAATGAGGAGCAAGAAGAGAAAAAAAGGTTCCAGGAAACACTATTTTTTGTTCTTTCTGAACTCTACCAATTTTCTAAATTCATCAAGTTAGAACATCATATTATTTTTATTAGGAGAAGACATTTGCAGCTTGCAGGGCTTCAGTTCTCAAAAATGACTGTATTTAGTGATCACTGCAGAGCATGCTAACTTGCTGGGTTCCACCAGCAGAAACTGGGGAGCTCTGGAGTGGGGTCTCTGGGGAAGGTTCTCAGGCTACATTTGGAGGCACATGTTACGGATAACTCCAAGTGCTGGAAGGCTTTGAAATCACCTTGGCTTAAACATTTAGGCATTTGTGCAAGTCAGACATGAGCTTCATTGTTTTAGCTTGGAAGACATGGAACCAGAGGCTTTAAAACTCTGGATGCTTCCATGTGTCTTCTGGGAGCTTTAGAAGGCACAGAAGCAGAGATTCGCAAGTATACACCTTGCATTCTATGGAAAATCAGTTGTCTCCATCTTGACTTAAATGGAACAATTCACTGCTTCCCAAAGGCATCATTTCCCAATGCAGGAAGGAACTGGGCACCCGGGAGTATCCATGGAATGCAGGCCTGAGGCTGAAGGACAAGTAAAAGCAGAGGGCTTGGGAAAATAATGAATGCTAAGTCACTGACTCTAAGATGAAGGTGTGGAGCCCTAACGGCAAGGCAGTTGTCTCGCTCTCTGACCTTCTGTGTCTGTTGGATCATTTCCTCAATTCAGTCTCCAAGACAAAACTTGAATTTCTCATCTACTCACCACCTTGGCCCAGGTCTGAACCCCCTCTATCCTCAACTGCAACAACAGCCATCCAACCTATCTCCTTTTTAGTACAGATGGAGTTACACTGAAAAAAAAAAACCCTTTTTCTTACTACATAAAATTGTTCACATCATACCCCTGCTTAACACTCTTTAAGTGGCCTCCTGTTGCACTTAAAATCAAATCCAACCTCCTTACCCAAGCCTGTAAGTCCTGCACACGCTACTCCCTGCTGTACTTTACAAGCTACACGTGCCCTTGCTTGCTGCACCCGGCCATGTGTGGAGCACTTATCTCTCCAAATGAGGTAAGGCCTTTCCTTCCAGAGAGCCCTTTATCATGGTATTTCTCTGACTGGTGTCCTGTCTGGCTCCCACTTAATTTTTAGATCTTGACGTAAATGACAATCTTCCTAAACATTGATTCTAAAGAAGTTCCTCTCCTGTCATTTTATGTTTTGTCTTCACAACACTCAGGACAGTTTGTGTTGTCCCTGTTTATTTACTTTTTTCCATTTTGGTCCATCATCCTCTTTAGCACACAAGCACTATTTTGCTCTCTCTTTCACCAGTGCGTGTATGGACCCATCAGCATGTTGGAGCATTGCTTGTTGAATGAGCAAAAACTACTTAGGCTTGCCGTGTTCTAGAGAATAGGGTATGAAGAAGGGTTAGTGGGAATAGCTGCTACTGCTTTCCAAACAAATTCAGCCCTCTAGACTATTTTGTGGAAGGAAACCACAGGAGTATGCAACAAGTAACTCACTTCCCCAAACTGAAATTCAAGGAACCAGAGATGTTTTCATTCTGTTTTGCAGAGAAGTCACAGGCCTACGTTCTGCTCAAGTGAGAGCAAGGCACACTGCACATCCAGGCTTACTGGTGCTTTTGGCTTCCGTAATGGCTAAAGTCTGGGGATCTGACCATTGGAAGAAATAAGTTCTGAAGTTGGGTTTCTATAAAACAGAAGCTTGCATCGACAGGACCGGGGTCTCCATGGTCTCCTCACAGCCAGACCCTTCGTGCATGTTAACACTTAGGACGAGAAACACAGCCTCGCTGAGCATGATGGGGAGACTCTGAGCCAAGTGTCTCAAAGGACAGGCCAGATTTTTCTCTCCTCTACTGGGCCTTCTGGGTACTAGGAAGGAGGAGAGTAAATATTTTGACCTATCAGAATGGGTGCTACATGAGGACAAATGAATGTTAAAGCTCTTTGATTCCAAAGAGACAAAATATTAAAAGGGTCTATGAAAAAAAAATAGAAATGTGGAAGCCGTTGTCAAGATCCTAGGACACAAGAACTCATTTAAATTTTAAAAAGTTTAAAAGATGACAGCCTTAGAATAAATAATAGATAGTTCTGTTTTATACAATAGGTAGTAAGCATATAGGGAATCTAATCCCATGCAATAGTATGCTGAATGAAAATGTAAGTGTAAAATATAAATGAGATGAAACAAATATATTTTATAAGCAACCATCATGGTTTATTCAGGGCGTGTTTGGGGATGTCATTGTCAATCTTTGAGGTTCACAACAAGGACAACAATGTTCTCCCACAAAACCTCCTTTGGTAACACTTAGTTCCTCATCCTTTCAATAAATATTTATTCAGCCCCTTTACACACGTTACTGTGCTTTCATCAGTAATCAGTTGTTCTCTGGGGAGCAAAACCTGTCTGTGAGAACCTCTTTCTCAGTATATTCTTTGAAATGAAGGATAATGACCCAGGTTGCTGAAATTAGATGAGGGTCCCCACACTATATGTCCTAAAAAATTCCTCCTAGTGCCTCCTGTGTACCTTGATAGAACCTCTAGAGTTGGCACCTGTTGTTTTGAGTAGGACAAATGTTTGGCCTTTTAAATTGCAAATGAGAACCCAGTGCTCTGTGGCTGCTGTGGACCCCTGCCTCCAGCTTGGACTGCTGACTTCATTCATCCTCTTGCCTGTAGTGTGGACTGCAGGGGGCTGGGGTGGGGCCATACCTGCTCCTGCCACTCCCAGGGCAATTCCCCTGTGGACCATTTTGTGCCAAATATTTATTCTGGGTACAAATGAGTCTACATTATCTTCTAAACAGAATAATGGAACAGTAGGTAACACAGGGCAGGAATTTGGGAGGCATCTTGGAAAAGGGAGAAAAAAGTTGAACTAATCTGTCCATTGCTCAGTCTCCCCGTGTTTTGGGTTATCTTAGCAGAAGTAGTTGAAACAAAGAGAAGGCGATGACAATGACACTGTGAAGAATGCTCATTATACCTCTTAGATATCACGCTGGTCACCGACCCACAGGAAGGATACTGTTATTGTGTGGGAGTGGGTGAGGCCTCATGTGAAAAATCTATGGTATGAGGAAATGTTAAACTGGCCTTGTTCTTATTAGAAAGGAGAGGGATATCAAGATAACTTAAAAGTGGTTCCAAACTACCACTCAGAATTAAAGGTATGATGTCTTTGAAATAATCCCAGGCTGTCTGCGTCAGGGCCTAGCAGGCTGCATGCCTCTAACCAGGAGTTTCTTGTCGCTGCTGGTGGGCCATGGGGTTTGCCCTTTGACTCTCTGCCTCGTGGCATTTTCATCTTTAAATCTCATCTCCAAGCTAAGCAACATTTCCTTTGCAGAACTGGCCCTAGGTGACCCTAGAAACTTTCTTTCTTGAAAAAGTACTGCTTAGTTTACCTCAAAGTTTTTCTTTCCTTTTTTTTTAATTGAAGTATAGTTAATATACAATATTATATTAAAAACCATAAAACTCCTAGAAGAAAACACAGGTAGTAAGCTATTGGATATTAGTCTCAGAAATATTTTTGGATAGATCCCCTTTGAACAAGGGAAACAAAAGCAAAAAATAAATTTCCTTCATGCTCTCGTTTTTCATATCCCAACCATTGCCTGCAAAGATCTCACTGTGGGAAGAAAATAAACAAACTTGAAAAGGGAAGGAAGGAAGGAAGAGAGGAAGGAAGGAAGGAAAGAAGGAAGGAAGGAAGGAAGGGGAGGGGAGGGGAGGGGAGGGGAGGGGATGGGATCCAGGTGAATAACTGTGCTTCTGATCAAACTACTTCACCGCATGTTTTCAGAGTACATAGATCACCTGGTTCAGGCATCAGAATCACTTGGAGTGCTTGAGAAAATGCAGATTCTAGGGTCCCATCTGAACCCTAGGAAATCCAAATTTCTGGCATAGGACTCAAATATTCGCATTTATAATAATGTATGAGAACCTATAGGAGGTCAGGTATCTTTGCCTTCTATTCATGAATATGTATTAAGTACCGAGTTTACTTCCTAAAAACACCTAAAATAGTATAAGGCTCTATGAATATTTATTCAGTGAATAAAGAACCAAAACCTAGTAGGATTTGTTTATCATTAAATAATAGCAGAAACCAAGAGCAGGAAAGAGGAGTCTTTAATGGAGAAGACTATAGAAGAGGAAGGAGAGAAGTCATTTTGAAAACTGGGCCCCTTCTGGGAGGCTGGGCTTAGGTGTGGCACTGAAATGGAGACTTTGTGTGACCAGAACATGTGATGGGACTTGGCAGCGGAGAAAAGAAGCTTGAGAAAAAGGAAATGCAATGAGGCATTTCCCTTTTTGAGCAGTAGTTCTATACTTTAGTGAGCCCCCAAATCACCTGGAGGGCATGTTAGACCACTAATGGCTGCCCCCTCCATCCTAAATTTCTGATTCTGCAGGTCTGAGGTGGGATCTGAGGATTTGCATTTTTAATAGCTTCCCAGATAATGATGATGCTGCTGAGAGCTGGCTTTCTGAATCACTTACAGAGTTAGACTGTTTGGCCTCAGGAGTCATAGTTTAGGGTGTACACCCCCGCTCTACACCATGCCAGCTGTGGGGCCTTGGCGATTCATCTTACCTCTCTGTCTCAGTTTCAGGGATAATCAGGATAATAATGATAGATTAGGTATTTCAAAGCTTCATGCATGTGTTCCAAATTCCTAATTCACTTCCTAATTGAATTAATACATATAGAATTTGTATTTGGCAAGCACTCACTATCTTAAAAATTATTATTTTGTCTGGTACATAACTTTTGGGAGAAATAAAGAAATTCTTCTAATAAAAGAGGAGATATGACTTTATATAACAAATATAATATTTAATAGAAGGATGGACTAGTTCATATTCCAATAGAATTCATGTATTTCTCTGTCACAATAAGTACCTAACTTGCTGAAATTAATCACTAATAAGAAAGCACTAAAAAATTGGCCACTTGTTGCAACAGGTAGAAGTAGCTAGCCTGACTGAAGGTGGATGGCGGTGATGGTTGTACGACAGTGTGAATGCACTTAATGCCACAGAGTGGCACGCTTAAAAACAGTTAAAATGGTAAATTTTATATTATGTGTATTTTACTACAATAAAAATGAAATGTAGACAGCTCAAGTACTATTGTCTGGCTCCTCCCTCATATCTCCTACAGGGAAATTTTTGCATGTAGTTTAGCAACATTTGTTAAAATAAGCCTCCTTATTTGGAAGACTGACTAAATTTTGAAACACGCATTGTGTGAGCTCCCTGGGCCTGCCATTGTGCGTGCCACCTCTGATAGAGCAGCTTTAAAAACTAATCTGGTGGTGTTTTAAGGTCCCTAATGTTGAATTGCAGTCACTTTTTATACCCAAAAACCTACCTTTCTGGATTTTCTTTGGGTGATTGGAAAAGAAAATGCCTGTAAGGAGTGGGCCTGCCACAGCCGCCTTTCATTTTGAACTTTTGTGAGATGATACATTTGCTTGGGAAACACAGGCCTTTCACTCATTCCAGTCACATAGGCCTTTATTCAGTATCTATAGCTTTCTTTTTTGTGGTTCCACACTACACTGGCAAGGAAGGATACCGTTGTTTTTAAATTGAAATACTACATCAATGGAAAAAGGCCTCCTGATAAAAAACATAAGAAGGATCTGGGGAAAATCATCTAGAAAAGCAAATGCAGGTAACTTTCAATTGTCCAATTCAGAGTAAAATTCGATATCACAGAAGTAGCCCCCCTATTATAAGCAACTTGAATTCCGAAAAACTTGTAAGTACACTGAATATAACTTGGTATGCATTGTCCTAGAGCACCGTTTCTACTTGTAAGACTATATTTTGAACTTCCAAATGAACTTGGAAAATCAAGCAGAGATGTCTCTGCTGGCCTCAGCTATGAGAAGCCAATCTAGGCTCTGCAGGCTTCCTGTATCTCTAGGGCTCTGCAGTACCCACCCTGGAGTGGCATCTCCACACTACCACTGCCATGGTCCCCATGGGGGGAATCTTTGCAAGTTGTGCATTCATGTCTCAGGGGTGACTAACATTTCAGGCTGGAGATGTTCCAGAGATCACAGTTTGATTTTATAAGATGGTTTGCAGAAATAGCTTAGCTAATAAGGATTTCTCATGGTTTCATAAAAAAGAATTAAAGTCTGTTAGACTGTCTAGCTTCTTCTATTTCTTCCCACTGTCCAGCTTCTTCTTTTGTTTTATCATTCTGCTGTATGCAGAAATGGGCTTGTATGATTTCTTGAACTCCTAGCCAATGTAAATAAAACATAATGAAACATACTAGAGTGGTGAAGAGCTGTTGGAACCTGAGTTTGAGTCTAATTACTTAACCTCTCTTAGGTACAGTGTCCTTATGTATAAAGTGGAATAATAACTCACAAAGGGCTATTGTGAGAATTAAAGGAGATAATACATATAAAGTGCTTAGCCTCATGCCTTGACATAGTTGTGACTCCATGAATGTTAGCCATTATTATTGTTACACAATCCTTGGGCTATTTATTGCTAATTTTCTGTTATATTGTTAATGCGCTCATCCACATTTGCATAAACAATACTGTAAAAATATATGTTATAAGCATTCTGTGCATTTCATAGCAAGTTATAGTTTACAAAGCAGTTTCTCATTTGCTCCTTATAACAACCCCGTGGAATCAGAAGAACTGCTGAAGATATTTCCTCTTTTCACACAGGAGGAAACAGGCTCAGAGAGATGTAGTGACTCGGTTTGGATTTACTTAGAGCAAACAGCCAAACCAGAGTCAAGCCCCTTTAGTTCAATGCTTTCTGCTATATATGAGAAAGTGTCTTATAATTACTCATACCATAGTATTGCCAACCTAAGGATCAGGGAGAAAAGGCTTACCTGTTTCTTGCTGTAATAATTTGTTGTTTAGAAAGTGTCCTGAAGAAGCCATGCTTTATGAATAGGGTGAGAATGTTTATTTTTCTTTCATGTGCTGAGATTTTTCAGCTTGTGTGCAGCAGTGTGGTAACTTGAAAGATGATTCCAGGGATTTCATGCTTCTGGCAATTTCAGGTCACATTGGGGTGAAATATGACATACTTCAGTTATCCTCAAGGTAATAATGTTGATGAGATGGTGGAAACCCTAATAAATTCTTAAGCAAAATGAATTTAAAAGGTTGTTTCAATATTTTTATCCCTTCTAAGTGACTCTAGCTTTCCACATACTGATTTTTTGGATTACTTAGTTAAAAAAAATCTTTAAACTTCTGACACAATAATAGTTTTGGCTGTGTTCTCTAGACTAGTCTCCTTACATATCAGCTCACTATGTATGTACAGCAGAGCTTCCTTCTTGACATAATCACAGCATAAGCTAAACCCTTGTTATGACTTCTTGGCTCCAAATGTGACATTAGTTTTTCAAAGAGCAAGAAGCGAGTGTTCTCTCTGACTGTCATCGTATAAATGTTGGAAACTTAAGAATCCTGGAAATCATCCACTTGGGAGTGGGAATAATAGTTAAGGCCTTGGGCACTAGAATCCAACCTCTACTGGGTATTAACGGAGCAAATTGAGGGAAATTACTTAATTCTAAGGCCATAACTCCCTCCTCTTACAAATGGTGATGTAATAGGTCCTGCCTAACAGGGTTGGTGTAAGGATTAAGTGAGAAGGTATAGTCGTAGTGCTCAATAGTGGTTAGATACCATCATCATCGTCACAATCATCCATGAAGGTCTCAATAATCTTGATACTGGGTTGGATGCATCTCTCTGTGCAGATTCCATGGTTGCAGGCAAGAACAAATCACTTGTAATTATGGGCAGGATAATGTGTGATCATGGAGTTACCAGAGTCCTTCTATGAAACCACATCCATGGGGTTAAACTGAAGGGCAGTTTTGAAACTTTGGCCTCTGAGTGTGAATGCGTTGTCAAACACTTCACAATAAAATACAATAGCATTCCAGATCCCTGTACGATGTCAGACACAAAGGATTACTCATTTCATTGGGAGTTCATTCTCTTCCCAAACCCCACAACATTCATCCAGAAAATTCGGGACATACAGATAAAGACATGGCCAGCTAACTTCACTAAAGACACTTGGTTCTCTTTCTCTCTTTTAGCTCTATATTTTGCTGAATTTAACCAATGAATTATTTTTGTTCCATCTTATTACTTTATGTTGCAGCACTTTTACATGTAGACAAGACAATGGAGCGCAGAACATATGTAGCATAGGTGTTGTTCACTGTGTGTAAATGAAGGATTCATTTGTTTGACGAAATCTATTGTGTCCAAGATACCAGTGTAGGTACATGATCCCTGACTTCAAGGACTTTAGAGTGTAATAAGGAGATGGAATAAAAACAAGCAAATATACCAAAAGTACTATAAGCAGTAAGTTTGACCACAGAGCCCCCACTTTCTTTAGATTTAAGTTGAAATGTAAAGGAGTAGGAATTGGCTATGGAAATAATTTTGGAAAGTACATTCTGGGATGATGGAGCAACTCTGACCCATATCTTTGTTTTTTTAAGCTCGCTACTTTAGGTCTATATTAGATTTCTTACTGCAACATAATTAGATCGTGAGTTTTTTTAAATTACCAGTAATAGAGAATAAAACATAATTGAATATGCAATAAGTGAAAAGTTGATACCAGAATTTAAAGTAATGACCTAATTATTTAAATTGTCACTGAAATAGATTTGGAGGGTCTGTATTTATATACATGTAGAGCCTTGAAGGATATAGTAGTTATCCATAAGTATGATAAAAAGACTTCAATTACATTTCAGAGTTCTGCTGTTGTTTCACAAATCTCTAGACTTTTTTCTTTCCTGGTTTAGGATATTCTTGAACTGTCTTGGTATAATTACTTCCATACTCTGTCATTAATATTTTATATTCTTTATTATGTGGACTAGCTTCCCAAACTGTATAGTGCTGAAGTGAAATTTTATTTTATTTCTGCGGTCAGGCAATCCCAAATGTAATCTTTAACACTATCTAAGATTTGAGTCCAGAATTATGAGCATGTGCAGGGCTTCAACATAATTCACAGTGGAACACTCAGCATTCACAACCACACGAAACAAGGGCTCTCTTCCTTGCCTCCCCAGCCCCCAATAAAATGATAGCTACCCTTTTGAGTCATTCCCTTGGGTTTGTTATTAGTTCTGCTCCTATACTCTCATGGACCAGCAGAGGACTGAAAATCAAATTAATACGCAAGGAGAGATTATCATTGTAGGAGATCTGTGGGAGCCCAGACACTTTTTAAGAGAAGAGACTGTCACCTCCAAGGATGTTATTTGAATCTGAAAAGAGGCAATCATAAAGGAAGTGGCATTTGCTTTAATCTGCCATAGGGAGTTGCCACCCTGCTCTGCTGCTGCTAGGCGGCCTTCCTAGATGAGCAGAATAAGCATTCCACTGGAGAAAGCAGCTGAGGTTTGAAAACAGTTCCAGTTGTGCAGTTTCAGGAATGTGTCGGAGCTGCAGCTTTAAGATGGCATTTCCCCCTCCTCGCTGCTGTGGAGAAAGCCTGGGCTAATGTGAATGGGAGTTTTGTGTGAAGGTTGCGAGGAAGCCAGAGCCACTTGGTAATCAGGGCAGCAAGGCACATTAATCCTTAAGGAATATATTTTACATACAGCCTCTCTTTTCTTTTAGAGTGAAAGTATAAGTAAAACTTCCCTAGCTCCTGTAGTTTTCCTGCCTTTGATCTCATTTTAAGTTCAGACTGAACGCAACTTGATCTCCGTCTCTATCTCCTTTCATAAATGATAATTAGCACAGTTCTAGGAGGCTGGCCGCAATGATATCCTTTGCTGTTAGAACAGGGGAGCAGGAGTAGGGATTGGAGTAATTGTTTGCTGTGTTGGTGACTGTGATGTTGCCATGGGAAAGCTCAGGACTTCAGGAGAGTTTGTGTTTTGTTGGGCGAGGTGCCAAGCTGTTGTGACTTATTACAGCCCTGTGAGCGAGACACACAGAACAGTATCCTGTGCAATTCAAAGGGCAGGATCGCTTTAATCAGGGAAAGATAGAGCACTGAGTATTCACATTATGCTTTATTTCAACTTGGAAATGATAAACAAACCCAACATTTTGGTAGTTTTGGTCTTTTAACTTTGGAGGAAAAAACAAGTCAGTTATCCACACTCACGCCAACTAAAAGGCAAAGCCAAAATGCTTCTGCTTTACATATAAAGACCCTCCTGTCAAGAATGCCGTGCTCTCAAATAATTGCTCCACCCGCAAATGCTAGTTCATCTTGACTCAGCCTCAAGAAAAGCAAAACTCCACAGGCAACATCGATTTGGTGTGAAAAAAGAAAGTGGAAGATTAGGAAGGTTGCTTCTAAATTCAGGCCCTAGACATTCCTTTGCCTCTCTTATTTGGAAAAGTCAGCCATTTGTACTCCCAGTGCCTAGCATGGTATCTGGCCCAGCCTTGGTGTTTAGTAATTGCCCAAGCATACCAAACACAAGGAGTTTCTGTCGTGGTTGTACGAAAAGTTAACGCATAGGTCCACATCAGGGAAATTCTGGAGTTTCGTGAACTGTTTTGGCCTTTCAGGTCATAAAAGGAGCTAGCCGTAGACCTGCTTTTTTTCCCTGCAGTAGTCAACATAGCCTGATTCTCTAGAAAGATGCCAAGTCTCCATTTTCTGTGTGCTGTGTAGACATTGCCTAGAAGTTCCCTCAGTGCCAAGTCTTTTGAAGCCTTTTGATCCATTCCAGGGAACTCTTGGAAGAGGAGAGAAGAACTTCACAATTTCCATTTTTAGCCTAAAACAGATGTCAACATGTTAACTCTTCTTCATTCGATATTGTGGGCCTGGGCCTGAGTCACAGAGACACAACTGAAGTGCCTCATCTCTTTCCGAATACATTTTCATTGAGATGCGTGTAAGAAAATGTGTATGCTGCAAATAAAAGAAGCAGTTATATCTTATGGTATAATAGCAAAAAAGGTATTTTTCATATTTTAAAATACTAAAGTGAAAGTTTCGATAATACATTTTAAATGTGCGTTTTCTCTTTTTAAAATAAGATTTGAAAGGCTTTTATCAGGCGGACAAATAGAGGAAGCATGTGATGTTCAGCAGAAATTGATTTGTCTTTAGTGCTTTTCTTTAATATTTATTTTCTAGGAGCATTTTGTTTTACCTTTTGGAAATACTTTACAGAGTGTTTATACTTGTGTTTGTTACTTTGCAGTTTTATTTGGTTGCCAGGTTAGCTATTTATTTTCACCCGATTTGACCTTAGAGAGACATATTTTGCATGGAGACAGATGTTTTCATCTATCTTGGTTTTCAGTTACTATATTTCCAAGTTCTGATAACTTTCAGAATAATCATCAGTTGTGGAAACTTTCTCTAGTATAGAAAAAAAATTCTCTATTTTACTAGTGACTCAAATAGTACCTTACAGATATCTAGGCTTTTGGAAAGTAGAGAATTGATGAGATTTTCCCCCAAAGGTTTTCCATGTGGTATAGTTTCACAGGTACTTCTACATAGGATACATCCTATCACCATCATCATCATCAACGTCATCATCTTTTAAATAGACTTTAGTTTTTTAGAGCAGTTTTAGGTTCACAGTAAAATTGAAGGTAAGGAACAAGGATTTTTCATGCGCGCTCTGACCCACACGTGCACAGCCTCCCCCGCTGTCAGCATCTCCGCACCAGATGGTGGCTCCTTCGAATCGACCATGGATGGGCTACACGGACACATCATTATCACCTGAGGTCCGCTGTTGTGTTAGGGTTCACTGTGGTTGTTTTACATTCTATGGATTTTGACCAATATATGACATGTGTCCACTGTGACCACATCAAACTTCTTGGAATTTGGAATTTTCAAAAAGTGATTGAGTCAGTAGCTCCTTTAATAGAAGCAAAAGGAGCGTAACACAAGGGCATACCACAACACAAATGCATTCAGCTTTTTCTTTCTGAATGGTCCTCCATCCTGGGCAACCCTGGTGTAGTTTCACTGTGATCTGGGCCATGCTTCTGGAGAACCTGGTACAGGATCTGCTCCAGTCTCCACAGCTCTGCTGCCTGTTCTAGGTAGAATTATGAACACATTAAATATTCACAGAACTATGAGAAGTTATTAAGGAAATTAGGGCTAATGGGAAGCATTAGCAATTTTTTGAAGTAGAAGCCATGAAATGTAAAAGGATAATCTTCTAGGTGTGAAGCAAACCCAGTGTCACTCTCAGGAGACAGCAATGGATGGCTGGGGTATCTGTGGGGGGCATCTCTGTCTTCTTTCTAAATTCACCTTGGCCCATCTTCCTCTTTGCATTTAACTGTTGCCTTACTTCCAAACTAGTCTCTTCTATCCTTTTACCAGAAAAATGTCTAAAATGCAACTCTTTTCAAATCGAGTCCCTGCTTAAAATCCTTAAGTAACACCCATTGCCAACAGAAAACATTCCAGACTTGCTGACTGACCCAGACTTTTGTGGATCCCGAAGTCAGGAAGATTCTGGGCTTATTACTAGAAATGTAACTGTAACTGTGGTAGAAGTCAGCCTGGCTTCTCATTCTGAGGAGTGTGAGAGTGAGCCTGGCTTCAGCAACAGAGCCACTGTCCCCTCCTTACAGTCAGGACACTATGATCAAGAGAGGCTTGAAGCTGACCTGTAAGAAGTAGGGCCAGAGTAGCCTTCATAGATTTGAAGGAGGTGCCCACATGGATGGGGACTGAGGACCATTCTGGGTCCTGGCACCTATCTCCTTTCACATAGTAATTGTGCACAAACTGTTTGCTCATAGGATTGGCTGACCCACAGCAGCAGTTCTTATGATTTTTTTTCTTTTTACCTTCTTGGATATCTGGGTCAAGTGGATAGGGAAGGTGTCTGCTCAAGAAGCCCAGGAGTCACGGAGAAGTACCCTGGCTTTTTGTGGGTACCAGGGGCAGCTTGGGCAGCTTGCCTCACATGCTGCTCAATGGTTGCCCTTTGAGGCTCATTTTATTGGATCTGTTTTCATAGAACATATTTTATCTCTTGTACTCAGCCTGTCTTGTTCAAAGGCATATCACATAGTCATTATTGTTAAGGTATACTTTTGGCATGGAAATAGCTCAGAAGAGCACAGGAAAGTAACCCCTTTGCTTTCCTTTACTTAAAAATTCTCAGATGAAGCAAAAGGAAGTATTGGAGTCTCCACAGTTTTTCATATTAGTATACACTTACATAAGAAGTCGTGGAAGACCAGTGCCCACTGGCTCATTCCTTGATAGCCCAGTCCTTAGGGACATTTGCTATTTTACTGTAAAGATAATGGTAATTATAACAAGATTAGCAGAGGATACTGTATCAATTGTACTTTGAGATTACCTATAACTTAACTCAAGCTATTTTTATGTTGGTAAATAATGTTATTCTATAAAAGTTAAAGAATATACCACTAGTCAAGGAAAGAATTTAGGGTGACTGAATGGGAAGTATCTCTCTTAGAGAATGTGAAATCATATGTTCTACTATTTCAAGAAAGTATAGAAAATACTCACTACAGAATGTCAAAACTACGTGGATGGTCAATGTTGACCAGAAGTTTGATAAAAATGAGTCCTTAAATTCACTATAAACTGTCAGACACCCTTTAGAGAGCATTTTGGCAATATCTTTCAAGAGCCATAATAATATCTGTGCCCTTTGACTCAATAAGTTCACTTCTGGGACTCTATTAGAGGAAAGAATCCAAAATGTGGAAAAGTGATATGCATGAAAATAATCATTGTAGTAGGCTTATTTATAAGAATAATAAAAACCCTAGGAACTATATTTATAACAGGATCAGAATTAAGTGAATTTTACCTGTTTAAACATAGGAATATGAAAAATCCTGGGAAGGTATAAATTAGAAGCATTAAGATGGCATGTATCAGTATATATTCTTTGGTTGCAATCGACAGACAGGAACTCTGGCTAGTTTAATCAATAAAATAATGCATTAGAAGGACATGGGGTTGCTTGCAGAATCCAAGGAAAGTCTGAATAATCAAATCTTGGGTAGAGGGAATCAGTGCATCTCTCTGAGATTGCAGGTAACACAGACTGGAAAGTCCTGTGTCCAGGGTACCTCTTGGGGCAGAATCAGCTCTGCCTGCTTTCCCTTCAGGTGTCATGTCCCCAGCCTCCAGGGAATGAGAGTTTCTTGGGTTTATCTTAAACCATATGCCCACTTTATGACCAGGAGAGGAGGGTGCCCTGCTGGACAGTCTCATCCAGGACAAATGCGAAAAGAGGGGTGGTTCCCCTCAGAGAAATAGGGTGGGAGGGGATGGATGCTAAACAGCCCAAAACAGTTAGTTGCACAGGACATAGTGGGATTCTTTTTTCTTTTCTCTTTATAATCCTAACTTTCTTATACTTTTAAAATCAATGAATTTTAATCCATAAAATGTATGCCTTAGAAAGTCAATATGGATAGAGATAGTAACATTTCCCATATAATTGCTGCAAAGGACAGCGCATGTTGCAAATACTGATGGTATAAAACAACAGAGCATGAAAACAAATTGTGTCTTTAAACTAATTGTGTCTTAATAAATGGATGGGCTTTGATGAGGATTAAATGAAGGAGCATGTGAGAAAGTGCTTTGCACAATGACTAGCACACATCAAAAAAAAGTGTGTATTAAACCCGAATAAATGCTAAAAGGCATAAAGAATTAAGTTGTACTAGCTCTTCAATGTTTATGTTGTAGCCAGAAAGCAACTGCTAAGTTATATAGATGTTAGCAGGTGATAATGATGATAAAATATGTGAAATTATGGTTCAATTTAGATTTTCTTTGCCAGTGCTATTAATTTGTGTAAGTAAAAGTGTCAACACCTGAATGTAGTATCTGAGTATGAATCCAAGAAGCACAATTCATGAAGTAGCTGATTGATTTTCCCAGCTTTGGATTTATTAGGATGCTGTTGACCATGATATATATACTTTAACTTAATTTGAAAAACTAACGAGATGTATCTTATAAAATAGGAATCTGTTAATATATATAAATTCTAGTGAAAAACTCTGAGAAATATAATATTTTTTCATATCAATTAGTTGTGGGCCATCCACAAGATAGCAAGATAGTCATTCTGCTTTTAATACATGTCGTTGATGTGCTTCAATTTATTGGCTTGACCAGGATCTGTATACGGAATGGCTCTGCTCTGGATCTTAACTATTCATCTAGTGTAAACAAGAGTTGCTGACAAACAAGGCCAGGGCGAGCAAGGGAGGCACATAGGGTACAAAATTTAAGGAAGCACTCATGCTTAAGTCATGCAGTCATTGAGGTTTGTCTTCTTAAATTTCATGCCACCCTCTAGTCCCAGCTCTGGTGACAGAAAAGCTGGCATGTATACAGATTTAGAATTTCTAATTTTTAAGAAAAAGGGATCTATTTTAACTAATCTCTCTCTCTCTCCCCTCTCCTCACCTCTCCTCTCCCCCTCTCTTCTCTCCCTTCTCTCTCTTCTCTCTTCTCCCTCTCATCCATAGATCCTAACTATACCTGGGATTCTTGGTCAATTAAAATCTGGTATATCAAAAGATTTATTGAAAAACACATGGCTAGTCATGTTAAAAGTATTTAACATTTATTGAGTGCTTACTCTGAGCCAGGAGTTAGACTAAAGATTTTACATTTCATCCTAGAAATAATTCTACAAGGTAACTATTACTGTTGCAAAATTGAGGAAACTGAAGCATAGAATTTATATAGTGTAGCCACGATCTCAGAGTGACCAAGATCTCAGAGTCAATAGCAGATCCAGAACTTAAGTCTGACTCCAGTCCATGCTGTCAAATGCAGTGTTATGCCACTTCCATCCTGGCCTTTTACCCAGCTATTCTCAGTCTCTCAACCTCTCCTACTCACCCCCTATAGCCTCTGGGGTCCTGAATCCTCTCATATGATGTCATCTGATACGGGGATCCTCCCTTTCTTCCACCAGCTTATCTTCTGTTTGCTGACTTCCCTTCCAGCTCTTTCCACTGTGCACACTGAAAACTCTTTTCCATTGTAGAAAAAAAAAAAAAACCTTCTCCACATCCTCTGTCTCCACATAGTATGCTGCCTTTAACTTCCAGGCCTTTGGGAAAATCTGGTTCTTCCCTAAGAACATTTCCTTCCTTTTAGTCCTCTCAGGTAAACAATGGAGAAATCCTGTATACCTCAACACCCTTAGGAAGTGGTGTCGCATGATCTTAGTTCCAAACTACCTCTTTCACCCGCTCCCTCCTCCTTTGAAATTTGTCTCATTCTGTTGTATCGCCTTTAACATGTTTTGCCATAGCTGTCTGCCTACATTCAGGTCACTTCCATGATTTGACAACCAACCTAGGCTTCTTTTCTTCCCAAGTCCTGTTGTCATCCTAGCATTTCCGTGTTGCTGATGCAAACACTTTGCCCATTCCAGTTCTCCGTTTCATGACCTCCACTTTCATTAGCCTTCTGTTCAGTTCCCCTGGGAACTGATTCATGGCTTTGCCCTTGACCTAATCAGCACCTCAAACTGTCCTACCTGAAATCTCAGTTCCAAGTATTACACTGTCTCTTATCTACTTCCACCTTCCCAATGTCCTTACTTTCCCCTTAGCCTCCTGATCATCCCTGTGAAGACCTCAACTCACTTCTTTTCTTCGCTGCTCCTTACTCTCTCTCCTCAACTCCTCTTGACTTTTGTTCTCATTTTACTTACACTGGGTCTCATGGTTGGCAACAAAATTACTCTCTTAACAGCACTTACAGTTCCTTGACTTCTCTATCCCTTTTCTCCATTGTTTTGGTTTTGATTCTCCAGAAGTGGGTGGTAAGGAATGGAATGCCAGCAGTTTACTCAGGAGGTGATTCTGGGAAGTATGGGCAAAGGCATGGGGAAGGGAAACAGAGAAGAGAAGGAAGCCACTGCAGGGTGTGTTAAGAAGGAGGTTGCTGCTGTTGGCAACTAGGGCTCAATTCAATCCTGGACCTCTGGGCTGCTGTGAGGAACATATCTCTGAGTTGCCCTCCCACCAAATGCAAGCTACACTGGGTATTTATCCACCAACATCCATGGGACATAGGCTGAGCGCTGTTCCCAGGGGAACTTCTTCCCTAGAACTTCTCGCCTGCCTTTTGACTGAGGGCCAGGCCTGCTTACATGGCTGGAGAAAGCTCTGAGGCACAGAGTCTCAGCTGCTTGTGTTAAGAAGTTGTCAGCAAACACAGGAAAGGTGAGTGCCAAGAATATATGGGAAGGACACTGGCAGCATCTCCTACATTCATCTATCATACAAACCTCTCAATACTGGATTGATCTTAAAAGCTGCCTTCTGATTACCTGCTGTACATTTGTGTTATTATGAATGTATAATTTCTGATCTTATCAGAACTCATAAATGACATTCCATGGTCTTTTAACTTGATGCCTCTCTTTTATTTACCTTAAGACTTATGATTAGAATCAAACACATTGTGTTTACATTCTGGCTCTACCACTTTGTACATTTGGGCACATATCAAATCTCTCAAAGCCACACTTTTGCTCTTTTGTAAAATCAAGAGATTAATGCTAACTTGATTTTTTGTTAAAAATTATTCAGTGAGATAAAAATACATTCATACATACGAAGTCTGTCCAGAAAAAGTCCATTGTCAATATAACAAAAGCAGTTTGTGGGACATTGATGTAGCCTGGCAGCCAAGGAGAATGGACTGGAATGTGCATGTGTGAACATGACAACTTCACTGTACTAGTCGTGGGGGCAATAGACACTGTTGAGTGAGCATGTGTACTGTGTGGCCATTGCATTCAAAACGACTGAGCAAATAGAGCAACGAATCTGTATCAAGTTGTGCGTTAAGCTTGAACATTCCTCTGCAGAAACTACTCAGATGATTCAGAAGGCCACAGCTATGGGCAACTTGTGATTGGCAGCTTTATCACAATAACATGCCCACTTGTGCATGTCTCAAGCACAATTTTTTGGTGAAACATCAAATCACCCAGGTGACTCAGTCCCCACTGCAGCCCAGATTTGGTGCCCTGAGGCTTCTGGCTTTTCCCAAAACTAAAATCACCTTTGAAAGTGAAGAGATTTCAGACCATTCAATGAGACTCAGGAAAATATGAGGGGACAGTTGATGGTGATTGGGAGAACTGTGTGAGGTCCCAAGGTTACTACTTTGAAGGGGACTGATGTGTCATTGTCCTGTGTATGGTGTTTTTTGTATCTTGTATCTTCTTCAATAAATGTCTCTATTTTTTCATATCACATGGCTGGATACTTTCTGGGTAGAACTTTTATATAATGAAATATACACATATAATTATGACATATTTTAACCTAGCACACTGACTAACACATAACAGAAACTCATTAGCTCCTTATCTGTTATCATCCAACACTTAATCTGTTATATAATTTCAACACTCAGCAAATGGCTTTGCCTCATATGCTTACAGACAAAACAGACCATCAGCTCTTAACTCCACAACCTTTCAATGCCACCCAAACAGAGAATACCTACCTCATGTTTATACATTCCTTGAGTCTCAGAGGAAGGGATGCTGTTCATTCTATTCAAGCCTAACCTTTATCTCAGACATTTCTACTGCTCCAGAACTTTATTATTTTTTAAATATAAATTTTTAAATTACCTTATTGTTGTTCAGTTACAGTTGTCTGCATTTTCTCCCCATCACTACTCCAGAACTATGTATTGTGGGTTACCAGCATCCACCTCCCAAATTCTCAATCTTTCCACATTCGTTATTTTTCTTCAGAAAACTTACTTTAAATGATGGTAATCACTCGCCTTATATATACATTATATAGACATTTCACTTTTTTACTTTAATCAGAAAATATATAATACTGCTTATTAGTTGAAGCAACAGGAGATGTTCTTACATCACATCGCTGCCAAGATGGATATCAGTGTTGCAGGAAGTTATGTTACTTTCAACATGATTGCACAGACTTGGAGGGGAGGAGCACACTAAAATATTTATGATTCCTGGGCATAATAGGTTTCTGGGAAATTGGAGGAATGCCATGGGAAGATGAAGAGGGTGTGGCACAGGTAATAGGTAACCAGTAGGAGAAGATGAAGAAGATGGGGTATAGGTAATAGGTAATCAATAGCAGTTAAAGCAGGTGGTAAGCTTAGAATCTTTCTAAATTAAGGAAAAAATCCATAACTGCACTTAAAACCAAGTTGTAACACATGAGACATTTTTGTATTTCTACCCCTATACAAAATAAAACATCATTGGCATGCCAAAAATATTTTTTATGAAGTGTTTAGACTTTGGGATTGCGAAGACAAAAACAGGTGACAGACTGCACATAAAACTTGTGGAAGTTTCATTCTATAGTAAGTAAACATACTGAAGAAAATCTGTTCCTGTTATAGATGCCAATTTATCATTAGTATTGTTGTTTTACTCTGCAAATGCTTATGGAGTGCCTACTCTGTGGATTTTCTCATTAATGCTCTGCTGTGCTATACACAGATTGTAAAAAGGCAAGGACAGTAAGAGGAAGCTAATCTTAGATTACACCATGTATAGAATGCTTAACTGGTCATTTTGAAACTGTTCTTTTTATATCCTAGATGCTAGAGACAAGGGTACATCACTATTTCTCCTTTGTTGGGAATTAATCATGTATTTTCTGATAATTTGGGCCTCAGATTTGACCAGACCTATAATTGCTATAATTTCACTGGTATTAGGCTTTGCAGTTTTAAGAAGAGAAAAGGATTCTTTATGGTTTTTTAAAAAATAAAATGATTAATAGAGAAGAAAAATGTTTCAACTGTCTTTCATGGTGGAGTATATACATTCCAAGATCAAATAAAGCTACAGAATAATCTGAAATTTTATTCAACAATTCTATTGAATTCTGTTGAATAGAATTCAACAATTCTATTTTGGTAGAAATATTTTTGGTATTATTTTGAAATCATTTACATATATTATAAGATAAAATAAGTACCTATGTTAATTGTTCTTGGGAACCATGTTTTCAGTCCAAAATCAATCAGAAAATTCTATAGTGTTAAATTTTAATTGGAATCCATGATTATTTTTTCCAAAAATGTACTCCTGTCTACAGAAAAGGGGAACAGTGAGCACTCCTAATGCCTAGATTGTGGTCTCTCCCTACCATTTTTCACTAAAAGGAATCAGGTTTTTCACTAAAAGGTATCAGAGCATTTTGAAAAAATGAGTCATTCTGGAAATGAGGCCAGAGATACAAGGTGTGCATGGGACATCTTGTATTCACTGTAAGGAAAGAGACATCAAAAATCCTAACGATGTCTTATTAAATAGACCAGACTATGAAGAGACAAGGCTAAATCTAAAGATGCAACAATTAGATTATCAAGAAAAATTCTGATTGTAAGTATTTGAAACACAGTGAATACATGACAATCCATATGTTTGAAACAAAACAAAAAGAAAATCCACCCTGGCTGGTGTGGCTCAGTGGACTAAGCATCAGTTTGTAAGCCGAAAAGTCATGGGTTTGATGCCTGTCAGGGCTCCTGCTGGCGTTGCTGGCCAGGTCCCCAGCTGGGGGCCTGTGAGAGGCATCCAGCCCATGTTTCTCTCCTTCTCTTTCTCTGCTTCTCCCTCCCTATCCCTCTCTCTAAAAACAAATAAATAAAATTCTTTAAAAAAGTAAATCCTCATTGTTTTCAAAATTATTATTCTGAAAATTGGCAGTTAAAGAGAAAGACCTATGCATTCATCCTGCCTTCCCTTTAGTAATCATATTTCTGTGTTTCTAAACAATCTGGTTCAGATGTTCTTCACAGAATTGTAGCTAATAATTATATAGAGAGGGAAGAATTAGACCACCATTTTGCAAACCCTTGTGAAACAATCGATTCATGCAAACTCATCAGTGAATTAAACCATTAGATGAAATATTGACAGAATTTTCCAGTGGCTAGATCAGTTTGTCACCACCTGAACTCACTGATCAATCACAGCTTAACAGAGGAGCAGGGTAACATCATGTGCCTATTGGCATGGTATACATAATAAGTAGCACAGCTTACTAAATGTTCTCACACCCCCCCCAAAGAATGTTGAACTGGGATCTTATCAAGTATTTAAAGGTAAATGTTAGTTCATGGACAATATGAAGATAGAAAAATATATTAAATGATTCTTGAGAAACTAAACTGATAAATCTAGAATGTGGGACATTTTACAAGGAAATTTATCTGATTTATTCAGTAAGTCAAATTTCTACAATACAATTAAGCTTGGGGGTGAAGAAGAGAGCTACTTTAGACTATAAAAACTCAGACACATGTTAATCAAGTGTTGTGTGTTAACCTTCTTTACATCCTGATTCTAGGAAACTAATTAATGCAAATGATTTTTTAGAGAGTCTGGTGAATTTGAATATGGCTATGTTTTGAAGGACTCTAGACGAGTGTTAATTTTTTTAAATACAATAATGACATTGTGGTTATATAAAAAATATATTTTAGAGCTACATCTAAGCAAGTAAGGGTGAAATTGTATCTGGGATCTGTTTTAAAATACTTTAGCAAGAACAACCACAACCTAGAGAATATATATATATATATATATATATATATATATATGTTCGACAAAAACTTGTTAATTGTTGAATCTGGATATATGAGAGTTTATTTTATCATTGTTTTTATGTTGTGTATGTTTGGAATGTTTTCATATGAGTCTCTAAAAAAAGAAAATAATTAGAAATACAACTCCACACCTCTATTTTAATTATAGTCTCAACTATTTAAGTTTTTCAATACAAAAGATTGTTCTAACAAAGCCTCTGAATCCTCACTCCAGAGTGTTTTCACTTACACCCCACCACAGCTGCGGGTCCTGCCCAGCCTCAGCATCACCCATGGTGCAGTGGCCATTGAGGTCAATGATGTTCTTATGGCAGACAAAGCTCATAGAGCCTGCTCTGTGTGTAAGTGGATGGGTAAGATTCATTGCTTCCCCCCCGCCTTTTTTATTGAATTTATTAGTGTGGCATTATTTAATAAAATTATATAAGATTCAGGTGTACAGTTCTATAACACATCATCATAGGTATGTTGTATTGTGTTCATCATCCCAAGTCAAGCCTCCTTCCATCACCATTTATCGCCCCCATGCCTTCTTCTACCTCCCCCACCGCCCTTTCCCTCTGGTAGTCACCATCATTGACTTTAGTTACAGGAAAGTTCGCCAGTGTGGGCTGGGCACCACAATAAGGATTCAGTTCATATGAGGATTGTCCTAGGGACTAAGTGACTACGCAAACAAAGCACTTGTCCTCTTTCCCCTCAGTTTTCCCATCTGTCTAGAGGATGTAATACTATTTTTCCTTTATCTTGAATACCCTCTTGGCCACCAACACAAAGAATTATTTTCCCTTTGTCTATCCTGAAACATTTTACCTGGCAGTTAGATACTTTAGGGTGGTATTTTTTCAGCTTGCTGTCTGTGACTCATTAGTTGGTCATGAAATCAAATTAGTGAGTTGTAGCCAACAATTTTAAAAGTGAAATAGACTAGAAATTGGTGTTTTGCGTATAGTAAGAATATTACTTTCTGAAATTAGTTCCGATTGCCTGTGTGTGTGTTCTGGGTGCGAGGTTAGAGGGATTGCTTGCTATGGGTGACGGTCGAAACAGTTTGAAAGCCACTGTTTTCGGGAGCACAAAACCTACTGAGAAGAATCTGTTACAGATGAGTGATTCGCCATTTTCTTGAGTATTTGTACTACAGCTCCTGCTTTGTAGCTTATTTTTACCACCACCATCAGACACCGCTTGGTACGTATATGTTCATGGGCGAGCGAGTGTGTGTTTCAGCAGAACAGCCGTAATTTGACTGAACCATAACGTAGTTTAATATCAGCAGGGGTTTTATCAAATAACACGACTGCACATTTAAATTACTATTATGCAGCCAGATTAAGTAATAACATGGGCTTCTGAGGATCTTGGCATGGAACAGATTTCAGGTGATGGGCATGTGGTGCCTCTGGTTTGAACTGCAAGAGAATTCTTAGGCCCTCAGCAGCATATTACAGAGTGTTTCAGCTTTTGTTTACAGCCCATCTCGCCTGGGCAGGCAGGAAGCAGTTTTGAATGCATTTGGTGTGAATCTGGGCTTACAAGTCAGTTTGAAAAATGCCTGTTCATTTTTATGTTTCTATATATAGTAAAGCATTTTAATCCTGACCATCTCTGTTTTTATTGAAAGTTTATTCACCTGTGGTTTTTCTATTACTCTTTAAAACTCTCTTAAAATACCAGTGTTTTAAGAAAAATTCTGACCATTGCAAGAGTGAATTAGTAATAGAAATTAAATTTGCATATTTCAAGTTAATTCCAAGCTAAATAGGCTTTCATTCACCTGGTGTTACCTCAGTTTTGGTGGAGAGTCTGACTAAATTTTAGCTGGACAAGATCATTTGAAAATGTGTTTCTACACTTGAGAAAAATTCCTAAATATGCCCTTATATTGATGTTGCGGTCATTTCACTGAATTCAGTCTTCTTGGCCAAAGGGAACAAAATTAATTTGTATTCAAATACCTCTCTTCCTAGTAAATTTTTTTAGTGGTTAAGTACACAGAGCCTGGGAACCAGACAGCCTGGGTTCCCAAATCCCATGCTGCCACTTAGTGACAGATTGCAATTTTCTTAGCCTCCCTGAGCCTCAGTTTTCTTATCTGTAAATGGAGATAATAATAGTGTTGACCTTACAGCGTTGATAAACTGAGAGAATGTATGCAAAGCATAAAGCACAGCCCCTAGCATATTACAAGTGTTCCATAAATGCTGTCTTTTTGTTTATTCTGGAGGAGATTCTGTTCTTATCAAAATATATGAGAACTATACAAGGTTAAAATTCTTGTGGAACGTTTATTTGCTGTATGTCTGATTACACAGTGAGCTCCTCATGAGTGGTAATTTCTGCTGCCTCTTTCCTTTGGAACTCCCTACTGTTCTTCCTGTAAAAATTCATACAGGAGGTGCTTATAAGAGGATGTTGATCATTTACCTACAATTGATGAAAAGGTGAATATTTTCACAAAATGATTATTTGTTTTTTTCCTTCCACCCCAAGTTCACCATGTGGTTTGCCGTTATGAGCAACTAATTTAGAACCAATTGATACACATTTTTTAAAAAGTGCTTTCTTACAGTGGAATAGGTTACCTTTGATATGTGAACATTCTTGTTCTGGCCACAGAAAATTCACAGTCTCAGCTGTTTGTAATGTGTTTCTGGAGCTGGCATTGTTTGCAACAGGAAAACATTTGAGCTTGGCATTTGCGTAAGTTTTCATTATGATGTACTTATTTCTAGGGGACAGAACTGCTTTGGGGCAGGGATAATTAAGAATGAACATATCAGTCTTTTGAACAACTATTCAAAAATGAAAGCTAAGCTAATGCTGAAAATAATACTTAAAATTCAGTGGTCTCCCTCCAGAGTAATTTCTGAACTTCAGGTACTCAGCATTTAGTTTCTAGCTGCAACTGGATGGTCAGCTCTTGCTTGAACGGCCAAGGTTAAATAAAGGGCTAAGAAAGTATTTAGCCAATCCACACAGCACTACCCTTTGGATGTCTGGGCCATTTAGAATTCACTGGCTCTTTCTGTAGTTTTCTTCTCTGCTTCTCTGCTACACACACTCAATCTTCAGTGCTTTAACCTTTATTTGAAACATTGACCAATCTGTTCCAATGTGGCTGCGTTTCACTTGAACTTCCTCAGAGTGGGCTGCCATGTGAGAACGGCATGCTATCGAAATGATTATTGCTCTGCATATGTTTCTGTGGGCCGTCAGGCTAGGTCCGATTTTTTCAGTCTGACATTTTTGAGAGTCCCTACTGCTTAAGTCTTCAAGGTTGAACTTTTACTATTGCTGCTGTTGCTTTTTTTTTTTTTTTTAGTTTGCTGTGCTTCAAACTTTCTTCAGTAAGGCATTTGACATTTTTATAGTTATTATCTTAGTGTGCATCAAAAAAGTTGTATGATTTAATAAGCTTCAAATGGCCCAAAATGCAGCCCTATGATTTTATTCCCTTTCAGCGTATAAGAGACTAAGGAAAATTATTCACTCTGCTGAATGGTTTCAAAGATGTAACATAATTTCACAAGATCTGATTCAGTCAGTTTTCTGTTTGTATATTCCAGTCTGCCACAGGCTCACACTCCCATTGAGTAAGTGGGTGAGGACGGACATGCTCCTGATCTCCAGTGCGTGTCACACTCGTAGTGAACTGGGCAGAAACTTTGATTATGGATGTTTTAATAGTAAAAATGTAGATAGGTGGGCCATAACAAAGGTAGCATCATGTCCACTTTTGTTAGAGAAGCTTTTTAAGGATCATGTGGTTGCATATGACTTAACAGTTGCAGTTTGAAAAAACGTTCATATTCTAAGCTGTGGGTAACCTTTTCAAGCATAGTCTATAAGATAAATTTTTACTTTTTATTTGAAAGGCAGCATAGTATTTGAAAAAATCAAATAGAACATCCACAAATAATGACCAACTCATACGGCAGATCTACTTTTTCTGGCTTGAACTGACCCAGGGCTGCCTGACGCCTTTGTCACTTGGAACAGCTTTCTGTGAGGCGGCTAGACTTTGCTCCCTATTTCTCCACATGTTTTTATATCCCAGTTCCATAAACTCACACTGTGCCATTGAAAGAACAGACTTAATTCACGAATTTGCCTCCCCTCGTGACAGCCAGGCATGAGTGCGTGGAAAAGAGCAGAAGAATAGAAAAAGATTAGATCGTTACTGAAGAGGGACAGGCTGGTCTTAACATGTTGCTGGGAATGACTAACCCAGCTAAATGAGTTTTGACAACAAATAAAAATATTTTTTTCTACATGGGAGAGGCATGGTGCAGTATAACAGAGGAAAGAGCCTGGTTTTTAGCATCAAATAGACCTAGTTTCACACAATGACTGCTCTGTTTAATAACTATAAGATTGGGCAGGATGAATGAACTACTCCTGGTTTCAGTATTTTTTATCTACTAAATGGGATAGTAATATTCATTCTATAGGATTTTTGTTGGGATTATTTTAAGGTCCTTATAGTGATAAATTTTTATGATTCTCCGATAAAGCCAATTTTTTACATTGGAGTAAGTCCATTATATGCTGCCTTTTCCTGTAGTAAATATGATCAGCTGAAAGAGGAAAGAACTGATTTAGCTAAGTTTCATCCAAGGATGATAACCGTAGTTCTTTACAACAAGGTACAATGGTGTATGATAACAACAGCAGGAAATAATTTGTTACTTGCGTTTGCTAAGTGGTCAGACAACATTAGTTCTCAGGTATTCTTAAAGGCTCCCAAGAATAGTACTTTTCCTAATATATTAATATGAATGTTAACGTGGAGACTGGCAGGCCTCATAAAAACTTGCTCTCAGTGCAGACATCTACAGTGGGGAAAGCCAGCCATCCCAGAGTCAGCCCCTGGTATAGTGCGGGCCTCCCGGGCAAAGGCGATAAACCTCCAGGAGGTGCAGACCACAATAAGCAAGTGGTTGTCCTTGACAATGACAGACGCACTCCTGCCCTTCAAAGAGACTGTGGTTAGCAAACAGTGTTTTCTGAATAAACAGTGTTTTCTGAATCATGTGCACACACATGAGCACACTCGGAGATGTAAAAACACATGCACACCTTTGTGTGCACGCACAATATCACACAGGTACACACACAAGAGGCAGATGGCAGATATAAATGATACGTATCTGCTTCTAGAAGGGATCCAAAGAGGTCTTCAGGAAAGTAATACCAGTAACAAGAAAAACAAAAACTATAAAATGAAAGGGAAAATAACACACTGAAAATAGATTTTTAAGTCACACAAGCTAAGATTTTACTTAATTGGATGCTACTTTGTTTGAAACCTCAACAATATGGGATATAGCTAAGAACCAGACAAGAAGCCACAAAAGGCTTGCAAGGAACTAATATAGATGTCCCATGGTTATCAGAAAACCCAGTTCTATTTTCCAAGCCTTTCTTTACCTAGCAAGTTTTTCTTTTGAAATTTCCTTGTCTTCAGAAATCAGATTCACTTACAAAAGTATGACATAATGATCTCAGCAAAAAGTGAAAAGCCTGATAAAGATGGAAGAAATCAGGAAAACTGTAAAGAGCAGAATAAAACAAAAACAAAAAGCCCAATGGCCAGACATGAATGGCACATGTGGAGTGGCCTTTGGGGGCTTTGCCATTTTATAGCACTTAGGCAGTAACTATCATTAACCATGGTGGTTCTGAATCATTGAGACACAGGTTGAATTTTGGGGTAAATATTCTTTAAGAAAGTCCACAGTGTATGGGACCACTTTACAAGTTTCTACCCCAATTCACAAAGGAGGAAAAGTTGGTGTGTCAAATATCCAAAAATTTACTTACATGAAACAATATCCTGTTAGGATTCATGAGGATTTATAATGCATTTGTGGGTGAAGGAGGCAAACTGTGGTTCAGGTGACAGGAGCACATTAGAGCCTGAAATCTTGATCGTCTCAGCAGTCAGCTTGGCCTCTCTGCTTCCGATGGGCTGGCCTGGCAGTGGACTGTCCACGGGGATGGCCAGTGCTAACCTCGGTCTCATAGAAGGAGCAGAATGGGAAGCAACACTCACTTTGGCAGCAGCACCAATGTTAGTAGTAGCAGCAGCAAGTAGTATTTAATGTCACATTCTCCCCTCTGCGTCTTTCCAGCCGCAAGGGTGCCATTTTGCGCAGCAGCGTGGTAAATGAAACAGTACTCTACTTGGTGGAGAGAGTAACTGCATCTTTCTTGGAGCCCAACTTTATTACTTCAGAGTAGGAAAAGCCTGAGGGGGACACAGGCCGTTAAATGCCTCCAGAGTGTAAGATATGGTTAAAAGTACCAACATTCCCCCATTATTCTATAGGGCAAAATGGACATCACGGTCAACAAGAGGGGGTCCAAGGGTGCTTGATGTTTGTTCTCTGCTGAAGGATAACAAAAGAATGAAAATACGCTACTTATAAGTGTCAGAAAAATAAGGGGGATTAGAGGATTTTTTTCTCTGATTCCAGTTACTAATTTAGTTGGGATTTATGCCCAGTCTCCTTACACACATTTTAAGTAGTTTTAAATAATAAAAAAGATATTAAGTAATAAAAATACTTCAGAATGATCAAGGAAAGAAAGTTCTGCCCCTTTGAATATACGTTGTATGTACCCAGTTCCCTTAAAAGGTTAGACACACCAAATAAATCCATTTTTGAAAGGCATGTTCTCAAAAATAAATCTGGCCATGCTTCCCTATTCTAATGGCACAGCATATTCCACAAAGTCTCTCAAAACTGTCCCAAGTCAACTAGGTTTATTAATTTAAGTAAGTACCCAGAGTAAGATGGTTAATGACTCTAAGAATAGTATGTTCTTACATAGAATGTGATGCTTTTAGGCTTCTAAAAAATCGAGAGGGTTAATTTTATGGATATATTAAAATTCTGGACTCTATATTTCAAATCATTCAGCAACTGCAAATCACATATTCATTTACACATGAGTTATAAAGTTTCACAAACATTTATGAAGTGTCTACTTAGATTCTAGGCAACATGATACGAGGATCTGTTCCTTGACATTGAGTCAATATGTTCCAGATAATTTTGTATTCTGTCTAATCATATAAAAGTGCAGACATTCTTGAAGTCTGATTGATTTACAGTTAAATCAATGTGACACTACTTAGGTGAGATTAGACTCTACACAGGATTACCAAAAATTGCAGTCTAACCACAGCAGTCCTATTCTTAGGCATGGTTGGAGAAAGCCAAGTTTCAGGTAGGTCTAAATGCTTTGATATCCCTCCGAGTCTTTTTCTATCCTTCTGCCATTTCATGACGAACGTATTAAAGTTGAACATAGATGTCAAAGGTGGTTAGAAAATGAAGCAACCTTTATCTATATCACTTCCACCTTTCCCCATGACAACTTTATGTCTACCAGGTAGTTTGAAAAATACAAACTTAATTATCAAAATATATATATATATCAGGAATTCAACACATGATGGCTTATTAGTTTCTACTAATAAATTATATTTTTTACTTAAAAAATTGATTGTATTTAGGTATCGCATTTCCAGAACAACCTTCATTTACAGTTTTTGTTAAACTTTCTGGAAATCATTAAAATTAACTTAAACTCATAATAACTAAGTTGTTTGCATGCCAAACATTTACCAGCTTCACAAATTAATTTAAATTTACATTGGAGGTTAATGAGGAGTCAGACTTAAAATAACCTGAATAATCATGGTATTATCATTTGCTGTCTAGCAGTTTGATTTTTATTGTAAAAGGCCAGTTGGAAAATGTGCTTGTCTGTTTTATGCCTTATTCTACAGGGTAGCCAGTAAACAGGCTGCAAAACAGCAGATATCCAGCATCAAGTAACAGTATCCTCATCATGTTAAAAGATACTGCATTTTAGCTCTGAATTTTTTTTCCCATCAACTATTTCCATATATTAAGCAAGAAGAATATTTCCTGTGGTTTTCAGGTGGTTTCCAAGATTTGTCATGTAGATTTATAACACCCAATGTAACTATTTCAGTGACATAGTAAAAAGTGTATCAGGATACCGTTTCACTTAGTCTCAGAGTTCATGGGGGCCCTTTGGGGATTGATTCAATGTCTCAGGCCCACGGTACTGTAAGCAAACTGTATTTAATCATTCAACTGAGAAGCCCTTCCTTTAATGCACTCTGTGAGTTAGCATTAAAATGCAGGATTGGGTTTTTTCCTTAACTTTTTAGCCATTTAATCTCCTGGCGTGGAATCAAACAATAAAATGTATCAGAAGAAGAGTATTATGATGGTGAGAAAATTGAAAGGTAACATTGATGGCTTGATTCTTCCACTTGCAGTAGTGACTGAGTATTTAATGACTCTGCTTTGTAATCGTTACTGTAAAATGATACTTACACTAGGTTGCTGGTTAGGACTGTTCCTGTTCCATATGTTTTGATTCTAAAGCAATATTATATTTAAAATTTACAAACTCTTTTAGAAACGTTTGAAACTAAAAAATGTAAGACAAATATCAACATGGATGTTTTTATAATGCACAGATGTTTTAATTATGTAAAATTAATTTTTTTAGTGTACTCTTGCTTTAGGTTGCCAGTTCTACTCAAAAACCACTGACTGGTCACCAGCCACCAGCAAGGCATCAAGCATAGAACTTTGTTTCACTTTTAAAAATGTATCCCATCCAAGAATAGAAGTAGACAGATGCATCCACATAATCCCCCTTACATCCTCCAGAGGCTTTTCATCAGGTAGATTTTCCCCAAAGGGCCTCTTAGCTACCAACAGCTTCTCCTTAGGACATATATGTTTCTGACTGTGGACATTTGTTAAGGAGAATTTTACCAGATGTTGTCAATCAATTTTAGAGAACTATTCTCCCATGGCCTAGCACTCTCACCATAACAGGTCATCTGGGTTCCCTTTAGGAAACCATCTGATGACAATAATCTTTATTCCTGAAGTTCAGTTATCAACTTTTCTTCTTCTGACCTTATAAGTACCAGCTGTTAATTTCCTTGCATAATATCTCTGTTTACATCAACTCTCTTTCATCCCTGGAACAGCCCATCAAGCTGCTCTTTTGTGAATACCTTTTGTTATTCCACAACTATCCATGATGGAAAATTAGAGGGTCACACTGCAATTGTGGGTTGACACGATGACCATGTAAAGATACATTTGAGTTGCTTAGGTCCACATTTGAGTGCTTGAATGAATTTCTGTCCCAGAGATTCATCAGTAAGCTTCTATAGAACAAAAATTATTTAACATCCTCCCCATAAAGCTTCCTTGAGACGAGGTCTTATGTATACTCAGTTGACACACTGGAGAATTAGTGTAGTCATTTATTCAACAAACATTAATTAAGAGCTTACTTTGTGACAGCTCTGTAATAAGAATGATACAAATGAATGACATTATCTACAACTTATTGAATGTCACTATGTTCCAGCCTCTAGGCCCTTTTTATATACTAAGAATAACAGTTTGAGACATTGAATCTCTTGTCCCCCCAGTGAGATTCACACTCTAAGTGACGAGACAAGCACAAAAACAAGTATTTGTGATATCTGCTACAAGAGATATGAGCAGAGGGGGGTTGGTACATTGCTTAGGCAGAGAATTAGATGTCAAAATGTCAGTCTGCATGGTTTGAGTCCTTGCTCAATACTGGCTTAGTAGCTCTGTGACTTTGGACAAGTTTCTTAATGTCTCTGTTTGGTTGATATCTTCATCTGTAAAGTAGCCATTATCAGGGCCAAGAGGTGTGATTGAGAAGATTATTGTCATCAGATGGTTGTAACAGGGATCCAATGCACAAGCCCATGCAGGCATATAAGGCACCATTCAGTAGTCGATTATGGGTACCTCATTGACTAGTGATGAGGATTAACAGAAAATATTTTATAAGCATATAGACAATTTCTGGCACATTGCAGATTTTGAGTAAATGTTTATTACTGTTGTAAAATAATGAGCAGGGTAACCAAAGAGATTGATTCTTCATCAGGGAGGAGCATTCATGGAGACTTTTGGGGAAAGATAAGAAAGACATTGAACACAACTCATGTCCTTCTGTCATCAAGTCCCCCAACTGTGGGAGCTAATTTTCCTGGAAAATTAACTTGTGTTGCTAGCAGAGTCCTAGTCCTACATTGTAAGCACTCAAAAACTGTTTGTAAGATGAACTAAAGGATATCCGGTGCTTTGGCACCATTAGCTTGGTGCTGGCCCTCAAAGACCAGAATAATTATTGGAATCATAAGGAAGCATGCAGATTCACTGTTAGAGTCATTGTTCTATTTCTAAATTTCACCTTGGGAAAACAGCTTATGAGTTCAGTGCTCGAGGATCAAAGAGAAGAAACATTCACCTGTAGAGGTGAAACCATTTCCCAAAGAAGTAAGAACAACAGGAAGAAAGCCAGACTAAAGGTGGCGATTTGGTGTGGGATATGTGGAGTTAGAGGTATTGACAGGTGAAATAGCCAGGTGGAAATGTTTATTGAGCAGTTAAAATATGAATCCAGGACTCTGGAGAGGATTCACATTCAGAGACAATGATTTAAAAGCTACATGTGTTTTTAAAGATAAAATTTGTGGGGGTAGAAGGTCTTACTAAGTAGACAAATTGAAAGGAAACGCCTTTGAAGGTGTGGGTAGAGAACTGGGATTTTTTTTACATTAGTAGGCAAGGGAGAGAGGAGAAAGGAGCCTGAAGAATGAAGGTGATATTATGTATTAATAGTATCAAATGCTGCAGAGATGTAGGAGGATGAGGACAGAAGGAAAAGTTTGGTAATTACTAAGATATATGTGACCATCTAGAGGGCAAAGGGACAGCACTTTCAGTAAAGCCTTGAGAACGGAAGACAGTTATAGATTGAACAGGCAACGAAAAACTGGAGACTGGAGACATAAAGACCTCCTAAAAACGTTGATGGTGTAAAGAAGAAAGCCATCCTCAGGAAGGGAGTTAGAGATCATTTTCTTAGGTTGGAATAATGAATGACAGGCAAAGATAAATGAGCAAGTGAAGAAGAGATTGAAAATGTAAAGGAAAACATGATTCAATCACTACTGTATAATAAACTCAACCAAGAACGACTGTCTTCTGTTGTGAAGCCAACTGGACTTTGGAAGTTCAAGGAAAAATGTTGGTTGGTCTAGTAGGTTGATGAAGCAGTGTGCACCTCCTCCAGCTTCTTCAGTGGTGGGTCCAACCACTTCTCTCACCTTTTTAATGGCTATCAGCTAGAGACTCAGCCTCAGTAGTTTTTAGCCCTTTGCAGACAAAAGTAATCATTCATCAGTATTAACTTTCACTCTTAGAGAAAAGAAGACTACAACATACAATCCTTGCACATAATATTTATTGGTATAAGGGCATCTTGATACTTCCTTTCTATTACCCATGCCAAATGTCCTGGTAGACATCACAGAAAATAATGCTAAATTCACACATCTACAAAAACTGCTGAAAAATGAATGCCCCTACTTAAATTCTATTTTAAAAACTTAGGTGAGATTAAAAGAGATGAGAACTGTGATTGTGATTGTGGTGTTGAACAGCAAGACCAGGAGAGAGTAAAAGGTTTAACAACCCTGCAGTGAACAAAGGAGAGAAAGCTCCTACACCTGGATGGCTACTGTCTCCTCAGTGCATGGCCTATGTAGCTTTCTATTTTGTAAGTGATCAAAAGTTAAAGTTTGTGGGTTGCACAATCTTTTGTTTGCCCTTGTTGATGGATTGGTTCCTGCTTTCCTGACTTTTAGTGGAAACAATTATATCATATAAGAAACTATCTCACTCGTTTCTATTCCCTGGCATCATATATGGAAAAATACAGCACTTAGTTGAATTGTCTGCTAGAAACTGGCCTTTAAAGGAGAATATAAGGGCAAGAAATTTCACAAGTGTATACTTTAACGTTGAAGTGAAAGAGGAGGAAAGTAAGTTGGGGGAATCACTGCATTCACATTTCAATTTGTGGAGGTTATTTACTAGTTCATGTACTCCTCAAGTTCCAGTTACCTCTGAAATTTAGTAGATAATGTTTTAGCTCATTTATATTTGAATTATAAAATTCAACCCTATTACAGATTGCAGGATGATGATATCTCACCTTGGCCATATTGTCATAGGAGGATTTCCTGCCTTATTCAATCCAAGAAACCTAACTTTTTTCCTGTGCAATTGGAATAAATATGTCAGGCAAAAAGTGTATCTTCTAATCTAACATTAAGATGGAGAGAGTACTTAAACAGGAGATTAAAAAAATAAAAATAAAAACTCAGGATAAAAGGCTGCAAACTTCAACTCCATTTTTACTGAGGATCTGACTTGGTCTCACGTGGTCTATGAGGGTGGACATGACTATGTTTTGTTCTACCCAGTAGATATGTCCTTGAAAGGTACATTTGAAACCAATTTTCAGGTTGAAAAATAATTTAAATCCATTCAAATGGCTTGGGCTAAAAGAATTCTCTTGTGAATCCTCTTGAACAATGGAGGGGGCCTTCAAAATGGCCAGTCCACATTCCAAATATGTGTACGCTATCATTTGTTAAGTTCTGATTTATTTTGTTGTTGCAATAGCTTATTCATTAGAGCAGAGGGTCTTAAACTGGGTATCCACTCTACTTCATTGCACAATGATATCTGAAAAAACCAACAGCCTATTTTAATGTTTTTGCTAACCTGGGTTGTTAATTCAACTGATAAACTGGAGCAAAAACCATTTCCCCTTTTGCCCCAACCAGTGCCTCCTGCCACTGTGAGCCCAGACCCCAGGGAACCCTGGGTGGATAGCACGGGGCCTGCACTAGCCAGCCCTCTGCAGCTCCTGCATGAGAGCACCGCCCCTCCCTGCTTCCCCTCCCCCAGCCAGAGCAGACTTGGACCCCTGGCAGCCACACTAGCACCCTTTGCACAAACGCTCAGGGACCCATGCACCATCTGCCCTCCCCCCAGCTCTGCTGCCTGCCCTTCCTCTGGAATCAATCACCTTCATGCTGCTACTTGTGGGAGCTGTGGATCTCACCCTCTTCTTCTGGGTTTTTAAATATTTTCAGTATTACCACCAGTGATCACCATGCTGAATGTTCAGTTTTGTGGTACATTTTAAAACAAAATCATAGGTGTGCCTGATTTGAATAGCTGCATGCAAATACTAAGTACACTACTCTTCACTTTAATGTCATTTCTTAATGTACTCACCATTTGGGGAACTATCATGGCAATCTTTAGTTCCCTCATCTGAGAATTAAACTGATATACTGAATTCTTATAATGTATCAAAGACCTGCTCAGTTTGGGGACTACAGAAGTGAAGACACCGTACCTATCTCTCTGAGAGCTCATAGTTGAGAGTAGGAAATATATATACTAAATGAGAGAGGTTTATACCACAGAATATTAGGCAAATCAATTAAACCAAGTAACAAATTAAATTACACCAGAGGGAAAGGATTTTTAGCTGTAACTCCTCATTATGACCCAACATAGTGTTCCAGCTTGTGTAACAAATGGAGCAGTTCCCTGCGCATTGTGTGGTGGGCCTTCAGTAATGAAATAGCGTGGTCTGAGATGGCAAGTCCTTCATCGTACAGACGGGGGGCTTCAAGCCCAGACCCACTTAACCATCTGTCAGGAATATTACTGATGCACTGAGATCTCATTCAACTGCATATTTCTTTAATTCTATGAAATCATCCCTGACCTCTGAGGAAGGAGATGAAAACTAGAGGATACATAAATGTAACAAAACAACCAAAAGAGTAAAAACTGAAGGCAAAAGAAAAGAAGACAAAAGAAATGAATCTTGGCGTTGCACCGGTCAGAAGAAAGAAAGAATTCAGTAATGGTTTTAAGATCCATAGGTTTTTACTTGGCAGGAAACAAATTACTATGAGTTAAGGTGGGAAAACTACTGGCAATTCATTGCCTGCTTTTAAAGTCTTGTTTAAAAAAAATGAAATCGTCGTAACGGTTACCCCTTTCCGTGAGAAATAGAACACTAGTTGAAGCGACATGCATACTAATTGTTCTGTTTCCTTTTTACTCCACCTACCAGCTACACAGTGTCTGCTTTCCAAAATCAGTTTGAAAGCCACCACCTGTGTCTGAACTGGGCGAAATGGCACAACAGTTCACACCCACACCTGAAATGAAAGAATGACTGTATGTGAGTCTGTTAATGGCTGTGTCGAGCTCAATCTGTGTATGGATTGGTTTATAAATATATTTTATACATGACAGATTCATTGAGACTTGAACTGATCCTAGGGTGAAACAGCACAAATAAAATATTATTTTTGATAAGGCACTCACTCAAATAAGGGAAATGAGCTTTTGCAGTTACCATTTTCTCTATGACTTTTTTTGAAATGCAGAAAAAACTCATTATAAAGTGCCTTGCTCCCCCAGGGACGCAGACACACCATGGGTCACAGCATGTCCTTGGAGCTCAAGGCGGTGCCTGAGACAGCTACTCCCCTCTTGGTAGCAGGCTGCAGACCGCCCCCCTCACTCCTGCTGCCTTTCCACGTGGTCGAACCTGTCGGTCAGCAAAGATACGGGTGAGCCACAGGTGTGGCCCCTCCATAAAAAGCAAAATGTATTTTCATGCCAAACGTATAAGGGGACTGGAGGATGTCCGGTGGAGGACCAAGGCGAACCTCATCCAATACCCTGGTCCTTGGCTAAGTTCTGAGAAGCTTGTCAGTTGTCCATTCTCCTTCCATGTCTTCCCTCACATTTTGTAAAGTGCTTTGTAGTTTGCAAAGGAGTTTGATATACAGTATCTCCTTTGTTCTTCTATGTACTGACTATAGAAATGAACAAAGGGTCATCATAAAGACAGATTGTAAATTTATGCATTACACACTTCACATGACCACCCAGCAACAGGGAGACCCTCTTGATGTTGCCTCCCTCCCCATAATGAAAAATATTATCCACAGCCAGCTTTGTAATGGACCCGCCTACTCTGTGCGCTTGCTCTCCTGTGTGGCCTTGTAGCAGCTCAGAGCTGTGAGACCTTTCTCCCGCACGCTGAACCTACGTACCTACTGCGCAATGGCTCTGTCTACTAGGATGACATTCAGTCTTATCAATTTCAGTGTCCTAAACTAAATTTTCTCCTTCAAATCTGTTCTTCCTCCCATATTCTTTATATTAGTGAATGATGGTCTTTCATCTCAGACATAAATATGGGAGTTCATGTGAATCCCACCCTCTTACTCATTTTTCAGTTTCTATAATGACCCAATTCCTGTGTCATCTGCCTTTTTCTCTCCACTGTCACAGTTAGTTCTTCCAGATCTCACGTTTTCTCACTTTTATTGCTACAAAAATATTACAAGCAGTTACTCTGTCTCCAGGCTAATCTCTTCCAATATGTAGCTGCCAGAGTGATCTTTTGAAAATGTTATGTTTATCGTAAGTTTAAATTCATTAACAAAGCCCATGAAGACGTTTGTGATATGATGTCGTTGAGCAAAACCGTTGGCAGCCCTAGAAAGGCAAAGTGTATTTGATGCTGCTGTGCCATCTCCTTGAAATGGAAAGCACTTCCAATTTTTGTTTAACAAACTCCTATTCATCCTTTACTGCTCAGTGAATCATGAGTCATCTTATTAGGCAACACTTTGTGATCCACCAGCTCACCAGCTTGGGTTTGCTCCTCTTTCACCCACTCATAATACTTAGTTGGTCATAATGTTTTATGATATTCCATCATAGAATTTAAGACATTGAACTCTAATGACTGTTTTGCTGTGCTGTCCACCTCACTATGTTGTAAGCTCCCTCAGGACAGAGACTAGTTCTCACGGGTTTAACACAGGGGCCAGAAACAAAAAAAGCATTTGGTAAATGGTGAACAGTAACTGTTTTACTTTTTCCAGAGCACAAAGCATGCACGAAAGAGATTAATTTTCTCCACACAGGAAGTTTGTTGCCAGGCTTAACAAAAGGTCAGGTCTATATGAAGTGGTTACTTTCTTCCCCATTCCTTTAGTAAAACGTTAAGGGGGAAAAAAGCACAATTTAAAAGCTGGGACCTATCTCTGATATGAAAAAGGATCACAAAATCAGATTCGCATAGTGCCTAAGCTAATTCCCTGGGGCAGTGGTTCTCCAAGTGTGGTCCCCAAACAGCAGCAGCAGCATCACCTGGGAACTCATTACACATGCAAATAGTTGAGCCCACCCCAGGCCTCCTGAATTGGAGACTCTGGGGATGGGTTTTATCACTCTCTTTTAACAAACCCTCCAGGTAATCCTAATGATCATTCTAGCTTGAGAACTACTTCCTTGACAATAAAAATATTTGTATAACTACAGAAGTACAGTATACTAATATTTATAGTGGGCCTACTATGTGTGGGCCATCTATTTTGTTGATATCATTAACTTTTTTTACAATACCAGGTTTGCACTTCAAGATTTAGTTCTGCTAAAACACCTTTTATTCTATTTAAAGTTATTTTGGCTACAGCAGTCTTGAGTTTGCTGTAATATTTGACTAGGTAAAAATGGCATAGCCTGAGCCTACCACTCTCCAGGAGTGATTCCTTGCTTCTTTACACTGCTCTGTCGCATTGAAGTGACACAAAATATATTGCCCTGAATCACAGATCTGAGCAGCTTGCTTATCTCTCCTACTGTGAGTTTTACAAAGCATAGACCCTGTTTTGTGTGCAGAGGCCTGCGCTCTGCTCTAGATAGTACTCTCCACATATGACCTAAAACACTTGATAAATACCACTTGGATGGACGAATGAATGAATCTTACCACATTTATTACAGTAGTATCTAGATTTAGGTTTGTACTACACAGAGCAGGGATTAAAGGCTGTGTGTGTGTGTGTGTGTGTGTGTGTGCGCGCGCGCGCGAAGTGCCATATCATTTGCTTATATGGGAGTGAAGAGCAGAAATGATTAAGGGATCAGAGAACTATACTTGTTTCTCTCCTCTTTTGCCTTTTGGTACCTATCTCACAAGCTGCTTCAGCCTGACTAGTGTTTTAAAGACATGGATATTTATATGCATGGGTTCACTTAACTGCATACATTCTAGAAGCTAGTAGTTATATTCTGTCTCAAGTATAAAATCTTGTGTGGTTGGAAATGTGGGCACAAACACAAGCTGGCATGACACTAACTCATCACTCGCAGCTTTAGAAGTGCTCTGTTCAAGGGCAAGGACATTGTTTTCCTTAAAAGTGGTCCCTTGTGACATTGCTGCACTGGATTTTGGGATTAAGCTAAAAAAAACATTAAGCTGTGACAAGAGGAAGAACCTGTTCCTGCTATCCTCTCCAAGTAGGCAAAGAAGCCATTGTTTGGGGGAGAGAAGTGGCAAGGGTGTAGCATTGTCACTACAGAGGTATCAGCGACCAAGAATGAATATGCAGAGCCTTTCGCTAAGTGAAATGAGTAAGTTTGAAGGAAAAAAAATGAAACAAAAGTCTCTTACACTATATTCACCTTCCAGTTCTGGCTTTTTCTAGAAATAGAGGGTGGACCAGGAAACTGGTTATGTATTATTTCACATTTTTTCATTGTAATTCTGCATATATTTCCATGGACATGAGATAGTAAAGCATCTGAGGAGAAACTGGTTCCCCTCTTCTCCTCCTTGACTGAATGTTAGGAATTCTTAATATATTCACCATGATAGACATTTGTCAGTCATTGTAAAATTCTCGTTCTGAAGGGATGTAAATTTCTTGAAGGTGGGAATAAGGTCCTTTATGGGTTAAAATGTTTAGCTCTTGCTCATAAAGGAACTAATGGTATTGATGATATTGTAAATTATAACCCTATTAGATAGTTAAAGCAGACATAGAAATGAGTGAAAACTGAAGAGTCTTTATCTTTATTGATTTATAGCATAAGAAAACATTTTTGTAGAAGCGCTACTATTTATGCAACAGGAATGCTTACATTAGTGAAAATAAATGTCAGACAACACAGTTTTCTACACTCTCCCAGTGTCCCCGGGGAGAGCTGTACTTTCAACAGCACTGATGTTGGGCTTAGCTTTAAGATGTGACATGGTCTGTACTGTATAATGGAAAAAAAATTCCTTAGTGACTAGATATAAAGGAAAGTTAGGATGTGTGTAAGAACTGGTTTATCATTGTGTTTTAATCATGCTTCTAAAGGGGTCTGGGTGGCTACAGTATTACTTGTAGTTGTTAAACAGGTAGAAGTAACCTAAATGTTCACCCACATCGATGGACTATATTATGATGTATCTATACACAATGGAATATTATGCAACCATTGAAATTTAGGACACCTACTTTAAATTAACATGGAATTAACTCAACAAGATATTAAATGAAAAACACTAATTCAAAAGAAATTATGTACCCCTATGTTCATTGCAGGATTATTTACAATGGCCAAGATTTGGAAGCAGCCCAAGTGTCCATCAGTAGTTGAGTGATAAAGAAGTTGTGGTACGTTTACATGATGGAATACTACTTAGTGGTTAAAAACAAGGGAATCTTATCCTTTGAGACAGCATAGATGGCCCTGGAAAGCATTTCACATATGATAAGTGAAATAAGCCAGTCAGAGAAAGACAAGCATCATATGATGTCACTCATATGTGGAATCTAATGAACAAAATGAACTAACACACAAAACAGTAACAAACTCATAGACAGAGAAGAGGCTGATAGCTGTCAGTAGGGAGAGGGGCTAGATAAGAGAGATGGAAGGATTGAGCAAAAGAAAAAATGAGAAAAACTCATGGACATGGACAACAGCGTGGTGATTGCCGGGAGTGATGGGGATGGAGAGAAGTAGAGGAGGTTAAGGGGGGATAAATGATGATGCAGAGACTTGGCTTGGTGTGGTGAGCACACAGCACAATGTACAGATGCTATGCTGTAAAATTGTGGACCTGACACCTTTATTATTTTTCTTAACCAGTGTGACTCAAAATAATTCAACAAAAAGAAAAAAATTTTAAGCAAGTAAGTAAAATGTGTAACTTTGAAAAAAGTTTACAAAATATCATAATATAACCATTTACATAAAAATATACATGTTTCATATGTGTTCAGTGAGATTAATGACAGTAGTTCAGCAAAATATTTATGGTAATGACCTCTAGGTGGTCGGATGCAGGTGATATTTATTCTCCTCTGAGACCCTTTTTGTATTGTTTTAATATTTACAAAAAGATGGTATCTTTTTAAATGATTAAAAATGTAAAAAGTGTAAAAGTGTAAAAATAACAGTTTATATGAGCTATATCTCTTTTGCAGCTTCTCTTTCAAATTATGTTGTAATTTTTCCAATGCAATTCCACATTGGTACTCTGTGATTAAAATATGTTTATTGATAGGTGACCTAATACAATAATTCCATTTTTTTTAATTCACAATAGAAATAACTACATGCTTCAAAAACAATCAGCAAAAATAGAAGTGCACTAAAATTTTATGGTAAATAACAGAGAATTAAAAATATAACAACAGGAATGTTGTAGTAGAGAGAGACATGAGTTAAGGTGCTTATAGAGGAAAAGATGTGAAATGCCTTGAAAGAAAACTAAGAATAAAATGAAAATACTGAGAGAATTTGAGAAACTGAAGGAAGAGAGGAAGGACAATGCAATGATATCACCTTAGAACTAGCATGGATTACATGTTATAATAATGTAAAAATAGTTTTTATATTACTGACCCCCACTGCAATCCTAAGAATTCTGCAGATGAACCAACTGGGGATCACACTTTTTAATCTCCACTTGGTACACGAGAAATGACAACCCGGGAAAGTCAAGCATCTTGCCTTATGTCACAAATTTGATGTTACAGTTGGAAAGCTCTTTACTGTTTATGTACCAGGCATCCTAAAAGTTATTGTTTCTAATCCTCAAAACAAATTCTGGGGAGTATCACCCCATTTGGCAGATGAGAAAACTGAATCTCACAGCCACAATGTAGCTTGCCCTATATCCACATAGCTATTACATAGAACTATCTGGACTCATACTTCTCACACCTAAGTCCAGTATGTGTTTGTTTTTCTTTTTTCTTTTTAGCACTTCGGAGTGTAAGTTGCAAGAGAAAGGAAAAATATGAATAAAATGAGCATGCTGATGTTGTGGGTTCAATCTCTGGTCAGGGCACACACAAGAAGCAACCATAAATGCATGAATGGGTGGAACAACACACCAATGTTTCTCTCTCTCTCTCTGCCCCTCTCTTCCTCTCTCTCTAAAAATAACCAATAATTTTTTTAAATGATTAAAAATAAAAATAAATAAATAAATAAAATAAAGTGATAGAGATAAAAGCTACAAAAAAAAAAAGAAAGAAAAAAGCCTTCCAAAATTAACAATCATTTGTTTAAACTTTCATTTGCATGAAATTACTATGTGGGGCTTGGGTAGTTTTTCCCAAGTCAAACATTGATGAAACCCAGTAAATTCTGTCCTTTTTAATTTAAGTTGGACTTTTTTTTAACTTTTCAAGAGGTAAATAAACTATTTTTTCTAAACCAGTTACAGTTTTTATGGGAAAATAAGAAAGATCATGCAAGAGAGACAAGATTATTGCCTTGATTTACAAACAGTACAGAATTCAGTGTTTTTCATTGCTGTCAAAGGCAGCGCTGAACTTTTAATGCAACTTGATGCCAGTTCTGATTGACTTTCCTCTCGTTTCTGTGGTAACAAACTTTAAAGCAATCAGTACTACATAAAACCTTTTTGCATTGAAACAGGCAAGGAAAAAAAAACTGACTCAGTATGCCTGAGATATACACTTAGTAGAGGCTGAAGAAATGTTTACTGAATGAAGGAGTGAAATAAAAATAGTTTCAGCCACACAATTGCATGCTAATCAAATGCGGTGCTAAAATTTGCATATGCAAACATCTTCATGGGACAGAATAAACTTTAGCAAAACTGTAAGGTGTAGGGTTGTTTTTGCTTCACTTTAGACCCAGATTGTAGCACAAAGAGAGCTAAGTCGAAGGCTTAAATAGCTTAATTGTGCAGCAAGTCAGAAGCTAAAGGGTCAGAGTAATGTTAAGTAAATGAAGCTGTTTTGGAGAAAACCTGTAATGCTGCATTCCAGGTCTCCTAAGGCACAGTGCCATTTTTGTGTGTGTGAAATCAGTTTAAGGCCAAATGCTAGTGTTTGCTGACTTCCAGAGCTTCCTTACATTTCCAGTCTTTGCAAAGCAACATTGCCAAGGACTCAATACCTAAATCTGGTGGGCTTCTGAGATTTTGCTTGGAAGGTATTTAAATATATGTTGCTTTATTGCTTTTAGCTCATAAGCTGGCCTGTTTTCTAAAACTTTTAGGTTCAGGCAGTTGAACATTTACATTTTAAAAAATGTCTGAAAATTCTGATCCAAATAAGGTGGGTACCTTTGTGAAGTCACGGAAGCCTTGTAATGTGGAAGAGAAGGATAGTATCTAGATATGTGGACCAAGAGGTATATATATATACCTCTTATATATATAAAACCAACTCATTCAACAAATATTTGAGTCCCTACTATGTGCCAGACACTGTAGTAGGCACACAGTAAATAAACAAAACTCCTGCTCTGATGGAGCTTACATTGAGATGGAGAAAACAAAACATAAGCAAACAAAAGTAAAATAAAGAGAATACAGCAGAGAATAAGTCAATTTTAAATAGAAAAGCCATAAAAGCCTCACAGAGAAGGTGGCATTTGAGCAAAGACCTGAGGAGGTGGAGGAAAGCACCAAGCAGATGTCATGTGGAAGAGCATTCCAGGCAGGCTGAACGAAACCACAAAGGTTCTGAGACAGGGGTGTCCCCGACATGTTCCTGGAATAGCAAGGTGACCAGTCTGGCTGAAGCAATACGTAAGGGAGACAGAAATGAGGTTGATATCAAAGAAGTAATGGGATCTGAGGAGGCAGAAGGCAGATGGCAGAGGTCCTCATCCGTTGTAAGTACTTAAGCTTTTGTTCTGGATGAGGTGGGAGCTCACTGGAGAGTTTTGAGCAGAGAAATGGAATACTTTGACTTAGTTTTGCAATGGATCATTCTGGCTGTTATGCTTTAAAAAAAATTGAAGGAAGAAAGGACAGAGAAAAATTAGATTTTATAGAAGTCTGTTGTATTAATCCAAATAAATGATTGTGCCTTGGAAAAGGCTGGTGGTGTCACAAGTGGTGCAATTTTTTGGTTTCAAGATATCTGGTAGGGACATCTGTGCTTTTAATGGACTGAGTGTGAGGTGGGAAGGAGGAATCAACAGTTATACCAAGGTTTTTCACTGGAGCAACTGGAAAGATGGGGCTACTCTTCATTAAAAAGAAGACTGCAAAGGATCACGTTTGGGGAATAGATCAAGAGTTCAGTTTGGATCATGTTAAACAGCCTTAAGTACCTAAGCAGAGACATCATTGGGATGTATGACTCGAGAGTTCAGAGGAATTGTCTTGGTTAGAGATACACATTTGACAGTCATCAACATCTAGAATCATAGATATTGTTTAATGCCGTGAGGCTCCATGAGAGGTCTACAAGCTATGCTCTGGGACTCCCAGCATTTCAAAGTCAAGGAGAGGGAGGAACCCCCAAAGGAGACTAGAAGGAGTGGCAAGTGATGGAGGAGGACAGATTGGAAGCCAAATGAAGAACACATTACATGAATTTATCAGGACATGCCAAAGTGAGTAAAGGAAATAGAAGGAGATATTTAACCAGTCCCTTCAGTAGCAGCCATGTTAATACCTTCACCTAGGCTGAACAGAGAGCTGAAGCATAGTATCCTGTGATGATTCATGGGACCGGCTGCCCTAGGGAGCTCACCTTGTTCACTGAGTCAGAGACACTTTGTAGAAGACCTGAAAGGAAACCTAATTAATCCACCTGATACAAAATTCCCATCATGAATTTATTCAGTGATTTTTCTTAGTCATCTTCAATAATAGGGACTTCAAATTTCTAAAAACAATTTATGCATCTTTGATTCCTGTAATTAGCAGTTTCAATAAAAGTGACCAAGTCACTACTATGGTCCATGAATGAAGTGGATTATGTTGCCAAGAGTGTATTGATTCATAACTTTGAGTATGTTTCTTTGTGTTCAGAGATTTATCTCAGTCCAAATATGCATTCATTCAGCCAATCCGGCATTTGCTTGATTTCTTTACATACTAATTGTCCTCCAGAGTCAGGCTTTTGATTTTTCAAATGTTTGGTTCTTGGAAGCTACAAGAGAGAAACTATATTTAGCTACATTTTAAGATGTATGCTTAATGATGCTCTGGTAGAGGGGGAAATACAAAATTAAATAAAGACAACCAAATACCATCAGAGCATCAACAGAATTATACAGAAATCCTAGAGAGCAGAGGTGGCATCCTGCAGGTTCTACATGTATGTGCCTGTCCCCATAAGAGAAAACCATCTCCATGTCTGCAAAGTTATAGTGAAATCACATTTCAAATGGTTTCAACAGGTGGCATATGCAGAATGCCTTGTTCTAAAGGAGAAACTGCTGAGTTGTTCAGAACAGCACATAAAAATAACAAATGGGATGAATAAGCAAGCACAGCCAGGACCAGAGAGGTGTGAAAAGACTCAGATTCATGCTGCTCCCCCCACAACACACAGTGGGGGTACCTCCTACCATGCTGGAGGGACAGCCCTTCCATAATTAGACTCAAGTCACAGTCCCAGCTTGGAGTGTGAATAGCTGAAAACAGCCACTGGAGGAACTGAGCCCCTGCAGGAGGGCTGAACAGTCAGTGCTCGCCTTCTCTCTCTGCCTATCAGTGCTCGCCACTACGCAGAGTTCCTCTTCCTGCCTCTGGGCAGCACCGGGCAGTTAATAATGCACCTAGAATGTGAAGTGCAAATCAGCACCACATGCGGTTAGCAGTAGGTAATTACATTTCACTTGTTTAATTAAGTTTCACTTTCTGGTTGCCTTGGGGGAACTGTAGAGAAGGTGGTTTGGGGGGTTTTCTTGTTGTTGTTGTTGTTACTGTTTTCCCTGATGCCTTTTTTTCTTTTTCCCCTAGCTAGAAACTGAACAATTCCACATTGTGTTAAAATAGATATGCATATTTGTGTTGTTTGAATTAAACATCTATAGTCAGGTATTTCTTCTTTTTTGTCTGTGCTACAATCGTAATATGTGAGACAGAAATTTCATTTAATAAAGACGATTTTTCTATTGTCTTAGGGCTTATTTAATCAGCTCGTTCTCCATCAGAATACTTTTCTGTAGTTCAGTCATTAGCTCATCCCTGACTGATTCCATTATTTTATTTTTACCATTTTCTTTAAATACTGTGTATTTTTCATTAAAGTCCAAGTAGCTGATAAATTTACTACATCTGCAAGGAACTCTCCTGCCTTTTTCTGCTGGGTTTTGCATATATACAAAATTATGCATTAGAAATGCTATGCCCTTTCTCAGAAGGTGCACAACTGCTCATTCATTTCCTTAAAAATTACCTGTGTACCTACTATGTGCAAGAATATGTGATGTGCTTAATAGAAGATTTGCTTTTCAATAAACTTATGGTTTTGTAAGCATCAAATATTTGTTTATATGCCTTGAATAGTCCATCACAGAAGAGCCTCACTATTACACACCTCCATGAGTAATATTCATTGAGGCATCTCCTTGGAGCATACTTAATCACAGAAGAGTGAAAGGAAACCCAGAGGAATTGCATCTTGCCACTAAGCACCTGGATATTAACATGTCAATCAGTATTTACCTTCTATCGGTGAGGCCAAACTAGCATTTGAAGCTAGACTTTTGAGATGCATGGTATTAGAAAGAGATGTGGTCAATTTTACTTTCTCAGTTCTGAAGCTCAGAATGACACCTATATACGGTTTTTTAAAGACTGTCACTTCTTAAAGTCCAGCTTTAGTAGTGATGTAGGAAGGACAGACAGTCTTCACTGCTGAGTCATCTGCTCCTTTCCTTTTGAATAGGGTTTCCACACTGCAGACTTCAGTGCTGTGAGCTACATCATAACCCATATCCTAGTTATTCCCTTAAAAGATTATACCACTTGCAGGAGTAATTCATAGGGAAAGTGTCATTTGTTTTTCCATCACACTTGCAGCCCCTGCCTACTATCTCTATCAAGCACAGAGGCTGGGAAAGGCCTCCACTTTTCTGTCCATTTGATGGACTGGAACACTCTGCACTGAGCATTCTCCGTCTGGCAGTTTCTTGGGCTCTTCTCTAGTTTGTCCTCCTCTGTGGCAGTCTTTACCAAATTCCTAATAGAAGTCAGCTGGTACTACATGGTCTGCGCACTCAAGAGTAAATAATGCGGGTGGGCTGGAATAGGAGTAGGGGGGAGAAAACTGTACTTGAACAATGATTAAAATAAAAAAAATAAAATAAAATAAAGAGTAAATAATGCAGTTTGTTTTTATAGCAATTGGGATGCACTGGTTTCCTTAGGTTAATATTATAACCTCAGTAATGTTGTCCTGGATATCTGCTAACTTTTTGAAAACTAGAGGGTCTTGCTCTTTAGAAACCCTCTCCTGACAGAATGTTGTATGTTTTGTGACTGAAAGATATTTAGTGTATTAAATATGTCAGTGATATGTACTACTTTCAACCTTTTCAGAAGCATCTTAAGGAGTTTAGCATCACAACTCTTACTTTGTAACAACAGCTAGTACAATTTCTAATGCTTCATTTGCAGACACTCCTTTATTAACTTATAAGACATAATTTAAAACCTCAGTAAAGTGGACTGGATGGGGAGAGATTCCAAAATGGATAAAATAAAGCTGAGGGAAATTAAAATGGCTTGCCCAGTGTGACTAAGAAGGTCAGGAATAGATTCTGACTCCTAATAGAGCACATTTTTGTGTGGGTGGCACAAAAGAACGGGACATGTTAACAATCAGAAAGAGCTCAAGTTCAGCCATAAAGCATATTTGTATACACTCTTGCATATTGTGTTCTCATGACTTATTTTTGCCTCATTTGGTTCCAGTGCACATTCTTGCCAGAGGTAGGTATTGGTTTGGACATCCATTTTTGTTCCAACAGCACGCAGGAGTTAGAGTTTCCAAATACATAACTGAGGAGGGGGTCTGGGTGGGATAAAGCATGAACTGATGGGCTCCACACCTTGTGACCCATTCTACAACAGCCGGCAACATCTTGGTTTGCGAGAGGGCTTAACAAAGGCTATGGACCTGTGAACTCTGCATCAGACCAAGCACCCCACCAGTTTACCTGGGGATGGGTAGTCACGATGTGGGCAAATGCAGGGTGACAGCCTGGGCAGGAGACTCAGATGTGCTTGGCCACAGCTTAGATGATAAGATCTGGGGAAATGATCCCATCCTTATTTGAATTTTAACTATAACCAACATTTGTTTCAGAGAGATTTCCACACATTACCTCAGTTTTTCCTCACCAAAGCCCCCAAAAGGAGGCATTTTAATCCACTAATGTTATGGATCTTTCATGAGGGCACGAACAGACTCAGGGAGATTGTGACATGCTTAAGGTTACGCAGCTAGAAATGAAGGATGGCAGGACACATACTCAGGTCTCTTGACTTCAAACTGGGTGCCAGTCTAATGATACCAACCACTTTGACTACTTGGGGAGATAGTCTTGTGGGCACACCAACCTCCTTCCATAGCACAGAGCTACAGTACAGAGTGAAAGCAATTCCCCTTGTGCTCAGGTGTGTAACAAGTCAGGACCCCATCCCACCTTTCCTGTCTTTCAGAACTACCTCAGCTCTCCCTTTAAGTGGATGCAGGTTACTGGTGTGGAGTCACCAGCCCTGTAGCTACTCATCCTTCAGCATGAGCATCAGACTTCCTTTTAAGGTTCTATGTATGACTCATTAATAGTTTGATTTTTTGCAAGATATATGAACATTTTTTGATTGAGAAACATTTTAGAAATGCCGAACATGTTATTGTGATGAAATAGCAATGACTAATTTTGCTGTTAAGTCATTGGAATTATAATAGCTTTAACCTTTTTTTAATTCAATGTGTTTGTTTAGATTTGTTTTATTTTGCCTTTTAAATGGCCTTTTTGGCTTTGAAACACTGCAAACAACATTAGTCTCTCTTAACTGATCTTGTTCCTACTTTTCGCAGCCATGGGAAATATATTCAAAATATACCTGAATTTGACATGGTATTTTGGCAAGCATTTTTACTAATCTGTAATAAAAGAAAAGCTGAATAGATCACAGTTGATTAAAGAAGTGATAGTACAATTAATCTTAGGGTGAATACAGTACTCTCAAGAAATAAATTGAGAAATAAAATGTAGCTATTATAATACCATGGTATTATACCACTCAACCCAATCAAATACATAAACTAGAATAGAAATTCCTACACTGTCTTTTAAACTCCTAGGAAGTTTACCACTAGACAATATTCTGATGACTCCTATCAAACTTAGCTGAATAGAATTCAATAAACATGTAGATGCAGAGTAAATGCAAATTCCATGATTTAGTAATGAATGATAAGATTGAAAAGCCAGAAATGCAGAAAGGTGAGATTATAGTAAATCCATAATAAAAGTATAGCCCTTGCAACCAGTTGATCTAAAAACTAGCCATTTCTTGGCTAGCAAATGAAATCGAGCATTAACATAAGGATTAAAAAATGGATTGACTTTAAAAAACACGCAAATGGTAACTGGAAGGAAAAAAACAAAAACAAGCAAAATGAGTAGTAATCAAGATCCTGGTTGAAGTTTTTACACTGATTTCTGTGAATTTTATTTATGCAGTAAATAGTGCTAATTGATGGATAAGTTAAATCTATTTTTGAGGACATTATAAATTACGTTAAATCAACACCTTTACAAAAATAAAGAACTGAATTTGTGATTGAACTCTCTTTCATCATAATACCTACCATATCATTTTTAATCTACTCAGGTTCAACTTATTTTTTTAAGATTTTATTTATTTTTAAAGAGAGGGGAGGGGAATGAAAGAGAGGGGAACATCGATGTGGGGGAGAAGCGTTGACTGGTTGCCTCTCATACACTACTCAACCAGGAACGGAACCTGCAACCCAGGCATGTGTCCTGACTGAGAGTCGAACTGGTGACTTTTTGCTTTGTGGAATGATGCCCAACCAATTGACCCACACCAATCAGGGCTCAAGTCCAATTTCATACTTGTAGTAAGAATTATTTCCAGAACAGTGGTATTCAAACTGTTGTACATGTCCACATGTACAGCATGTCTCAGGATGTTTATGGGATAATGCAGTTTTCTGTGTTCCATCCTCAGATATTCTGGTTCCATAGATACTGGGTTGGACCCAGCAAGATGCAAGGACTTCACATAACCTTTTGAAAATGCTAGCATAGAGAATAATAAGCCAGGAGGTAAATGCTCTTTGGGTTAGAGAATGCCATTGAATTTTATAAACTCTGACTTTATCAAGTACAAATTTTAAAAATTTAAATTTTTATTCATGGTGATAGATTATAAATATGTCATAATACATGTTAGTGAAAAAAAGAATTATAAAACTGCTGATGGTTGGACAACTTTGTTGTTTGTATCACACTTCTTAATACATGGAGCTGAAAGAATTACCTAGTCCAACTCTTTGTTTTATTTTATTTATTTTTAAGATTGTATTTATTTATTTTTTATATAGAAGGAAAGGAAGGGAGAAAGAGAAGGAGAGAATCATGGACATGAAACATGGATGTGCAAGACATACATCCATTGTTGCCCCCTGTACACCCCCAACGGGGGACCCAGTCCAAAACCCAGGCATGTGCCCTGACCAGGAACCAAACCGGTGACCCTTCGGTTCATAAGCCAGCACCCAATCCACTGAGCCCAACTCTTCATTTTATAGATGAGTGATGAGGCTTTAGGAGCTGAAGTAAGTTATACGATGTCATGTAGTTTGCTAGTGACCAATCAAGATCACTTTACTCTTTTGATTCATTATATTGAATTTCTTTTAGAGTTCTCTGAAAATGGTCCAGTATGATAAAAAGGACAGAGGGTAAGTCAAGTATCCCATTAGCTTATACCTTTGCCTTAAACACAAAAATAAGGTTTAAAGACTTGAAAGTAACTCTATGTTTGTGACTATAAGATGTCTTGTCTTTCATCTAAATACATGTCATGAACCAGTGTATGGAGTAATGATGCTAAATTGCTGTAGGCATAAAATTTGAAATAAATTGTGAAGCTCAGGGATATGCTAAATTACGTTCCAAAAAAATATTCAGTTTTGGTTGGGTTTTTCAAAACTGCCCTCTCCCCAAAGAAGCTTTCTTAGAATAAATAGCTTCTTATTTGATCTGCTTCCCCAGACAAGTCAATTACAATATTGTGGGGGAGTGAGAAGAAGGGGCCTGCAGATAACAGAAAACTGACTGTGTTTGAAACAATCAGAAATTTTAACCCCATGTTACATTATTTCTGGAGATATATTATTGATGGTATCAGTGACTCAGTATCATGGTTCAGGGTCAGTATCTCTGTCATTCTCTTGCCCTTCTCCTAGTCTCAAACTCCAGGTGTCATACTGCATTTAGAGCAGGAAGAAGGGAGGAGTAGGGCCAGCAAAGATGTGCCCTTCTCAGGAAAGCTGACAGTTTCTCAAAAGCACACCCTCCTCCAGCACACCTCATTGGCCAGAACTATGCCAGGCCTCTCCTCCATTCCAAGAACAAGGGAAGCTGAGAAAAGTAATATTTACCTTTAGCTTCTAGAAAGGATAAAGGCAAAGGAGAAGACAGTTGAGGATGGGTGTGGTATGAGAGTGTCTACCACTCTCTCTTTCCTCCAAGAATTTCCTCTTCAGTATCCCTGTGTCAACTCAGTACAGACTGGGTCTCGTGGGGCATCTCTAGTTTCTGACATTCCCTTTCCTTTCTAATTCTTTTCTACCACTTCTAGACTCTGCCACTTTGCCTCCCTCCTCCTCCCCCATACACCACACAGAGTGACCCCAAGCCAGACATTCCACATCTCATTGGAACCTATGTTGTCAGAGGCATCCCTTAACTGACTGGCCTTTAGGAATGTGACACATGTGTCTCTGGGAATACAGAACATTTTGTCAAATAAGCTTTCTCTGTGGATGTCCAGCAACCCTTCCTTCCTGCTTCTTTCAAAGAATGATGGAATTCGAACATAACGTTGTCCTAATGTTTTTTAAAGAAAAATCAGAAGTCAGTATCTTGAAAGCATACACTAAGGCTTTTCTTCAGATAAACTTTATATTGAACCATAAAAAGATGACAGACACCTTCTGTTGGACTCAGCCCAGTTATTCACATTGCGGTTGTTCAGAAAAAAAGTGCCGACACCTTTACTGAGACAAGTCAAGGTCTTCCAAGCAGGAAACTGCTTTGAGGACAATACATTCACTGGCAGTTACCCTCTGCATCCATTGGAGATCAGCTTTCTCTTTGACTTCTGACTTTGTTGTTTGTGTTGGGGATCTTATGACTCATGGTTTGCTTTTCCAGCCTGATTGAGTTTGAAGGAACCTCTGAATTGTTGCATAAAATGGATTTTGCAAGCAGTTGTCTTCAGCATACCCACAGGAGAAAGGCAAGACAGTTCATAAGTGGAAATTCTAGACAAACAACTGAAGCTAAAGACACCTCGGTGTGTAAATGCTTCCAGATGGAGACAAGTTTTTCACTTTACTCTCTACAGTTTTCATTTTAAAGGGTTGTGGAGATGGAAGCATTGGAGCAAAGTGCATTAGAATCGTTTGCCCTGCTTTCCTTCCAAGCGAGGCTGACTTACAGTTACAGGGGAAAACACTGTCTAAAAAATAAATTTTAATCAATTCCCTATAGTCTATCAACACATGCTTTTCAGAAGAAGAAAAAAAAGAAACATCTGAGGAAAACAGGGCTGAGTTTGTGTAACATCTTGAAGGGGGACGGTCTCCTCAGAAAATTAAAAAGACATGCGGTAGCCGTTAGGAAGAGTCTGTGGTTGTTCAGTAGAGTAACATAAAGGAGGAACTTCAGATACAAGTTTAAAACAACATTCTGCAATTCTTTGGACCATAGGTTGTGAGGATTGTTTTCATTCCTGAGAAGAGTTACAAAATTGAGTTACAAATTGTTTGTTTGTTTGTTTGTTTGTTTTCAAATCATTGAGCCATAAAAAAATGCCATTTGGCCTGTGAAATATTCTTTGTTCCCACTGAGCAAGTTCTACGCCTGTTTCCTACCAATCATCTTCCCCTCCTTCTACAGCTTCCTGTACAAAAGGCTAGGATATCAACAACATCTGCCTGAAGCAAAAACACATGCATTTCAACCCAGTAAATGAAAAGAAACAAAAGTCTGAGCACACCACGTTGCTCTTATTCTCAGTGGCTGCCTCCCATTAGGCCTCTCCTTGTTATAATTTCTTTTAAGGCTCTAGGCAGATGGCCTCAGCTCGCCGGTGATTTAGAATCTGCTGATAGTGGCTGGAATGAGGCATGGAGAATCTTTTAAACTGAAGATGTAAACTCACTGGTTTAGACCACTGTATTCTTGGGCTTAGATGTTTAGTCAGTAAATGGTGCTGGTCAGGGACGGTGCCTGGGCCATTGCCTATCTGTGTGCAGGGGGTGAGTGGGAACGGGACTTCCCTCTTCGGAGGCAGCCTCTGCAAATCAGAGCTAATGGGACCCTAACAAGAACATTCACCAACCAGTTTCTCTGTGCCAGGGCAGAGAATAACAACAGGATGTGGGTTTTAAACACGTGTAAGACTGCAAGCTGTCTCTTTCAGTTTCATTCTTTTTAAGACACTAGAAAATAAATATAACATAGATTTGAAGCAAACATATTTTTTCTTGCTACTCATATATTTTGGTCATAGTTTTATCCCATTTTAGGACTGGATTTCATTCACATTTTTACAAGCCACTCAGGTAACTGAGCTAATACCAACATATGTGTAATTGGCACAATATGTAAATGAAAACATGCGATATATATGAAGTAGGCGGGTTATGATGTGCACTAGAGAAGTTTCACTTTCTCTAGGTGTGGAAATAGATTCTGTTCATCATCCATTAAGGGTATTCCTAAAGCCTATTCTACTGTTCTACTCTGGGTTAGTTGATGGTTTTAATGAACAGGACCCAGAGATGTCAAAAGCCACAAGCATGCTGTTGTAAAAATTTAATACATTTAGCACTAAGTAAATTTCTTTAAAAAGAAGTTGAGACATTTGAGCAGGCCATAAAATCAGGATCAAATAACCAAACCTTTACACACCTTTACAGAGAATGGAGAAATGGAAAAAATGAGAGGTAATGACATTCATTCTTTGTATTTTCTATTACTCCAGTCTTCGCCCTCTCTTCACCGTCCCCTTCACTCCACATTTGAATCCATTCTCTTCCTTTCTGTTGTTACTGGCTATCTTTCTGGTCCCGTCTGTCTCTCCTTCTCTTCTTACCTTGCCTTCTCCTTTTCCCATCATGCCCAAGATACAGATTGAAGAGAGAAGAGGACAGTATGGTCAGGATCGGGGAGCAGAGAAGTCTTGTAGGTTTGCTTTTTCTTTTCATCTCAAGTTTTGAGTTGTCCTTGCACTTGAACTATGCAGATAATAAAAAGGGAGCTGCTGTTTCAATTCATATTGTCTTGAAACTCCAGGACTCTTTTCTATTTTTTCCCCCCATAATGGAGACTTTGTTGGATTGTAGACTCTTTAATTACACTCACTGAACAAATACCTTGAAAGGAAAACAATTCCAAGTCTTGTATCAAAGATTCAATTTGACATGTATTTACTAAATGCCTAAGATGCCTATGCATTTTGTTTATTCTTCATAATAACAAGATGCAGTGAGTTCATATTCTGTCCCAGTACAGTGTGCCATGCTGAAGATCCAAAGTTAACCAAGTCACAAGATTCCTGCCCTCAAGAATTTAGTCTTGTGGAGGAGAAAAGAATATGAAAAGATCAGTTGCAGGGTGATGAGAGTGTTCTAAAAAACTGTGACAAAGAACTGTGACTTCAGAAGATAATTCAAACTAATATCTCTTCTTGGAATAGATGGCTGCAGGAAATTTGGCAATAAAACAAAGTTTATATAAATTGAAACATTTTCCTACAGCTTCACTATAAAATTAGAAACATTTTCCCACAGAAAAGCCTCCCAACATGCTAAATGCGAAACTCGAGATCACAGAAAATACTCTATGGTATCTATATCTGGCCTGCCGAAAGTTGCATTTTTACAAGGTAATCCCTGCTTTCATTTGTACTTCCCATCCTGCCACTCACGGTTTTCCTCTTGCAGTACTTGCGTATTTCTGGGACTGCCACCACCTTGGGACTGGCAGTATTTCTTTCTTTCTCAGTGGGATAGCCTCTGTCTTTGCACTCAGCTGCTCGAGTTCAGCGTCCCCTCTTTCTTTCTGTTGAGATATTTATGGCAGCTAACAGAGTCAAACAAGGTGCGTAGCCTGACATGCTTAGGCGGTTTCAGATGTGTAAGATGAGTGACTGCCTATCTCTCTCTATCTAGCTCAAGGATTAACATAATTTTTACTAATTGTAGAATTAACATATTCTATATTTATTCACTCACTTAATAAATAATATTGACTTCCTACCATGTACAATCAGAAACACAGTTCTCGCAAGCTTACCATGTAGCATGGAAGACCCACATTCAACAGTTATTTGTGATTGTAAGTGCTGCAGAGGACAAAGTTTCTATAAATACACCTATAGACGGAATCGACTTTGGAAGATGTGAAAAGGTCAGAAAAGGTTCCCCTGAGGAGGCGATATTTAAGCTGAGATCTGAGGGATGAGTAGGGGATTCCTCCAGGCACAGGGAAGAGCAGAGGTTTGGGGGCAGGAGGAAACCTGGTGGCTTTGAGGCACTTAGCATTGGGTGTGGCCACAGCGAGGAGAGCTGAAAGCAGAGAGCAATGGGGAGGAATGGGATCATTAAACCCGCGGGCTCTCTCATCAGATTTCCTGAGTTAGAATCCTGGTCCCACAGCTGTATTGGTTAGGAATATTTTGGGTTTCAAATAACAGAAAGCCTGCCTTGTGGAGATTAACATATAAAGTATAATACATGGTCCTCACAAAACAAAAAGACTGAAAATAGGCAGTCCAGGGTAGGTGCAGGGCTCCATGGGTTCACCACAGGTCCAAGCTCTTTCCGTCTCATCCTCTGCATTCCTAACCCGTGGCTTTGTCACTTCTGAGTCTCAGAGTAGCCCCAGGCCTGATGGCCCCGGTGGAGGCCGGAGGAACAGGAATGATATATAATGCCAGGTCCTTTCATCAGAAAAGTTAAAACCTTCTCAGAAATCCTCTAGCTGACTTTTGCCTACGTGTCATTGGCCAGAACACGACTAAAGCAGGGAAAGTGAGAATGAAGGTTTTCCAGCTCTGATCGTGGAGGCAGCCAACAGAAAGGGGATTGGAATGTATATCAATTTCCTCAGTAAACAGAGTCTCACATAGCCACTATCTCTCTACCTTTCTTTATGATCTTCGGCACATAACTCAGCTTCTCCAGTTCCTTGTCTGAAATATAGGGGCAATAAGAGTCTCCACCTCAAAGGGTCATTATGAGGTTAATGGAAAGAATTTCTGTGCCCTTACATAGTCATTCAGTCAATGCGCACTCTGACTTTAGGCTTGACTGATATGCAGCAAGTGGATCGTGAAGAGCTTTGTAAGCCATGTTGATAATTTGGTGTTCCTCATTAGCACAATGAGAAGGCATTAAATGATTTTAAGCAGGGAGGCGGCTTGATCATAGTTGTGTTTTCCAAAGAGCCTTCGATTTATCCTCTCACGGATATAGTCCATTTTGTTACACTGCAGAATTTCAGCACAATGCTTTGCTTATCTGTCCTGATTCTCAGATAACTTTTTAATTCTTTTTTTTGACAGTCTAAGTTGTTTGAGATGTGTGAAATTAGAATCAAATACAGGTGTTTGAGTTCCTTTGATTTTTTTTGAAGGACTTTTTCACTTGGGGCAATTCAGTTCCATGCCAGAATATACTTTTTTCAAGATTTTCAAACCATTTGGCTGACAGCACATCTACAGGATAGGAAGAACATACTGCAAAGATTCTACTTTGCTTACTTGAACTACTGCCCTACTATTAAGGGCCACAGCAAACTTACATGTTTAAAAAAAAAGAAAAAAAGAGCTGCAGCATTCCTTTCACACTCCCACTCGCCCCTGAGGTTCTTCCACTTCCTTCCTATGGCTTTTTTTAGAAGCCAGTGTGTTTTTCTCACGTCCGGCAACAAAGGATGTTTTGTGCTGCTACTGAGGTTTGTGTGTGTGACTTACTTTAGAACGCTTTCTAGAAAGTGTTATTACTATTTGCATAGATTTAGTAGAACTTCATCTTGGCTACTTTTGTATTTTATGTGTGGATTTGCCACTATTTCATTTCAATTAAATTATCCCTGTGTGTTTTAAAATAACCTTAATAAGACATATCAAAATTCCCTCAGAAGTCCCAGTAAGTTCTTATCTTTGAAAAACAAGTTTAAATGATTCTTTCAGTATAGTGTGCTTAAGCCTATAGACCTGATTAAAGAGTTTATTGTCCCTTCCTTAACTACGTCTGATAGTGCCATCGCCAGAGGGGGACTTGGAGACTATCAATATATCTTGTTGGTTTTCAGAGCAGAGTATGTGCAACAGCCACAATGCCCCCGGATGGAGCTATTGGATGCCTCAACATTAGGTGCTGCCATTTCATTGTAATTCTCTGAGCAATGAGACAAGGTGAAATAAACAGAACTCAGATGGCTAAGAATTGTGCCATAAATCCTGTGAGAGAATTTACCTTTCCACTGTCAGACAACATAAATTATTGAAAACATATGCTGGAATGGCTTTACCTTTTCTTGAGGAGAAATAGGGGTTACATCCCAGGCTTTCTTTCTCAAGCAAAAGAAAGATGTTCAATGAGCCTCTGAAGATTTTAGACACATATCAGGGGCCAACCTCTGTCTGTGTGCTGCCAGCAGGAAAATCCCAGCAACCGATGTTAGAAAGAGGCAGCACTCCCTTGAGTACAGAAGTAACAAGCTGATCTGCTTCATAAACAGGATTGTATTGGAGATACTCTATCTGCTCTTAGTAAATGACAAGCCCCGTGGTCTAGAATGAAGATTTCCACTCCATGTGGATTTTGATTTCTCTTCTGTTGGAGTTAAGGAAGGGGAGCTTGGATTCTAAGATCAATTTAATGTCTGAATTCCTGGGGATTTGTCATGTTAGATCAGTGCATCTCAGGTGGCTTTCAATAGTTATTTTAGCATTGATTTTCCTCGAGTATGGTAAATCAAAGGAAGATTCAGCAAATTAAAGTCAGTTTTCCTTGGCATTTTCTCTGAAACAAAGGAAAGCTGTGGTGTTGATGTTTTGTTTTTTTTTTTCCTCATCTTTACATGAGATGCAAAGTCACTCTTTGTGTGGGTTTCTTTGAGTATCTATTATAGGCAGAGCCTTTGGTATTTCTGTGCTTGGAGGATTATGCAAAATAGTGTTAAGGAACAGCAGTAGACTTTGAGGAACTAAATATTTATTTAAAGAGACAAGATACCGTAGTGGGAGTTGTGAGAGTGGGAGTGTGGTATTGTGAGAACCCAGGCTTTCATTTTCAGTACTTAATAAATTTTGGTGACTTCATTATCAATTGCATATGTCTGTGTCTGCATGTGCATGTGTGTGTGCAATAAGAGAGAGAGAGTTTCCCCAACAACGTGAGAAACACAATTTTGTGGATCAAAGTATGTAGAAAAGAATGGATTTTAGCCAGGCCATACATCTAGGAGAATTCTTGCTATACTATCTGGTGTTTAAATGGTACTTTGTCCATATTTGTAGGGCTGATTTTTTCATTGCTGCTTCTTCAATATTTTCAACTGTGGATAGAACCTCTAATACCTCATAAATCAGAGGGCTAATCACTGCTGATTGGTCCTATCACCATAGGAGGCTAAAACATACCTGGCTTTTGGACTTGACTAGAAACCGATTTGATAAAAATAATGCAGACATTTCTAATTTATGAACAATTTATATTCCAAAAGTTTAGTTATAAAGGAAGAATTTGGATCTTTTTATACTTTCCCATAAAAATAATGTTATGATATCATTAAAATGTAGGCCTATCTATCTGATTATCCCAGTATCTTGAAGAAAAAATAGTAGTAGTATAGACTGCCAGTCACCATGTATGAATTGTGATATGTTTCTGAAGTCTCATTAGAGGGATCAGAAACACATCCCCCACCACCCACTCCCCACCCCCACCCCGCCCCATGAAAATCCTGGGGGTGATGGGGTTGAGGCGACTGCTTCCCACCTGTCCCCTACCACCTGTAGTTTACTAAAGAGTTTTGAGGACACAGTTTTTATTGGGCAACTTCAACTTCAGTTTTTCTGAGCAAGTCAATGGCAGAAGAGAAAAAAGGGGTGAGGTAAAAATAGCATCATTATAGATATACAATTTATAAAGAGTACTCTGATGCTAGCGATAGAAAATTGTTAAAACATTTCACATTTGTTTCGTTGTTTCCTCCCCTTCCTCCACCCCACTCCACCCCACTCCACAAATGAACCAGACCTTGGTCCTAGGCAGTAATTCCGGTTGATTCTATTAGAGCTTCTGGCACAAGCCCCTGGTAAAAATTGAGAGGGCTTTCAGATGAGACATTCCTCAAATCTCCCATTTAAAAAGGCAATATTATGAGAGTTTGTTATGTCATCACCAAATGAGTCACCATTGATTTTGAATTAAGTTAGATTTAATTATTTTGCCAGGCCACAAAGCCTCCCTCACTGTTGAGTCTGTATGCAGAGGCAGCCTGACTAAGAAATCAAACACTTTGCCATGTGAGATACGTCTATTACTTAATGCTTTATATGGAACAGAAAGTAGTAGTAGCTTTCCTCGTGATCTAAAACTGGTGATGTGACATTAGTTTTTGCATTCATTCAACAAACATTTACTGAGCCTTCACTATGTGCTAAGTACTCTTATAGGTGCTAGGTGTACATGTACAGCAATGAAAAACAAACGATTTGCCTAGTGAGGCCAGGCAGATGAGAAACACACAAACAGATAACAGTATAGTGTTTCATATGGTGCTAAGTGCCATGGAAGAGATTAGTTTCATATAGGATGGCCAGGTAGGAGGTCAGGGAGGGAGCCATGCAGCCATCTGTGAGAAGAGTTTAAAGCAGAGAGAACAGCAAGTGCAAAGTTTCTGGGCCAGCTGGATCAGAGTAAGCTAAGGGAGACGGGTAGGGGGTGAGGTCAGGGACATGGCTGGAGTGCTTCATAGGGCTTTATGGACCATTAGAAAAATTTGCCCTTATTCTAGGTAAGGTAGGACATTTTGAAAATAGAGCCAAAAGAAGTGCCAGTGCACTGCATACAGGGTGTCAAAGAAAGACCAGAACCAGGATAAATCAAAATGCGTGGTCTGTTACCAGAACAGCCATTTGTTGAGCTGGGGAATGTTATTGGAACATCATGTTTGGCAACAGAGAAGAAGAGGGAGGGAGAATTAGAATTTTCATTTTGGACATGTTAAATTAGACATGCCTGTTAGATGACCAAGTGAAGATGTCAAGTAGGCAGGGGGCTAGGTAAGCTAGAATTCATGAGTGCGGTCTGGCCCAGAAGTTTACATTTGTATATGAAGGTCAAAGAAAATATGAGAAAAGAATATGGCTAAAAGAAAGAAGAGGTGTTTGGACTGAGTGCTAAGACTCTCCAATATTTAGAGATCAGAGTGTGGAAGTAGAATCAGCACAGGGGACAGAGGAGCACTGTCCAGTGACGGAGAAGACATAGGAGAACATGGTGCCCTCAAAGGCAAGTGAAGAAAAAAGTTGAGAAGGAGAGGATGTCCACGCTCAACATTGCAAATAAATTAGGTAAGTAGCCCTGGCTGGTGTGGTTCAATGGATTCAGTGCTGGCCTGTGAACCAAAAGGTCACTGGTTCAATTCCCTGTCAGGGCACATGGTTGGGGGTGTGAGAAAGGCAGCCAATTGCTGTTTCTCTCCCTCCCTTCCCTTCACTCTGAAAATAAATAAAAATAAAATCTTTTAAAAAATACATTAGGTAAGCTGAGGACTGATAATTCATTACAAAGTTTGGTGAAGGCCATTGGTAACTTTTAATCACTGGCGTGATGGAAAAGTGACTCTCTGAAAAACAACAGTGAAACTCTGAGTTGTAGGGTCTCCCAATTTCCATGTTGCAAATGCTCCCCTCAGAGCCAGTTTCAAGCTACACAAATGCTTTCGTGGAGAGCTTACAGAATTCAGCTGGTTGGTCTTAACTAAAAGCATGGGTAGTCCTCTCATAGTAACAGCAGAAAATAGAGTGGCAACCATCCAAAGGAAATATAATGTGAGATTCATATGTAATTTAAAAATTCTAGTAGCCACATTTAAAAGAAATAGGTAAATTAACTTTATTAACTTTATTTAACCTAATATCTGTAAGTTATCATTAAAACATGTATTAAATAAAAAACAATTATTAATGAGTATTTTACATTCAGTTTTAATATTAAATTGCCAAAATCCAGTGCATTCTACACAAAAAGCACAACTAAGTATGGACTAGACACGTGTGATCAGTAGCCACCCATGCCTAGTGACTACCATATTGGAGAAGGCAGGTAGAAATAATTGGTTAAGTGGGTAGATGTGTTGATGGGAGGGTGTGCAAGTTCTCTTCTGTTTTCTCAGTGAAACAGGAAACGAGTTCATCTAGCAACTAGAAATAAGAATTGGACAGAAGGGGCTGGAGATTTGAGGAGAGAAGAAAAGGTATGAAAGAGTAATGCAGGATGGAGCTAGGAAAATGTACTAGAATTGATGCGGCACTGATGGCCCAGTTGAGGTTAGTGGTCCAGAATTCGGGTGAGACTGGCAATTTTGAGTGTGTTCTTTGCTCCAGCAACCTTTTGCTCTGCAGAGGGAGGAGTAGGGGCATCTATAAGGTGGACAAAGTTGGATTTAACTGGGGGGGAATTAATTTTCGGAAAGCTGAGGCCCGTCTACCAATTCGGTAAAAAAAAAAATGCTATGATTTCTCCATAGGAAATATGACCTTTTCCCTTTCTAATCTAGGCTTCACACATGCGGATTGGGGTGGGAGTATGAGCTGTTTAGCAAGAGTGTGTGGGAAGAGTTTAAAAGCACAGTGACATTATTATTTCAGCCCCTGATCTCCTATCTCAGAATTCTCTTAGCAAGCTCCCCAGACTTTATCTAGAGTTGCTTAACTGAGCTGTATGTGCCCCATCTCTTTCCTTACAAGTCATCAAACTGTTTACTATGGTTTATTATTATTGCATGGTCTGCATCTGATATGTACTTGTCAAAACTAAGTGGGTGTGTGGAGCTGACTCTACAGTTGTCGGAGGCTAGGAAGATGTTAATGAGGGCTCTCTGTTCCCTGTTTGTAACCTGAAGCTGCCCTTCAACAGAACAAATCAGAGGGTTTCCAGCCACACACTGAGGTCCTTATGTAAGAAGGATCACACGCAATTTTTGTCTTTGCAGAATTCCTCTCTGTATAATTATTCTTTTGATCATGCTACACATGAAAAGAAAAGCAACTGGGGGGTATGAATCATGTCCTTGTTTCATTTGGAATTAACAATTGAGACAGGGTGGGGATTCTGTGAGAACTGCTGGTCTGAGGGAGGTACCATTCTTAACTGACAAATTTGGTGCATCTCCTTAGTGGTATCCTGGGAGCAGACCTCAAAACTTATGTGAGTTACAGTGATCGGGCCACCATGGGTAACTACATTCCTGGGTGTGATGCTGCTGTAAGTGCGGTCTGAATTTTCTCTACTATACATGTGGGAAAACTTAATTGTTGCTCACCAAATAAATTAGGTACATTTAACTCCATCTGGACTTTTACTGAAATGTCACAGTAACTTTCTCACTGGTTTGATATAAGGGGGTTGAGAACCTTAGAGGATTTTCAAAATTGTCAGTTTACAAGGGGACTTTGTGATGCATCCAAGAGGTAGCTCATGTCCTCTCTTCCCTGATGCCTCCCTTGATACCTCAGACAGAATCAATCACTTGACCCCTCCTGCTCCTGTTGCATTTTGTGTATATTTCAACCATGTCCCTGAATGTGAAATCCCTTTCAGAACTTCATGCCTTTGCATGTGATGTTTCTTCTACCTTCCCCACCTGTAAACAACTCATTATCCTTCAAAATCCAGTAAGTAAAGTGTTCATCGAATGGATGAATGAGATGCTTTGCAGAGAAGAGGCCTTTCCTGAACTGATCACTCTTTCCTTAGGAGTCCTTGCACATTTGGACTATGCTTCACTTTTGGCATTTATCCAGTTCTTAACATTTGTTTATCTGTTGGTCTCTTTCCTGAGTCTCTAACTTTTTCTAGCATAGGGACTGTGCTTTATGTACTTTTGTGTCCCTAGTGCCTATTATAGGACCTGGAATCTGATAAGGCTTCACATTTTTATTGAGCGTGAAATGCAGAGAATTAAACATGATCACATGATTCTGGTGAATATAGAAATAGTTTAATTTGGGTCACAATTTCATAACCCATGCAAGCTTGTATTGAAGTAAATCAACCAACTTGATGCATTTCAAGTGAAACCTCAAAATGAGGATATATTGGTTTTAACCCAAAGCAGAAGTTTACATAAAGGATGTAACCTTTTGCCCTACACACTCAGGAATTAAATTAAAAAGAAATCTAAAAAACCATTTATAAGTAATTTCAATTTGAGGCTTCTAGGTATGTAAGAAAGGTTTATTTAAGGTTTAATAACCAAGTTTCATGTGGGTTCTTGTTTGGGAAAGAAAACTTTCACATGGCATTAATATACTGTAAATTGTGATTTACAAAAACATTCTCACATCCTGCCTAGGGTAAAATTTTAATTTGTCCAGTGAACTTTCCACTGAAAGAGAAAATGGCAAAACTGACAAACCAATCTAGCTATGTATGTTTTGTTTTGGAAACTTGCTATTCCCAAATGCTCCCTGAATTTATTTTTGCAAATTCTTTGGAAAATTCAAGAAAAATATTGGTCTTTGGAGAAATACCTTGAATGTTATATTTTGTATGTCAAAGGAGTATTGGATTTTTTTGGTGATACCAGTTTCATTGAATTTGTTTATTTTTGTACTACTCATTGTTTCTACAGTTTAGTATGTATGTTATTAATCTGACATCTGACACTTTAAGATATCTCATGTTCTGTACATTTCAATTGTATAAAAATAGATATGTTTTTTAAATGTTTTGTGTACATCTATCTCATTTGCTTGACTGTGACTGCTAAATAATAGGCATTTCAATATTAGGTAAATGGGTGGGTATTTGAGTAGTGGGTGTATGCTCCAGGTTTTGGGTACAAGCCACAGCTTTACTACCTACCAACTCTCTGGCCTACAGCAAATTAATGATCTAAACTCCTATGTCTTCAAATGTGCATGATGCAGCTTGACATAGGGTTGTGGGTATTAAATGAAATAATCCATGTAAAGAACTTTACATCACAAATGGTACAATAGTGAGGGCTCAAAAATGTTAGCTGATGTTATTACTTTGTTAACATAACAATAAATGGCTTTAACCAAATCACTCATTTTTTAAAAAATTAAGGATCAATAATAAAGCATGTAGAAATTATGAGTGTATTGATTGTAGTACATTTGGGAATACCAGTAACTTTCTAATCATTACAGCTCAAGATCTTCTGTTCATAAGAGTATAGTTAGTAACAGGAAGCTCCCTTTTCTACGTATGGAATTACAAGCAGAGCTTAGATATGAAAACATTCTTGTTCTCTACCATGGTACAACAGCTGGTTGTGTTATGTATCAGGTTTTATTAAAGCATCACAATTCTGTACAGTTTAAAATGTTTATAAATTCTAGGTAAGCATTCATAAAGCAGGTGTTTTTTCCCTCTCAGGTGACCCATGCTCTCCAGGGTGATGGTATTTTAAAAGATCTTTAATGGGGCCCAGATCATTAGGCAGTACAGCTTAAAGTTTTACTAATTTTCACTCCAGACATCTCGAGAAACAGCACGAGTTCTAGGCAAAAAATAAGCCACTGAGGTCTGCCTTTGGGTCAGTGTCCCAAAGAGAAGTTCCTCTGCGCAGAGGAAGGTCGGGTGGCTGGACTAAAGGACTTAGGTCTTGTTCAAAGAAGGATGGCTGTGAGCAAGGAACTTTCATCTTTGCCGGTAACTTGAACCACTGGGCCTTCCTTGGCACTGTGGAGTAAACACCACTCGGAGGCTGGTGAGAAAAGGATGTGGATCTCTCAGCTGATGGTTCCGGCGAGGTGGCGCGCGCAGACACGCGCAGATTGTTGGAACTGGAGCAGCGCCTCCTGCTCTTTTTCCATTGGAGTTGTGTTCCCGGCCCTTCGGGCAGGAAGCGCCTGCCATGTAAGGAGAGCCTGCAGTGCCCGGTGCCGGACCCCTCCCCCGCCTCTCGGCGGGACTTCCTTCTCATTGGCCTGCGGGCGGGCTGAGGCTTATCCCTGCGAAGGTTCGCATTTTTAAAATGTCTCCTTTTGTCAACTTGAGGTTTTCCAGAATTTAAAAGCGGAAAGGAAGAGAGGAGTACAAGGAAGCTATTAAGGATATATTAAATAAACTCTACTGGGAGCAAGTGTGTGTTTCAGAGAGAATCTGTAACTTTTGCAAGAGAAGTTTGGATTTTGCTTATTATTTTAACAAAGAGGGTGTGGTGTGTGTGTGTGTGTGTGTGTGTGTGTGTTTCTCCCTGAACTGGAGAAGCAGATGTTTAAAGGAGACAGGCAGGAAGCAGCTCTGACAAATGAAAGCATTTTTGATTGAATTCATGAGCTAAAGTTTCCTGCCAGTAATTCATTCAACCCTAGGCTACATAAAAAAGAAAACCCCATATAATTGAATTTTAATCACCTAACTTTTAAACATACAACCAGAACGGGCAAGTGGGCCTGCCACAGGTAAAAGTGAAATAGTGCTGTACGCTGATTTTAGATTATTTATTGCTAATTTTAAAAAGCTATGGTACACTTGCTTCACTGCTCCTCCTTTATCTGGGCCTGTGTGCCAGAGGCTATTCCTTATTGTCTGTATAAGCTAAAATTCTTCCTACAGATTTTTTTTCTTTAAGCTGTTTTGTGAGCAGGTGCAGATGGCTTTCATGAACTGAGCCAATTGAAACGTTCCGTCTCAGCCTGCAGAAACTGAAGTCTTAAAAAATGTACGACTGAGTTTTGTGCTGTATCTATAATTCAGCTGGAAAATGTTTCCCCATTTTATGATGAAATCTGCCACCTCTGTTTCTTCCTCTTAATGAATTTGGTTTGTTTACAGCCTTACAGAACTCTTGTCACTAAAATCCCACCCTCAACACTCCTCCAGTATTTTTTGAGTCTGATGATTTCACAACCAGAGCCATTGCAAAATAAGGGTAAAGGGGCATTTTTAAAAGTCCCTGGAGATTTTTAAGAACTATTTTCCTTTATTTTTTCTTCACAGTGTACTCAAGCAAACAGTTAGGAAGACTTAAAACATTGAGATTGTGGTACCTTTTTATAAGTACAATGTGAAATAAGTAACTTTTCTTAGTCAAGCCTTAGAATTTTAAACCAAGCAACAGGAAGTGGGTAGTGAATGGATGCTAAAAACCCTGGGTTCAGTGCTTAAATTATTGAGTCCTCCAGCAAACAAATGGAAGGGCAAGTTGACTCCTTTGGCATGCAGAAGGCTCTAGTGGCCCTGGTGGTGCTGTTCTGCACTCTAGCCACACTTACATGGGCACTAATGCAAGCCCATAAACCATAGCAACATAGCCAAAAGCCAGAATTGTAATAATGTACAGCACCCAGAACTGAACAACTCCCAGATATTACTGTTGTAACTGAACCAAAACACGTTTAAAATAGACATATTAAACTAGTTCAAACCAGAATAATACTTAAACATATTTTCTAAAATGATTGAACAAAACAAAACTAGGACTTCAAAAAGTTTCACAAACCTAACTCGAAACAAACCAAGAGCCCCTCCTTTTGGATCTGGGCACTGCTTGTGGGATCCCAGCAGGAAGTGAAGGGTTTGGACTCTGCACTTATGTTGACCGTCACATGGAGGACTGTCTCAGCGACACTGACTCAGGCAGAGTGTTAATGGGCAGTACCTACCTGTTATGTTGTCAGAGAGGTACAAACCAGAGGGCAGGGGTTCTCACCCTCAGCTCTATTAGCAGTTTGGACCAAATGACTCCTTTTTGTGGAGGGCTGTTCTGTGCATTGTAGGATGTTTAGCAGAGTTTCTGACCTCTAGTCCCTAAGTACCAGGAGCCACCCTAACCCGCACCCTGCCCCGTTCTCCTTTTTAACAATCAAAAATGTCTACAGACATTTCATCCCCTGTTGAGAACCACTGCGACAGAAGAGCAGTCGTCAGTCTCTAGCATTGTTTCAAAAGGGTTTTCAAGTAGATATTGAAAAGAAAAGCTATATACTTATCTGTCCAGAAGGATCACCTAGTAGAAAATAAAAGCCAGTTTTGATAAGTCCTCATTTCAGAGTTGCTTTTTCTACTAAAGCAAGAAATGCTTTGTGTTGGAAAGACCATGTACATAGTGTTATCTTCAGGCAAATCTAGTGAAAATACTGTAAGTTATTGGATACATTTATAAACACACACTTTTATGAAAACTCTACCTCATATCAACTTATGGTCTTGGTCATAAAATGATTCCGGAATTTTCTGACCACACTGCAGTCAGTGTTTATCTTCATTTTCTGAAAAGAGTTGCACAAGTATTTTAGCCTATTGAGTCTGACAGTATTTCTAGTTCACAGTCTAGGAGATGCTGTTTGATCCAGGCTCCCTACGTACCCTACGTGAATTCTATTACTATGTGCTGGAGTACTATTTTGGGAGAATTAGAACATCTTAATTATAACATTCTTTTAGTTTGAGTGTATATAGTGTATGCCTTTGAAATTAAATTTATAGTTATTCTGCACTTCAGTGAGAAGACTTTTCATTTTTATATAATGTAACAGCACCTTTCCCTTGGCAGTTTTCATTTGGTAGGAAGATCCTTTGTACATGAGAGTATTATTTGGAACAGTAGGTTTTGCCAAGATTGTAATGCAGTAATTGCATTTAAAATTGAGCTGTGCCAAAGCATTGTAAAAAAAATAATAAATCCACTAAATATATAATACTGACACAGACAGTTCCTCAGCTTTTCTTAATAGTGTGAAAAACAAACCAAATTTTCTATTTTTGTCTTTGAAGAAAACTTGGGGAATGAATAATCACAGGATAAAATTAAACAGCTAATCAAGTTTTCCAAATGGTATATTTTAATGGTGATTTGGTGTTCAAAGGTACATACTCTTAGCTTTTATTTAGCTTTTGTTATTAGCATGGATTACAAATCAAAGTGCTATAAAGCAACAAAGAAAAAAGTTATTGGTTAATATTTCCTCAAAGATTATTAGTAGTGCCTATGAAACCAGAGTAACAAGAAACACTCCCTTAATCTCAATCGATCACCACGACCACTTTGTTCAGATCCCTCTTTCACCAATGAGAAAACTGCAGCTCGGAAAGAGTAAGAAGACGTGGGTGGGCCCCTGCAGCTGTGGCAGTGGGCAGGGGAGAGGGGTCTGGAGGCGAGGAGCACTAATATTTGGGAATTTACTGGTATACCTACAGCACTGACCACCATTCTGCTCCATGTCATGACCGCCATTCTGCTCGAAGACATAGGTGCCACTGCCCTACATTCTTATATTAGAACACAGACTCCAGGTGGAGACTCCAAGTTGGCAGTGTGTAAATGGTAGCCCTTGAATTTGACACCAGGGCTTGTGACTTTTTTTTTTCCTGATTCCCTATATCTTGCATTCAAAAACATGAAGGAAATCAAAGGTATATCAATACCCACTAAACCTTGTATCAACTCTTAACCATGAAAAAGTTTAATCACATTACATTGTTTATATGGCCTGAGTCATTAGGAAAACAAAACTCTGAAAGTTCTTACCTCTGTCCCAGGATCTGCCCTTATTCTGAAATGGGCCAAAGCATCCAAAGGTTTTGTGTCACTCTGTCCTGTACTTCCTGAGCAGAGTCACCATAGAGAAACAAGAGCACTGACAACAAACGATGTCCTCCAACCGGGAGCCAACAGCTACTCTCACTTCCCTCTCTTCTCCTGCCATCACCCAGGGGTGGCAGAGAGCTGCAGCCCAGAGCCTTTTCCATCTCCTTCCAACATATTCAAGTATCTGTGCTCATGCTGTGTGCATTTAGAGAACAACACCACATTCATTTTACCAGAGGCCAAAGGATGGGACTGTAACTTACCAGTGTGTTCAAAGGGGGGAAGCTTAGATATTTAATAAATCAGTTCTGACATCCTTAAAAATGTTAGCATGATTTACATTCTTTGCTGAAACTGTAATTGTGTCAACCGTCCTCCTCTTGCCTGACCAGTCTGTGTCTCTTAGGTCTGATCATGGTGTCATGTGCTGTTTCAGAATTGGACTTTGGCCAGAATACCTCTTCATTCTGGTTTCTCCACAGCCTCCTAAAGCCCAAAGTTGCTGCTTACTCCTTTGGGTAATGAGCCTTCAAAAATTTCCATTAAATTCCTTATTGCTTAATTCTGTTCCTCCAAGAAGTTTCCATCAACCATATTCTACCAGTAACTCAATAATTTTCTAATTTTCTGCCCCATTTTGTGAACAGGTTCTTTATCTGAGTGGCTCTGTTCACACCAGACGCTTGAATAAGTCACATTTCTTGACTTTACTATTCTAGTAATTTCTGGCTCATTAAAACATTAGCAGACAAATACTATATGATCTCACTTATATGGCATCTAAACAACCAAACTCATAGAAACAGAATAAACTGGTGGTTTCCAGGGGCTGGGGAGGTGAGAGAATGAGTGATGATGGTCAAAAGGTATAAACTTCCAGTTCTAAGATGAGTTAAGTTCTGGGGATTTAATGTATAGTTTGGTGACTGTACTTAAGAACACTGTTATATGTATTGAAAGTTGCTGAGAGAGTAGATCCTAAATGTTCTCTCCTTACACACACACACACACACACACACACACAGTGGGGTGATGTTGGGGTGATGTGAGGAGATGGATATGTTAACTAACCTTATTGTGTGTAATCATTTTGCAGTATATACATTAAGTCCTCTCTTAACATCATCTACAGGTTTTAGGAACTGCAACTTTACGCAAAATAACGTATAATGAAACCATTTTTCTTTTTATGATCTCACCTATAAGTGTAACCTAATCAACAAAACAAATAAGCAAGCAAATATAACCAGAGACATTGAAATTAAGATCAAACTGACAGTAACCAAAGGGGAAGTGGGAGGGGATAATGGGGGAAAAGGGTGAAGGGTTTTCAGGAACAACTATAAAGGACACATGGGCAAAGCCAAAGGGGGTACGATCGAGGGTGGGAGGTGGGGGTGGCTGAGGTGGGGTGAAGTGGAGTGGTGGGGGGAAAACAGAGATCACTGTACTTGAACAACAATAAAAAATATAAATAAATAAGAAGCAACCAGTTTTACTAATTGTTATAAATAAGAGTTGAGTTCTGATGGCATATTTCTAGTCATAAAAACACCAAACTTCTAAATAAAGACCCAAAACATTTCTAATATTAAACATTGAAATAAATGTGAACTATACATGCACTTAAGAAAGATTAATAAAAACAAAAACAAGATTATTATTTTCCAACCTGCCTATGCCAGTTCAGGGTCATGGTGGCTAGAGTCAGTCCTGGTAGCTTAGGGTACAAGGCAGGACTAGCCCTGGACAAGACATCCTTCCATTGCGGAGCCTCTCCCTACACCCACACTCACTCAGACTGGGACCATTTAGATACAACGGTCCACCTCATGTGCACATCTTTTGGATGTGGGAGGAACCCGAGTCTGTGAAGAAAATCCACACAGATGATGGTGAAAAGTGGAAACTCCGCACAGTAGCCCCAGCAGGGAATCAATTTTTTTTCTAGTTAATGTTAAAATGAAATAGCATTGAATAAAAGAAAGCTATTTGAGGGCCTGATGTATATCAAATCATCACATTGTACATCCTAAGCATATACAATATTATATGTGCATCATATCTCAATAAAGCTGGAAAAAACATTAGCAAGTGTTAATATCATATCTTATCTAAAAGGGAGGTTTTTGTCTATGGCAATACTAACTATGATGACATCTAACATTGGAAAGAAGTTATTGGTCCAGAAGCTGGACCTACACTTTCTCTGTGAGAGGGCTTGGCACAGTGACATCCACAGCAGTTGTGGAAATGCCACTGTGGAGACAGTGAGGCTTGGATGCACAACAGAGTTTTCATTCAAAATCAGGTTCTTTTTCGCTGGTCTCCCAAGTTATTTCCAGACGTTAGCCACTTACAGAAATAATAAATCTTCTCTCATTTGGAAATTAAAAATATGTTTTTTGACTTGAAACACAGCACAAATATTCCTTGGCTTCATTTTGTTTTGTACCTGGTGAGCTTACTATTGCTCTTATCCTTTATACAGACCTGTCACTGGTTTCATATGTGAGGTGTCTGAGCATGAAGTGCCCAACTCACACTTTGCAATAGTATCTGTAACGGTTTTATCGTCTCTTCCATGTTAATGAAACCCACAGCTAAACAACTAATGCCCTGTACTCATTGCTTGTCCTCAGAGCTGAGTGTTTCAGGTCTAATTCTCTTTAGAACACAGCTGGCATGGAGTGTTCAAAAGCTCCTTTGGTTACTTTAACCACTTACATACTAATTTGGTGGCATGGAAAGCATTAGGCTGTGTCCAAACAAACAGCACAAAGCAGAATATTTAGCAATTTTCTGAACATTATCAATGGAGTAAGTCATTTTGGTTGATGTTTCTAGTTAAAAAACAGATGTTTGAGTTGTCAAGATGCTTCAAACTAAGTGTTTGTTGAAATAAACATTAGCTTAGCAGATTCCTTTCATTGCAGAAGCATTCTAAACAACAGGCAAGGTGTAAAATTTGGAAATCTGTGGGCCTTGAAGAAACTAGGAATGCTGTAAAAGATTATGTAGTTTTCCAAATGAGTTGTAAGTATAGCCAGACTTGGGACATGATTATTATATTAATGAATGAGGGAATGAATGGTTAAATTTTGTAACCATTTTGGCCTATACTGGATCGATTAGATAAATTTTGTATTCTTACTATATGTGAGTTCTGTAGATACCCTTCCTTGTTTACTCAGCTCTTCTTGTACATATTAGATATTTGACCCTGCAAGTAATGACCCAAGTGACCCCTTTCGTGTGGGCCCATACACACTTACAGTGATCCCATTTGAAGGTTTCACCTTTACTACCTTATTGCTAATGCTGATGTAAAAGTTTGGTCTGTAGGCACCCATAACACAACTGGCAAGCAGGGTAACCTTTCAAGCAATGTGGAAACTGCTGTTCATTGGAAGAAACATAAGTATTCATGGGACATTTAGTATGTGCCTAACAGTTTGCTAGATTTTATGAAAAACAGCTTCACCCATGGGGAGCGGACAACCTAATTGGAGGAAAAATCCAACTCACATGGAACAATTAGAAGAAATGAAAGGTATTATGTGGTACAGGTTATTAGAGCCAAGGATAATAAGGTGTTAATTGTGTGGGATAGACAGTAAATCTCAAAGGAGTGGAAGACCGTGGAGATCAACATGGGCTGAGGTCACCCGGAAAGCCTTTCAAAACAAACCAGCAATCTTTATAAGCCCCTTCTGTGTTCAGAGCATTGTGGAGCTAGGGAGAAGGGTGATCACAGAGATGGGACTTAAGCAGGATCTGAGAGGATGAGAAGAGTACTGACAGGCCAAGAAGAGAAGGTAAAATACTATAAAATACAGAACTCGAGGGGAGCGGTGGGGACAAGGAAGACCCACAGCTATGATAATCAGCTTAACATTTCAGCCTTCCTTTGAAAGTCCTTAGGCTGATGCAGATACCACCAGCTTAGGTTTTTTAAAATTCATTTTGTCTCGTGCTTGGTCTGTAGAATATTAGCATCCAGTTCAGAGGTGTCTCTGCAAGAGAGAAAAGCAGATAGTGCTGTTCTTAGGGATTTTGGAAGATGATCCAGCAGAAATGATAGACAGTGCACACAAATGTCTTTTGCTTGCAAAGAAAGGTGCCATTGAAAACAAAGGTGCCGGCCAAACTGTATAATGTAAATGCAGAGAATTCAGCATACAACAGCTGTTTCTGAGAAGATGGTAACCAAGCTCTGAGTGCTATTCATAGGGTTGGTTCTCTTTGAGTTTTATAAAAACTCTCAAGTGGCTTCATTTGTTAGGCACTCTTTCTGTTTTAATATATAATGTTTTAAGGTGAGAGAGCATTCATTATGCTTTCTAAATTCCATGCGTGCTTGTTCTTATTCAATGTTCCCTGCTATGGAGACTGGGAACCTATCATTTCTGGTTCAGAGACTTGGTGTTAGTTTTCCCCAAACACCTTTATTTTCCAGGCAGGAAAGAAATGAAAAAAAAAAAGTTTATTTTGAAGATAACAGGCTTTTTGGTTTAAAAATCCTAGCCACTAACATTGAGATCTAGTGCACTTTCAGCTCTCTCCTTAAAACTCTTCAGGTGATTTTATGTTTAAGGAAACATAACACCTCAAGGCTTTTATTCTGTCATGGTAGCAATTGCAAAAGATCCTTCGGTTCTGTGGAAAGTTTAGGAGGGAGAAGACCATGCTTGGTCTATTACCATTTCTTTACTTTTGCAGCCTTATGCCATGCGTCTAGAGAGAAATTGTATAATGCAAAATATTCCCATAGCACCCAGGTTCTGACAGTGCACAGCCCCATTCTTACTGAAACAGAGCAGTTCCACCCTTGTCATCAATTGGAAGGGGTCTTTTGGTGAGAGGACTCCGGCCACTTCCCGCAGGATCCCAGAACCGCAGCAGAGCTAGAAAGCTCACGTACCAAAACCAGGACAGAAAAGAGTATTTATCTCTGGCACGAGCGGTGCAGCGCATCTGTTGTAGGAAAGTGTGGGCCAGATGTGCTGCCTTGTCTACAAGAGATTTCACTGCTGTTTACATTTGCTCCCCAGCTCTCGTCTGCAGCTTTCTGGCATATCCGTGATACAGTAGCAAGGGGGATCACTTGGTTGTTAAATGCTTGAAATGATGTAAAACATGTCACTGTGAACTGGGGTTTTGAAGAAAGATTTTTTTCAAATTGATTTGGATTCTTTTTAAAAACCATACTATATTACAAGGAAAGGTCTTAACCCCCCTTGTAACCTAGGAAATTTAGAGGGAATTGATAAGGAATAGATGATCACCCAGGCTAACCCTCCTTTTTTACAGATAAGAAGCCAGACCTGAGGACAGTGATTAGCTGTCCAAGTCATGAAGCAGTTTACTGACATAATTGAGTCTAAAATCCAGTTGTCCTGACTTTCAGTCTATAGCAGTGATGCAAAAGAGAAATTATTCCTCTAGATCAGGAGACAGCACACTTTGTTCTTTAAAGGCCAAATAGTAAATATTTAGGCTTTGTGGGCCATATGGTTACTGTTAGAACCAATCAACTCTGATCTTGTGTCCAGAAGTAGCCATATACAATATGTAAACAAGAGTGTGTCTATGTTCCAATAAAACTTTATTTACAAAAACAGTTAAGGGGCCAAATTTGGCCCACAGGCCATAGTTTGCTGACCTTTGCTCTAGATCTGAAGGAAGAAAATCAGTGTGAAAGTCTCCTTGGGAGGGTCTCTATTTACCACATCCAAGTTTGATCTGTCATGGAGAATGTCAGTTTTTAAAAGGTCCAGAGGGTACTATTTGTTCGACAAGATTGCTCTGACTCAGGCAAAACTGATTCTTTTTATAGCTTTCCTGAGAAAAGAGAGTTTATTAGAATTTCAAAGTATTGAAGAATCATTCTTTAGGATTGTCCTTATGTCACTGTTGTTCCACATAAATGTAGAAGATTTATGTTCCTATATGCCTTTCAGAAGTTAAATACTTTCACAACAGAGATCTTCTATCATCATTGTTGGGTTTTGCTAACTTGAATAATCTCTTAAAAATCTAAGCATATGTTTTTTCAGAAACAGGGTTCCAAAGAGTTTTCCAGTTTAGCAGCAGTTAAGAAATAGAAATGTAGGAAACATTTCCTAAAAGTCCCTTATTTTTTATGGAAAATTATTTTTCAAACATAAAGAAAGCTTGAAGTTTTTTAAGTTTGCATGCATATGCACACTGAGAGAGAGAGAGAGAGAGAGAGAGAGAGAGAGAAAATCAGTCATCCTACAAGGCAAATCAGAGGGGATGCCTACCACCATAATAGCTGGCCTAGAATGAAAACTTTCTTTCCCATTAAAACTACTTGATAGCCTAAGACATCCTGGAGTTAGATGAGCACCCTTACTAAAGCAAATTTATAGGGCACTTCTACTCCGTACGCATATTTGTTTGAAAAGTGATTATTTAGGAAGTACATTAGTGTTGCTGGTCTCAGTACAGAATCAAGACTTAAATGGAGGGTGGAAAAACACATAGAGGAGGATGGAAGCAGTGTTGACTGTGACCAGGAGTGGGGAGAGAGGCTCGGTTCTAACTAACCATGCACTCACTGCCAGCATTTCATCTGAGCAGTGCAGACTCTTCCTTCAGCCTGCCTCCCTCTTTCCTTCTCCCTCCTGCTCCTCCTCACTTCTGTTTGGTGCTCCTCACCCTTCCTCTCTTTCTACCACCAAATATTGACCTGGAGAACATCATTTTAATTATTTTTTATTTCCTTCTTCACTTGAATATTCCAAAGAATGAAGGAAAGCACATAAATATCTAACTTTTTTCGCTAGGAATGTTACTTTTTCAAAGGTAAAAGTTTTGCCTATTTGTAAAGATTATTTGGAGAGTAATTGAAAGGAAAGTTATCTATTTAAAAGTTTCTTTTTTAATAATTTCTTTAGTAATTAACTACCATAGAGCCTCACTTGCTATGGCCATATTAGTCTTTAGAAAGAATTTGGGATAATATAGAACTTTAGCATTCACACTTGCTTTCCTTTTGATGATGATACTACTTTTTTTCTTTCTCAATTTGCTTCAAAAGTTCATATAAATCTTCTCATTACATAAATGATAGCATTAAAAAATTGGTCTTTAAAGGCAAATAATCAAAACATTAATATCCTTCTCCTGAAATTAGGCATGGAATAGGTTATTGGGTTTTATTTTATTTTGTCTTGTTTCATTAAGCTTATAGTTCAAAACTTCAATTACAAGACTTATTTATTACTTTTCTCATCAATCTCCAGGTATTTCTGAAGGGAGTAAAGGTATATAGCATGTGGACCAATCTGTAATTCTAAGACTAATAACATGACCCAGCATTCTGGCCTCCAATCTGCAGACCCATGTCCTCTTACTAGAAATTCCTTTCCCCTCCTTTCAACCCACCTACGTCCTACTCAAACATCAAGTGCCTTCTTAAGACCATAGGCCTTTAGGTATCCCTCCTTGGATAATTGCCTACCACAATGATCCTTACTTACGTTCTCGGAATTTCTGTAGCACTTTTAGTTTGTGCCAAACAATTCCTTACTTAATTACACGTTATCTTGGATCACTGTCTAGTGGTTTAAAGCACAGTGCTAAGCACATAATCTGTTCAGCCATTTGAAGGAAAGGCAAATGGCTCGTGAGAGCCAGAGCTGTGATACTCAGGGAAGGCCACAGCACCCACGGGAGGAATCATCAGTGCAGGATTTGTTGAAGTCTAGCTCTGGCCCTGAGACTGACAAGAACAATGACTGGAATGTTAGGAGACCACGTGTTGCTATGTCAACCAGAGGCAACCTCGCCTTCTTTACCTGATTCACAGAGGCTGGTTAGAATGCTAGTTTATTGGTTTTCAGTATGAAGTTATTACTATTATATGCTAGACACTCAAGTCCTCAGGCCAATGCATCATCTACTTTTGAGTAAACTATGTGATTACAATTATAACCACCAGAACTCTTGGTGAGCACAGAATCGATGCACAAGTGGCTAGTCAAATGATTGGAATGTTCAGAGGATTAGAGCAAGGAGACCAGTGATACATTTTTACCACAAGATTTTGCCTGCCCACAGGCAGGTCATGTCCTTCAGTGGGATAAGCTTGGATGCTAGACAGTGCTTACTTGGATGATTACTCTGTGAGTCTCTCAGTGATACTATGAATGACCAAACTTCTTTTCTAATGGCACATTTTTCCATAAACTCTTTATTATAGCTGGTCAGGTTCCATTCAAGTCTTGTAGTTAGTTTTTTTAATCTCTGCCCTGATCCACTGTGTGTAGGGAAGCCTTGTTTTTGTTTGTCCCAAGTCCTCAGGGTGCCTCTCACTGTTGCCTCTCTCTTCCTCCTACCGTAGGTACCACTAACTATTGAATGACTGACTCCAGCTCCAGTACAAAATCCTTAATGACATAGACTGCAGAAACATTCATTATTTAGCATTAAAGACACAAGTATATTTTAGCATCTGCTCTATTCTAGCATTATTGAACTTAATAGAGATATACAGAGATGTAAAATGCAGTCCCTTTCCTTAGAGACTTCCCATTTAAAAGATAGGTGTATAAAACAAGTACGATCAAGTATTTGGGTGCTATGATAAGAAAGGATGGTGGGACATTAAATGGGAAATAAGTTATTTTGACTTGTGGGAATCTGGAGAGTTTCATAGAGAAATATATTGATTAAAATAGCTTACATACACACTTTTTAATTATAGATTGCCTTAGATATCAATTCAAATTATTAAAATATTGACCTCTTTCTCATTCATGTCACTTCACTTGTTATTAAATACTCATGCCCAGTCTAAGTTTGGAATGAAAGTGTCACAAGACACATCTTTCACTATTTCCTGATTTACTAAATATGGAAATGTAGCTCAGGACCTGAGCATTTGGTGGCCTCATGTGACCACGGGAACATTAAATAAGGAAGGAAGTGAGAAGTGAATGTGATGATCTCCTATCTGGGTAGAGAAGTGGGGTTTTAATTAGCCAGGCAAGTGTCACATCTATTCTACAGATATCACAGCACATTGAGCTGAGTATCGTCCTGTGTCCTGACAGCCTTCCCCAAAGATATATAAGTATAAAATCAGAGAGCCTAGATACTCTGTAGATCTCAGATTGGCCAAAACAAAATCAGTGAAATCTGATGTTGGCAGTCTTGAAAATCAAGAAATCCAAGAGACAGTCATCCTAGTATGCTTTTTTTAGTAAATCATTTTACATCTTTGTGTATTTAGTCTTAATCTCTGCATAGAGGACATATAAAGAAAATCAGATGCAATCCTGTTCTTCCAACATTTTAACTACTTCAGTTTCCTAAACTGAAAAGAAATGTGTATAAATCATTGAAATAACAATAGGTACAAATCTTTGAAAGAGCATTAAGTGAAGTAACGTATTTAAACTAAGAACCAAGATGTGCAAATATATACACACACATACAAAAGAGCAAGATGTATAAATCTTTGAAAAAGTTTTTAATACATTTTGATGTGAACTGGAACTTTTTGTACAAGTATCATCATGTCTATATTCTAAATAGAACAAGATTTTCTTTTTAAAAAGTGGGAGCAAGGGACAATCAGTTATATTATGAAAATTTTTTCATTAAATGGTCCATATTTCAGTAAGTATTTTTAAAGCTATTTCAATTTTCACATTATTCTATTGAGGATAACAATTCTGAAAACTTGCTAATTATTGATAAAAGTAACATTTGAACCCTAAGCATAATACTTTTTTTTATTTCAGAAAAGGTTTCTCTAGTTCTAGGATACTAAACACAGCAAATAAATTTGTGTTTTCCATATCCACACCCACCTTCCTACCTTTGGTATCTATCTATGATTTTGCAAGACAAAATGTTATAGAAAAGTGAACACCAAACAACTATATTTCTCTGTAGCCCCAAGATTCCACAGTTCCTCCAAAAATTAAATAAGTACCCCAAAGAATGTAGAACTTCTGGAATAGCAGACTGTACTTTTTGGGGTGGTATAATGGGATGAAGTACTCTTTCAGATTTTTATTATCTGTTGGTCTGAATAAAACATTTGTAAGTTCTTATGTGAATGAATTGATTTATATGTATTGATCATTTGTGTTCAAGGCACCAAGGTGCTGTGGGGATAATACAAATAGAAGTCTGTATTTCTATACCCAGGACATTTACAGTCCAGTTCAAAAGACTAGACACATAGTGGGAAATGCTTTATAACATGACACCCCAGGCGCTGTCAGACAAAGGAGCCTCTACGTAGCAAGGGGTCATTCAGAGGGCTCTGTGGGCTCCTGGGGTTTTGGAAAGCCTCCTGGAGGAAGACATGGGACTCCTGCAGGATTCTCCCAACTGCTTCCAAAAGTAATAATAATAATTAGAAAATACTCAAAGGTATAACAATAATTGTTCTTTCTAGGAAATGGCTACATTTTATTTCTGTAAGTATTTAAGAACATTTTCAATTTTGTATTATTTTCTTCCTGCCATTCCTAGATGTCATGGTGGTTTGAGTTAGATTTGTGATTTTCTCCTCTTTTGACTTATCTGAGAAATTTTGGCACTAACCAGGTTTGGGATGTTTTCGTTCAGACATTCTTAAGTTATTTGGTAAGGAGTAAAGTCTTTGTTGCATTTTTTTGCTCAGAAACGGCTTTTACTTTTCTCTTTCTTTGTTTAAACTCTGAACTCAGTAAAAGCTTGCTATTTTTATAGACTGTTCTGCAAAGCAGTATCTTTAGAGGTGAGAAAATAAAACATTTTTTTCCAACTGAAAGTAGCCATATTTAGGGAGAATATTTAATATGTTTAAAAGATATCAAAGACAACCTTACAAGAGAATGCATGCACATGGTTACATAAAAGAGAGACTGGTGCTTTCGATGCCCATACCGGCAGGCCTTAAAATTGCTTGTGAACGACTGGAAACCATGGCCAACTGCCAGCCAGAAGCAACATCACCAGAATGGAATTCACAGTTACACCGCTAAGACTTATAAATACAGTGAGGGTCCGGGAGCCAGGACCTTCAGGCAACTCAGGCTTGTCTGGTCTGGTCTGGTCCGGCTGACTGAGCAAGCAAGGCCTCTCTTTGCATGGGGCCTTCCTCAGCGTCAGTGACTAAACTCATTTATCCCCTAAGCTAAAACGTCCCAAGGGATAGGGGAACAATGGCCATCCTTTTTCTGGCCACTCTTAGTTGGGGCAGGCAGTCATCCTGAGAGGAAAGTCAGGGGGCACATCATTGATCCAAGGACAGTATTTGTAAGTTGGGAAAGTGGAACCATTTTTTAGTGTGACTTCATATCACTTTTGGCTTGGCCCTTCAGAGACACTGTGCCCAATTCTAGGAACTGAGTGCTGTCATCAAGGAGAAAAGTAAGAAATTAAAGACCTGTATCCGCAGGGAGTTGTAGGAAACCAAAAATGCAACCTGGTGATGGCTGGGCAGGTGGGTAAAATGAGCTGAGGCCAGTACAAGCGAATGAAGTAGCCAAGGTGATGGGAAACCAGGAGTGTCCTGGAGCTTAGCAGAGATACACTCAATGAATCCTTTCTCACCATCCTCCTGAACCTGAAGGAAAAAATTAGGGAATTGAGTTTGTGATGATTACATTCAATGGAGGCAGAGTCCGAGGCAAAAACAACAATGAAAATAATAAATTCTTATTTCATGCCAGGTACTAAGCTAAACACGTTCGATGCATTTTCTCATTTAAACTCCTGACAGTCATGGGAGGAATCTACCACTGTTTTACTCATGAGGAAACTGAATCTTAGAAAGGAAAAAGTATGCCAAAGGTCACATAACTGGATAGTGAGAGTATGGTCTTTGTACCAAAATATGATTAACTTTAGAGTGAAGTTCAGAACACACACTGTACTGCTCACTTGCTCGCTTATTCCCATATTCACATATGTATTGTAAACACAGTGTGCCAGGAGCTAGGCTAAAACAGAGGGAGAAGAAAAGACACTCAGCCCCTCTGTTCTCTTGGCATGAAATTTACAGTCCAGTCATGGATGAGATATATATTCATGAAATAATCACATAAATATATAGCTGTGAACTATGACACGTAATACTAAGGAAGGGTGATAGGGACAAGAGAAGGACTAGATACTAGGATAAGCATAGCCTTGTTACTAAAGGGACTATGAACTATATGATAAGTAGTATTAAGGAAAGGTATATGTGTGTGTGTGTGTAGGCATGCTAAGAAAATGTGATTATTTTGGAGGGTCAAGGAGAATTTCCCAGAGAACGAGACATAAGCATTCGGATTGGAAGGATTAAAAGTAGGTAACTATGCAAGGAAGAGAACATGCTGGTTGAGTGGGGGGAGGGGGGCACCAGGAGGTTCCAGAGCCCCCACAGCTGGAGAGAGCTGATTCTATGAATACTTATCAACAGATAATGCACGCTACTGGTTTGTCACTTTTGTTGTGTTTTATATTCCTCAAACTTATGAACTTAAAACTTCTTACTGTTTCCCAAATGAAGTGATAGGAAGATATTCTCGCTGTTCTTTATGTATTTTTTATTTGTTTTCCACTAATTTTATCTGACTTTGCTTTCAAGGTTTTAGAGAAACAAGAGCCACATCTGTCATTGTTGCATTACAGTCTCTAAGATTACATACAAATAGATAGTTAAAAAGGCATTTTATGACAAAGAGAAAGAGGGATAGTAAAATAGTAAATGTAATTTCATAGAATAACTAAATGTAGTTGCTTTGAACTGATATGCTCAATTAAGAATTGACATTACTATAAAAAATCTTATCTGTATATATCACATGAGCTAGGAAATAGATTCATTTTTAATTTTTGCTAAGTGAAGCTTTTTGATATTTCTTGAAACTAAATGGAAAAGTTTCCAAATTAATGCTCATCAGTTTGGCATGTGGGGGAAAAAAATCTTTTCCTCTGAAGCAGCTTTTCCAGGGAAGAGATTAGTATTAATTAGGGGATGTTTTACTAATGGAATATTTTTCTTGCCATTGATGTCACTGTCCTTCATCCCCGAGGACAGCATTATTGACAGAGCTGGTGCTTACGTGTGGTGGACTGTAGGCAGACGACCACTTCACAGAGTTCCAGTTGCCACACATGCCGAGACAACTGATTGTGGTTTAAGCCTGATGCTGCTTGTCAGGCCCACCCTGGTTTGGAGCTCTTACCTGTTCGAATCATAATCAGCCCAGAGCCTGGAATTCCACTCATAGTTTTTCACTATTACACAAAATAATTCTTAAAAAACACTTTACACAATTCAATAGGGCTCCTCAGACTGACATCAGTCCTTTTATTGTCTGTGGTGGATAAGAGGGTGGGGAACCCTGTGCCCTACCTTATTTATGGTGGTATTTCTAGGACCTGGAGCAATGATTGGCTGATAGCAGAAAATTTACGTATTTTCTGTTTTAATACATATTCATTAAATAACTAATTGACCAAATGAGTGACAGTCCTGCCCACTGCAGTTAGCCAGAGGTAGGTTCCAGATCATGACTTTTGATAATCACCTCAAGTTTTCTTGCTATTTTCAGAAATTAGTAATTATAGATTTTAAACTAAGAATATCTACAGTGAGAATGCTTATATTTCTATAATATCTCTATAGTTAGCTGTTCTGAATGATGTAATGAATTATCTCAAAATCTAGTAGCTTAAAACAACTAGCATTTATTATCTCACCATTTCTGTAAGTCAGGAATCTGGGAGCTCATTAGCTGGAGGGCTCTGGGTCTCTCCTGAGGTTTCAGTCAAGCCTGCTGCTGGGGCTGCAGCCATCTGAGAGCGGGGTAGGCTTGGAGGACCTACTTCCAAGCTCACTCAGGTGGCTGTTGGCAGGCCACCTCACCATGTGGGCCTCTCCATAGGGCAGCTTGATTGTCCTCATGACATGGCAGGTGGTTTCCTCCACAGTGAGTGACTCAAGAGAGATCATTTTTATCATCTAGTTTCCCAAGGTACATGCTGTCACTTCTGCTTTATTCTATTCCTTAGAATGGGAGTAAGTACTGAGTCAAACCTACATTCAGGAGAAGGGTAACTAGATCCTACCTTGGAGGGAAGGAGTATCAAAGAATCTGTGGACATTTGAAACTACTAAAATACCTAAGTATTGAAATCCTTCCAATATATTAACATAAATTGCATGTTTTTTTAAGTGCTACAATATATCACAATGTTTGTTCAATTTGTCAATAAGTGCTTTTAGACAAAGTGCTTTTCCTGGAAATTAGCAGACTTTTAAAATATAAGTAATGCCATTTTAGAAAAGCAACCAAAAAATCACAAAATCATGAGAATAAGATTTAGCAGTACTAGAAGAATCCAAATAATGGCCTTTATTTTATTTTATTTTTTGTCTTTTTATTTTTCTGAAGTGGATTTCAACAAATTCAATCTTTAAAACAATTGAGAGCATCCCCTTTGTACCAAGTACTGTGTCACATGCTGTGGGAATGGGGCAGGCATGCGTGTGAAAGGTGACAAGTGCAATCTACCTCCAAGAAGCTGATGGCGGAGCAGAGATGCTGGACACACACACAAAACTTGATATCAATACCAGGTTCACTGTAATGAGCTTCCTAATAGAACTACATAGAAAGTGCAGTGGGAACACAAGGAGAAAAAAGTTTATTGGAACTGAAAAAAAAAGAAGATTTTGCAAGAAGAGCCACTTGAACTCATCTTGGCAGATAGAGGCCCGCCAAATAGGAAGAATTACCAGCATGGAGACTGTGCCCATAGTAAAGACATAGAAGTAGGAAAGTATATATTTCCTGGGAGAATAGTCTTGAGGTGGGAGGGAGGCTGGAATTTAAGACTGGAAGGAAGAATGGGAGTAGTTGGATGCCATAAAAAATAAACTCTGGGCAGTAGAGCGCTACCAATGGATTTCAAACAGGGCGATTATTGAATAAATTATCAGACTGATACTTTAAGAATTAAACATGTGGTAAAAATAATAATTATTGTTATTTATTTAATACTATCTATAGTGCACTTTGCATGAATGCATGTATTCATGTATTATCTTCAGTCCTCAGTGCACCTTATGGGTGTAGATATTTTCATCAACTTTTTACTGATCAAGCAACTGAGGCTTAAATAGTTAACTAAATCACCTTTCTAATGAGCACTGAAATTACAATAAAATCTAGGATTGCACAGTACAAAGATTCATGTTTTTAACATACATGTGTAACTCTTTCCTGTATTATGAATAAAAAATGAGAGATATTGAAAAATACATATAGGTTGTCAAAAAAAATACTATAAGAAGCTGTTTAGGGCCCAAAGGATTTAGTATTCTTGTTTCATACTCTTCCGTGTCTCTCTCTATAAACCAGATCGCTCTACTGAGAGCACACACCAGGGTGCTGGGGGGAACATCCAGGCCTGTTGAACTGAAACCAATCAACATAAGAAAATAGTTCAAAATAATGGCACTGTTCTGAGCTTCCAGAAAAGGAAAATACCTCAGCAGATCTGCCACCTAATATTTTCTGGGCTCGGGGCAAGAGAAATGGAGGCCTACATACCATACATCTATTGAAAAGTTTTAAGTCAGGCTGCTAGTTACATCAAATAGTCTCTGTCCTCCTACACTGACAAATATATGTACATAATAACACACTTGAAAAAATATATAGAAAACCATGATTGTTATATCTAAAAGTCAATTAAATATCCAGTGACTGAATTTAATTATCATTGTGCACATCTGGATATTCTGTGGTCGGGTCGGTAATGTTTCCATGAACAACAAAATTAAGCTATATACAATTTTTAATTATTAATTCATAAAATAGATATTATCACCTTCATTTCTACAAAATCCTGATTTTAATGTTGTAACAAAGATTTTCATATAACTTGTCTTCTATTGACCATGATTCAAATTATAGATTCTAACATTAAAAGTAAAATGTAATTCTATTCAAGGTATACACAATTTGAATACATATTCATCAAAAGTGTAAGTATACACAAACATGAAAAAATAAAAATTTTTTTGTTCCCAAAGGTTCTTTTCTAAAATCATCAATTTTCTGTAAAATAAAAGGTAAACTTCAAAGTATAATTAATGAATGTAAAATTTAAATGATTCAAATGAAGTTGAAATTTTATTTTCTGGAGACTTAATGAAATCTTATTAAAGATTTTGGTAAAGACAAAACTATTAACAATTCTTGCCTTCATGGTTGATCTACAGGATTGCTATGATACAGGTCACTTGTAGCCCTACACATATTATAATAGAAAGAGTAATACTGCTTAATATTACAAGATGTTCTCCTGCCACAGAGTGAAACCCTTGGGAACCAGGAATTCAAACATGAAAAGAAGCAGCAAACGGGAAGCTAGCTACTCCTGGGAAATGATGCCTCATTATCCTTTGTATTCATGCTGACAGGAAAGACTTGACAAGTTGTGACTGTTTCTTAACCTAAACGCTTCTGCTGCCCCAAAAGCCCCACCCTCCAAAGATGTGTCCCCTGACCTCCAGAAGACAGCTTCCCACCCTCAGGATGAAGCCAGTTCTGTCTCCCAAGACTCAAGGCAAGACATCAGGGGAATCACCCCACTGGAGCCTGAATAGTGCTCCTCACATAGTGGTTGGATGTTTAGGGTGGTTTGTGGGGCTGTGCAGCACTGAGCACTGAGTTCCAAGGGACCACGTGTCCTCTAAATATATTTTGTGTGTGTTTGTGACCCTCATGGCTCCCCAAAGTGCAAGGCCCAGGCTCCAAGGCTGGTGATGCTCCTGAGCGTCACTTGTGATTGAGGTCTCCACAGATTGCAAGAGTGGAAGGACCCCTCAGGATGATGTAGTGGGTGAGGGCTGGTGTCAGAGGGAGAGGCTGCCAGCATGAAGTCTTTACCTGTAAATATTTCCCATTGTGAAATAGCCTGGTCTTCATAAAGTCACCAGATTCTACCAGGAGACAATAAAAGATTACAAGGGTCCAAATAAATATGTAACAAAGTGGAGTCGGAAACTGGGAGAAAATGAGGTGAAACACAAGAGAATGATGATCAGAAATAGGGAATGAAAACCAGTCAAAAATGGAGACACCTGAAAAGCAGCTCTGGAAACTTCACTCACTACTGCTGTACAAGAGACCTGCTCTAGTCACAGCTGCCAATGTGACAATATTTGGCTGTTTTGTATTTACACTGAAGTACAGAGACTTTGGAAACCTTCAAGAGTGAATTCAGTACCAGAGAACAGTATTTAAAAAAAAAAAAAAACTTGTCTGAACTGCCCCTCAGGTCTTTCCTATGCTGTTCAGAAGCAAACAGCCAAATAGTGATTTCGGTTTTGTGGTTAAAGACAACTACTATGCAACTTCTCAAGTGGTTCCTGGCTATCCATATTTTATCCTTATAATTGAAACAATATTTCCCGATTTTTTCAGAGTAATAATTTTAAAGGTGGGGTCTCTAACCTCCAGTACAGCCTGGCCCCCACCATGTTGCACTGTTCCCAAATAACAAGGGGATTTGGAACAGATGGGGCAGCCCGGAGGCTGCAGGATTGGGGTTTTGCTCATGCTGCAAACTCCGACACTAGAGAAGGAAAGGCCCAAGGCTATCTCTGAGTCTTGATGGGTTTGGAATGACTTTAAAGTTATTAATCAACAAAAATAAAATAGGCGGGAACATGGGAGCTGTTGTTCTCTGTGGGCGACCACAGAGTGGCAAGGTCAGTTGTTGTGAATTTAATTAATAAGAGACCATGAACTCTCTACCCATGGCTATGTCACTGGCTTGCTGGGTGGCTGCATTATAGACAGTGCTGTGCTGAAATCACTATTTATTAGTGACCAAAGTATAGTGACACTATATTACAAACGTATTTTATGGCAATACCTCTCCTAACTGCTCAATAAATACTTGTTGGGTAAATACTTGTTCATTAATTGACTAAACAAATGTTTGTTGAATACTTGCTGAGCCTTGATACAAAAATAAATTTACTATAAACCAATCTCTTGGAACCTTCCAAGAGATTAGTTTTCCAAATATGCTGAGGATGAATGAATGACCCAAAATTATTTTTTTCATTTTTTACATAAAGGAATTTGAGTTTACTTTCTTGAAAGAGCCAGTAGAGAACTCAGAGAATGTACTTGAAAATTTTCTTTTGTTTTACAACATGTCTCCATATTAAGAAAACCATACTGTTCTGCAAGGTACTCTGATTATAATACAACTGGAAATAAAACATTAAAAACCCAATCTCACACATGCTCCAGGGTGCTAAAAAATTATTTTGCATTTAGAAGAGTACTTTCCATGGCATTTTTAAAAAGAAGTTACAATAAGGAAAAATAACATGTATGACTTCAGACGCAGGAAAGAGGCTCCCATTTAGCTGTTAAGTTATGCAACTTCCTCACTGATGACTGAGAGAAAAGTACAGAGGCAGCAAATAGTCAATAAAGAGGAAGGCAGGAAGTGTGTGGTGGCTCCAGTCCCAGGAGGGCTCCCCACGCGGTGCCACGAAGGAAACAAATCTCTTTGGCAGTTAGAGTTTTCCTGCTTCTCACATGATACCAAACAGAGCACAATGCAGTGGCTGAAATGTGGAGGTTGAAAGGAGTGCACAGCAACAGAGAAGCAGAGAAATAAAAGAATGAAGTCGCAGAGTCAGTGTCCAGGAAGCACTTTCCACTATGTGGGCAGCTGGGAATTTGGAGGCGCTGATTCTTCAGTCTGTTCAGTTCAAGCAGGGCCTCGTGAGCAGTGGACACTGAGGAGAGTGTGGCTTCAAAAAAGATAATAATGTAACGATGATAATAACTGCCTCCCAGCCACTCGGTGTTCACTAAGAGCTGACACTACACGTGTGTTATCTCAGTTAATACCCACAACAGGATTATTATTCAGGGATGAAAACAATACTCTGAGGTTTCAAGCATGCATGCGTCCAGGGTCACAAAGCTAATTAGAGGCAGAGCATCATTTAAAACCAAAATTGGTCTGACTCTATGGCCCATGCTCTGAATCACAATGCTATGCTACTGCTATATACTTTTTCCATCTGGGAATTTATGAATGAAATGTTGGTTAAAACATTAAGCAGAATATGTAAGATGTCCAATGCATGGCATTACTGGTAGATGCTGGAGTGACGGGGTGGTGGAGGACTCATGTCTGAGGACTCATGTGTCAGGTGATGCAGGGATGCCTCTTGAACAAGGTGGAATCTGTATCTGGTCTGAAGAATCAGAAGTGCTTAGACCAAGGGGTGAGGATTAGCCAGGAACTGTGTTTAAGCTGTCATACTTTTTCATCTTACTCATTTTGACTGGTGCTAATAAACATTAAAGATTTCAAGAAAAATGCAGTGAGTGCCCACTATGTGAAGGGCATTATTTTTGTTGCTTTAAAGCTTTTTCACATTCTTTAAGGGAAGGACTGGTTAGTCTCCAGTGTCTAGATCCATTAGACCTCGAGCCAGATGGCTCCATGGGGCCTTGGGAATGGCCTGCGGACAGTCTCCACTTTGCACATACCCATGAAAAGAATGGCCCCTTGAGAGTTTTGCAAACCTGCAATTTGGGGATAATGTAATTCTAATCGTAATTCAACTACCCCCAGATACAGGGTTGCCAGATTTAGCAAATAAAATGTAGGAAGCTCAGTTATTAAATTTTAATTTCAGATAAACAGCAAGTAATGTTTTAGTACAAGTAGGTCCCAAACACTGAATGGGATATGCTTATACTATAAAATTTATTTGTTGTTTATCTGAAATTCAAATTTAACCGGGCTCCTATATTTTATCTGGCAACTGTAGCAAGATAGGAATTAGAGGGAAAATTCTGAGATTTAAACTGATCTGGCATAAATAAATACTCCTCTGTTTGAAAATATCAAATCAGCTTAAAAAAGAAAGAAAAGAAAAATTATCACTGGTACTACAAACCCTATGAAATGTGACCTATTTTTAACATGAAACTGATGGAGCAGGAAAAGAGTTTCATCACAAGACAATTTTGTGGAGCCGATGTAAAATCTCTGTGTTTTTAGACCTTACATATTCATTCAAGAAATTCTGACCTTCTAATAACAGCCAGGGTTGACCCAAGCAAGTCACTTGCTCTGTATCAGGATAAAAATACATTTCATGCCTCGTACCCTGAGAATAAAAAAAGGACATGCTGAAAACTGCATTTCCAAGTAATGCCCCCATTAAAGATGACAATTAAGTGGGGTTCACTGAGGAGGCACATGCCTTCAGATTGTAAGAATGATGATTGTTTTTAGAGTTGGAGTCAAATATCAGCCTTTAAACCAAGTTAAATCCAACGCTGCAGCTGCCTTCTGTCACTGACACTGCTGTGGAAAAATTCAAGAGGCACACTCAAGATTTTTTTCTGGTGCATTTTTTCAAAACAACTCAACATTAATGCGAGTGCCCCCAAAGCAGAAAGCAAATGTATTTACCTGTTTAACGTCTACCTTGTCAATAATTATCGAATGAGGAAAACTATTCTGAAGAGAAATAATGTACTCTGAGAGAGAAGGTAAAACATGAAAGGCAAAAAGGAATCCTGAAGAGGGAGAGACTTAAAGTCACATTTAAACATAAATCTTGTCAGGTTACAATCCCATAGATTGCCAACATCTGTTGAACCTAGATAGTTTATAATCACTAAAATTGTTTTAATCTTCCTGTGGAAGGCTTACCAAGGAAGTGCTGAATTACACTGGGTTAATATTTCTAAGAATGAGGGGTGAAGAAAATGATGCCTGCATTAATGGAGTGGCTCCACAGTAAAAATCTCATGTTTGCAACGCATCTGAACCAGGCTGGGGTTATCAAAAGATAGAGCACTCCATTAGGGTGACATGTTCTCAGCTATGTAATCACCTGGAAAGGTGCCAACCATTATTCACCTTCACCCATTCCTGCAATTATCTCTGACCTGGCGTATTCTTACCTTCAGAAAGGAAGGAGGACTTAAAGGTTGAGTCTGTAAAACAGGGAGAAAGCCATAAAAGCCAGAGCACAGACACAGCAATGAGGGAAGATGCTAGAATACATTGCCAGTGAATGGTTCTTTGTATTGAAGCATCAGCTTGAAACATGGTGTCTCTCAGAGTCTGTCTGCCTACCATGCCCTGATTGGGAGCACTGCAGTGCAGCATTTAGTGCTGTGTGAAGTTAGCGTGACAGTCACCTACGATGTTTTTTCTTTAGAGGGGCAATGCATTTGTATTTTCATACTTCCGTAAATGCTTAGGGGTGAACATTCTCACTCTCTTCACTGAATTTCCTGGGATCAAAAGGAGTATTTCTGTGACATTAAGGTATAAACTGATAAACTATAAGAGAGCTAAGCAAATTCTTGTAAGACTTTGATAGGAACAGCAATATAACATGCAGTAAGCACTGAGCGAAGTGACTGTGTGAGTGCATGAATGTATTGATCTGACTCTTAATTCCACTCCCCTGCTGCCTTGCTCTCACATTCCCTGGTTTCCACTCAGACCGAATTTCTCTGATCACTTCGCTGCATAGCCCCTTCATGCCAATATGATTTTGCATGTTCTGCCAGCCCTGGTGGGCTTACCCTCTGCCCTTTGTCTCCTGGATGAGCCTCTGCTTATTCTTCAAAACTCAGTTCAGGCCCTGGCAGGTATGGCTCAGTTGGTGGGAGTGTTGTCCCATAAACAAAAGGTTGTAGGTTCGGGTTCGGGTATGTGTGACCCCCCAGTTCAGGTGCATACAGAAGGCAACCAATCAATGTCACCTTGATGTTTCTTTGTTTTGCCTTCTTTCTAAAAAAGCAATGAAAAAATGTCCTCAGGTGAGAATAAAAAAGAAAAGAAGTAAAAAAAAAACCCAAAACTCTCAATTCAGAAATCACCCTCTGACCTCTATTCCTGAACATTCCACCCGGAGTCGGGTGCCCTCCCACTGTGGTGCTCCAGCCCTACATTCATACTTCCACAAAAAAGCATTAACATGAATTGCAATTAGTTATTTCTCCACTTTCCTCTCTCAGTGGGCTCCACTTTCTTAGACCAGGAACTGCCTTTTTCTGCTTTTCATTCTCAGAACAGAGTATGATATATGGCTCACACCAGTGATCGATACACATTTGTTCAATGACTGAGTAACCTAGAGTGTGCCCCTGGCCTGGACACTCCGTGAGGTTGTATAACAGGTACGGCAACCGACACACACGTGAAGACACCGAGCCTCCAAAGCTGTAAACGTAGTTAATACCAGCAACAAACACTGTAGTGGTTTTCTCCCTGAGAAAAAGGAGAGGAAAGTTCTGTGGGAGGGGCTGGGGAAGGCTGCACGATGAAGGTGAAATCTTTAGTGGCTGTGATGGCGGGATCAGGAGGGGAGAAGGCAGTGGCCTCCTCTTCCTAGCAGGTTACCAGCACATAGTGTAGGACAGAAAAGTCAGGACATAGATGGGTAAAAGGGCTAGTATGCGTGGAAGGTTTACATTGGAGAAAGGTTAAAAATCTTCCCATTCTTCATTGTAAGTTACAGTGGGAATCTCCCAGTGTCCAGTGTCACAACTTTCTCTGGTCTGGGGGGCATGCCTCAAGGAAACTCTGCTCTCAGTGACAAGTTGTATAGTCACTGTCTGTACAGTTCCCAGGGACTGTGCGCTCATGGATCTGCAAAGATGACACAGTATTTTTCAGCAAATTGAGTATATAACTCTGCCTCAAAATATGCAGTAATTGTGTCAGCCTTCAGCTTTTCTATTCATCTTTTATACTTTTGTGAAATATATTTGGGGATCCCTTTTGGCCTAAAACTAAAAGCTAAGAGAAGCATTCCTGTTGTTTTTATTGTCATGAACTTTGGCTTTTTAATTTCTGGACTTGGAAATGTCATTTGATTATGAGGATAAAAAGTTCATAGCCTAAAGGGATGAACAGCCAGCAGAAGCCGAGGCAGCTAAGGGGCGATGGGTGCATCGGGGCTCTGCTCGGCAGCAGGTGTGGAGGCAGAAGTGTGGGTGTGAGCCGGGTGCTGGGCCAGGTGGCAGCAAGGCTTGGTGGGCTGGTTCAGTGGGCTAGTCTGTGAACAGCTCCCTGAGATGGTTTGCCTTCACCTCTCTATACCGCATGGAACAAGCCACTGACCATTTCCTCCCCCAGATTTTCTCATCCTAAAGAGGGGATGACAATGTGTATTTGTCAAAGAAATGACTCACCAGTGTCTCAATCAGAAGAAACTAATAGTAGTAAAGACCGTTGAAAACATGAAGAAAGCAGACAAGTAAAAAATAACAGGAAGTGGAAGAGAGTCTGTGACCCAAAATATTCTGTGTCATATGCTGGTGTCAAGGAGGTAATAAGGCCTCAGAAAAGATTTGTTACATAGGAGTATGGTAATGCTGGGGACCTAGTAGCCTGTTTCCGCACTTCAAGGGGCACACCCTCCTCCTCAAGTGTTTATTTTTGCATCGGAATCTCCCTATCCTCAGCCCATCCCCTTTTCAACTTTGTACCAACATAACGAGCCAATTCACTTGACTACATAAATGACTCAGGATTTCTTGAGCTACTAGCAGCAGTTCCTCAAGAAGCTTTCCTTTGCTCCTCTCATAAGAGAGGAGCACACAGAGGCTTGTCTCTTACAGGTTAGGTTTTTTCAGCATGTAGTGAAGCAACAAAAAGTGAGAGGACAACAGAGCCAAGCTCAACTAGAGAATGAAACGCATAACTAACTTCAAAAGGCACGTGATTCTTTCTGAAGCCTCAGCCTACACTTCCTAAGTGGACCTGAGCTCAAAATCTCTGTTCCCATGAATGGTCAAGCCTGTATATTTGGGGCATTTTTGTACAAATGGATGAACTGAAAATTTAAGGAGGAAAAAGCAACTTTTAAAAAAGATTTTATTTATTTATTTTAAAGAGAGGGAAAGGGTGAGAGACATCACTGTGTGCAAGAGACATCCATGTACAAGAGAAACATCAACCAGTTGCTTCTCATTCAGTGCCCCCTGCCCATGGGACCCAGGCTTGTGCCCTGACCAGGAATCAAACTGGCGACCTTTTGCTTTGGGGGATGATCCCCAACCGAGCCACACCAATCAGGGTGGAAGAGGCAACTTTTTACAGTTTCAGCCCACATCAGCTAGGTGACAACTACTAAAATACAGGGTGAGGCAAAAGTAGGTTTATAGTTGTTTGCATGGAGGATAATACAAAAATTAATACGTAATAATACAAGAATAAACCCTGAGTTTTGTGTACTTACAACTGCAAACCTGCTTTTGCCCCATCCTGGGTGGATACATTCAGAGGGTAATGTGGGTTTCCAGCCACTGCTAATCAAAATGGAAATTTTGGCCAAGGACTGAGAAGCAGGTGTGCAGTGTGTCCCATGTGACGATGAGCATTTCTCAGCAGGAAGATAACTGCATCACCAGTTCCCGGAGTTTCTTGGTTATTTAGACTTTCTGTCTTGGAATTAAGCTCCAGCCTCCCAACATCAACAACTCTCTCCTGTTGTATGCTTTTACAGAAGGAATCAGGAGCCATAGAGGAAAATGGGAACTAATGATTCCAGGGAGTTTACATCCCTTATCACATTTAATCCTCATAGGAACCCTGAAAAGTCAGTTTTCTTTTCTTCAGGTTATAGGCTCTTCAAAGACTGAAGCTCAGGAAACTTCAGTAACTTGTCTAGAATCTAGATAGATGGAAATGGTAGTACTAGAATTAGAATCCATAACTCAAAAATCTGTGTTTCATCCACAACATCAGTTTACCAGAATAATTTGGGCATGGCCTCAAAGACCTGTGTGGGAAACCCTTTTCTGGTTCTAAGGAAGGAAGTTCTGAGCATCAATAATAAATCAAGTGAGGGTTAAATTATACACACACACACACACACACACACACATACACACACATACATATATATACATATACAGAAATTTATGTATATATATATAAAATACACACATGCACACACACACATTGTGATTGCCTCTTTGTTCCAAGACTGGGAATGAAAATAATTAGAAGTGGGCATCTGTGTCCACTTTAACCTGATCTATTTGTCCAACATTTCTTTGGAAAGCTCTCGAATGCCTTGTTTGCCTATCTTATCCTGTCTTCTAGAGATCGCAAAGTATTTCGTATCTTACCCAGGGAACGGATCACTTTCAAGGAGGAAATGGCATTCCTTACCAACTTTTCCTACTTTAAACCCACTGACTGTTGTTCAACTGCCACTTTAAGGGCAGAGAAAAAGCTGTAACACCTGTAGAGAGCTCCGTCACTTTTCCCGTGTGATGACTAATGGTGGAGAACTTAAAACCTTATCCTTGGTATCTTTTGGAGTCCAAACAATTCAACAGTATCTTGGGATCAGCAAATATTAGCCTGTTTCCAGGAAGATTAACTGGTAAGATGATGGGAGAAAAGCTGCTAGTTTTTAGAAGGCTATATTTAAACTGCTATCTCCACTTCTCAATGAATCTCAGGTGATTTATTTCTATGTTCCTATAATATCTAGGAAGGAAAGATATTTTATGCAGTTCTAAGGGTAACAGTAGTTTCTTTCCAAGATGTTGCTTTTGGTCTCAGAGTTAATGTTTGTTCATATAATATATTTAGGGTCCTTTAAAAGGGCCATAAGATAGAGTAGAATCAGGACACCTGGCTTCTGTGGCTCCCTATTACTGAACATATATTTGTAGGCAAATCCTTAATTTCCGTACCTGTTGTGGAAGTAGCAACACCTATTCAGCTTCCTTCATAGCCTCCCATTTAAAGGGATAAAATGAAAATGTTTACATACCTTGAAAGTTCTGAGAGTCCCAATGGGAAGCAAAGCATGGACTTTGTGAACAGAAAGCCCCAAATTTGAAATTTAGCTTTGCTGTTTATCACTTGTCTGGGCAAATTTCCTAAACTCTATGTCTTGGATACTCCATCTGTAAAGTGGGTCCCTACCACGTAGGTTACTTGTGAGGGCCAAGGGGACTATTCTGCCTAATTATAAGATAAGGAAACTGAGGCCCTAGTTGGTAGTGTCTTACGCAAACTGATTCATCAACGGTTACCCCAAGTTATTCCAAGGAGTGTGCACGCAGGGATTCAAAAGCTACTGTTGAAATTATGGTGCTGCCTCAATTCTGAGGAAGACTTTTTCTTTTTAATTGAGAGCTCTTTCTGCTCCTTTATTTCAAGAGGAATTGTCATATTGCTGACTCTTTCTTGTTTATTGGCTAATGATTCCTTCATGAGTTATCTAAGCCTCCTGTTCCTTCTTTCTCTCCCTCTTCTGCCATCTCTATCATGGAACCATTTCCTTTTTGCTAGGATTTCTGGATATTGTGAAAGAGTGGTGAGTGACAGTGAATTAACTCCTTGTTAGCAGCCCTGTCTCTGGGGAGGCAAGACTCACCCCACTGCTGCTGATCGATAAGAAGATGACAATCTCTGCTTCTTTAAAAGCCTCCACTGCTTTGACTTCCAGATTGCAACTTGCCTCATTCTGCTCTAATTGTTCCCTCTTTGTTGGATCCTTTCCCCAGGCAAACCCCTTAAATGTTAGTATTCCTTGGGGATCTGCCCTTGGTCTTGGTCTTCTCTTTTTATGATCACATATAAGCTTGTGTCCTCAGTTACCATCTAACTGAGAGTGACTCCTAAGTCCATTATCTTTCACAGTGAGTCTCTGAACCTCCAGGTCCAGATGCCCCTTGAACATCTCTGCCTGATCAACGTGTCTCCGAAAATGAGCTTGCTGTTCCTTCAGTTCACACACCCCACACACACTTCCTTCCTCCCATAGGCTAATTAATCCATCATTCTCAACCCCTAGATCATGCTCCATATCGATCCAGTTTTCAAATCATTTTCATTTTATATTAAAATACCTCTTTTCTGGGCCTGTTTCACATCACTAATGCAGTTGCCCCAGTTCAGCACTCATCTTTTTTCTTCCTGTATTATTAGGGTAGCCTCCTAATTCTCTCTGTGGCCTGATTATCTCCATTCGATCTAATCTGCTCTCTGTCTTCTGCTAGAGATAATTTACAAAACCAATGTGTATCTTTGTTGATCTTCTATTAGAACGATTTTGCTAGATCCTAATTTTCTACAAAAGACACACCCACACACATTCACAATTTCCAGGATTAGAATTCCCACACCTTTCCACCCTCTCCACCGGGTAGCCTGCGGGCCATTATGCTCCAATCACAGTAAACTTGCCACCTTCTCCCAAGTGCTTGCCCTAAATGACATAGGTGATTTTCTCCTCCAAGGCCCTGCTCATACCTCTCATCTTCCCTTCTCCTACAACTCCCTCAAGTTCCCTCAAGTTAGCCTTTAAGAAAGACAAAGTTCCTTCTTCTGTGCATTCACAGCACTACATTTATAACTTTATATTGTGATATCTTTATATCAAGACATTGAGCACATCAAATTGGAGAACTTTTTTATTTCAAAGACCCTATCACATTGGAAAATGCCTCATGCACAGAAGGAATTCAATATTTATGGAATGAATGCACTTATGATTATTATTAAGATTCACAGTCTTGTTTATTCTATTTGCATAGTATAATATTCAATTGTTGATAATAATTACTAAATAATTCACTTAATACCCCACAAACTAATAAAAAGAGCCTTCATATATGGTCTTGATATCACATCAAGATGTTAACATTTTAGAACTAGGATTTCAAAAATATTTGTGTACCTCATGGCTTTAAGCAACTTCTGAGTCTCTCTAAAGTTAATCTAACTTTAATTCATTTAAGTTGTTTTAAAAAGTAATCATTATACTTAAGCTAATCTGACCCCAAATTTCTAATTATTACATGAGATCTAAAGATAGCTGAAGACAGAAAGAAAGAAGGAGCTCCTACCCTTTGCAACAGCGTGGATGGAGCTGGAAAGCATTATGCTAAGTGAAATGAGCCAGGCAGTGAAAGACAAATACCATATGATCTCACCTTTAACAGGAACCTAAACAACAAAACAAAGAAACAAGCAAAATATAGTCAAAGACACTGAAATAGAGGACAGGCTGACAGTGACCAGAGGGGAGAGGGGAGGGAATTTCAGGGGAGAATGGGAAGGGTTTACAGGAACAAATTTAAAGGACACATGGGCAAAAACTTGGGGGGGGGGGGGTGGAAATGGGAGGGAGGTGGGGAGGGTTGGGTGGGTGGGCTGGAATGGGAGTAAAGGGCAGAAAACTGTACTTGAACAATGATTAAAATAAAAATTTAAAAAAAGATAGCTGAAGACTATAAATCTAAATGTATTCCAATAAATGGATAGAATGAAGTCAGAGTACCATAGTTTGAGGAAGTAGTGCATATATGATGCCATAGAAAAGGAAGAAACAAAAGAATTTCAAAATTTAATTGAACCAATTATATTTATATATATATTACAGTATGAACTAGTGTTAGAAGTTGAATGATACATTCATATGTTGGTTTTATAAAAGTATCATGGTATGCAGTTGTCTAACATGGTGCCTAGAGCTAAGAAAACAGTAATAATAATTGCAGTAAGTAATAATAATTGCAATAACATCTATTGGTCACTTATCATATGCTAGGTGCTGTGATAAGCAGTTAACATGAATCACTTAATCCTCCCGGCATCTCTTTGGCACAGTTCCTGTTCCCCCTCCGGCTGATGGATGGGTGAAACGAGTCTCACTGGAGGACCCCACAGATGATGAGTTTTAGAGCTGTTTGAGCATAGGTCTGACTGACTGTTCTGTGTTCCATGAATGAGTGCCTTTTAATCGTCTTGATGCTATACTAATTAGTAAGTAATTGACAAGTCATTTGGTACATTTGTATGAACTGTTTTGAGACATCTAAAATGATAAGGCATCTGACATATGCTGTAGTTATTAATGAGAAGAAAAGAGAAACAAAATTCATTGAGAATCATAAGAGTTAGGTGTAGTTAACTATTAGTTAACTATAATGCCAGTTTCCTTTAAACCTGCTTTAATCTCACAGTCTTGAGCATTTATTGTAAAATATGCCTATATGTGTTTTCTGGACCCAGAACTCCTTCTTGGGTAGAATTGTAAGAAAAACTATTTCTTTGAAATTGAAAATTACACTAGTGCTCAGGAATGAGCACTAATTTATTATTTAAGCATAGTGTGAGATTCTGAGGTCTGCTACTGGATGTGGGAAATACAGTTTTCTGTTGGAGGGTAATTTAAAAAATATTTGGTGGTGGGTTCTGTGAATACTGTTAAGGTGTGAATGTACTCAAAATAATCACAATTTAAAAAGCCTAAATATTTTATAATGCCTTTCGCCAGGTAATTACCTTCAGGATATCTGTCCAGCACAGTATGTGACAAGCGACCAATAAAGAAAAAAATTACTTTTTCTTGATATGTGGTTTTCAGAGTCAATTTATGTATAGTAAATGAAGATGGAGCTGCATTTATTCTATGATTTCAGGGACATAGAAAATGCTCTCTTGTCCCAAAAGACTTTGCCATAAAAAAAGAAAAGAAAAGAAAGAAAGGTTATGGGTTTTAAAGACTTTCAAGTCTTTGGTTGCTTTCTGTCAACACAGAAATATCCCTGGGAGAGGTAACCCTTTGTGCCTTTATCACATCCCTGGGTAATCCAACTGGCCAGCCGCCAAAATGCAAAATCCCAGGCCTACTCTCAAAAATTCTGATGTGATGGGTCGGAGGCCTAGGAATCTGCAGTTTAACAAGCACTTTGATGATTCTGATTTTGAGAGTCTTCTCGACATAACTTTGAAAAACCTTTGACTCAGTGGATGATTAGGATAATTAACAACTAATTATTAACTGGTAACATTGAAGCAAGAGTAAAAGAAAAAAAGAAAAGTTACCAAACTCAAAATTTATCTTGTTTGGACCCTGCCTGAATTCTCAGGTTTATTTGAACTTTATTACTTTAAGTATCAACAGGTGAAATAAATGAAACACGATCTCCTTCACTGACTGTAAAAACTCAAAGAAAGGGAAAAATGACTTTTGTTTGTTTCCAAATGGTTCTGTTTAATAGCCCCACAAATCAGTGCTGAAATGCTAAAATTTTAGAGCAAAATGTACAAAACGTTCTTGAATTATATTTTGTTCTTGGGTGCCAGGCACATTGGGTTTGTATCACAAAACACTGAAATAATAAAAAGCAGGTTCCCTGTCAAGTTTCTTTCGCAACTGGGAAACTAAGGATTGATGTATTTTGCAAAGAATTTTGACAAAATAACTGCCATAGATGAAGGGTGAATCCAGTGTCCTCACTATACATTGAATGGGATAGAGATGGGGGTGGGGGTGGAAATAGGATTTCAGAAGATAGTAGGTGACAAATTAGGCTAATAATACTTTTTTCTGATTTGTGGTAAATAAATCTCTTTATAAAAAGTTACTGCAGTTAAAATTTGGCCTGTTGTTAAGACAAGCTTGTTCCATGTGATGGAGACTCTGAGTTTGGAAACTCAGAAAAAACCTTGCAAGAATGCTAGTGTGGAGAAAACAGGAAGACAACTTCCTCTCTGAACATACACCATTTCCTGGGGAGGAAGTGAGGACTTTTTTTTTTTAAGTTCTTTGTTGACTCTGTAACAGAGAGGCATCTATTTAGTGATGACTATATCTGTTTATACAACCAGGACATCAACCTTTAAAATATATGTAGTTGTGAAAGTACCCTCTCTATTTGATAATGGCAAAGTTCAAAGCCCTTATATTATAGGCACACCTTGTTTTATCCTGCTTCATTTTATTGTGCTCCATAGATGTTGTCTTTTTTACAAATTGAAGGCAGACCCTTTTCCAGCAAAATGATTACAACTTGCTTTATTGCAGTTGTGTCTCCCCCACTGTCTCCAAGGTACGCCTGTAGCTGGTTTGGAATGTGTTGTATTTTATGATCACCATTGATTTACTCACAGCCAAGCATATACTGCTGGGCAGTTTTTAAGGGACAGCAGTTAAGCACCACACTATAAAGTGGATTTCAGCACTGCTCTTATTTTAAATACAGTGGCATGTCCTGAGGCAATATCACTGCCTAGCAGACAGAGCAACAAGGGGATGGGTATTGTCCAGTGCACCAAGACCCACCCTCGCCAAACACCTGCTTTGTATGTGTAGGTAAAAAGAGGCAGCAGCCTCAGGCAGTGATGTAGATTAGCATAATCTGTGATGTGTTTGGTATGTGGGATATCCATTAGCTGAAACTTGATTATAACCAACTTCAATTAAGGATGAAGCAATAGCATTAAGGTGACCACAACTTACTAACCAATTTGGGAAATGGTGAGCACAAACCAAGAACCACTAGAACAGCATTGAACACTGACTTTTAAATAGTACCTTTAACATTCTATTGAATGCAGGCAGAATTTGCCCTGTAACCTTCCGGGGGGCTGAAAAGATGAGCCAGTGAATAAACTGCAGTGACATCCTTGGCAGCACATTGTTACAGCAGAAAGAGCACACCACAAAAAGCAATGCTCAGAGTCCCACCAAAGCCATAGATTTCCAGATTACAACAGAGAACTCTAACTGGTGCAATTACAAGAAAACAAGCCCCTTTATTGGGGGCACAGTAAATCTCTTGTGAAAACAGAAGAGCAGTGGATTAACATTTTTCCTTAAGTTACCTTGGAAGAATGTTGTGGTTCAGCCTTACTGTGTTTTTTCAGGAGGTTGGGAGGTCTGTTCAGGATCTTTCCCTCCCCTTTTTTATCCTCATAACACTTCATGATCTATATAATTCGTGTCTTTCTTTTATTCAGTAAACTTAAAGTTCTAGAAAATTCTTTCTAAAACGTATGTTTTCCCAGTGTTCCTTTTTATACCTTCATTAATTCTAGGAATTTCCAAAGTATTTAATAAACAATATTTTGGTTGCAGAGTTGTTCCAGGACACCTGAGACAGCCCTTGTTGCCTGGCCTATACAGCCACCTGTATGTGAATGTGTGTTTTCAGGCAAGAATAAAAGAAAATGTACCTGCATTCTTTTACTTTCAGTCTAAGGAGGACAGAATGAAATGGATTACCTGGTGACTGCTGCCTGCTGGCGATTTCAGTATTCCTGTAATAATAAACGCTTTCCAGCAGAACTCCTGACTTTAGTCTTATATTAATACTCACTGATCACCACAATTATCCATTTATCTGAAATAAGCTAAGTTTTAAAGACATATAAGCTAAATTGTCTAGATTGTTTTCTGTGTTCACAAACCATTTTGAAAAGATTAAGCAACTATTTCTGGGTAACCTATAAAAAACTTCATTGCTTAACCTGCTCAGTAATGAATATTAATTCAATCAAAACACAAATTAGACATTTAGGACCAGAAAGCTCATATAAGTTACTGTTATTACCAAAAATATCAATTTTTCTTTAGTCATGTAAATAAATCTTTTTCCCCTTAAATGTGTAAAAATCTTCTGTTTAGGACTTACATAGAAAACCTGAACAGAATACCTGAAGGATCAAAAACAAAATGTAGCTTTGTTACCTTTTAGGGATCAAGATGTCAACGTCCATCTGTTTTTGCTCTAAAGCAGAAATTGGAGCTATTTCAAAAGGAGGAACAAAGAAGGCAGAGGTAGAAGGAAGGAGGCAGATTTTTGACCTCCAAGGGGAAAGGGTACAACGGGGTTCTGATGGCAGGACCACCTCCACCCATCAGCCAGGAGAAGAATAGAATGCAGCCCCTCAGGAGCAGTGACATTTGGGCTTTTGCAAGGGGGCTCATCCAGCTGGCCATGTGAATTCAGGCTGTGAACCAGAGTGCTGTAGGCTCCAGTCTAGGTGTATGTCTACCCCAGCCTGGTGCTCGGGCACAGAGTGTAAGTCAGTAAAATTTGTAAAACTGAGTTACACTTAGCTTGAGCCTCTTGAAGGGAGTGACCATTCTTATTTATTTATATTTGTATTCCAAATGCAGTGCCTGAAATATCCTAGACACTAGACACTAGACACTGAAGGTATGTTTAATAATGAAACATTTATAGAGCATCTGCGATATACCAGACACCATGTTAAGGCCAGCAGGATGGTCCCTGGGAGTTCACACAGTCTTGTAGACATGATTAAATGAAATATTTTGGTAGGTCTGTTCTATTAAAGTACTCTGAATAATCATCACTAACAAAACAATAAATGGCAAGAATTAGGTCAGTACAGTAATTGCTCAAAGAACAATTCACAGATTGAGCATTCAGTTATGTGGCAACCATATGGTTATGCATTTCCCCGTGTTGACATACTGTAAAATTCACACATTATATAAAAAGAAATCACACCAGGAAAGTACAGGCTAATATAAATAGTAGAGTGAAAAACACATTACTGAAGTTTACTGCTTAGTAACAGATTTACAGATTTGAGCTTCTGATTTTTAAGAATTCCATTGATGCCAATTTTGAGAAACCCAATCAATGTAAGAAGGAAGGAAGGATAGAAAAGAAATGAAATGTAGTAGCACAGCGATGAGAGGCAGGGAAGTAACTGATTTAATTTAGCTGCAGCTCACATTAAAATATATAAAATCTCTAATGCCCACCTTGGCAGGGAGCCAGGAGACCTGGGTCCTCCTTCTTTCTCTGCCACTGAATTGCTGTAATGAATTTCAGCAGATTTCCTCACCTGTAACATGAAGGCGGTGAACTATTTCTGATATGAATTGTGGTTTTTAAAAAAATCTAGGGTATTTTCTGAGACCTTTTGATGCATGTGCTTTCATCTTTACAAACATATCAGTAGAATTATAGACCCATAATTCAGTGACCTCTTTATTATCCTGAATATAATTAACTCGATAATACAGGTAGGGCTGTGTCAGCAATTCCTTAGTAATATCCCTTTCCAAAGGATAGCTCCTCCTCACTCTCCTTAGTTTTTATAACACTTTCTCATATTTCTGTTATAGGCCTTGCCTGGAGCAATGTATTTTTGTCTGTTCCTAGGTCTGTTGTCCACACTAGATTCTCAGCTACTTGAGGGCAGACAGGTTGACTTACTCATCTTTCAGAGTCCTTGCAAAGTACAGGGATTGGCACATAGTAAGTGCTCAGTGATGCTGGGGGAAATAGAAGGCAGCAGGAAAAGAGAAAGACCACATATGAGAAGGATGGACTCCATAGAAGGAAACATAAGCTTGAGTCTATAAGAGCTGAGCAGGGCTGCTGAGCACGGGACATTATGGACATCACTATTTCACAGGGTCACCAGGGATCAGATCCGACTCAACTACACATGGCTCACAGAGGACTGAATAAATATTGAATAAATATTTAATCAACTTAGTTAGGAAATTGCATATTTGGCATATGTTTCAGATAACTTCTCTTTGCCCCTCTGGATCCATCTCCACCCTTTTTCACCCTGCTCTGGCACAGAGTTCTTGATCCTTTCGAAGCAGCTGTGTCTACAGGCCTCTCTCCTTCTTGGTTCCGGGAACTTCTTTCTCCACCAGTCCGTAAGGCCTGGGGATGGTAGCAGCATAGCTATTAACCCTGGGTTCCTGCTCTCTCCCTTGGGATTCCCCTACATCTCCCTCTACCTCAGTCATTAATTCTCAATCCCATCATAAATTATCTGACTTAGAATACGCCGACTATTTCTTGTCAGGACCCTTGCTGATACAGTAGATAAGAAAGGAAAAAGATTTCAGTGTAAAATGTGTCTTTGCACTTATATCATTGAGAATTACCACACTGAATTCTTTGGTAAACTTTTCAATAAATAGATCTTTGTGTAGATTGTGTATTTTTATACATAGTTGACCTTCACTGGTTCACTCATTCCTCAGTATGATGTTACAGATTCATTTCAGTATCTACACCACAGAGGCAGTTTGTGTTTGAGTTGGTAAATATTTATGTTTACATTTGGTCCTTGGTGTTTAAATATATTTTTCTGTGACTTGTGACCTCTTTCATTGCAATATAGTGTCTCAGGAGAAAAGTACCAAGTAGTTTTATGGCTTACTGATATCTGAAAAATATCTGGATGTGAACATGAATATGAATTATGAATTATGAATATGGTCTAGTAAATATAGAGTCAGGTCTGACAACAAACATTCTGTACATTCTTAGGCCTAATTTGATAGGACTTGTAGTATTCTTTTCATGAGCCAGCAATTCTTAAGGAAGTATATAACCAGTTGGTTAGTATATTCATGATGAAATAATTATAAGAATCATTAAAATCTCCATTCTTTTGAGAGTGTTAAACTTATTAGTTCAGGCAATGGTCCAAATGCCATTCCTTGATCATTGATATATAAGCACCATGAAGTGAGAGAATTTTTTATTTTGCATTCCACTGAATCCTCAGTGCTTAAATCATAACCTGGAATTTAGTAAGTGTGTGATAAATATTTGTTGATTAAATGAATATATTGGAATGTGGTTATATTATATTGTTGTCTTTTGTGCTTTTACAATTGTATTGTCATTCATAGATGATAAAAAAGACAATTTGAATTCATATTTTCAATAGATATTTTTTGCATTCCTACTCTGTTCAAAGCACTGAATTAGGTGTTTCCTTTAGGAGTTCACATTCGACAAGTTAAAAAAAAATAACCTCTAGAACACAACATAGTCTTTGGTGGCTGCCATCTCAATGTCTTTTTCTTACGTCAAAACATCTTTGCTCAAAGCAAGCCTTTACTTCTCCCTTCCCTAGTTCTGATTTTGCCAGCTTTGCAGAAATATATCGAAGCAATTAGCACTTTCCTTAGAATGCTTGACTCTTCTCTGGGATTCCATGGCTGATGACCATGTTGCGTCTTTCATGCAGACCTGATCTCTCCAATAAAAGTGTTGGAAAGCTACTCCTGCTGGAATGATTTATTTCCACCCCATCCACAATGGTGGTAAACAGACTCTTCCTCCTTGTCTGTGATTCGCATGAGGCTCCCATGGTGTCATGGTTCCATTAGAGATTTTCCCAGGTCCTTTACTGAGGTTTTCATGTGACTCCACTTGATCTATATATCAAAGTTATACAGACTTTTATATTCATAGATGTTTTCATTTATTCTCAAGATTGTTTTACTTATTTGACTGCACATAGGTCCTTGTTGTGAGTCATTCTTACAAAGTAGTCCTAGTAGCTTTACAACTTGAAACATATTTAATAACACTCCAAACTTAGAGTAATTGTTTCTCAACCTAAATAAACTTCTGGAGGATGTAGAGTTTATAAGAGCAAGATACTATTATAATTGGTGAGTTCACATTCCCTTTAGGCAATTAAATATCCTCTTTCTCTTTTTCCCCATCTTCCTTCTTCTTCCCTTTCTTCTCTCATACTCTTTCTCCCTTTTTCCCTTGAGTACCCAGAGATCCACTTCCCTTTGTTAAGATTCACATTTACATGGTGGAGAGAAATGCTTTATAGATCCATCAATTGGGTACAAATAATTATTCTAAGTAGTTACACAGAACTATCTATGTATTGCTCTGAAGAATTCATTCATGAAAATACTTTACAATGTATCATCAGATTTTATACCATAAGCAAAAGAGGCCTTTATTATCATTTTTATTTTTAAAAAAGACATGAAAAAAAGTCTTTTTCTTTTCAAAACTGGCAAAAGTCATTGTAATCATATAAAACATTACTTCCAAATCACAAAACCAAAGAAATTCAGAAGTAGAGCTTACCATCTTGATTGTTTCTGTTACATGGAATTGTCTTTCCTATTTTTTCCTCCACTGTCACCTCTCTGCTCATGTCATGTGAGTAAGAAATGGTGCCATTACCCTCTGACAGCTTTTTACTCTGGTGCTTTCCCTCCTGAAATGGCCATTTTCAGTTAGACCTCAGTGCCATCTCAGTGTTCCTCCACCCCGATTTTCCCCGCCACAGACACACCGCATCACTGCCACTATGAACTCATCAGAGTCCAGAACCCCCTGAGATGTCAGCAGGAAGAAATGATAGAGCGAGGAAGAACCAGGGCCTGAAGGAAATGAATTGCAAGAGTGTCGCAGTGGGGAACACACTAACTTAGGATACCTTATTCTGATGAAATCTGCCGGGCTCTTAGTTTTCCAAATGTGGGAACTTTTGTACTTGTTTTCCTCTTAGGCACAGGCTAATTCCCAAAAGAGATTCCATTCATTCCTCATAGAGAAACAGAAGAAAAAGAATGAAGTCGAGCTGATAGATTGTTAGGAGAATTGTGTTTATTTTAAGATCTGATTCAAGAAATGGACTTGGAAGTACAGCTAGTCTGAGCTAGTGCCTATCCATTTGCTAGCTGCCCATGTAGAGCCCAGCCAGGCATTCGTCTGGACAGGGAATGTTACAGTTATCTAGAATGCTAAATGGGCTCATAAGTATATACCTACAGACTAATTATCGGCAAAATCATTAATTAGGGTCAAGTGTACACTATTATTGTGGCTAACTTTTTATCTGTTTGATCTAAGGTTTTTACTGTTTTTAATAAGAGGTAACAATATAACTGAATCCCTCAGATATGTATGAAATACTCACACTCTTATTTCTTAACTTACCCAGGTCGATTCCTAACCAGGAATCCTTCCCCTCCTTATCCCTCAAGAGATAGTTTACAGTAATGCTTTCTTTATGCTAACAAGTGGCTCCCTTCCATATAGAACTAGAAGCTGAACCATGCCGAATGAAATGGTCAGTCTTCATTTTGGTATTAGTCCAATTTGATAAAGTGTAAAGCAACTTTTGCCTTCCTTATTTTATTCATCTTTTATAGAAAATGTGGAGACTTCTGGGTAGGTTTGGCTTTCTGCCAACTAATATTACCACTGTTTTCCTGTGATACATGTTCACATGAGTCAACAGAAACCTTTTGACTAAGCAGAGTCAGATTTAGCAAGACTGCGTGCATCAGGGTTGGATACAGGGAAAACAAGAATGAGGGGGGGGCAGGAGACTTGAGACAGAAGCCCTGACAAATAGATTCCCAAAGCAGTGGAGTCACCAGAGCCCCACACATCTCCCATCTCCCCAGACAAGTTCTATGTGATGGACAGATAAGGAAGCACTTGGTGGTGTCATCACTCGCTCATAGACTCGCAGCCCCAGGAGAATCTGGCACCTGGATCTTAGCGAGGATACAGCCTCTGAGGATTGAGGCCACAGCCCAGGGCCTCGAGTCATGTCTCCTTGAAGTCGGCCTTCCTGTAGAGATCCTTGGTGATGTTTCAACATATCATTGCAGTGAAGGCATCATGGTAAATGACTTCATAGAAAAACAAGAAGAGAAGGGTAGAAAACATTTGGTAACACTGGGGTTGTAAGAGGAGCAAATTCTTAGGCTGTGTTAATAGCTATCAGTTACCTAAAATAGGAATGTGTATCAGTTAGACTTAGCTTTGGTTGTGAATGACAAAAACACAAAATAACAGTAAGTTAAACAACAGAAACGCTTACTTCTTTTTCTTCTAAAAAGTGTGGTTCAGGAGAGGAAGACAGTTCAGTGTCAAGGATCTACCTTCCTTCTCTCTCGCTGTTCTACCAGCCTCCACATGTGGCTTCCACATGCTGGGAGAAAGTGGCTGCAAGGGGCCTAGTCAGGAGGAGGGCAGGGATAGCAGCAGCAGCAGGGACTGCCCCTCTCCTTAAGGACGCTACCTGGAAGTCACACATAATACTTCCATGCAATTATGGTCACATGGTCACTCCTAACTGCAGGAGTGGCTGGAAAGTGCAGCCTTTGTTTGGGGTAGTTATGTGATCAGCCGAAAATCAGGGATGGCAAGACTAATGAAGGAGAGGCTGAGTACTGTTCTCCTTTCTGGAACTTTGCCATGCTCTCCCCATTTTCCAGACAACTAGTGGTCTCTCCATGGGATGTGAAAGGCCATCTCTACTCTGCCTTGTTCAGAGCACACTTAGGGTACATTTTTCACTTCCAAAAACCACACTAGAAAAAAAAATATATATATATATGAATTCAGATGTAAGTTATCAGGATTGTGTGAGGAGTGGGGCCCTTCATCTAGCCCAGTGCTGGTTAAAAGAATTGAGTGGAATATGTTATATGAAGAAGGAAGAAACTGGTGATATTTAGCCAGGAATTTACTCCTTTCTCAGAAAACACATAGGGAAGACATGATACCTGACTCAGAGCATTTCAAGAGCTGATGGGTATGTTCCCTGTTGATAGAATTGTAATGTGGCCCAAGTCAGTGAGGCTGACTTGAGGCAGTTTGTAAAGAGTATTTTCTGATACTCAGAGAAGCCCTGAGATTGTGTGAGCTAGGCCTGGGGAGAGTGACTTTTCTGTGGTTGAGGGGATTGAATCAATGGCTGCAGGGTCAGTCGATAGCCTTTTAACATGTCATCCTGTATCTTGTCTTACCAACCACTCCAGGCCGTTCTTCACACTGTCACTGGTGATCTTTTGAAATACAAAACAGATCATAGAACTTCCCAGATCAGTCTCTCTCAGTGGCCTCCCATTGCCATCTACCGTCCAGTTCCTCCTGACCTGGTCTTGGCTTACTCCCTCCGAGGCTCCAGACATAATTTCCACTTCCTCAATTGTGCCACATTTCTCTTCCTTCTGGAACGTCACCCATGTTGTCCCTCTTCCACAGCACTCTTCTCCATACTCACTCTCACATTTTCCCTGGCTCACTCCTACGCATGCTGAATCATCACTGCCTCTCTGAAGTCTCCTCCCACACCCCCCAGAAGGGAGTTTCCCATAACTTCTGTCACCTCCCTTAGCATGGCCATCACTACAGTGACTGCAGGGGATTATTTAATGATCTGTCTTTCTAGCTAGACTCTAAGTTCCCTGTAGGCAGAGTCTGGTATCCTCAGACTTAGCACACTGCCCAATGCATAGCAGGTGACTGACAGCAACGTGGACCATTATAGATGGTATTCAAGCATCAGCTGAGGGGAGAACCAGGTTAAAGATGAGGCAGAAGCAGTAGAGGTAGGAGAAATGAAGAATGGAACACAAACAAAGGAGTGTGAGATGGAGGTATGTGAAAGAATTGCTTCTCAGGGGTCACTTGGATTGCCTGCCAGCCCCTAAAGAGTCAGAGAAACTGTTAAAGTGGAATTTGAAATACTAGCTCTGTTAATGGAGGTCAGAATCATGGAGACCAGATTTACAGCTCCAAAAATTGACCCAGAATTATTTTCTATTATTCAAAATTAGTTATGTTGAAGGAGGGGCAAAGGGCTCTTATTATATAGACTATTGCTAATGTGTCCCTGGACTTAAATCTTGTTTGGTTTTTATCTCTTCTGGAGAATGTGACGATGAATCTCATTGAGTAGGGCAGCCCTCACTGGGCCACACCGAGAGCAGAATCTGCATATGAGCAACTTCGGCCTCCCAGACCTCAGTGACCTGGGCTGGCCACACATCTGTGCCATTCCTTGGGGTGATTTTCCAAACACAGAATAAACTCCTATCCTCAAATATTTATTGCCATTTGCTTCCTGGTGCTTAACTTTCTACATTTAGAGATGAGGTCTCAAACACAAGAACCACAAGAATAACACTTTGATTTACATTTGCATAGAGACGTGTTGGATCCTGTTCAGAAAGAGAAGACTATTGGGCTCTAGAAAGTATGGATGGAGAGAGGGAAAAAAGAGGAGTTTGAGACAGGAGAGGCTAAGAGTTAATTCTGAGGAGGCTGAGCAGGCAGAGGGTAAATTACATTTAAATTATAATTTTGCTTAGCCTTATTTACCCCAAACATAAAAGACAGGAACAATTTCTTACCTGGGGTGACCTAGGCATGGACCTCCTGCTTCTGGCCTGGGGGTGGGGCGTTCTCTGTTCTCCGCTTGAGTGCTGTGGGGTCCTTTACCTGGCATTACCCTTAAATGGGTGAGACACAGAGCCTTACATCTGTATTACCACCAGCCAGCCTCAGTGGCCGGCTCCTGCATGCCATTTCGTTGCCCAGGTCTCCTTTCCTTGGTGTACACAGACCATCAGAAAGTAGAAGGGGCAAACAGGTTGGCATGTCCCTGAGAGGAGTTTTATGCTCATGCAAGCAGAACAGTGGACACCTTGCAAAAACATTTTTAAATAGAGTCCTTTTCTGAGGCTAATAGGAAATAACTAACTTTTCATAGAATGAGAATCACCCTCCTGGCTTGAACTATTAATTTTCTGAATTGCTGCAAGAAAACACATGAACTACAGTCTGATTGTCCCCTCCATTTTTGTTCAAAAAGGCATAAAGTTGCTAATAATGTGGTGTGTACAGAGCATTAATTAACAATAGTCACTTTTTTATTATACTTATATTTACCCTCTAAAAATTTAATTGATCTTTTTTAAATGCTGAGCATTAATCTTTTGTGCAGAGGTATATGCAGTGAAATTATGCCTTTTAAAATGTATAGATGATCAGAGAGGTTTAAGTCTCTAGACAGATACAATGACAGTGTTTCAGTTCTATAAACAAAACCTGCTGTACAATGAATCATTAACCTACTTGCTTTAGGGAGAGAGAGAGAGTGAGTTAACTCTTTTGTGAGTTACTGTTAACCAGCAAAAGAGGAAAGGTGGCAGAGCTTTAAGACAGTTTTTGCTATTTAAAAATCGGCAATAGTTTGATAAGGGTATAATTTTCAAATATGCTCCTAATATACCCTTTTCAGGTACACGAATCAGGACCCCACCTTTTTACTAAGTCGAGCGTAGTTGTCCACATTGTGGGTGTGAATGTCCCTGTTACTCCGCACAGGTTTTCTCTCACTTCATTGGATCCTAGTCAGTCATGCCTCTCTCTTTGTCTACTTTCTGCCTGTACATTTGGTAGTAGAGATTAGTCATAATTCTCTTGGTGAAGCTGACACCCAGAAAGCACGAACAATTTGCATTTAGTTTTCTGAGTGTTTGAGCTGATGAAAGAAAAGTGCTGATCTTCCTCTGTACTTTACAACTGGAGGAAGTGGAGAACTCCACCTGTGCCCTTCCTGTGAGCCCACCCTCTGAGCTTTCCTCCTTTGGCCGCTAACCCCCTTTGGGTGCCCCTGCACTGGAGCTCCAAGCTCTATCCAGTGGTGAGTTGAGGTGCTTTGTAAACATAGGTAAAATCGAAGAGAGCACTGTGGCTGGCTCTGTGGCTGCAAATGCCCGTATACTAATCATATTTTTATCAGGGAATCACCAGATTTTACAGGACTTTGCACAGATTTGGTATATTTTTACATTTGAATACATGAATGACCACTAGCATGACTGTGGTTCTATCAGAGGTCAGGACAGTAGAGAAAAAAAGTTTAAAATTGAGGGGAAGCACAAGGTAGAAAGATTTGGTTTTTATTGCTTGGATATCTATACTGTTCAGATTATTTAGCTTTTTAAATTTTATTTCCACAGAAAGAATCAGGAAATAAAGTTCAGGGTCTGAGTATTTTTATTCTCCTGCTTCCCAAGCAAACATATGTATCACAGAATTATATCTATTCTCCTTAGGAATTTTAAAGCATTTTAATTCTAAATATAAAACAGTGTTTCTTTAAATGTCAGAGAAGCTGGAGAGGTTGAGGGGCAGGGAGGAATCAGGAATTGAAACTCAGAAGCGTTCCAGTTCCCTTCAGTGTCTTTTCTTCATGAGAATAAAGGGAGGGAAAGAGTCAATGGATTCAGCCCTATAGCAACATTTTTCCCCAAGGAATTTTGTATTTAGTTCTTGTGCTGTTGGCTAATAAAGAAGAGAGACACATTTAGCTCATCTGAACAAAAGAAAGCAACATTTCAAAATACGGTTCTTTTAGTTGCAGATTTTCTAGATTTTATCTCAGCCAACTCCATGTTGTAAACTAAGGAGAACAAATTATTTAATGCAAACAAATTCATTCTCTCCTTGACATAAGATGCTTTGCATTAAGGTGACTTGGTTTTTGCACAGAAACAAAGGAAATTATCTGGAGAATTCTTTAAACTCTAACCTGTAAACTCTCACCTGTAATTTGACTATTCAGATGTAAGTTTCAGCTATGTACACACAGTATTACCAGTGAAAACACTGGGACAGAATTGAGCCATTACTGAAATAACTGAACAGGTCTAGTTAATCCATACTGCCCCACCCCCACGGCCACCCCCACCCCCACTCCTGCTGTGTCAGCCAGACCTCCAATTCCATTGACCATTTGTCTGCATGAGTTTATTGGACTGACCACCTGGCCTGCCGTTACAGAGCCTTGGTCTCTCTTTTATTTCTGTGACTATCAGTTTTTCATTTCTTATCTTGCAGGCAGTTCTAGATGGTTCATCCTTTGATGGATAGACCGGTGCTTTGTCTCAGCTGGTTCCTCTTAGACGAACAGTAGGGGTGTAAAAAGATGCTTGGGTGCAGATAACAAGAGACTTGGATCCTACCCTTCTGGGGACTGTCCCCTCTGCAGACACAGCTACAGTGAGAATTAGAAAGGAAAACAAAAAAGAGGGGAAAAAACACATGGTGGAATTTGTTAGCTGCTTTTGTTATGTCTCTTAGGTCGTAACAAAAGCAGCAGGTCAAAGTAGTATATGCAGACACCTACAATGGGAAGATTGGTTAAAGTACATGGATCAGTCACATATCTGTTCCTCATATTTTATTTTTTTTAAAAAAGGATAAAGACCAATGAAAAATGAAGCATCTTGCTCTTCAAAGAGAGATTTTCATTTTGTTACAAAGGAGAGTGCTTCATTTCAAATTAGTAAAGACACTGCTGCTTTGTGTGTGTTCCAGAAAATATAATTTGTCTTCTTGACTTCCCAGGATTAGCTGTTTTATTGCTTTTTTTTTTCTTGTTTCTGGAGCTAAGCATGTTATACTAATAGGGTGTTTCAAAAAAAAATTATCAGCAAGTCTTTATCGTGCTGTTCTGCCAAGTGAATTCTGCAGTCAGATCAAATTGACAGTGTCTTTCTAGCTGGGGAAACCCAGTGCCACCCAATTCCATTCCCCCAACTTCAGATTTTAATCAGCAGAAGGTGTCAAGAGCCAGAGAATAAACAAAGTGGTTTCTGGACCACTTACCTGAGTCTTAATGGTGCTCCTGAGGTGTGATGTCTGGAGTTCCCAGTATTGTAAATTTTTCCGAGGCATATGCTCCTCTAGAACTTTTATTTTAGAGTAACTCAGTTCTGATGCACACAAAGGCAGGGCCCAGGGGCCCACAAAAAGCAAGCCAGGTAAATTTCCATGATTCACAGTCACTCAGCAACGTCCAGTTGTAGCCGATTATTCATGCTGACAAATGTCCCAAGTAACGAATGACCTTATTGCCCTTCATAAGATGGCAGGATAGTCTTATTCTGACTCCAGATCATTGAAAGCTGAATAAGTAGCTCAGAGGGGTCATTCCAAAATATGCTAACTTAGAGACAAAATTTTGCCTCATCTTTTGAAGACAGTTATCTTTAAACAGTTTGTGCTAACAAGACTTGGGATGGAAGACAAGAGATAAAACTGTAAAATCAGAAAATGTCTTACTGTAGATAACCTCTGCTTTTCTTAGAATTATTCATTCTTTTGATTAGAAGCATCAAGAGTATGATTAAGAGATCTTTGTCCCTTAAAGATGTCTATGTCTACGGCTCTTTGTCTGATGGGCTTCTTCTTCCTTGGACCTAGTTTAGAAACAAATCTTTTCCAACGATAGTCCTTGTTATGAAGGACCACAGAGGAGGGCTGTGAGGACCTTGGCTTGGGGGGTCTGGCGAGAGCTGCAAGCAGCTTTCCTTGGAAGTGACAGCCAATCCAGCCTTCAGAGAAAATGTGGTTCCCTGACTGCTCGTTGCTTCTACCCCATCACTTAGTGTCCCAGGTTCCCAGCCCTGTTCCTCAGCCAGCCTTGACTCTTCGCTTCGCAGAGACTCATTTGATTTCTTGAACTCTATTTATTCAGGGGCTGGGAGACTGCAGAAGTCAAAACTTCACATTGTTATCTGGACTTGTGTGAAAATGCCTTTTATGCCAGCCAGTCAGCATCAGTCCATCATCAGTTTATACAGGGATTCCAGTCAGAACAGCCCCTTCACAGTGGCCTTCTGTCTAGGCTTTCACACCCGCACTGACAGAACTCCTGCCCCAGGGCCATCCATTTCCTCTGAGGTGCCTCTTCCAACTCCATGAGCTTTTCATAGATAAGAACTTGGGTCTACACCCATGGAAACTTTCCTTCACATGTGAGAGCTTCAGCTAATTAAAGAGAACTCATGCTTTCCCTTAGGTCTGTGTTCTACTGATTAAATTATTCTCAGTCCTTTCCTCATTTTTATACAACACTAGTTTAGGTTCGTTCTCTCTCCATCTAGCCTGACATGCCTTCTAAACAGGTATCAGTTTGGCTATCCCCCTTCTAGAAGGGGGCACACAAAGCTACATTCCCAGGGAATCTGATAGGAACAGGCTAGAGGAGGACCAGCCCTACATAACGACCTTGGATAACACTGGTTGTTTCAGCAGCCGTGCTGTATGATTGTCACTGAGATTACTGTCAACTGAAACTCTCGGTACCTTCATTGTCTCTTTCAGAACAGGCTCTCAGTAAAGTTTTGATTAGTTGGATTAAATTAAATCCTTTTTACACATTACCCCTGCTAAATTGCTTCTCTCCAATCTGTTCATTTTCTACAGCTGCTATTTTAATGTCCAAGTACAGAGACTTAAATTTTCCTAGTTAAACATCATCTTTCTAGGGTTGACTTATGGTTCCAGCTTGCTGAGATAGATCTTCTTGCTCTTGTTTCTGTTACTCCAGGTATTTTTTATTGCTCTTAGCTCTGTGTCATTGATAAATTTATACTCTGCATGTGTTTGCAAATTTAACCAAGTCATCAACACAAGTTATTAAACCAAGTCGCAGGCTGTGGCAAATAATGAGAACTTTACAAGTGGGTTGTTATCCTTCCATGAGTCAGCCCTCCATGTGGACACATAACTCCTTACAAAGCCCTGTAAAAGAGATAGCCAGGAAGGTCATGGATTTTGTGGTCAAGCAGACTTGGAATTAAAAAGCCAACCCTTCCCCTTACCAATTGTGTAACCTTGAATAAGTTCAGCGAAGTCTCATCAGTAGACTGTTCCTCTGTGATAATACTTCTTCCTGGGTTTGGGGCAGATGAAACAAGATTATGGCTATGAATTATGGACCAGAGCTGGCACATGTGTGTCTCCCATCACTGTCTCCCCAAACCCCTCCCCAACGTAAATGGTCTACATCTTACATACAAGGATATCGCAGAGTCTAGTCTCATAATCAAAAGCAAAAATTCAGTAATATATTAAAATAGCTTCGTCCATGGTGCTTTATTTCCTGTTAAAGTTTTTTCAGTGTGAAATCATTTCCTTGAAAAACGGGGGGTAAGAAAAATAAGAATTAAGATTTTTTTTAAAAAAACAAGTACCAGTGTTTTAAATATACATTCCTATTATGCTTTAGCTCTAAACTTTAGAAGAAGAATTTCATTAGTCAACTTTCATATTTTATAATCATAATAAATCAAGACAGATGAATAAAAATATAAATGACCTAGTTCCGTCTTTTAAAGCTATTTCCTCTTGTGATGTGTTCTTTTCTGAATGAAGGTTTCACTTCCTACAAGTGTTCTTTGGTAATTCAACAAAGACACCCACAGTCATATCTACGGCAAACAAGGTGACGGGTAGATATGCCGTTTAATAGCTTACATTGTGTGTCTCTGCAATGGCTTTGATGAACATGACGTGAATTAGTAAATCTGTCGGGAGGAACATTGATATGCTATTCTAAATTAACCAGTTGTGCTGCGATTTCAGGGCCACAGATTTTCAATTACCTGAAATTAGTCATAGGGATAGGAGACCTCTTTTCCTTCTATTCTACTCCACAAAACTTGCACTATACAAAATGTCCACTAATTTTTTAAAAATAAACTCCTTCTATAAGAAGTCTAGATTAGACCCTATTGGCTTTAATTATATAATGAAAATCCATTTACATGCATTACCAAACTCTCATCAAACCACACCTCAGGGCACCAAGAGAGAAATCACTTCTTATATTATACTGGATATGTCAAGGGGATAATGGGTGCAGAGGTGGTCATTTCCATGAGTGGAACCAGATGTAGAAAAAAATGCAGTCCCCTGCTCTGAACTAGAATCTTCTCTTGGCTAATAGGATGTGACTGAATTCCAGGAATGTGTGAGTTCAGTTAAAGAAGTAATGGTTTCTCATCAGTGGTTCTTTGGGCATTTGAAATCTTTTGCTTCTTTGTTCAGTGGGATTTTTTCCTTAGAGGTTGAACAAATGCACAGCATTTTTGATGCTGCTCTGACTCGCCCCGTAGAATGCTGCCTCATAAGTTTTTCCTGTGACACTTCCTTTCAGTGATGTTTCACATGTGCTTCCTTTCGTCTGCCCCCACTCGGTGTTCACCACCAAATTTCCATCGTCAGTCCCCTCCCACACACAATTTCACTCGCTCACATACTCCTCGGGTCTTAGACAAATTCAGACAACCACTTGCATTTTCAGTGCACATCATGGAGAAAAAAACTGACTTCCTCAAAAAGGACATAAAGTTCATGGAAAGGACTTAGTATTTTTTGAACACGTTTTCTTCTCTGAGGTCTCCTCATTCTTGTTTCTGCACTTGGCACAGTAAGAATATATGTTCCTTCTCCGCTTGTGGGACCCCCAAGCCATTTTTGCCTGTTGACTGGTTTTCCCATCAGAAGTTCTTAATTATGAGTCAATAAAATAATACTCTACAGTCACACCCCCAGGGAAAGGAAGGATTGCCTAAGTGTCTAGATTACTCAGGAAAGGTTGGGGGCTGGGGGAGAACTGATTGCTTTCTATTCTTCATTTGAGCAGAAGCAGATTTTAAAAACTGAGTTAGGAAGGTAATAAAATCTGCTTAAATCAGACTTTTGTATCTCTGTTATAAACTTCCAACTCAGGAAAGCTTAAGAAAAAAGAAAACTAAATGTTTCAAACGTGTGCTCGTTTCTAAACCCAAACTTGGCAACTTCGCACGCTGCTTTCTCTAAACCTAAGAGCTCTCATACAAGGGAGGTCTGTTTTCATCACTTTCCAGCAAAGATTAAATAGCAGGGTGCTGGTAGTGATGACTCTAGTTACTAAGACTTCATTGCCAAGTCAGAAACATCAGAGGGACAGCTCCACTCAACCAGAGGCCAAGGATACCTTGGCCACATGAATGCCAGGCCAAACACCAGCCACATTAATTAGTGTGTGCAGCACTGGAGTCAGGAACGAATGCCTCTTCTGGAGTGCTTAGACCGTAACCCAGTGTGAAAAACTTCAGAACAGAGGAGAAAAGGGACTCTGGCCCACTCCTGGACATGACACTGACGTTTAATTTTTTAAATTTTTTTTCATTACCATTGATCCACTTTATATTCCCTCCCCATCATCACCACACTATTGTTTGTGTCCATGGGTCTTTTTTTTTTTACTGTATCCCTCCAACCCCAGAAACCCTCCCCCAGAGCTGTCATCTGCTCTCTATCTGTGAGTCTGTCTGTATTTTGCTTGTTAGTTCAGTTTATTCATTAGATTTCACATATGAGCAACATCATCTGGTAGTTGTCTTTCTCTGACTAGCTTATTTCACTTATCATAATGTTCTCCAGGCATCTGTGTTGCTGCAAAGGGTAAAATTTCTTCTTTTTTATGGCTGAGTAGTATCCCATTGTATAAATGTCCCATAGTTGTTTTATCCACTCACAGACATTTGGGCTGTTTCCAAATCCTAGTCACTATGGATAAATTACATCGGGAGTTCAAGCATTTACTTCCAAGCCAACCTGGGCTAGTATAAGCAATGATTTCTTAAGTGAAGCTAGGTTTATATCCTTACTCTTTCATTTATTCATTTAAAATAAAAATATTTCTGGAGTATTTAATAAGTGCCAAGGAAGTTTTAATGCATTTCTTTTGCCATAGATAATGGGTTAATTTGAAGTTTTGAGAAAATCAGGAACCTAAAAGCTGTATCTGAGCAATAATAACTAAAATGACTGTGGCTTTGCCCTAGCTGGTGTGGCTCAGGGGATTGAGCACCATCCTGTGAACCAAAGGGTCGCCGGTTCCATTCCCAGTCAGCGCACATGCCTGGGTTGAGGGCCAGGTCCCCTTTTGGAGGTGTATGAGAGGCAACCACACATTGTTGTTTTTCTCCCTCTCTTCCTCCCTGTCTCCTTCCTTCTCCTGTCTCTAAAAGTAAATAAATAAACTCTTTAAAGAAAAATAAATAAAATGACAGTGGCTTTTAGTAATCACCTGCTATGTGCCACACTATATAAATTAACACATGAATCTATCACAAAGAAGGTGTGGAGAAGGCAATCAGGCAAATGTTCAGGAGCAGCTTGATTCACAGAAGTAAGAAAGGCCCCTCAGAAGACTGCTGAATGGACTAGCAGTTTGGAATAGGGGTAAAGTAATGTAAAATTCAGAGCAGCAGAAAAGTCAGAGGATAGACTACAGTTCAGTACTTGGAATTCACATTCATTTATTTGAGCTATGGTTTTAAAATCAGTGAAACCTATTTATTTGAATCTAGTAACATTTATAAAATCATATTGTGCTTGTGATATTTTGTGCTTACAGTAGTCTTCGTAAAAAGTCTTTGTCTATGAGGGAGCATCAATTGCAGTTGTTACAGGATTAGGGCTCTGAGGCCAGAAACCATTGGGTTCACACTGCCACTCTGACATTCACCACCTGGGTAACCTTGGACAAGTGATTTCAAGCTTGCTGCCTCAGTATTTCATCTGTAAAATGAGGGTAGTAATAGTTCCCACAGAGTGGAGTTGTTGTGAAAGTGACATGAAGCATGTGAGTTACTTAACATGGTAACAGCTCTACCAGCCTCTCTGCCATCCCCTTACCGCTTTTATATATATAATGCAGCCTTGTGCACCTCTTCTTCCCAGGGACTTCAAAAAGTACTCTGTGCCTCCTGTGATGTGGTAGGCAATTTGTAAAACCTAATACATAATTCGTTTAGGAGCAAAACTTAATTATACTATATTGCTCTGTAAGTGCCTCCAGTGTGCAGGTGTGTGACGCAGATGGTTAAAGAAAGTAAACTCTGCCATCTATCAGGAAGGAGGAACTTCTGAGTCTCTACTTCCGGGCTTCTCACACTGTACATCTGCATAGGAATCTCAGGTCTCATTAAAAGTGCAGATTCTGGTCCAACAGGTCTGGGGCAGAGCCTGAGATTCTGGCTTTTCAGCAAACTCTCAGGCACTGGCAGTGCCGCTGGTTTGCGGCCGCACTTTGATCTAGACCCCAAACCAGTAGCAGTGACTGAAAGAACAAGGCCAAGGAATTGGTGTGAACATTCCTCCAGTCACGGGTAATTTCCTTGACTGCAGTTTTTCTGTGGAAGACCCAGTGCTCAGCCCCCCACCGACGCTGGTCAAGCCTCCCTGAAAGGCACCTCCCTCCCACGCTTGCACCTGTGAAAACAGATTGGAAACAGGCTATAAAGAGAGAAAAACCTGCAGTGAGACACCTGGTCAGCCCACAGCTGTTCACCCGAGAGAAGGCACCTCAGTTTCAACACTTCAGTGCTCCTTTTCTAGAAGGCCCCATTATTTCTGAAAAGTGCACGTAACCCAAGTCCCTGAGGCTGGTGGGCCACAGGGTGCGGCCGCCTGGCCTTTTTCGAGCTTTGTCACTATAGTAAAGAGTAGCTCCGCTGAGAACAGCTTGGCCTCTGTGGATGTTTCTCACTCCTCCACCTAATAGATTTAAATCAGAGCTCTCAGAGTCTTTATGTAATGGATTTGGGTGCCAATTAGACCAATAAAACACAAAGAGCGTGAGGGAGGGACTCTGTCTTCTCATCCTCCCACGACAGTTTCTCTGGGGAGGGGGACTCACAAACTCTTCCCAAATGATTTAGTGCCAAAGATCACATCCTGGAAAAACGTTTATAAAAATTTTAATGTTTACAAATCCTAGAAAGGTTGGACAAATCCAAAGTAATGACTGTATTCAGAGTCCCTTGTACTCCGTTTGGAATTCGAGGTTTAATGCAGACACTGAGTGATAACGTGTTGAAATCTTCTCCTTTACCACTGTTCCTGCGTTTTTTCCTGCCTTTGCTCCTGGGGTATTTCTTGCCAAGCCCAATGACAAGAGATGTCGTGCTGCTTTGGGAGCATCATCCTCCCTGCTTAGCAGAGGGCAAATGCAAACTTCTCATCTTTATATATGCCAGGTAGCTTTTCCATAATTGGTCCAAAATCCAAGCTTACAGATTTGCATCTGAGTCCTGCACCTAGTTCTAGCAAATGTACTGGGTATGGTCATTTTGATTACATGATTACATGATATAACAGTAAAAGGCAGCACAGGAATTTATGAAAAACATATTTCTTAGGTTACAGAAGTAGACAAAATAATGTAAAAGATGCAAGGTGGAGTGGGTGTGTGAAACTGTAATTTCTGTGCAACTTTACTGTAAACCCAAAATTGCTCTAAAAACAGTCCATTAATTAGAGAAATGCAAAGTTTATGATCTCAAAAAATATAAGCAGATATGTTGAATACAAAAGCTTTAGAAAGGATATTCAAGAAGAAAAAGCTTCCAAAAAGTTTCCTATTACAGTTAATTATGATTAACTGGTATTATGAAAAAAAATCCGTTCCACTGGTAGAAGCAAAGAGATCTGCCACCTCATTGCTTCTCCAGCAGGAGAGCGCACCCCGGAAGGGGCACATGTTGCAATGAAAACGACAGCCTGCTTAGAGGACAACCTGGGTTTGAATCCCAGGTCTGCGCTCTTACTAGCTGTATGGCTTTGGGCAAACCACTTAACAGCTTTGACCTTAAGTTTTCTGATGTGTAAAAGAGTAATAATGACATGTGCATAATGGAGTTATTATGAGGATTAAATGAAATATTGTATGTGAAAACACTAGCCGTAGTCTGTGCTTAGCAAATTAGTCAAAGTTGACCACCTTCTAGTAGCAATGCCCTGCTTTTGAGTTTTAATTCTGTGAAGAGGAGTATCATGTCAGTTAGATGGAAGGTGAGTTTAGGGGGAAGGAGGTCTGGGGAGAGAGAAAACCTGCTGGTGAGTAGACAGGTACTTAGCAGTCTGCATACGCGCTGCGGGTCTGCAAACACGTAGACATTTATCACATGCATAAGGGTTTGTTCTGGATGTGCCTAAAATTTCATGTACAACAGGTCCTTAAATAACACCATTTGGTTCAATGCATTTTATTATAAATTGATGAGAAGCCACAGAAATTTAACTCTCATTGTCATCACTTTGCCTATGGTACAGTCGGTTTTGTTATATGCTGTTTTCCTTAAAGCTGTAGAACCTCTTGTCGACATTGAGGACTTAGTGTAGCAGTTGGTTGATATTATCTTCAAACCCATAGCTTGGAAATTTATAGAACATCACACTTTCCAAAGGACATTTATATCTACTTAGTAAAACAAACAAACCAAAACTAGAAAGCAGGTGAGACAGATCTCAGATTCTGTTCTGTAGAAGTGGAAACTGAGGTAAACAGAGATTCACACACACATACAAGTCTAGCAAAACAGCAGAATTCAAACTGAGGTCTTCTCATTTGTAATCAGTTTCCCACTATGTTTAAAAGTAGCAAGTCTCCTTTCCCCATACCCACTGGGGTAGAAAATGTCATTTACACATTTAGGAGAGTGTGAATGAGACATAAGCCTGACTTTGGGAAATTTATAATGAAAGGGAAGATTTTTGCTGGAGTAGATAGTGGTTGCTTGTTATATGATGAAACAATGATACAGGACAAATGTGGAAAAGAATCTATCAGAGACCAAACATTTCACAGAATCTCCTTTTCCAAATAGTTTTACCCCGTTTCTTTTCAGTTTGGGATTTGATTGCCACTGATGGCCATCAGCCCAGGTTGCCCATGCATAAGGCCACTGTAGCTAAATTTTCAGTTTTAATGACAGTTCTTACATATGATGGCAAATCTGTCTTGACACTTGCCAAAAGCTATGTTTTTTTGCATCTTAGGCTTATTTTCAAATAATACATTGTAAAAGGTTAATGGGGGGAGGGGAGTGCTGTGGCAAAGAGAAAAAGAAAGTAAAGTTTTCCTAGTGATGGAAGGTTTTCTTTATTATAATTGCACAAGATGTACTATTTGATGTTTGTATAGGTCCAGCAGACATGAAGAATGTTTATGTTTTTGTAACATATGTAAGACTGTGTAAACATCATCTTGATCTGGAGGGTGACCAGCTCCCAGTGACCCCCAAACAGAAGGAGCACTAACAGAGACAAGACAAGGTGGGAGCTCAGCAGCTTCTGCCTCACCAGGTGTTGAACCCTGAGGCTTGTTGTTTTTCTGGGGGTACATCTGCTTTCTTCTTAAGCAAAATTTTAGCAAAGACGAAGGAGTCACTATTTACTGTCACTGGATAACAAGTTACCCCGAAGCTTGGTGGCTTAAACAAACGACATTTATTTTACCCTGGGACCTGTTACTTGGGTGGTGCTCAGTCAGGCCTTGCCCCATTTGGCTTTGGCTGGAGTGGCTTGTGGGCTGCAGGGCCAGAGCCCTCTGAGGGCTCCCTCACTCACACGTGCAGTGGTTGATACTGGCAGCTGCAACTGTCCACTAGAATGCCTCCTTGTGGTCTCTCCCTGTGACCTGGGCTTCCTCACAATATGGGAGCTGGTTCCAAGTGTGGGCGGCTCAAAAGAGAGCCATGTGGAAGCTGTGTCCTCTGTGTAACCCAGCCTGGGAAGTCACATAGCACCAATTCCACTCCACTCTGGTGTCAGAACAGTCACAGCCGAGGCCTTGATTCAGAAGGAGAGAACATGAATCCCCTTTTTGAGGGAGACTGTCAAAATACATCATCAGAAGAACAGATGAGATGCAGCTATGGCTGCAGTCCTTGAGAAAACTATGCCATGTGCCTGCGGTAGCCTTCCTTTGCCTCCTTTGCCATCACTACTTCCCCCTCCAGGTCGTCACTCAGGACCTGCTTAGGCACTTCTGTATCTTCACCTGCCTGTGTTTGGTATTGTTCCAGAAGAGAACCCAACACCCCATTCCTCAAAGTCATAGATTCTTAGTTCTAGTCTGGACCTTGGAGATTTTGTAATCTCTGTGGTCACAGTAACTGCCTTCCCTACTTCTTCCGATCGCTGGTCCTGTCTTGTGCTGGGAAGCAACTCCAGGATCTTACTCAGCCAAGCATGGACACCTAACAGAGGTGGCCATTCTCTGAGAAAACTGGTGAGTTGCCAGTGAGAGGAGACTGGGGCAGACACAGCAGGAGAAGCAAAGATGTCCTGAGAAAGACCATGAGGCATGGAAAAGAGAAAAATGGAGAGAAAAGCAGCATCTCAGATCCTGATGGATTCCCAGGATTCCTTCTCAGCCACATATGCTAAGATGGCCTGGGGTAGGGGTGATGATTACTGGATTTTGGGTTTTATTTTTGCTTTACAGCCAAAATAGCCTGAAATATCATCCAGCCTCTGGAGACCTGGAGCAGGAATGTGGCTTGTCCAGAGTCATGAGCTGGTTAGTGAAGGAGCCTGCATTTGAGCCCCAGCCATCTGATTCCATTTTCAGTATTAGATATTTCCTGAATGTAGGCTTGGCTAGAGGCAAGCAGAAACCTTGAGGTTATTAAGAGTTTGGGGAAGGGAGTGAAAGAAATAAGAAAGGGGATGAGAGGCTAAAGAGCAAAAAGGGGAGGTTGGGGACCCTACACTCCAGTTTCTGTGTGATATTGTTACTTAACCTTGGGTATTTTCTCCATTCTCTGGCTTCTGTAACATCTATTGATATTCTTCCTTTTGGGCATCTGAACTACTTCTCTCTCTTTAGATTGCAGGATAAGAGTGGGCATATCTAGTTATAATGAGCCCAGGTAAACCAGACTTTTTATTTGAAAGGTATTTAGAAGGTAAGGTCATTGTCACAACATGCAGCACTGCATTGCTGGGTAGAAAGGTAATGGCAGGCAGAATAATCCAGACTTGACAGACAGTCGCTCAGACTTAAGCACTTAGTGACAAAAGCAGAATGAACCCGTTGTCGGGATGCTGTCTAATCGAATTCAGGCATGTGTGTGGCCCACCGCACTACAAGATGACCATTTCATTGGACAACGATGATTAAAATTGGATTCTTTTAAAAGAGGTTCAAGATTAAAATTCTGCCGAGCATTATCTTCTTCCCACAACTGCCATGTCATTTTTAGAAGAGATTGTGTTGCCTAGAAATCCTCCTGATCCTTCGTTCTTCCTCACATTTAATCCGTGTTCAAGTCAGCAGCCAAACCGGGGACCAGGCACATCCAGAAAAGCACAAGAGACGATTAACACCTACTTCTTGGAACACTGCTGATGATTAATAAGATATTGTGCCACAGCTGCATATGTTTTTATGTTTACCAAACTCAGGCTTGATTAAAGATGGCCTTTTGTGGCATCCTCTGATTCCACATGGTGTGGGTAGTTTTAAGAGATTGGTGGCCCTGCTTCATTTTTTTACCTCACAGGGAAGCACTCCAGCGGCTGTATCCAGATCTATACCAGGCATTAACTGATGTTTCTCTGGGGCCGGGGAAACAGCACAGAGAGGTCATCCCTAAACACTGGCTGGGGGAGAACTGAACTCTTCAGATCAAATATAGTTGTCCTATTCCTGACTCTGCCTCCAGATCAAAGTCAGGGGTTATTTCAGAGAGGTGGCCCCTCACTCAGTCATATACTGTGCGTCTGCTCTCTCTCCCTGGGCATTAGACGCAAGGCACTGATCTGTAACCAGGTCCTCATCATGGCAGCTGACTTCAGTTCATCACAGAATCGAGGCCCGCATCTTTAATCCCACCCTACAAAGCTGTCTGACAGAGCTGCACAGCCCATGGATTGGATGCCTTTTATTGTTTCTCTAATCATCTTTAATGTGTCTTTGTGCAGTGTTTGTGTTGATTTCTGAGCAGAAAGACAGAGGAAGGAAGGAAGGAAGGAAGGAAGGAAGGAAGGAAGGAAGGAAGGAAGGAAGGGAGGGAGGGAGGGAGGGAGGGAGGGAGGGAGGAAGGAAGGAAGGAAGGAAGGAAGGAAGGAAATAAAGAAGGGAGGGAGGGAGGGAAGAAAAGAAAGATGAATTCTCATAAAAGGGTGCTATTTTAATAATTCAATTTATTTTTTTAAGTTAGAGAATATGAAATTGTAGATCTCATCAGGACTTAAATTGTATTCCAGATGCAGAGCACATTTAAACACACACACGTGCACACAGAACCAATGTCTCAGGGTAGTAGACCTTTTCCACTTCCCTCAAAAATTCCCTCAAAAATACCGCTGTCTGTGTCTTCAAGCATGAAAAATGAATTATTCCCAGGCTATATTTCCTCTTATAGAAATAAATGTTCATTTCTCTCCCACCCCCTTTCTATTTTTAATAGACATTCTTTTGATTAAATGTAGGCTTGGAGCTGCTGATCATTTTATCATAAATGTTTAGATCAGAAACAAAGACACTTGAAAACAATGGAAACAGGCTCAGCGCCCTTGCAGCTTCCTTATGAAGGAAGTGTGTTTCGAGGTGTGTTTTATGGCCTAGAAAGTAAAATCCCATCCCCCTGCATTGTCAGGTTTTGAATATTAAGCATCAAGATATCTTGTAATTTTGGCAGTGGCCTGTCATTTGGATAGTTGTCTGCAAATGCTACTAATATTATTTTGGATAAAAACTGTCTCATTACCATGTGAGTTATGAAAACAAATGAACTCACGTCTCACCTGCATTTCTTCCTCCCATCCTGTGTCATCCCTGTCCTCTTGTGATGCAGTTCAGTTCCCAGGGGACTGTAATGCCCCTGAAAATTGACAGTCACATTCTATTATAACATATTTTTCCCATTTAATAACATGGTATAGGTAATGATTCATAATCCTCAAAGGGCCTCCTGCCAGTGACAACTGAACTCAAGTAATTGAGAACACCATGCAATTTGGCGGTGACTACACTTTTATGGTTCAATCAGGAGTTAAAGCAACAGTATATCTGGAGAGGCTTTCAGTAAAATGACATTTTCCTGATACATTTCCTTGTCTGTTTTACATACGTAACTCTTGCTTCTTCAGGCCACGAAGGCCTGAAATAAGACCATAAAGGGTGTATTTATTTCCCATTAGACAATAAGTCCTATAAAGACAGGAATATTTTCTCCTTTTCTGTACTTTTAGTGCCTAGAGTAGTGCTTGGCATAGGGTGTACTCCATCATTAGTTTGCCTGCCCGGTGGCATGCCAATCAGGAAAACAGTCTTTGGTTTTGAGTTCGCATCCATCAGTATCACTGCATCCAAACTCCCCAAGGCTCCTTGAAACCCTGGAAGGATTAGAGTGACTGGCAGGATTACCTCCTGCCTAGCACCTGATGGCCTTAATTAGAAGCCCTTGATGCCAGTCCCTCAATCATCATCTCACACAGCTCGGTAACAAGGAGGGCTGACTTCGCTTTCCCAGTCTTCTCACACACCCCTCACAGGACCAGAGCCAGGTCTGAGACTTTCTCAGTGGCAAGAAAATTTTGTGCCCCACCCAAAAGGATTCCTCCCTACTGACATCAACAGCACCCCACATTAGACCTGGACACCCTAGTTCTCTCCTACCTCCATAGGAAGCCCTGCTTTATTCCCCAGGACACTAGTTCTTGTTTTTGTTTTTCCTAAGAATCTTTGTTAGGATCAAGTACAGTAAAATATGTATATAAGTCACTTAATATAGTATCTAGCATATGGTAAGCATTCAATAATGGATCACTTATTCATTTTCTGAGTTAAACTTTAAAGGATATCTTTCAGTAACTATGAATTTTAATCAGTGTTAAGTTCTTAATGTTACAGATATGGAGACAACATTATGGTGTTAAGTAAGTGTGGGCTTGCTGGGAAATTTAACCTTGCTTTAAGTTCTGTCTTTTCTTAATTTTACATTTTTTATTTACTTTTTTCCAAGATGCTACTAAGTTTATTCAAAGATCATGTCATCATACTTACATATATTTGCTTTCACAGAAACTCCTTAGAGGGGGATAGTGCACTGAGTGTAATGCTTCCATCAAAAAAGAAATTGTTTTTAAAATACGTTTTTCAAACTATTGACAAAAGCAATTTTCTGATTTTTCTGAACTACATAAGGTGAATATTGGTTTTTTTTGACAATGTCATAAAAAACATGAATTGTCAGATGAAATATTAAACATGTATAAATTTAATTTTTAAGAAAGACTTTTAAGCATACCCCAAAATGTCCATCAATCTTTGACATGGGAGAAAGTAGCATTTTGTTTTTTCCTTTTTTCTGAATTTATTGGAGTAATACTGGTCAACAAACTTACACAGGTTTCAGTTACATGAACCTACAGCGCATCATCTGTATGTACACTGTATTGTATGTTCACCACCCCAAGTCAAGTCTCCATCCACCCCCATTTATCACCCCTGTACTGTCCTCCCATCTCTTCCCTCTCCCCTGGTGATCACCACACTGTTGTCCAAAAGTCCTGTCTTTGACACCGACTCCCGTCCTCACTGGGCAAATGACTCAACATCTCTGACCCCCATCTTTATCTGTAAGATTCAGGTCACAGTACTTAACTTACATGGTAGGTATAAGGAATAAAGGAGATAACACCTGTGATCACACATACTAAATAATAAAACATCATGCAAATGGAGGCATCTTTTTTCTCCTTTGCGAATGTTTGTCATGTGAATTGAAAACCACCTATATTTGTCGCTCACAGTAGGTGAGCACCAGAATGGAGATTTCAGACAGCATTGGCCCAAGCACAACAAAACTGACCTTCCATTTCCTTAGTGTGTTAAGGGTAAACATCTCTGAGGCAGACGAAGACTAGAGTAAAGCTCAGGTCTTCTGATTCTCTCGAGAGTATGACAAGGTCTGTGGATCCCCTCCTGGTTTTCACAGCCAGAGGCTACTACAGCAGTTTGCTTTGCACAGTGTAAAAAGACCAGTTCAACTAGAGCCAGGGAAATTTTTGTTGGCTTGCACTTGAGATATGTTTTTAAATTACAGAACAAAGTTTAATTTGGTTTCCATTTCCTCTGATGAGGAATAGCATCTCTGTGCAAGAAAACCTGACACTCCTTTATTCTTGCAAGGGTGGTAAAAATTTCTGGGTCACAAAACAAGCAGTAGAGGAAGAAGTGAAGGTGCATGCAAGACTCCTAAAATAAATTTTCCTCTGTGGTAATTATTAGCAGGCTTGGATGAAGAAGCTGTCAGCCCCAGGAGTTTGGGCCATCTTTTCCTCCACTTTTCCCCTCATTGCTTTGTTCATTGTGGCTCGTGTAGCATGCTAGGCAGGGGCTGCTTTGTCCCATGTTTCCCAAAGAGCTTGGAAATGCTGGATGGCAATTATATAACAATGCCTTAGGGTTTGTGGGCTCCAAGATTATTACTGTAGCCAATGGCTAAATCAAGAAGGCAGTCCTTAAAACAAATCCATTATCAGAGGGAAATAGTAGCAACAGATTTGAATTATCACAGGTGCCACAAGAGGCATTTAATTCAGGTTATCAACTAATTGAATGTATGTTAGGCTTTGTGGGAATCCCCCAAGTATATAACACGGTCCCTCTTCTCAAGGAGATTATTGTTTTGCTCAGGAGATCAGACTCATAGGGCGCTTAAATAATAAAGAAAAATAATTGATGTCTCAATGTTGACTGTGGAGTTTCAGATGAGGGAAATCACGATAAACTGCCATGTCCCAGGAAAGCCTTTGTGTAGGATATGCTATTGGTAGAAGGCTTCTAGTACAAATAAGGCAGATAGTGCCCTAATAGCACCTTCGTTCACGAAGCCTTTTAGATCCTGTGTGACCTCACAACAGTTGGGTGAGCTGGGCAGGGTTTTCATTCTCCTGAAGGAAGAAGAGAGGTCAGCGAGCCCTGCCCACAGAAGAACTGGAACAAGAGGCCAGGCCATCTCATGCTCCTGCCTTGACAATTCTCTTGTTACCTTTCCCTAAGTCATGGTTGCTTGAATGTTTCCATTACCATCTTACTCCACACGGTGCTTAGCACACAGGAGACACTCACAAATGTTTCCTTCCGGCCCCTTGTCCTAAAGAGAAGAAAGTAATAAAATTGCCATATTTCTTCTTCTCCTTTTTTTAATCCTTACTCAGGGATGTATTTTTATTGATTTAAGAGAGAGTGAGAAAGGCATCAGTGTGAGAAACATCAATTTGTTGCTCCCTGTATGTGCCCCAACCAGGGATCGAACCCGTAGCCTTTTGGTGTATGGGACAATGCTCCAATCAACTGTGCCACCCAGCCAGGGCAAAATGCCCACATTTCTAAAAATAAAAGAGCAACAACAATAACATGTCTTCTGCCTATCTCAGGGGAGGTGATTCTAATCAGAATGATATTTGAGTGAGATGGGAACTAAAGAAAGTGAGGAGTTAGGTTGGGACTTTAAAGACAGAGAAGAGAAAGCCAGGAAACCTCTGCCCTTACCTCTTGGCATTTCTGCAGCCTTTGACATTGCTGATGATCTCCTTCCTTACTCCCCTGGATTCTTTCTTCCCTCAGCTTCCATGGCATTCAAGGATCTGTGCCACCTCCTCTTCTCATGAATCTTTCTGCCTCCTTTACTGACTAGTCTTTGCATCACCTCTTGGATGCAGGTGATCCATGGAGTTCAGTCTCAGCTCTTGGTCCCCTCCCCTTCCCCTCCTCCAGAACTGCCTTTTCCATGTGGAATGCTCTCAACATCTTAGCCTCTCTGGGAAACTCGATTTCTGCCCTGAGCCCTGGTTCTTTATTTCCAGGGCTTCCCAGTCCCCTCAAACTGAACCTATAAAAAATGTAGTTGTCCCAGTGAAAACCAGCTCCTCCTTGATTTCATTTACATGTGGAATCTTTTTTTTTCTGTTTTTTTTAAGTATATGTTACTGATTATGCTATTTTTGATTATGTCCTAATTTTCCCCCTTTGCACCCCTCTGCCCACTACCCCAATTTACTCCAGCAATCCCCCCTCCTTAGTTCATGTCTATGAGTCATTATATAAGTTCTTCGGCTTCTCCATTTCCCATACTATTCTTCACATCCCCCTGTCTGTTTTGTATCTACCAATTTATGCTTCTTAAGCCCTGAAACTTTTCCTCCATTATCCCTCTTCCCCCTCCCAGCTGATAACCCTCCAAGTGATCTCCATACCTATGATTCTGTTTCTGTTCTTGTTGTTTACTTGGTTTGTTTTTTTAGATTCAGTTGTTGATAGTTCTGAATTTGTTGCCACTTTAATATTCTTTTTTTTAATAAGTCCCTTTAACATTTTATATAATAATGGCTTGGTGATGATGAACTCCTTTAGTTTTACCTTGTCTAGGAAGCACTTTATCTGCCCTTCCATTCTAAATGATAACTTTGCTGGATAGAGTAATCTAGGTCGTAGGTCCTGGCTTTTCATCCCTTTGAATACTTCTTACCAGTCCCTTCTAGCCTGCAAAGATTCTTTGGAGAAATTAGCTGACAGTCTTATGGGAATTCCTTTGTTGGTAACTCTCTACTTCTTTTTTATTTTTTTCTGCTTTTAATATTCTCTCTTTATCTAACTTTTGCATTTTAATTATGACATGCCTTGTTGTGTTCCTTTTTGGGTCCAACTTGTCTGGGTCTCTCTGTGCTTCCCAGACTTTCATGTCTATTTCCTTCACCAAATTAAACAAGTTTTCTTTCATTATTTTCTCAAATAAGTGTTCAGTTTCTTCCTCTTCTCTTTCTGGCATCCCTATGGTACAGCTATTGGCATGTTTGGAGATGTCCCAGAGGTTTCTTAGAATATCCTCATTTTTTTAATTCTTTTTTCTTCTTGCTGTCCTGATTGAATGTTTTTGTTTTTTTCTTCTTTATATTCCAAATCATTGATTTGATTCTGGGTTTCATCCCTTCCACTGTTGGCTCCCTGTAGATTTTTCTTTATTCACTTAATGTAACATTCATTTCTGCCTGGGTCTTTTTCATGCTGTTGCCATACTCAGTGAAGTTTTTTGAGCATCTGATAACCAGTGTTTTGAATTCTGCATCTGACAGGTTGGTTATCTCTATTTCATTTAATTCTTTGTCTGGAGTTTTGATTTGTTCTTTGTTTTGGACTGAATTTCTTTGTCTCCTCAATCTGGCAGCCTCCCTGTGTTTGTTTCTGTGTATCAGGTAGAGATGCTTTGACTCCCTATCTTAGTAAGATGGCCTATTATGGAAAAAGACACCTGTAAATTGTGTGGAGTGGAGCCTTAGGTAGTCCCCAAGGTGAAGCAACTCCTTTCACTGCTTTGTGGCTCTGTGCAGGGGGAGCTTTTAAGGGGGCCAATGCTGCAGACTGTCTTCTGGAAGTTTTTCTGGGAGGAATCTGTCTCCTGTTACTTACCCTGTTTTCAGGCACTTCACTTTCTCCCCGTATGACACTGGTGTCCTTCCAGGTGTTGCCCTGGTGCTAAATCCCAGAGGGGGTGGGTCTGTGTAAGCTCTAAGTCTGTGGAGGCCATTTAAGAGGAGACTCTTGAGAATCTAGCAGGTTATTCTGCTGCTCCAACCCCCACTGTTTTTCGTGCCAAAAGTTTTAAGAATTTGTCTTCCTGGCACTGGAACCCTGGTCTGCTGGGTATTCTGGTTTGGGTTTGGGATCCCTTGCTCCCACCTAATTTTTATCTGCCACACATGAATGTGGGACCCCCACTCCACCACCTCTCTGTACCACTCCGGGTCTCCATGCCCTCCTACCTGTCTGGATGCAAGTGGCTTCTTTAAATCCTTGGTTGTTGGACTTCCATGCAGCTCAATTTTCTGACAGTTCTGAGTGATTTTTGTTTCATAGTCTAGTTTAACTTTTTCTGAAGTTGTGTGAGGAGGTGAAGCATGTTTACCTATGCCTCCATCTTGACCAGAATATATGTGGAATCTAAAGAAAAATATAAACAAACAAACAAAACATAAACAGATGCATAGCTACAGAGAACAGCCTGATGGTTGTCAGAGGGGTGGAGGATTTGGGGGGCTGGGTGAAGAAGGGGAAGGGATTAAGAAGCACAGATTGGTAGTTACAGAATAGTCATGGGATGTACAGCACAGCATGGGGAGTACAGTCAGTAATATTCCAATAATTATGTTGAGGCCAGGTGGGCACTGGAATCATCAGGGGGAACACTTTGTAAAGTATATGATTGTCTAACTGCAATGCTGTACCCCTGAAACTAATACAGAATAATATTAAGTGTAAATAAATAAATAAATAAATAATGAAAAACAGACCTAATTTTTAAAAGAGAAAGGAAGGAGGAAAGAAGGGAGAGAGAGAGAAAAAGAGAAATCTCCTTCTAGTCTCTTACTTGCAAGATTGTTTTCATGAGAATCCTTTTCTTCTCTCATTTCCTGAGTGTCACAGTACAAATACAAAAGTTATTCTCTATGTTTGAATCCCTTCCTTTGGTGGTAAAACATTTCCTTCAAGATGGTCTGTGGCTGATCACTGCAGTCTGTGCCCAAGTGCTTTGGGACCCATCTTGCCAACAGCCCCCCAGATTCCAGAGCCTGTTGCAAAGGAGAGGAGGTGTGGCATATTTGCATAGGCAAGAATCTGTCAAGACATGGTTTGCAAATGCCAAAAGTACTGTGTTGCGGTGAAAGGACGGGAAGGGTGTTGGGGAGGAAATAGGATCTTATTATCCATGGCAATTGGCAAAAAGGATGCCCATTAGAAAGATATTCGCACTTTGTACTTTGGCTTCCATTCAGCGTGTGGTGTTCTACATATTGAGAGGTTGGAAAACACATGAAAGGGAATTACTCATGTTTTTCCATTCATACACATGTGCTTTGCTGGTGTTAAATTCTTAGTGTAAGAGCCTCTCATTCCATAATGTATACACAAAAGATATTCCCACCACTTTAAAAAATTACATTGAAAGCAGCTGAGTGAATTTACAGGGTGTTGTAGCAGGACAAGTGAAATGTAAACACACACTCTCTGGGACTGTAAATGCCTTTAGCACAGACACTGCTTCGTGTGAGATTTAGTACACTACCACATTATGTTTTCATGGCATGGTTTTTAAGGGCAACATTTGAGGGCAAAAAAATGCATGATTTGAGAGGGGGAGTTTCACCCCAAATTTTGAAATGTGATCATCTTTGTCTAGCAGACACAACTTCCCTCCTCAGGTATTAGAACTAATACCTGAGTTTTCAGTGTCATAATGTTTCACCTCTCAGGTAGGAGGAAGTGACCAATTTGTGGGGAAAGAAAGCTATCCCCCTGCTCCCATAACTTGAAAAAGGACCTGGCTTTTCTTCCTTCAAAAATGAGCAGAGAAGTCACCCAAGTAAGTCTCAATGCCACTATCAGGCCTTTGGGATACTTAGGTGAGGAATGCACATGGATCACGGTTTCTTCTCTCCTTTTTCTTTGCTGATAAGCCACAGCCTACTTTGATGAGGGTTAAATGAAAACACTTGTCAACTCTGGCCATAGAGACTATGGGCTGCTGTGAGGCTTTAAAATTCATTTATTCATTCACAAATATTATTGAGTACCAGTTATGTGACAAGCATAAGTCTAGACTTTTGGGACACATCTTTGTACAAGAAGGATAAAGATCTGAGCCTTATTTATCAGAATATATTGTGCCTTGTGTTTTAGTTACATTAACACTTACTGCCTAAGTATCTTTCTCTACAAGGCACTGTAGAAAGTTATTGTTCAAGTATCGAAGACATGGAAGGCATGCTCTCTGCCATCAACAAGGTAGCAATCTAGCTGAAGTGTCAGATTTAAGGGTTAGTGTATCAGTCCTCTGTCTTCTGCCTTCAATGTTGAAGCTGGAAAAGATGCTGGCAAGGTCCTTCAGCAGAGGCTACTACCCCTCCAGAAAGCACAGCTTCCTAGTATCCTTCCTTGCTTCTGGACTGTCATTGCCTCCACCCCTACTTCTTGGCCATTGCCACCCATTAACTGGCTTCTACCATCATCCTGTCTCCAGCTCTGCTTGGACTCTTCTTATTGGACTTTGGGGCACTTTTGAGTCTCACTTGGGTTTAACTTGGACAGTACCTGTTTTCTGTTTTATTAGTCTCATGCCTGCATTGACATTTATTTACACTCATAGTTATTAATTTGTTTTAAAAAATATTTGTTGACCACCAATCATGTGCAGGCATTTTACTGAGGCACTGGACACAGATACTCTCATAGATCACAGAGTAGAGTGGGAGAGTCAGAAAAATAAACCAGTAACTAAATACAATATGCAGTGTCTTGGGAACACAGAAGAGGAGCACCCACCCTGAACGGGCAGAGTATTGAAGCATCAGGGAAAATTAGGCAGGGAAACATGAGCTAGGTCAAAGTGACCAGAAAAACACATGTAATAAGGCGTTATATCTCCATAAGGCTGATAATAATAACAGACAATGAATAGTGGGTTAGTCTCCTTAGCTCACACACACAATCTGGCAGGCCAGTGCACTCTTCCCTGATGTGGGTTTTACCTCTATCCCCTCTCTGGCCCCACCATAAATTACCTTGGGGACAATAGGAAGGAGAAAAGAAGAGACAGGTACAGAAAGGAGGTGAGAAAGAGGACAGACATGTGGGAACAGAGGGATAAACTAGTTTGTACCCACTCAGAATTAGAGAAAGGAGTAAAAACTACATGCAGAAGCCACACTGCTCCCTCACCCTTTCTCACCACACCATTTGCCAAGTGCTTTAGCCAAGATAGAATACCCTCAGCAAGAGGCCAATTTTCAGTGTATTCCACTGAAATGATAAAAATGATTACACTGGCACTCTGGTGAAGATAAGGAGCATTGATTAGCTGTTATCTGTGTCTTTGATTAATTTTTAAATGGAAAAACATTATTACTTAATGCAGTAATAATGTCAATGTCATCACATGGTATGGGCAGAAGAAGGAGAAATAATGAAAAGTTAGGATTTCCTTTTTTGTTAAAAGCTTGGAAAACACTAGCCAAGGAGAATTGGAGTGTGGAACTTGGGCACAGGGCTAGAAAGTTGCACTCTCCCCCATGTGATGTGCCCTGACCCAGTAAAAAGGGACTGTGTTGAGGTCTTTCTGAAACAGCCACTTTCATTGTGCACCTCTGCCTTTGTAAATAATTCATTCAATAATGATATGTAGTACATAATAACTCACATAATAGTAAGCAAAATAACTCAAGACTAGAGATGCTGCTACATGTTAGGTAACACAGAAATAATAAAAGTTTTAGTTTATCTCCCATTCTTCTTTCTTCTCCCATTTATGGCTACAATTTTGACACTACTTCTCATGTGGGAAAGTGGGGGATTCCCACGCCAACAAGAAATTCTCCAACACCGGCTGGGTGTCCTACAGTTCAACTCAGTTCTGACCCTACCTGGAGATGGTGTCAGATCCCACAAAGTAAATGCTCAGTCTTACAATACTGTCTGTCCTCCACCCACCAGCTCCAGACCCAGGTCATCATCTGTGCTTCTGCCCGGCTACAGACTAGAGATTCCAAACACCCCCTCTTCGGATTTCGTCAATTTACTAGAGAAGCTCACAAAACTCAGGAAAACATTTCCCTTACTAGATTACCCGTTTAGTATAAAAAGTTATAACCTGTGAACAGCCAGATGGAAGAGATGCTTAGGGTGAGGTATGGGAACAGGGCACAGGAGTTTCCATGTCCTCTCCGAGCATGCCACTGTCCTGGGGTCTCCATGTATTCATCTACCTGGAAGTTCCCTGAACACCATCCTTTATGGTTTTAATGAAAGCTGTATTCATAGGCATGATTGATTAAGCCATTGGCCATTGGTGAATGAACCCAATCATCAGCCTTGTCCCATCTCAGGAGGTGGCAGTGGGTGAGGAGGTGAAGGTAGGACTTGAAGTTCCAACCCTCTAATCACATGGTTGGTTTTCCTGGCAACAAGCCCCCATCCTTAGGTGGGTCCACAAGTTACCTCACTGACTTAACAAAAGACACCTTTATTGCCCTGTCACTTAGGAAATTCCAAGAGTTTTAGGAGCTCTATGCCAGAAACAGGAACAAAGACCAGATGTATATTTCTTATTATAAACCACAATATCACAATGGCTTAACAGAAATAAAGGAAAGAATGGAAGTTGGATTTCCAGAAAAGCAGGCATGAACTCACTACTGCTAACATATTTAGGTGTGTACCCAAGGGTGTGACCATAATGACTTCCTATAGGTGGCCTCAGCAAGACCTTTAGGAAGGAGTATCTCAAGCACCTGTCTCCTGGGTTGCCCCTCCCCGGGCCTGAGAGTGGGATAGTGCAGCCTTTGGAGAAGGTGCTGGATAGAGCAGATTTTCTACAGGCAGGGCAGGAGGGAGGAGAATGGCTCTTTGTTTCAGGTGAGTTTTTGTGTTCCTATTACAGCCGAGTCTAGCTCGAGATGCACAGTGGAGCTGGCACTCTGTCTTCACCTTAAAAAACCCAGATGTGTTGCTCTTGATTGACATTTGGAAACTGACTCTGAGGTTAATGCAGAGTAAATTGTTCTCTCTTAAGAGAGGCATTAATTCCTTCAGGCCTCAGTCAGCAGTTTGCAGCCTCCAGCACAGGAGTCAGTGAACAACAGAATCGAAGGACTCAAAACTTTACCTCAACCCACTTATCATATAGAAAAGGGGACTAGAAGGGCAAAGTGAACTGCTAAATGCCACATAGGTGATTTGTGGCAAATTGGTAATAATACATTAACCCAACATGAAACTGATGATAAAGCTCAACCCTGCATAGCATCATCTATGTATTCCAAATACCATATTGCTTTGTTGCTGATTCTTGGGAAATAACCCAAGTGGGACTACTCAGAAATTTTTCAAATTCACCCACCAATCCGCACACCTTTATGATGCAGATGTCTGTAGCTGATCTCTACCTAGTATGTTTTATGTACTTCACTCCTTCCCCAGTTGTCTTCACAGAGGGATCCTGTGAGAGTCACATGACACTGTGTCACCTTGATCAGTAGGACCTCTCCAGTCCTTTTGCTCAAGGGACCATGAGTAGTTCCAGGACCCTCAGTAGGGAAAAGAGCCTGAGCTAGCTCCCCAGGGCTCATATTTCTCAAAACATGGTCCAAGGACCATCCATCCACACAGAATTATTAGTAATGCAAATTCTGAGATTTATTCCAAAATTACTAAGTCAGCAAGGGGGCAAGAATATGAATTTTTAACAGGTTCCTCAGGAGATTTTAAAGCACACTAAAGCTGAAAATCACTTCCCTAGACTATCTGGTCTTCATTGGGCCTGACCATTCTTATACCCATGACTGAGATGATATGGTCTTTGACTAAGAGGATAGATAGATGATAGATAGATAGATAGCCAGACAGATCTTAGTATATTTAAATAACATTCGTTCAGTCAGCTTTTATTGAGGGCTTTCTGTTATTAGGTACCATAATGGAATTAATAAAACAGAGCACTTATCATATTCTACAGTAATTGCTTTCATATATTAACTCCTGTAATTTGCACAACTTTATCAGTTACTACTATTAATTTCACTCAACAATCACAGACACAAACACAGAGAGGTTAGATTTTTTCTGAGGTTACAGAGCTTATGAATGGTAGAGGCAGAATTGGAACCCAGGTAGTCAGCTTGAAAACCCGAGTCTTAACCACTGTGTTGAATAGCCTCCTTGAACAGAGATGGGTGAGACTCTGTCATTGATTGAACCCTCCTACCTCCAGCCCCAGAGCTCACAGTCTCTTCGAGAATCCAGACATCAGACCTGTAAGTAGGTCATTACAGGATGGTTTGTTAACTGCTATAACGGGACTATGAACAGAATGCTGTGAGGATAAGGAAGAAATTATTAATGCCAAAGGTGTCATGAAAGGCTTCAAGAAAATTTATAGCTCCATTAGAACAGGGGTCCTTAGCTGTTTGGTTTCACTTAGCACAATATTTTACCAATATTAATGCTAAAAATAATTGTGTTGAATGAGTGAATGAATTAATGAATGAGGTGACTCATTTCAGTTGGCAATGAAAGATAAGGAGGAAACTTGGTGACAAAGAAGAGGAAGAAGAATGCATACAACCTGGAAGGGTAAAAGAGTAAAAATAGCTTGTACTGAGAACAAAGATTTGATGTGACTAAGAGCAGAACATGCCAGGGAGGAGCCGTGGTGGGAGTGGAGTCAGGAGGGAAGAAGAGGATGGTAGTGCAAAGTCTTATGTACCACACCAAAGAATTCAGATTAGTTTTCCAGGCAGCTGTCTTTAGGCAGAGGAGTGACAGGATCAGATTTCTTCAATGAGAAGACACCTCTGGAGGTCAGTGTTGAAGGCATAAGGTGGATTAGAGTGAAGGAAGTGTACTAAGAGGACAGCCAGCTAGAAGGGGCGAAGTTGTCAGGGCACGAGATTAGGAAGGTCTGAGCTAATGCACAGGGCTAGGGGAAAGACCAAGGCTGGGAGGAGGGGAGGACTCTTGGAGACCCGTGCCAGAGGCAGGGTAGGCAGTATTCGGGTACCAAGTGAAATCAGAATAGCCAGACAAGACTCACAATTTTCTAACATAAATGGTGATACCATTCACTGAAATAGGAATGTAAGAAGTAGTTCAATGTCGAGTTAAAGAGTTTCGGTTTGATCAGGTTGAAGATAACTTCCCAGAAGGCGTTTTTCAAGAGAGACGAGGAGCAAATTTGGGAATGGAAACGTGGTGTTTGGTACCATCAGTGTCAGGGTGGGAAGCCATCAGAGCAGAGAACATCCACGAGGAAGGGTGTATAAGGGGGAAGAGAAGAGGACTAAGAAACCATTCACAACACATTGCTTTTGAGGCGTGAGCAGTCAGCAGGGCAGACCAAGCAGAAAAAGATACTGTAATTTCAAATCCTCCTGGTCTGATGGAAGAGTCACCTTGCGTTTATTGAGAAGAATTTTAGGAAAAGGAAACTCTTTCCAAAAACTCTAGAGAGTACACCACACCTCAGGCTGCAACCTAGAGCACAGACCGCCTCTCTGTTGGATGCTTTGGGCACCAACTCTCTTTCACCTCAGAACATATACATGACATTTTCCCCCTGGTGACTGCCAAAGAGAATAAGAATGCAAAATTCTCCACCAAAGCTTTAGCTGTTGGCATTTGACCTTGTGGCCTTGTGGTGGCAAGTTAGGAAAGTTTGCAAAGATCAGCAGTTACAGCTCTGTCCTCGGGTCCTCTTCCTTCCCACAGCCACTGGGTAAGGGAGCATGTACCAGTCTGAGTCTGCACTGCTTCCCCCCCCCCCCGCCCCCCACCCAGCAGAGTAGAAAACAATGTGAAAAACCTATTCAGGACAATAACCACTTTCTTTTAAAATTAACCACATAAACATTACAACACTTATCCTTTAACTAAATTCAATTGGCTGATTGCAGTAAAACTGACTCACCCGATTCAGTTGGGGCTTTTTAAAGCTCCTGTGTTTTTGCAGCCTTAGTGGGAGTTTCCCTGGGGCTGCCCACGTAGCCTGAAGGTTCTTCAAAATTTGCTGTGTGTGTGAGAGAGAGAGATGGGGGAGGGGGTGTGGAGAAAGGGAAGGAGAGAGAGACGTTGGTGTTCAATGAGAACTGTAGGGAAGTGGCATTTTACATAGGGGAGTCCCTATGTCTGTCAGACATTAGGATGACTGGTGTCCTCATGGTCCTGAGCTGTACAGGACACCTGCACAGATATCCTGCCTAAGGCAGAGATGCTCACAAAATCATCAATATGTGGGAACAAATGTTCAACCTCAATTGATGTCAAAGAAATATATAAAAGCTATAACACAAATACTAGTTTTCTCCTTTCACATTGGTAAAGCTGTTTTTAAAATTATAATACTCTGGGTTGCCCCAGGAAATCAGAAAATGAGACTCTCACACTTTGCTCTGAGGATGTAATTATGTATAACCTCAGAGGACAATTTGTCAATATGTATCAAGAGCCTTAAAAAATGCTCATAATCTTTGACCCAGCAATTCCCTTTAGAATTTATCCTAACAAAACAATCTAGCCCTGGCTGGGCAGCTCAGCTCATTGGAGTGCTGTCCTGACACACCAAGGTTGCTGGTTCAGTCCCTGGTCAGGGCATGTATGAGAATCAACCAATGAATGCATAAGTAAGTGGAGCAACAAATAGATGTTTCTCTTTCTCTTTTTTTTTCTCCCTCTCTCCAAAATCAATAAATAAAAATTTTAAAGAAGAGAAACAATCAAAGATTGTATACTTAGGTGAATTTTATGGTATGTGAATTATACCTCAATAAAGCTCTTTTTAAAAAAGAAACAGATAAGCAAAATATATTCATTATATTATTATTTATAACAGTGAAAAATTAGGAAATGTCTAAATGCCTATAATATTATACCATACCCACTTAATAGAATACAGCCATTTTTTAAAAAAACTTATGCTGTAGTACCACCATGGTTTTCAAAGTGTGTTCCCCAGACCAACAATATAAATATTTCCTGGAAACTTGTGAGAAATGCAAATTAGGGATCTTTACCCTAGAGCTACTATATCAAAAATTGGAATTAGAATTCAGCATTCTTGACAAGCCTTCCAGATGATTCTGATGCTCACTGAAGTTTGGTAACTACATGGTCCGGGGGGGGGGGGGGGGGGGGGAATGTTCCTGTAAATTGTAATATGAAAAAAAAATGCAAAATAAGGCTACAAAACAATATGTATATATGCATGCCTGGAGGAAATACTGGTAAGATATATTTTAAAAATTAATAGTATTTACCTACAGATGGTAGATATATAGATCAATTTTGTTTTCTTCTTAGTAAGTTTCTGTATTTTTCAATTTTTCTATAATGATTATGCATGATATTTATAACTAAAAAATGTTACTTTACAAAGTCCTTGCCCTTGGAATTCTGGGCACCAGACACTTAGGGAAATATGTTTCAGAATTTCAGCGAAAAGGAAAATAGAAAGGATGGTCAGGCTTCTCCCCTCATCAGTTCTGTGGAGAGCCTTGTTGTCCTTAAAGTAAAATTTGACATTTTTTGCACTTGCTTTAGTTATAAAAGTGCCACAATATCTGTCTTAAGTATCGTATGTCAAGGGTATCTGATGAATGGTGAGCATCAGATCTTGGACTTGATTTCTTTTGGGATTATGATGAGGTGGTTTTCTTCTTTCTTTTTCTGTGCAGTGTCCAGGGATTTGTTGTACATTGGTTTGTACATTGGCTTATGCCCACTCTCCCACTCTGTATCACTAAAAAAAATCTAGAGCATCTTCTGTGTTCTTGGAAATTTCATATAAAGAGCGAAATAGTGAGAGTTGGACTTCCAGCCAGATGGAGGTGTAGGTAGACACACTGTGCCTCCTCACACAACCAAAATAAGAACAACAACAATTTAGAACCAAAATAACAACCAGGACTGACAGAAAATTGAACTGTATGGAAGTCTGACAGCCAAGGAGTTAAAATAGACACATTCATCCAGGCTGGTAGGAGGGGCAGAGTCAGGCAGCCAGGTGGAAAGGGGTCGAGGCAAAAAAAAAGCGGTGGCACTGGGCGCGCAAGGCAGCAGCTGACAGACCCCAGGCGCTGGGTGGCAATGGGCAGACCCAGCAAAGCAGCAATTGTGAAGCAGGGCACAGCGAGCAAGGTGGCTGGCTGACTGGGCAGTCCCACATTCACGTGCAGATAAACCAGGTGAAACTGGGGAGCGAGACAGACTGCACAACCCAGGGTCCCAGTGCCAGGAAATAAAGCCTCAAAACACTGATTGAAAACACCTGTGGGGAATGAGGTACCCGGAGAGACTCCCAGCCTCACAGGAGAGTTTATTGGAGAGACCCACAGGGTCCTAGAACATACACAAGCCCACCCACCCAGGAATCAGCACCAGAAAGGCCCAGTTTGCTTGGGGTAAGTGGCGGAAGTGACTGAAATCCGACAGAGAGCAAAGCATGTGCCATTGTTCCCTCTGGCACCCCACCCCCATATATAGCATCACAACCCAGCAACTGGGTTGCCCTGCCCTGGTGAACACCTAAGGTTCCACTCCTCATACATAACAGGTGTGACGAGACAAAAAAAAAGAAAAGGAAAAGAAAAGAAAAGGCTCAAATGGAAGAACAGATTAAAGCTCCACAGCAAATACAACTAAACGACCAAGAGATAGCCAACCTATCAGATACACAGTTCAAACCACTAGTGATCAGGATGCTCACAGAATTGGTTGAATTTGGTCACAAATTAGATGAAAAAATGAAGGCTACGCTAAGTGAAATGAAGGAAAACACACAGGGAACCAATAGTGGTGGGAAGAAAACTGGGACTCAAATCAGTGGAGTGGGCCAGAAGGAAGAAAGAAACAACCAAACAGAAATGAATGAAGAAATGAGAATTCAGAAAAAAAATGAGGAGAGGCTTTGGAACTTCCAGGACACCTTTAAATGATCAAACATCTGAATTATAGGGGTACCGGAAGGAGAAGAGGAAGAGCAACAAGTGGAAAACTTATCTGAACAAATAATAAAGGAGAACTTCCCCAATCTGGCAAAGGAAATAGACTTCTAGGAAGTCCAGGAAGCTCAGAGAGTCCCAAAGAAGTTGGACCCAAGGAGGAACACACCAAGGCACATCATAGTTACATTAGCCAAGATTAAAATGAAGGAGAGAATCCTAGAAGCAGCAAGAGAGAAGGAGACAGTAACCTACAAAGGAGTTCCCATCAGACTGTCAGCTGATTTCTCAAAAGAGATCTTGCAGGCAAGAAGGGTCTGGAAAGAAGTATTCAAAGTCATGAAAGGCAGGGACCTACACCCAAGATTGCTCTATCCAGCAAAGCTTTCATTTAGAATGGAAGGGCAGATAAAGTGCTTGTCAGATAAGGTCAAATTAAAGGAGTTCATCATCACCAAGCCCTTATTATATGAAATGTCAAAGGGACTTATCTAAGAAAAAGAAGATAAAAATCATGTATAGTAAAATGATAGCAAACTCACAATTATTAACAACCCCACCTAAAACAAAACGAAAACAAACTAAGCAAACAACTAGAACAAGAACAGAACCACAGAAATGGAGGGTTAGCAACAGGGGAGTTATCAACAGGGGAGTGGGGGGAAGAGAGAGGGGGAAAAGTTACAGAGAATAAGTAGCATAGATGGTAGGTAGAACATAGACAGGGGGAGGGCAAGAATAGTATGGGAAATGTAGAAGCTAAAGAACTTATGACACATGGACATGAACTAAAGGGGGGAATGTGGGTATACAGGGTGGAGGGGATGAAGGGGGGAAAATGGGACAACTGTAATAGCATAATCAATAAAATATATTTTTAAAAAATGCATTTATAAAAAAAGAGATAGTGAGAGTCTTCTTGGTGCAGTACTGGTATGGAAAAAACACTGGATATATCAGGTGGCATATGCCTTTTGTTGCAGGACAATGTGACATGGGAAAAAGGACAGACCAGTTTCCCTGTAACTTGTTCTATAGCCTGGGGGCAAGTCTGTAGTATTCTCTGGGTCTCGGTTTCTTCACCTTTAAACTGAAGGAGTTGACAAGATGATCTCTGAAGTCCCTTCTAGCTCTGAATTTCTGTGCATTTATGACTAGATTCACAGAGATAGAGTGACCCATAACCAGAAGGCAGTATAATGCTCTTTGATCTGGTTCATGCAGCTTGGCTTTGTGAAAGCTCCATGGTATTTTCAGCAGCTGGAGCATCACTTAATGGGCTTCTCTCCAGCTCTGGCACTGAAAATCTATTTTGAGATAGTACCTGAGTAATATTCTCAATGAGAAATGATGTTTGGCTTTCAGGGGCCTTTCCATAACAGCACACCAAAGAGTTGGACAGCCTACAAATTTAAAAAACAAAACAACAACAACAAAAAAAACACCTTCCTGAAAATGTAAAAGGAGGATATGGCCATATGACACAGGTCACTGGAATGTGAAATGTTTGTTAGAGGGGACAGAGTGGTTCTTTAGATCAGTTAAATACTTTGGTTCCAGTCCTGGGTGTGACCTTGTCTAAGTAGCTTATCTTTCTCAGCTTCAGTTTCCTCATTTGAAATATATCTACTTGATCTCCTGTATTATTTTATTTCGGAAAAAAATGTGAGTTTATGATTGAAAGAATGACATTTTGGGCATGGAGACAGTTGTGTTGTCATACCTGAGGCAGCCCCCCAGGAAGTGGCTGTTCTAGAAAGATAGAATTATAGCATTGGAAGAAGTCTAGTCGATCCCAATGAGGGTCTGAATCATTTCTGCACTCTCTAGCTTTTTCTTGATAGGAATCAGGAGATGAACAAATGTGTTGTCTGCGGCTGGCACTTGCCAACTTTTGCTTGGGGTGAGGGAAGTGTATACTTAAACTGCTGAGACAGCCCAGGTCTGGGGAAGAGATTTCTGCTTATTCTTTTCACTTCAGAACGTTTACAGCGTGCACTCCACTGTAAAGGAAGCTCGTGAAGTTTGCTTGGCATAGGCGTAACGTGAGTAATGAAGTCTTGGCTCCAGCCAGCATTCTAAAGCTGGGGTTTTGCAAAAGTTGCAAATCCCCAGAGGAAATGCTGGAGCACAGAAGGCCTGCATATCATGGATTACACTAATCCAGGCAGGAAGTGATAATGACATAGTTATACAAGCAGTGTTTTTCATGGCTAATTGGGAAGGATGGTCATTTAATTAAACTGGGCCTTTTTATGCCCAGGACAGCCTGAGAGCCTTTCCTAGACCCTGTTGCTCAGGGCATTTAAGCTCAACTGTAAGTTCCATGATGCAGGGTCTTTATATTTTTTATTAACTTCTAATACCTAGTATAGTTCCTGGAACTTAGCAGGTGCTAGACCTAGGCTAGAAAACTTCTAAGTATCTTATTAGCCCCATAAAATACTTTGCTTTGTACCAAGTAAGGTGCCAAGACTTGATTCAATAAACTTCTTGTGAATGCAAAAACAAGTCAGACCTGATACACTGCATGTAAAGAACTGGATATGCTGACTGAAAAAGAAGTCAGATTGATAAAATAGAGATAAGGGAATGCCTCCATGAGTTATAAACATATCATTTAACTTTATTTTTCTTTGCTTCAATCAGACAGAAAGCTAAGGTCTGGGATGTATTGTCAGTATCAAAATGCTCCTTTAATTTAAAAAGAAAATACTTTTAAAAGCTTAAAATGAATATGGTAACTGCGTAGTATCATAGAAGGGAGTAATGTATGAAGGATCATAAAAACAGGACTTCAGTTCCCTGGTGCTGGCACCAACCTGTAGTAAGATCCAAATTTCCTCATGTACAAAATGAAGAGCATATGTTGCAATGACTGTGTTTTCCAAACCAAAACCCATCCAGTTTCTCGTGACTTGGGGGACAGGAGGCAAACTGGGAGATGTAATCTGGAAGCTACAAGGTGGGAAGTTCCTGGGCGTGGCGACACACTGTGCACCATGGAATAGAATACCACCACCGTGCTTGCTTGTTGAATAAAATACAGGGCATGTGAATGCTGAGCATGAGACAAGGCAGTCGTAAATAAGATACAGTGTAGACCCTGCCATCGTCTTTTTACTGCCTCCGTTTCTCCTTCAGCATGGAAGTAGAAAATTCCAGTCACTTGCAGATATTCGGAGGGTCCGCTTAGCGTCATCCGTTCTCAGGCTGAAGTGACCCTGCTGTCAGCCCTCTACCCTGCTCCCAGCAGGCCCCATCGGGTGGATTCCAAGACTCCTTTGTCTGTCTCACAGAGTCAAAAAATGAATCCATTAAAAGACTGAAAAAGATCTGGGCTGTTCTGCTCAAGGAATCATTCTAGGAGGGAATGAGATTTACGAGATGAGGTAATAGAAATACAAATAGAAATACATTCTAAAGGAACTTTTCCCTTAAATGCCTGCTTCCTCTGAGATTGATTTGTGTGGGGGAGGCTGAGGAGGTTTAACTGCCCTGCCTTCCCCGCCGCATTCCTACTGTTTCAGGTTCTAAATGTTCCCAGACACAGTGCGCCAGCATCTTCTCAGAGGCTGTCCTCCTCGAGGCTCCCTGCTCCCAGCTCTGCAGTTTCCAGCAGCTTCTTGCAGTGACATGCCTACTTTTCATGGACTCTTGAGAAATTATACTAAAATGGAAGAAGATTTATCCCCCTGGTAGAAATTGGGGTTGCTGATATTCATGAAAAGGTGCAGTGTCTCTCAGGTTATCCTGCAGCTGTTTGTCAAACCTGGTAGAATAATTTATAGGCACGTGCTCACAAAGGGTCACTCCTGGGCGGTGCAGAGCAATCCACTCAGTGTGCATGTACCCAAATTGGCATTATAATAAATAATAGATACCGTATGAGTAAGTACTTACAGAGCTACACAGATAATATGTATTATCTTATTTAATCCTCAAAAGAAATCTGTAAATTAGAAATTATTAGTCCCATATCTCAGAAATGGGAAAACTGAGGCTTGGGTTAACCAAGTTACTACAGGCCATGAAGTTTCTGAGTATCACAGTGGGCTTCAAACCCAGGTCTGCCTGACTCAGAGTCCTTACTGTCAAAGGGAAGGAAGAGATAGAAGGCAAAAGGAAAGATACATTGGAGAAGAAAGAGTCAGGGACTGCTCCTCCTGATGCAAGTAGCTCTGTGGGATCCTGGAAACAGAACTTTTCAGGCCTTTCTGGAGGCTCAGAAGACAGTCATCTCTTCTGCCTGGTTCCTTCCTGATTTAACAAGGGCCTATTGATCTCTTTCTACAGTGAAAAAGCCCTGTGGTAGCAAGAGAGACACAAAGCTTGTGAAAATAGATGCTCTTTCCTAACACCACAGTGCAGGACATGCAACTAATTATAATACATTCAGATATGATATCATTTTACATAAAGTGGATTGGCATCCAGAGTAGAGACAATGGGGTGGTGGTTTTTAAAGTGTGCCCTCCAGACCAACAGGGTCACTGTCACCCCTACCTGGGAATTGCCTAGCAATACGTGTTTTCAGGTTCCATCCTAGGGATGGGGCCCAGCAATCTGTGTTGTGTTCACTAAAGTTTGGGAAACACTAGTTTAGGGGCTTGGCTGATAACTGAATTTGGCTTGAGAGGACATGGGTTAAGGGACTGACAGCAAATTAATCTGGACAGGTAATTAGGGGTTGGACTTCTCCACAGGCCGTTTGATGAGGTGTACATGTTAGAAAGATCACAGCCTGACAGTGAGGTTCGGGAGGCTATACAATCTGAACCAAAAGTGACCACAGATTTCTCTTTTTCATGCCTCTGCTGTTCTTTCCACTCAAGTTTCTATGGCAACAGTTCTGGTACAATTTGTATTTATAAAGATCACATTAATTTCACTAGAGCCTTGGGGATTTCTTACAAATCAATATTCTTCACACTCATGACCATAAGAAACAGCAGCATCCCTTTGTCCACTAGTCAATAGGAGACAGAAGGAGAGCTCGCTCCTATGTTCATTAGAAAGGCTCAACAACTCACCTTTCAGTTTTTGCTTTACATTTTCTATTTCTCCTAAAGAAGACTTTATTCTCCTAACATAGCAAATCTTATTTCCTTTTCTAAAAGGCAAGGCTGAGCAGATGATGTCCTACCTACACCCCTTTACCAGGGCGTTTGTATACTACTTGTTCTAAATAAGAATTTTAATGAGACCTGGAGGGTCACTAGGGAGCAGTGCCCCAGCTAATTCTCCACACCATTGCCTCACTCCTGATCATTCTACCTAGAACCTGGTTAAAATAAAAAAATAGACCAATAAACTAGCCGTTTCCAGTTCCAGCCTCCACTCAGCCAAAAGAAATCAGCTCTGATTTCAAGAATAGCCTCGTCTACCAATTGCCAGAGTTTTCAGAGGCATCAGAAGTAGAGATTCGTGACAGTTCTGAATACCCTCCTAACAGCTCCTTACGAGCTGACCTTTCAGAACGTCCGAGATTACTCTGGACTTCCCCTATGCCACACAGGAAAACCTGGACAGATGGCCAACCTGAGCAGCATCTTGCCGTCAGAACCTGTCTCTGTGTGTGGGCCTGGTCACCCCAGGACCAACCAAACAAGCTAGAGAAAGACACCTGGGTGGTCCACTGTGTTAGGGAAACCAACACATGTCAGCAGACTATAAGAATCAGGACCCTTTCCTTTGTAAATAAACTATGATTTTTCACCAATTCTTGGCATACATGGGACTCTGCAGCACCTCTCAGCCATGTAATTCATTTCAGCAGCAATCATATCCTCTCAGACAAACATGTTTTCTGTTTAGCCTTGCCTTCTCCACAGGACTTGGAATACCTTGAGAACAGGAAATGTGATTTATATTTCTTTTGAATACTAAAAACACAGCCCTGGAAACACAATAGATAATTCTCCTTGAACTGAATTAAATCAGAATGGTATACAAGAATTAGGGACCACTTCTTAAAATTTGAAATAGGTAGTTTTAGGGCAAAAAATAAAAGGAAAGAAAAAATAAAATGCAATCTTAAATTATCAGACAGTAAATTTATAGAAATTATTACCCACAGAAGTGAGATAGACAGCAAATACATAGTTCCTAAGCTTTTTCTTTGTTTGGATTCTTCTAAATCTTTTGTGAAACACATTTACTAGCCTTACATCTATCTCTCAATCTCTATATGAATATTAGTTTCCTTAATGTAAAGATTGAAAGATAGATTAAAAGATCATAAGTATAGATAAGTAAAATAGCCACTTACAAAAGTCAAGTTTTGTATAGCAAGAGATAACTTAAAAGGTAGTTATTTCTAATGGTTTTCATGCACAATTCATGAGCGTGTCATTCTTGTCAGTCAACTGACCAGTGGGAGGCGGGGAGGGGGGCGAAGGTGGAAAGAGCCAACATTTAGCTCAACAGAAGGCTGATGATATTTTACCAAAGTCCCCAAAAGGTTCATGATGAAAATTATTCTCCCACTGTGGCATTTGTCATCCCTCCGCAGACCACCAGTGATTAGACATGGGCTGATAAACATTAGATGTTTCATGAAAAAAGCTTAGTGATACTGGATGAAAGTGTTTTGGAGACTTCCTTAACTTTGGACATTGAAGTGTCAAGTAGGATAGTCAGCCCGTCTCTCCACCAGGTGCCACTCCTGGTCAGAAATGAGGCTTGTGTAAATGCCAGCCTTGAGAGACGTACAACACACAGGATGCTTATCAACCTCTTCTTGTTGTGTCTGGCTCTCTACCACTTTCTCCCTGTGCTGAATCATGACAGTGCTGCCAGGGAATAATAATTGGAGCCCTCTCCCCAATGAGTGCCGTTGCTAATGCAGCACTGAGTCTGCCCTGACGGCCCAACTGAGACGTGGCTGGGGACTTTACAACCACTGTAATTACCGAGTCCACCCACCACTGCAAGCAAGAGCAAGAGCCAAGAGAACATCGAGTCTAGGATTCTGTTGTGTTTTGTTTTATTGCCTCATAATATTAAAGTTCCAGCTTGGAGATGAACCATTACATAAAGAGACCTAGGTTGCTTTCACTGGTAATTTGTTTTTCAGCCCCAACAAGGTAGGTAGAGTTGTTGTTATTCAGTTTGAGTACTTCTGGTGAACAGTTACCATTCTTTAGCTCCTCTGGTCAAACTCTTAAAGTGGTTTTCAGAAATTGGTTAATATGTCCTCAGATTACCCCTGTGAGGAAGTTGAGTATCCTTGTTTTTCTAGATGGAAAAAATGAAGCATAGAAAGCTTAGGCAATTGCCTTAGCTGTCAGGGATTGAAGCATAAGTTGTCACTGGGGAACTGATTTCCTCCTGGCATCCTGGAGGGCGCTCTTGCCTTCTAGGTGAAGGGCAGTATTGTGCTCCAACCAGGGACAGCCACCCAGGCTGTAAGAGCAAGCCACACACTCAAGGACAACATGGCTCTGAAACTACCCCCAGAGATGCCTCTTTCCTGGCTGACAGTTAAGGCAAGTGACCTTCAGCTTGACTATGGAAAGTCCAAGTGACTAATTTAATGAACCTTTGGTGTGTGAGGGGTGGAGGGGGAGGAGGCTGCCTGGGCCAGGGGCCAGTGTGAACCATCTCCAATCCGTGCAGGGGGTTGAGGCTGAGATGAGAGCAGAGGGGGTCAGAAGAAAACAGGCTCCTCTCTGTGGCTAAGGAAGAGTCTGTCTGATCATGTGGACAGATGGAAGCCCTGGGTTATGGAGGCGAAGCATTTCAGCAAACCAGGAGCATTTCCTGTCTGCAGATGGGCAGAGCTCCAATTCTTCGATGAACTGGAAATAGGAACTTATGGTGGGGGGGAGTCCACATAACCCTTTCTCTGTGTGGGTTTTCCATAGTGAAGTGAAGGAGCTTGTTATGTCAGTGATCCCAAGAGCTTGTTTATGCGCTGTGTTTTCTTTTATGTTTCCTCTTGTAATACTTGATGGTACATAATCCACAGAGGCCACATTGCAGTTATGTCTCACACATCCATCAGCCAAGAGCCACTGTTCCAGCTGCAATCATTTTGTCCAGCTGTGTGGCTGGATACGTTTAGATCATGACTTAGTCCACTGTGCCTCTGCCTCTCAATGTACATGTTCAAGGAGAGTGGGAGGCAGCTGGGCAGGGACCAACAGTTCCTTCTCCTCCCCTTGCTCTAAAGAAGTGACTGCGATCTCCTGTCAGCATTCTTCACTGAACAGCCTCATATGCACAAAGCCCTGTTCTAAATGGCATGGAGGTGACGACAAGATATTGAGTCAGGTTGCTCTGTTTAGCCAGAGATTTTCTTAGTCTGTTTTCTTATTGAATTGTTACAACTCTGTGAGGTGGGTGGTATTGGTTAGAGGAAAATGAGGCTCAGACAGGTGCATGCGGTCTCATAATAAAAAAGTATGGCCCTGCTATGAAGGACCAATGGTGGAGTATAACCATCAAGAAAGCAGGATGGAACTAAAGACTACAATGGGCTTTGTCAGCATTCCCAGGACCCTTTCCTTTGCAGAATTCTCATCTGTCTGCCCTCTGTCCACCCCTTCTGATTCAGCTGGGCACGAACCTTCCTTGGAATTTCCAAGGGAGCCCAATAGACAACATTCCACCAGAGTTCCAAATTGAGAAATATCCTCATTATTAATCAGAAACTACCAAGGTGGGAGAGGCAGCCTCCTACTGACTGGACTCCCAAGTAGGCAGACCTCTCTACCCAGTCATGGGCACAAAGGAGAGCCTGGTCCATGACCCTGACTCCTGGAGGAGCAGAGACTCTCTGTGCCAGGCCCTGCCTGGAGAGAGGAGGAGCAGGGAGCAGCACCTCTCTGGCAGAGCAGGCTGGGCACCAGGATGCCAGAGTGTGACAACTCTCCCAGCTTCACAGACACCCGGCGGTACCCACAGGAGTGAACAAGAGTCATTTCACTTAATGCTTCCTCCAGGATATCTTACCTGAAACCTGAAAAATAGGTCAAGGTACCCTCCTTGCTCTTTCACAGCACTGTCTGCATGTTATCATCTTGTCTCATATAATCCTGAATTATAACTTTAATGTTCAAGCATCTCTCTCCCCTAGAGGACTGGGCACTCTGAGTGCATGTCCTGGATTGTTTCATCATTTTATCCACAGTGCCTGACACCTAGCAGCTAGTTGTGAGAGTTTGTTGAGCTGAACTGAGGAATTAAACCTTTTTAGCAACCAGTACTGAAAAGACTTTGTTGTTGGGTGGTCTCCGAAACTTCTGACATGTTTTTCTAAGTGTTCATTTACAAAGTCAGGATAAGCACTGATAAGACATAGTGCTAGAACTTTTGAAGCAAAAAAACCACACTAATATGAGATAAAAGCTGCAGAGGCAATTACAGCTGATTCTATTTAGGAAAATGAACTTGTGAAATGATGTGAAATGGTGTACTAGTGATATTTGTGTGAGCAGCCATGTTTAGAGTAAGGGTATGTGCTGATTATTAATTACAAATGTGTTGCCAGTGATAGATCCATCCAAGGTTTAATAGGGAGCTTTTTCATTACATTTGCTACTTAAGTTTGAGCAGCAGCAGCCCCTGAAAGCTTGCTAAAAATGCAAATTCTCAGCCCCACCCCACACCTACTGAATCAGAATTTTTTTAAACTAAATTTATTGAGGTGATATCGGTTAATAAAATCATACAGATTTCAAGTGTACATTTCTGTGATATATGATCTGCATATTGTATTGTGTGCCCAACATCCAAAGTTAAGATGACATGATTTTGCATGTAGAAAACCTAAAGACTCTACCAAAAAACTATTAGAAACAATAAACAAATAGAGTAAAGTTATGGGATACAAAATCAATATACAAAAATCCACTGTTTTCCTATATACTAACAATAAAACTTCAGAAAAAGAATTAAAAAAAAAAAACAGTCCTGTTTGTGATTGTAACCAAAAGAATAAAATACCTAGGAATAAACAAAAAATGTGAAGGACCAATTTATTGAAAATTAGAAAGCATTATTTAAAAAGATCGAAAAAAGCACATGAAATGGAAAGATATTTCATGTTCATGAATTGGAAGAATCAACATAGTTAAAATGGCCGTATTAGTCCTGACTGGTGTGACTCAGTGGGTTAGGCGTAATCCCATAGACCAAAAGGTCACCAGTTCAATTCCTGGTCAGAACACATGCCTGAGTTTGTGGGCCTGGTACCCTATTGGGGGTGTGCCAGAGGCAGCAATTGATGTTTTTCTCTCACATCAAAAATTTTTATGGGGTGTGGAACTTTATTTTTTAAATTATTTATTTTTATTATGTTTTATTGATTGTGCTATCATAGTTGTCCCAATTTTTATCCCTTGCCACCCACCCACCCAGTATCCCCCACTTCCTCAGGCAATCCCCTCACTATTGTTCACGTTCATGGGTCACATGTATAAGTTCTTTGGCTATTCCACTTTCTATGCTGTACTTTACATCCCCATGTCTATACTCTAACTATCATTTGTACTTCTTGATCCTCTCACTTCTTCACCCATCCCCCCCACACCCCCCTCCCATCTGGCAACCATCAGAACACTCTCTGTATGCATGATTCTGTCTCTGTCTTCACGTTTGCTTAGTTCGTTTTTTTTTAAAGATTCAGTTGTTGATAGATTTGTATTTTTTGCCATTTTCCAGTCCATAGTTTTGATCTTCTTTTTCTTAAATAAGTCCTTGTAACATTTCATATAATAATGGTTTGATGTTGATTAACTCCTTTAGATTTTTTCTCATCTGGAAAACACTTTATCTGCCCCTGGATTCTAAATGATAGCTTTGCTGGGTAGAGCAATCTTGGTTGTAGGTCCCTGCTTTTCATGACTTTAAATATTTCTTTCCAATCCCTTCTAGCCTATAAAGTTTCTTTTGAGAAATCAGCTGACAGTCTTATGGGAACTCCCCTGTAGGTAACTAACTTCTTTTCTCTTGCTGCTTTTAAGATTCTCTCTTTATCTTTAATCTTTGGCATTTTAATTACGGTGTGTTTTGGAGTAAGCCTCTGTACATCCATCTTGTTTGGGACTCTGCTTTCTTGACTTGCATGTCTATTTCCCTCACCAAATTAGGGAAGTTTTCTTTCATTATTTTTTTCAAATAGATTTCCAATATCTTGCTCTTTCTCTCTCCTTCTGGCACCCATATGATGGAAATGTTGGACCTCCTGAAGTTGTCCCAGAGGCTGCTTATATTATCCTCATTTTTTTTAGGTTGTTTTTTCTTCTTGTTGTTCTGATTGGTTATTTTTCGCTTTCTTCTGTTCCAAATCATTGATTTGATTCTCAGCATCATCCACTGTTATTTCTGTTGTTATATTGTTGTTTCCTGTAAATTGTTCTTTATTTCAATTAGTGTATCCTTCATTTCTGACTGGGTCTTCTTTATGCTCCTGACGTCCTCACTAAGTTCCTTGAGCATCCTTGTAACCAGTGTTTTGGACTGTGCGTCTGATAGATTGCTTATCTCCATTTCACTTAGCTCTTTTTCTGGAGTTTTGATCTGTTATTTCATCCAGCTCATGTTTCTTTGTCTCCTCATTTTGGCAACCTCCCTGTGTTTGTTTCTATGTATTAGGTAGAGCTGTTTTGACTCTGTGTCTTGGTACTATGGCCTAATGTAATAGGTGTCCTGTAGGGTCCAGTGACACAGCCTCCCCTGTCACCCAAGCTGGGTACTCAAGATGTGCCTTTTGTGTCAGCTAAGTATCCCCTCCTCTTTTAGTTGAGCCTTGGTTGCTGTTGGTGGATCAATGCAAGGGATTTACCCAGGCCAGCCAGCTACAAGGACTGGCTATAACTACTGACCACCAACCTTTGCCCTTCGCAGAAGATCACTTGTGCAGGGGCAGGATGGTGGTTCTTTGACATAGTCTGTATCTTTCCACTGGGTGTGCCTACCCTGAGGTTTCCCAGGTGGTGCAAGCCAAGGTCAGCCCCATCTGTGTTTTTCCCCAGGGCCACCCTGCCTGAGTTATAAATCAATCTGAGATGGCCACTACTTGTGCTGGGTTTGGAGATTCCCAGGCAAAGCCAAGTGGTCAATCTAGACTTGCTACTGCTTGTGCTGGGCCTCGGACTCATTCAGGCCAACTTTTGCTTGTTTGATAGAATTTAGGAAATTGTGAAGATCATCCACTCATATGGAAAAGGTGCTTCGGTCCTATGGAAAAGGGGAGTCTCTGGGGATACTCCAAGGCAAGTCAAACAGTAGTAGCCAGTTCGATGGAGTCTCAGATCTGGCATCAGCCTGCCAGCTCTATGGGTTAAGGTTTAAATAAGGGACAATGGCCTCTGCTTGCCTTGATGCCAGACACTTCAGTTTCTCTCTGTATAGCACTGGTGCCTTTCAAGCTGCTACCCTAGTGCTGGAGCTTAGAAATAGTGAGTCTGAGTAAGTGCATGTGTGGGTTCTTTAAGAGGAACTTCTTGAGGTTCCAGCAGTTTCTTCCACCAGCTAAGTTCCCACTGGTTGTTGCAGCCAGAGGTTGTGGGGATTTATCTTCCTGGCACTGGAACCCTAGGCTGGGGTGACTGGCGTGGAGCTGGGACTCCTCACTCCTGAGATATCCCTCCCAAATTTTTATCCACCACATGTGGGTGTGAAATCAGCCCATCCCACATCTGCACCCCTCCTATAAGTCTGGATGGATGTGGTTTCTTTAATTCCATAGTTGTAGGACTTCCATTCAGCATGATTACTGAGGATTCTGAGTGATTATTGTTCTATGTTTTAGTTGTGATTTTGATGTGGTTGTGCAAAGATGCAAGCCATGTCTGCCTATGCCGCCATCTTGACCAGAAGTTCCGATTTTTCTTTCCCTCTCTTTTTCCCTCTCTCGCCCTCTCTTGAAAAATAAATACATAAATAAATAAAATCTTTTTAAAAAGTAAAATGGCCATCTTATGCAAAGCAGTATACAGATTTAATGCAACTCCTATCAAAATCTCAATGTCATTTTTTAAAGAAATAAAACAAAAAAATGAATCAGCATGTCTGGGGGTGTGTTCAGGAAGCAGAGACAAACCCTCCAGGTGTCTTAGGCATGTTAACATTTGAGAACTATTGTTGCAATGTTCCTTCTTCTCTAGTGCAGAAAGAATAGATTTGCAGAGTCAAGGAAAATAATAGGAAGAGTTCACATATTTGGTCATTTGTTGTTTTAAATACTGTAAGTATATTATCTCCTTTATTCCTTATGACAATCCAGTGAAGTGGTTCATATTTTAAATCTCATTTTATGGATGAGTACACTGAGACACCACGAGGCCATGGACAGAGTAAGGAAAGTGAGGCACTCTCCTTCAAAGAGAAATTTAAGAGGGTGCCAAAAAAACTCAGTAATTAAAATTAATAACATTTTAACATTAGTATTTTTAAAATCAAAATTAGTGCTAATAAATTTATGATGACCTGAATATCAAATAAAGATCCAGCAGGCAGAATGGTTCCAATAACTTTCCAGGTTGATACAGTTAGTAAGAAGCAGAGTAAAGACTTGCACCCAAGTTGAACCCAGAGACCACATGCTCAACCACTATCTTATGGACCGCCTGTCAATTAATATCACCATTTTGATGGTGCACGGAAAGATCCAGGCCTGTGAGCAAGCATCATTTGGATCAAAGGGATCGCTAGTTGTTCTGAATGCGTGGGACCTGATGGAGAACAGTAACAACAAAATCTAAAGACAGAAGCAAACTGTTTAGATGGGGCCTAAATACCACACTTGGCTGTGAACTTAAGTATGAAAACAAGAAAATTTACAAAGCTTCCTCCTAACTTTTCTTCTGACTGGCTCCTGCTGGGGGAATCAGTGGATAGAACTACCCTGCATTCCAGCTGTAGGAATATGATTAGACTCAATATAACTGCAGTGCCCTCCTTGGCCTCACCTTAGGAGAGATGGATTGAGCATTTCCCTCGCTTACTCCCAATCTGTGAGATTCTGGCAGGCTGCTTGTCATGAGGACTTGTCACTGAGAGCTGGTCACCTAGAATGCCCCAACATGTTTGAGCTGCATTGTTAAACTACATTGGTATTCTCTCAGCAAAACTCCTCTCCTTTTACCAAATCAGCATTCTGTGAACAAGATATTTATTTCTAGCCTGAAAAACATTGTACGTTTCTGCTGCACCCGCCATGGTTCTTTCTTGCTTTATATAAATTGACTCTAAGGAATATTTCTAGTAAATGTGTTCATGTGTCAAGAGACTGAAACATAGTTACAAATTTTACATGATACGTTGATGAAGAGGATCAAAGGGCTTACAGCTAGCTCCAGCTTTCCCTCTCTTTAGTTGGGAGAAGGGAAAGGATGTGTTTTATATAACTAGGATTCTTGCCAGCCGTTGTACCTTATGATATTTAAGGTAAGTGTGGAAGTAATCAAGTCTAACATTGGGACATTTGAACAGAACTTCAAAAAGTTGGTCACTTTCTCTGTCCACTGTATTTTTTGGTAGATGTAATATTTTGGGGAAGTTGTTTCTCAGACTTGTAATTTCAGCCTGATGGAAATAATTTCTTAGAAGTTACCAAATGAATGCTGAATGAGTTTGCATTTTGCTGGGGGTTGACAGCATTGTGTGCTTACTCTCTAGGGAGAGTCATTTCTAAGAAACTCCCAGATGATACCTGTGCTGCTGGACTATGAAACATGCTTTTAGTAGGCAGGTCCTGGGAATATGTTGTAGTGGGAGACAAAATTGGAGTGGAGGAAGCCTGGAGACAGTAAGACAAGGCTTATCAGTGGCCCAACAAAAGGTGAGGAAGTTCTGAACTGGAGAAGAGGACCATCTAGTGGAAGTTAAATTTGTAGGGTTTTCCAGGTACATGATGTACAGTGAGGGGGAGGGAGAGCCATATGTATGACCCTCAGATTCCCAGACTGTGGTTGTGCTGCTCTGAGGAAGCCCCTTCCCCAACCCCTTGTGCTCTAGTGATCCTGAACTACTTACAGGTCCTTGGAGTTGCCAGGCCATCCATCTGGGCTTGTGTTCTGTTGCTGGTCCTGAAAGAAACACTAGTATCTCTTAATCCCATCACCAGGATAACTCCTACAGAACCCAAAGAACTCAAGTCAGGTGTTACCTCTTCCTGGAAGTCTTCCTGGTACCCTCAATCACACCCTGCCCCCAGGCCGAATTAAGTATCCCTCTTAGGTACTCTCAAGATATCTTGTGAGGTCTCATATCAAAGCACTGTGTAATCAGATGACATACCTCTCATTAACTCTGCTGCTTGAGAACAGGGATTATCTTTTTCAGTTCTGTGACCCCAGCATTTCAACATAGTAGAGATTCAGTCAATGTTCAATGAATGAGTGGAAAAGTTATCAGGAGGAGCCAAGCTTTGTTCACTATAGCTTTGGTTTTTGTCACTATTGGTAAGATAGCAGAGTAGAAAGTAAGTTGTTTACACATTGAATTTCATTTAGTTTGGTACACAGTAATTTTGATGTGCGGAATGCCCAGGTGAAGATGTTCAACAAGTAGTTTGAAATTTCAGAATATAACTTAGAAGACAATTGAGGACTGGCTACAATGACTTGGAAACCATATGGATGGAAGTGACAGGAACATGGTAGAGGATCAAATAAAGGCAGAGAAAGGGATAGACACAGGGAGAGACAGATGGAGAGAGATAGTCAACAGAGAAATAGAGTCACAAAGAATGAGATAGAAAGCAGACAGGGACAGATGTAAACTGAAGACAACTTTATCCCTCACTTTTGAAGACCTTCCTTCTGTGATGGCCAACATGATGCACATTGGTGGGTCACATGTCACAGTGTAAGGGCAATGTTAGTTGTAAGGACTTTAGAAGCCAGCAGGAGAGACATCCTTATGAAGTTTGAGATGTCTTGGCCTCAGAATTAGGCCTATGTGTGAAGTATTCCAAAAACTGGCTTTGCATTCATGCTATACAGGCCTGTTTCATGCCTTTCTAGCTTTCTGCCTAGACAGAGTCCCATTCATCATTTTTAAATGAAGTTAAAGCTTGGTCTCAACTCCTCTGCCCTTTGCCTCCCAAATCGCTTGGTGAGATAATCTAATCAACACACGCACATTACTATGTTCTGTTCTTTTAAATTTTTTTTACAATCAGGTAGCCTATGTGTATTTTAGAATTATAATACTTTTCAGGCTAGAAGGCCATTTTCTCTTTCAAATAGGACCCCCAACTCTTCATCCAACCCTAGCTGGTGTGGTTCAGTTGGTTCATGTGTTCCCACAAAGGGAAAGGTTGCTGGTTCGATGCCCCATTGGGCACATGCTCAGGTTGCATGTTTAATCCCCCTGTCAGGGTGCGTGCATGAGGCAACCAATTGATGTTTCTCTCTCACATCAATGTTTCTCTCCCTCTCTTCCCCCCCCCCTCAAAATAAATAAATAACATCTTTTAAAAGAAAAGAAGGAAAGAAACAGCAAATGCTGGGCATCCCTCAACATCATAGCATGAGTTGGCACCTACAAGGCTTTGAGAAAGAATGGTCACATCCAGGCTTTTGTTCCCTTGTTGCCCAAAGCAGCATTTTTAACAGACTCCTATTGTGTTTTCTCCATTCAGTTCACTTGGAGGGTGACATTTTGCCCTCAAATTCATATGCATAGTTGCTCTTAGCGACTTTCAGAGCTACATTCCTGACAAAATCAGACCTTCTGTTTTATCTGAAACAACCCCCCAAAGAAAATCATTGGATCTCAATGAACAGAACAATTCTTTATGTCTGTGGGAGACAGGCAGACAAAACCCAATAAAACTGAAGAAAGAAAGAGACATGGCGATGATTTGTTTTTCATAATTACTTATTCAGAAGAGAAAGGAACAGGGGGAGAAGGTTTCTTTTAACATGTCTCAACATGACGGATGAGGTGTGCTCATCATGTGTGTGCAGGAGCGATGGGTGCAGGGCAGTCTTGTTAAAGAAGATGCTTCACGTTGGGCGGGGGTATATTTCTATCTGGAACACTGGAAATAAACACTTGGTTTTACTCCTCATTTTAATTATGTTTAAAGCCCCTCACTATTCTTTCAGAGTGGCAGGTGATGTGACTAGCATGCATCAGACCTTTCTTTTCTATGTCCTGTAGCAAAAACAATCCCCCTTTCAAGACACAAAATAGCAATACCCCAAAGGCATGCTTTCCTCCTAACAATACACCCCAAATGTGTATCTGGTAGATCTGGAAATCATACTGTAGGACACCTACATTACCCCTAAGTTAATGTTCCTTCCTTTGTAACTCAGTCACACAGTTTTCTGTGGTACAAAACTTACTCAGGGATAGTCCCAGCAAGAAATAAAGTGAGAGAAGCCCTGGCTGGTGTAGCTCAGTGGATTGAGTGCAGGCTGCGAACCAAAGTGTTGCAGGTTCGATTCCCAGTCAGGGCACATGCCTGGGTTGCAGGCCAGGGCCCCCAGCAACCGCACATTGATGTTTCTCTTTCTCTGTCTTCCTCCCTCCCTTCCCTCTCTAAAAATAAATAAATAAATAAATCTAAAAATAAAAGGAAAAAAGTGAGAGAAAGAAAAAAGGTAAGTCTTAACTAAATTGAGTTTGTTTCTTCACTTCTGTGCAAAGGATAAACAAACTTTTTCCACCTCAAATGTACAGCCTTTGTTCATGGAAGAATGGGATCTAACAGATTCAAACTTGAGCTATGGAGACAATAAATTGGATCTGTGGTTTTTAAAAAAAGAAACTAAAAATATAATTTTTCACACATCCGATTGAGGATTTAATGCATTCATGAATCATTTCCCAGCGCTATTATGAATGCAAGGATACCTTTTTTTAAAAAAAAAAGTAAGTGCAGGAAGTGTAAAAATAAGGGTATGCCATAAGCTTTTATGTCTCCTTATTAGTGTTATATGATGACCTAGCTTGTTTCCTAAACCATGTCAATACACAAATTAAAAATCTAGGATTTGAGGGTACCTGGGAGATAATAGACAACATCACTCATTTCATAGGGAAGGAAGTATAGACAAAAATGTTTAGCCATATAACATATATATTATCCTTTCTTCAGTCACACATGCAATTGTTACTTATTACCATCTGTACCTTTTTCAATTTTGCACCTACAATGAGAGACTTTGACCCTAACTCGTATACGTATATGCTATAAATGGTTTTTGAATAAAGGAAAAATAAATAGGACATGATCCCTACCCTTAAGTAGCTCAATGGTTGAACTCAAGTATCATGACCTCCAGGGGACCACACAGCCTTTTGTTTTGAAGTAGATTGAAAATCATGCATATATTTTTGTGACCATACTGAATGTCACCATGCTTGTATGTCACAAACTACTTTGACAGCAATCCTTCACATTTATATATGTCTACAATTTTCATAAACCCTTATGCATCATGATGTTATCAAGACAGTTCCTTCTATAAACTAAGTGACTGAGTCTCAGCAGGGTTAAAGTGACAAGTGACTGGTTACACTGCTCGCATAAGTGAAGGAAACAGGGTCCCAACTCACATCTCTTAACTCCTAGACAAGAATACTTTCCACTATGCCAGGCAATTGAAAATTCCCAACCTTGTCATGTGCTTCTCATCTTTTCCGTGAAAAAATCACAAGGCAGCAAGATGTTATCTGGCCAATAGGTGTAAATATTTTAGCATTTAAATGAGGAGGAATAAAGGGAGAGAAATGTTTCTGTAGAGATTTTTTGCAATAACAGGAGAGTTCTTGGTCTCCTTCCAAAGATCTTCAGCATTTAATGAGACTATTGTCCACAGGTTAGTGCAGGATTTAGCACTGAGATGGTAGCTGTTTGGCTACTGTCAGTCTCCCTCAAAATCTCCAGGGCGAAAACAGGAAGCAGGGCTTAGCACAACTAACAGAAGCAGCATTCCAGCCCTGGCTGAGCCTCAGTTTTACCATCTTTAAAATGAGGGTAATGATTCCTGTTTTTCCCATCTCTCATGATGGTATCTTTGGGAATCTAGTGAGTTAATACATTGAAAATTCCTTGAAAACCATTCATATTACATGCCATACGAATGTAAGGGATTATCATCAACATTATTAATAAATCACAAAGATTCCATAGCACTAAGGAAACAATGGAATTAAAAGAATGCAATACACTGAAAATTTCTTAGGGCAGCCTCCACTCTAAATTATATTGACTTTTCCCCAGTGATTTTTTTGGAATAAAAAATGAGGAAACTAATATTTATTCCATAGGGCCTATGTCAGAAGAAAATGAATTATCTGTTAAGGACTTAGAGTAGTGCTTGGTGTGTGTGTATATATATATGTCTGGCTCCTTTTCCCAGACTCTAGTGATGAAACCTACCTTATCAGATAGCCTGTCAGATGATCCCAAATGGGATAGCAAGTATTCTTATTATTTGTTACTATTTCTGTGATTCTCAGTTTACTCCACTTCCTATAATTCTACAACAAAAATAGAGCTATTCATCAGCTGGCAAGCCAGTGCTCTCTGTCTTCTAAGATCAGTACAGAGGTGCAACACAAATATTTGAGGAACTATTTCATGATCTGGGGCCCTAAATCTGTGGAATGAGCTGACTAAATCCCCCATATATTATTGAACAGAATGCACTGCTACCATTTTGTTGGTCCCAACCCTCATCCTGGGCTTACCAGATGACTTTCCCGGAACTCGGCATGTCAGCCAGCACTGTAATACAGACACCGATTCTATCCTTCTCAAAATAAGCATTCTTCCTGACCACCTCACGAAATTTCTTCTCTGGATATATATATTTGTTTTAAGTCTGTTGAGGCCCTCGTTAATGTAACTCAGGATCTTCTCCAGCAGTGTGCTGTAGGTTGCTGATTGCTCTACCTAGTTAGTGAAAGGCCACATCAGTTAGGCAGCAGAATGGAGACAAGAACTCCGAGCTCTGAATGGAAAGCCTGTTGCTCATTTCTTTCCACCCAACTTCCTGCCATGACGTTATTAGGCCCTCATGAGCCCATCATTTCAATTGCTGTCCTGTTCCTTCCGTCTCTCCCAGGCCTCCTCAGCAAGAACTTCCAGGATGATATTTAGTACAATTGTGCTAACATCTTCAAACACTGCAGTTAGGTGTTTGAAATAAAATGTGTAATTATGGTAGTGGAGAGCTACATCGGATTCCAAAGAAACCTCATGTTCCCCCAGCTATAATTAGAGAGTAAGGTTTGCAGCACAGATTTTCCCATGAAAGCCAGTTCAAGCGAGCCTTCTGTTCTTCCAGAGGGGTTCCTAGAGTTGGAGACTGTGATGATATGATTTGACATTGGTCCTCCTTCCCACTTCCAAAGAGATTGTCCATCATCATTCACAGAATCTAAAAGCACAAAATATGTACAAAGAATTAATGTTTGCAGTTTTGAATAATAGTCTTCCAATTTTTTTTTGTCTCTGAACAGGGACAAATTAGAATAAGAAGGGAAGTTACAGACACCCACAGAATCCCACAGACGAACATGTACAGAAGCACACACTGTCTCTTAAATGACTCCAGAGCCTAAATAAGAAATCCTGGCACCTTCAGATAAAATTAGACATTGTTTTGAATAATCTCACCGGTCCCTACAGTTTAAAATCCACAATAATAGGAGTAGGAGTGAGATGACCAAGGCCTCAGAGGTTCTCCTATTTCCTATTTGACGGCTGTCCATGTGAATCTTCTCAAAACTGTGAATTTCCCCACTGCCCTTGGAGGTTTCTTGTAATTAGCATATTTAGCTGTACCATGTTATACTGCTACAGGAAGAATCCCATTTGTCAGCAGTTTTAAGCTTTGCCAAATAAAGGCTTATTGGCAAACGGCAGTGAACACTCTGATAATGACCCAACTTTAGAAAACACACACCCTGCTGTGTTGTATTCAAGCCACAGTTCTATTGAAATGAAAAAAGAGACAATGCCTGCTTTCAGACACTAGAGATCCTTTGTATTCCAATAAAAGTCTAAATTAATGTTTTAAAAGGTTACTGCTATTTTTTCCCATTTAGCTGGCATCATTTGTAAGTCTTATTTAGACAAAGTCCTACGTTATTTTACTATTTCTTTTTGTACAAAAGTTAGTATTTGATTGTGTTAGATCATCCACTCTGGTTTTCATTAGACAAACCTGAAATACCCTATTATTAAGATTAAACAAAAAAAAAGTTGTTTTCTTATTCTGAAACCTATTATTTTGAGGCTCCTCTGACCAAAGGAAAAGAAATCAACTTTGCAAAACCTGACAGAGACACTTCAAGAGGAGCAACATAACCTCATTAATGTTCCATTTAGGTTGCTTTTGTATGCAGGCCCTTCCTAGAACTGACAATGGCAAAGAGCGATACTTTAATTCTTTGACATTTGCAATACTTTATTACAAAAGGGCTTTCAAAGTGTAAAAATGCAAATTAGACTGTTTGCCTATATAACATCAACATCCTGGTGAAGTGCTTCCAAGAACCTGCAGTAAAATGGCCCTCGGACCTGAGGGTTATAAGGTCTCACATCTCCCTATCATTGATATTTAGCCTAGTGTTTACTCAGCATAAGCCTCAGACTGAGCCATTAGCAAGTGAGGAGTAGCCACAGTAGGCTAACAGGAACATGAGGTCAAGACAGCATTCACAAATCAGGACTTCCCCAATTCTCCCACTCATTTAAATGGGCACTGTAGCCCCCTACAATTTCTCCCTAATAGATCAGAAACTCTCTAGGGCATCTCATATGGACTCTTCTTCTTGATGTATTGTTCGCTGGACCTCAGCTTAGAAGTGAGCTCTCCAAGACACCTACCCCATACTACCAAGGAAGTTAGGTGCCCCTCCCATGCACTTGCAAAGTATTATAGGTCTCATCACACCACACTGTGATTATCTCCAGACTTGTTGGTTTCCACTCTAGACTGAGAGCAGCATGATGTTAGGGACCCTATCTTTTTATTGTTATATTTGCAGCATCTAGCCCACTGCATGCCATCTAATGGGTGTTTAATCAATGGTTAAATTAATATCTCCTCAGACTAGCTTGTCTGGCTCTCCTATTGCCTTGGCCAGTTCCCTCCAGCTCTGTCACAGATTGCTGTGATGATGGCTGGCTCTTGCCAGCTCCCTCAGAGGCAGCCCCTTGGTGATGCCAGTCTCAGCGCCCACCAACAGCCATGTCTAGGCTGCCTGTGATTCATGTCAGTGGTGCTCCTCCTGCTAACGCTCAGGTCCTGATGCTGATGCTGTATCATTTTATTTGTTTGCTTATTTTATCTCCTGTGTCTTTGCACCATCACTCTCATTTCTAGGACATTCCAGGCATAGCCCTTTGAAGGTGGTAAGGAAGGCAGTCTCAGGGCCTGAGGTCTGCTCATCTTCAGCCCTTTCTCTGTGATGGAGGTTCAAACTCATGTGTCGTGGTTCTCATCCCTGAGATTGAGTTTTGCCTCAGAATACTCTGGCTCCTGGTTTAAATGGACCTTAGTGAGCTTTCCCTCTCCTCTGTCTGTTTGCTAGATCCAACTATGCCTATTCCTGAGGTTAAGCACAATGGAGTCTCTAGCTGGAGCCTCTCCTACTCTGAAGAGCTATCTGTCCTTAGGCAATCGCTTCCCTGCATTTCAGAAGAGATATCAAGGGTCCTGGTAGGGTTGCCAGATAAAATTAGGGCACTCAATTAAATCTGAATATCTGAACAACAATGAATACATTTTTTAGTTTGTTCAAAGAAGTGCTGCACTTCAGCCTCAAACTCCCTAGAAGTGATAATGATATTGTCACATCATTCTTTATCTCCATACCTGAGCTTATTTTAAGCCTTTGAGTATTGAATGCCAACAATAAAAATATAAAGTGTTAGCAGCATGGTGAATTTAGGCTAGATGCCATAATGAGTTACACTCATACTACAAAATGACAAATTCAAAATTAATTTGGTGTCCTATACTTTATTTGCTACCTCTCACAACCCTAGTCCTGAGTCAAAAGTATCAAACAGCCATTTGAAGGACAAGGACAGTGGTGTTTCCAGTTGTCTCTAAAATGACAGCCCTGAGCGTGGCCCTTGATGAAACAGATGGAACCATCTATGTGACGTCCTGAGCCCACAGGCTTACCTCAGTCCAATCTGCCTTTTGGGTTTTAGAGGAAGGGCAGGTGACCTAATCAGCAAGTCCTAGACTCTGGATATGCCTTTCATGTGCATCTGAAGTGGTGAAAGGTCTTTGGGGAAGTACTGAACCACAAGAGAGAAAAGTCTGACTTCTGACAGCACTACTTCTGGCTGCATCAGACTGGAGTTGAGAAGTTCTGATTTAAAATCAGAAAAATTAAGGGAGTATCTTTTGAGACATTGCTCAAAGAAAATCTAAGAGTCACATGTCTAGTCTCCTGCTAGCCATTCTGCCCTTGGGACCAGCTTGGATTCATCTGAACCTGTTCATGCTGGGCAGAAGTGTGTGCTTCAGCCCCATACTAAGTACCTCCTAAGAGGCAATAATGGTGTTTTCATCTCATCCTTTATTCCTCATCTACCTGGACTTACATTAAGCCTTCGAAGATTGAATAACTAACAAGAAAAATGTAAATTGTCAACACTATGTTGAAATCAGGCCAAGGCCAGAATATGAAATGAATTAACCGCAACAGAGCAGGCTCCTGATTTTCTTCCCTCAGTCCTGGCTTTGGTGCTTGCCCCTAGTCTCATGGAGTCTCACATGAAGCGTGCTAGTGTCTGGGCACATATAACAAAACAAGAGGAGATAGAGAGGAATGAAATCATTCAAGGAAGCAGGAAGCAATTAACCACATAAAGAAAGTTGAACATCATCAATGATAAGTCTCTGTAGCAATTTACTCAGGTTTTGGGAACTTTTTGTTCTGAAGGTTTTCAATATGTTTTCCTAGTTTTCTGCAGCTTCCTTAATTCAATAGACTTTTTTTTAAAAAAAAAAGGACAGAATGATGCAGTCGTTACTGCCCACATACCCAGGTCTTTATTGCATCACAGAGATTAGATGTGGGTGGAAAGAGTGGGAATAGGCAGCAGAGATGGAAATTTCAAAGGTCCGTAATGTTTGCCTTTGCTTGAGCATTTTGTATTATTTCAGTCTTTGTCATCATCTGGTATTGGCTTGAGAGACTGAGCTTCTGTACTGTTGTTCCGAAAACAGCAGTGGCTGCTGACCAAAATGATCTTGGGCTACAGGGGAGATGCAACCCAAGAAGTCTGATTCCGGGCTTTCAAATTACCCTTCTCCAGGGATCAAAAGATTCTTTGTGATTTTAGATAAAGAACTGAAGATGGTTATTAAGCAAAAATCTATAGAAGGAGGTTCCAGAATCCATTCCTGAGTGTGCACTGCAGAATGAGGCTGCCAAGGGCGCTGCTTCTCCTGCCACGATGAGGAAGCCTCTTGTCAAATCAGGAGACCTCCCTTCTTACATATATGAATTCAGGACTGCCTCAGTTTGAGCTGCTAAGTTAGCTGCAGTCACTGGTTCCAGAACAGCAGCATCGTTGTGCTCTAACCAGGTAACCTCATGTGCAAAATCAAAAAGCTGCCACTATATCTTCAAGGTTCTATATCATGCCACCTCTCCACTACCAGGAAGTCACTTCTGCTAAATCAGCAGTTTGGCTCCAGAACCTTGCCAAATTTGCTGTAATCCACATTAATAAAATACGTGCCCCATATCCAATTTATCTCAGTTCAAATTTGAAATCTCATGTGATTACATCTGATGAGGGACCTAAATCAAACTCAAATCACCAGCTGAAAATGAATTGGAAGGTTTTTGTTTTAGCTTTCTGCTTTCCACAGGAAGGGAAATTCACACCGGAAGAAAATTGGGATAGACATTCTGAGCCAAACCACCATATAACTACATCAGACCTCACTCTTCTCCCAATTCATCTTGGAAAATTTCAAACATTTTTTGTTATACTGAGAATTATATATTTGGTGTAGAGCATTCTTATTATAATAAGTGATTAATAAATATCTACACAATAAAAAAGAGTTTAACATTATTGGAGTTTTTTTATTCTCTTACATATCAAGAGAAAGGAATTGCTCTGTATCCAATATGTGGGATGGTTATTGTTGGATATCACTGTCTTTTAGCACAGGTCATGGGCAATAGGCTTAATATACCTCCTTGGTGTCCAGATTTGTGTACTCATGGCTGATTTGATCCTTAGTACATTACAAATAGATATTGAAAAAAAGTTTTATTAGAACATGGTTCTGGCATATTTCCCTTGTAAGGAACTGTAAACACCAAATGACTTATCTTGGACAACAAAAGTTGCAGAATAATTATTTTCAAGAATCTTGGAAGTTACTATATGAAAAAAGTATATCCAACTACTTTTCACTTTCTTAGAAGACTGAAAAACACATTTAAGTTTTGGAATGGATTCTGAAATCTTCTCATCACCATTTTATGACAGAGCACAGAAATCTTCCCCAAATATTCAAAAAAAAGCCACAAGTGTCTGAGAAAGGTAGAGAGGGAACTCAGCCGTTCAAATCAAGTAAGCTAGAACAATGGAAAGTTTTCAAGAGGATTCACAAGTTCTGGGGACCAGAGAAACCCACTGACCCCTCATAGAAAGCTTCCTGGGGCTTTCCTATACCCTGGTTCAGAGGTTCTTCTAGCTCAAGCATTTCCAAATGAAGATTCACAATCATACCTAACCCCTGGTGGTTCATCCAGGAACATTATTCACCAGCTCCCCCATCTTTCTCACCCTCTCCTGAACACTGGCTGACCTCTTGGGGGTAAGGAAAACAGGAAGACTGAAATAAGATCTCCCATTAGCAGCCATTAGGAGCTCAACATTCATAGCTCAGCAGCCACTGAAATAGATTTTTCATAAATTTCCTGAGTAGCCTTGTGGAACAGAAGATAAAGAGCAGTTATTTTGCTCTGTCTTTTACAGATGGCATAAATAACTTCCTTTGGCCACACAGCTTTAGAGCTAGAAACGGAACAAAGATCTCCCAAGTCCAGGGACAGTAACATGAGCCCAGGTGGCTGCCTGGAAATTAGCACTTGAAGAGGATGACTAAGGAGTAGGTTTCAGGGATAAAGTGAACCAATATGGGTATCAGCATGGCACACAGTAATGTGCATTTGTCTTCATGCTTCCGTATTCCATTTTGCTTCACTTCACCATTTTTTGGTGTTCCTCCGCCTTTGATGACAATAGAAGGATCTTAAGTCATACAAAAAGAAGAATCCTGTGTTTTTATTAGACTACATATATTAAGAACTTCTTTTGAACCTAGCACCTCCAAGTTCGTAACATTTACCACGGTCATTTCCTAATTATTCTGTTCAAAATAGAAATGACAGAGGCCAAAGAGCAGTTCTGTAGATACTGCCTTGCTGAATATAGGAATGCTGTGGAAAATTGTGATAGGGGAGTTCTTGCATGCAAATAGATTACATGATTTTGATATGATTACACATAGAAAAGATAGTTTTAAAAAAAGGAACCAAGTATTAAAGGCCAATATATTTAGTCATTTTCAGGTTTAACCCAATTCTAATTTTCTCATAATAACACACATTAGCCTGCTGATGAATATTAACCACGAACACCCATACAGTCTCCTTCTCTCTCCCCCCTCCCTCTCTCCCTCTCTTTCAGAACTCAGACACACACACGCGTGCATTGTGCATGTAGTATATTAAAATAGAGATTGAATGGCCAGTGTGTTTGTGGACTGTACAATACTTGTTATTCTTCTTCTGAGAGGCACGAAACAAAGGAATTCCACAGCTTAGATCATGTGAGGGAACTCTTTCTGGCTCCCAGTAAATGTGTCGTCCAGTTCTCAAAATGCACAGTTTAAAGTAAACTTAGACTCTTATCCAAAGTCTTTGCTGAGAAAACAAAGGAATTAAGTTTTCCCTAAAGATTTTCTTAAACCAGTCAGATTTGTTTCTTTTGATTCAGGCGTATTAAAAGACAGCAAGAGAAATTTAGTCTTGGGAATTACTATTTTAAACAAAAGCCAAAAACAGTGGTGTCTATTTTTAAAGCCTCCTCATTCCTCTCCAGTAACCAAGTGCGAGGTCATTTGAATTCTTTTTCCAGTGAATGTAGTTAACTTGATTTCACTGTACAATTCAGTAGTCTGTCCTTTTTTACCTGATTTCTATGATTTTAAGTACCTACAACTTTTCCTTTTAAGCCGGTTTCCACTTACAATAATCTGTGTATCTGCGATCTGTACTGTGGCCTGCCCGAACTCATGGAAAATTGACAACACTAAAAGAGAATGGTTGTAGTTAAGCTTCCCTGATGGCACTTTTTAAAAACAACAGTGGAAAAAATAACAGGGCACTAGTCAGATGTGATTTTTGGCAGACTCTTCACTCAAGCTGCTCAGGGTATCCCCAGAAATTTTAAACGCTCAAAGGTATCCAGAGCACAGTAAATAATGCAAGATACAATTATTTTAATGTTCACCCTATTGATTCAGTTCTCTTCTCTGCAAGTTTTTAGTAACATGAATTTCGATCTAAGTAAAAGGTCAGCTTTGAAGTAAGTATAAAGTTATTTACAGGAAATGAAGCAGAAAGTGGGCTTTCATTCATTCTGAAATGTCTCTATTATTTAGGAGAAAATGAACTGTGTCATCAGTCAAAGAAAAACAGATGCCTACCTTCATATATGAAAGTTAAATAAATGCCTACCGTATGTGAAGTACACTATTAACTCTAAAACTGGAAATACCAAAGTCTTTTCCCCAACTTTGGATGTGAAAATAGGAAATAAACAAGTGTGAATTAAGGTTCTCAGCAAATACACATGTAGTAGTTGTTGTCTCGGGGGAGCTATGTAAGACTCCCAAGATGAGATAATCATGGTCGGGTTTTGTTTTTCCAATATGGGATACTAACTAGATATTTGTGATAACACTGTAATTGACAACATCTTTAAATATATAATTTTTGTTGGTTGTTATCGGAATTGACTTCAACTCATGCTTATGTAAGTGTGCGTTATTACATGTGTGCATACAACTACATGTGACAGAGGGAAATGGCAAACTGAAGCAATTACAGGGCTCATTCTGCAGGGGAAAAAGAGGAAGAGGAAAAAATCGATGGTGAGGAAAAGGAAAATAAAGAGAATTGTAACTGTGTGTGGTAAGTTTATATGGTAGAATTATATTTAGGTACAGCTTGGACTTCCTCAAATGATATGTCTACTTATGCCTTAAACTTCATACTACTCTAGGCCTATTTGTCAAGTAGAAAAGTGATTTCTAGATGTGTTTAGATGGTCATATATAGCGAGTTCACTGGCACCTTAGTGCGAGACGGCTTGGTTCTGAGTTGGATCCTCACCTAATGGGTTTGTTATCAAAGTTCAGTTCAATAGTAATGTAGTTCAACAAATATCTACCAAGTACCTACCATGTCCTGAGCCCTTAGCTAAGTACAAGGGGTCCACAGGTCATTTCAATATTATCTATAAGCTATTTGTTGTTGTTGTTGTTGTTGTTGTTGTTGTTGTTAAAATGATCTCCTGGTCTGATGCCTAAAGTAATAACAAGGTAAAATGCAATACAAGATCTCTTCCTTACACAGTCCATGCCTTACACCAGGGTCTCCTGAGGTCAAGTGATCATAGTCGGGTTAATTTGACCAAGAGACCAGAGGCAGGTGATTCTGCAAGGTCCTGTGGCAAAAGGAGGCCAGGAAAATGCTTCCCCCAGGGCTGAACATTCAAGCATTAAGATTAGGAACATTTGGATTACAAGGCATGCATCCTTCATTTCTTCTTTCCCAAACCCCAGCCCTGGACACCACAGAAAGAGAGTCATATTGTTGAAGGGATGGGTGTTGTGATTCAGAGGTGCCCGTCACTCTCAGGAATTAAGAGCACCACCCTAAGCAGTGAACTAGAAGACTCACTCCTCCAGATGTAGAAAAGAGCATGCCAATTCTCATTTAGGGAATAAAGCTATAAACTGTAAGAAAAGTTGACCTCTACTTTAAGTAAGTATTCACTGACTTTTCTAACTCTAGTACAAAAATACCATAAAATCATTACTATATCTCAAAAAAAAATTTAAAACAACAACAAACCCTAGGTTACATCCTCACTTCTGCTACCTACTAGCTGAGGGTGCTTGAGAAAATTGTTTAACATCCCTGCATATCAGTTTCCTCTCCTGTAAAGGTGTAGTTATAATAAGATCTATCTGATAGGCTGGATGTGAGAATGATATGAGATCACGTATATAAATTTTTGGTGCAATACCTGGTATTGGGTTAAGTTTCAGTAAATGCCACCTGTTATTATTGTCCCTACTTCTGCAATTACTGGCCACCTGATGGGCTGCAGAAGTCATGAGTCGAATGCCCTATACATGCCTGAAACTCAGAAGGAAACTTTGCTATTTATTTCTAATACATGATATAGTGGCAGATGAGGAAATAACAATCAGTGGTATTTGTCACTTTCCATGGAAACCATTTCTACTTACCCCTCTTTGCTGGAGGAAAGAAATAAAGGCAGTAATGTCTAAATGAGTTGGAACATGTCATTCACTTTTTACCACAATGTGGTAAGAATTAGGAATATCATAAAATTTCTATGTATCAAGCAGTTGGAGATGTCAAATGGAAATTTGCAAGAAAGGATAGACCAATTTACATATAGCAAAACTTTGTTGACTCATTTTTTTATTTTAAAATAATATTTGGACAAGAGTTTGGCTGATTTTAAATATATAAACAGGATACTCTGTGCAAATAAATAAATAATTCTAGAACCTTAAACTGCTAGGAACCTTTAACCTGGTAGGGGAGAAAGATAATAAATAAAGTATTTGTAGTTTGTAATGAGAACTGTAAAGGAAGTAAGTAGAGCTCTGTGTCCTACCACTTCGAAGCTGTGTGATCTTGAGTAAGATCCACAGAATAATAGAATTTCAAGACATCTTTGAGATCCAGTACAAAAGCTTTATGAACTATAAAACACTAAACAAATACAAAGAATAATTGTCAGCAATCATTCTTACTTGACAATATAAGCAACCTGTGAAGACTTCTATTAATCATTCATATTCCTCATTTCGAGTATACTATGTTTCTAAAAAAAATAAAACTCGTTTCATTTTATATTCTATACTTTAATACTTTTACTATTTTAAACTTTCTGCCAAGTGGGCCGACCTAGAGAAGCCTGAATGTTCACATGGATCTTTCATGGGGACAAGGGGAAAAGAATTGCAGAATGTAATGATTACACGGGCTACTTCTCATATACATGAAAACATGCAAGTGGTTCCAAAAAGCAGGCCTATGTGCTCATAAAACTTTAAAATCTATAAGAAAATAGTAATGACAAGTAAAAATAAGAAAACATTTTACTTTTCAAGTATAGTTAGCTACTTTTTGGCATTCAACAAACATTGAAATCAGAATATAGACCTATAGAAAACTGAGACATTTATTTCTCATTAATAGAGCCATTTTTTGTAATGGTTTTCTTGTAATTTTCTCATACACACTATATTGAAATTAAAAGTATTTTAATCTGATAGAAAACATCCTATGAACATAAAATAAATTCATATCCTGACTTTTTTCATTTAAAATTGTAAATGTAATCTCAGAACTTAATTAATGTCTGTGAAATGCTTTAAGGACCATGGATGAAAGATATCAAGAATTATCTTATCCTGGAGAGCCCACTTGAGGTTCTTTTGTCTTCCATATTTTATATCTCACACACCTCCTAGCAAAGTATCATGCATGTGGAAGGTGCTCACCATATATTGTTGAATGATATTTAGCACTTAAGTGGTCATATTTCAAGGTTTACTCTAATATTTCTCCCTAAGACTCACAGAGTAGCAATATCTTAAGTGTGACCATCGTGTTTAGGATTTAACATAAACTGTATCAGGCTTTCAGGAATAGCTCACACTACCAAACACGGAAGAGCCTAATGTCTAAACCCAAATACCAGTTTGGACCTTTACAATGAGCACTGTAATGTGTGGCAGACCAGAACACCCAAATCAACTGATGAATTCATCCCTTCCTATCTGTAAGGGACACAGATTATACTGTAAGTTCCTTGCTAGATACAGACTCAGAGTCATGGCATTTAGGAGGAACATTGCAATGGCTGTGGTCAGAAAGCTAAGAGCAAGACATATCCACTTGTGCTATATAGACTTATGTTTGCGGAATAGCTGGTATCCCTATCTATGGATAATACTGAAACACAGTAACATGTTCCTATTCTTTGAGATTCCCTTTTTGTTGTTTTCATGCTGACCATTCATTATCATTCACATATGGTTTCTTCAAAGCAGGTGTAATCAACTGATTATGCTGTAGCTTCACAAAAAATAACTACACGCTCCTGCTTGTGTGATCTCTTGAGACTGAAATGTGGCTGATCCTGAAGTAGACTCACTAGGGTGTAGACCCGGGCTAACTATTGTCTTACTTACCTCTGAGAACTTAGCTCCTTGCAGAAGGCCTGTCACACAGTAAGTCCTCATAAATATTTGTAGAATAAATGAATAAGCTACATTACAAATGCCTGACCTCATTCAGTATATTATTTTTTTTCCCTAATTTTCTGCTCAGAGGCTAAATTTTTGGGGGGAAAGCCTCTACTGTAAGTGATATGGGCAAGAACAAAATATGTACATGTGCACATCATTAATTAAGTATTCTTATTTTTTTTTTTTTGCCAGACATGTGATCCTTGCCTACCAGGAAACTTTAACCTGCAAGTGTGCAATCCATGGGTTTTTAGTATATTTTTTAAATTGTACAGTCATCACCACTGCCTAATTCCAGGACATTGTCACTGCCCTGTAAAGAAAGCCCATGCCCACTAGCAGACATTCCCCATTGCCTCCTTTCTCTGAATTCTTGCAACCACTAATCTATTTTTTTGTGTCTATTAATTTGCCTATTCTGGACAGTTCATATAAATGGAATCATAAATATGTAGTCTACCTTGGAGAATGTTCCATACACACTTGAGAAGAAGATGTTTTGCTTTTATCGCACCAGTGTTTTACATATTTATACAAAACTGATTACATACAGGGGTTCAGCAGAAGTAATGCCTGCATGAGTATGGTTACTTGGGCAATAATTTGGGTGTAATAATTTATAGTTTTAATTTGAATATTTCACCCAAAATGTCATATGGCATGCTTGAGTGTGATATTTTTATGTTACAGAATTACATGCTTATGTTTTTTAGTAAAAGATATTGTAATAAAAAAGGGGCATTATTTGTGTTGGGCCCTGTATATATAATCAGTTAGGTTTAGTTGGTTTACAGTGTTGTTCGAGTTTTCTGTTCTCTTACTGAACTATGTATTCTATCCATTATCGAATGTGGGGTATGGAAGTCTCAGATTATTATTATTTAGTTGTCTATTTTTCCCTTCTATCATGTCTTTAGTATATTTTGAAGCTGTTTTTAGGTGTCCATGTGTTTATAAGTTTTGTATCTTCTAGAGAGATTTTGCTTTTTATCATTCTTCGCCTTTATTTACACTTCTTCCTTTCCAAGAAATGTCAAGAATATCTTTCTGTCTCTCCACTGCTGAAATTTTACCCATTCTCCAAGACGCATCTGCCATTCTGCCTTTCCTGAAGTAGTTCTCAATCTTTCTTCTAGTTCTGCTCACTCCTGCTTTTATATTTCTTTTATGAAATTTGTGTTTTTGTCTTTGTATCCTAATTAAAGAGATAATTTCATCTCTGTAACTCAAAATGTCTAGTATGGTAGGAATTCAATAAATATTTCTAACATAAAAAAGATAGCCTTAGTTTGGGTGATCCTAGATGATTGTTATAAAATAATAGGTAGAGGGCCCTGGCTGGTGTGACTCGGTGGATTGAGTTCTTGCCTGTGAACCAAAGGGTCATTGGTTCGATTCCCAGTCAGAGCATTTGCCTGGGTTGTGGGCCAGATCCCCAGCAGATGGTGCACAAGAGGCAACCACACATTGATGTTTCTCTTCCTCCTCTCCTTTCTCTAGATGAATAAAAAATAATAAATTTTAAAGAAATAATGGGCAGACATTATGAGAAAGTGTATTTTGGGTCCATGTTTAAAAAAAAAGAAAAATTTTACTAATTTAAAAAGACTCAAGTCAGAAGAAACAGTTTGAACAGGTAGACTATTTTGCTTCTCATAGTTAAGGCAAAAACTGAATGATTATTTATAGGGAATGGAGAATCTTTCTTTATAGAGTTAAAGAGCCTTAAAATTTCTATCTCCTGTAGAGAAATCTCAATCCTTGAATGTAGAGGTCACAGATATTCTAACTACATCAAATTATTCTTAAATGCAATGAAAATCCAAGTTCTAGATCTTCATCTTTTATGTCCGTGTGTTGGGCCGTTTCTCTAAGACTAAAACAGCAAACCATGCTATATATCATGGCTTGACAAACTTAGAGCATTTTGGATTCTTCTTACTTTTGCTTTTCTAATTTCTTCCCAAGTGTAAAATTGTGATGAGATAGGTAGAGTGTAAGGTAGAGTAAGCTGTTGAGTGAAGAAAGAGAGAAAAGTGTCACATACCCTTCTTGGGTTTCTGAATGGTTATGATTTCACTAGAAAATGCCACTCTTTTGGAAGTCTACTTGAAAGAATGTTCTGCAGCTCAGTGATGTAGGTGGATCCTCTGGCATCTACACAAGACGCCCTCCATGGGAGAAGTGGCCACTAACCTCGTATTTGGAGTCCAAGCACACACACAAAATAAATGCTGCAAAAATAATCTTCAAATCAGGTGATATATCCAAAAATTTTCACAGGCTTATATCTTCTATAACCATAGTATACTTTATCTGCCCATTATTCTCCTTAGCTATGCTCTTGGGATCATTATAAGCTATATGGGATAATATGAATTTGAGATAATCATTTTGTACTCCTCAGCTGCAAGAAGGAAACCTTTCCATTATATATAGTAGTTCTTAGCCTTGGCTAAATATTAGAACCATCTGGAAAACTGTAAAAATTGCTGATAGCTAGGTTCCAGACTCCAGAGGTATTGATTTAGTTTGCCTGGATTGTAACACAAGTATTAGGATTGTCAAAACTTTCCCCAGATCACTCTAGTATTCAACCAAGGAGGAGAAGTAATAATGTAGAACAGTGGACCAGTAGTATCAGCACCACCTGAAACTTGTTAGGAAAGCAAATTACCAGGGCCCTCCGTAGACATACTAAATCAGAAACTCTGAGAGGTGGGGCCCAGCACTCTGTTTTAAAAAGCCTTACAAGTGATGTTTGTTATACTCTAAGGTTTGAGAACACTTATGAGTGTTCTTTGAAAAACGTAAGTGGGAAGTTAACCAATCCACTGTGTGTGTGCATGGGCAGTGGGGCATTCATTTTTCAAGCTAGTATAGAGTGATATATCTCTAGTTTTAACATGGAAGTTGCCCTATACATCCTTTTCCTAAGTGTGATGATTGATAACTCTTTAATTAAATGCTTTCTAGTGTATTTGTACCATGTAGATGGTTAGTCTGGATAATGTATCACCCCACCAAAAAAAGCCCCAAAAGTCCAAAGTAGGCTATAATGCAAAATGTTAGCCTGTGCCAACTACAAGGGGGCTCCATGTATAAATCAAAAGCAATTTCAGCCTTCACACCTGTGCTACATTTTTAGTCAGTGGCCTGTGTTGGTAGAGTTCTTGTTGGTCTTGAGCTGATTGATTTATCTTTCATTTGATCTTCATTAATTGTTACAGAGTAAAGATCAAGCAAATATTGTTTTGCCTAGAATGAAGATATTATATTAGCCCTGGCTAGCATAGTTCAGTGGATTGAGCGCAAGCTGCAAACCAAAGTGTCACAGGTTCGATTCCCAGCCAGGGTACATTCCTAGGTTGCAGGCCATGACCCCCAGCAACTGCACATTGATGTTTCCTTCCCTCTCTCTCTCTCTCTCTCTCTCTCTCTCTCTCTCTCTCTCTCCCTCTCTCCTCCCCTTCCCTCTCTAAAAATAAATAAATAAGATCTTTAAAAAAAGATATTACATTAACTCCTCAGTTGAGGTATTTACTTATTTATTATTTGTCTTCTGGCTAGATGCTATGTAGTAACTATAAGTTGAAGGCATGATTTTACAAAAGGTACTGGAGAGTCCTGGGAGCACCACACCCTGGGGGCCTGATGAATGGGATCTAAATAGCATCTTAACATCAGCAAACTCTGACACCTGTGTGGGTGGGACAGCTCATATATATGTCAAGCAAGAAGATGGTATGGCAGCACCTGAGCATTGATGTGTATGAATATTCTAGTAAACAGATGATGAAGCATGCTATGTAGGGCCTTGCTACTCAAAATATGGTCTGTGGACCAGCAGAACTGGTCCTGGGAGCCCTTTAGGAAAACACAGAATCTTTTTTTTTTTAATTTATTTTTAGAGAGGGAAGGGAGGGAGATAGAGATAGAGAGAGAGAGAGAGAGAGAGAGAGAGAGAGAGAGAGAAACACCAATGTGTGGTTGCTGGGGGTTCTGGCCTGCAACCCAGGAATGTACCCTGGCTGGGAATCGAACCTGGGACACTTTGGTTCCCAGCCCGCGCTCAATCCACTGAGCTACGCCAGCCAGGGCTAAAACACAGAATCTTAGTTGCCTCCCCACACCTACTGAATCAGTCTGCGGTCAACGAGACCTCCAGGTGACTTATCCATATGAGGTTTGAGAAGCTCTGAGTTACAGATTTTTCATGTTAACGATGTCAGTTTTCCTCTTTTTTTGGTCTACTAGACTGGAACGTCCTACTTCTAAAGCAAGCAGCCTGTACTCCTCTCATTCTGACATTTCCAGTGGAAACAATAGGGTCCGTAGGATGGAAGTCAGCAGGAATAGCTGACCAAGAAAGGAAGTTTAGGTTGAACAAAGGTTTGGTTCATTTTTATAGCCCCTAGAGGAAGAACAATACTGTACAGAAGCTGTTAATGATGGGCTGGACTCGAAGGCAGTAATCTGTGCCAAAATCCAAATGTGTTTTTACTCTAAACTTCCCTCCAGATGTCCAGTTATATGGCAGAATTTCCAGCTGGTAAGAACCCCACAGAAATGGCTGGTCACTAAAGTATATTTAAATATAAAATACATCCATATTAATATTATTTAAATTTCTTCTGCTGTTTTAATAATTGTATTAACTTCCATTAGGCAGCAAATTATTTAGTACTGATTAAAATATCTAATTGACCTTGGTGGGGAGATTTTAGCAGAGAGATTGTGTTCTGTTTAACAGCTCACACAGGTAACTATGGCAACTCTCTATTTCAGTTATGAACATGTCATACAAACCCTAAGTGAAAACAGCTTCAGCCTATCAGTCCTCTTTAATAAGTAATCCAATAATAGTGGACCATTCAGTCCAGAGAAAAGGCTTTCTCTTAACTGAGCAATAATTGAAATGGCACAAAGCTGGGAGAGCTATGGTCTTAACACATTGGCTGACCCGTTAGCATGATTTCCCTGAGTGTTGTTCAACAAATCACCCATCCACTTTAAACAGATGAAGCAAAGCCACATATAACTGCTCAGGTGATTTTGCTCACACATACTCTGTTCCTGTCAGGCTGAACTTCCAAGAAAGAGTGGGTATCATTTCCCTAATTTGCAGATGGAAACACTGAGTCAGCAAGCGATTAGGAGACCGTAGGAACTGTGCCTGGAATAACTCTATTGACCATGCTGCCCCGGCCTTTTTGTCTTATCCACCATTGCTTCCCTATGTCCTTACTCGCATCTGTCATCAAGCTTAGTTGCCGGATCAGGGACACATTGGCTCCTCACTGCCCCTACTACAGTGTCCACAGGGCATTAAGACATGGTCTGCCCTCTGCCTACCTCATCCCGTGTATAGGGGCCACACCTCTATAACCAGATTTCATTGATCCTCAAATTTGCCCTGCACTTTTATTCCTCTTTGACTTTGCTTGTGCCCATCCTTCACCCTGAACTGTTCTTAATTACTTAGTCTCCCATATTGGAATCCTTCCGGCTCAGCTCAAATGAGGTCTCTCCTGGGAAGTTCTTCTTAATCACCCTAATTGGAAGCAGGTGCTTCCCCAGTACTCCAGGAACTTTTTGCACCTCCTGTAGCATTGACTCTAAGCTGACTCCTATTGCAGTGAGACTCTAAGCCTCGTAAGGATAGCGACCATGTCTCTGCCATGTTGTTCACAGCTACATCCTCAGGGCCTCACACAGGACCCAGCGCATGAGAAGTTCTCAATAAGCATTTGTTGAATGAATAAATATGTAAATTAGGTCTATAATGTATCCCGGCCAATCTGAAATGAATACCTTCCTCTTCACTTTCAAAGTGCTTCCCAGTCTCCAGGGTCCAGCTCAAGCACAACATGCTGCTGGACCCCTTCTCTAGTTTTCAAAGTCTAAAATTTCACCAGCCAAACCCTGGTACAGCGCTTGCTTTCTCTCCTATTCCTTTAGCTGCTGACATTTTCTCTCACAAAAGTTTACCTTTCTAGTTCCATTCAGCTTCCCTTTTCAATAGACTGTAAGTTCCTGGTGACTAAGGATGATGCCCTACACCCCTCAAACCTCCCAGAATAACACCTTGCACATCATAGATGCTTACTTCATTGATAGTTATTGCCCATGAGTCAGTAAACTAGCAAAAGTATTACTATCAGAAGGAAGGATTTTTCCTGATGCTCCATGAAAAACTCTACCTGAAGTCTGAGTTCCTTTTCTGCAGGTGAATTAGAAGTCTCTGTAGGCCAGAGGCGGCTTGGGCCTCTAACACTGCCCACAGGTACGGTTATACCTAGAACTTGTGCCCTTTGATTCTTGGCAGGTAGGCGTCTTTCAAAGAATACTTTATTCCCTTACTTCTTTAGACTCACATTCTTGTCTGGCCTAACACGGTACCAAAAAAAAAAAGCCATTCTGGAATATGACAAGGCAAGGGAAGAAGAGATGATTAAGGGCTTCATTTTATGCTTCTCTTGCTAAAGGACCTTTACTCATTGCCTTTCACTTCACCATTACTAACATGTCAAGGGCTGCTAGGGGTCATAAATAACACACACTGTCCATGACACAGAACAGGCAGATAGTATGGATTCATTTAGAATTTCATAACATGTGGCGACCCAGCATACTCAGGGTGGAAGCTGCCTTTCACCCTGCTGTCTGCACCCCAGACCTTGGAGAGATGTAGGTACACAGATGGGAAGGCCTCATTTTGTAAAATGAGTGTTGGTCCAGTTGGGATCGGAACGTGTCCCCAGCAACAGTCACCTGTCGTCGCGTTAGAGGTGAAGTATTTCTTCACCATCTCTGCGACATGGCTCAGGGGCCTCACAGCCTAAATGTCACCCTTCACAAGGCAGAGCACTTCTGCGTGAAGGACAGAAACCATCTCTGTTCACTGTCTGTCTCTTCTCTGTTTGCTTCCCTGCCTGCTCCCCCTTCCCCAAGAATCTGTATAAATAATGAACTTTTCAGGTCATTCAGGGGCACCTCATTAACCCCCCTTAGGAAAAGCCAGCAATTTCATTTCTTGCTAAGTGGCAGCTTAATGGCTGCAAGCAGATAATGCTTTATCAAGAGGCAATAATAAAAGGGGGCTCATGTGATATATAATAAAGGGTCCAAATTAGAAGCTAAGTGCCAGTCAATGTGACCATCACCCATTTTTTCCAATGGGTGATGTAAGAAACAAAGAAGCAAAAGAAGTCCAGGACTGAGAACATCTTGAGAAAGTTACATCTGCACTTGATATACAAAAAGCTTCTTATAGCAAACTGTGGGAAGGTTTAGCGTTTGTTTTCTGGTTCCACATTTACTGCTCTAAGTATTTCTGTGATCTGTGACCCTCCTCCTTTCTCCCTCACTTCCTTTCACTAAATATATGCATGTGCATGCTCTCTCTCTCTCTCCACCCCCCTCCCTCTCACACATACACACTTGTTTGCCTTTAAATAGACCAACTCATGGTGATAATGCTAAGACCTAGCATGTATAGAATTTTATCTTTTTAAGTGTGCTTTCCCATGGATTATGTCAGTAAATCTTTAAAACAACCATTCAAGTTAGGTGAAGTAGGTGATGTGAGTAACAGTTTACAGGTGAGGAAACTGGGATTGGTTTGCTAAAAGATAACAATAAAGCCAGGACTAAGATTCTCTTTCCATTCTCCTCAGGAGGTTCTCCTTCCTTACCCCTCTGGAGTCAAACCACAGAGCAGAATGCACCAGAATCACTGGCATACAGCACCTCTCTTGCCCACCTGCTTGCAAGTGCTCAAGGGCAGGAGAGGTCTCATTCATGCCTGCCTTCCAGTTTCTAGCATAGTGCCTAACCCAGAGGAATGCTGTGTACGGAAGGCGGGCAGAGAGGGAGATCAGTGCTCTCCTGAGCCCTGGCAGAAGCACAACCTCATGTGGACAAGGAGGGAATCTGTTGGTGGCCCACGGAATTGGGACAGTCATTTCCAAGTCCTGTTGCCTCCTGCAGCCACTCATAATCCCCGCCTGTGAAGCCTGTGTCATTCTTCCTCCCTCCCCATCTTTGCACACTGTTTGCAGCTTAAAAAGTCCTCTTGTTCAAAACTGCTACAATAATAGTGCTGCTTTTATTTACTGTCCCCACCAGCACCCAGATTCCAGAGAACCAGAGTGACTGTTATAAGCCTTATCTTAGAGCTGGCTCTAAAAATGTCACATATCTGAATTTGGTCTCCCCTTATAGGACAGAAGTCCCTTAGCATATTTGGGGACACTGCATGCAACCACAAAACCAGATGCATGTCGACTATTAAACCTGTCTGTCCAGGGGAAATGGTGAATTGCCAGCCTCTTCATTCAACAAGCGTTATTGAGCTCCTACTAGGTGCCAGACACTGCCTGAAGGACTGCGGACACAGCGAGCGACCAGACAAGCTCCCTGACCTGGACTCAGCCAAGTGTAGAAATGGGCAGATGTGTGATTTCCAGGAAAAAAAACCTTTCAATGTCACTCAGGCACACTTCACTCAGGTAAATTTTAGTGACACCTTTTGGAAATGCGGTGCTTATTGCCTCTAAGGGGCTGAGGGACAGTGTGCGCGTGGTGATAGAACATGAGAGACAGAGGTGAGCAGCTCACCACCTTGGCCCTTCTTAAACACAGATTGTCCAAGAGTAGGAGCCTATACCCTGGTACTGAATGGTTTTGAATAGATAGATTCAGCCAGCCTGTGGATCAGCTCAGGTGCTGGAAATGGAAGGACATCATTCAGAGATTTTTGCTCATCATGTCCAGCAAGCAAATGGGTAGTAGACCTGCTCTTCCAGCACCAGCATCAGACAGAGCCTTCACCATGCATAATGCAGGCCTGCAGCTTATGTTTCCTCTGCCCGGGCCGCGATCATGGCTCACATTTCACTTACATGGGACTTTCTGAGTGCAAGATCGGGCATGTAAAGAATGGGATAATTGATCTTTTCCCTCCTGTCTGGAATCTGCGGCTGCATTCCCTCTAAACCGCACAGAATTCCGATTTGCTGCCTTAGATTTTACAGGGTCCTCTGTGCAAAATAAAGCCTACAGGTGTGAAGGTTTACTGCAGCCATGGAAATAGAATTTCTTATGATGAATTGGCTTATATTTTTTCAGGGGAAAAAAGTCACACACACACACACACCAGCCTGAAAGATTTGCCTTCATCCTACCTGCATTTCTTATGCAGTTCTCTCCTTTGTCTGATTTTATTTCCTCTCTTCATGGCTACTCCCACAGACCCATATACAGCAGGACACTTATGCAGACCTAAGGACTTTCTACAACATGGGGTAGGGCAGAGTTTTGAACAACTCCCTACAGTGACAGGGGCAGGGTGAAGGTTTTGTATCACTTTGGCAGGGACTCATACCTTAGAAATTCTGAGAGATCTTCTGCAAGTCAAGAGGTCAAGCATGGTTGTACCTACATATCTGAAGTAATGGCTGGTTCCTCTGTTCTATAGCCCCTGGGAAATTAAAGTTGTTGCAGAAAAGAATATGGAATGGATGCAAATTAAGTGTTCATTGGTTTACCATCTCTCCCTTCACAGTCTTTTTCTCCTCTTTCTTTATATACCAGAAACAATGCCTTGCTGTGCTGATGTGAAGGCCACCAGGACACTAACCCATTAATCACAATAATTATGTGTTAATACTAGATGAGTTTACTATGCTTAGCAAGGAACTGTTTGAGAAGCTGAAATTGAGATTTAAAGGTAAAAAATATGATGCTTATTTAGAACATGTTTATTGAGGGTTTATGCAGACTGTACTAAAGTACATGTCTGTTAAATGCTTTTTGCCATGAGCTAATGTTGCATGTAAAACAAATACAAGTCTTTCCTTTTTGGTGGCAAGGAATCATGTCCACATGTGTTAATGGCCTCCTCCATGGCAGGCAGTTCAACGCATTACTGAACAAGTATTGGCCGTCTCCTACATATCAGTGGGAACGCACTCTAATCACCAGTTCTGATTTACCTGGAAGTCTGCTTATTTCTAAGATCTAAAAGAACACCGAGGCTCCCTTCCATTTTCAGTGGTGTCATTCTCTCCTGATATGGGAGCCCCCTGAGAAGTCAGGCTGTCCTGGGCCAAAGAGAGCATTTGAAGTCTCCCAAGGCTGCTGTAGAAGGGCTCTCTTGGGTCCAGCTTGAAGTAGGTAGCTTCAGAAACATTTCTTGCTCTCTCCTTCCAGAAATGGTTATGAGACCTGGATTAGCATCCAAATTACCCTTCACTCCCTCCTGACTCTGGGTTCTTCAGATGACTACTTATTTGTTAGTGATGGATCTGGCTGCCTGCCTGAGGACTTCTGTTTGCACCATTTTCCCATTTTGTAGATAAAGAATCACAGCTCCTGCCTTAGAACTACTGAGGAAAACATGGCACTACCCCTTGAGCAATTTGGAACAAAGAACTAAGTGAACATGGGGATCTTTGTAATTTGTTTAACTTCATTCTTTCGTTTCTTCTTTAGTCTCTGAGGATCCTGATCCTCTAGGTCAATGGCTTCCAAACCTCACTGTTCATCATAATCACCCAGGGACCCTTTTAAAAATATAGACTCTTGGGCCCCACTTGACTGAGATTCTAATTCAGAAGGTCAGAGAGAGGAGAGAAAAGAGGACAAAGACAAGGAAGAGGAGGGAAAAGACCTAAGTACAATAGCTAGAAATTGCTCACCCTGGGCATCTTGCTCTGCAGCCCTACACAAACATGTTTTATTTTTTATTATTCATTCCAAAGAGTTAATGATATAATTATCCAAAAACAATTAGATGGAGAGTAGAAACAAAGTGCTTAAGGGACTGGGAGACAGTCTTATTGAAGAGGAGAGTAAAGTAGTAAATCATGACCAGTGAGTGATCTGTCTGAACTCGGGCTTCTAGCTGCACACCTGAGCACTTGAAGACAGCCGCAGGGACAGCAACTGGTTCCTCTCAAGTCCCAGAAGAAGCAGGCCTGTACAGACTGCACCTGACCCTTCAGGTTTGTGATAGACATTGGGCCACCATCTCAGCCTCTTTGGTGCCACCCAGCTGTTGCATCTTCATAGCTGGAATGAGAAATCATTATGGTATTGATTTTTTTTCCAACAAATTCTCATTGAGCACTTCTATTTTCCAGGCAGTTTTGTAGGCATATGGGACTCCGTGGTGAGCAAATGTAGGGCCCATGTCCTCTCATGGAGCTTGCATCCCGATAGGAGGAGAAATATAACAGCTGCTATTCAGATAAAGTCATTACAAATTAGAGTAATTGGTATGAAGGAGATAAACAAGGTGCTGTGACAGAGAAGAGGATTTGTGGGGAAGAAAAGAGTAGTTGGAGGAAATATAGTAACTCTAAGAAAGACACAGCCAGGTGGTAGATGGAACTTGGCTTAGAAGAAGACACCTGGGTTCTAAGCCCAGCTCTCATAACTCCAGGCAGTATGAGAGTTTCAGCGAGTCATAAAACCACGTCTGTATCAGATTCCTATTGCTGCCATAACAAATGACCACAAACTTGGCTTAAAATTTAAAACACAGGTTTATTTAATTGCAGAATTGCAGTTCTAGAGGTCAGAAGTCTAAAACGGGTCTCCCTGACCTACATTCAATGTGCTGGCAAGGCTGCATTCTCTCCGAGGCTCCAGGGGAGAATGTGTTTCCTGCCTGTCCAGCGTCTATAGGTTGCCGGCACTCCTCGGTTCGTAGTTCTTGTCCATCTTCAAAGCCAGAGGTGTGGTTTCTTCACATCTTACTCTGAATCTCCTGCCCCCCACTTTTACTTTTAAGGACTCTTGTGATTATATACAGTCTACCTGGATAATCCAGGATACCCTCCTCATTTCAAGATCCTTAATAAGTCAAAACTGCAAAGACCCTTTTACCATGTAAGGTAACATATTCTGAGGTCCTAGGAATTAGGATGTAGACATCTTTGGGGGTTATTGTTCTGCCTGTCACAGTGCCATTCCTGCCTTTCTTCCTTTTTATAATGAAAATACTATTACCATTACTAATACTAATAGTATTACTAAATACTATTACTTTCTTGACTCACTTCATAGAGTTACTGTGAGAATCAATATGCTAATGGGCATATAAGTGATTTTATAAGTTGTAAGAGTCAATAAAGTTATAAGGAGTACCGTAATTGTTTTAATATGGAACAACTATGGAAGTGTTCATAGAAAAAGCAAAAACATGAAATGAAACAATAGGGGAAGGTACTGAAAGGAAAAATTAAAAGAGAGAGAGTTCACCTTGAAAGAAGTAAATCAGAGGTAACATTTTTGTTGTCTTTGATTATATAGGAATATTATGATGAAGATGGTAGTCAGAAACATTCATTCCACTAACGAGCAGGCAAGAGACAGATGTTCCCACATCACTGCTTCATTCATTCTGTTCCATCCCACCCTTCCAGACTGAAATCAGACCCAGAAGATTGCTCCAACTCTATCATTGTGAATCCATCATTCTGTGTTGCTTTCTTTTAGCCTTTTGCATGGCTTTCTCAGTTTAACAAACATTTAATTGAGAAATTACCATATACTAGGAACTGTGCTGGACTCTGAGAATTTAAAGGTGAAATTTTGCAGTCTTTGCCCTCAAGGTGCTTATGGCTTAGCCTGCTCTCCTGAAGTCCTTATCACCCACTGCCCAGAGTTATCTGTGTGCATGCTTGCCTCCTCTACCTGAACACAAGAACCATGGGTAACCTAGCTTTGCATCTTCTGTGGCACGGGACCAGTGACTTATACTTACAGGTTTAACAGATGTTGGTTGCATTAAATAGAGGATAGATCCTTAGCAATCAAAATTATTCTTGCCAGAATAACAGAGGTCTCGGAAGTCTTTGGTCTGTATATGTTTAAGAAGAGAATAGATGTCATTCTGGGATGGTTTAAAGTCACCTTGGTCTGTATATGTTTAAGAAGAGAATAGATGTCATTCTGGGATGGTTTAAAGTCACCTGCTAAAAGGTAGGGCCCTGGACCAAATTATTTCTTAAGTCCTTTCCAGACTTATTATTATACCTGCTATTGTTCCTTGGTTGCATGAATTTATTCATTGTTGGTCAAATACAGTTTTTAAGTATTTACTCATTGGGCTTTCAGCAGATTACAGAGCATCTTTGTTCTAAAATTTAGCTGGTCTAATCTAAGTAGATGATGATGCATCATCGGGTAGTGATGGGGTAGACATTTGTGACGGCTCCTTCTCTGTGCAGGAGCTGGCAGAGAATGCTCCTGGGGCATGACAATACTGAGAACATCAAGGAGGCAAGACCACATCACTTTCAGAAGGCAATCTGATGAGGGAAATTTGCAAGGCTACTCTTGTGTGCATGCCTTCTTGACTTTCATATTTTTCCCTTCCCTACACTTTTGTTCATCAGATTCACTTCCCTTGAATGTCTTCTTCTCATCTCCACCTCTCTAAATTCCAGTCATCTTAAATTGCCTCTGTTTAGTACCATAAAAAGAGTTTGGACTTTAACTGGGCCAATCCAATGAATTCAGATACCTGAACTAGTAGTGACCATCAGTCCAACTCACCATTTCTTATTACTACTTCTTTCATGGCTTACTGACATTTTTGCCTTTGTTCTTTTAGAAAATGCAACTTAGCTCTTGTTTTTTGTCATTTTTAATGTACTCTATATTTTATTTCTCTGCATCTTTCTTATGGCTGCCATAGCACCTTGCACCTAGTAGGTACTCAATATAGACACTATTGAGTGATACCTTGATGAATCAAAAATTAAAATCTGCCCTGGCTGGCATAGCTCAGTGGATTGAGCGTGGGCTGCGAACCAAAGTGTCACAGGTTTGATTCCCAGTAAGGGCACATGCCTGGGTTGCAGGCCATGGCCCCCAGCAACCACACATTGATGTCTCTCTCTCTCTCTCTCTCTCTCTCTCCCCCTTCCCTCTCTAAAAATAAATAAAATATTTAAAAAAATTAAAATCCTCATTCTTTTTGTCACACATATGAATCAGCACTGTATTCCACTTAGGGAAGCACATTCAAGCTAGAGGAATCATTTGTTTGGCAAAAACAATTTGGGAACCTACTTCATTTTTTCACCTTCTTTTTCTAGTCCTACTGGAGGAAGTCCTACTGGAGGAAGATTCTGAGAGCACGGATCCATATGTTCTAGTGGCTGAACACCAGACAACTTAGCAGCTGAGCACAAAACCTGTTTCTCAGTTGCACACACAAGCCAAGACCTCCTACTTGCCATGTTGTCAGATGAGGGTAGAACACGAACACAGAAAAGGTACACTTTGCTATAGGCTGCCTGTGTTTGGGATCCACTGTAATACAGAGGAGCCACTGAATCCAAATCTCCAGTGTCACAGCATGGCCCTTCTGCAGTTTGGTTAGAATATCTGAATAGTGTCTTTGTCTCCTCTGGTCTGTCTCTCATCCTCTTGAGTCCCTTTTATGAACTCATCCAGTGGGAAGGTTCATGTACAAATTTGAGAACAGTGAGACTGACTAGGAATAAAGGGCATGTAGAATATCAGGCAGAAGTACTTTATTCACTCTTACAGGAGTATAAAAGGAGACAAAAGGAAAGGATATGTTATTTACAGGAGCTGGGCGCCTCTTTGCTGCCTGTCTTGCAACATCAGAATTGCCATGGGTCCCTGGCTTCCTGGCCTCAGACTTGTCAGTTTACCAGCCATCAGTGGACCAAACCCTCCACCCAGCATCTGACCTGCCCGGCTGTGCTGAGGTGGCTCTGTGGGTTCCTCAAAGCCACTTTCTACAGGGCCTCTGAAAATGTTGCCCCAATATACACCGAGATTCAGGATCTGACACTTGCTCCCTTTCACCTCTCAATGACTTGACTTGAGACCTTGGGACTTGGGATGGTTGGAAGTACTCTTCTCTCATTCAGGCCTCTGCTCTGGAGTCTGGGCCTCAGAGAGTTCTTTCTTAACCATCCTGTTTAACATATCACACCCCTTCCCTTACTCTGCTTTATATTTCTTTAGAGAATATGTCTGACCTTTCATGTTTACTCATGCATTGTCAGTCTCTCTCATTAAACTCCAGTGAGTACTCAAGGGTAGAGACTATGTTGCCCACTTATTACAACCAAAATTCGCATATGGAGGACAGAGTCTGACAGATAAGTACTCAATGTTTGTTGAATGACTACACTGACCAGACCCTGTAGGAGGTAGCAGATGAGGTGTATATTGGCCAACTTAATTAACTTAATTTGTGAGCCATGATTATTTGGAAGATGAGGGAGGTTAAAAAAAATCCACTCACACCACCAAACTTTGCCTATGCCCCCCTCTGCCTTACCACCTCCTCTCTCTACAAAATTCCTAGTTGTGGCCAATGTCAGCACATGAACCTGCATGTCCTCTCCTGCCTCTGGTTTTCCTGATTCAGGACCTCAACAGAAACACAACTCTGATGACCTGGGTTTCTAGTGATGGTCCACATTCGCTCCCTCACTTCCCTGCAGATCCCAGTTGCTGGGTGTTTGATCCCAGCCTGCTCACCTCTCCCACTGCTGCCCTACCCGCTCCTGCCTACTGCTTTACCTGTTGGGATTGGCGTCACTGGCTGTGTTCCACATTCCATGTACACTTAATCCTAGCCATGGATTCTCAGCAGGCAGGCCTGAGCCCCTTCAGCTGACAAGGACACCTAAGTGGGGCTCTCAAATCTGCAACTTAACTGTTTCTCAGGGAGTTCAACCAGGAGGGCCACAGTCACACTGGGCAGTATTCACAGCCCCTTTTCATGGTGATGGCCTCTCCATTTGGTGAAACTTTAGATGCTCCTTCTTTATTTCCAAAATATTTCAGGGTTTCCCACACACACAGCCAACAATAGAAAGCAACAGGAGTCCGGGGAGGCTGTGGCTGTGAGATCATGAGACTCAGAAGCCAGAGTGCTGAGAGTGGGACTTGTAAAACCAGAGCTACCTGGGGGCGATTTGCTTGAATTCACTTGAAACTGAGGTTCTGAGTGGGGACGGAGGAAAGAGTAAGAGGAAGCAGAAGTTGAACAGATTGGGATAAAATGATGACTCTAAGTGACAGAAGTTAAAATGAGGCCCCTCTACCCTGATTCCACACTAAGAACCACGGTCTGTCTCTCAGTCTGGAATCTCTTTTGGCCTGTGGCAGAGTCTGTGCAATCAAGGACTGTTCAGGATTTCCCTCAGAAGGTATGATTTCTTCATTGCTTTTTTCAGAATCGTACAACTCTGGTGATGGCCTGCCAATTTCCTAGAGCAGGACTTCCCCTAATGTTTTATTTTATTTTTAATTTTTCCAGGAGGTGTCTCTAACCACACCCTTTCTAAATGACTCCAAATACTTTCACCCCATGAATAAATGAAGTATTGTGTACTTAGCCACGCAACTGCCTTCAAATGCTTTCAGCGGTTTAAAGGCGTCAGCAGAACTGAGAGGCATGGAGCACTATATCCCCCGTTAGGGAGCCGTAGAGGTGGGGAAGAAAGGGAGTCTGTGTTCCCTTGGGACCAAATACTCTGGATCTAAGCCTCCACTTTTTTTTTTCCATCACTGGTAACCATTGCAAATGCAAACCTGTGGAAGAACACATTCTCTTTATTCAAACAACAGGGACGGGAAACATTAGGAGCAGGGTAAAAGCTGTTCAGTGTGCCTGGATGACTCAGTCTAAAACAGTGTTATAGCTTGGCAGCAAACCCACTTCAGGGAAACTGGTGGGAGACTAAAAGAAAAGTTAAATTGAGGGGGTAAATCATTTTATCGGGCTTAGGATTTTTACTTGATGTAATGAGACTCTCATAAAATAAGTTAATATGTCTGCCTCAGGGCATAGATATTTGAAGAAAGAATTTGAAAATATACACTCAAAGTAACTAACAGTCTGAAATAAAACAATGCAGAGCAGTGAAATTCTCCTCATATAAATTTTGGCACGATATATTTCCTTTTGAACAGCATGATTAAATATAAGTATTCCTTGCTTGTCATTAAGAAGGAAAGAAGAACTACAAAGCATTTCTGATTCTTTTAAAGACTTTTCTGTTGTGTTCCATTTTCTTCCTCTTCCTCCTCCTCTTCCTCATTTATCTTCTAGAAAAACTATGCTTGTTTTGCGCTGTGAAATGCAGACTGAATTCAGATTGTTCATAAAAGATGAAGCCAAACATTTTTCTGCATTCTTGCCTATTGCTCTCTGATTTTCCATGACTCAAACACAGAGTGAGCCCACAATGCAGAGGGCAGGTCCTTCGCTGACAGACCCACAGAAGGAAGTCACAGCTCTTCTTCTCAGTGACCTACCCAGTGGCTTTCACACTTTCTCTCTTGGCTTCCCCTTTACCGGTTCTTTCAGAGGACACTTGCCGTTAGGCCAGGCATGTTTGTTGTTCTACAAAAAGCAATGAGTAAATCAAGCCTTGGGAATGTATTACCAAACTAGTAAAATTATAGGAGGAAGGAATGGTTAATGCATAAATATCAAACACGTAATGGTGGAGGGCAAGTTGGGGCAAGAGTGGATCAGAGCCCTTGTCACCTGCTTAGGAAGCAGAATCACAGAGGGGAAAAAGGAGTGCAAGAACAGTCTCCCTCTGGGTCTGTGGGCGGCCTCCATGCCCTTTTAGTGTTCCCCAAACAGCACTGAGGTCAGCACCAACACTGCTGGTGACATTTGAGGTGGGTCAAGGATTATATCCGATGGTTTGGACTTTTTAGTCCAGTAGCCCCCCAGGAGAGGGGCAGGGACATACACAGTTTTGGAGGCAGAACTCTGTGTCACTCCAGGGCCACAGAGTGGCAGACCCAAGGCCACTCGCTTGAGATGGACACCTGCTTCAAGCCCTGGGGCACACTGCACAACACGGCCACTAAGTTCTAAGCAGAAACTAGAGCTTCAGGCTTGTTGGGAGTGTCCTGAGAGCCATTTCCTCATTGTCACCTCACCCGAGGGCCTGTCGAGTTGTCCGCCATGCAACTGCTTGCTCGGCTTTGTCTGGAGAAACAGCTGTGATGTGTACAGAATGCCCCGTGTGATGGAAACATCCACCGATGCTTCCATTTCCATTTCAAAACATTGCTTGTTTTCACCATTTAGTTAATCTTTTCCAATAGGTATATTGGTGTTTCTCTCTGGCCTTCCATGTGGCATAGGAATCCGCCTGTTCATAAGCAGCATTATCGGTACTCAAGGAAATGCCCTGTGATAGGGGGTTGTTGCTATGGCAACTTTTTTAAGGAAAAAAAATAACCTTGAGAATGGACACTAACAAATCATAAGAAATTAAATTTTCTCCCTCAGAGAAGAATGAAGCTAGAATGCCAAAGGCTCTCTCAGACTCTTGAAAAGATTTGTATGAACAATTTTTTTAAGCTTTGCATTGGGCATGGCAAGCTGTGGGCTCTGCATTCCTAGAATAATGTTTCTCTGTGAAAAATCAAACAGTTCTATTCTTTTTCAAAGTATTCCTTTAATTATGAAGGAGATGGCCAACATGTGGGGCGGTGTCACTATCAAGCACCCAGAGGTTATGCGTATGCAGCATCTTACTTAAAAACCTCACATTCATATCTTTTAATGTGCCCCACCAATAAAGATGTGCTATTTTCTTTTCAGAGCTATGGTCTCAGCAACTTGATGTTCGCTTTTTCAGCCCTCACAGCAGGGAAATTCAGGTGAATTCCAAACTGTGATTAGAGAGATGTGAGTGGAGTTAAAAGGAGTCAAACAATAGAAGAGAGGCACACGCGCAGACACACGTGCGCAGACCAACCGCGTGCTCCAGTGAGTTGCATCTGCGTATGACTGTGTTCGCTCCTGTCATCAAGCCATGAATTTGCTAGGGATAGGTAAAGGTCAGTGGGAGAGGAAAAAAGATCTTTCTACTGCCAAAAGTAATAAAGAAAGAGAAAAAGGCGCCTGCAACACTAGATATCATGGAGGGGAAAAGAATGGTCCTAAATGATACTGAAACTTTAAAAATACGATGAGAAGCACAAGCAAGAAATGAAATGATGTGTGCCTGCTAGGAGAACACAGATAATGCAGAATGACCTCAATTGATGCATAGATGGATCAAGGGTTGGTGGATTGTTCTCTCCCTCCTCTTTCCCTCTATTTTCTAACCATATTTTCTTTGATGGGGAAAATGATAGGCTTGATAATACATGATGATAGGCACCCAAAGATCAAACTTCATTAGATCCTTCTCATTCAGTAGCATGAAACTGTCTGGTCAAAGGCAATTCCCATATGTGACCTTAATTTGACACAGGATTAGACCCAATCCTGATGCTTTGAACTATCTTTGGTTATCAAGATCAAGTAGGATACCATTTTAAATAGGCTCTTAGTGTCCTTAGATATCCTGAAAATCTATGCTACTGAAATGTTCACTGAAGCCACCCAATGCCATCCGTCCCCTTTTAAAGTCTTTTTTGGGTAGTTTTTTATTCCCCAAACAGGGTTTTCCCATTTACCCTTATTTATTTCAACATGAAACCCAACTAAGAGTCCCTGGATGTAACACCTCTGCTTTCTTGATGATACTTAATGTTTCCTGTGGACTAGCTTCCCTCATCTTGGCTGACCTCAAACGCATACTGAAGTTCCTATTCCATACAATCTACTTAACTGCTTCAGAAGAAATAGGAAAACTCTATGCTTTCCGTCTAGTATTTGATCAAGGAATTGCAGGCTCGCTGCAATTCTTAATGGGATAGAGAAGAGGAGAAAATATGGAAAAAAACAAAGAAGATAAAGTGAAAGAATTAGGCAAGAAGAGATTAATTTATTCAAAAGGGTTTAACTGTGTACCTACAAGATACAAAAGATTATACCAGCAGCTATAAAGGATATAAAAATGATAAGGCAGACTACTACACTGTAATTCAGTAATTTTCAACCAGTGTGCCACAAGAATTTTTAAAACATGCAGTACCTGACTGTTTACTCAGAGGCACTGACCTCTTTTTCCTTAGACTGTCAAATTAAAAAAATGACAAAAGCCAGTACAATAGTTGTCCAGTGTAAATGAGTCAAAATTATACCTCTGTTTTGTCACATTGTCAAAAATGTATTTTTTGGTGTGCCATGGAATTTTCATAATTAGTTCATGTGTGCCACGAGATGAAAAAGGTTGACAATCACTGCTGTAATTCCCTATAGCTGCTCTCCTACCTCTCCTGAGCATTTAGGAAAAATAATCTACCCACCTTGTTTTCCATTTGCTACTTCCCATTTGATCTTCAACACACTACAGTTTGGCATCTCTCCCTAACCACCCTCAAACTCCAGTATGACAGAGGCAGCCCTGCTTTCATTCCAGGCGACCTCTTACTGAGGTTGCATCACTTCATGACGTTGCTCATTCCCCTCCCTAAAGGTCTCGTCTTAGCTTCTGTTGTTCACCTCGTCCACTTCATTCCTTTCCTCCCTAAATTTTGATGTTCCCAGAGTTCTATTCTCATCCCTCTTCTCATTCCTCACTCTCATTTGGACTCTCACAACCACATTTCATTCAACGAATGCTTATGTGCATTTCTACCAAATTTGTATAGACAGCTGAGAGCTCTCTCCTGATCTATGAGTCTGGGTATCTAGATAGCAAGGGGACACCTCTACTTACACACCCCGCAACATCTCATATTCAACATATCCAAACTTGAATCCATTATTTGCTCATCAGGAAACATGTTCCTCTCCCTACATTCTTTTTCTCAGCAAATGACTCCATCATCTACTCATCTACTCTGTCACTAATCTAGAAAGGTGGATTTGGCCTTAATTTCTCTCTCTCTCTCCTTCTCTCTCTCTCTCTCTCTCTCTCTCTCTCACACACACACACACACACACACACACACACACACACACACCTTTTCAGATGGACTTGATCACAGAGTTCACTTGGTGTCTGATTCCTAAGTTCTTTCCCATCATCTCCATTTCCACTGCTACCACCTTAGCTCAAGTCCAGTTCTCCCTGTCTCTGAGTGCTGAGATATTCTCATTGCTCTTCTGGTTTAAGACATCCTGTCTCTAATACATCAGCAAATGTTTGATTGTTAGAGTGTTTTTACATTACCAATCATGGTTACTCACTTGCTTAAAATCCTTTGATGCCTACCCACAGATTCATAATTAAGTCCGCATTCCTCTGGTTGGTGTCTAAGCTAGAGAGGCTGCATTGTACTGCATTGTCCTGAACCTCATCCCTGACCTGCTGCTCCAAGGCCTTCACTTTCAGCCTTGCTTGTGATGTGCGGTGCCCCAAGGATCTAGCTGTCAGTATAGTGCTTCCCTGGAATAATCCCCTAGCATGAAATGGAAGTTTCCTCCAGTGAGTACATTTCATAAAAAGCATGGGTTTTTATAGTCAGGCAAATCTGATCAATTACTAGCTGGGCAACCTTGGTAAAGTTGCTTAAACTTTTGTAGCTTCATTTTTCTCACCAACAAAATGAAATTCCTTATATCTACTCTCAAGGTTGTTATAAGGACTTAATAGTAATAATAATAATAATAATAAGTGGATTATTGGACACTTTCTTTGTGTCAGGGACTATTTTAAGCACTCTACATGTAGTCATTTAATCTTGCATCAACTTTGTGATATAAGTATGATTATTAAATGTACAGGATCCAGCAGAAGTAACACCTGCTTGAGTGTAGTTGGTAAGGTAATGACATGGGTGTAATAATTTATAGTTTTAATTTGAATATTTCACCTAAAATGTAATATGGTGTGCTTGAGTTTGTTATTGTTATGTTATAGAATTACATGCTTATGACTTCATAATAAAAGGTTTTTATAATAAAAAAGGGGTGTTATTTGTTCCAGACCCTGTATTTTATAGATGAGAAAGATCAAGTTGTAAAAATGAGGTAACTTGCCCATGGTCACAGTGCTAGTAAGTACAGAAGCTTGGATTCGATGAGATAATATGTGGGAAGTACCTTCTACCAAATAGTCACTCAATGAATGCTGTTTGCGCCTCTTTCCTGCCATATGTAAAACACTCATTTGGGTTTTATGAGAGGACCCAGAAGACTAAATTTAAAAATAGCTGGTATTTATTTAGCTAATGTTATTGGGTTGGCCAAAAAGTCTGTATGTTTTTTTCCATAAAAGACAAATTTTTCACTTTCACCAATAACTTTATTGATTCAGATATTTTGAGTATATTAGCTATCTCCAGTGTGGTATAACATTGATTGTTCTCAATTAATGTCTCGATTTGATCACTATCAACTTCAACTGGTCTACCTAACCCTGGAGCATCATCCAATGAGAAATACCTAGCACAAACTTCACAAACCACTTTTGACACATTCTATCAGCTGCAGCACCTTCTCCATACACTGCATAATTTTTGTGTGTGTTTCAGTTGCATTTTTACCATTCTTGAAATAATATAGCATAATATGCTGAAAATATTGCATATTTTCTTCCATTTGCAATTTTAAAAGGACTACACAAAAATTCCCCAATTTTGATGTTTTTTTAAATGTATGGTGATATGACAGCTGTCACAGTATAATCTAACAAAATTGTTTTGAATGAAGTTAAAAACAACTAAGAGCTACTAGAGCCATTGTACATTCTGAGTACAGATGCTATAGACATTGTCTCATTTGAGACTCACTACAACTACTGAGTCGGAACTATTATCTCCATTATACCTAGAAGGAAACTGAGGCTCAGAGGAGCTAACTGCTCAAAGCCTCCTACCTCAAGGAGGACACAGCCTGGACTTAAATCCAAGTCTCTGATATCAAACCTCAGGCTCTTGACCATTACAATATATTGCCTCATAAGACATTAAAAGACACAAAACAGTATTTACAATCTTGCTGGGGGCACTGAAAAGGTATCAAAAGCATCAGATACACAAGGAAAGCAAACCATGGATAGAATGGCTTACTGGGACATAAAATAACAGAAGTGGGCTCTGAGAATGAGTGTTGAGCTGGGATTTGAAGATAGTAAAGAAAAGACACTGGTTGAAGAAAAAGACCCTCTTTGAGATCAGAATGACTTCTATGAAGACATATACATGCAGATCATGGGTTATGGTTAAAGAAGTGTCTTATCCTCTAGAAATCTGACGGGTGAATATAAGATATTAATGGCGAGCCAGGTTCAGTGAAGAACTGTATGGGGTTGGGGAGTAGGGGTGGGGTAAAGTTCCAGTGGTATCAATCCTGCTGACATCCTGGATTAAAAGCAATTTACAAGGTTGCAGTTGGTGAGCTTTCTCAGTTTAAATCTGTCCTGCATTGTGTCTAAAAGGCAAATGAAATAAACAGCAGTGATATTTTTGAGGATTAGGAGCTTCCCGAGTTAAGATTGTGCTTTTAATATTTTAAGCAGACTCAAGCAAAACAGTAAACAGTTTTCTTTGCAGAATGGTGCAAAATGAGGCCTTTTACTTGTCTGATTATCCCACGGCCTTTCATGGCAGGCTGGGCAGTGCTTTCTTATCAGGGAGCAGTCACTTAGCAGTTAACCCAAGGCCCAGGTTAGGGCAGTCGCTCTCATTTTTTTAAGATGATGGATGTTGATTTATCATGAAATGAATTCACAGAATGCAACTGTAACATATTCCTATTTAAAGATAAGTTTCAAGAACAATGTAAGCACATACCAGGCAATAGTGGTTCTCATCATACTGTCCAGGAAAAGGCCTTCTGCCCAGCCTACTGCTTTGACAGAGAATTGCCCTTGATTCACAATTTTGTGCTGTTTAAAGTTTTATTTTCTAACATAGGTGGATTTTTTTCCCTCTTCAAAGAATATGACCACACATGAAGAATTGGAATCTGTCAGGTGGAGAATTCATCTCAGTCATATAATTACTGGGCTGAGCAAGTTAGATCAAAGTGAGGGCATTGTATTGCTATAGGACATTGCTTCAAAGAGCAGTTAAACTGCAAACAATATAAAGGCTTTATTGTCCCCCATTTAATGTCATTTAAATCATCAAGAATCATTTCCCATAAATGTATGGCAAATAGTGGGATTTTAATGCCAACTTAAAAAGTCAGTATTCAGACCTTCATGGAAAGCAAAGGAACTTTTCTATCTGCCATAATAAATTCTCATTTCCCAGCATGAAAGACTTAAATTGCCTGGAGTGTAGGTTTTGGTTTTGTTTTTTTTTCAATTATAACCAAATATCTCTGTAAACCTCTTCATGTTTCATAGAGCTAGTTAAGCAATTTCCCCTTAGATGTGTCTTTGATGTGAAAATAAACATAGACTGGAGTGAAAGCTGAGGTACCTTCTCAAAGAGCATCTGTCTATACGATTCATAGTTACTCTGGCTAACATTGGACCAGAGAAAACACACATCAACACTCTATATTGAACCTAGATACAGTTGCTATAAGAGATACATTTCTTCAAAAGTTTCAAAAGAATGATGACATCAATGCCAAGAACATCAAAGGAGCTGTTTGGTGCTCTCGGGTACTTTGGCAAACTACCTTCTAAATGCTGCTTAACATTCCTTTGTAATGGAGTTAAAGATGAGCCTAAAATTGCAAGGACCTCTTAAAAGGTCTGATCATCCTGCCTCTGTCTCCAGGTGATTGCACCCAAACCAGTTAACACCGTGCAGACCCGGGCTGTCTAAACTTGATTCAGATGGCAGATTTATTTTCAGAAAGCTCTTGGGAATTGAGGAGAGAATTGGGGAAGATAGGATCTCTGGACCTCCCCTGGGTATGCAGCATAAAGATATGTGAAGACAATGGAAACCCTGTTAGGATGCTGCTGTCATGGAACAGCAGCCCTCATTCTTAATTCATAACGCTCTTCTTTCAGAAAGACTGTGGAAGAGCTGGGTAATGATCACGCGTGGAAAGTTGAAAGAGAAAGCAAAATAAATGTGTGCATTTGACCTCCACTCAGCTTTTCCGTTTTAATCAATCAGGAAAAATATACATCTACCTTATGAAAACTTTAATTTCAATGTCATTATTGGCCTCATTACATCTTTGTTTTAGTTGGGAATTGTTGCAAGTAACAGAAGCCCCTTCAAGTATTGCAAGCAAAAAAGTAAGAAGTGGGGTGGGGTGGGCTGGGGGAAAGAGAATTATTGGAAAGTCACCGAGTGTCTCAATCATAGAAAATATATTAGAGTGTCCCAGAATGCTGGAACCAGGAGTTGGAAAGCTTCAGGATTCTCTTTCCTTTCCCTTTCTTTCCCTCCCCTTCTCCCTCCCTCTATCCCTCCTTCCCCCCTTTCCTTCCTCTCTTTCTGTCAAGATGGCTTCTCATCCCAGCTTTTCCCTGTGCATCAGTTTCATTCTATCTCTGTAGACTTACTTTCCCTCTCTCACTGTATGTGGCTGAGAATGACTCCAGCACAGGCAGCCCTACATATCTCTCATTTCAAGCACACAGAGACTGCTGAGAGGGTCTTGTTTCAATTCCTGACTACTAGAACAATATGTAGTTGATTCAGCTTCATTCAAATGTCTGCCTTGATCCAGTCTGCTGGGGCAAAGTCACTTTAGCATCTTGAAGTATTTCCTTCTAGACATTTTTATTTGCTGTAAACAATCTTTTTTTAATCTCGTATTTGTTTGGGTTACACAAAGAGTGAGATAAAGTGGTTAGCAAGATGGACAGGGCTCAAGCCTCCCACTCTAGGGCTCATTTTATAACATGGAAACCAACTTAAGAATTGGAAGCAAATTAATAAAAATATTTGGAAATTGTACTAAGTACTGTAAAGGAAACGATCAAGAGGCTGAGATGGGAAAGAAACAACGAAAACATACTTTAGATAGGTGTGGGAAATCTCTGCTAGGCTCACATTAAAGTGAGACTTGCAGGAAAAGGCAGAACTTACTGTGATAAACGTGAAAAGAGGAAGCGCAGAGTATTCCAGTTGGAGGCGACGATACGTGCAACAGACCTGAAGATGAAATCAACTTTTGTGTTTTAGGAGTTAAAAAACAAAACAGCACAGTTGACCCCTGAACAACTCAGGGGTTTGGTGCTCAGAAATCTGAGTTAAACTTTTGACTTCCCCAAAACTTAACTACTAATAGCTTATTGTTGAGTAGAATCCTTACTGATAATATAAACAGTCAAATACCACATATTTTGCATGTGAATATATCATATACTGTATTCTTATAATAAAGTCGGCTAGAGAAAATAAAATATTATGAAAATCATAAGGAAGAAAAAGTATACGTTTACAGTATTGGACTGTACCCATATTGTAACGTTTTGCTATTTCCAAGATGAATCCTCTTTCAGTGCCTTCATCAGTATCATCTTCCATGATACGAAACACTGTAGATGTTCTACATATTAGTACCACTAGACATAAAAATAAAAAGATAATGTGAAACAGAAATTCATATGTATTTATAGGTAGAATGATTCATTCATTGATAATGAAGTGGCAGCAGTATGATTGTTTCATGGTAACCTAATGCAATTGGTGCAATTGCTTCATGGTAGTAAGGAAATAAAAAGTTTTTAAATATAATTGAAAAAAATCCATGTATAAGTGGAACACATAGTTCAAACCCATGTTGTTCAAGACTCAACTGTAATATAGCTAGAGCTTGAGAAAGAGATCCCCTTCGTTGCTATTAGAGAACGGACTGGAGTGGGGAGAGGAAAAATGTAGGGTCAGATTCACGGAATATAATGCAACACACTAGGTAGCTCACTGTGCTTAAAGCAGAGGAGGCCCAAAGAAGAATGAAGCATGTGATCCCAGAGACAGGGATCTTTGGTACCAATCTAAGTCAGATAAGCCACTGAAGATGAAGGTGGATGCTGCATGAAATTATGGGTGGCTCTATTTTACATTATTTTACAAAAAAAGTTGGGAGCTCTTTAGTACTTGTGTTCAACCCCCAGGATGATTAATAGACAGCCCTGGAATGGAATTACGGCACTGTCTCTGCTATCTAGGTTTTCCTGATACTCAGACTGGCCAACATTTTGGGATAAGTGCAGTTCCCACCAGCACAAGAAAATAATAGCAACCTCTTAAACATCCATGATTTCCCTGCCTCTCCAATACCTCTCAGCTCTGCCTTGTGCCCAGCAGCTCTAGATTGGGAAGAGCTGCAAAGAAACAGCCCCGTGGTTTGTAAAAGGCGTATGGTTCAGGGAACCATAGATGCCCCCGAAACGGACTCATCTAATGTCCCCACACAACTGACTGCCCAACAAGTCAAATCATCAGCATTCAGTGAGTGCTTCCCTGGGCAAGTGCTGGACTGGGCGTGTGCAATTAAGATGAGATCCACAAGGTACTCTCTCTTCCACTAACTTCTTAGAATCCCATTGAAGTGAAAAACTCACAAACCTTACTCAACTACCAAAAACAATGTAAGACAGAGAGTGCTCAAACCATTAAAGCAGGAAGGAAGAATATGAGGGAAAGTAGGAGGAAAGGCCTCACAGAGGAGATGGACTTGAGCGAGGCCCCTTAGAATGAGAGCTTCCAGAATGGGCCCTCCAGCGAAGCGAGAGAGAGAAACCTCTTGATTAACGAAGCATAACACATTGTACATTCTGCTGAGGAGGACATTTAGAGATTTCAAGAGAATTGCCAACATTTTAGACATAGCATTTACTTTGGATTTGCTTCGATATATTCTGGGCAAAAAGTGAGTCATGGTTAAAGTATTTCATGCACAAAGTGCCTGAGTTTTTCAGGCTTTTATAGAATAGTCTATTCAGTTTGCCATTGAACAGGGCCCTTCTCTGAAAGACAGCCCCTGCAGGCGCTTGTATTAGACAATTGCAGCTACTAGTCAGGATAACTAAGAATCTAGTTAGCAGGTTAATCACACTGATTACTACTGAATGGATCCAGAATGACTTTGTTTAAGGTAGTAAACATTATGAAAAAATAATTCCACTTTGAACTTTATAATTTAATCTAAACAATCCCCTCTTGCCGGACAACAAGTTTTGTCTATACTGTCACTAGCAGTATATCAGACTATCATAAAACATCATATTCATTTGCATATTTGGGGGCACTTCATTGGAAGGGACAAGGATCCCTTTCCCATCTTTCCCAGGCAGAGTCCTTGCCCCTGTACAATCACAATCCCACGCACACTTCTTCAGGGCAGCTGTTCTGTCGAATTGTTACTTTCTGCTTTTTTTCCAGGCAGACTGGTGAATTCCTTTTAGTTTATTTGTTTCTATTAGTTCTAACACTTATTGAGAACTGTGTTTTACAACCAATTTTCCAGTCTCTTTATGTGCTTTAACCGCTTGGTCCTCACAACAACCCTATGGCATAGAATATACAGTCTCACAGAATATATACTTGGTGCTGAATAAATACCGGTATCTGTCGAGTGAACGAGCAAACAAATTCCAATTTACAAATGAGGAAAAGCCCATATTGTTATCTTCATTTTGCCTTTGCCTAGCTCCTTCCTGACACATGACAATCAGGATGACAGAGGGAAGTGTTTCACAGGACTAAGTCCAAGTTCTGCCTCTTCTCCTAAAAAGAGCCCTCAGTCATGGAATGCTTCTCTGAGCTGGGAACATGGCTGGGCTTCCTGTAGATCAGTGCTTTTCAACCCTTTTCATCTCATGGCACACAAAGACAAATTACCAAAATTCTGCAGCACACCAAAAATATGTTTTTTGCCAACCTGACAAAAATAGTTATACTTTTGATTTATTGACACCTCTGGCCATTGTTGTGTTGGCTGTTGTCATTTTTTTACTTGACTGTCTAAAGGAAAAGAGCTCAGTGCCCCTGACTAAATGGTCAGGTATCACATGTTCTAAAATTCCTTGCAGCACAGTGGTTGAAAATCACTGCCATAGGTGGTTGGTAATCCCCACTAAAAATCCCATCGTGTGGGTGAGTGAAGTGACTGGCCCAAAGTTATACAATAAACAGGAGGAGAGCAGCATTTAGATCTCAGGCTTATTAGCAGATGAGTTCCACGCCCTTCTGAGATCCCACAGCCTTCCATTTACTTTGATAAAATAGGATGCCTACTTCTCTGGGGCAGAGTTGCAATGGTTGTCTTCCCCTTCCCCTCAGTGAATGACTTGTTAGTTGATGATAAACTTGGAACATTCTCCAATGGGAAGTGATGGAAGTGTTCAAGCTAAGAAGATGCAGTAATGAAATACTCTTTCTCTGCATGCTAATGATGAGTGTGTTTCTGAGGCAAATTCCAGCCCTTCTAGTTATTTCGACAAGCCAGCCATTGAAGATATAAGGGGGTGGGGAGTTGATCAAGAAATCTTGAATATGGAAGATCTTGGCATTTAGTGTCTTTAGAAGGACAGTATGTTGATATGTTTTCTCTACAAAGATCTTGAATTTGCAGTGCTCTTGCTTCCCTATAAAAATTTATCCATATTAAAATTTATTGTCTATCATAAAAAATAGTGATTTTGTTGGCTAAATTAATCACATTTTTCAGAGCCCAAACCTTATGGAACAGATTTTCCAGATAGATCTAGCATGCTTTCCACCAAAAAGAAAATGAACCAAAACAAAAAGCTCACACTTATTCTTGAAGGAATACATGTAGAAATTACAGAAAATCATAGAGGAAAGGTGCCTTGGTGCCCATCAGCTCCAGTGCTTCACTCAGGTGGGGCCTGGGGTTGAGACAGGACTCAGCATTGCATCCCACCTTGGAATCTCACCCAGAGGCTCCCCACCACCTTGAGTCCAACATAGAGTTTCACACTCCCCTTTGCTTTTTTAAAATCCTCTCCAGAGGACATGCTTATTAATTTCAGAGAAGGGAAGGGGGTGGAAAGAAAGAGAGGGAGAAGGAGAGGGAGAGAGAGAGAGAGAGAAATGTGAGAGAGAGAGAGAGAGAGAGAGAAATGTGAGAGAGAAACATGGATCGGTTGCCTCTTGTACGTGCCCCAACTGGGGACCAAATCTGTAACCTAGGCATGTACCCTGACCGGGAATCAAACCTGCCACCTTCCAGTTTATGGGACAATGCTCCAACCAACTGAGCCACACTGGCTGGAGCACTCCTTCACTTCTAATTCACATGGATGACAATGAGCTTTTATTGTGGTTCCAATTCTCAGGGCTTCACATTCCTCTGATTTCAGGATTCAGACAGAAATGATCACTGAAGCAACACTCCAGTGTAGCCATTAAACTGCTCTTGAATTAAATATAAAAATCTTCCTCACAGCCATAGCCTTTTTCTTACCATTGTTTTATTGCTCAGTAGTCCGAAGGATCCAGCTTCCCAAGTACTGAGATCAACCAACAAACTACTGTTTGATCACCTATAAAATGTCCAGAACTGCGGTAGGTGCTGAAAGGAAGCCCGTCAAGAATAAGACACAGGGCCCATCCTTAAAGAGCTTAAATCTAGTTCAGCAAACCTAATTACTCTGTGGACATAAAATACAATGCAGGGAAGTTCAGAACCCTACAAGGGCCAAATAAGAAGAGGGAGTTTTTGACATCTTCAGCAAAAGCCTTAAAACCCCATTTAGCTTGTCTGGGGGCAGGAGAGCCAGGGAGGAACTGCCTTCACCTGCCAGCACAGTGATGAGCTGGAATTTTCTGTTCCAGAATCCCAAACATTTTTACTTCAAGAATCAAATCAAGATTATAAATTATTGAGGGGGTTGGTTTCTTTCTAATGTTATGCATTCCCAGCCCTGTTTTTGAACAGCAATGTGTGAAGTGGCCTGAGGAAAGTTTATAGATGATGGGACCAAGATAGTGCCCTGAGTAGCTGGGCAGTGGTCACTTTGGTTCCTGTGTTTAAACCTCGTTGAGAAAGACAGAAAAATATGTGACCTATGGACTGAATTGTTACCTTTGTGTGGCATATTCCCTGTTTCTGGGGCAGGCCAGGAGACAAAGAATGCATTTATTTTGTGGAAAGGAATAGGGGGCAGGGGATGAAACAGAAACCAGAGGATTGTGCAATAATGGCGCTTTTAAATCCCTCCAGGAAGTTTATGTTTCAAGTCCTTTGGAAGAATAAAGCACAGCTGTTTAAAAAAAAAAGGTTTACCAAGGGACCACAGGCCCAATTCCACTGTGTGCTGGACTGCCCTTGTCCACGGCACCGGGGCACCTCCACTTGGAGCAGGCAGGCTCCTGTGTCTGGCCCAGGGCCTGAGCAGACTTGCTCCTTCTCCCACAGAGACTGCAGGCCTCAAATAGCATTGAGGTGTTCAAATAGAAAGATCAGAACAGGGATGCGCGTGAAAAGAAACAGTTTGCTGGATCTCAGCAAAAGAAAGTACAGTGAGCCCTGTGTAGTATGCAAACCAGACCAGATTTGCTGTGTTGAAGTCATTCCTCAAAGAAGCCCTTTCCTTGGGTGGCTTGTGAAAGGGTGATATGATATGCATAATCTCACAAATTAAACGTCAGAATTGGGGGGCGCAAGTTTATGGTAAATAAAAAATGCTTCTCCATCCAGCTAGGTAATGGGAAAGTGTAAACGCTGAAATGCTGTGTTCATTTGAAGCCCTTACCTCCTACCACTAGCTTAATCCTCTGCATATTTTCTCTCATGCCAGGGATGATTTGATAGGGAATGGCTCAGAACTCTCTCTCTGGGTACTCAGTAAATCTTTTTGATAGACCACATGACCCTTCGTTTCTTCCCTTTCTTATGTTGGAGCCTTGAGGGTGATGTCCTGAGCTCTCACCATCACACTCCAACCAACGATGTCACCATTCTCTCCCTGCCGCCCTCCGTGTGAGTCCCGCATGGCCTCCCCTTTGCCCTGCACAACTTCATTCTAGTATCCTTTTGTCTTGGCTGTGTCCACTTGTCCAGAATAGTACTCACACGTGACAAGTTAAAGGCAGAAGGGAAAGCGGGCTGTGTGGTTAGTGATTAAGGACAAGAACTTCGGAGCCAGACGGACCTTGTTTGGTGGCCTGCCTCCGTATCATTCGCCCTGTAGTCTTACTGTCAGGAGCCACAATGTTTTCACTTATAGAATGAGGATCAGAATACACATTCAGAGAGCTGTGAGCAGATTAAGTGAGACTCTACACAGTCTTTGTTTTAAGAGTACCTGTTTTAAAATAAGCATTTAATGTACAGTAGTTATTAAGAACCTTCTGTGAGCATTAGGTACTCTGGCTTTTAAGGGCCCTTTTTCCTTACAAAATTTGAAAATCATATTTTCTAACCATGTTGGCATAAATATAAATATGTTACTATTACATATGAAAACATTTCTTTGACCTAAACATTTTTTTCTCCTGTTTTAAAATAAATTGAAATACTTTTGAGAGCCGCTAAAACTACCATGGGCCCTGAGCTCTGTGCCGACCATGCCTGATGGACAAGCCAGCCCTGATTTTTCCCTCTGTCCTTCCAGTTTTATTCAGTGCATTCTGGACATTGTTGGCTCCTCTGGCCCTCAGGGTATACACTGCCCTTACACTTCTCCCTTTCTCCAGGTTATCTTTCTCAGCACTGCTTTTGGGCAGTTCCCAATATCCCTCTAGTCTTGCCCTCATCCTTCTCAATGCAAACCTCCATCTTCATTCCCCATCATTTACCTGATTGAGTCTTATTGCCTTAGCACTACCTTAGGACTATTCTTGGCCTGGTAAGGTGGCATTGAATTTTCTCATAAACTACTTCTCACTAAGGTATTAATGACCTGCTCTGTTCCTCCTCTACTCCTCCTAGAATAGTTGCTTTTAGTCACAGAACTCTAAGTGACTCTATGCCATGATTCAATGTCATGTATGTGATATGAATTTTTACTTCGGCAGAGGAAGTACCGCAAAGTAAAGTTTGAACTTTGAGAATCATTAATATAGTATTGTTCTAGTCACTGGTGCCCACTGCATCTGTGCATTCGGTGGGTCTTGGTGATATGATTCTGATAAGAAGCTTCTGCAAGAAGCTTCCAGTCCAGATCCTTTCTCTCTCCCTCCCTCTTCCTCTCTCACCTCCATCTCTGACACAGACTACTTCCAAAATTCTCCTGGTAAACTAGTATGCCTAACGGAGTCCTAGAGAAGTCTCTTTTATCCATGATTTGTCTTCCACAACATCCCTAAGGAGACTTCTGTTCTCCATCTTAAGTCATCCATTCCGGCTATACTTGGTGGTGACTTTACACAACCAAACATTTGCCTAAACAATTCTTACTCCATCGGTACCTATTATTTTCTGGGTTCAGGCAGGAAAGTGTTCTCAGAGGTAATCCTACTTATAAATAAGGGAACTATGGCCCATAGAAGTAGAAGAACTCGTCTAGAATAGCAAAGCAAGTTAATGCCAGAATCAGAACTGGATTCTGGGCCTCCTCAAAACATGGATGTGGGTACCATTTACTGTACAGCACAAGCTCCACAGTGGGAGTGCCTGCTGTCACTCAATCTCCAAACCTCAGTTTTCTCATCTCTAAAAAAAGGGAGGGTGTAGGTAAGAAATACAGTCATGAGCTACATGTCAATGTTTTGGTGAACAACAGACCATACATATGATGGTGTTCTCATAAGATTATATTGAATTATAAACACAACTTTTGTGATGTGGAAAGAAAAGGGTCTCAACTACAGTTTTGAATTTCCTACTGTCTCTGGGTGGTTTAAGCAGACAAGGAAGCTCAGCATCCTGTCCACCTGCCCACTGCCAGGACTAGAGTTAGAGGGAGCAAGAGGAGCGTAGGGGCCTGCTCTCTGTCCTCCCAGTTCAGGTCCCTTCTCTCTCCTCCCCTCTTCCTCTCCCTACCTCCATCTCTGGATCTCGCTCCTCCCTTTCTCCCTTTTATTATGTCTCATCCCAAGCTTTATCTCTCTGGGTCCCTTTTGATCTCTGCTCTCCCTTTCTCTCCCCTTCTCTTCCTTTCCTCTCTTTCTTCTTCCCTCCTTCTGACACCTACTCTCCCTCCCTCCAGTGGTGTCTCCCTCCACAGCCCACCCCTGCCCCTCCCTCTTCACACACTTTATCTTGTATTACATATTACTCTTTGTGCCTTTCTATGTTTAGATACACAAATACTTATAATTATGTCGCAGTCTTCTACAGTATTCAGTACAGCAGCATGCTTTAAAGGGGTGCAGTAAACTAGACTATCTAGTTTCGTATTAAGTACACTATAATGTTTGCACAATGATGAAATCATCTAACAGCACATTTCTCGGAAAGTTTCCCTGTTGCTAGGCAACAAATGACTGTAGTCTCAATCTCATAGAGTTGTGAGGATTCTTAGAGTTATGGGAATCAAATGAGATTACCACTACAGAGAGATTTTCCCAATGCCTAGTACACAGCCCTCAATAAATGACTTTGTTGTTGTTGTTGTTGTTGTTGTTGTCAATACTACTACAACCATTGCTAATTTTAGAGATGTAATCACTGCCTCTCTGTTCTGGTGGCTAAGAGAAAGTGCTAGTGCTGCTTCCTAGAGTCTGCACTGCATTGCCCAGGGAGGGGCCAGAGCAATGGGAGAATCTGGTGCAACAGGTTTTTTCAAAGCCGTGGAAAATAAATCAAAGGTGATAACCCAAACCTGGAAAAAAAGAATGTATTCTTTTGTTTATTCTTTATTAGTTGTGAAAGAACCTTCAAAATGTAACTTACACTGAAATAAATCAGTGTGGCCAGTCTTGAGGTAATATGGCCAGATCTCTTTGTTCTATGCTCTTTCTGACCCCATGAGGACAGACCCTGAATGTGGTGATGGCTGACAGTGTTCTGCGAAGATGTCGCCCACATCAGTGAGTAGGCAAGATTAGGAGTCCAGAAACACAGAGCGGCTCAGAGAAGGGAGTGGGGAGCTGCACACTCAGGCATAAGTTATACCCTACCCCTTGCTGCAAATTGCTCATCACCAAACATGAAGTCATGTGGGACTTAGTTGAGAGTCTTGGTTGAAAATAACAGAAGCCCAACTCACATTAGCTTAAGCAAAAAGGAAAATTTTCTCTAAAGATTACAGAGTATTATATCAAGGAAGATAAGGAGAGATGCAGAGCTGACCTGAGATTGAATCAGGCCCTCAAATGCTATCAAAACTTGTGTCTCTCCTCCATGCTTCATTCTCCTCTCTTTCTACAGACTTACTTTCTGGCTCTGTTTGACATAATGAAACAACAGCTCACATGTTTTGTAAATCACTGTGCAGCCACCCGAAGAGAGCCTGGTTCCCTTTTCTCCAGTTCCAGAATTACCATGGAAGGAACTGATTGGCTAAAGGAGCTTGAGTCGGGCTCCTTTCTCTGATGACCAGTTAGTAATGGTAAAAGACAAAAACCGGTTATACCACCATAGCACATCACCATAACTGTATACCACCTGTGATTGGGCAAAATCACAGATAAAGTACTATTGAAACAGACATTTAGCTCTGTGCTGCATCCTGGCCACCCCCAGATTCCTCACCATTTTACCAGAGACCCAGGATGTCTCTGTCCTCACTTCTCCTGCCCCTTCTCACTGGGCAAACCATAGCCCTGAACAAGCCCATTGCAGCATAATATAGTGGGAATGACACAGGCTTTAGACCTACGCAGACCATACGTTAAAGCCCAGGTTGAACACTCCCTAACTGTGTGACACTGGGTAAGTTATGTGGCCACTCCAAGCCCTGGTGTCCTTATCCATAAAATAATACACACCTGATGGGGCTGTTGCAAAGATGAAGGAAAGTAACCATATTTAAAATACGTGGCATATAATGACCACTCAATTACATTTTCTTTATTAGGTTAATTAGAAATCTTGAGGAGGGTGGTGGAGTGGTAGTAAGTAAAAATGAAGGAAAAAAGAAATGATAGAACTTTCTATCTGGGAGGGATCCTTTAGCCTCAGGTGTTTTACAGTTATCCTGAGCAAACATTAAATATTTAAGTAGGTCTGCTGCACTGCAAAATCCACACATTGCTAGATGTTGTCTCTCACTTTAGAGGCAAATCGACAGGGATCTCAAGATCAATGATGAAAGTTTATGTTTCTTTTTTCATTTATTGGTATGACTGTGTGGTTGTTGTAACTTAAACTTTTCTCTAGAATTTCTGAAGTTCATATCATACAATGTAATGATTGAGTTAGTGAATGAAATACTTTAACATTCCATTGTTACTGTTGTTATTTACAGAAACCTTCCCCTTTGAAAATATAGTGAGCCATAATTTTCATTGAAACTATAGTGTATTGAGTTCGTACTATAGCAAACACTGTGCTGAACTTTTACATGCATTATCTCATTTCTTCCTATGTGTTAAGTGCTACTGTCTCCATTTCCTGGATAAGAAATTGAGACTCAGCTAAGTCAAGTGCCATGGTCACTTAGCACTCAGTGACAAAATTGGAATTTACTCAGCTTTCTAAGCTCCCAAAGCCTGCGTTCTGTAGAACTGTACGGTGCTGCCTCTCTACACCTCGACTATGGTTACCAGATTCAGAGCCAGGCAACCGAAGAAATGAATCCCCAGGAAAATCTGTGCTCACAGTGTCTCATTCGATAAATAGTAAAACCTTGCTTTCTGTGCACACACACAGAGTTGCTGCATGGGCCTGAAAGCAAAGCCGCAGAATTATAGGAGGAAAAATAGATGAATACCAGATAACATATCTCTGTGGACACAACAATAATTCTAAGTATTTACTGAGAGGATAATAGTAATGAAAGGGTTGAGTCTGTGAAGAAAAAAAAAACCCAGCTGGAAATTGTGTCCCAGCTTTGGACTGTTCAGTGTTTTCCATCTGGGTCAAAGTCGACCTTCCGCCAGTCATCTGTAGCTGTGTAGGGCTGTGTGTGTGCACATGTGGGGTGTTTTGGCCTACAGCTAAAAGCAGCAACAACACTTTTGTGATTAATTGTAGATATTATCAATAACACATGATGATATATAAAGGATTTCTCATCCATTGGCCTGTGTAGTAATCACGGGAGCCTGAGTGATCTCTAGTCACTCATTGATCTGCTCCTCCAGAAACATTTTGTTTTGTTCTGTTTGGGCCACTGTGAGTTCCCTTATATTTCCGACTCTTCTTCATTTGTGATTTTTTTAAAAAAATTCATCTTGTATGTAAATGGAAGAAACATTTAAATATACCAGTTTTGATTAGAAGCACCTCTGGATTAATATCTCATTTTTTTTTACCTCCCCTCTGTCTTTCAGCTCCAGGGTTCCTTGAAAAGAAAACAGATAGTTAACCTGTCTCCTGTCAACAGCAAGAGGCCCAATGGATTTGTCGACAACTCGTTCCTTGATATCAAAAGAATCCGTGTTGGGGAGAACCTCCCTGCAGGACAAGGGGGCCTCCAAGTAAATAATGGACAAAGTCAGATTATGTCGGCGACCTTGCCCATGAGCCAAGCAACCCTGAGAAAGACTAACAATCTGCCTCCCCATACACATTCTCCTGGCAATGGCATGTTTAACATGGGCTTAAAAGAAGTGAAGAAGGAACCAGGAGAGACTCTGTCTTGCAGTAAGCACATGGATAACCAAATGACCCAGGAGAATATTTTTCCTAACAGGTACGGAGATGACTCTGGAGAGCAACTGATGGATCCTGAACTGCAGGAACTGTTCAATGAACTGACCAACATATCTGTGCCTCCTATGAGTGACCTTGAGCTGGAGAACATGATCAATGCTACCATAAAGCAGGATGATCCATTTAACATTGACTTGGGGCAGCAAAGCCAGAGGAGCACTCCCAGGCCCTCCTTGCCTATGGAGAAGACAGTGATCAAAAGTGAATACTCCCCTGGTCTGACCCAGGGTCCGTCAGGCTCTCCTCAGTTGAGGCCACCATCAACTGGCCCTGTATTCTCCATGGCCAGCTCGGCTCTGTCCACTTCATCCCCAGTTCCTTCAGTCCCTCAGAGCCAGGCTCAGCCTCAGACAGCCTCAGGGGCAAGCCGGGCCCTGCCAAGCTGGCAGGAAGTATCCCATGCCCAACAACTCAAACAGATAGCTGCCAACCGTCAGCAGCATGCCCGGATGCAGCAGCACCAGCCTACTAACTGGTCAGCCTTGCCCTCTCCTGCTGGGCCATCTCCAGGTCCATTTGGACAGGAGAAAATCCCAAGCCCTTCTTTTGGTCAGCAGCCATTCAGCCCCCAGAGCTCCCCCATGCCTGGGGTAGCCAGTGGCAGCAGCCAGCCGAAAGTCATGGCTAACTACATGTATAAGGCCAGCCCCTCGGCCCAGGGAGGGCACCTGGATGCACTCATGCAGCAGAAGCCTCAGGATCTCAGTCGAAATTTTATTAACAGCTCACACACAGCCATGGAGCCCCGTCTTGGCAACACCAAGCCTTTGTTCCATTTTAACTCAGATCAAGCAAACCAACAGATGCCTTCTGTTTTGCCTTCTCAGAACAAGCCTTCTCTCCTACACTACACGCAGCAGCAGCAGCAGCAGCAGCAGCAGCAGCAGCCACAGAGCTCAATTTCAGCTCAGCAGCAACAACAGCAGCAGCAGCAGCAACGACAACAACAGCAGCAGCAGCAGCAGCAACAGCAGCAACAGCAGCAGCAGCAGCAGCCACCACCCCCACCCACCCAACCTCTGTCAAACCAGCCTTTGCTAAGGTCGCCCTTGCCACTTCAGCAAAAGATCCTGCTTCAGAAAATGCAGAATCAGCCTATCACGGGACTGGGATATCAAGTCTCCCAACAACACAGACAGGTAAGGGCTCTACTACTCCAAACACAGAGTACCCAGCGAACATCAATCTTGGTCATTATGCTTTGGTTACTATTATGTTTGTGTTGAGACAGGATCAAGACCTCAAAGAGAGTAGTGGTTCTCATGGAACTGTGTGAAGGCCTCATGGAGGCATGAGCAAGTATTTCTTCCTAGGGCATTAGTGTCATTGGAATCTGTAGGGATCGAGGGATCTTGAATATTAAGAATGTTTCGTGATTGCCCTGGCTGATGTGGCTCAGTTGGTTGGAACATCGTCCTGTAACTGAAAGTTTATGGGTTTGGTTCCTGGTCAGGGCATGTGTCTAGGTTGCTGATTCAGTTCTTGGTCCAGGTCCATATAGGAGACACCCAGTCAATATTTCCCTCTCTCCCTTCATCTGTCCCTTCCCCTCTCTCTGGAAGCAATGAAAAAATGTCCTCAGATGAAGAATAAAAAAAGAAAAAGTTTCATGATCATTTATGCCATCACTGACAGATCTAGTTGTCAGTCAGATTCTGATATGTGCAAGTTTGTGCATGGAGTCAAGAAACTGGTCATTAAGACAACAAGCACTATCTGAGCACCTGCCATGTACAAGATATTGTGATTATGCTGAGTATTGGTATAAGACCACACATGATATTGAGAGTATTTAGTAACCAGTTTACACTCATACCAACCAATTAAAATGTCTGAATGCTGCCCTGACTGGTGTGGCTCAGTGGATTGAGTGCAGGTCTGCAAGTCAGAAGGTCACTGGTTCAATTCCCAGTCAAGGCACATGCCTGGGTTGCAGACCAGGTCCCCATTAGGGGGCATGCAAGAGGCAACCACACACTGATGTTTCTCTCTCCTTCTTTCTCCATCCCTTCCCCCCTCTCTAAAAATAAATGAATAAAATCTTTTTTAAAATGTCTAAATGTCCAACCCGTCATAATAGATCCTTCTACAACTCCATGTTGGTACTTAGTATCACCCTTAAATAAGCCATAATTCTTGTCTGCAAGTGCAGCCTAAAGAGGGAGATGGGCTTTAAAAACAATCATTTTATGAGTAGAAAGGGTAATGATATGGGAGCACCACAGAGACTGTGAATGTTACCTAGCAAATGGAAATCGGCGAAGGCTTCTGGAGAAAGTAATGCCAGTATCAAAACGTTAAAGAATGAAATTGTCATGACTACAAACAACAACAACAAAAATCCATGGTTACTTTATATCCTGCCCTAAACAGTATGAAGAAATAGCTCTGGGCCTCCAGAGCATACACTAGTGAGTACACTCTAGTTCTTAGGGAACTTGAGAGAGGAAACTCTTCCTAGAAGAAAGGGAGGGCAGGAGGGAGCTGAATGCTGCTTTGTGCTTGTAATTTGACAGGTCCACGTTAGTTCCAGGCACAAAGACAGCACATTACATGTCAAAACAGTATGTCAGGACAGTATGATGGTGCAGAGCCTAATTTCAATCCTATTCCTGGAGTAGTTTTCATGATCACGGCCCAAAAAAGAATGCCACAGCACCACAGACTGTGGCCAAGCTAACCTTTGCCCTAAATGTGAGAAAATTAGATTAAACTAGGATTCAAGAGCTGTGTACCAAGTTAGAGCTTTCAGCTCTTATTCACTAAAATGTGTTTTTTTTATTGTAAATTATGAAGAATGGACTTTGAGTAGAATCATGTGTATATTCTACAATGTGGTTCCATTTTTAACATGGGCAGTTTTGGGATCATTTAAAAATAAACAGTAATGTGGAACTACTTTCCAAGTTATCCATAGCCATTTTGATTTGGATAAGTTTATGTTCAAATTCTTACTGACATCCACTAGGTATGTGACTTCAAGCAAGTTATTGAATTTGTCTAAGCCTCAGTTTCCTAACCTTTAAATTTTGTTAGAAATTTTTTTCCTTAAAACACTAGGATTTTGTGAGAATGAAATAATCTAATTCTCAGCTAAGAGTCTAGAATAAAGTTGGCTGTTACTATGATTGTCATTGGAAATAGGCGTATATGATACCGCAATATTTTTTAACAAGTATTAGCATTATGTACAAAAGGCATTAAAAAAGAACTATTGCTATTTTTTCTACTGTCTAGCAATATAGTGAGTTGGGAGTGATTTATCATCCCTGGGCCCAGACTTTGGACCATAAAAATGGAAATAATAAATAATGAGGTATTAACAAGAGCTAGCCACTCTATAACTGGCATGACTCTGTCTCCCTTACTTGGGGTATCTCACTTCACCCATATAAGGGAAATACTATCATTCTCATCTTGTAGGTGAGGCAGTTGAGGTACAGACAGGTGAAATAAATTTCCTAAAGACACACAGATAATAAGTAGCTGAGCCAGGACTGTGGTGGTCTACTTTGAAGGTTGTGCATTCAGCCACTAGGCTATACAGCTAACAGGTAGGATGTGTTTGGAAATGAATGACCACCTATAGATCATTGTGGAATTCTCAAAAGAAATATTTCTTTTAATATTGGACCATATTTTACATAATACACATAGTAGATGAAGTCCTCTTGGGATAGAGAAGTCTTAAAACACTAACCTTTAGAGCTGTTAAAAGAATTAAAAATATCTGTGTAACTATTGACCTTCCTGAGGGTAAGCATGATGGAGCTCACCAAAATAAACAAATTACAACAGGAAATATATCTTTTTGGTGCCTTACCAGCCCTTCTTTGGGAGCCTTCCTGCCACTTCCAGCATCTGTCCCGTTTCCAGCTCTACTGCTCATATAAACTGTATAACATGCTGCTGGCCTTTAAGTCACCACCAGTGGGTACTAAAGGCAAAATCAACAAACATCTTCCAATCCCTTAGATAATGTTTACTTTTCCCAGTGCATACAACCAATATAATGCCAAGACAATTTTCACTTTTTCAAAAAGTCACTTTAAAAAGTGTGGGAGATGGTGGTGGTTTTTCAAGCTAAAGGCATGTTTTTACCTTTAAAAATTATATTTTACTGATTATGCTGTTACAGTTGTCCCAAATTTTCCCCCTTTACTCCCATCACCCTCCACTCCCTCATGCAATCCTCACCCCTTTGTTTGTGTCCTTGAGTCATGGTATAAGTTCCTTGGCTATTCCATTCCCTATACTGTACTTTATATCCCCATGGGTCTTCTGTGACTACCAATTTGTACTTCTTAATCCTCTCACCTCTTCACCCATTTCTCCAAGCCCTGCTCCCATCTGGCAACCATAAGAACACTCTGCATATTCATGATTCTCTCTCTGTACTTCTTCTTTTCTGGGTTGGTTTTTCAGATTCAATTGTTGATAGATATGTTTCATTGCGTTTTTTCTGTTCCTAGTTTTGATCTGCTCCTTTTTCTTAAATAAGTTCTTATAACATTTCATATAATAATGGTTTGGTGATAATGAACTCCTCTAGGTTTTTCTTCTCTGGGAAGCTCTTCATCTGCCCTTTGATTCTAAATGATAGCTTTCCTGGGTAGAGCAATCTTGGTTATAGGTCCCTGCTTTTCTTGACTCTGAATATTTTTTGATAATCCCTTCTACCCTGCAAAGTTTCTTTTGAGAAATCGGCTGGCAGTCTTGTGGGAACTCCTTTGTAGGTAACTAACTTCTTTTCTCTTGCTGTTTTTAAGATTCTCTCTTTATATTTAACCTTTGACATTTTAATTATAGTGTGTCTTGGAGTAGGTCTCTTTGCATCGATTTCATTTGGGACTCTCTGTGCTTCCTGGACTTGTATGTCTATTTCCTTCACCAAATTAAGGAAGATTTCTTGCACTATTTTTTCAAATTTCTAATTTCTTGCTCTTTCTCTCTCCTGGCACCCCTTTGATGCAAATGTTGGTATACTTGACAGTTGTTCCTTGCACTATCCTCTTTTTTTTTATCCTTTTTCCTTCTTGTTATTCTGATTGGTTGTTTCTTGATTCCTTATGTTCCATATCCTTGCTTTGATTCTTGGCTTCATCCATTCTACTGCTGATTGCCCATAAATTGTTCTTTATTTCCATTAGTAAATCCTTCATTTCTGCCTGCATCTTTTTTATGCTGTTATTTTCCTGACTAAGTTCCTTAAGCATCCTTATAAGCAGTGTTTTGAATTGTGCATCTGATAAATTGATATTGTGCATAAATTGTGCATCTGATATTTTGTTGAGTTCTTTTTCTGGAGTTTTGATCTGTTATTTCATTTGAGCCATGTTTGTCTCCTCATTTTGACAGCCTCCCTGTATTTGTTTCTATGTATATAGGTAGAGCTTCTATGATTCCCTGTCTTGATAGTGTGGCCTAATATAGTAGCGTCTAGTAGCACAGCCTAACCTATCACCCAAGATGGGTACTTGACATGCAACCTTTGTGTGGGCTGAGTACACTTTCCTCTTGAAGTTGAGCCTTCATTGCTGTTGGCAGGTCAATGGGAGGGATTTTCCAGGCCAGTCAGCTGCCAGTACTGGCTGTGACCACTGACCACCAAACTCTACCTTCTGTGGAGGATCAGCTGTGTAGCAGCAGGGTGGTGGTGCTCCAATGTGGTCTGTAGCTATCCACTGGGTACACAGACTCTGGGGTTTCCTGGGTGGTGCAGGACAGGTTTAGCCACTACCTGTGTTCTACCCAGGACCACACAGCATGAGCTACAAAGCAATCTGCAGATGGCTGTTACTTGTGTTAGGCTTGGAGGTTCCCAGGTGAAGCAAAATTGTGATCCAAAGCTGGCTGCTGCTTGTGCCAGGCCTGATACCACTTAGCCAGAGGTATGGTTGCTGGGGACTTGCTGAGGCTGATTGTTGCTTGTTTGATAGGATTTAGGAAGATTGGAGCCTGAGCTGAGAACATCCATTCACATGGAAATGCAACTGTTTACAGCTTGAGTGGGCTGTAACTTGGGAGGAGCATTCCCCAGTGCAGAGCAAACCATGTAAGCCAGGTTGATGGAGTCTCAGGTATGGCTGACTCTGTAGTTGTGTTGAGGGGGAGGGTTCAGAAAAGGAGCAGTGCCCTCTGCCAGCACTTCTATTTGGGAGAAAGCTGTCCCCCTGCTCTCACCCTCATGCCAAACACTTCAGTTTTTTCCCCATGTGCCACTGGTACACTTTTAAGCCACTGCCCTGGTGCTGGAGCTCAGAGGGAATAAGTCTGAGTAAGTCCGTGTGCTGGCCCTGTAAGAGGAGCTACTTGGAACTCCAGTAGTTCCTTTTACCAACTCAAACTCCTCTGATTTTTACAGCCAGAAATTATGGGGGCTTATCTTCCTGACGCTGCAACACTGGGCTGGGGGACCTGGTGTGGGGCTAGGACCCCTCATTCCTAAGATATTCCTCCCAGATTTTTATCTACCACACGTGGGTGTGGGATCAGCCCATTCCATATCACCACGTCTCCATGTCTCTACATCTCCATGTCTCCACATGTCCTACTAGTCTGGATGGTTATGGTTTCTTTAATTCTATAGTTGTTGGACTCTCATTCAACTCAATTGCTGATGCTTCTGAGTGATAGATGTTCTATAGTTGAGTTGTAATTTTGAGGTGGTTGTGCAAGGAGGTGAGCTGTTTTTACCTATGCCTCCATCTTGACCAGAAGTTTCTAAGGCCTCTTTTAAATAGACAAGTAATGGTTACCCACTAAAGCTTTATTTCACTTTTGTAGATTGAACCACAGTGTTCCTTCCAGTTTAATGATTCTGTGAGATATGACTCTGAAGTCTTGAGTCTGCATTGTAAGTGAATGTACAAGAGCTCTATAGCCAAAGAAGTGTTGCCCTCTTGAAAGCATTCACCTTTGTGGGGTTGGGCCCATTCTAATAATGCTATTGCTCAATACAGTTAAGGAGTTTTTCTCTGGGAATTGTCTTCAGAGCTTTTAATACATTGACTGGATTATTACCAATGCAATAATATTTATCTTGTCAGGGTGACTTTTGAAAACAGACAAACTGGGTAATGCTGCTTTGGGTCAAAAACAAGGAATAGCTATGGTGTCATAGGACTGCATTTCAAGCTTGTTTTGTAAACTTTCTCTGAAGGCAATACAGGAAATAAATGAGTTTCTTCCTCAGGTGAAAATTTTGAGAAGGAACTTTCATTTGGATATACATATTTCAAAGGTTTTTCTCATTTTTATTGTCTCATCCAGTATATTGCCAAGTAGTCTCAACCCAAAGAGAGGAGTTTCAACTCTTCCATCCCAGCAGACAGTACAAATGTGTATCTAACTTCAGATCAGCTAAATCTGTTACTTGAGATGAAACCCATGGGTGGGGAGGGACTGATAATTAAGCAATTCTTATATCAACTAAAACATCCTAAATGAAAACACTAGTCAAGAATTTTTTCTGCTTGTCATACTCACTTTGTGTCAAACATAGGAAGATTTACTATGGGATTTGTTAATTGGGGCCCTTTAGCCCTGGAAATGCTAGAAATCTTGGCTTTCTGCTATATAATGGTACATTGAATTTGTTCATTTGTTGCTTGTAATTTACCTAGTAAAATATGGTTTTCTCCTCACCTCTCAGAACTCTGAACCCAGACAGATATCCCTGCTCAGGCAGAGACTGAATTTGGGGAATTCCTAGGCCCCACTCCCTTTACTGGGTACCCACCTCTGTTCTCCTGGAGGTACCTGAGAGAAGGATGCAGCATAACTGAATGGCTGGAAACATCTTTATTGTTCCATGTCTGGGGTGGTTTTTAGTTACCCCTTCTCCAGACACTGGGAGAACAAGTGGTATTTGGTATTTCACAAAATATCTTCAGTGACTCTGTCTTGCTAACGTTTGGCAGTTTTCAAATTGAAATACCTCCCGGCTATAATTTTGTTCCCTTTCTGATTTGAAGGTTATGGGAGAGGGCAAGAGAGGGATGTAATGCGTGCAGTTCTGATTTATCTTCCCGACTTGTTTAAGATGTGAAAGAGTTACTGGTTGACCAGAAGAACTCAGAGTTTGGTCCAAAAGCACTAACCTCTTGAATCCAAAAGTGATCTTTTTCAGGGCTTGTTAATTAGACACTTAAAAGTGTAAAAAAAAATTAACATTAGATCCATGAAACTTAAGTGGATTCTATATTTGGTTTATAATTTTCCCATCTCTAAATATTCTGAGAGGGAAGGCAGCCAGTAAATGGATGGTTTGTTATGACCGAAACATAAATTTGTACATTTCCTTCTTAGTTTGAAGCCAAGCTCCTCAATCATAGATTGAGAATCTCGCCCTTTTCTTCTGCTTAGCCAAGTTTATCCTTCATTACTCTACATATCAACCCTGACTTAAATCAGGCAAGTCTCTTAATGTTCTCCTCCCCTCTTTTTAAAGGTAATTTTACATATATCTGACCCTAAAGATTAACACTCAAAAAACTGTTTCCCAATTGGCCTGCATGAGGGTGGAGAAATCACTGTGATCCTCATATATGGACAATACTTCTAAATCGCTGTGGTTGTCCTGTGGAAGTGCCAGAGAAGAGGGAGAACCTTGAATCAGCTGGAAATACATTCTCTAATGGGAACACAATCATGAATTCAGGGTTCTGCAACAATATATCATCTAAACCACTCCTTTTCTGGGGTCTAGATATTGTCTAAAGGATCGAGCAATTGGGCTAGTGCCAGGGTTTGGATTTAGGGGCTAAAATCAGGTTAGAGGAAGTCAGGAGCATGAAAGGCCAAAGACAAAATCAAGCTAAAGTCCTAAAAAAAGCTGGGAAACAAAATCAGCAGTATACTCAGAACTCAGGGGTGAAGCCAAAAGATAGTAACTAACCTATGGTTAAGGGTAAAGTATAAATAGCATGAAATCAAGACTGAAGTTAGAATAGAGACCGAAGAGATGCTAAGTGATCATTGCAGATGACCTCTGACCATTTGATTTCTGTTATGACTCACCTTGGCCAGGTGATGCTGGCAGAGGCGGAAGGGCTGGGGCAGACACATGACAGCTGTCAGGTCTGTGGCAAGCCGGGAGAATGTTTTTGCACTTTCATTTTATCTTTGACATTTTATCATTTGTTTTTTAAGTTTACAAATGAAATAAAAATTTCTTTTTAATGCTCCACGAAACTAGTGCTACGGCCAGGATTCAGTCAATTTCTAGGCACGTTAATATAATTTGTAATGAAGAATCTTGATTGGGAAAATTGGCAGAAGGGGAAATTTTTATGCTTTTGTTAGTTTTAGGTAGTTAGTTGATTTGTTTTAACATTAGTCTCAATTCCATGCTGTGTAAAAATAACCCATATGGTAGACATTATCAACCTTTTTTTAACAGGTAAGGATCTGAGGCTCAGGGAGGTTAAATAACTTGTTTAGAGTAACTGGTCTGATTTTAAGTCCAACAATAATAACTACTATGATGCCTAAGTTAGAAAATGGGTGGAGATGGTTTGGGCTGTGCTGACAGGGCATTTTTGTGGTATCTGTTTGAAATTTCACTGTTGTCTACATTCCCAGTTTATTCTACCTCGGGGAAAATTTAAGCCAATTCTGATGCACAGGGTGGGACAAAGTGTGTCTTCAAACAGTGTGCTTAAGTTGCCTCATCTGAATCCACAGATTGTTATGTTTCCTGGTCTGTTCAACCAGGAGCCACAAACTAAAGATTGCAGGCTAAATTGAGTACTGTTCCATTCTTAACTCTAGCAATTTATTTTGTTCATTCATTCCAAAAATATTTATTGGGTGTGTGCTCTATGCCAGACAGAGTTCTGGATATTGATACTACAACTGAGAACAAAGATGAAGGTATGAACCCTGGCTGGTGTGACTCAGTGGATTAAGCATCAGTCTGCGAACCAAAAGGTTACCAGTTTGATTCCCAGTCAGAGCACATGCCTGGGTTGTGGACCAGGTCCCTGGTAGGGGGCATAAGAAGCAACCACATATTGAAGTTTCTCTCCTCTTTCTTCCTCCCTTCCCCTCTGTCTAAAAATAAATAAGTAAAATCTTTTTTAAAAAGGATGAAAATGTGGTATAGCAAGGGGAAAAATAAAATTTTTTAAAGTTAAATAACCAGAGAGTATTTTCAAATTCAGCTCCTTTCATCATATTGCAAGCTTATTTTAAATTAAATTTATTGGGGTAAAATTGGTTAAAACAGTTATATAGGTTTCAAGTATACAATTCTATAATACATCATCTGTATACTGCACTGTGTATTCACCATCCAAAATCAAGTCTTCCGTAACCATATATTTGATCCCTTCACCCTTTTCCGTCTTTCTCCCCATCCCCCTTCCCTCTGGTAGCCACCATACTGTTGTCTGCTATCTACGAGGTTTTGTTTGTTCATTTGTTGTTTTCAGTTTGATGCCCTACATATGAGTGAAATCATGTGGTTCTTGACTCTTTCCATCTGACTTATTTTGCTTAGCATGATGTTCTCAAGGTCCTTTCGTGCTGAGTAGTCATCCATTGTATATATGTACCACATCTTCTTTATCCAATCATCTATTAAAGGGCACTTTGGTTGTTTCCATGTCTTAGCCACCATGAATAATGCTATGAATAAATGTTTTCAAATTTGGGTGGTAGATACCCAAAATAGGAGTTGCTGGGTCATACGCTAACTCTATTATTATTTTTTTGAGGAACTTCCATACTGTTCTCTGTGGTAACTATACCAGTTTACATTCCCACCAGCAGTGAGAGAGGGTTCCGTTTTCTCTACAATTTCTCCAGCATTTATAGTTACTAGTCTTGTTAATTATAGCTATTCTAACAGGTGTGAAATGGTGTGTCTTTGATCTGCATTTCCCTAACAGCTAATGAAGTTGAGGATCTTTTCATAAACTGTGTCTGTTGGTCACTTGCATGTCTTCTTGGGAGAGGTATCTGTTCAGGTCTTCTGCCCATTTTTTAACTAGGTTGTTTTTTGTTATTGAGTTGTATGAGTTCTTTATATATTTTAGATATTACCCATATCATAGGTATTGTTTGCAAATAACTGGTATTCAGTTGATTGACTTTTAGTTTTGTTGACAGTTTCTTTTGATGTACAGAAGCTTTTTTGGTTTGGTATAATACCATTCATTTAATTTTGCTTTTGCTTCCCTTGCTTTGAGGTCAAATTCATAATATTCTTTCTTAGATCAAGGTCAGTAAATTTGGTACCTATATTTTCTTCTATCTAATTTATTGTTTCAGGTCTTATATTTAGGTCTTTCATCCATTTTTAGTTAATTTTTTTTGTATGGCAACAAAAATTACTCTAGTTTTTAATATGGCTTTCCGATTTTCTCAGCACCATTTATTGAAGTGGTTTTCATTTTCTCCATTGTATTTTTTGGTTTCTTTGTCAAAGATTATTTGGGCATATACATATGGGTTTATTTCTGGGCTTTCAGTTCTGTTCCATTGGTCTGTGTGTATGTTTTTTCTTGTAGGCTTATTCTTGTTTCTGTTGCTAGGCTAATTTGCTGCTGGGCTTTTTGGTACCTCTGATCCCAGATAAAAATGGAAAAATCCAGCCCTGGCTGGCGTAGCTCAGTGGATTGAGCATGGGCTGTGAACCAAAGTGTCACAGGTTCGATTCTCAGCCAGGGTACATGCCTGGGTTGCAGGCCATGACCCCCAGCAACCGCACATTGATGTTTCTCTCTCTCTATCTCCCTCCCTTCCCTCTCTAAAAATAAATAAATAAAATCTTTTTAAAAAATGGAAAAACCCAAGGGAGTGGTATGTGATTTAGTTTTTAAAGCAAAAAATCCAAGGGTTTTGTTATATTTTTAAGTGATAAGAAAGTTTATTCACTCTTCTTCTTTAACATGATCCATCAACATTTAAGATCCTGCTCAGGATTACTGTTAAGAGTTTAACAAACAATAGGGTAAAACCATAATTCTTGCATTCATTCATGTGATGAAAATTTGTTGAGCACCTACAGTGTGCCAGGAATTAGAGATTAAAAGATTAAGTGACCCAAAGAACTCTCTTTGCACTCAGATAAAAGATCAGGAAGGCATGGTCCCTCTTTTCAATGAGCTTTTGATCTGAAGAAGACATCTGTCCCTAATTCTTACTGAATTCCCATTGGGCATATATACTGCATTATCTGTATCCTCAACAATCCACTATGTAGTAACTGAGCCCAAATCACATGGGCCTCTCCCCTAAGACTACAAGTTCAACTTTGAACATGTTATTTTAACCTTTTATAGAATATAACTCTATTTTCTGGATATTCCACTTCCATTTCTATTTTGTCATCCTACTATGTAATAGCTCAGAGCACAATAGAGTGAATTCTTATAAAGCAACAATTAACTCCTTTATCCTGCGGTAAAGAAATGAACACTATACCAAGAAGAACATGTTAGGGTTTAAATCCACAGTTAGGGGAGTGACTTTTATTATTCTCATTCCAAGGTCTTTGTACATGTGTTGCATCCATCAGTAAGAGCTGTGCATTTAAAGCATTAATGGGTAATGTAGCCTGTTGAACACCAAGTTTCCAACCAAGGAGAAAGGGGTATGAGGTTAAGATGTAGATTTGATTCTGGAGACGGAAATGCAAGAGGGTTAATGGAAAATCTGACAGATATTTCACTGTAATGTGCATTAATGTAGGTAACTCAAACAATCCCCTTTGCAACCATTCTAATTAGTTTTGCGTTTTCTAATCACATGTCCGTTGTTATCAGTTTGGTAGTGGGGGGTGCTTTCTTTTTGTGAAATCTAAAGGAAGCAAAAACCCATTTAGGCAATGCACTACTGTAATCAGTAAATTTGCACATTAATGTTAATTAGAGTCAGGCACAAAGACTTGAGATTCAGGAGATGTTTACTATGAGTACTAGATTTACAACAAAAGACTGCACGAATGTTTAGACTACTAAAATCAGAGATGTAATGTGAGTGAATCATCTTACTCTTCTACATCAGTTGTAAGCAGGGAAGAACAAGCTTACACACACACACACACACACACACACACACACAGCCTAAGCACCTCTGGATACTAATTAGAGAACTCTGGTCAAATATTTGCATTTTAAGCAATGAATTCAAATAATAAAGTGGCACCTTATTCTCCAAGCAATAAATTGAGTACAGCATAACAGGGCAAGGCCAACAACTCCTTTCCTGTGCATCCTGCAAAATCAAGTTTCAAGGTCCCTGAGGATGGATGAACTCAGGGGGTGGTTGACCTGTTTACCTTCCCTTGGACTGCTAATTCCCTCCACCTGAATCACTGGCATTTCCCACAGTTTACTTTTCACAGGAGCTTAAGTTCAGCTCTACCTTCAGGAAACATGAACCTCATAGACAGGGAGCCCCTTTGGCCCTGCTTTTTGGTAGTCCACAGGTCAGTGTGAGTGAGCACATGAGGGTATGGGCCCCACATTCTGGTCTTTGGCTCACATTTCTTCTCTTTTTCTATGTCTTTGTCCCATATTTCCCACCCTTGGCTGTACCCTCTCCTCTTTTATCCTTTGCCTACAGACTAATTTTGAACTTTCCTCTCTTCCCTGACCTCCTTGGGATGTGTTCTATGGCAGGCTTTGAAAGCAGGTGCTGAGGACATTTAGCCATTGGAGTTGTTATTGGCAACAAGGGTGAAGAAATGTTTCTTAGAAAAAGATCCATGTTGGCATCTGCATGAGGCTGATGAGCTGGCAGGCCCATCTCTATATCCCACAAGACTCTGGCACTGATAAATGAATTCTGAATGGACATACCCAGGTGCAAACCATCCAGAATAGCTTCTGACCATTGTCCCTTCTCGCTTCGTGTGCTTACTTACTGGCCTGCCTCCTTCCAGTCTTGCCAAGCTGCAGCCAGAGTGAGTATTCTAAAATAGGTATTCGATCATGTCAGTCACCTGCCTAAACCCTTTGGTCTTCATTTTCTCAGAATGAAATCCAACTCCTCGTGGCATGTAAAGCCCTGCATGAGCTGGCTCCTGCCAAACACTCTGGATTAACTGGTTCCCATTCCCAGCTTTCCTTCTCCCTTGACTCCCACCCACTTATTGACATTGTCCCCCCAAATTCACACACTGTGCACTCCGGCTCCCACCACAAAAAGTGTTATCTGATTCCTAAAAAGTAGCACACTTTCTCTCACCCTCATGTCTTCAAATATGCTGTTCTTTCTGTTTGGAACATTCTTTTGCTCTACTCTGCCTGGCTAACCTAACCTTAAGCTTTCTCAGTCTCAGCTAAGTCATTTCCTCCAGAAGATTTCTCTGGCCTCCCAATCTGGGTTAGCTCCCATCCTATATTTTCTGGTAGCTCCCTCCACTTTCTCTCTTTTAGCAGGTATCACCTCTCATCTATCTTTGCTCTCATGTGTCTTCCTCAGCTGCACTGCAAGCTACTTGAAGGAAGGAATTGTGTCTGTCTTATATGCTAATCCCTAATACATCTATGTGTAAGGCACCCACAACATACTTATTGGACAAATGAATTGTACCATTGACCTATCATTCTTTCTTCTGTTTGGAGGATTTAAGGATGCTAATACTTTACCTTCTCCTCTTCAGAAGTACAAATAGGGGTAGCCCTAGCACCTTCCTCCATTTTATTCTGCCCTGAAAACACCCTTTGCCCAAGAACCCACACCAATAGTTCTAGTTGTCAGGACTAGAAACCAGAGAATTCACCCTCAGCTGCTGCACAGGTCAAACCTATGGAAGGGGAATCTGCAGAAACAATTTAGATGGAGGCTGAACTGACCTATGTCCTGGGCAATCATATGGGTAGGAGTCAACTAAGAGAATTTTATCAAGAATATTCCAAGCAATTCTTTCTTTCAGAAAACATCAGTAAATATGGAACATCAATAATTTACCAATAGTGATTAGGACACAATCCCTGTCCAGAAACAAGTGATTATAATGTAGTATTACATGGTTTCTGATAGGAGTTACTATGAGGTATTCTGAGGACACAGAGATGAAATTCCTATTACAGCTTTGGAAACCAGGAAAGACTTCCTGGCAGAGGTATCATATCACCTAAATGTCTGTCTCAAGGAAGAGTAGGAGTTACTGATGTGGAAGGTGGAAAGGCTTCCAGACAGAGCCTGAGTTCTTTTGGAAGAGTTCAAGCAATTCCATATGGCTGGACTGTGGAGTGCAAGGTCAGCAAAGGACAGAGATGAGACTTGAGAGGTAAGCAAGAGCCAGATCACAAGGAACCTTACAACTATAGGAGGGAGCTTAGATATTTATGCTGAGAGCAATAGAAAGTTATGGAAACAGTTGTGTGGGTGTTTTTAAAACAGGTATGACTTATGCCTACCACAAGGTAGCTGCTTACTTCAAACATGTTGAATGTTAATGAGATTTGCTCTTCAGATAAGTTTCTGTAGTTACAATATAGGGAACACACTGGAGGGGCCCAGGGCAGGGGCAAGCAGACCTGTGCCGAGAACATTTTAGTGATCTTGAATGTGCCAACCTTAGAATGTCTCTGTGTGTTACCTGTCCGCTCTCCCTTGCCCCTCAGATTTGGCTTCCCTGAGGTCAAAGCTGTACTTAGCCCCAGCTCCAGAAGACTTCTTCCATTAGTTATTGTCCCATATCTTTCCCCTCTCCTCTCTGTCTTCAAACATGCTCAAGTCCCCAGCACCCTTCAAAAATAACTTTCTGTCAACATTCCTACCCCTATAAACCCCATTTTCCCAGTTACCAGGCTCAGAACCTCTGCAGTCAGAGTAATTCCTCTCTCTCCCTTAGGCCTACCCTCCCAGGTGCTACTCTGACACCACTGCTGACCATCCACACCTCTGCCTCTTCTCCATCTCCGCTGCTGCTGCCCACGTGCTCTCATTGTTGCAAGTCCCCTTTCAACAGGTTAGATGGTGTGTCTAAGCGGTTTTACCCTGCTCCATACCCCTTGGACCTGAGGCCAGTGGCTGGGGTTTCCATGAACTCTGTTGCTTCTGCCAGTCCTCCTCCCCAGAGTCGCAGTTATACCCCAGATCCAGTCTCTTCACAGGACTAGCTGTCCTCCCTATGACTGTCTCTTTCCCAACTACTCTTTTTCCCTACTGTCCACCTGCTTAGACAGTCCTGAGGTGTCCTGGAAGCCCAGCCCCTGGCCCTCTCCAACCCCTGTCCTAACTGCCTCATTGCCATACCACCCTCCTCAAGCTGTGCAACTAGTGACGGGCACTTCTCCTCCTCCAGTGTGTACAACATAATGCAAACACTTCCAGTACAGTTCTTACCTTGTATTGTAGCTTTGTTTAGGACCTATTTGGTCTAGGGAACTGTGAATTCCTAGAGAATTGGGACCATGGAATTTTTCTTTCCTTTTTTGAACTCACAAAGCATTTTGTATTTCTCGTTGTATTCTCTTGCACCTTGAATTGTAGTTATATCTATACTGGCCTTCCATGAAATTATAAATTCCTTAAGAACAGTCTGTATACCATTCGTCTTTGTACCTCCAAGGGCTGACGGAGTACCTGAGAGGAAGTCCCAATATCTGGGCACAGAAAGACAGGAAAGGAGGGGAGAGCAAAAGAAGGAAGGGAAAGAAGTTATGAGAGGTGTATTTTATAAGCTGTATGGTCTTAAAATCAAAAGAAAAGAAATAGTTTGAATAATTCTCATATCGATCTAAATATGAAGTGTACATTATTAAGAATTTATACATTGTTTACTTCCAAAAATGTTGTGAGCATCTTAATGACCAAATGGCTTTGATCAGGTTGCTTACATTCTCTGAAACTAGGCTGTATCACCTGTGAAATGAAAATGGCACCCATTTTTGCAAGATTATTGAAAAAGTCCCATGAAATAATCCATAAGACATACAACAGATGCAGGCCCTGCATCTCGTATGTGATGAATACGTGCTAGCTTGCTTCTCTGTACAAAAGAAGGACCATCAGAACCAAATCCATTTTAAAAATCCAAATTAAATGTTAGTAGACACTTGCACTGGCTGAATTCCAAAACCCAGCCCTCAATTAACTCTGAGTTTCCAGGCAACTAGGCAAAAAGAAATCATGTGGGGATATAGGGTTTCTTTTTTTTTTTTCCAATATAAAAGAAAGCATGCAAGTTCATCAATGAAGTCAAACTTTTTCCTGGAAATGAATCTAAAGGTACATTTATCATTGGAAGAATTAGGTAATATGATGGATGCCTTCCACTGGAAATTTTGCAAAGACCATGATGCTCTTTACTTTGATGTTTCTGTTATTAAGCTGCATTGTAAAATCTGAAGCCAAAACACTAGATTTTAAGTCAGTAAATATTTTCCCCAGGAATCTGAGATAACGTGATACTGATATAATGTTTCTAAAGCTCCGTTTCAATGGTTTTCACACTTTGTTTTAGCAAGAATACTTTTTTACACCCCTACCCCTTTCCAGGGTTTCCCAGAGGTACCTCCCTGGAAACTTAGATTCCTTCAAGAGAGTTTTCTAACCAAGGGTTCTGTCTTGTTGCAAGAACAGAGTTTAGAGGTCACTAAAGGGGGAAATATTGGGCCAACTGTAACAGAATAAATAAGAATTTTAAAGGAATGCATAATTAAAATTCCCATTGAGTGCCTCACTCTTATATTGATTATTTTGATGAGTGTCTGGTAAACCCATGCAGTGTGTAAAGCAGGTTGGACTTGTGTAATGTCTACCTTAGAATTGAATTTCAGGAAGAGCTTTTCAAAAGTCCTTTTAAACCACAATCTTATCCCTCCATACAGAACAAAACTGTAAACTTCAGATGTGACCCTTCTGCTCTCCAGACCAAGCTCATTAAAAATCACCATGAAGCCCTGGCTGGCATAGCTCAGTGGATTGAGTGTGGGCTGCGAACCCAAGTGTCGCAGGTTCGATTCCTAGTCAGGGTACGTGCCTGGGTTGCAGGCCATGGCCCCCAGCAACCACACATTGATGTTTCTCTCTCTCTCTATCTTCCTTTCTTCCCTCTCTAAAAAAATAAATAAATAAAATCTTAAAAAAAAATCGCCATGAAAAAAATTAGCAGTCAGTATACATTTGACGAATATTTAAGCACTTCTTGTGTTCTGAAAGCCACCCACTGCTGTAAGACTGTAATAAACTGGGTATGTTGTGTGGCAGTGGGAGCAGCATGGGTGTGTATGAGAAATGCAACACTTGAATTCTGGACCCAAACTTGTCGCTGAATATCTTACCATTAGCAATCAGACCTTGTTTACTTTGTTACAACTTTATTCTGTAATTCTAAGACTGTAAAATGCAATTACTGTTCTCATTTTCAAATTCGATTTTATTATCAAAGTGACACATACAAATAATATCAAAAGACAAATATTGCTAAAATGGAAAAGCTATTCTTTGGCCCCCCCTCCTTTCACCCTTCTTAGTCTCTAGAGGAAACCACTTTCATCATTTTGACTTGCCTCTCCTGGCATTTACCACCATATTTCTAAATTCTCCCATACCTGAAACCTCTGGATTTACTAATTTAAGCAACTTTTATTGCTTCTTATAATAATAGGTGAAGACTTTAGTTTTATCTCCAATGTTAGTTTCCTGTCCCTGTTTTCCACAATATGACTATGTCAAAAAAAATATGTTTAAATCCATATCAGTGGTTTCAGAATTCTGAAAGACCAGCAGTATACTGTAACTGTAATCCCTGTCCAGGAAGGAAGGGTCAGACTTGTGTGTGTGTGTGTGTGTGTGTGTGTGTGTGTGTGTGTTTTCTGTGAATCTCTGGCTGAACCTTCGTATACCATCCAACCATTCTGTAAAACATCTCTCCATATGTTTTCTACACTGTAATTCCTGTTAGATAAAATGATTTCTCTGTTTCTCTTCCTGGATACATCTCCCCAGGAGCGCTCTGCCCCAGCAACATCCTGATGGGTGTTCTCCTGGGCTGCTGATGCAGCTGTCGTCCCAACACTCCTGCCACCATCCTGGGCATCCCTTTGTTTCTTTCCTTTACCAGATTCCCTGCTACTCAGTCCTGTGTGTTTGGCTGCTTGTTTGTTATTTACTCTCTCATGTTGGTGGACTACTTCTGCTGTTAACTTCCTGATGAAGGGTGTGTGAAAGGGAAAATGTTGCAACCCTCAGAGAAATTATGGCTCATTTGAGGTAGTAAGAAAAAAAATTCCAGACACCGAGAAAGAAAATTGTTAAACATAGATAATGCCCTAATAAGTAAACCTGGTGCTACAGAGTGTGCCAGAAAGGATGAGAAAGGAGCCCTCATTTATTGAGCACTTACTGTGTGCTAAGTGCTTTCTCCATGTCATTCCTAAGAAATAAAAACAATTTTCTCCTCTTCACATGTGAAAAGTTGAGAGCAGAGTGGTGCAGTAATTTGCCTGAGTCACACAGCTCTTGGGTGGTGGCCCCGGAACTCAGAGACCACGTCTGCCTGCTTCCAGCCCACTCCACATGCTGTGTCTCAGCCGGAAAACATAAACGCACATCTTTGCCCTCAAGGAATTTGTGTACCGTGTCTTTAGTCCAGTGTCAGACAGTCGCTATTTCTTGGCACAGTATGCTGCCCTTTTAAGAGAGTGTGTGTGTGTGATTAACCTCTGGTTAATGCAACAGCTATTTGAATAGTTCCATGTACATGAAGTTTTTTAATTATATTTTTCTGCGAAACTCTGGAACAGAGCTATGTCCAAAGGAGATTTCAATTCTTTATGCTCCTCTATTTGTTAGGGATTAGGCAGGTACACTCTGATCTGGTTACAACTGAAAATATGTTAGTGGTTTGCCCTTCTCCCAGGTGGATTTTGGTTTCTATGGCAGTCAGTTCATTTTCAGACATTTATCACATTTAGCTCCTGCCTAAGGGACATCCAGAGTCATCGGTGGGGAATTAACTGAGTAGAAGGAATGAAACATACTTCTGACCAGCAGGTCAGTATTGTACCAGCAGGTCACTCCAAACTTGCGCTCCCTGGAAGTCTGCACTGGTGGTTCTCTCATAAACAGAACATGAAGGACAAGGGGTAGAAACATAGGAAAGGGCTTCTTAAAAGTGAATGAAAGAAAGCAGAGCCATTGTTTATTTTACAAATCAGTTATTAACTAACGTGAAGCAAACAAATATTATCAAAGCATCTTATTCCTGCTGGCACAGGTGAAGCTCTCCCACAGCCTCTCTCCCCTGGGGGTCTCCACACTCCACATAGACGAATGGCACCGTCAGCCCGCTGCTGGGATGGGAGCAAGGGGACAGCTCTCCCTGTGCACGCCTTGCTCTCTTCCCAGGCAGCCCACTTGCTGTCACTGCTCTCAGAAGCAGGCACATGAAACTTTCATAGAGTTACAAGTTAGAAGCAGGTAACTGTTCTCTCAACAGACTCCACCTTTGAGTGCTGGGTTCCAAAAGTTCAGTTTTAATTTGGTTGTTTGGCACTCTTGGTGCATTTTTCCCTCATAGGAACAATTTAAAGAAAGTTTATTAAGTCCTCAGGCTAGCCTATTTGACTTTGAGCTATTAGAGTACTAACCATGATTTCTTGCACATCACATAAAGAAAAGAAAAAAGGTTTTTTCAGTGTGCACTGATTGAGCCAGGCATTGTAGTGGAACCAGGAATCCAGTCTGTTCAGGAAAACAGAGAAAGGTGAGTCCCTGGTGCACACAGAGCACTTGAATTCCTTGGAAATCACGGGGAAGGGCCTGCCACCTCTGCCTGGCTCCAGGTTCTGACTGGGGAGACCAGGAGCATTTCTGGCTGAACTTTCATGGCAGAAGGAAGCAGGCCTTCAGACCATGGGAAGACAGGAAATGACATTGGCTAGAATATCACCAGTGAAGGGGCTCAGAGCTCTTCATTTCCAGTGGTCATTTATAGACATGTAGAGCTCAGGGACTACCTGAATGTCTATCAATGTCTGTGCCTATTTATACCAGTTTTGTGGACTGACTTTTATTTATTTAATTTATCAAGATAAAACAGTTGTGAACCATGGTCTTTTTTTTCCTTTTTTTTATTTTAATCATTGTTCAAGTACAGTTTTCTCCCTTTTACTCCCAATCCAGCCCACCCACCCAAACCTCCCCACTTCCCTCCCATTACCACCCTCCCTCTAGTTTTTGTCCATGTGTCCTTTAAATTTGTTCCTGTAAACCCTTCCCATTCTCCCCTGAAATTCCCTCTTCTCTCCCCTCTGTTCACTGTCAGCCTGTCCTCTATTTCAGTGTCTTTGTGAACCATGGTCTTTAAAAATAGCACGGAACGGTCAAGGGCCCACCGCCAGGGCAGCCGGACACAGTGGCCTCACCGGGCTATGCTCCGGACTCCACACCAGCCCCAGGAGGCAGGGCACAGTCAACAAGGCTTGTGTTTTACATATGTGAATACTGCCCATGGAACTATCTACTTCTGAAAAAGCAGTGCCTTACAACCACAGTGACTCCTGAACTGAGGTTTCAACCCATTCGTGTGATGCCAGTGAAATTGTCTGCACAGTCAAACCAAAGAGAAAGCCAGAGGGTCAGAAAGATGGGATCAAGAGTAGGAAAGAGAGATCCCAAGGGAGAAATGAAGGGAAATTTGAGCCCCCAAAAATGTATTTATGAGCATCCTTTCCACTGTGTAAAGATACTTTATAAGGCAATTTTAACTCTGACAAATTGCCTGTTTCTGTTTGCAAATGCAGACAAAGGCAACCATTCTCACAAATTTCTCCTGTTGCTTTTTTCTCCTTCTGTCATTCTATTTGGGGGGTGGGGAGTGGCGTAGCTATTGTAAAAATTCTTTCACATTTCTCTAAACACTTGAATCGGGGTCAATCTAAGTGAATGTGCATTCAGCTGGGTCCCAAGGCCCAAAGGGCAGGCTCCACTTGGACAGTTGGTACGTAGAGCACTGCCAACATCCGTTTTTGCAGAGCAGCACAAGGGCTGAGCTGTGAGCTGGTGGAGATTTCTGTAGATCTCATTTTCTTCATACTTAGAGGCAAGAGGTGTCTAACCACCTGTGCGTCTGCATGAGCTGGGGAATACTGGAGGCCTCTCCTTGGCCAGTTTGGGTGCACGGGTTCTCCAGGGAAGTCAAAGACAAATGGGTGAGAATCCCACCAGGCTCTTCCCTGGGTGTGGGAGGGCAGCCCTGACTTCCATGGGAATGGATCCCCTGCCAAAGTCGGATGCCGAGACTTCCCTCAGGGACCACAGCCCATCCCCCATGGAAGAAGTTGCTGTGAGAAGTTAAGCAAGCAGCTCTAAATGGCTGTGTGTGTATGTGTGCATGCCTGTGTATGCCTCAGCGAAAATAGACCAGTGCTCCATCTTGCTTACATTATAGGACACGTGGAATTTAAAATTTCACAGACAGAAAACAGTAAACAGAGTGAGGCTGGCATTTCTGTTCACACCTGTGTTACAAGATGCACACCATTCATACCTCCAGGTTTTACATGTTTGTCTCACACTCTTGAATGGCTTTGAGACTCAGCTTGAGTGGTATTTCAAGTGACTGTGAAGATCCCAATCCTCAGCAATAACTTTCAGTTCTAATTATTTCAAAATTAAGAGTTTCTTCCACCTACTCCTTGCCCTAAGGCAGGAAAGAGGAGAATTTACTAACAAATTGATTCTAAAAGTGGCTACATAGAACCCACGAAGCAAGGTCGACCAAGGTTCACTTTAGTTTTCAGGTTTAAGGAAGTATAAGAATATTTCATAGCAAGGCCAAATACCTCAAATGTATTAGCATTTGATCAACATGAAAGGTACTCTCTGAACACCAGTTGGGAATGGTAGAAACATTTTTCACATTCACCATTGTAGTCAATGACGCATGAAACAGCATGTTCCCGCCACAAACCCCATCAGCTTTTCCAGTAACCTGAAAAGACAAAGAAACGAGAATTGGGGAAACTCCTACTTACCAGTCAGGTTTCCCCTTCTACATCACTTCCTTTAGGAAGCCGGTCAGACAGATCCGCCCCCACCCGACTTCCCCTAGCACAGCTCTTCTCGCTCTTTAGGTTTTGCCTTCCAGAATTATCTGTCTTCTTCACTAGACAGTCTTTACCTCTCAATTGCCAGCAGCTAGCACACTTCCCAGAATGTTATAAACCCTTAAATATGTGTTTCATGACTGATGGAGTGTGGATGGGCCTGGGTTAGGTCTTGAAGGATACAAAAAGGAAGAAGATAGAAATCCTGCCCCATCTGGGAGGGAGACAGACAGATAATAACAAGACATCATACAATGCCAAACTTTGAAATACCTGTAAGAAAAAGAAAAGTTGAACTTTTGAGCACTTTAGTGATAAAACAAACAACTGTATTAGCTACTTCCTTGACTTATTAACTTTTGTAATAAGAGATAATGAATAAAATCCTATTCTTTTCCATTTCAATTTTGCTGCCAGGATAGCACAATACCAATAATATTAGGCAATGGACTTCATTTGGGGGAATATTATATCAGGAAGAAAACATGAAAGGATATCTACATCTTTTCTGGGACATCTATTCATCAGCTTTGTGGTATCTAACATTGAATTTCTAAACCTCAGAACTGAAAGCTAATCCATAATTGTCTTTGTAGTAAAGCTTTAGAGAGTGAAATAGTCACACTCAGGTTTCCGCTTACATTTCTTTGTTGCCTATTCCTATTGTCCCTTTGTCACTTAATTCATTTTTACAGGAACAATCAAAAGCAAAGTATGTTGTGCCCACTCCTTGGCCTCCTGCACTCCATGTAGCATTATTTACTGAGCACTGCTGGTGTTCTTGGCATCACAGACAACAGAAAGGAAATGAAGGCTCTTCCGTAACGGTTTGCTGATTCAATTGGAGAGAGGCATTTACAAAGATAACTTGAAATCTCAGACATAGAAATCTAACTTCTTTTCCTGTGTCAAAATGACTTGAAATCTTTTTCATACAGGGATGCTTGTCAGTACTCCTTTCATTTTTCCCAGCATCCAATGCACCTCTCCATACCCAATACAGACGAAAAGATGGAACCCAAACACAATTGCAAAGGTGAATGAATGACTATAAATTGGCCTTGAAACCACCATCATATCTTCACAAAAAGTAGACAGACACTGAATTTTTCCTCCACATTGACCTTTCAAAAGATAAAGCCTATTGAAGAGGTAGATTTTTTTGGACTGTTTGCCTTGTTGTTTTGTTTTGGTTTGGTTTGGTTTTGAGACAAATTACATTTTTCAAATGTCAGCTGTAACTCTCATGTGACCAAAAAGACCACAAATGAGAGCTTTATAAACAGAACACAATATTACAATAGTTTCCGGGTAACTTTGAATTTGGTAAGTACAGCATGTGCTTTCCTTTACACACTGCTGTATTTTGAGAATAGAACTAACCCAGGGCTACATGGCCCTGACGCCACTGACCTGCTGGGCGGCCACATGCAAGCCGGGTACCCACGTACCCGGATCACAATGATCACAGTGAAAGAGCTAATCAGAGAAGATATGTGGTCCCCAGACTTTGATCTTTCAGGACCACATTTATAATTGGGGCACTGACATATTATTTGCTATATTTCATTTTCCTGTGTAAAGACATTAAATATTCAGACAATTACCACCTACCGTGACCATCGTTTCATGAAAGAAAATACATTTTAGCATTTAAAAATCAGGAAGAACGTAACTGCAGAGTAAGTGACCATTATTTAAAGTGAGTAAGTATAGCTGTATGAAAAACTCACTTTGTGAGCCTTATTTTTATTTTTTAGTGCCCTCAGCAAGTGAAAAATTCCTTGGAAATGGACATGCATCTATAGAACACCATTAGACTAGGTAATTTGCATGGCTCCTTCAAGCTGTATCGCTTTAAGTCCAATACTGGAGCTTACCAATAAGTGAAAAAATAAAACGCCAACCAGAGATGTATCACCTTCTACTTCGTTGATGTTTTCCAGCCCCCAACCAACTGGAATGTGGAAGGCACTGCCAATTACACCCTACAACTGCCACCCAAGGTAGTAGATCTGCTTCGCTCCATTAACTTGTCATTGTTTTCAGCTGCAGTGACTCTTCTAATTAGGAGCAAATCTAACAACAAGAAAATCAAATAAAAAGAAATAGAGATGATGTCAAAGGTACAGGAGAATATAAAAGCAAAAGAAAAGCCTTTTTGAAAGGCTAAATTGATGATTTTGCCCAAAACACAAAAGTAAAAGAAAGGATTTATAGCACAAAGAACATAATACAATTCAGTTCAATTATTCAGCATTGTTACAGTATTAATGCTGCAGCCCAAGTTTCATTTGTATAAATTAAATGCACAGTCTGTTCCCTAAGATTGTACATGGTTTCCATAATAGTTTTTTGAAGTCCTCACAGATTGGAGATATAAATATGGAAATGTATGGTTATCAATATTTTGAGCCAAATCCTAGGGGAAGGGGTTTGGACCAAGGTCTAAAGCGCTTAACTGAAATGGAGCCACCGAGAGTCAAGTTTAGTCTTGGAGGCACATGTGAGAAGGTGACAGGAGTTTATCACATTGAGAGGCTTGTGGATGGGTCTTCTTTCCTTTGGCAGTGCAGGGCGAGAGGCTGGCTTGGTGTTTATTGCCTTAAACACACAGTTACTTTGGTGTGAGATCAGATCCCTGGTTCCCATTTAGGTTCATTTTATAGTAAATCTGTTTAAGAATGAGGTCTGTCTTTTAGAAAAACTGCCCTGTCCTTGAAAGAGATCTCTTTCAAGTTGAGGAGACTTGACCACTTTCCTTTTCTTTCTTGCTACACACCACCCTGGCTAAGGCAGAAAAAATAGTTTAATTTATTTCTGTGTAAACACTCACATTTAGATTCAGTATTTCAGAGATGGTATGAGTCTTAGAGATGTTTCTAATTAAACACTCCCATTTTACAAATGTAAGAGAAATTCAGTGGCCTCATCAAGTTCATTAACTCCTCAGAACCCTGATTAGAAGTGATCTGATTTCCAGATCAATGCTGGACACCCGATGATCAATTGCATCTCCCCATAAATATCTAGCATCTGAATATTAGCAAGTATACAGATAACTCTAGGTAAGAAGCATACAAAGGTCCATGGATCAATATGCCCTCAAGATATACCCTGAAGGAAGGTCCTTACTTCACAGAAATGTGGCCTAACTTATAATGAAATCTGTACTCAGCAAGTGGGCTAGTCAAGGTCACTGCAGACTGGAAATGGTGACCACCAGTGAGGAATCAGAAGAATTCTGTAGCTACTCGAACTTTTCATTCTCTTTAAAAATTTTGTCAAGAACAATTAAATAATCTTGGTACCCCCAAATCTTATACTCCATCTAATTTGTTTTCTTTATTTTTTAACACAATATACATTTTGAGGGTTAGTAGTGTATTTGGTCCAACCGCCAAGATACATGAACTGAGGACCCCTCCCTAAGGGTCTGCTGACGCAGTTAGAGAAGCCGCCTTGTGGGGCGACTTTTCCGTGGCTGTGACTAGTCTGACGGCCTGCCCGAGAAGACAGCTCATCTTTGGAATGTCCAGTGGTGACACATTGACTTCTTTTCATCTATCTCTGTATGTTAGGCACAAACAAGATGGACTGGGGTGGAAAAAGAAAATGGGGTTTGGGGAGTTGTACACACAGGAGAGATGAGGTTTGGTGACTGGGGAATTAACAGGGTAGGATAGTATCTAGTATCCCCAAATATCTACAGTATGTCTTTTCAGCATTCGGTACAAATGAAGTCACATGAGATCAAACTGGAATCTCAAAAGCCACAACCTTCCCACCCCATCTTGTCACCTGAGAATTCCCACCTTGTGCAGAGTTGCTCCCACACTCCAGGCAGTAGGGTACTGTTCGGATCCCACTGTCCCCCACTGTCCCCCACTGCCTGGAGCTACCCATTCCCATGGGCTGTGGATCCCAAAGCAGTTCCAAGTTCAGGGCAACATCTCTTTCCCTCTTCACACAGCCCTTTCCTTCCCAGGCCACACAGAGCTGGGATAGCTAGTCCCCAACACTTTCATGGACCAGTTACCTTGCTGACAAAACAACTCACCTCTTTTTCTTTGGTCCTATTGCTAAATAACTCCATCATAAAGAATTGTTTCCCCTCAGGAATCTCCAGCCCCTCTCAACAACTTGGTTGTGCATATGTCTGAATAACTGAGCATAAATTAGGGATATAGTTCAAGCCTCTTCTCACCCTCTCCATCCAAGTAACCCTCAGGTAAAAACCTGGAGAGAGGGCTCATCTATTTCCTCCTGCCAGGTGTACTCAAGTCTCAGATACACAAGAGATACCGAATTTACAACAGATTAATCATTGCAGGCAAATCTAAACAATAGAAAAAAGTCAAAGACTATTGCAGTCAATGCTCCTGAGGATGAAATGAGATTTATCTGTTGTTCACACTGACCATATTCCTGGGTAGTTGCCTATGGTTGCAAAATGAATTTGAAAATCTAAATTGATCAAGAGCACCAATCTAAGCAATATGATTTCTCTGTCATTTTTAGTGTTGTTATGTCCTCTAAAGTTACTGTATTATTTCCCTGTAATTTTGTTTCAATCACAAAATAGAAATATTTCAAATCAGTAGTGACTTTAGGTTTAAAAAAAAGAGTAAAAGGAGACAAAATAAGGAAAGAATCAAAGAAAGAGAAAAAGAGAATATCTCCCTTTTGCTCAAGCTGAAGTGCGTGTTTTTAGAAATGCCCAGGACCAACCTGGACAGTTTAAGTCAGAATCTCTTCAGGGTGGGCCTAGGCATCTTTCTCTCTCCCGCCTTCTCTCTCGGTAGAGACATGTATCTCCCCCAGGAAATTCTTCTGCGCATCAGTGTTTAAAACTGCTGCTCTAGGGGAAGTATTTGGAGAGGGGAAGTTCACAGACTTGCTTTACTTCCATTTTTGAAAAGTCAGTCTTTCTTACGCAATATTGAAGAGAATCAACTTAGGTCAATTATTGTAGTAGAGAAACTCATCGGGAAAATTCTTTCTGATGGCTGAATAAAGAGTCTTGTAAATGCAGCTAATACAAATGAGAATAAAATGTTTTTTAAGTAAAGTAAAATATATATGTACATATATGCATTATTATTATGACTCAGGATACTCATATAATTAAGAAGTGACACTTTTGTTGACATTTAACTACATCAAGGAGAAAACTTGTTGAACCAGAAATGTCAGTGGGTGAGGTTTTTAAAAAACTGTCTCTGGCAGGTATTTTCTTCATAAAATTCCATCTTTCCTTGGAGAGAGTTTTCAGTTTATTTGGCCCTATTTATAAGCAGGTTTGATGGTGTCATTACCCTCAGGCCAACAAAGCAAAAGAAAAAAGGTAAAATTTTGTACAGAGGTCAACAAGACCTTAAATAAGCAACTTGAACCCCAAGCTTATAAAATACGACATTTGAAGTCATTCTTTGGGAAAGGCTAACAGGGTTTGCAGTGGAAACTGAAACAAGGCAGGTAGCAGGGGATGTGCATCTTCATGTCTCTGGTCCAACACTCATGTTAACGTGAAATATCATATTCAAAGAATTCAGTAGACCCCAGTCCATAATCATTTCCTCTCCTTCCTTGGATTCTCATAGCAAATCTTTGAGGCCAATTTAATATTCTAAATCCTATTTACCAATGACAGGTTTATAAACACGATTTTAAAACACAATTAAAATGGGGTATAATTTCCAGGAGATGGATTTCCTTGGTCTTCCTTATCCTGCATAGAGTATGGGGACCATGTGACAACATTGGGCTTTAAAGGGTTGCTGCTGATATAATAGACTTGCTTTCTGAAATAGAAACATTATGGTTATAGGGCCATGCTGTTGGCTGCAAGAAACACATTTGCTTCAGTAGAAATGGCCCCTTGTTATTTCCTTAAATGCATGCCCTGTTATGTGGAAGAAGGCATTTTGAGAGACAGTCCATGCCTTGAAGACTTGTTTTTAAAATAGTGGCAGGCTGTACTGGAGAGATGAGCATGGATACTAGAGATGCAATGGCCAGAGAAAAATTAATGCAGATGGAAGCTTACCAGCTGGAGGACGAGTTCTGAAGGGCAAGGCTAGTATGCCCATTCAGGAAGGCACGGTAGATGTTCGTGGTAAGCTGCAAGAAACATGGGAAGTCTGGCCGTGTGTCTGTCGTGTCTCTCCCTGCTCAAACCCTCTACTGGTTTCCCATCTCACTAGTGGCAAATGCCTAAGTCCTCACAAAGCTTTACAAGATCTAACTATAAGATCACAAGTGCAGGAGCACTCATGCACACATGCACACGTACACACACATATGCTTACTCACCACCCACCTCCTCCTACCACAGCACCCACCACTCTTCCTGTGGTTCTATCCCCTAGCCACACCTGCACTCCCAGCATGCACCAAGCACATGCCCATCTGAGAATCAGCTCTTTCTATTCCCTCCGCACCTCTCTATCTTCATCACCAAGGTTAGTTTTCTCTGTAGTTTTTATCAACTTTGAACACACCATTCAATTTACTTGGTTTTGTTTATGTCTGTCTGCCCTCAGTAGAATATAAGTACCATGAAAGCAGGGGCTTTTTTAGTTTTATTGACTGTTGCCTACCCAGCCTTGGGAGTGCCTGGCACTTAGTAAATGCTCCATGCTTATTTGTTGAACAAGTAAAGGACTTTTCTTCCTACTCTCCTTATCTAATATAATTATTTCTAGAGATCTGGTCCCAGTAATGCAGTGGAATCTGGTCTCACTTTAAGTCAGTGCTTACCCAAAATGCACATCACTAGATCTATATCAGTAAAGAACATGTAATAAGTGTTTACAGATAAGTGACTCAGGGCTGAGTGTAATGCAACTCGTCCAGTCCTCCAACAACATCGCATTCTCCTCCCATTTCCGTTCACATTCCCTTCACCACGAGCCACAGTGTAGAGGGTTCCCAGTGACTGCAGACAATGGGCAGGGAATCCTTTGGGGCTGATGACCTTGAGCCTGTCCTCTGTCAGAAGGTGCTGTCCTTCCTTTGACAAAGATGGGGCTCTCTCTTGTGCCCTCAGAATGTTAATGTATGCCAGCCCCGGTGAGTCATTCAACACGTGGTGACAGTTTACACACTCATTGTCACCATTAGTGAGAGGATCCTGCAGCACTGGTGTCCCATCAGCAAGGCCCAGGCAGTGCCAGGAAGAATCAAACTGGGGCATAGGCATATAAGATGCCCCATGTTCCCTGGGGATGGGGGGTGATTTCTGAAGAACTACTGGTTTCGCTGCTGGTCGAATTGCTCAGCTCTCTGGGAGAGGTAACTAGGTGGTTACCAGTCCTTGACACTTTCCTTTGAGCAAGTTTCCAACCTTTCTTTGGAAGAGGGAAAGGGGAGCAGGCCTAGGAGGCTGCCCGGGCCAAGCACAAACAGGTAGGGTCTGGGGAGGTCACTGTATCCCAGCAGCAGGAGCTCCCAGTTCGAGGTAGCACAGAGGGAGGTTAACAGCATTGTAGTCAGACAGACTCTGGTTCACATCCCAGCTTTGCCGGCCCCTAGCCATGTGACCATCATCAAAGTACCTAAACTCCTTGTGTTTCATCATCTTTAAAATGAGACTAATACCTACCACACATGATTATTATAAGTATTAAATTAAATGATACCATGTATGTTATGCAGTTCTTGACACATAAAAGTTCACAATAAAAGGCTTCTCCCCAGCACCAGACAAGACCTAGATCATCCTTCATGAATATTGGAGAGATTTATGGAATGAATCATGATTCTTCTTGCTAGACTGTATGTTCTCATCCCAAAGAATTTTGGGAAAAAAACAGCTAAGCTAAGGTTCTTTGCTCTTTATTTTTTTTATTCTGTGTGTGTGTGTGTGTGTGTGTGTGTGTGAGAGAGAGAGAGAGAGAGAGAGACAGTGTCAGAGTAACAGAGAGAGACAGAGCGCTGTACACTAGGCAAGACACAAGAGATTTAAAAGAGAGAAAGACAGAAACATGGTTTGCCCTGATATGAATTGAGAGCTAATTATCAATTGTTAACTTTGGTTTAGTAGAAGAACTTTTCTATTTCTTTATCTTGGCCTTTGGAATAAATATTTGATAAAACCAAGGCAATTCTATTAGTAATGTTTCCTAAGCCCCTTTTTTAATGTGTATAAGCATTTTAAATCTATCAGACATATATTCAAAACATTTTTCAAATCATAAAAAAGATCAGTTTTGTTCAGATACTTTAGGTTCTGGAAATAAGCTATTTCCTGTCTACTTTGACACAAAAACATTCCTTCTAGCTTTTTAAGAATACAGTCCCTTGTTGAGAAGTTGGCTTCCTGGTTTCAGGCATGAATTCTTATCATTTCTAAACTTTCAACTTTCATTCTACACTTAGAATTCAAACAAGATGACAAACAGTGATGGAGTTTATAAAATATGAAATTTATGTATGAAAAAGGGAAAAAAATCAGTTGTTTCCAACATCTTAATAACAATGATTAAAACCAACTGAAGGTTTACTCTGTGCTACAAAATGTCCCAAGCAGTTTACATTGTTAACTCATTTAATCCTCACAACAGTTGTTTTTTTGAGGAAGATGCTGTTATCCTCCATGTTTTATGACACACTGAGATACATGGGGGTTATTGAATTCACACAAGATCCTGTAAGTATATTCTAGTGTCTGAATATATTGTCTTATACAAATGTAATAGTGACTTGTTATTTGTGGATAAGGAAACTGAGGTTTAGAGAGGCCCAGAGATTTGCCCTGGGTTCATTTGCCCTTTGATAGGGATAGAAAAAGGACTTGAATTTAGGAACGTCTGAATTCAAAGCTTAGATTTTTCATACATACACTTTAAAATATTCAGATGAGCCATCAGAATAATTTACATAAACATGTCATCAAATAATCTGTCTCGTGGAATTTGAAAGGACATTAGAAGTTCTCTCGTCTAACTTTCCCTGCAGTGTACACATCTTTGTCTAGAGTGCACTCGACCAGGGGTCACCGGGCTTCTGCGTCCATCCGCCTACCCTCCAGGAACACAGATGGCCCATTACTGAACTGCCCTGCTGGCTGGGAGTTCTCTTATTCTGAGCTGCTGTACTGTGACCTCATCGTATGTTTCATAACTTGTGGAGTAAAGCTTGCCATCCTTAGGAATCTCAGCACTAAACTGACAGTACATTGAATTGTGTATCTTTAGGAAAACAGAGTTAAAAAACGCCATGTAGTGTTGTCTCACAACTTGCTGATCATGAGCTTTGGAATCCTTAGGTAAAAGATGCCCTGGCCACTCTTAGCTAATGGGATAGACGTGAGCTCATCTCGCTTCTAAGCACACCAGCAGCATCTGAACAGAATGTAAGCTCTTTGTTGAACTCTAGTCCAGCAGACATTGTATTAATAGCAAAAATGAGAAATTCAGGACTGGATTTGGGTGTGGAATTTAGAGACTTTTATTAAAATTAGAAGCTGTTCTATTCACACGAATTTAAGTCAAGAACAATTATAAAGGGACTTTCAAATAGGAAGAACCTAGTCAATGTGTGTGTGTGTGTGTGTGTGTATGTGTGTGTGTTTAATGGGCATTTACTGGGTAACTATGTGAGAAAGTGTAGCTCCATAAAAAGCCATAGGTTTTGGAGTGAGGCAGCCTTGGGCGCAGATCCCGGCTTTGTCATTCTGAGCTAGGTAACCTGGGTAATTAATAACCTTTCTAAGACTTGGTTTCTCATCTATAAATAGGAGTAATAATATGTATTACAGGTACTAATGGGACCACTGTGACAGTTAAATGGCATAATGTGTATAAAGTGTATAGCCTTCTCATTGGCACATAGTTAGCACTCAGGCATGGTAGTTATTATTACAATAGCTATTCATTCACTTACTCAAAGAGTAAAATTTATTGAGTCCTCATATAATAGAACCATACATCCAAGCTTCATGCCCTAGGCACTGAAGGTACAGCATTAAAAAGATAGAGACATTCCATGACTTCCCAGAGCTTGCAGTCTCGCTGGGAAAAGAGACACAACACAAGCAATAAAAAGGAAACCTGAGTTATGAGAGAGGATCAGTTGGAAAGCATAGGGATGCATAACTTTGTGTAAAGGATGGGGAAGAGGTCCTGAAGGAGGTTAGGAGTCCTGAGGGGAGAGTTAGCAACAGGCAGATGGGGTACGGGCATGGGTGGACGGCGTGTCGCAGGCAAGGAAACAGCATGCACAAATCCAAGTGAGATAGAAGGAATGTGCTGGAGAGGAAAGATCAGTGAAGGCCAAAGGGATTGACAGAAGGGTGGCCTCAGACTGGAACTGAATTGTAAAGGACCTGTATTGGCTATGTTAAAATTTTTGTTTGGGTTTTATCCTAAAGTCAATGGGAAGCTATTCAAAAGCCTTTACTGAATGGAAGGTGGGCAATGAAATCCTGTTTGGCTTCAGTATAATGGAGACGAGTAAGACTTGGTCCTTCTCATCAAGACGGTTGTAATCTGACATGGGAGACATTGAAGGGGAGGAAAGGGCTGGCTGAGGTAGATACAAAGTTAAAGAAGGCCTGGGGGAAAATGCTATTAGATACAAAGTGCTAGGTGAGGTTTTTAAAACAAGGAGCAACTCCAGTGAGTTGATAAGGCATTTGAGACAAGTCTTACAAATGGAGGTCCAATAGATGAGGAGAGCTGGTGGTGATGAGGGCACTTGACCTCCTGGCTGCCCTGTCGAAGCAGTCAGATTAGCAGCCATGCCCTTAAAGGGCTCCCATCTTATGTTGCCAAGTCTACATTTCTCTTCCTTCCACTGCTCCGTATTTCAGAACCCCTTTGAGAGAAAACTCGGCCACCCTTCATGTACCCCTAAAACCCATGTTCTTTAAGTTTCAAATTATTAACATGTGTTATACCCTCCTCCGTTCTTCGAAGGTTATTTCCAGCTAAATGCCTATGTAAGCTCAGAGCTTTGCAGAGAACGTCCTACACACCCCCTCCAGGGTGAACTTTTTACCTGTGCTTCAGTGCTGCATCTACATGCTTATTGAGAAGTTAAAACTGTACAGGAAATACTACATCATCCCGTTGGTATTACCAGTTAAATCACTGAGTGTCTCAGCCTTATGAGGTTGAGCAGTTTATTATAAATGCCACATCACAGTTGTAGCTACTTTCTGTTTCTCTGAATGATCCTGTGTAACACCACCAAAGGCAAAAAAAAATTTAAAAAGTTACTCTTGTCCAACCCCACCCAACTTTGTATTTACTTTGTCTTAATTGATTAAATAGATGAAACAGATATCAAAGCGGTAGAATTCTTTTTCACACAATTACTAAAATAGTCATTTTTCTTTTAAGTAAACTTTTTCCTTTAAATAATGCCAAAAGTGGAACTTTTCTCTTGTGGTGTGACAATTTCCTCTCTGGTTATGAGTCGTAGATTCAGTGAAGTGCCTGTGCTAACAAGTGCTTTCACATTAAACATCTGATTCACTGTACTTGGAACAGGGCAGGTTTTCAGTAAGTATGTGTCTCACTGCCTCGAAGAGCCCTCTGTTCCCAGAGTTTACATAGTCAGTCAGGTCACATGTTGGATTTGTTGTTTTCTGTTAGAGTTATTGTTATAGGCGTTCAGTCGGTCAACAAGAAAGTGTGCTCTGTGTGAGATCATGAAGCTCATACCTCTTCAAGCAACAGGGATAACATAAAAAGTGAAAAGCAAAAACTTTTGCTCTTGAAAATTACTAGAAAAATAAGAGAGAAATGTGTTTTTCTTTTATGATGTTTCTACTTATGGAGTGTATTTCTATTCAGTAGGATTGATTTGAGCTACTTCCTCATAGCAGAGGGAAAAAACGAAGTAATGAGGGAAAAAAGGAAGAACAGAACGGAAGAAGGAAAAACAGAGAAAGGGAGGAAGGAAGGGAAGTTTTGTCTAGAATGCAAATTACTTACCTGAAAAAAATTGTTTTTGAAATTCTGATTTATGGGTTTTTATACCCTTCATAAGGAAAAAAAAAGTGGCTTGTGTTGGAGGACCCATGGCTCCTCCAGTCTTTATTCACACCATGACTTCCAGGTGTCAAGCTGGGCTAGTGGCAGACACCTATATTCCAAGGAAACAATCCAGTTTCCATTTCTTCCCTCTATTTGAACAACTGATGTACTGAGCAGGAAACTGCATTAATCTTTCCAAACTTGCTTCCACTTTTATATTTTCCTCTTCTGATGACATCGCTGAGAAAAAGGGCGTGCGTCGCATGTCTCTCCTGATGCCAGCTCATTTAAAACTGCCTTCCGTCAGCCTTCAGATGCACACTCTAGCTTGTGAACTTACGCCCTTCACCCAACTGCTGAGATCGCACTGTCTCTTCATCCAGCAAAAACGGAGAGGAAGAATAGTCCAAGCAGACAACTTTTTGTAATCAAAAGAATAGCTGTCAATCTGCTTAAAGCAAATTCACAGAATTTCTAACTGAGTCCCTTATGTGAGTGTTTTCTTGGGAATTCGACAACCTAGCAGAGAAGTTCCTTAAAAAGAAATTGTAGAGCAAATAATTATTCTCCCAAAATCACCAGATAACATACAGCACAGTGCCTCTTCATTTTCAGTTTCTTTCATCTATATATCTGTACGTATTTCAGATCCAGAGTAACTTGACAATCGAGATTGCTGAGTCCATCTCCAATTTCTCATGAGTCCCAGAAATCACTTCACCTCTTGGGTTCTCAGTTTCCCTTCCCATGATACTGAAGACTGCGACTTTAGGCTAGTCTCATGAAAAACAGATTAGGATATTCAATAAACACAGTTGAATTATTCATTCTCTGAGCTGTTTTCTCACTGGTTTGAAAAAATAACTCCTTTAGACCCAGCCGCAAGACTACCATCAGTAAAGTAAAACTTAGCAGTGATTTAAAAGAGGTGATTTATTTCCAAAGAACCCTAATTTTCTCTCAGGGAGTGGTAATACTGAATATGACACTTCAGTCTTTAAATAGAGGGACTCAGCTTTAACAAATTGTAAAGCATTAGTACTCAAGAAAGAAGTGCAATACCATGTAATTTTCACTTAAATTCCCATTTTCTTGTCACTGGGTCTTTTCATTTAGATCCATGGCCTCTGTGCATGCATTAATTTTTCCCATTGACATGTTATAAAATGGTTATGTGGGTGATCTTATGCTGTGTAATAATGTAAATAATAATATTTTCTAAATTTAAAAAATCAGAATGAATAGTCTGAAAAGTCACAGGGGCGAAAATTTGTAATTGAATAAAGACATGCTACATAACACAAGAACAGGTTCCAAGTAGGTTGAATTCTGTTTGGGGTCTCAGAGCACCACTGGTTCATTGTAGTGTCCTAGCTTTCTCCAAAAATTTCAACTTCATGTTTTGCCTACTTACAATTCTGCCAGAAAATTTAGTCATATGTCTATTTAGTCATTGCACTTATAAAAATGGCCACTATTGTGATGGAATCATTTTACATAACTTTTAAACTTCAGCACATAAAGCTCCTGCCTCACCTGACCACTTTGGCTCATGGCGCCAGCCATGGTGAAGACACCGCCCGGAGCTCTTTCATTTCTCCGTGCCTTTGTTCATGCTATTCCCTCTGCCTGAAGTGTCCTTCCCCTTCCCTCCTGGCTTTCCTCAATGCACTCATCCCAGCTCATTGGTCATCTCCTTGAGCAGAGTTTAATGTTATATTCCCACAGCACCTTTAGCATGCTTTTGTTTTAGCACTAAACACATTGAAAATCCCGTCTCTGCCGCGGGATTGTCAGAAGCTCACAGGCAAAGACCACTTTCTTTTTTTTTTCTTTTTTTTTTTAATTTTAATCAGTATTCAAATATAGTTTTCTCCTTTTTACTCCCAATCCAGTCCCCCCTCCCACCCTCCCCACTTCCCTCCCATTACCACCCTCCCCTTAGTTTATGACCATGTGTCCTTTAAGTTTGTTCCTATGAACCCTTCCCACTGTCCCCTTAAATTCCCTCTTCTCTCCCCTCCGGTCACCGTCAGCCTGTCCTCTATTTCAGTGTCTTTGGTTATATTTTGCTTGTTTCTTTGTTTTGTTATTTAGGTTCCTGTTAAAGGTGAGATCATATGGTATTTGTCTTTCACTGCCTGGCTTGTTTCGCTTAGCATAATGTTTTCCAGCTCCATCCACGCTGTTGCAAAGGGTAGGAGCTCCTTCTTTCTTTCTGCTGCATAGAATTCCATTGTGTAAATGTACCATAGTTTTTTGATCCATTCATTTACTGATGGGCATCTTGGTTGCTTCCAGCATCTACCTATTGTAAATTGTGCTGCTATGAACATTGGGATGCATAGGCTCTTTTGAACTGGTGTTTTAGTATTCTTAAGATAAAGTCCCAGCAGTGGAATTGCAGGGTCAAAAGGCAGATCCATTTTTAGTTTTCTGAGGAAGTTCCATACTGCTTTCCACAGTGGCTGCACCAGTCTGCAGTCCCACCAGCAGTGCACTAGGGTCCCCTTTTCTCCACAACCTCTCCAACACTTGTTGTTTGTTGCTTTGTTTATGGTGGCCATTCTGTCTGGTGTGAGTGGTATCTCATTGTGGTTTTAATTTGTATCTCTCTGATAGCTAGCGATATTGAATATCATTTCATGTGTCTTTGGATTTTCTGTATGTCCTCCTTGGAGAAGTGTCTGTTCAAGTCCTTTGCCCACTTTTTAATTGGATGGCAAGGACCACTTTCCATCCGCCTTTATGCCCTTGGTGACTGCAAAAATGTCTGTCCATGGTCAGCTCCCAATAAGTTTGGAATACATGACAGAGGGTATTCTTTTCTACTTCTATGTTTATTACTTAATGTGGGCTTCTTGGTGCCTTCCTTGACCTTATACTTCACCATACAGCATACACAGAGAACATGAAAGTAGAGAATTAGAAATTTTTAATTGAGGGCTGCAGAGAGACAAGCAATGAGCTATAATCAAGATTTTTTTTTCTTAACATTGCTTTTTACTACCATGCAGCTCTCAGCTTATAACTCAGTGCTCTCATCAGGTATACGTTTAACATGATTTAAGCAATTTCATCATCTATTTCAGTCATAGTTTTGCAGTCATTACCTTGGGCATGTGAATGTCAATGACAAAGAGTCAAAAGTCCCAATTCCCCACTAGCTAGCTTACCCTAGATCAACTGCCCAAAGTCCATGCGCCTTGGGCTCCTCTGGGAGTGACGTAGTGTTGTCTACTTCACAGAGTTGTACGGAACGCAGGAATCCCATTTTGTAAAGAGCTCGACGCAGCACTCGACAGTAGGTCACACTGTGAGTGGGGGCTGGGACTGTTGGACTCCAACACAGTGGGGTGGCTGGGCATAGTTCTCACGGCTTCTGTAACTGCAATAGAAAGAACTGGGTTCTGCTGAAACCAGGTACCTCAAAGAGGCAATCTCGCTGCTGTTGGAAACTGCTTGGACTTACACAGCCTTACCATTGCTTTCTGCTCCGGGGATTAGGTGAAAGGTTCTGCTCTGAGGCCAACTGCAGGGTTGGCCAGCTGGCCCAGAACACACAGAATCCCCAGTACTTCCTATGTCATTTTAAGCTTAGAAATAATCAGGAAAAAAATGTGTAATTCTGGTCATCAAATCTAGCCATTAAAGGAATGTATACTACACCTCAGACACTTACTTGAAGTCTTACTTCAAGTAGGACTGACACAGATTTAAGATATAATTTTTAATGAATTTCCTGAAAAGATTCCTGGCCCTGCAAGTTAAAAGGGAGTATGAAAGAGCTACTAGAAGTAAGGATAATTTGCAGTGAAAAGTATTAATTGCCTAATATTAAAAGAGGGACCTGGAAAATTAGGTACAGAACAGCATCACTGTCCAGTATGATAATGTCTTTTGCTAAGAGATCACTCTGAGTCATGGTTTACAGAAAAGAAAAGTTAAGTCATCTGCACTATTCTTTGTTTTTAAAGGCGGGAAAATATGAAATACAATTTAAGGAAGTGTATTTAAGAAAGATTTCTGTTCCAAGTTTTGACTTCAGAGGTCTGCAGACTCTACTAACATGGAATACCTCGTTCTCTGCCAAAGCCAAAAAAATGAAGCGCTGCTGTATTTAGAGAATAAAGAAAGTGTAACATTTGTTAATGATGTTATTTTTAAACAACTATTAAGCTAGCTTTTTCCTCCCAAAAGATTATTGAAGAGCAGGCTAAACTATACTGTTTTATACTGCTTCTTGAGGGACAGGGATATTTTATCTTGTTTAGCAGGTCTACAGCAAGACCTGCCATTCAGAGGTTATTTGGTTTTGGATGAGGAGATGGATAGATGCTGGAAAGCATGATAATCATGGATATGTAACTGATATGGATGCGTAGATTAAAAAAAATTCAAACCCCGGTCTCACTTCTGCTGTTCTCCACCCAGGTGATTTGAGGCAAACCTTCTACATCTCTGGGCTTCATGTCCCTCATCTGTAAAATGAATTGGACTAGATTATTTTAATAAAGCCTCCTCCAATTCCAACAGCCTATGATTTTATTTTTTAAATCAATTCTTTTATGCATCTGACACATAGTTGAAAGTCTCAACTGAGACTTGTGATGTGGATTGATACACCAAACAGCAAATTTTAGTTCAAGGACACTGGTATTCTTCTGGTATTCTTGGGATGCAGTTGGCATCCTTTTGGCTTTGTCAAAAGCACATACTATGCAGTAAAAATGGCTGGTCCATTTTTTTTAATATGTGAAAAGATTTGTGACTCCCACATGTAGGGCATGGCATATTGTGAATGGTAGCCTACATGTATGCAAATAAGAAGCAGGAAGATAATTAAATCCGAGGTGGAAATAGAGTAGATTTGTGAATGAACAAAGGAAGTGTGTTCCTTTGGAAGCCAAGATGTCAAAGATACATTTTATTGATACTGTACACTTTCAGCTTTCATGTAAATCAGTATTCAGTCAGTATTCAACTGCTTCAAATGTTCTAACTCTGCATTTCTGAAGAATCCATTGTGTGTATTAACTGTGGCTGAGGCAGGAGGAGATGTCAGGCATTTTAAAATTTCAAACTTTCAGAGATTTGCAGACATGCATGATGCTACACCTAAAGAATCGAATAGTCAAAAGGCACCTTATTTTTTAGCTAAAAGTGAGAACAAAACAGATTCATTTCTTAGACTTTACTTCCAAACTTGGGTTTCTTCTTTTTTTTTTTGTCCCTCAGAAAACAGCCATCGAATTAAGCGGGGGGGGGGGGGGGGGTGCAATTCAAAGGGTTTTGAAATGCTTCCTTACTGCATACCTTTCCAATGGCTCAGTTTTGGCAAAGTAGTTCCAGACCCTACCACTCTCCGAGCTCCCCCCTGTCCTTCCTTATGACTCACACTCACGCTTGCGTCTTAAAAGGCTGCTCTGTGGCTGCAAGGATGCCCTGTTGGAACAAATATAAGCTGAAAGTAAACCTAAAAGTCATTTAGTCCCATCCTCTAATGTTACATAGATGGAAACTGGGGTCCAGGGAGGTGACGAAATTGACACAAAGTAGCACAGCAAGTCACACAAGTATTTTGATTCTAACCCATTGCTCTTCATAGCCACATTGATTCCTAACAAATAATAAAGGACAAGAGAAATGGACCCTTAAAAAAAAGTAACAGCTTTATAACACTATTTTTTTTTTCAGATGAGCCACTCTTTACACCTTTTCACATTGTTGCTTTTGTCTTGTCAGTTTCTTGTAGAAAGATGAGTTACTGCTTGGAAATTCAGCTTGGCATTTTCTTTAGACAAAGTGATCTTTTAAATGTAGCCAACATTTCTTTTGGAGGATGGCTCCATTTCACATAATGCATCCTAAGATTGATGTTTACTAAGTTGGTTGTTTAAATCATGTTTGGAGCCTGGTTGCATTGGCTGTTTCTTTGTCTCTCTCTGTCCCTCTCTCTCCTTTTTTCTTGTGTGCGACACAAAAGAATGGGGCCCCTAGGATCACGGGGAAATGGATCAGTGTATTCATGTGTGAGCTTTACAAAGCACTGGAGCAAAGGTGTCATTAAATGTTAGAAGTCATTCAATCACACCCATTTCTTCATACCAAGTAAAGAGGAAAAATGCTCTATATGGTAACTATCCATAAAGCTTTGTGTATTCATTCACCCCTTACTCCTTGTAGGAGCTGCCTCTCTTTTTTCCTTCCCTCTCCCTTAGAAGAGATTTGAGGTTAGCTTTGTTTTCTGAACTGCCCTTAATATCCAGCTCTTAGTTATTGTTGAAAGTAACTATCATAATAGATTTTTTACAAAGAAAGAGAGCTTCTGGGTTTAATTCTGATTATGTTTCCTTTAAAATGACTGAGGATTTTCTAGGTATCCATGCTGCTTCTGCCAGCTTAGAAAGAGAAAAGAATGACTCTTATCCCCCAAAAGGGAATGAATTGTTTACCCTTACATAGCTTCTAACAACCAATTTCTGGGTATTAAATGTAGAAGTCAATTATGAGAGGCTTCAATGTATCAGTATCCTGTTTGTCCTGAAATCTAAATGGAATTTATGAGAGTTTTGAAGCAGATGCCACCTGGTGGGTAGTTAAAGTATTGTAACTGAAAGTAGTATAAATGGAAAACATATGGAACAGTGTACCTTAACAAATAGACTGATTGCTAATTTATGTAACCAGTACTTCCCAGGCCCCAGGTAGAGTACAGTGTCCCTAACTTGCTGTCTGCAGTCTAAATGTTTAAATTTAATTTTTTCTACTCTGAATACAGATGTCCCTTCCTGTTCATGCGCAGTGCCAGATGCCCCAAACTCTACATCTAGTTTGCAACCAAGAGAACAAACTCAAAGTAAGTGCTTGTCTTGAGTGAAAGGATAACTTTGCAAGAATGCATTTGAGAGCCCCAAAAATTAAAACCAGAGTTAATATAAGAGAAAATGGAAAGAGAGAGACAGAGATGAAATAGGGTTATGTAGGAATAAGGGGCAAGTATATCAAATTGAAACCACGTGTAAGACATAAATACAGGCTGAACAGCTAATTCTTTCTCTGAGAGACCCTTTATAAAAGGATTGATTTCTAGTGAACACCCCTCACACTACTCCCTCATTAGAAGAGCTCGTGAGTAAAGCAGACACTCCTTAAATTACCCAAACTCCTTTAGAAATTATGTATTATAGTCAAATTCCATATTACTCCTGTTGGTGCTGGTCCCAGCCTGGGCTGTTCTTCTGACTACCTGAGCAGGTTGTTTCACATTTGGGGACTCAGTTTCCTATTTTGTTAAATATCACTTTATGAATTTTATAGTTCCTAGTGAGCTATTTAAAAATTGAGATACAAATGAATAGTATATTCATAAACAGAACCCCCCAAAATACTCCCATCTAGAGTTGCAGCTTGGAATCAGGACACTGACAAGTAAGAGTCTGTGAAAGAATGGTGTTTCTCCACAAGTAGAAAAATATCTTCAAAAGTGAGAAATTTCACAACTCCCATCTGTATCTTGCTAGGAAGCCCTGTGGGAAGTTGGTAGAGAGGAAAAGCAGACAGCCATGCAGTGCTCTCAGACTGTTGATTTTTTTTGCTCTGGCAGGAGTGAGTCAGTGGGTTGGGCATTGTCCTGCAAACCAAAAGGTCAGAGGTTTGATTCTGAGCACATGCCTGGGTTGCAGGTTTGGTCCCCAGTCGGGATACGTGCAAGAGGCAACCAATCAATGTTTCTCTCTTGCATCGATGTTTTTCTCCCTCTTTTCCTCCCTCACTTCCCCTCTCTCTGGAATCAATAAAAGAAAAAGAGTTTTTTTAGAAAGATTGTCCATTTTTTTCTTCCAATGGAATATAAAACAAACTCCATGGATTTCTTACATGAAAAGCTCTCAAAATCAGGGCACCCAAGTTGTGAGGCCCATCTCCATTTCTGAGTCACAGATACACATATATGGCTAAAACAAGGGAAGGGGCAGGCAAAATACCAAACAGATGAAGAGAGAAAGAAAAGATGTTCCCAAACATTAATTGTTCATCCACATGACTTACTGGTATGTTCATGTCTCGTATCAGCCACTGCTAATGAGAGTGTTGTCCCTTATTTCTCTTTTAGTTTATAAAAGGAGTAGCATTATGTAATCACCCTAATGAGGTAACAGAAATATAAGTACACAGGAAAATTTGATAGGGTTTTCTCCTAATTCATCCTCTGCTGTGTTGCTCACCCCCCTCCATTCCATTAAACCTCCCTCTCCCCTCCACACTCCCCCCCAAACTGGCTGTCTTCAGTCCCAAAGGACGTATTGTTGGCTATTATTTATAATAAGTCTCTCTCCTCTTGGCAGGATATAGAACAGCTGTTGGTCTATTCTCTGCCACAAAAACCAACTTCCCTCTTTTGCCCTGGATGATTGGAAGAAGTCGGGGAGAAGAGCAATTTATAGTTGTGTTACAGCACCTCTATTTTCTTTTATGTTTATTTATATTGCTTCCATTTCTGTCTGGGATTTCTGAGATAATCAAGATCACTCTGCACAGAATTCTCTTATGGGAAGGCTCTGGTGGCAGTTGATGGTGTTTTCCATCATTGAGTCAGACATTTTAGATCTCCCGGCCAGAAGAAGTAGTGAACATTTCTTCTGTTACAGTTTGAGAATTTTTTTTCATTTTCCTTAGAAACTCATAAACGTGTTCTATTTTACATGAGCAGTAAATGACTTTGAATTTTGCGAGAGAAGGCACCTTGTTTTGTCAACTATTTGATCCCAAAACTTAGCCCCGTAGCTGCTCAGTCAGCCTTTGGTGAAGGACTGGAGGAGAGAACTGACTGGGATTCTGGTCTGTTCCCCATTCGGTCCAAACACAGAGGCTCGCCCCAGACTTCCAGGCTAGTCCAGCCTCATCGCCTGAGGTGGGACCTTCTTCTGAGATCTTTTGTCTTGGACTATTTTTGGCTCCAGGCTTCACCCCAGGGTGGGGTGGGGTGGGGGTGGGGGAGTATGTGGGAAACCAGCTACAGGCATCTCAATGTTTCACAGCCTAACCCACAGCTAAAGAACTCTTGAACAGGTACTGACCCTTCAGAGAGACCCGAGCATCTCCAGAATTAGAATGCGGAGTGAATTTCCCTGTTTTTTTAGGGGTCGAAGGAAACTCACAAAAGGACCCCAGACACAAGATGAGACAGTCTCTGGTGCACAGAAAGGAATCACAGTTCAGCATCAAGGTACCCCAGTGTAGAGGCGGGCTGACTGCCGGTCAGGGCCATATTTAGTGAAGTCTGGGACGGAGCAGCATGGAATGGTTAAATCCAAGGCATTGGGGTGTGGCAAAGAGGAAAGAGACCCCTTATTACCTTATTTATTCCTATGTGAATTTAGTTGAGTAAGTATTAACAATGGCTAACATCTTCCAGAGACTAACCCAGCCCCTTTCTGGAGGAGAACTGGAGAGCCGACAATTTCTATGTGGTGGGTGCCTCTTTGTAAGGGCTCATGAAACACTTTCAAATCTAGTCTGTGTTCCTAAATGTGTCTGTCATGAGCCTACCGATAGACCTGGCCCTCTGTATTTTCTCTGATACTCCACAGCTCACCCAATAAGCCTTTAGTGAATGTTCCCAACAAACACACAGGAACATATGTGATTAAAGAGGATATTAGGTGCTCATGCCACCGAGATGTCGGCCTTTTCATTCATCAGCAGTTTGCAGGCAACATGGGGAGTGAGAATACTACCAGCTGTGGTGTATAGCGTACTTGCAACATGACAGACTCAGTGCCCATCGCTTTAGATCCATTGTTTTATCTTATCTCGTGATCTTGCTCATAAAGGGAGTCACTGAAGACAGAAAATGGCACGGTACTTGTTTTTTGCCTAAGTGTGAGCCAGCCCTTTAGAACTGGAGTAAGAGGCTAGTCAGGTTGGGTCAGAGAGTAGCTTAAGCCTTCTCTGGGGAAGTCCTGATAAACAATTAGATCCTGGTAAACTTAGCCCTTTTTCTGTCCTTTACCTATCTCCCTGGTTATCCTAATGCCTCCAGAATAGTTGCTTATTCCCTGAAATAAATTTTAACTGGGGGGCATTCAAACATTTTAAGAGATGAAGAGCCAGGAGAATTGTTGAAGGAAGTGCTTGGTGAGAACAACTGTTAAGGTGTGCGCAGCATCAGACAACGTCCCGGCGAAGGACCAGGACTGGAGTCAGGCTGCCTGGGTCAAAATGCTGGACTAGAAATGGAACTTCAAAGCGGCCTCTCTGTGCCTTAGTTTCACCATCTACAACATATGTGTAGTAATGCTACTTCACAGAATTCTTGTTCAAGATTAAATAAGATAATGCTTATAAAGTGCTTAACACAGTATGTGGTATTTAATAAATCCTGGCCACTGATATAACTATTATTGCTAATAATCAATATATACCTCTTACTTTCCACAAGATATGAGAGTTAATTGAGAGAAAGGATCTTAAATATTCTTTGAATCTAGCACAATGTGTAGTACATTTCAGATTCTGAATAAATTTGGTTGACTGGCGTGGGCTGGATGGATGAATTTGAGTTTATGTGGATAAAGGCACTGTGAAAGACCTAACTCTTTCCAGATCCCTCCCCAGGAAGTCATACCTCACATTACCCAAAGGAAATCACTATGACACCAAACCAACTTGTAACACCCAACAGGCAGTTTCTTAGGTTCACCTGGACGTTTAGACTCGGAAGATTCCTGCACACAACATTTGATGTCAGTCTACTCAGGATATAGGACAGGAACTGTGGCTTGCCGGCTCCAACTGCAGAGCAGCATCAGACATTCTTCTGTAATTAGAGCCCTACCGGCTCAGGTGCAAGATGATGGAATCCATATTGGGCAGGTGAAGGAACTGCCTTTGCTTAAAATTCTCATATCTCACAGCAGTCAATAACTCTTATAACAACTCCAAACACATAGCTTGCAGGGTCCTCTCGAGGGACATTCTAGTTACAAGAATTGCTACACACAGGGAGTCCAAAGAATGGCATTTCCATCAGGTATTTACAGTTCATTTGTAGCTCTTCGAGCCCGGATGCAGCCTACCACTGAGGGTCATTTTTACCATATGCAATGTTGCCTAGTAACATAGTTGACACATACCATCTTTATCTGTTTCCAGGGAAACCGAGCTAAGAAGTTAACCAAAGGTCAGATTCCCATGCAAAAAGAAAAAGAGCTTTATTAACTCTTTGCCCACACCACCTAAACAGTTACTTAAAACTTAGCCTGAGAAACCTAGCCAATGTCCCTGTGAAGAACTCACTCTTACACCTCATACCTGCCACAAATATTTTACAAAGTGGAATAATATAAGCTTGGCACCATCCACTATTCTGAGCCTTCCCTCCACAACCAAGTCAAGCTCAGTGACCCTTGACACCACGCTGGCCTTTCTTCACATTGTGCCCCCAGCCCCAGCCTCATCCTTCAAAGCCCAAGCATCAGTAGCTCTCTAAAATACACACTCACTTTAATAAATACACAATAGATTTCAGTTTCCCTGGGCTTGTGTAATCTTAAAAGATTATCCCAGCCCAGGAATCACACCACTGAGGATCTTTGAGTTTTGCCCTTCTTGCAGAGTTCCTCACAGGGTAAAATGAGATCAACGAGGTAAAGAGTTGAACAGACCATAGTGGAAATCTAAGGTAGCCTACAGTGTAGAAAGTGGGCATGATGTGAATGACATCACATCAACCTAAGTGGGAAGCAAGAGAAGTCCTGACTCCCTTGATTTAAATTATTAGTGATGATAACCATCTTTATAAGTAGGTAAGGAGATTTTTTTGACCAATGAGAACTGCTAAACTCTAAGACTATTTCACTTTTTAAGCAGCCACGACGTGGTAGAATTTAGTGTCAATTTGCCTTAGTGAAAGGATGAAGTACTCGGTTGCAGGTTTGATTCCAGTCAGGGCACATGTCTGTGTTATGAGTTAGATCCCCAGTCCTGTCGGGGTGTGTCTAGGAGGCAACTGATCAATGTTTCTGTCTATCTCTCTCTCTCTTTCTCTCAAATCAATAAAAATATCCTTGGGTGAGAATAAATAATTAAATTTAAAAATTTGTGTGGTTTCTTACCTTCTAACAATTGGGTGTTGTCTTTTAAAAAGATAAAGGTTTAGGTATTCCATTTATTTCCATGCCCAAAGGATAATGATAGTCAAATTTATGTATTGGTATTGTCTGACAGAGACTATACGTGGACTTTACTTATACTCTCTTGTTTAAGCATCTCAGCAGAAACCAGTGCTCAGAGAGGTTACAGGACTTGCCCAAGGTCACTCAGTTGTACGTGGCAGAGCCAAGTTAGGGCAAGTATACTGTCAGTCCAGACCCCAATGTCACACACTCTGGATATCTTCAGGGAGATGCTTATAAATTATGCATTCTTTCCATGAAGCCAGTCTGGAAATGCAGTGGGAATAGATTTCACATTGCTTTCAAAAATTACTTTTACCTCCTTTTATCAAAAAAAGAAAAGGAAGTTCAAGGACTTTATTGAAATAGGAAAGAGATTAAGTTTAGATGAAAATATGTGTGAGACAAAGGGAAACCCTTGTTTTATTTGAATTTCTTTTCTCTATTTTATATAATTACCCAATCTAGAATGGAGCTCATAATACAAATGCTCAAAAAAGACGCAAAGTACAAAGGAGAGTAAAGGAAAGTAGAACATAGCAGGCAGAGTCTGAAGTCGCCACTCTGCAGCTAGTTCTACCAGAGTTCTTTTAAAGAACTCACTATCTATCTTGAAGACATGCTAAGTAACAGAAGAACAAGTTTCAAATTGAATAATTTTATTTGAGAGATTACAGTGGCAAGTTTAATAGTTTTTCCAAAATATTTCAGCTACGTGTTTTGTCTACTTATAATGTACTTGAACATGTATTCCTGCCAAAAAGAAAAATTAAACTAAATTCTTTCACTACGGCTAGCATGTTTATACATTGATCTGATTAATTCACAGATCTGTGCAATGAAACAACTTATAATTGGTAAGAAAAATTCTATTGGGCAGTTTAATTGTCAAGTAAATTTTTAAACCTGCATGGGGAGTGAGGAGAAATAAAGACATGTCAGCATTTTGAACCCATAAAGGGGTGCTTTCTCATTGGGCATGCCAATCTAAGAGAAGGAGAAAAAGAGAAAAGAAAGACTGGCTCTGTCCAATAAAATAACTGTTTCTTTAAGAAATTTGAAGAAACATAATCATATAACTTTTCAATAAAGTTAAATGTAATAAAATTTTATAATTCACTCTATTTTCTTCTTCTCTTAAGACACTGTTTTAGAAAAATATTTGCACAAGTAAAATGACCTATATTTATTTTAAACTATTTTAATTTAAAATAATTTTCTTCCTGTCTGAATTAAATTCAAGTATACAAAACATCGGTTTTATAGGAGATACAAGATGGATTCATCAGAACAGTTTTATCTTCCTAAACTTGATTAATTGGGGGCATCAAAGGAAAATGGAGTGAAAATGAATCTACTTTGTTTTCTTTAGTCATGTAATTTTATAATATGTTTTAATTCTTATACATTCTTATTACCAGATTTCTTTGTTGTCTATTAACTTGCCCACCCATTAAAGAAAGTTTAAATAATATTAATTGCAGTGTATGTGAGTGTTAGCAACTTTTGGAAAGTGGGGGCCTCATTATGACACCTAGTCGGGAAGGCTGGAGTCACTCGGGCATGCACCAGCAGCAAGCAGAACGTGGAGAAGGGAGGTGGCCCACAGCAGGGAGAAACCCTCCCTGAAAGGCCCCAGATTCTCAAAACTATCCCACTGACCACTTCCATATTTTCTACTACAGACTAGGAAGACTAAAGCCATTCCTCATTCATACCTTAGCATGACTTCTTTTAACTAATTTTTTCTAACACTTGATAGAGATTATCAGAAGGAATGAATGGAAGAGAAGTTAATCGGTATCTATTGAATGCTCACTATATGCCTTGAAGTAGGTGAGGCATTTTATTTAAGTTATCAATTATTGAGGCAATCCTCAAAGCATACCTGTAAAGTATGTTAAATTAATTAAAGTTCAGACCCATTGAAAGGTGGGGAAACTGAGGCTCAGAGAATGAGGTGAATTTGCCCAAGATTTCTTATTATAAAATGCCAAAACCAGGATTTGAGGAAAAACTGCTTGGGTTTGGATTGAGTAGCAAGAGACTTGAAGGAAATTATGAACAGTGGCATTTGGGGGGAAAGCATTCATTATTCATTTAACAGCTATGATTAGCTATGAAGTGCCAGCTCTATGCCAGGCACCCGGAAAAACAGGAGTGAACAGTAACTCCATGGACACTATACTGCTGTCACTTAGCTAAGAACTGCAGAGCCAGGGGCAGCACGGTAAACTAGGAGGCAGAGATGTGAAGAGGGAGCAAGAAGGGTCCAAAGGCAAACAGGTATGTATCTGCTGAGAGCTTCAACTTCAAACGTTCCCCTTCCTATTGTAAGGTTCTTACCTGGGCTTGAGCTAAGGTCTTTCTCAAGAGTAAAACCTAAAAAATTTGTTGTTGGAAAGCAGGGGCTCTAATTCTGGGAACTTACTATTTAAAGAGAGGTTCTGAAGTAGAACCTCTCTAATCACCCTGGCCATTGGAAGGACACAGATGTGGGAGGTGATGATCTAGATTCCATTTCTCCATCCTATTGTCCCCTGAACAGCCTCTGGCACTTAGAAGATCCTTAACAAATGATTGTGGGAGGAAGGCAGAGAAGAAACAACTGTGGGAGTGAGAGAAGGAAGAAGGAAAAGGAAAAGAAGGAGCAAGTCATCCCAGACTTGTGCTCAGATTCTGCCGGTCCGCCGCAGATCCCGCAGTGTGAATGGGGCTTGACTTGTGCCATCAAGGGGTTGAGATTTTCCTGCGTGTGAAAATACTCTAAGTAACTCAGCCATGCTATCATGTAAGCCTATTTTTTAGAGGTATTAGTCTCATAATTTGAAGGTAAGGTGTATCTTACAAAATTGGAGGTGAAAAAATAATGCAGCATTCTGACAGAGGTAGTCTACCGTTCATAGTTTCAAAATTAGAACATTTTGCTGACAAAGAGAAATGTATTTTTAAGTCTTAGATCGTAAAAAACAATTTTCATCCTAGTCCTCTAGCTAGGCTATTTCTGCCAGCTCCCCAGCTATGAACACAACACATTCTTGCAATTCATCACTTCCCTTGGCTCAAGCCAGCCTTTAAAATGGTTGTCGGCATGTGCTTCTCATTAGTTCTGCCTCTGCCTCACCTGGGCTGAGCAGACCCCTCCGTCCTGCCTCCCTGCCTGCCCTCTCCTCCCCGCGCCCCTTCCCAAACCCGCCTCTCTCACCAAGCAGGACTGCCTGCTGGCATGGCAGAGGTGAGCAAAGGACAGGAGAAAAAGAAGGAAATACTTCAGCTCTTTCAAAAGTAACTTCTGTGGTTTAACAGCCTTTCGTTCAGAAGTAAGACCTAGGAAAAGAGAAAGCTGAGGGCGAAACCAAAAACAATAACAGAAATTAGGAAAAAAAGCAGAAGTTTGCTGACTGGGAGAAAAATAGAGAGGGGGGCAGCAAAATGTTAGAGGGAAAAAAATCCCATCATTACATCAGTTTGGCAGCCAAATGGTTCTTTAGGTCACCGGCTCCTGTCTTGATTTATCTTCTGGGCTCTACAAGGAAGCGTTACCCGTCTGGTGGGTATTTTCTGTTTAACTTGGTTATCTGAGTGACAAAATATTTTTTCCATTGACTGGATTCTGCTCCCCTCCATGACCCAGTGCACAAATTAAGAATTAGACTGAATCAAAGATTTTTTAATCAACCCAAAAGAGCCTTTCCGCACATACTACATTCTTTTCTAGTTTCCTCTCTTTAGTGGTAGCTTTGGATTAGCACATTCAATCCTTAGTTCATTTTCCAAAGTAATTGAGAAGGCAAGTTCTGTCGATATATCTTCACAGTGTAACTGGACAACTTTGACCCCAACTTATTTATACCAAGGACTTATGTGCAAGTTGGTGGACATCTTTTTTGAAACTAGTCATTAATGGCAAGAAAGGAATGTTGAAAGGGTGAATAAAGGCCTTAATCGTTGGTGGAATTATAAGAGGATTGTAGAAATCTGAGGTTGGAAGCTACCTCAGACCCTAATCCACACCTTCTATTCTACCTCAGAGATGAAGAAGTGGAGGTTGGGAGGTGACCCTCATCCTATCATACAGGGAGGAGATGGTGGGACGGGGATTCACCCAGGGATCCTTGCTCCCCACCCCCATTCTCTTTTCCACAGCGTATAAGCATCAGCGTCTCCCCCAAGTCCCTTTGTGCCAGCATGTGAGGCAGTTCTGCAATCTGCAGGTCTAGAATGAATTTTTGTGCTAGATCTAAGTTAATATAGAACCCGATTATCAAAAAATGACTGTTCAATATTGGTGACCTGTGACATTCATGTGACCAACAGAAAACCTCCAGTGACAGGACCACTTCTGAGAAAATCAGAAAAAGCTTTCTTTTCCTGAGGGTATATCCAGACCCTGCCCCTCCACCCTGGGCATAAGGCTTAACAAAGTGAAGGCTGGATCTTTTAGCCCCCACTTGCTCCTTCAACCAGGCGCTCTTGTGTGGGCAGAACTGCCATGACCACAAGTGTAGTGGTCCTGACTACAGAGAATTCCTGGAACAAAAGAATCACATCAGGCACAGGCACACCCCTGATTCACAGAGAGTCATCCCTCTCTGTGTCCTCCCTCTTGTCCTCACCTGGAGCAAGAGCCCTCTCATTATAGCTGGATGAAGAAAACAAACAAACTCATCTTCAAGGACTTGAACAGCTTTTTTTGTTAACATCATTCATCTCCAAAGAACTGAGCCAGAGTCAGCTCTAAAAAAAGAAAATTGTAAAGTCAGACAAGCATACCAAGAGAAGTCTTTCCCCTTAATTCACTTTTTTCAGCAGTCAGATACATACCCATCCTCCTAGCTACCTGCCTGTTACTCCTTCCTAGCTTGTCGTCACAGTACTTTCTAAGATGTTACCTTGTAATGGTCTCATGCATTCATTCAAAAAATATTTATTGAGGTCTCACTGTGGGCCACGATTAAGGTCTCAACCCTCCTAGGGTATTTATGTTTTAATAGAAATTCCCAAGCCCGTTACATAATATATATTCAGTAAATGCATAAGAAAAGGGAAAGAAAGGATGGGAGGCACTTGATACTCAAAGATGGGTGAAATTCAGAAATCACATCAGGCAGAGCCCCAGAAAGGGAAAAATCAAGGCAATGAGCTTTTATAACCAACCTCCATGCCATGGAAGATAAGCCTTATGTTCAAAACTCTTGGGATATCGGTGCAGCCCCATGAAAAACAGCTGCAAGCACCTGTCTTCTACCTCCAAAATTCTTCCAGACATACCTCCCTCTTGCTCAGCCAGATACCTGAGCACTTCCAGCCCTTAGGTTATTTGGATGCTGTTCTGGTCCCACAGTTTGATTTCTGTTGTTACCTAGCCCCTTGATTAGCAATACAGTCGTGAATGTCTGCCTTGGCTTTAGCCCTTGTGCTAATGCAAGGCAAGGCGTGATTTCCAGTATTCTCTCTGGTTCCAAGTGTGCCACTCTCACCTGTGCTCCCAAGCTCCCAGGCCCTGGCTCCCCACTCACCCGACCAACATGGCTGCTTATCTGTGTCTTATTTTAGGTCCATAAAAGGGACTCTCCTACTTACTAAAATCACTTACAGAATCCTTTCCTTGAGTGCCTCTGCTGGAAGCTTTCTCTAAACTTTCTTCCTATTAGCAATATTTATTATGTGGCTTTCTACTCCCTCCTTTCAACTGTGAGTTCCTGGAAGAAAACACTCTGCCCTAATCACCTGTGTAGCACTGTTATTACTTAGCATAGCATAGTGCCTTGTACATAATAGTTGCCCCTAAAATATTTTCTTTGTTGAATTATTCAACCCAATATTCCATTGTCTACTTAGTTTTAGTTGTTGTTTTAACCAAAGGAAATTAACTGGGATCTCTTACTGGTTCTGGTCTTCTTCTGATGGGAAAATTTTTATAGTAAATGCAAATTACTTTGCCATCTGTGTGCAGCATATGTTCTGGCATCTTTTCCCTTTATTTGGGAAGCCAGGTTTCCCACCAATGACCATTAAAGTACATTTGGCAGCCCTTGTAGCCTCTCCATAACCCAGATGGCAAAGTTCTCCCCACGTTTCCACTTCAGGGTTTTTATAAGGCTTCTTTATGATGCTTCTTCTTTTCAAGTACTTTCCTTGACAGAGATGTTGGACCTTCTGCTTGGACCTCCCTGTCTGTACTCTCTAGTCATTGTGCCAATTCTATTGAGAGGAAGCCTGTTTGACTAGTTATAGCCCAAAGTTGCTAATGTGCCTGATCTGCTGTGATTCTGCTTGTAAGGTAATATCAGCATCGCCATGTTTTGTTATATATAATGCATACTTATGTTTTTTGGCCCAACCTTTCAGGAAAAAGATCTTTCATTTTAATTTTTTAATTCAATTTTAAATGTATTTATATTTAGTTACTTGGCTTTTTTGTATTATAAATGAATTTTAGCATTTCTTTTTTAATGTATTATGGTACAAGAAATTTTATATAACAAATTATTACAAAACACAAGAACAGATACAAGGTGCAAAGAAATTGGTACAACAAAACTGATGATCATATTCGAGGGTATTATTTTGCATATGGGTATCATTATTGCTTTCTAGAGTTATACTTTTAATGCATAAGCATAAACAAAAGAGTTAAAAACATTCATGCAGATACAGAATTAGTACTACCCATGTATAATGGGCATCCTTATTTTTCCCTCAAAAATTTGGGCAAAAACATGTGTGCATTATATGTAGCAAAATACAGTAGTTGTTTCTCCTTCCATTCCTAGGTTGATAAATAAGTAGAATAATAAGTTATCTTATTTAAGAAAAAGGTGGCTTTCTTCATGTGTTCCCCAGTGAAACCAGTCCTAAATTAAAGGCTGTACCTGGCTATCAGAATGTTAAGAATTGACTGGTAATCCACATAATATTAGCAAGGGTTTGATTTTGCACTGTCACGTTAGGTAAATGAGATGGAGAAAAGGTCTCACAGAGATGCAAGCCTGAACCAAAGATAAAAAGGTGGAATGGAATCCAATGGTGAAGGACTTTGATTTTTAGGCTAAAGGTCTTAGACTTTGTCCAGTAGGGAACAACACAGGGATTTTAACAAGGGAACGATGTCATTAGATAGGAATTTGAGAAAGGATGTCCTGACTTCAGTGTGGAGGACTACACATGGAGTACACATCCAAAATCAGTTTAGTAGTCCACGTGAGAAAAGAGGAGGACCCAGATCAAGGAAGGCAATGGAAACCGAAGGGAGGAAGGATAGCTTTGATAGACCTCTCAGGAAAAAAATATGGGTCTCCTTCTCCTACTCCCTTGTCACTTGTTCCCATAGCCAATAACTAGAAAACATCCTAAAGCCCACCAGCAATTGGAAAGATAAATCATAGTATAGCTGCACAGTGGGGTCTATTAGACCCCAGAAATCAGAATGAACAATCTCCAACCACATACGCAGTTACATGGATGAATCTCATAAACATAAGGCTGAAGGGAAAGCCACCTAATAAAAAAAGAATGCGTAACAAACAATTCCATTTATATAAAAGTACAAAAGCAGTCAACACTGAGCTCTTGTTATTTGAAGTCAGGGTAATGCTTGCCTTTGGCAGGGGAGTTAATTACTACAAGAGCATAGGAGTGCTTCTGGGTTGTTGATAATGTTCGTTTTTTTGTTCTGCATGCTAGTTACATGGGTTTATTCAGTGAATGAAAATTCGGGGAGTGGTGCGTTAATGATATGTGTATTTTCTATGTATTAATTATACTTCAATAAAAATTTTGAAAATGCAGCCCTTGCCCTGATACTACTCATCTCCCTTGCTCCATTTTCCCACCAGTACTGAACACTTTCTGCCATGCACTATAATTACAGCAGATAGTGTAATTAGAGTATCACATTCTTTCCCTATTAGACTGTAAGTTCCACGAATGCAAGGATTTTTATATTTTGCTCACTGCTGAATCTATAGCACCTTGAAATGTACCTGGCATGTAATAGAAAATAGAATGAATGAATGAACTATTGAATCAGAAAATCATAAATGGAACAGGCAAGACTTGAAGATACGAGTGGAACCCTGGTTTGAGGAGCATCATTGCTTTAGAAGCTTCTCCTTCCCAAGTGTGGCAGATAGGCTGCTAGCTCCGAGGTTGTGGCAGTCTCTCTTCCTGCCTGTCACAAGGCTACTTCTCCAGGCCATGTCTGGGCTTTTAATTACACCTTTTTCTTACCCTAGGCTCTGTACCCCATTTGCCCCATGACAGAAATCTTCTCATTTTCTAAGCCAAGCTCAAATGTCATCTTTTATATTTATTTATTTAGTTAGTTAGTTGTTTATTCTATTACAGTTGTCCCAATTTCTTTTTACCCTTTTGCCCCCCTCCACCCAGCCCACCTCTCTTGCCCACAGCCCACCCCCTCTCTGCTGTCCATGCCCATGGGTCACTCAGACATGTTCTTTGACTAGTCCCTTCCCCTTCCATCCACCATTCCCTCCCCCCTCCTCCCCTCCTACAGCTATCAGTCTCTTCCCTGTCATCTTCTTGATAAAGTCTTGCTTAGCAACCTAAATCCAAATTCCCCACCTTTTTAATTGTACCCTTTCTATGATATTCTTATGGAATTGTTTTTATTCATTCATTTATCCATTCCTTCAGCAAATACAGGGTGGGACAAAAGTATGTTTATAGTTGTTCGTATGGAAAATAATATAATAATTAATAGATAATAATATAAGAATAAACTCTGCGTTTTGCATACTCAGAACTGTAAACCTTCTTTTGTCCCACTCTGTATTTATTGAGCACCTACTAAAGGCCAGGTGCCAGTTTAAGTACCTGGAAATTCAAGGTTGAACAAAAGAGACATGCCTCTCATAGGGCTAACTTCCAGTAGAGTAGATAGACAGTAAACTAATAAATGAATGCACATGCAAAATTATTTTGAGTGCTTTGAAAAATGTTAAACAAGATTCAGAGTTAGGGAGCGATGGGTTGTCATTTAAGATAAGTTACAAGGGAAGACTTCTCTACATTGGCACCACTGGTGGAGAGGCCCCCGTGAAGCAGGGAGGTGAGCTATGAGAAGAGAGAGCAGCAAGTGCAAACGTCCTGCACTTCAAAGAGCAAGCTTGAATGTGAGTTTATGTGTGAGTTCCTTGGGATAGGGCTTATGGCCTAGCGCACGGTTTTGGATGGGGACAGCTCTGAGTGACTTTATTCAAGACTTAGTCATTTTTAATTCACTTCACATTTTTCTTTAAATAAGCATTCCTTAAATGTGTTCTACAGAATATACCCCAAACCAAGTTTTGCAAAATCTAGTTATACCACCTGTGTGCGGTTCTGTGGCCAGATAAGCATAAGAAACAACAAAGATTAATAATGTGTACCAATATAATGTGTTGCTAAGTCTTTCTATTTAAAACACCTAATTCATTATTTTCTAATGTTTGTTTTCCCCATGGAACACACATTAATAATACACAAACACTAAAATTCTATAGAATTCAGTTTGTAATATGTTGTCTAAGATTCTTTAATTTTATATTAAGTACATAGTTATTAAGTTCCCAATATTTAACTGAATGTTTCATAATTTTACAAATAAAATATAGATACCAGAATGTGGTAGTATTATTCTAATTATGACAAAAGAACATGAGTTTTCAATATTCTCCATGCTTTTATAGCCCCACCCTGCCTAATTTTAATCTACATCCTAGTGATCTTCTTGACACTGTTAACCAAGCTGTCTCTTGGGGTGTTTTATCACTGTAAGGATTGGAAGTTAAAATAACAAGAAGCAAGTTTGTAAGCCTTGAAGTAAACAAATGCAGTCAAGGAAATAGAAACAAGGCTCAGAATGCCCCAGAGAGAGTCCCAGATGGTAACATACATCCAGGCTCTGGGCATAAACTGCCTGCGAATGCAGCTCCCTCTGGGAGAAAACATCCAGGGATTTTCGCCGGTTCTGACCTTCTGTGTATTTTTGGTCTCTTCCCCCTTTGCCTGCACTACATGACTGGTGACAGCCTTAAAACTTGGAAGTTCTAGTATCAATCTATGTTTCCTTGCTCCCTGATTGCAGACCTCTTTAAATATTTACTGATTTTCCACAGTCACCAGCCAGCTGCAGATACACGCTTCAGTAACAAGGCTAGATTTGCAAGCAGCTATCAAACTAAGTTGTAGTAGGAGTGTTTGTTTCAAAATCTGTGTGTGTGTGAGAAAGAGAGCAAAAGAGAATGCCTGGACTTTTAGACAAGTTTAGCTAAAGATCTCGTAGCCACTGGTAATTTTTCAAAGGGGAAAAGAGCATTTATTCTTATTTTATTGTGGGTGTGGCATTTAGCTTTACAGATTTAAAGGCGGCAGGGAAACTGCAAAGCCAGAGTTTTGCTTTGTTTTTTTTTTTTCTGAGGCATTAGAGCTGTGAAGAAAAACAAGCCCAAGTTTTGCTTGTGGGCAGAAGCATCCCAGAATGCATCTGTTGATTGGGCAGAAAGTGAGTGCTGGCAGGAGCCCCAGCACACTGGCTCCCAACTGCAGCTCAGGAACAACCTAGGCGGTGTTCTCAGAGTTGGATCGAATTTCCACGATGGATCAGGTTCAAAATTATCTGCTCAGCTTTCACTTATTTGAGATGGTGCTCCAAGTCTAGGATTACAGTCTTCTGAACTGGGAATTGAAGCAGGAGGGAGAAAATGCTCCGGTGTGTGTGTCAATACAAAACAGGTGTTTTACTTTGTTTAAAAGGGCAGCAGTGCACCTGTACTGTTACTCCAAGAGAATTCAGGACAGTAAGAATTATCTGAGGGTAGCAATTTTCAGGGTTTTCTACCATAACATCTGGACTCCAGAGTTAGTTTTACAATGCAACTTCTTGGTTAAGTCTGTAATTTTAAATAGTTAATGTGATTCAATACATTCTTGAATCTTGAGGTCTCATTTCCCTGATCATTGACCAAGTGAGAAATAGACAATGCTAAAGCTAAAAATCACAATTTACCCTCTTTCCCAGGCTGCTGTGTGCACCTAAAATCTTCTCTTCCATACCCAGCACTTTCTGACACCTCACCGCTGCTGTGACTGTGGTGGTAACCAAGCCAGGCCCAGGGCTGTGAGTCAGGGGTGGTTATCAGGTGTCCTTTACTACTGTATCCTGCACGGGGTTGTGCTAAAAAGATATAAGACGAACGAATGCTAAGTCACTCCTAGTCACAAGAGGACATGAAGCTCTTCAGAATGAACGGAAAGTGCTGTTCTGCCCCATTCCACACCCAGGACCCACCATGTGGTTTCCACGGCCCTGCACAGTAGACAGAATTATCCTAAACCCCACTTTCTGTGGTTGTCTAGCTGTGCGTGATGTCATCGCAGTGGCTGTAAGCCACTCATTAGATGAGGGATTTTCTGTTTGTCATCTGCCTACCTTACTATAGAACCACATGTGCAGCACCTCAGAGGAGTAGCTACATTTTCCTCAAAATTCCAACTTACATAGACATAATATTGTAGCAAAGTAAAAAAAAATTACTAAACTCATTCAGTATTGTTTCACATATTCCATATTTGTAGGTCCATTGCATGCTGAATAGAGTTTTAGACCTTTTTTGTGTCTGTTCCCTGTAGCCACACTGAGAAATACATAGTATAATCCTTAGTTCACGGATGTCTGACCTGCAGACCAGAAAGGTTATGATAAAGGTCACGTGGCTGGAGCAAGACCAGACCTCAGGTCTTCTGATTCCAAGTTTGTCTCTCTCTCTCTTTCTCATCTCTATACTTGTGAGACAGTGTTTGATTTTAGAGAAGAGAAATATCTTCAAACTCTATTTAATAAAATGAGGTTTCCTGGACAGATACAGTAGAGTCTTAGAGAACCCAATTTTGGGAGGATGCTGAGATTCAAGAAAACAGTCAAAGCAGTCAACTTCCCTGTCTCTGTATTTTTTTTTCCTTTCTTAGATCTCATGGCCTCTAACTGCATCTTTTCTGTACAAGAATCTTAGTTTCTTTTGCTCATTAACTTCAGCCCACACAGGGCTTTGGGTTACCATAATGCCCATCAGTCCTTACACCAATGAATTCACAGGTTCAGGAGGCAGCAACTGACAGACTCAGCCTCCCCATGTTCCACAGAATCTGTTAGGGATGGGAAGAGACAGGCCCGAGTCAACAGGCTCCCTCTCCAGCCTCAGCTATCTTGCCTGCAAGAGAATACATCAAGCAAGAGACAAAACATGTATAGTGGAAATGAGATAGCAAGTTTATCTGTGAAATTCATAAAAACACAGAGCAGTATGTGGCACCTGGTCAATCTAAATGCCACACGTATAGAAGAAAGAGGAAATGCCCCACATAACGTATGTGTGTGTTACTTAACCCACATAGTACATGTGTGTGTTACTTAACACACATATATGTTAGTAAGTTTGTTCTATACACTTAAGCCAAGGCTACAATTGTGTGCTTAGCTAATCTAAATATGCTGACTATTGAGGTTCAGGGGTTATATACTTCAGTCGGCTTCTAGGTTCCCTCCCCTTCTCCCCCTTCTAAATCTTGGGAATAATGACAGCTACGAAGACTTTCTTTCTCAATTAGCAAAGGTCCTTTGTCTTAGTGAAATTGTTGCCAAGGCCCCCTTTCCCAGCATAGAATCTCAAGGACTACCCTCCCTTCTTCCTGTGCTATTCCTGCTTGTGATACTCGAACACCCGGCAATCTTCTCAGACCGAGCTCAGGACTGCTGAGTTAATTGGTGAGACATGTCTTCCTTTTGCTTCTAGCCTCCTGTAGTAAGTTCTTTGTTAGATTGTAAGGGTGAGGGCCCTGCCTTTATTTCCCCTCTGGCTGCTCATTCCTAGCTGCTTCCTAACAGATCCACACTCTCAAAAGACAGGCATCTGACTAACCTTGGCAGAGCAGACCATTCCAGAAGAAAGGGTTTTAAGAAAATAATAGACTAAAAGATGCTACTTTTTAAAGATACTCTACTTCAAATTTCAAAAACTGAATGATTTATACTTGGCTCATGATAGATTTCTTTCAGTCCAGCTCTGTTTATTTTTCACATCTCTCCAGCTGATGATGGTAAGCTTTCCTTTTCTTGACCTCTCTCACACTTAATTGCCTCCTTATAGGCTAGCACACAATTCTAAGATTCCAATATTTTTTCTTTGTGCTAGTTATGCAAATTATTTTTTCGTCTTTGGCAATTAAATTCCAATTCCTCTTCCTCTAAGTAGCTTTCCATACTACCTAGTGACTATATGAGTCTGTCCTTAATTCCAGCTCCTTTGCCTATGAGGATGCTCAAGTCATTCCAAAAAACCAGAGGTCCTTTTTTAATCTTTTAAACTGAACCTCCTAGGTACTCTGATACTGGTCCAGGGCATATAATAAAAGCCATGTGGTTAGAGTGATTGGAGTCCAGGGCAAAACCAACTGGCTCTATATGGTCACACAAATGACTTTGACCCCTTGATATGCCAACTAGACAAACATCTGACCTCAAGTTCACAGTGGATGGTCTGAGGCCAGTGCTGAGGAATAGTACCTACTTTTCCCTTAGACCGTGTCTTTAAAATTTTTCATCGTGCCTAAACTATTATGAGTACTCAATAAAGTATCAAGAATAATTTTAGCATAAGGAATTGCATAAGGAAACTGGAAAGTTTCAGGATTTTTCTTATTATATTACTTTTCTACTTCTACAAAACATTTTTGTATTAAATGAAATGGTTTATGGGAAGCTGATGAAATTGCTTTTAATTAAATGGTTTAATAAATAACAAGTGTTTTTATCAAAGTTTTAAACCAGAAGAAATTATAAACAAACACACACACAACATCAAAGTATTTGACTGACTGCACTCGCTGGCTGTATGTGCTGTTTTAGAAGCAACGAAAGGACAGGGAGATGGAGGTCAGAGCCTGTGCTTCCTGATCCAGGGTGTTAGTCATCAGACCCAGAGGGTATGAAACCCTGGCTTTACAGGTGCTCATTATGTTATTATATATCCTTACGAGACCTATTCCCCACAGGCTGCCAAAAGGACTAGGATGTTTGGGATGTTGAACTATCTAATTGGAATTATAATAATTAAAACCTTATAAAATGCATCAAATAAAATAGGTTCAATGCTTCCACTTGGTCTACGTTAAGAAAAATATTTATTGGGAACATTGTTCTTTCTCTAAAGAGATTAAAATTCGGGGATTGGCTAGCAGTAGAGGGAGATAAGAATAAAAGGGAAGAAAAGATTTGCCTTACAACCCTTTATAAAGTGTTTTTATTTTCAAGCTTAACAAATGAAGCCTTCATCCTCTTGACTTCTGGGAACAGTTTCAAGTGTAAGAAACACAATTGGAAACCTGCCGTGTTGCAGCCCATCCCCAGTTAGTCATTCCAACTGGATCCAAATCGAGTATCTGTTCCAAGAGTTCTCCGAAAAAGGCTCCTGATACGAGATGAAACCCCGCCAATGCAACCTGGAGGCCTGCACATTCACCCTCTGCCACCAGGTTTTCCAGGAAGTAGCCCGGGGTACACCCTTTTTCTCTTCAGCGAGCTCTCTCATCAGACCACAGCTTTGCCCCCAATAGTCAATTTCTCCACTCATGCATACCATCTTAAAAAATTCTAACCATAATCTCCCAGAGTCCTTTCATTCAATATTTATTCTAAAAGCATCTCTGGAGCATTTACAGTATACCAGTTTTAGTTCAAGACTATGTGTGCATAATCTCTGTCTTCTAGGAGCTCACAGTCTTTAAGGACTCATAGACTTTAAGGACTCATACTTACCTAAGTACAGATTAATTTATCAAACACTTTAAGCACTCCTGCCAGGCACTGTAATGGGCATTGTGGTAGATACAAGTAGGGTGTGGTTCTTTGTTGCTTGGGACTTACAATCTGGAGGAGAAAAGTCATGGAGAAAGAACAGCAATATAAGGTCGTACATGGCAGGTCTTGTGAAAGTCGTTAGTAGGTGCAGTTGTCCCCAGGGCAGATAATGATTTGACAGCCAACCTGGATACAAGGTAAAGGTGAGAAGTGCCAGAAAAGAGAATTTGAATGAATTATGAGCAGCAGCTATCTTGAGAAATTACACTGTTCTATTCCTTGCCATTAGAAAAGTTTTAAGGCAACATATGCCTTAAACTAAACTTGTACACAATTTTGAAGGGGGCTTTCCCCTATTTTAAAAATTAAGTTATAATTTACATACTATAAAGTTCACCATTTTAGTGCATAGTTTGCTGAGTTTTGACAGATGCACAGCCATTTAACTACAACCACAGTCAGAATATTCACAGAGTATTTTTCCATCACCCTAGGAAATCACCCTATGTTCCTTTGTAATCAACTCCTTCCTCCACCTCTGTCATGGTAACCACTGGTCTTCTTTCTATCCTTATAGTGTTATTGTATAGAATATTATATAAATGAAATCATACAGTATGTAGTGTTTTGCATCTGGCCCCTCTCACTTAGCCCAGGGAGTTTGAGAATCACTCACAGTAATTGTGTGTACCAATAGTGTATTCCTTTCCGGTGCTAAGTATTAGTACATTGTGTGTATCTGTTCACGAGGTGAGGCATATTTTGGATATTTCCAATTTGATTTTTGTGAGAACATAAATTTTATTTCACTTGGGTAAATATTTAGGAGTGGGATTGTTGTATCATATGGTAAGTGTATATCTAACTTAACGAAAATCTTCCAGATTGTTTTCCAAAAAGTTTTCTGAAGTGGTTATACCATTTTGCTCTCCTGCCCTCAGTGTTCAGGTGTTCTCACTGGCTCACACTCTAGCCAGGACTGATCCCAGTCATTCTTTTTTTTTTCTTTGTATTTTTATAACTGAAAACATTAAATAAAAAAATATTTAATAATTGGGGAAGAGCTAAGTAATTATGATGTTATTAAAATTATGTTTCTAAGAATATTTAATGACAAAGGTAAATGTTAAAAATTAACTAAGGAAAAACTAATACAAAGAACAATATATGTTATGACCCTAATTTTGCTTTAAAAAAATAATTTCAAAAAACTGGAAGGACCTGGCTGGCATAGCTCAGTGGATTGAGTGTAGACTGTGAACCAAAGCATCGCAGGTTTGATTCCCAATCAGGGCACATGCCTGGGTTGCAGGCCACGGCCCCCAGCAACCGCACATTGATGTTTCTCTCTCACTCTCTTTCTCCCTCCCTTCCCTCTCTAAAAAAATAAATTAAAAAAATCTTAAAAAAAAAAACTGGAAGGTAATATACCCAAATTTTGCATAGTAATTAACTCAGAATGCTGAGATTATGCAGCGTTTTACTTTCCTTCTTCTTTCTCAGCATATTATACTTTATTATTTCTGTTTTATCTCTTTTACTGTTATGTTATTACAGTTTTCACAATGTTTCCCCCTTTTCCCTTCTCCACTCATCCCACCCCATTCTTAACCGGAGGAACTTTAAGACTCTGGACTCACTCATGTGAAGAAAGAGCATCTTCCCATCTTGGCCCATTAGTATGTAAAAAGCTGCACAATTTCACACATAGTTCAAACAACTGGAATTTATTAAACACTTTTCCTATGCCCAAAGTGTGCCATGCACAAAAAGCATTAAATTGGACCCTTTTATCCATTGAATCTTTATTCTACATTTCTCCAAGCTGTATTGTGAGAAAAACTCTAGGAACTACTCTGGTTATCAACTATGTTGAAGAACCCGATCTTCTAAGATCTGAAGATTGACAACTCACCTTAGTATATCTGCAACTCTGAAAGGGTTGCCGTAAAGACATTGTTCAATTTGTTCATGAAACACTAATCATGGTTTCATTCGAGAAAGAACACACACACACAGCTGTTAAATGGGACAGTAATACCTACTTGACAGGTTCTTATGAGAATTCGATGCGGTGAAATATGTAAAAGTACTTTTTACAAGGCCTAATAGGCAGAAGTCTATTAAAATATCAATTAAATTTGAAGAAAGAGAAGAAACATTGCAAAGTGTAAAACAGAAAAAATTGTACTAATTTTTTGAGTACTCTTCACACCAGGCACTATGTTATGTTCTTTACATATATTACCTTGCTTAATCCTCGTGGTAGTCTTGGGAAATATCGGACCTGCCATTGTCCCCAAGTCACATAAAAAGTAAAGGTCCAATTCAAACCTGAGTTACTGCTGAGCAAACTCTTCATTTTTGTGTATACCTCCTCTCTTAAGACTAGGAGTGCTCTCGGGCTCAGAAGAGGGAGGAAGGGGCTGTCTGAACATATCTTTATTTGCCCTTATGTCAAGGACGGGAGTCATTGCTCTCAAACTAAGATCTTTAGAGTCTCTGGCCTATTGCCTTTGTGATCTTCAAGGATGCTTGGGTTCCCAGCTTTATGTTGGCACCAATGAAGCAGTGTGGTGGCCCTTGAAGTTTTTCTGCCTGTGAGGCTGGCTTTAAGAGGAATCTGGCCATTGTCTGCCAGGTCAACCGCCCTCTCCTTTCTCTGAAACTGGACCACTGTGGAGCACTCAGCAAGACTTGAATGATCTCCTCTAAGCTATAGTTTTATAACTTAAAACTATAGAGTTTAAGTTTTGAGCTGGTTTGCCACATGGAAATTCAGCTGCACTCTGTGTGTGGGTATGCCACAATGTAGAGATGTAATTGTGTTTCCCATTTAGATGGACACATGTCACAGAGACAGTTATTAAATATTCTGTTCTTTTCCCATGGATTTGTAAGGTCCTTGCTCTCATATGACAGTTTTTATTATATTTTTGCATCTATTTCTAAACTGTCATTTCTATTCTGTTGATTTTTTCATTTCTTCCAAAAGCCAGTTCACATGGTTTAAATTACAATGTAAGTCATTGTAATACCTGGTAATTTCCCTTATCTTATCTTTATTTTTTCTGAAATATAGTAGTTATTTTTTAACTTGTATACTTCCATATGGATTTTAAAGTGAGTATGTAAATGACAATTAGTGGCAAAATAGTTTTCCCCAAACAATATTCTGTGGTCTGCCAACACACAAGATGAGTAAAAATGCATGCTCTACTTCATATGAGATAAAGTCTCAGGGTGTGACCTTCAAGCCCTTTTTCAACTCCTGAAAACTTTAGTTCACCCAACTTTCAAGGTAATCACTGAGCATAAAAAGTGAGAGTTTTAACCCAGTGAGTGACTAATGGTGGGAATTTCCAGTACACAGAGAGAACAAGGTCAGAGGAGATGGAAGAACAGATTGGAGTGATCCATGTGAACCCAGCCTGCTTTTGAGCATTTTCTCTAGTTCTATCCTTGACCTATGTCCTCTAAATTGAAAACTACATTATCTAGATAATCCTCTGTAAAGGTTGTTCACAGGAAAGGATAGTTTTGCCTTAATTGTGACTCATTTCAGAAACTGGAAAAAAAAGTGGTCTCCCACATAGAATCCCCCTGTGATGGCAAACCACTACACACCTGCAGACTGTCTATGGGAGACAGACTAGCAGAATTCTTGCCTCATAAAAATCTCTCAGATCACAGCCCACCCCTATCAGGAGAATATTACTGCACAAACAAGATGAGCATCAGTTAAAAGGTAATTTCCTGAAATAGTCTCATGTGGAACAAATTGAAAATCCACAGTCCTTCAAGAAAGGTTTTCTTTTTTCTTCATTACTTGATCTTTAAAAAATTGTTTCATTCTTCACTTCCCTAGCAGATGTTGCAGATTTCAGAAACAGGCAGGGACCTTTGGACTGAAATGAAAAATTGATCCACTTCGAAATGTAAGACTCAGTGCAAAATGTTTAGAACAAAGTAAGTGGGGCCTGGAAAGAGTATACCTTTGATTTTGAGGATTTCCCTTCCATGTTATTCAGATGCCATAAATCTGGCAAAGAGTAACACGGCCTGAATTTAATGCATAACATTTTTATAACTGTTTTAAAACAAAATGTCCCATGTGTTGGAATATATGAAAATTAGATGCTTCCATTGATACGATCTGGCAAGTTATCATGTGTTTAAAGAAGCTCTGGGGGGGCGGGTACAATAAGGATGCATCAATTCTATAAATTCTATACATTTCACTCTGCCTTTTTAAAAAACACATAATTATTTCTTTTTTACTCTCCCTTTCTTCATTCTGACTCTGTTTCCTAGATATCAGACTTTACTGATTTCTAATTTTCTTTTTGATAAGAAGAAATGATCAAATGCACGGTCCTGACCCCAAGGCTGGGTTAGGCCCTGTGACATTCATCATGCCCCCCCCCCCACCCAAACTCCTGCTGATTTCGTCTTCTACCAACTTTAAACTCCATGAGAATCTGCTACTGTCTTGTTGTTACTCCTATATTCTCGGTCTCAACAAAGTGGCAAATAACAGGCACTCGATAAATGTGTGTAGAATGAGTAAGTTGAAATTTGTAGGTGGTGAAATCAGAGCGGAGGTTGGTGGGGAAAAAGCATGACAAATGTCATGATCACAGGCATATAGGGGACACAGTCTGAGGGCCTAACCCAGCCTGGGGGTCAGGGAAGTCCCCCAGAGGAAGTGGTGTTTACACTGACCCTTGAAGGATGTGGAGGAATTGCCCGAGTGCAGACTCGAGGACAACTGGTAAAATGTTTATAAGGGAGAGAGGAAGCGCCCGTCAGGCCGAGGGAATAGTGTGTACAGAGGGGCTGTGACAAGTGGAAGCATAAATGTCTTAAGGGAGTGAAGGAGTGAAAATTATTATTTTTTAAAGCTTTCAAGGTCTGGAGCAAAGTATCTAATACTTAGCTCAACATGTATACTCAATCTGTGGACAGTTTCCCCACATTTGGTCAGGTAAACAGACAGAAGCAGACAGCTAGACATTATTGGTGCCTTGTTTATATGTGAGTCCATTCATGCAAAATGAAGAACATTGAATAAGAATGTACTGTGCTCCCCTGACCATTGTGTTTCTGCCTTTACCACATGGTGAACACCCAGCCCTCTTCTAAGATCTGGCATGTCATCTCCTCTAGAAGGATTCCTTCTTAGGTCCTTCCTCCTCGGGTCTGAGGTAGATGCCCCTTGTCTGTGGGCACCCTGCACCCAGTTCTGACCTCTGTCACAGCACTTTTCACACTGTGTTTATGTTCCAGCTTATATCTCTGCTCAACTTTGAGTTCCTTAAGACCAGAGATGAATATAAGGGAGAGAGTAAGGGGGCTTTGGAATCAGAGAGTCCTAAGTTGCAACCATAGCTCAGCCATATGCTGTGTAGCCTTGATTTCATAACTTACTTAGCTTCTCTGAGACTCAGCTTTCTCATCTGTAGAATTGGCATAATAATGGTATATACCTCTTAGAGCTGTTTTGAGTGTTAGAAAATAATGTATGTGAAGTGGTTGGCACAGTGCCCAGCTTTAATAGCACTGTATAAATATTTGTTGAAGGATGAATGAATAATGAATGAATGAATGCATATTGAACAAATGAGAAAATGTGAGGTTTGTTCACTGAGTTGTTTGTACATAACTCTCTTTATACCAGAGCCAATTCAGGAATCAAAGTCCCACTGACTCAATCCTGGACATTGTTACCTCAGCCCCCAAACAGATCCTGAATAAAACAGCCTCAGCTCCTTCCTCAAAAAATCTGGCTCCTCATTTTACCCTTCGTAAGTTCTGAACCCAGACATCTAGTGTCCCATACTTCCTATAGGTAGAACAAAAAAAATTTCCCCGTTGTTGCCTGTTCATTTGTTTACTCATTTTTCCATTCATGAAACATTTGCTAAGTACCTACTATGTGTCAGGACTGTGATAGATGTTAATGATGTAATGGAGATTTGATGAGATGTTTTACTTATTTGCTAGCCGGGATGCTAAACAAATGCATTGTATATGATTGCTTTTTATTCCACGGCCACCCTGGGACCATCTCAGATACCTCATGTTGCAACTGTGGTGCTCCCAAATCATCCCTCCTCTTCCTCTCCATGAACTAGATGTAAATATAAAGTTATTCTTATATACCATGTTTGATTTTATGTGTGCTGAGTACACAAATGCCAAAAGGAATACTTTTGATCACCATTAAAACAAAACTCTGTAGATGCAGTTATGTGAGGGATGAAGGAAGACTTACAGCCTCCTGCTTTGCTTGATGCTATTTACTGAATGAATCACTCCAGAAGGATGGCAGGGTTGGATGCATCTAGCCCATATGTATCATCTCACCACATTAGAAGCTGATGCTCTTAGCAGTGTTGCTAAGAGGGTGAGAGACAGGCAGAATGATGGCTAAGGATCCAAGTCCAATGTAACTGTTGTTTCACTTGGATGGTGTATCTGACTTCAGTTTACAGAGGATATTGACATTTTAGGGCTGTTTTGTGAGCCTACATTGTTTTTCCTCATGTGAGAACCACTAATTTTTTTATTCAGCAGACATTTACTGAGGGCCCGCTGACTAAAGTATGATTCCTCTGCCTAAGAGGCGCTTGGTATAATGGGAGATGAAGAGACTGATAAATGAATGAATCATAACAGTGCAGTACCAGACGATGGTGAAGAGCATGAGTCTTGGAGTGAGCACTGCATCTGAAACCTGTTAATTATTTGCTTTCAGTCTAACTGGTTACTCAACTTCACTGAGCCAGTGTCTCTGTAAAAGGAGGATAGCAGCAGCCTTACCTTACAAAAAGTGTTATTGAACAGTCAATGAGATTATCTACGTGCAGTGCTTCTCATGGTGTCCAGGACAATGCAAGCCCCCAGTAAAAGCTAGCTGGAGCTTGTTTGTCCTTTGTTTTTATGGGGGTTGTTTTCAGAGGCCATGCTGAGTCTTGAAGAGTGCTAGGGGAACATTGAGAGGAAGTGACCAATTTGACCCAAGGTGGCTTCAGAGGTGGGTTTTGAGGCCTGAGTAAGAGGTGTGCAGAGGAAGGGCATTCTAGGCCAACCAGAATAAAATTTTCAAAGCCAGAGTAAGCACTGGTACAATTCAGAGAACTTTTCAGGGAGGTTTTATAAGGTGAATGAATGTGAGTGACCAAAACTTATTTTTAGACACAGGCTGGGAGATACAGCTGCCATACAAAATGGCTGGAAATGGACTCCACAAGTCAGTAGGAAGTCCGAGGACATCTAATGATCCCTTTAGCTCTGCCTTCCACCACACTGCGCAACACGCTGACAGGGCTTTTAGCAGTGCGGGTACATGTCTGCACACCTAGAAGTTATAAAAATATATAGTGTAGAAAAATATATATAAAAATAGTGTAGAAAAATAAAGGAATTCTTTGATAATAATAACTAATATTTGTTTGAACTTTATGAATTACCAAGAATTTTCATATATACTATCTGTGTTAAACCTTATGATATCCCTGCAATTTGGCACTACTAAGATTTGTAGTTCACAGAGAGGGACACTGAGGTGCAGAGAGCTTAAGCAGCTTTTGCAAGATCACACCGTTAGGACATACATGGGTTGGGGCTGTAACCGTCTAATGCTAAGGCCCAGGCATTTTGCAGAAATGGCCTGCTCTACTTTCATTGTCGATCTAAACCTTTTCCCTGAGTAATAATTCCTGTTTATTAAAAAAATGGATCTTCCCCTCACTATTTTGGTTCTCTAAAATGCTGCTGAAATCTCCTTCAACCAGCTTTCCCCTAGTCTTTGCTTCAACTACTTTGTGCCTTTGGTATCTGGAGTCTGCATTTTTATGATCATCCTATATCTTTACTGACTCTAAGCCCAGACAGCTGAGCATGGTGTTTGCCATTTAATTAATCTGTCACTTTACTGCAGGAGACTTATCTGTTTTAAAGGTGATTCTGGCCTTATTCAGCAAAACTGCTTCTGTCTTCACCACCTCTTATTAAAGGCACCTCACCTGAACAGCTTGACCTTTTTCCATATCTTTGCCACTTTCTCTCTGTGCTTTCTTACCCTCTGCCTTGATGTTCTGTTTGCTCTCAGTCTGAAAATGTTTGGGCTATGAGTAAGTCATATAGGAAAAACCCATAGATGGAAAGGTCTCATACTGAGTGGCCACCCCTCATGTGTCCAGGCCTCTCATGAGAACTTATTGGGTCTGTCTGCATTTCCCTGATGGCCCCTCAATCCTTCTCCCAAAGATGGCACATCCATGTAGCAGTGTGGCCCTGCCGTACCCTAGAACATGATCCCTCATTCCACATCAGGCCTCTAACTAGCAGGGTGGTCCAGGCTTCACTCTGGGGAGCCTTGCCAGCTGCTGATGCCCAGTTACTGGGCAGCCAGTGAAGCTTCAGCATGTGTGGGGACTATGCTGGAAAAATGATGAGGCAGGACTGGGCTCAGCAAGTGTGAGCACTGGGAATTAACATAAGAGAAAGGGGGTTCTCTGGAGGCCTCAGAACTACCCAGCAACAAAAGATGCAAACAACGACTTCATCCTATGACAACAGTGCCATCTGTAGCCTCTCCCCTTGCACATCTGCCCATCGCAACTGCAGATCAGGAGGGGAAGCAATGTGGTCAGGAGCTGAACGTCCTACCAGGGACAGTCCATGCCACTCCCTCCCCCAACAAAGGTGCTTCATCCTATTCTGACTGGTTCTCTAGGTCTGCGTGCTGCTAAACTCTTCCTCACAAAGTCTCGCCCCAGTCCTATACCCCCCACTCACTTTTACGGCTCAGCTGATGCCTGCTGGAGGGGTCCACCCACCTGTCTGTTCTGTCCTCATCACCACAACACCACCGTCATGAATAAAGCCCCTGACAACAGGCTGAGTGCTTCCTCATTCTCTCATGTGGTCTTCACAAGGCCCAGTCAGCTCCATTATGGGCCACATTAGGGACACATTATTAGCTTTATTTTTCACTTGAACAGAGAGGTTAGCTGATTTTTCTGAGGTCACACACCTAGTAAACGGCACTGTTGGCACTTAAACCATGTTTTGGATTTTTTTTACTTTAAATCTAGTGTTCTTTCTTTTATAGATATTTACGGGAACAGACAGGCAGGGACAGTGAGAGTGAACTAAATCCAGCGACTATCACATATGTATATAGGGCCAAGTGACCCTTTTCAACCCAGCTCCCCAGCCTCCTTCTCTATCCTCCCCACCAGGCGAAAGACTAATCCCTCTAAAAGCCCCGTGCTCTCTGTTTGCTACCTTAATCCCCTAGATCCCATCTGTTGTGTCTCTGGACACAAATACACATGGCCCATTTAACTGCAGCAATTCGGGGAAGAATGAGAAATCAGAAAACTGGGACAAATTTCCCTAATTATAACACAGCAGGCAGTGGAGTTTGGGGACAGATTGAAGGGCTAGCAATAGAGATCACTGTGGCAGACAGAACACAGCAACAGATAAATGGTGGGAATGCAGTTCTTTGATCAACAAGATGAAATTCAGCAGTGTCTCCAGGGTGCTCTGACTCATGGATGGATCATATGGATGGAGAAGAGGAGCAGTGATAGAGATGAGGCAAATAGGTGACTTGGAGAGATGATTAGGGCTCAGAAGCATAATCGCAGTGCCTGTGACAACAGCAGGGCAGTGTCTCTCATCCTAGAAAGTCTGGGCTTACACAGACCGGAACTCAACCACAGACACATGACAGGGATCCTCCAGCCAGGGCCAGTGTGAAGCTGATCTCGGGGACAGGCAAAGCCTCACTTTCAGGACTGGAGATGTGGTTCAGGGCCACACCTAAAACTCACCTTCAAAGGGAAGAGGGTTGCTGAGCCTGGAAACAGGCAGGACCCAGCATCTCTTGTTTTGGGGCATTACCCTCATAACCTGTATTCATTAGAGTGGGCAAGGTAATGCTGCAGTAACAACTACCACCCAAATCTCCATAGCTAAAACACAAAGCTTTATTTTTTATACTATATGTCCACAATGGGGGCAGGGGTATGTGTTCATCATAGCCATTTCAGATTCAGGGCGTTGGAGCAGCCACCCCTCTGAACATTGCCAGGCACTGAACTAAGGAGAAAAGAGAGAGTCCTTGAGCATCTCTCATTAGTAAATAAATTCTTAGCCAGACAGTAACACACATTCCTTCCACTCGTAATTCATGGGCCAGCGTTAACCACACATCCCCCTACCACCCACAAGTTGTCCAGGCAGTACAGCCCTGCCTCAGGCCCAGGAGTCGGAGAGCTGCAGTCAGTGAGCAGTGCACCACGAAGCTTCGATGTATTGGATTCATGATAGACTATTTCCTTTAATCTTAATTAGGGATCCAAAAGCACTAGTTATAGAAATCTGGAAGGCATTGACTTTTTTGTTCATTTAACAAATATTTATCAATCACTGCTATGTGTGAGGCCATGATGATGGCCATGGATACAGTAATGACCAGATACAATTCTTCCTTCGAAGAGCGCCGTTCTATGGTGAAGAAGAATCTACACAGTGTGACAAAACCTTCAGTAAGAAGTAGCCCAGGATTCTGTGGAAGTGCATGTGAGAGGAGACTGATCTGGGCGGAGGGTTGAGGAGATGAGTTTAAAGGAAGGAAGGCTTCCATGTTTACCAACAGTTCTGTTCACTGAAACTTGTGTGTGCATGCCATAAACTGGGACTAAGTCAATAATCCCTAACATCAGTCTATCTATCCATGTAGCATGGTTGTTGCTACCCAAACTTCATAGACAAGATGTTCTGGTGTTATCCACCAGTCTCGCTCTCAACTTCTGGTGACTCGAAGGTAACTCAATTGAAAAGGAGTAACATCCTCTTTCAGGTGACAAAAATTTTCTACCATAAACTCTGTCTCTGACCTAAAATTCCTGTTTCCTTCACTTTTTCTGGCTAATGCATAAAATATACCTGTGGAACTATAAACATTAAAAGCAGGCATTATCTAAAGGCAGGCATACAATAAAGCACTACCAATAAACTTTCGTATCCATTTAACTTTTAGTTACCTAGCACACTCAGAGCTTGGCTTGTGGGCCTCAGCTTCAGTTATTTGCTATCATAAGCTTCAGCTATGAAGCTTGTTAACACGCAAAACCTCAGTGTTTCAGCACTTCCCCACATGAGACCTACTGAAATAGACTCTACCTTTAACAAGATCACAAAGCAATTCATAAACCAGATAATTTTCGATAACAGAAAGGGAACCTTTATAAATCTGAGGCATGCAATCCTAATGGAGAAGACAAGAATGTCTTATACTTCAGAAGCAAGCAGCGGGTACAGAATCCTGGGCAGAGAGAGTTGCTTAAGAACAACTAGAATCTGATGACACAGAGGGAAAGACAGATCGTAGGAAAAGGGAGCTTTGATGGTGCACTTTGCCTTTTTTATTCTTTCACCTAGAGATGGTCTTGAGAATTATGTCGGCCTTCACCGAGGTTTACAAGTGAAGTGAGGATTCAGGAGGCTCCTTCTCAGTTGCTCTTCTTTTTCTCCCTGGTAAATCTGTGTGTGCAAAGTTGTGCTAGCTACATGCAACATTGGCTGGGCAGGGAGTGGATCCATTGACTGAAAGCTCTCCATAGCCTCATTAAATGGCACTTTACAACTGAGTAGCATAAAGTCTAGAACTGGGAGACTCAGACCACTGAAGTCTGCAGTTCTCAGTCATGAGTACGGTGGGAAATTCATAAACAGCAGCTGGATTTTTTATTGAACAAAAGTTTCATCTGAAGTGGCTACCATGTACAATCACATCTTTCTAATATTATGGTCTTCTAAATTTGGCCTATTCCCCCAGCTGTGCTGTTTGCTTGTCAATCTGCTATTCATTGCCAGGTGTCTCGTTCTACATCTGCATTATTATTACTATTACTATTGTTATTGATAGCCATTTGCTGCTGAAGTAGCTATAATGGGCAAGTTAAATGTATTTTTATAGTACTCAGAAAGTTAGCCCAAATAAAATTTGATCTGCCAGGAGGAGTTATATCTAAACTGAGTGAACAACTAATTTTTTCCACAGCATTTTTCCTTAATGTGGCTCTAACTGTACTTTATTCAAAAACTTGTTTGTAATTGTTGGAGCATATTCAACAGACACTTCCACCCAGAAGATATCAGGTTAAAACCAATAGCTCTCTGTTGTGAAGATATTAGAGACCAAATGCAATAGATGTTGTATTCAAAGTAACTTCTAGAATCAAGATGATAACTACAGACTATCAGCTGCACTATTACAACTCCACTATGATAGTAATGCTTTCAGTAATGTTTTTGCTACAGAAGCAAAACCAATATACCAAACTACATGCTCCTATATTCTGGAGCAGAAAAAAATAAGAGTCAGAGTTTACATTACTAAGACATTTGCCATTTTCCTTTAAATCGTTTTCATAATCATGCAAACTTAAACAAACAAAAAAATACCACATTCCCTCTGTTATCTCTCCAGTTTTCTTCCCTCCTTTTTCCCAAAAACTCTGAACCTCATTTCTTCTCCCCTCATTCTGTCTTGAACCCATTCCAATCAGGTTTTGTCTCTAGATTTGCAATAAAGTATTGCTTATCAAAGCCATCCGTGGTGCCTAGTTGTCCATTTCCGTGCTCAGTTCTCGACTCTCATTTCATATGACTAGTCAGCAACACTGAATCTGTTGATCACTCTCTTCTCCTTGACACGCTGTCTTTGCTAGAATTTCAGGACACAAATCCTTCATGGTATTTGATCTCCTTTGCTGGTTTCTTCTTCATTTGCCTTCTGAACAATAGGGTGCCAGACTTCTAAACAATAGGGTGCCAGAGTTCGGTCTTTGGATCTCTTCTTTTCTCAATCTACCCTCACTCCCTAGGTGATAACATCCAAATTCATGGCTTTAAGTATCTTCTCTATGCTGACAATTCCAAAATTTGTATTTTCAGCTTGGACCTGTCTCCCAAATCCCAGACATATATCAGGTTGCCTGCCTGACAGCTACACTTGGATATGTTAAGCATCTCAACCTGGACATATCCCACGTTAAATTCTTTCTCTCCAGCCTCCTCTCACTCCCCTCAAAACCCAAAACAAAGCCAAACTGTTTGTCTCACAGTCTTCCCCATCTCAGAAAATGGTGCCTCTGTACTTCCCTTTGCTTGGGCCAAAAATCTTATAGTTGCCTGTGACACCTTTCTTTCTTTCTTTCTCACTCCACATCCAGTCCAGAGTTCACTTGGTTGGCTCTGCCTCTGAATCTGTCTGGAATCAGGCCACTTCCCACTGCCACCACATGGTCCAACCACTACTGTCTCTTCCCTAAATTCCTCCTGTAGCCTTCCTTACTGGTCTCCCTTTCCTGTACTAGCTATTCACCACCGAACTGACAGAGTGATCCTTAAAACATAAATCTCTGCCCAAAATCCTCTAATGCCTTTCCATATAATTTAAAGTAAAAGTTAAAATTTTGACAACTGCATACAGGCCCTTCAGAATCACCCGGCCCCCTCCCTCACCAACACCACCGTCCCCTCCTTTCCCACTGCATCAGCCTGCTGCCCTGCTTCGCACATGCCACACATGCTGCCACTTCCAGACTCCAGAAATTTCAGGACTTGTAATTCCTCCAGCTATCCCTTCACTTCCTTCAGGTCAAATGTCATCTTATCCCAGAAGTCTTCTCTGATCACACCCCCCAAACCTGTACCTCCAGTGTACTCTACACCCCACTGCTGCTTTCTCACCCTTTATAGCACTCATCACTTGGCTTACGCTTATTATCTGTCTTCCTACACCAATATGACCGCTTTATGAGAGTTAAGACTCTATTTTATTTACTATTGCAACCCTACTACATGGCACAGTAGGAACTCAAAATATATTTTTTTCAATGGAAGGAAGGGAGGAAAGAAGGGAAGGAAGGCCCTGGATAGATAGCTCAGTTGATTAGAGAGCTGTCCTGACACACCGAGGTTGCGGATGGGATCCCCGGTCAGGGCATGAACAAGAATCGACCAATGAATGCATAAGTAAGTAGAACAACAAACTGATATTTCTCTTGCTCTCTCCTCTTCCTCTTCCTCTCTCTCTTTTTCTAAAATCAGTAAGTAATTTTTTAAAAGAAGGGAGGAAAGGAGAAAGGGAGGGAAATTCACTCTCTTAACCTAAGATGTTTGGTTTTTAAGATTTTACTTATGTGCAATTTTTCAGAAATCAGGTGTTTCATAAACCAAGGCACACCTGTCTATTCATACTGGGTTTGAATTCAAGGTTTACTATTTCAAGGATATTGTGCAAATTAGTTAGCTTTTCTAAAAGCCTAATTTTCCTCATCTATGAAATGGGAGGAATAGTAAGGCATACCTAGGAAGATTTTTGTATAGATTGAACAGGGTAATGTCTTTAAATTGTTTAATAATATGCCTCATACTTAGAAAGCCCTCAATACATGTGATTATTACTAGTAGTAGTAATAGTATCATTACTGGCTACTCTTTATATATTTCATCCTACTAAATTATTTTTAAAATTATTACACTTTTGTATTACTTTCAGAAATTATATTTTTCAGAAAATTATTATTCTTTTATATGATTATTCTTAAAATTATTATTTTCAGAAAATATATTTTATGTCATTCCCATGTATCAGAGGAAAGGACAACTAGAAACATTTGGCTGGCTCCTTCCCTGCAACACCCCCACCCTGCTTTTTAAGCTATTTAAACAAATATTTTCCACGGAATTTTTTACTCTGTCCTTCTGTTCTGTAGTCTAATCTGAAAGCATACTAAGTCAAAAGTTTAGTCTGTCCTTCTTTTTCAGGATACTAACAGTAGACAGTGTATCAACTCTTTTCTTTAAGATTCTAAATCCTATCATTCCATTCAGATGCAACCCAGAAGAGCCTTTTGGGTATTTGTGTCTAAATACACATAAAGAGCCCTCCATTTCCAAAAGACCTTGTAAAATATTGTTGTCAGTTTACATTCCCACAGTTAATGTTCTTCTTAGCATCTGAATATCTATGCCAGATAGGATGGTACATGCACCCTTCAAACACAGGGAGAGGGAAATTCAAACCATCGCACCATCAGCAAGAGTAAGATGTAAGAGGCATCATGTCTATTAAGCGTCCTGAATCTGGGGCAGGTGGTCATTTGATAATCTGATCACCAGAGAGCTTTCTGCTGCTGGGAGAAGCAGGATGGTCAGGGTGACTCTTTGATCTCCAGCTTTTATTTTCCAATCTTTCTCTCCTGTCTTCTTCACTTTCTTGCTCTATGCTCCCTCCAACCACAAACCATCCCCATCCCATCCCCCCCCCCCCCACATACGAGTGGTCAGTGTCTGTTTTCATGACTAGTTAAAGAGCAGTTCCAGGTGCAAGTAGTAAATTGAGCTACAACATTTCATTAAATGAAACTATTTAAATCTATCTAAACAGACACAGAGACCCAATCTGAACTATTGGTACGAACTCATCATTGAAGCCAGTCCATTTAAATAAAGATTAAGTTTTGAGCAAAAGGATTCCAGCCTCAACCTGATGAGGTACTTAATGGCAGCCCCAAATGCCATTTTTACATGTATTCCCTGGGGACCACTTTCCTTAGCCTCCTTTGTTAAGGCTCTGGAAGCCACAAATGGTGGTCTCTGATGCATAGCTCTCCTGAAATTATATTCTTTCTTGTAAATTATAATGACATCAGGGGATAAATAATAATTATGATTGTCTCCAATATTAACTGAGCCTTGTTAACATGGAGCACTTCATATGTATCATCTCTAATTCCCAAATTCGTGATTTTCACTTCACTAATGAGAAAAAACAAATCTTAAGGCTGGAGTAACTTGCCCAGGATTTAAACCCATGTCTGTTTAAGTGCAAAGTCTATATTCTTAACAACTATGCCATAATGCCTGCCGAAAATTAACTCACTTTTAGCTACTTTGGCCATGTCTTCCCTGTGGTATAAAGAATCTACCACACATTTTGACATGCATGGGTCCTAGCTAATGTTCTTCCATGAATTGCCTTTTTGGTTTTGGGAGTTTTTTTGGTCTTCTTAGCATTTTCATTTTATTGTTTTTTTTTCTCTTCTACAATCATTGTATTGGCTCAATAGAAAACATGCCTGCTAGCTACTTCATGCTTTTGTTTGAGCCAACTATAGTGTTTACAAAATGTTTTTATATACATTATATTGTATTATATTGTATTATATTATAATATATTATATACTGAGAATTAAACATCATACTACTTTTACAGATCAGGAAATTGGCATTCAGAAAAATAAAGCAACTTAATGTCATATTACTCCTTTATCAAATTCAGGCCCTATATCTCCACATTGTATACCTGTATTAGACCACGTTGCCTCATATTTCCATACTGTGTACCAGTAGCATACGTTTACCACTGCTCTACAGCAAAAGACTGTGGCTGTTAGTTAGTTTTATCTCATTTCTTATACCAATATTATAGCAGGGCTTTGGAGTCAGGCTGCTGAGTTAGAATTTCGGCTCCGTTGCTTGCCTTCTACACAGATGAATTATTTAGCACCTCTAAATGTCAGTTCTCTCATCTACAAAACGGGGATACTAATAGGGCCTATTTTATTAGAAGGTTGCTACAGTTTTGAAATGTGATTATGCATAAAGTGCCCAGTGCAGTGACTGATGCATAGTAAGTTCCCAGAATATGATCACTATTATTGTTATTTATGGATAATGATGCCGATAAATGTGGATTGGGAATTTCTTTGATATTTGCATAACCCATGATTTAGAAATTGTTCTAATGTTCCATGCCATCCAAGCATCATTTTTAGAGTTCCTTGAATTGTAATTGATTTAGGTATTTGCCCTAAGACTTTGACATAAGCCCCCAAATATTATACACTTACCTTGTAATTGGAAAAAGATTGAGGATAAGCAGGCCAGTTCAAGTCAAATATTGTGTTTATGAGGTATTTTTGTGTGAGGTGAAGTCAATTTACCCTAACTACAGAGATACATAAAACCAATTAGAATAGATTACTGTAAATTGAGTTGAATTAAAATAATTAGATGGGTTGTTTTATAAGAATATATAGCCTAAGACCATCTCAAACCCTGAAAGCTTTCTTCCTGTAGTTCCTCATTGCTTTTCTTCAGAGTTCAAAGTTCACCGTTGTTAGTTTTAAATGTTGATCCCAAGAGGCTCCAGTTAAAAGATGTTCATTTTCTGAATGGGGTTTCTAACAGGCTTCTTTGATCTTTACATGAGTCAATGACCATTATGTCATCCCTGCCACATACATTTGCCTGATGACCTTAGTTACCAGTAATAAGGTTGTCTTTTTGTTTGTTGAATGTCATTGTCATTTCCCTTTCCTTAGTGAATATAACTCAGTTTAAGAAGGTTACAGCCATACAATACAGTGCTGAGTACACCAGGAGAATTGCATATCTCATATTTTGTGATTGGATTTCATGCTTTAGGTTTATATTGTAAATATGCTAGTTAAAATCTTCTACTTGAATTCCTGGAGACTTCCCATTCCTTATTTCTGACCAGTTTGAAAAAAGAAGTTAATAGATACAAAGAATCCTTATAATTACCTCATTTTGGCTTTTGTTAGGTGTGTATTATTGGAAAAACAATATATTTGCTGTTAGCATAACTGACTTCCACTGGTAACTGCTGGTGCTGCTGTTTCCAGTAACCTCCTCACACCCTAGAAACCTGTGTCTCGTAGCTACTTCTCCCTCCTCACCTTGTTCACTGGCAACATGGCCATCATCAGTGATCTTTACATGTTGAAAAAGAAAAAAATAGAACCTCCAACTCAGTCTATTAAAATGAATGCATGTACCATCATATGACCAGCTAAGATTATTAGTCCCTAGTCAAGTAGTTAAAAACACAAGAGGAGCCTTGAAGAAAATAATGGCAATGTTAGTTAACATTACAACTCCCTTGCCTTGTGAAACAGAATTATTTGAAAGAGGATTTCTGAAAATATTTTTGTTGCTTTTCAAGGCATTGTGCTTTGTCAACATAGAAGCTTTTTAAATGTAGAAACAGTAGTAAAGCTATCTTATGTTCATCACACAGCTTATTTCAACTCATTGTGTTGCTTAACGAAACAAACAGATTTCAAAGGTTTATTCTAGAAAACAGTGTTTAATCAATTTCTTATACCATCTTTGAACATAATCTAGTAAGCAGATGTGGAGTTAACGGCTTATTATGTTCTCAGTCCCTATATCCATTCAGAGTCTGCCAGGCTCAGAATAAAAGTCAAGACATGTGCACATAGAAACTCTGTAGATGTTTGTGGCATTTGAAATTGAAATAGTGAGAAAGCTGCCGGGCTGTCCTCTCAGACATGGCACAGTGGAGCCCAGAGACAGGAAACATGCCAGACTGCCTCTGCAGGAGGCTGCTGAGAACACGTGCAGCAAGGAACAAGGAACTGCTTAATGATTAATCACTGTCAACCTTTGTTCTCGTTAAAGACTTGATTGTTGGACAAGGCTTGTAATGAGGGACTGTTTTGGTGTCTGTTGCTATGAGATTGTGTTCACTGATCCTCAGTTGATGTAAGCCGCTGTTCATTTTTGCCCAAGTCCAATGAATTCGAAAGAAAATGCTCTAACAGTGCCTGCTAGTGGTGCCTGAAGAAGAGGCTCAGAACATTGTGTTTCCCAAATGTTACTCCAGGCCAAAATAAAGAGCAAATATCCAAGAACATGACTGGGCTAAATTTTGGCATATGAAATTTTAGGAAAAACAGTTTGATAATACAAGATGTCCATAGATGTAGATTTCATGGTAGCAGTGTTATAAAGGCCCTCCCCCGACTATACACACACGTACACACAAACACCTTTTCTTTTTGGGGAAACACAGATATTCAGAAATTTTAGTTGTGTTACCATTTTTCCTGCTCTCTATAAATAAAGCATTAGATTGTGTTCTGCTTAATCACCAAATCACATGAGAAGTTGAAGTATGTTGATATTTCCTAAAGGCTAAGAAAAAAAATCCCACTTATTCTGTCATTGATTAGTTGGTTTATCAACTGCCATGTAATAATTTTTTAATATTTTACTGCTATAAAAGATCAATGGGACTTTTTAAAGTAAGAAAAACACTATATTTAAATGTAAAAATTATTTTTCTGAGTTGATGTGACCTTAAAAACTCAAATTCTTATAAACAGCAGTGCATCATTATCATGAAATTACTTATAAAATATATACTTATGTGAAAGTACTAAAAAACATAGAATAATTAAAACTGTTGGTGATAACTCTCAGATGGTACCTACCACCTCATAGCCAAGATTTCTCTCTAACAAATAAAACTGGCTATAGTTTCTTGATGTATGCATAAAGCAACTTTTTTTCTGCATTACATCATATGCAACTATGTTGTTCAAAATATTAAGTGTCCCTATGCTTGTCTCCTTTTTAATCCCTGTTCCTCTTAACTCATCCATAGTGCAATCAGGGAAGTTGGGTAAGGACTATTTGGACCTCCAGCAATCTAAAATGTGGCCCATCAGCATCCTGTGCCCTTACCTAGTCTATAGGTAACTGTGAATGTCCCACTGGTATCAGAAACGATCCTATATAACCCAGGTATCTGCCTCTCCCAGAGGGCCCCCTACATATAAAAGTGGGAAGTGACCCAGGAAAGTGCAGTTGATCCACCCCTGTATCTCCCAGTATATTTTCTCTAAACCATCCCAAACAGGAAAACCAGTTTTTCATTTAAATCTCTAAATAGAAATCCAGTTTTCTTGACAAAATAGTCACAATATATAACCTATAAACAGTTCAATTTTCATAGTCTCACCTCTATGTTTATATATGTGTCCACATGTAGTTAAATATGTGGAATGCAAATTTTCTCTGACCACAGTATTTATCTGTTGAAGTTACAGTGGGGAACTATCCTAAATTAAAACAGAAATCAGGAAGTTTACAGTGATAAGGTTAATTTTAAGTGGTTTGTTCATTTAAGACATATTACAGTGTGCAGTAAGTAAATCATTCCCCAAAGCTACAAGTTGATTCAGTTCATAGAACTGCAACCCTCTAAGGAATATCTTTCAATAAGCCATGCTTTATAAATCTTGGTAGGCCTGATTGTTTTTTTAGCCTTGGCCATAGATATAAACAGTAAGGAACACTTGACCATTTTGTAAAGTAAATCCTTGAACAGATGTCCTTGGACAATATTTCTAGTAGCTAGCCTAAAATCTGGGGCGGGGGCAGGGGGAGAAGCAGAGCAAAATAAATCACTTTCTATATAACATTGTGAGTTATTATTTGCATTTAAATAGAAACACCACAGCCTTCTTTACTGTAGTGGACACTTACAGGTGAATTATCACACTTTTCGTGGCTTTCCTGAAAAGGGGAAGGACCATATATCAATGCTCAGGTTATTTTTCTTCTCCCTCTAAAGATTGGTGTAGTAGGAAGTACACAAGTTAGTTCCACTGATGTTAAATTTGACCAAAACTTATTCACCACATACCAACAGCCTCTCTTTGATCTTCTATAGACAGTAATACGATTAAATTACTAAAATAAACTGTATTGTCCACATTTGTTGGTTTTCCTCTAAGTCAATGACATCCCACTTTCTGTTATGACCCGCGGACCAGTGAAATCCAAAGATACTTTTTCCATACTTTGTTGATATGGAAAGCTCTAGCAGGGCATGTGAACAAATGGTATGATACCTGGGGGGAAAACATGAACCCAGCTGCCCACCCCCCAAATGACTAAGGTAGAATAAAGAAAATGTATGCGAAAATATTCAGACCTAATTGAGCAGTGAAGGAAACGTTGCAGCGCTGGTGTAGAGGGACTGGTGTGAGGATGGCCACCCTCAGCAGTAAGTGGTAGGTGTTTGTTTTAAAGGAACTGAACTGTCCTTTCTTGCATATGATCTCTATAGCTTGTCAGTTGAATATTAACATTACATCTACTTTGTTTCTAAAGGATTCAAAAGACTTTAGCTTAATTAACCCTCAAAATATTTATTAACTTAACCACCTTTCTAAAATGGACTATTAGTGCTTGACTAGTACCTTGAAAAAAGGAACTTTTATATCAACTTCAACTAAAAATGTATCAGGTAAATCAAGGCCTTAGATAAAATAATCAAGCTGTCTCTTACTAATACCAAAACAACTTGTTGATTCAATTAATTTAGTTAATAACTTTTTAAGCCAATTATTTGGCAGTATGTAGGCAGAAACAATAGTTGACTGGTTTTAAGTTCCCATGATATTCATTGTTGTGGCATTTCACATACTTGTCCCAAATTCTGTTAAGTTTACAAACAGGCTGGAAATTTCAAAAATTATTTTTGTGTTTTTTTCTTATGTAGATAGCTGGATAACAATATTTTCAAATTATAAAGGGGATCCAATTGGCTCAAATTTAGTTACAGCTTTGATTTAAAAATGCAGAAGTGCTCAGATATGTACTAAATGAACTGTTATTTGCCTCCAGCCAGCAGCTGAAGAGCTGTTACATTCCCAGATGTATATTCTTTTCAAAAGTACCACATGGATCTGGAAAGTACAAAACAATGTAAACACTGGTAACTGTACAATATATCAGTCTCCCTTCAAGCATTCTCTCCTGATCAGCAGTTAGGAACATAAGCCACAAATGTTTACCCAATTGAAAATCACTAGACAGTTATGTTCAAATCAAGGGTCTGCTTCCAGTTACAAGTAACAGAATCCAGTACAATCAACCTACCCAAATTGCTGAGAAAAAAAGGTTAAAAGTTCATATAACCCTGTACATGCTAAATTTAAGTTCAGAGTTTTAACCATAAGCAAAAAGATTTGTATAATATCTTTAATTGACAAATAATAATAAATATTCCCAGGTAAGGTATTTTATGTGATATTTGATGTTAGTATTTATCATTTTTAATGTACATGTTACTTTCTTAACAACACCTAAATAATTGAAATTATGTGATAAATTAAGTTTATCTGATTCTCATGTAATTACTTATTAATTATTTATTTAACAACAAATATATACTGAGTATTTTATGTCAGGCTTATGTATACTTAGAGGAATGCATAGGTAAATAAACAATCCATGTACTTAAAGTAATAATAGTGTAGTAAAAGAAACCTACATGTAAATAAATAACTGATATATTCTACAACAAACATAAATACAAGATATGATTGGGATTCAGGCAATACCAGTCACCGATGATGGACAGGTGCCAAGTAGCCCTACCTCACTCCACATTCTCCACTCAGATGAACTAGTGTGAAGAGGCAACTTATGAACCCACATTTATACTAGAAATCTTTATAGATGGAAATATTTTTAAAAGTGATTGATATCTAAAAATAATTTAGAGTTTATTCCATCCTGTAATTCTAAACAAATAGAAACAGAAGCTAAAGTGTGTGTGTGTGTGTGTGTGTGTGCGCGCATAAGAAATCCCTAATCTTATTACTTAACATAACAGAATTAATCAAAAGTTCACATACTTATTTCTAGAGTCATGGCCATAAAGTAACAACAGATCTGGTAGTAGCTAAACAGCTGATTTGATCAATGTAGACAGACAAGGTAATCAGACCAAAGAAAGTTGACCTTCCTCATCCTTCCCCATGGTGGACTTTTCATTTAAGGTTATTGTTTTTCTTAAACACTTTTAGTGCTTTGCAGATCAAAACATGTTTGTCTAGTTTGCATAAATAAGATTTGGTAAATAACCTGATTTTCTGGGAATTGGTCCAAGTGAAACCTCTAATCTTTGAAGTTCATCCCTTAGTGATTCTTAGGGAGAACTCAGCTTTTTTTGAAGTCCCACTGAAGTATTTAGTGGCTTGCTTTGCTAATCCAAGGGAGACTTCAGGGCTACATTTAACAGAGAACAGATGGTCTCTTTTTTTAATGTCCTTAGTGGTCATTATAATAATACATTCAAAAATAGCTAATCATGTCACATTAGAGTAGATATGCACATCTGAGGATACTGACCACAGTCACTGTATCAGTGTATCTCGATTTCCATGCCTGCTAAACAACCTGCAATAACCAAGATATTTCCTCACTTCTCGTAAGAGGAGACATAAAGCTACTTTGTATGTTTATACATTTTATATATTTAGTGAAGAATGGGAATTCAAAACATGATAATCACCTCTAGCAAAACACTTGGTAGATTTTTTTTACAGAATTGGAAAGTATAGATCTTTTTATGGAATTTGCTCAGAAAAGTCAAATGGTATTAACAAAGCGATATAGTTCGAATTGCACCTTCCACAGAAGTATGTGAATGATTCCAGAATTCAGTTTAATATCTTTTCTCAACATTCCCATCGCATGCTTGACTTGATGAACCTCAGTCACTTCAAAAGAAGATAACCAGTTTGATTCCTGCTTCCCGCCTCCAATGGAATCTAATGTTTGTTCATCACAGTGGCGAAACCACTGCACGTGATGCTGTTAGGTTGTGTTTTAGACTCAGTGGAAGAAAGAAATCAAATAATTTCATCAAAGCGGTATTTATTGTTAGTTTGATTCAATAAAGATGGAATTTCAACTGTTCCAGCACCATAATGGAATTTAGAGATTGTAATCTCATTTCCATATCTTAAAATTGGAGAAAGTAAAGCCAAGAGAGGTTAAAAGAGAAGACTTCGAAATTAACGATGTCCACATGTCACACGAAAAAGATTCCTAGAAGAATTAAAGAAATAATGTCTCAGTGTGTAAGAAGTAAATTTGTCAAAGAAAATACAGTTTAAAATAAATGTTAACTTTTCTCGTATCCTTCACGCTCTCCAGAGACTGCCACACATTTACCAACATCTGTGTGCTTTCCCCCTGCCTGGCGAGACATAACAGACACCATCATTATCATCATGGTCATCATCACCATCTCCATCATGGTCTCCATCATCGCTCACCACTGACTCTTTTCCTTTCTTGAACATTCTTCATGCCATAGGCCTTCTCAGGTGGCACACCCATAACACTGTATTTAACAACACTGCTCACTCAACCTTTGCCTTTCTCTCTGGCACTGTCTTTCTCCAGTTGCCTTCGAAAAGAGCTGGCATTTTCACCCCATGTGCTGTAGCAGGAAGTTCTGTCCCATATTCTGTTTCATAGTGCTTCTTTATTTATGTATTTACTTATACAAGAAACATTATGGAGAGTCTGCTGAACCCTGGGAATATCATGATAAACATCCCAGCCTAAGCACTGACAGTGAGAGATAGGTATAAGCAAACAGACAATAGTGATACAGGCTGACAGATCTGTTGTTACTGTATGGCCATGAATCTAGAAGAATATACCTAAACTTTTGATTAATTCTGTTATATTAACAGAATTAGGGATTTCTTACACACACATGCATGCATGCATTTTAGCTTCTCTGTTTCTATTTGTTTAGAATTACAAAATGGAGTGAAGTCTAAACTATTTTTAGATATCAACCACTTTTAAAAACATTTTTCCATCTATAAAGATTTCTAGTGTAAATTTGGATTCATAAGCTACCCCATAGGCCAGTACCAGGTGTTACAGAAGCATAGAAAAGGGACATTGAAGATGCTCAAGAGGTTGGAGAAGCCTTCCAGAAAAAATGACATCTTAGCTGAACCTAGAAAGAATGGTGTTTACTTGGTAGGAAGGAGTAGGGGAAGAGTGTTCCAGGCAGAGAAGATGCAAGCATATGCAAAGTGCAAAAATATGGAGAGGAGAAAGAGCTCTGAGTGTTCAAAGAATTATAGGTAGTTTAATATTACTATAGCATAGAGTGAAGAAAAAAATGTATTGAGATGAGACTGGAGAAACATGCAAAAGCCAGATCACAGAGAGTCTTATATACCATTCTTGGGAGTCAGGCCTTGATTGCAAAGTCAAAGAGTAGCTATGGATGGCCTTAAGCTGGGAGTACAGTGTAGAGGTTATATCCAAGGGGAAATCATTTCATTACTCTCATAAACACTAACCTTCTAGGGAAAGGGTAGAGTTCTCAACCTATGGCATATGGATGGATGATCTGTGGATGTTTAGAAAATTTGTAAACTCCCTGAAACTGTAGACAATATTGTTTGTTGTATGTGTACTTGAGGGGATGGGAGGAGAAATAGAATCCATAGCTTTGCGAAATCCTCATAAGTCAGTTATCCAAAGAACAGTTTAAAACCATTGCTCTAGGGACAGAAAGCTAAAGCAAACTTACAGAGCAGAAATTTCAGGTCTGCCACAAAGAGCCCTTCTAACATTGAAAAGCTTCTTTTGTAAGAAAGATTTCTCATTCCTTCCCCCAAGTTACCAAACTCTTCCCACTCCACCCTGACCCACTGACATTTTGTTCCTGGCTGCTCTCCCACCTAACGCTGCTTCCTCACCCATGGAACTGTTCTTCTGTGCCAACCCATAATAAGTGTCCACCCCAGAGGCTAAGAATAGATGCAGTGTCTTGGTGACTTGAAAATTAGGTAACATCTGAAGGATGAACTCTATGGTGACCACAAAACTCATTCTAATCATTTGAACCAGATTTGAACATATCATGAGGATTTCCCTGCAGGGTGGAGGAGAAAGTTCTAAGCAAGCAAAGAAGAATGCCCTATTAAGTAGGAGGAAAAAGCAGCTACTGCTTGTAATTGCAAAAGACAAAGAAAAATACTAATCCAAATACCTGGGCCTGTGTTTGCACACTCCGTCTTTGAACATCCTCCCTCCCCCAGCCCTCACCCCCAACAAGTCAGTTCTATCAGACAAGCTATAGTTTTCTCAAGCAAATAGATTTTTATTACATTCGTTTCTCCTTAATATGTTTTCCTAATATGTTTGGAAATGTGTTCTTCATCTTTTAGTTAGATTTGTAACCTTGTGCAACTCAATCTCTTAACCTTTCTGGGCAATGTCTTCATCTGTACATGAAGCGAGGTAGAAGATCTGTGAGTTTGTGCTCTTTAGTTCTCGAAGTTTGTAATGGTGGCTGGAGTGGTGAGCTATTGCACACAGATCTTATGACAGGCATTTCTCATCCCCAACTTGCCAGTTCCTTTCAAGGATTGTGGGTTCTTTCTCTAAAACGTTTTTATCAATTTAGTGTGAAGTAGCATTACTTGGCTAGCACAGCAGAAGAGAGTGAGAGTCAGCAAACTTTTTCCATAAAGGGCTGGATAGTAAATATTTTAGGCTTTGTGGGCCATTACGTTTTTGTCACAGCTCTTCAACTCTGCTGTTATAGTGTAGCCACAGACAATACATAAATCAATGTGTATGGCTATGTTCCAATAAAATTTTATTTACTAAAAAAGGTGCCAAGCTGGATTGGACTGGTCATACCATAGTTTACTGACCCTTGAAAGAAAAGACTGGAGACTTAGAGATAAGCAGTGTTTTATATCTTCAGTCTTTCTGTTTAAAACTTGTATCCTGGATGATTTCCTGATAACTATTTTATTGTCATTGTTGTTGTGTCAAATAAGAACTGTTCCATTTCTTTAGCTGTCCGCAGCCACCTCAATCTCCATGCCCCAAATAAATAACTTAAGTGGGCCTGCCAGCTTGTAGGGAATCTGAAACAGTTAAGGCAACTTGTTTCTCAGGCATAGAGATAAATAAATGGCTTAATAAGTAGACAGTTCAGAAGATGAATAGCCTGGAGGAACAGTTGAGCAGTTAGTTCGCTGAGACAGGGAAAGAAGGAGGAAAGGGGGGGGGGGGATTAATTGAATAGCAAACCAGTTTGTGAGATCTACTGTACAAACATGCCCAGCTGGGTACTTTATCTTGAATTTGCTTTGCAAATTGCAGATGCCTCACGCTGGAAGCCAAGAAAAAGAAAGGGCAGTCATCGCAGGCCAGAATGCTCTCATGAATCCAAGTTACTTCATTTCTGGGGTGGGGGGGATCTTTATATACCCCCCTTCAAAAATAAGTTAAGAGAAACAGAGAGCTATTTTACCCAGATGCCTAGAACAAGACGAACATTTTTTAGAGGTTTTTTTGAATGTTAAGAGAACAATACCTGCCTGATAACTTTGTTTGCTTTGTGAAACTTACCATAGCTGATCAGCCCACAAAACTGCTTGAACAGTAAAAATGACAGAATTCAATGGGTCTTAGTAGTTCAGCACACTTCAACGAAACCAGGAACATTCTTGTTTGCTGCTTCATGACATATCTAATTGGACCCCATTGTGTGTTTGGCTGAAATCACTCCTGCTTGACAAACATTTGCACTCCACTAAAATGAAAGGAAGAGGTTATCCCTGCATTTTTATTAGTTAACAATTTTTTTAAAGATCTTTCACATATTGACCATAATTTACAGAAACATTTTATCAAAGTAAGACCCGAGGGGCTGAGCATATACTCTGGTATGTGTTCATTGAGATTTATAAAATTTTCTTCATATATGCAGTTTCTTTAAATATTTATTCCTAAAATTTTACATAAGAGAGTACTGGTGAATTACCTGTTAGGACTGGAATAGAGGGGATTTATTTCTAATTTTTAAATTTAGACCTTTTTTTTCAAAAGGACTTCAAACTGGCTTTAAGAGACATATAGGTATAACAGGGAGGACAGGTAAACTGTCCTCTAAGGAAGAGAGGTACCTGTTTAAAGCAGTTCAAGAGGCCCTGGCTGGTATGGCTCAGGTGGTTGGAGCATCATTCCTTAATCGAAGCATTGTGGGTTTAATTCTCAGTCAGGGCATATATCTAGGTTGCAAGTCTGATCCCTGGTCTGGGCAAGTGTGATCCCCAGTCAGGGGGCATACACTAAGCAGCAAATTGATATTTCTCTCATATTGATGCATCTCCCTCACATTGATGTTTCTCTCTCTCCTTTCCTGTCTAAAAGCAATGAAAAATAATGTCCTTGGGTGAGTATAAATTTTTTTTTTAAATTTAAAAGAGTTCAAGCATTCCCTTAATTTTCTGTCAAGTCTTATAGACATAGTTTGCAGTCTTGTTGTGGTGAACCATGGGCAAGGTATGAAGTCACCAATGTAACAAAGTTAGAAAATCGTTTCTTGGCCACATTTTCCATACATTACAAGATGCATCCAGCTTCCTGTAAATGTAAATTAACCTCACACACTGCTACTTACTTGTGAACATGCTTTGATTGCCTCCAGCTAAGAGCATTGGTCATCACATACCTGATTTACCAACTGGTCTCCTAGCATCCTTGAGACCATACTAGAAGATAAATTTCCCACCAATAGTCCAATTGGAAAACTTGAAAGTACAGACAAGCTGGAAAATCGTCCAGTAGGCTACATGGACTTTGATCCCCAAGGCCCAGAAGAATGCACGCCGCATAGTAGATGCTCAGTAAATATTTGTTGCATGAATGAATAAGGGTAGAGTGAAGAAAATTCTAAAGACATAGCTTAATTATTGGCAGAAGTTTATTTTAAAAAATACAGACATGTTCTCATTGTTCTAGCAGTCCTGTGCTGGATTAAACCAAGGATCAAGAAGCTTTAACCATATTTAAACACTGGCATATTACTCTAACTCAGTGGCTTGTCTAATGCTGTAACAGGACTTCAATACACACACTCACATAGATGTGGAAAGTTATGTATAAGTTCATATTAAATGTAAAGTTACATTAAATTCCAGAAGGATAGGACCAGAAGTCTGCTTCATAGATTAGCATCAAATACAATAATTTTATTGGTAGAAGCAGAAAAAATGAAAGACCGTTTAAGTTCATGATTTGAGCAAGTTTGTGGCTATTGTTTGCTACCAAATCAATCTTTACCCTGGTTTCTCTACAAAACTAGGTTTTCCATCATATAAAACACTACATCAATGGAACTACCTAGTTCATTCACAACCTCGCACACACACTTTCATGAATGCGCTAACAATGTGCCACTTTCACCATGGCCTTCACATGCTCCTGAGGAAAAAATGAGTGTTGAAAGGGAAACAGATGAATTCTATTAAGTCAAGTTCTATACAGGCTGAGTATAAGACAAAGAGTGAGTCTGAATGCAGGAACCAAAGCCAACACATCGGAACCTGTTTTTCTTTCAAATTATTGTATGTGCTCACGTTTGCATAACATCTTGGCAATGACAGCACGCCTGTGTAAGGGGATGTTTTGTGTTTCATAGTTAACATAAGGGCAAAAAAGTAGCATCAGCCAAATATTACTTCAATTGTGAATTAAAAGAATGTGTGTGGTAGAGTGCATGGTAAGGCCCAGGGGCTAGAAGCTGCAAGGTTTAAAATTTTTCTACACAATTCCAAAAGAGAGCTTATCTCTTATTTTTATATCTTTTGGTATTGCAAAGGAATGAAACTAGAATTAGCACAGTCCATCTGTCTGATTAGAGAGAGAAGGAGACACGGTTACATGTTCTTGGCAAACAGATCTTCTATAAATCTTAGAGGAATGTGGTTTTCCAGATTTCGCTGGAAATTATTTTGATGACATTCACCAATGCTACCAACATTAAGCACTCTTTTCTTTTTCTTCATTTTCCCCCTTTCTACATACTTTTTAATCTTCAAAAAATAGAAAACTACCTGGTATATAGTAGATATTCAGTAAATTTATCAGATTCATTAGTGGGTGAATGGATGCATGGGTAACTAAATTAGGCATCATGAAATCTGGATTTTAATTCTAAGGCATTGGTAGGTATCATGCCACCTAATAGAAATCTTCGTGCATTGCTTTTTACCATAGTAACTTTGAGTGAGTGTGTATGTGGGGAAGTGATGTGTGTTTCTTAGATTCCCAGGTAAACCAAAAGCCAGAGATCATAACTTCAAATGCCTACAGAGGTCAAGTAAGTAGTAGAGATGAGGAAAATAGGTGGATATAACCAAATAGGGAATAATGGGGACTGTGGCCAACTGAGAGCACAGGGGTCAACCTGTGTTTGCAACATGGTGGGAGCCAAACACAGCACACCTGCAATCCAAGTTCACTTGCAATGTAAGTTCCTTCACGGAGGTAATTGTTTCTAAACCATCTCTATCATATGTAAAATAATACAGAAATAAGTAAATAAGAAAAATGTTAATTGCTAAAATTTATCAAGCACTACTGAGTTCCTGAAACTGTTCTGAATTTCATCTGACCTAATTTTAGTCATTAATGGAATTACCTCCATTTTACAAGTGAGCACATTAAGGTATAACACTTAGTAAATGCGTATTGGTTGCTCTGTTAAAAAATAATTGGATGTGAATAAATTTTAAAAAAGCAACAGCACAGCAAAGAGCAAAGTAACAGTGCACTGAGCTGAGTCCCTTAACCCAAATAAAAGAAGCACTCACCAAAAGACAGCCCATCAGAGAGTGCTGTTCAGCTCATGTTCTGACATCTCCAGGTAGGAGGCTGGAGGTAACTCCACAGGTAGCTCACAAAACCACTGAATTTCCAGTAGAGTTGATACACGGAACAGCTTTCTGCAATGTGCAAGGCCTGTCTCCCTTGCTTCATAACAAACAAATAAACAGACTGTTTCTCCTCTGAGTTAAAATAACTTTAACTATTATGAGCAGCTATTGTTTATTAAGTGCTTACTTACTATGTGCTGAATATTTTGGGGTTGTATTATCTCCTCTAGTTCTCGAGGGAGCCCTGTGAAGTCAGCATTGTTGTTCCCATGTTACAGATAAGGAAACTGAGGTTTATGAAGGTGAGCCACCTTCTCCCAGATCATACAGCTAATAAGAGCCGGAACTGAGACAGGAATCTTGGCAGGCCCATCTCTAGAGCCCATGGTTGTGTCCACCACCTGGCCATACAAAGATGGCTGAAAGAAAAGTGAATTTAATTTTCTACATATGTTTGTCAACTGGATCTTTAAAATACAAAATCTGCCCTGGCTGGTGTAGCTCAGTGGATTGAGCACTGGCCTGCGAACCAAAGTGTCACAGGTTCAATTCCCAGTCAGGGCACATGCCTGGGTTGCAGGCCAGGTCCCCAGTAGGGGGCGTGTGAGAGGCAACCACACATTGATGTTTCTCTCCCTCTCTCTCTTCCTTCCCCGATCTCTAAAAATAAAGAAATAAAAATTAATTAATTAATTAAAATACAAAATCCTTTTTTTCACACAGTCTTGCACTAAACTCCAAAATATATCATAGAAAAGAGCAGACCGTTTCTAATCAGGTTGAAGTGGAGAGTGGAGGGCCAACCACTGCCTCCGATATATTCTCTCTCACAATAATTTCTCCACCATTTGTCTCATTATCTTTACACTTCTCTGACCCCACCTCTTTCTCCCTGTCACTGGCTCGCTTTCCTCTCATCAGTGTGGGTGGACCCAAGACTCAACACTCAACCTTTCATGTATTTCCCCCTCTGCTTGCCCTCTGAGAGCACTTGGCTCACAGATCTTTGTCAACCACCACCCTTGGATGGCACTCATGCTCGTCCCCTAGAGGCCTGTAGGGCAGGTGGGATAGCCTCTTTCCCAAAAGTCACGGTGGATTTAAAGTTGAGAGAACTGACTGGACTTTGGGTGCAGGTGTGTTAGAGGGTGGTGCCTTTAAGCTGCTCAGAGCTGGCTTCAATTATTTTTAATTAACTGGGGAGGAGGGCCCATCAGTACCCACACCCCTTACCTTCTCCCCAGCACACTCCCTTCGGTGTGCCCAATTGAGGGGCTCACCCCTGACAGGAGTGCTCAATAAACATTTGCTTCACAGACAGATGGGTTGGCACAGGTTTAAACTATGAAAATATTCCTCCTCAATGCTTCTCATCTCAACTGCAAAATGATAGAGTATAGTGATTGAGAACTAGATCTCTCTGAGCTGCAAAACTGGGGTGATAATACAGCTTTGGTTCCTTATTTTGTTGAAGGAGGAAATGAGAGCAATCGAGTAAAGCCTGAGCAGTGACTCGCCAGCAATAAGCCTCAGTGCAAAGATATCTTTAAGAGTATTTTGTATCCCTTTTCTTTTGAGGCAGTTGGTGAGCTCTGTAGCCCCAGGGATTACTAAAGCAAGGCCATGCTTCCTACATCCCCAGGTGTTTTTTTTTTTTTTAACTCAGCAGACAACTAAAGAAAGAGAAGGAGATGAAAGGGAAGAGACTTTCTACAAATGCAGTACGTACATACTACTTATTACCACTACTCCTACTACTACTACTTGTAATGAGAGTTCCTTTATCCTTTTCATCGCTGTAACCTCACACAGTCCAGTTAGGGAATGACAGTTGGATTTTATTGCTGTCATATATCCAGTATTTCTCAAAGAACAGTCCCTAGGCCAATGAGCATTAGAATCCCCTGCGCAGGTACTGGATCTATAGCCTCAGAGTTTCTAGAGCAAGGCCAGGGCATCTGCTTCCCAAACGAATATCATTAGAATGTGAGGATCTTTGACTTAGTACTTGCATTATATAATCTAAAACTTGACTCTCTATGTGCTTATACTTTTACATGTAACTGTGTAATTTCTTCCTTAATTAGATGATAAATTCTCCAAGGCAAGGGCAATATTTTCTAGTTTCCTTGTAATCCCAACAGTGTACAGCTCAATTCTAAACACATCATTGGGACATAATAATATCCCAATAATAATGAAAATACTAGGCTGGGTTTAGCTTTCTACACTGCAGGGTCCTGACCTGTCAATGCCTAAAGATTGGTAGAGACCTCTAATTCACTAATACCCTATATTATTCAATATACCATGTGAGCTTTTAATCAATACTTTTTTATTACCAGTTGGTTGGGTGCTCTTTTCTTGAGTAAGCACTGAGATATCTGACTTGCTGACCAGGGAACAAAATTAACACAAGTCTCAGAATAATGAAGTCCCTTTTGAGTTTACAAGTGTTCATAAAACAGAAATCACAACCCTTCCTGCCTTATCAGAGAAAGCTGGCCCTCTTCTATTCAAAATAGTTATTCAACTGGTATTTCTTGGTTTTGGAGAGAGAGAGACAGACAGAGACAGAGAAAGAAAGACAGAAAAGGAGAAATTGATGTGTTGTTCCATTTACTTATGCATTCATTCGTTGGTTCTTGTACATGCCCCGACCAGGGGATCGAACCTGCAACCTGGTGTATGGGGATGATACTCTAACCAACCAAGCTACCTAGCCATGGCCAGTTATTCAACTTTTAAAGATATTAATTAAAACCTTATTTTCATTGCAGGATCAGCATTGATATGTGCTAACTTTAGGGAAAAGGAAGAACTTGTCACTTTATGATGTGTTTGGTGCTGAGCAATTGAGAGATTTGCCATATGTTTTCATGGTAGTTTGAGGTTCCATAAACACCTTCCAGAATGTGGAGGTTCCACTATCAGAGTCAAATGGGAGCTTTTCCAATTCTCTAATGTATTTAACCCAGCTGCTTTGGTTGCTGTGATATGCAATTATTTCTTCTATACTTAAAGAGCAATTCTCTGCTCTCCAACCCATTAACCATGTTTGATCTTAACAAGATGAAAAATATTCGGAATCTAAGCTTATGATCTTTGTGATATATTTTTCTTCTTTTAATTCACAGTAGCTTTTTCCCTCCTTTCTCTTCTTTAGGATCAACACTCTGTGGTAGGCCAGAACACAGGCCCCAGTCCAAGTCCTAACTCCTGTTCAAATCCAAACACTGGAAGTGGTTACATGAACTCCCAGCAATCACTGCTGAATCAGCAATTGATGGGAAAGAAACAAACTCTACAGAGGCAGATCATGGAGCAGAAACAGCAACTTCTCCTGCAGCAGCAGATGCTGGTGGATGCGGTAAAACTTTCTCCTAATGTCTACTGCGCAAACCTGTTGGTCCAACAGAGGGAGTTCATTCTTTTCCGTTTCTACTCACTGCCCCTTTCTCTGTGCCTATTTACATGACAGCCACAAGGGTGTTCTGGCTATAGAGAAGTTAATTCTATACATACTGAGTGCTTCAGGAAAAAAAAGAAAAAAACTTGATTTACCAACTGCTGGACAGATGGAATGCATGGCAACTTGGCTCACGAGCCCTGCCCAGCCCAGGAATGCTTAGAACCACCAACACGGGCATATGATTAAGCAAAAGAAACCAGTCTTGTCTGCAGCCCTGAGGGGCAGAAATAGTGAACTCCAATCACCTCAAATCCAAACTGATTTTAGAGATAAGAGAACTTTAAAAGCCAGCAAGGAGTTTCATTCATTAAGATACCACTTTCAAAATAAAGCATCTCAGAATGGGAGATGTTTTTAAAGCAAATTGAAAATGTATTTCTCACTTCATCATAGTGAAGTGGCCTTGAAGAAAGGCAAGGCTATTATTTCCCACACATTATCCAAACATTAACCCTGCTTCAATATTTATCTGTTCATCCCTTCTGTATCTTACTCATACACTCAATAACTGATCCAAACTTCCCTCCCTCCGAAAACCAAGGCCCTATCTGCAGGTTTCATTCTCTCCCTTCAAGCTATTTGGTCAAGTGAAAGAAGAAAGGGACAAAGTTAACCTTCTCCAGGTTGATAGAGACAAGGAACAAAGGAAAAAGGAAAACAAAATTTAAAAATTATACGCTCAAGGAGCTGTGTAGTAAGAGTCAAAAACCCAAGGTGTGATGAGCTCTATAATCCATTCAGGAAATATTTAGTAATTTACAATAAGATATAGCCATAAACAAGACAGACCCCTTCTTGGTCCATATGGTGCTTAGAGCTCACTGGGGATATCAAATAAATAGGCAACTGTAATGCATGTGATTAAATGCTATGTGTGGGCATTGCTAGAAATGGTTCCAGAGAGGAAGTTATATCCACTAAAGATCTGAAGGTGAAGTGGAAGATGCTGGTGAAGAGCCGGGTTTTACAGCCAGAAGAACCAGCACACTCCAAGACTCACAGACAATAGACTGCATGTTAGGTAGCTAAGACATAGAATGTGCACAAGGATAGGGAAAAGCCAGAGAATAAAGCTTAAGACATCAGAACTTACAAAAGCGTTGGAGAGGATGTTAAGGACTTTAAACAAGGAAGTACTAGATTTAGATTTGCATTATAATAAAGATATAAACACAGTAAGGAAAAATGTAATGGAGGGAAATGTAAAATCCAGCCTGGAGAGTTTGGGGATTGTCTCCCAAAAGAGGTAAAACTTGACTTTGAAGGACTGTAGGATTCTGATGGATAGAGTACAGGAGGTCCATCACTCAGGTGGAGGGTGGGCCAGAGACCAAAAAGCACCACCTATGTACATATTTGTTCATCAGACTGAGGTTGTATCATGAAATGTTTAATACATAATGGAAAGTTTACATAATATAACAATTATTGATATTTTTAGGAATGACAAATGGAATTAGTTTGGAGGCGAAAGCACACAATAAGACATAAAAATAAATTTATTTGAATTTGAATAAGGAATAGTGAGAAATAAATTTACAGGTGACCTTGAGTATTGCCCTACACTATAAGGTGCAGGTGTGTCCAACCTGCGGGCTGCATGCAGCTCAGGATGACTATGAACACAGCCCAACATAAAATCATAAATGTACTTAAAACATCTGTTTTGCTTATCAGTTTTCATTAGTGTTTGTGTATTGAATGTGTGGCCCAAGACAACTCTTCTTCCTGTGTGGCCCAGGGATCCCAAAATGTTAGACACCCCTGGTAGCGGAAACACTGACAGAAAGTGATACATCCGATTCCTTCTGTAAATCATAGTTTTGAAAACCCAGGGTCACTCACTCACTGACTCTCACTTTTTTTTTTTAACTTATAAACTAAATAGCTTAGAAACAAGGACAGCAGAAGAGAAAAATGCACCATCTAAGATGAACTTCCCGGTTACACTCTCATTACTCCAATTAGTACTAGTAACCTATTGAATTATAACCTGCACAGGTTGAGTTTCTGAAGTTGCAGCTCTGATGAAAAGGCGAGGAAGCACTCCTGAGGGTCCTGTCCTGGCTCTGGCCTCGCCCCCACTGAACCCAGCTGAGTCACCACTGGGACAGGTGCAAAGGTCAGGAGCCCAAGCCATGAGAGATGAATGAGACCAAGGCCACTGCTTTTGTGGCTTTTATAAACCATTCACATTTCTCTTGTTTGGATGCCATTGAGGGTGCCTGTACTTTTTAGCATATCCAGGAAGAAACAGTCTTTGATGCCACTTTACATTAGCATATGCTTTGTAGTCATTCGCAGTCAGTTGGCAAGACCAGAGAGATGCCTAAATTGAGACATTTTCTCCTGAAAGTGTGTTATCCTTACTGTCTGTTACTCTCCCACCAATGAAACACAAGGAGGAGAGATGAGTGGAACTTATTACAATGGATATTATAACTATCAACACGTTTTGTGTACACCTACTATGTACCAGGTACCATGCTGAGCTTTTTCAGAATTAAAGGATTAATCCTTACAATAGGAGTATGAGGGAGGTCCTAGAATTATCCACATTTTATATTTTGTGATGGCAAAACTGAAGCAGGACAGATGGATATGTGCAAGAGAAGAGTATCTCTATATTAGGTTTTTAGGTCCAAGATATTGGGTTATCCTGAGACATTAGTTGATAAGTTAAATTTCATGTTACACAGAAGTGATCTCAGGGATGCCTGTGATTTTACACTTTTGTAGAATGGGAATGTTATTCTCTTGCAAATGAAGCAGTCTCCATTCAGTGTTGGAATCTGGTCATTCTTACTTTTCATCACAAAGTGACAAATTGGCTGTTCTGGGAAAGTCCACACGCAAGGCCATTAAAACTAACTCTTGTGAACAAGCAGTTCAAGAAACTTCAGTTTTCAGAGATGTGAATGTTAACACTTTGAGTAACCAGGTTTAGCACTCGGGAATAAAAGTCAATAATTAAATTAAATATATATAAAATAAGTCCAGATTTAAAATCTAGTCTTTAATAGGGAACCAAAAGCCTGATTTCTTACCCCCCCTTTCTCTCTTTCCCCTCCTTCCCTCCCTCCCTCCCCTGCCTTCTCTCCCTCTCTCTGACACACACATACACACACAACACACATGAGTCCTATTTTCTTCAATATAAACAGCAGAAACACCTAATTACATAAGAAAAAATAATAGATGCTTTTGAAAAAGAGAAGATTTCAGAAAGTCTCATGCTTGGCATAAAAATCAAAACTGTCAGCTTGCACAATAGTTTACAACAAGAATGGTTGAACATTGCCACATTTTGGGTTCATAGAACATCTCGAGCTGTTTTTTAAACATTTAGGGTTTGGGTAAAACCAAAGTGTTTCACCAACCACTTTTTCCCTTAATTTGTAAACCCATATTTAAAAGAAATGTAATCCATATGTTTCTGATTCATTTACACTTAGCTCATCAAAATTGCATTTTATATGAATTACTTGATGCCCAAGAAACCCTGTGAGTCTTTCAAGTTATTTTTTTCTTAGAAACAAGAATTTGAATTTGGTTTCTTGTTGTTTTAAGGCTGTTTTTCCCCCCATATAGTAAATTTATTCCACTTAGAAAGTTTGGAATTTGATGGGAAACTGAGAAATACATGGTTTAAGTGGTTTTAAGTTAGGTAGTCTACATTTGGCTTCCAGCTGATTTACCCATTTATCTGTTAAAAGGATTTCTTTTCCTTTTGACTTTTGACTTTTCTGTAGTTGCAGCGTCCTCATTCTATGCCAATTATTTTTATCTTTGAAAATGGAGGTTGCTTTGGGGTACAGTGAAGCAATTTTTAAAAATTCCTGAGCGGTACTGAAAAAATAAAGAAGCAGCCCCTGATATCCAGAACGGACAGGACACTCAGAGCCAGGCTATTTTGTCCTCCATTGAACGTGTTACGTAATACTGACCTCAGACAGGGCTACTCTGAGACCATGATAAAATGAGACAAAGTTAAGGCCACTTCACAAACTTGTCTAAAAACAGATATAAACAAGGTCACTGTGCAACCCGCAAAATACCAAAATCCCCCTCTTTACCTAAATGAGTGACAGCTGCATCATTCCTCAATCACTGAATCAACCTCACTCTCTGACAGCTTACAAACCCTCACTTCCTTAGACCCTCCCTAAACCACCCAGCCAACGCCTAAATCCCATAACAGTTTCTTTCTAACATGGTGCTACAGAGGCACCCATGGCCCCCCATGTTTTGCATTCTCCCTCATTGCAGTATAAAAGAATGTCCCCATGTCCTATCTTAGCTCCCAAAGAAACCTCTAAAGATTTAAAGGGGGGTGATTTCAGAAGGAAGAGAAGACAGGAGCCTGGGAAATGTCTGTGCTTTGAGAAGGGAGCACAGAGAAACAGGGCAGCAAGGGGCCCTCCTATGGTAGGCAGGAAAGAGCCTGAGTTTTTGACTCAGGATTTGGTTTCTGTTCTGCTGCTACATGATCTTACGTAAGTTACTTAGCCTAAGGAAGCTTCTATTTCCTGATCTGGGAGGTGGGAATAACCATACCTACCTTCAAATATTGTTTATGGGAGGAAAAATGAAGTAAAATGCATATAGCACCCCTACCACTACCTAACAGGTTATCTCCTGTTGAGAGTTGCCAGATTTAACAACAAAAAAAAAATACAGAATGCCCCAGTGTCTTGTATTTTATCTGGAAATTCTACTCCTATGCTTTCTCTGTTGGACCAGACCTGTATACAGGGTGAGGAAAAAGTAGGTTGATAGGGAGTATGTGAAACATAATTTATTCTTGTATTATTATTTATTAATTATAGTATATTTCAATATAAATAACTGTAAACCTACTTTTGCCACACCCTCTGTAGGTGCCAAAACACATCAGCTGTGCTACAAAATAAAACCAGAGCCCTGGCCATGTGGCTTAGTTAGTTGAAGCATCATCCTGTGCACCAAAAGGTTGCAGGTTTGATCTCCAGTCAAGGAACATACCTAGGGTGAGGGCTTGATCCCCAGTCAGGGTACATACAGGATGCAATGGATCAATGATCTCTCTCTCTGCCTCTCTCTCTCTCCTCTTTCCCCTTTCTCTCCCCCTCCCTCCCTTCTCCTCCCTTCTTCTCTCTCTAAAGTCAATAAACATATTCTTGGGTGAGGATTTAAAAAAAAACTAGAACTGTCCAGTGAAAAATCATACAAATTTAGTCCTCATTGAAACTTAATTGCAAAATAAAGAAAATTAGAGTAATTACTAGACCCAAAACACATGTTGAATATTAAGGAAACTAGAAATTACACTTCCATGCAGAACGATTATTGAAACAGAATGGAGAGACTACTAAATAAGGTCCATGAATCACAAGTATGGCTGTAAGATTGTTCTTATACTCTTTTTTGAATAACAGTCTATAAATTTTTACAAGTGAGAAGGTGACAATATGTTTTCAATATGCAATTCAATATGTTTTCATTTGTGTTTTCAAGGAGAAAATTGCTCCACAAGATCAGATAAACAGACATTTGACAAGGCCACCCCCAGATTATAAAGACCAAAGAAGAAATGTGGGTAACATGCAACCAACTGCCCAGTATTCTGGTAAGTGTTCTAAAAAATTAATAGAAATTATAACTGTGGAAAGAGGAAAACTGTTCCATTTTTTATATTTCCACTCTTCCTCATCTCATTTTTAATTGTAACATCTTTCTTAGACTCCTTCACTACCTCTCATATAGCCTTCAGATCAAGACCAAACTTGAATATTTTTAGTTTTCATATCATTTCTTGCTTAATCTTGTCCCATATTCACATATTTCACTGCTCTCCATACTACCTCTGAGAGTTCAAAAAAATCTTCAATATTTTCTGACTACTAGATTCAACTATTCTCCTCCTAATGACATGCCTTGACGCATATAAGGTAAGTAGACATTTCTCTCTGAGTCATATCTGTAACTTGCTCAAAGCCCAAAGTTTTTGTCTCTACCTTTAGACTCTTGTCCCTAACACAGATAGTCCTGCCACCAAGAAATAACTAAAGAGCAAGTTAAGCCCTGGCTGGTGTGGCTCAGTTGGTTGAAGCATTGTCCCATGCAACAAAAGGTTGCGGGTTCAATCCCTGGTCAGGACACATACCTAAGTTGCAGTCAGTGTACAAATGGGAGGCAACCGATCAATGTTTCTCACATGGATATTTCTCTCTCTTCCTTTTTCCCTCTCTAAAAAAATTTTTTAAAAAGCTAGCTAAGTCTTTATGAAATCTCCTAAAAATACCGAAGGTGATTACATTTCAAATACAAAGCAAAACTTCTTAATGGAACTCTCTATATAACAAAGCACCACCCCTACAATCTCTCCTCTCACTCTCTGAACTCCAAAAGACCTCTCCTAAACAGAACCTTCTCTTATTCACCATCTATTCAAGGCCCCTTCTGACCAGAACTCACTGCACTTTCGCATGTAAATTAAGCTTGTCCTGGAATTTCCCAAGTTCCCTGTGCTTTACCTGTTACCGTCATCTGTTCAGGAAGCCATGAAGAAGACCGTCTGGAAACAGAGGGCCTGTGAACACTCCTATTTGTTAATTTTTCTGGTCCTGTTATAAATATATTGTTCTGATTTGTGTCAGTTTTTTCAAATGCGCTAGATTGCCTCTCTCCACTAAAATTAGGAATGGGATATATGTATTCTGCTCCCTAAGGTTACTTTGCCTCGGGGAAACAACAGGGTTCTCTAGATGTTTCTGCCTTCAAGGATGTTGAAAGAGAAGATTGGGTTTATTTGGAATGTGGTTTCTAACACATGGCCTATCAGGGGTTTTATGGGAAGCTACCTTTGAAATAGTATACAAAATTCAAGGCAGGTGTTTGGACTTTTCTTCCCCTTTCATATAAAAGAATCCCAAATGCTAGTAGTCTAAAGCTAGTTTGGTGGCTCTACCATGTTATCAGGAATCCAGCTTCTTTTATCTTTCTGCCCCACCATTGTTAGCATGTAGCTTCTACTCTAAGGGTTGCTGTGTCCACCATACCTACTGGCTCCACATCCGTATTCCAGATAGAAAGATGGAAGAAGGGAAGAAATAACATGACCTCCAAAATGAATCAGATTCCCTTTACTTTAAAAAAAACAAAACTTTTGAAAGTAACATTGGTTAATAACATTACATACATTTTAGATGTTCAACAGTATTTGATACTTATATAGTTTATCATGTGCTCACCACCAAAAGTCGAGTTTCCTTCCATTACCATGTAGTTGACCCCCTTGACCCCATTCACTTGACCCCCCCTCCCCAACTCTCTTTCCCTCTGGTAACTACCAATCTGTTATCTTTATCTGTGAGTTTGTTTCTGTTTTCTTAGTACATGTTACTTTTTGGTGTTATATTCTACATATGAGTAAAATCATATGGTTTTTGTCCTTTTCAGCAACTTATTTCACTTAGATCCATTCATCTTATGACAAATGGCAATATTTCATCTTTGTTTATGGCTAAGTAGTATTCCATTGTGTGTGTGTGTGTGTGTGTGTGTGTGTGTGTATACACACACATACACAGGGTAGGGCAAAAGTAGGTTTACAATTAAGAATATGTAAAACAGAGTTTATTCTTATATTATTTATTAATTGTTATATTATTTTCCATTTAAAAAACTGAAAGCTACTTTTGCCAAACCCTGTATATATACCACACTTTCTCTATACATTTGTCCATCAATTCGACAGGTAGGTTGCTTCTGAATCTTGACTGTTATAAATAATGCTGCAGTGAACATGAACCAAACTCCCTTTTAAAAGTAGGTTTCCTGAACCCTCACCTAATAACTTCTGTCTTTAGCCCGAATTTATTCATATGGATCCCTTCTGCCCCACCACCTCCCCACTTTTACTTCCCCCCAACCATCACCAAGAAAATTTGGAAAATGTGGTTTTTCAGCTGGAACCTTATTACAATATCAAGGCTCTGTTTCTAAGAAAGACAGTGAAGTTGGATATTTGGTAGGCACCTAGAAGTCTCTTCCACAGTGCATATGGGCATTTTCCTAAGGGAGAGGTTCTCAGCATCCAACTGCTGACCCCCAAGTGGGTAAGAATCACTGCTCTAGAGTGTGGTACTTCCATGACTTCTGAGAATGAAATAAGCAACAAGCAGAACACCAACTCTTTTTATCATTTTTATCTTTTTTTTAAAACAAGTCTTTTTTTTTTCAATTTACTAGTTGTTTTTTTTTAAGATTTTATTTATTTATTTTTAGAGAGGGAAGGGAGAGAGATAGAAAGAGAGAAACATCAATGTGCGGTTGCTGGGGGTTATGGCCTGCAACCCAGGCATGTACCCTGGCTGGGAATCGAACCTGGGACACTTTGGTTCCCAGCCCGCACTCCACCCACTGAGCTATGCCAGCCAGGGCTTATCATTTTTATCTTAACCTCAATACAATAATAATCATTTTACCCAAATGTTAATATCAGAAGTGATGTCTGAAAAGCACCTGGAACAATTTCTACCATATAGTATAAGTTTCTAAATATTAATTATGAATAATATTTTGTGATCTTTATGGGACTTATCTGTACTCTGGTTGTTTAAAAACACTGCTTTCCTCATAAACTTTCTCAGGGCATATTATTAAAATAGAGAGCAGCACCCAGAAGGAGTGATTTTCTCAACCTTTAAAATTTTTCCATAGCATTTTCATAGTGTCAATTCTGTTCTCATGAAACCTTCAGATACCAAGATGATGTTGCTTAACCTCATTAGCGGTCTGTGGACTCTGAGTTAATGTTCAGGCATCTCCCACCAGACTCTGATCCCTCTTCATCAAACACTTTCTGCCCTACACAATTCGTGGCCCTGTGCTAAGTCTGGAGATACAAAGAATACTGCTCCTGCCTTCAAGGGGTGTGTCATCTAGTTGGAGACATATTTTAAAGCACATAGCAAAGCCAGCAGCCTCTCATGTTGTATACTATGCTAGCTATCCTCGAGCAGTAGGGGATGTCCTAGGGTTGCAATTACAGCTATGCTGTCCTCATACTCTGCCATTCTAATATCTGTATGTGTGTCTAGTTCTCTATTTCTCAGTATCTCTGATTCTCTGGAGGGAGAGTACTCTAAAAGAGTGTCTTTCTCCAACTTATATCTTTGCTTCACTCTCTCATTCACTCACTCATTCATTCATTAGATATCAATTAAATATCTACTTTGCACCATTCACTAGACTTGGAGAATTCCAACATGTACTTTAAAAAAAATCTTTCAACATCTCACTTTTGCTGCTCAAGATGTCTTCCCATGATAACTTTAATCTTCCCAAGTCAGGAAGATTTCAAGGTGCTAATTAATTGCTATCTGATGTGTGGAGCCTCTCTATTCAGCAGCTTATTATTGGAAGGCCCCACATCCTATCACTTATGGATAGGTATCAACATAGCTGGCAGGCCCTTTGAGGCTCCATGGATTTCCCAATACAAAGGCTAAGTGCTAAATGAAAACTTTAAAGAGTAAATGCTACTGGAGGGAGGAGGCTGGGATATCAGGGAAAATTTAATGAAACACCTTGGCCTGAACTTTAAAGAAAAGATAGAGCTTAGTGAGGTTCATGGTGTATGGATCACAATGCAATAGTAACTGTACCTGCTGGAGCAGAAGGCTTTCCATATGGAAATAGCCACTGAAGCACTGTTACACTGAATTCCAGGTATTTAAAGAGATAGGAATTTACCCTTTGGAAACAGAAGCCACTTGGAGCAGCTTGTTGAATAGGGATAATTCAGATGAAGAATTGGTGATTTTCAAGGCCATGCATTTGTCCTTGATAAGTTATTGCAAAATGCTAAAAAAAAAAAGAAGGAAATAACCTACTGCTATGAACTAATATAATTGTCTTCTTTTTCTTAGGTGGCTCATCAACAGTGAGTTTAAACTCTAACCAGACTTTGGCAAACCCAGTCTCAACACACAGCATTTTAACTCCAAACTCCAGCCTCATGTCTACTTCCCATGGAACAAGAATGCCATCGTTATCCACAGCAGTTCAGAACATAGGGATGTATGGAAACATGCCATGCAACCAACCTGGCACATACAGCATCTCTTCAGGAATAAATCAGTTGACCCAGCAGAGGAACCCAAACCAACTGATAACAAATCAGAACAACCCTCTAATGCCACGGCCACCTAACTTAGGGCCAAGTAGTAATAATAATGTGGCCACTTTTGGAGCTGGACCTGTTGGCAATTCACCACAACTGAGACCAAATTTAACCCATACTATGGCAAGCATGCCAGCACAGAGAACAGCGAATGTAATGATCACATCCAACACAACAGCACCTAACTGGGCCTCCCAAGAAGCAACAGCCAAACAGCAGGAAGCCCTGAAGTCCACAGGAGTCCGCTTCCCCACAGGTACACCTGCAGCCTATACTCCAAACCAATCATTGCAACAAGCAGTGGGTAGCCAACAATTTTCCCAGAGGGCATTGGCTCCTCCTAATCAGATAACACCAGCAGTGCAAATGAGACCCATAAACCAAATGGGCCAGACATTGAATGGACAAACCATAGGTCCACTCAGAAGTCTGAATCTCAGACCCAATCAGCTAAGCACACAGATTTTACCCAATTTGAACCAGTCAGGAACGGGGCTGAGTCAGTCAAGGACAGGCATAAGCCAGCCACCGTCTCTGACACCTGGCAGTTTTCCTTCACCCAACCAAAGTTCAAGGGCTTTTCAAGGAACTGACCATGGCAATGACTTAGCTTTTGACTTTCTCAGCCAACAGACTGATAACATGGGCCCTGCCCTAAACAGTGATGCTGATTTCATTGATTCTTTATTGAAGACAGAGCCTGGTAATGATGACTGGATGAAAGACATCAATCTTGATGAAATCTTGGGGAACAACTCCTAAAAGAGAAAAGGGAGACAATTCACCAACTCCAAGCACTAAAAGGCAGTATTTTACATGGATTCTGGAAAGGCTAACAGTTGACTTTTAGTAGGACTACCTGAAGGTACCACGGCTTAAAAGTGGAAAGCAGAAAGTAACTATGTGGATGAACGTTTTGGTCCAAAATGCTCATTTTAAATCTCAAACCTGAAAGTAAAACATTGGGATCACTTCTCCCTGTCTAAACTCCAGGACACAGTATCTAATTTATCCAAACAGAACTGTGATGTTGATGTGTAATTAGCTGTGTAAAATAGGCTCCCCAAGCTCCTCTTCTCCTTGAAAAAAAAGTAATACAACTTTTAGCTTGTTTAAACCCCATGTCATGCAGAGGTATTAGTTCCAATTAACAAACAACAAATTCCTTAATTTGCTCTAATAGATATGTGTGGTTTCATCTGTCCACTTTATCTTTTCATTTAGTTTCCCCAAAACACCCTAGATTGAAATGTTACAGGTATGGAGTAACCAAACACTGTCTGAAGTAAAGAAAAGCTGGAGAAACTAGAGGACACCCAGTGAATTGTTGAATACCTTCCCCAGATTCACCGCTCACTTTTTCAGTTTTCCCACCTATCCTCTACTTCAGTAAGATGCTGTATTTAGTGATGAGACATGAATGCAAGCTGTCCAACTCTGTCTGGGCTTCTACAACCAATTTCCATGTCTATTTCCAAGTCTTAGATGCAATCACAACTTGTCCAAGTCATACTGAAATATTACTGCACATATGTCTGGATCAGGCTTCACTATTTAAAAAAGAAGAAAGCACCCCATTGGACATTGCTGTCTAGGAGCTTTATTTGGCCACAGATAACATGGGGTATTGTGTATTATAATGGCCCCTGCTGGTTAGTTCCCAAGCTGAGTGAAATTGGGTCTGGTCCTCCCTGATTATTTTGATGACCAGAGACTGATTGGTAAGAAAAGAAAGTTTGGACGTCAAAACTGAGGTTAGAAGGTATCATGTTTTGGTTGAAGACAAGAAGCAAAAGATCAGACCAGGGATGGTGGGTATGGGTGGGTACAAGTCTACTTTGTAGGCTTTGAAGGAAAGCATAACTGAGAGAGAAAATAATCTGTCCTTATTTGGACATATTGTATCGGTAAACAGCTACATGGAGTGTGACCTGTTAGTACCAGCAGTCTATTCATTCTTCTGTCCCTGAAGTGATGAGTCATTGCCACGTGCTAGATGGACCCTTTGTATCCAAGTTTTCTCCCTCAGGGTTCAGCACTGTATCAAAGAAAGAGTTGGTGAGTCATGTAACCTCAGTGCCCACATACAGATCAGCTGTGACATGGGGAAGCTGTGTGCTGATTTGAGATGAATGCGAAATATCACTATCGTTTTCCTCATTACAGAGGAACACAGGTTAGCTTCAGCTTTTTAGTTACAGGTGTATACTCACATATTCAATTATTAAATGTAATTTAACTGAAGTCATTTAATAACTAAAACTTTAAGTATCTGTTCTTAAAAAAACACATTTTGACAGTTCTGAAGAACCCTCTCCTAATCTTTAAAATGTCTAGAAGCACTCTTTTTTACACAATACCAACATCAGTGGCCCAGAATCTTTTCTGTGCTAGGTTGTAAATATGAATAAATTACTTGTTTTGTAAACTTTTGTAAAGAATATTTTGGTAGAAATACTTAAAACATATTCTTTGGGTTATATTTATACTTATGTGAAATAAATATACTATCAAAAGGTTATATTTTATACAAAAAGTAAATTGTTACCTTTTGTATGCTAATATACAAAGTTTTGTATAATATGATGGTTTATTTTTAGCTCTACACTTAATCCATAGGTTGTCAAGTGGAAACTTTTAAAAACTATCAAGAAGCTTGTTAGACAAATTTATATTCTGAAACCTCAATAAGAAAGCATTCCAGGTTTCAATCTTTCCTTTTTTTAATTGTTCTGAAATTCTTTTTTAAACCCATAGTTCTTGTGTCTTGTTTGATTATTCTGCTGTGCACATTGTATTGGTCCTTGTTGCATGTGGTCCTACTGTGTGTTTTCCCATTTTATAGAACAGTGTTTCTCCATGCAAAAATGTAAGGAAAAAGTATGTACATATAAACACTTTTATTTTATAGCTCCTCCATGTTACTGTATATATCTGCCAGCACTTCCCAGTTACACGCCCATGATTCAGCTTATTTTTACCCTAACATAAATAGTTCGTTTTGTAGTAGGTATCAAATTTAAGAGATAAAGCAATCAAAATGTTTGGATTTTCTTCTATCTTAATGTGAATTTTATAATTGATGTCTATTTATTCAGCTATTCATTAAAATACAGGATTCTTTGGAAAAAATGGTGTAGTCTATAGTTTCTGTTTGTTGGCAGCCTATTACCAAAGATGACGTAATTTTCCTGAAAGCTGAGAGAATGACAACTTGATAGACATATGTAGCCAAAACTTTACAATTTACAAGGTAAAAGCTATTGGAATACGATCTCTCATTTACAGAAATGCCAGGCTTCTTAATTGTCGGCATTATTTCACATTCTGACAATATTATAAAGGACGTAGAAGTAATTTTTCTTTTTTAATTCAAAGACTAGAAAGCAGTTTAAGCAAATAATTCATTCTTGGCTTTGTGTTAAGCCCAATGAAGATAAATAACTCTGCTCTAAGTGAATACACTAATATACTTGCATTACTGTAACTGTACCCATAAGTGTAAAGATTTCAACTTGTAAAACAAGTATTTTGTATTGTGTGTAATTTCAAGTGTTAAAAAATAGTTTTTAAAAATTCAAAAGTGGTTATCTTGTATGAAATCATAATCTCAAATGTTGTTGCTACATCACAGAAAGTTCTGAGAACTATTAATAGTGATGGGCAAATTTACTTTGTTTCTAACACTAGTGAAATACTGACTTGTCTCATTTTAACATTCTTTAGTTCATCAGAACGTTTGTATTAAGACCCTTTATACACAGCACCTACTAAGAAATGGAGGAAAATTGCCTAATTCTCAGGCATGATGGGCCTTTGTGTGGCCTCTTGTGTAGCGCCTAGTCAGACAGGCTGAGTGAACACTGGGCCAGGTCAACACAGCCTCACTGAGCATCATTACACAGTTCTTCCTGAGAGTTACAGAGGTTGAGGGAAAGATGGGACTTTGTAGGAGGCATAGGGAACATTCTAACCAAATTTTGACCAACTGTATTGCCAGGGTTCCATTGTTTCTTTCCCCACCGCAAAAAAGATGTATGACATTATCCTTTTTATTAGTATTATTAATGGAGCAATAATAAAAATTGACATTTATATAGTTGCTGTCTAATGACTCTGAAAGTTGGATAGTAAAGAAATAAAATCAATATCAATAAATACCTACTAATAAAGAGAAAGAAATATGTAATTCTAAAATTATCTATGAACCTCATCTTGTACCCATGGAGGTAGACCTGAGAAAGGGAATGAGAAAGTAATAATACAAAAAAAAAAAAAGAGAACAGCTTAGTTCCCTTCTACTCTGTGGTTGCCAAAGGCGGTACAAATTCTTAAATGCTTTCTCCACTATTTCCATTTTATATCTCAGTAACCGTGTTTCCTCCAAAAATAAGAATTTGAGACTGAAATAGCTCTACATTCCTTTCCTACTCTGCAATTGATTTTTTTCTAAAGCTACATGAAAAATTAACCAAAAAGCACTCAATGCCATCAGTTTTGAAATAAAGAAATCAGTGTTCACTTACCCTTTTGAAAAGTTTCACATTGGCAGTCAACTTTATTTTACAAAGCAGCCATCTCCATAAAAATTAAATTATATGAAAATGAGGTTTCTATAAATAGGCCAAAACTAGACTTAAACTGATGCAGACTCCAGCTCGTGGGGTCCGCGACATTGTGGATGGGGGAGAGAGATTCACACGGACCACTGAGTCCTGTGGAGGAAAAGGGGAAGCAGCTTCACTCTCAAGAGGAGCCAAAAGCCTCAGCCTCTGCCATGACAGGCCTTTATTTCTTTTTTCTTCACATTACATGATGGTCTTCATTTACTGTGCAAAGGTTCACTTTAGGTGGTTACCTTTTACAGAAAAAAAAGGAGCCCATGCTGCTAATGACATCACAGAAGAAGGATATTTGCAAATGAAAAGGGAAAAGTAGTTGAACTGGCTACACTCATCCTTGGAAAGTTTAGGGTGGATTTTAAGAAGTTACAGTAAGCATTTGCTGTCTCAATTCAAGGTGAGGGAGTTTTAGCAAAAGCAAGTCTCAAAGCGGCTTAGGCACACTGCAGGCCTGGTTCCCCATGGGAAAACCTACCTGTGGGCATGGGTCCTGTGCATCTCCGAATGGGAGCTGGGCCCACGCCATGCAGAACGGTCTCCTATATTAAACAGAAAGTCAACGCTGATATAGGTGCCCACTGACTTAATACAAACCAAGCTTTTGAAGAACAAAAGCTTGTATGTGACATTAAATTGTAATTTCCCTGTGAGATCATAGAATTTCATAAAGAAAATATTTGCTTACTTTCAGTAGTGTATTCCATTGGTTACACATTAACAAACTTTTGTGAGTTGTACCTGGTAATATAGCCTCTTTTAAATATGCTTCTTAAATTCCTATAATAGACAAAGTACATGTAGTGCCTTAGTATCAACTTCATTGGCAACTATACCATTGCCAAAACAATACATGCTGAGAATTAAGAAAACATATTAACCATAGGTTTTTGTTTTTTAATTTATTAATGTTTTAGAGAGAGAGAGAGAGAGAGAGAAAAGGGGGATAGGGAGAGAGAGAGAAATATCAATTTGTTGTTTCACTTATTTATGTATTCATTGGTATATGCCCTGACAGGGGATCAAACCTGCTACCTTGAGGTATAGGGACGGTGCTGTAACCAATGAGCTACCTGGCCAGGAACCATAGATATTTTAAAACCAAATGCTGTTGTCCCTGATCTGCATGCAATAATATTAAAAGGGGGATTTTGTTTGTTTATATATTATAAATAGTATTTTAAGTTTCCTTTTCACCAAATTAAATCATCTTTAGCCCCAAGATATGCATAAATATGCATACTTTTTATAATACTTGTCAGCAAAATGGAGGAAGAAATAATAATATGTAAAAGATAGCATAAATATATAGAAGCTTTTTATGGGATTCTTTCAGCAAAAGGAAGGAAAGGGAGAAGGGAAACAGAAGGAAGGAAGGAAAACATATCTCAGAATAGGCTTAGAGAAAGGAATTTACTTGTTAACATAGCTCAAAAGTTTAGGAGCCAGTTCTGGGTTTTGCCACAGCTGAATCCAGCAGGTCAACAATGTTATCAGGAATAGTTTTGTTTCTGTCTCTCACCTTTGCTTCCCTGTGTCTTGACTGTATCCAGCCTGAACAATAGTGAAGGCTTCCCTTTCAAAAGTTACAACTTTGTATCTCACAGGCTTCGATTAGGACATGTGCCCATCCTGAATAATCATTTTTGCCTGGGAGGTATAGTGCTCCAATTGGCCAGGCTTGGGTTAACTGCCTATCCCTAGAGGAAGGGTTAGTGTTAATGCCACCATACCATGTGGACTAAGTGGGAAAGAGGTGATTTCTCAAAGGAAAATTAAATTGCTATTATCAGAAAGAAAAGGAAGGAAGGAGGAAGGAGAGAGAGCAAGAGCGAGAGTGAGAGCGAGAGAGAGAAAATTTCTCCAGAAAGGAAGGTAGGAAGGAAGATATCTATTATCCTCTTCTGGCTTCTCTGTTTCCACACATACCTTTTTTCCTTATTTTCAATTTCAAAACCTCACTATAATCCAATCATACTCACCTCTCCCCCTTAAGGAGGCAATCCAACTCTCATTTACTTACTATATCCACCTCCTATTCCAGCACTTCTAGGTGAGGTAAACTTTCTTCTGCAGGTCAAGGTGACCCAGCAATCTAAGCACAAAGGATATTTATTTATTCCTAAGTATCCAAGTGGAGAGAAAACATGATAATAGTAACATAGAATTCTGTTGGAAGAGAAACTAACATGTAAGTCATGTCCTTCTGAACAAGAATAAAGACTATTCTACCTCTGAACATTCAAACCAATGATCTGGGGAGGAGCATTAAAAACTCCCTTTCCCCAGGATGCTTGCCAGCTGCACTGTACAATGGGAATAATCGCCTCTTCCCCAGGGAATATATTATATTAGGTGTTGGGAAAAAGACCAGGGAATCAGACTTCTCTCAAGTCCCAAACATATCTCCTGCTATGATTCCCATCTGTTTGACTTAGTGTGCAATAACTTGAGCTTACAACTGAAAATTCAACTTTTCAAAAAGTATCACTGACTTATAGTCAGAGAAACAAAAACCACTTCAAAAAGTCCAAGTGTCAGAGAGACTTAATGCAAGGAGTTGGTCACACAGGTGATGAGGGAACCAAGAGGTCAAATAAGGGTTGGTGAGGCCATCCTGAGATGAGGAAAAGCAGGAAGTCACTACGACTACCAGGATGAAAGGACAAAAAGACAAGAGGTCAGGAACACTAGGCAGGTGCTGCAACTCTGGCTGGTCTATTTGGTAAGGGCCTGATCCAGTGAGGAGTTTTCAGTTGCTAGTGACAGAGAAAGAGAAGGAACACAATGCACCCCTCCTGTCTTCTTCCACTTTCCAGAAAATGCATCTCATTGGCTGACTTAGCTGGACCCCACTCACCCAGAAGGCTAGGAACATAGCCTGGCACAGAACAGACCAGACCAGAAAGGGGCAAGAAATAAATCTGCCAATAAACAGGCCCATGCCTGACACAACATGCTGCCGGATTTCTGGACTCAGCCATCTTGGATTGCTGATTTAGAGCAAAGAGCAGCTTTCTTAATAAAACCTAATCTTCTTCCTTCTCCACTTTCAGTCACATTAACTTCAGTCTAAATGTGTCTATTTTAGAATGGTATCTATTAGGAAACTTCAGCAGCAAGTGTTTGACACCTCAACTAATGGTTTTAAAAAGTTTTAAAAAAATAGTTCATTAACTCTTGTAAACACGTTTTTCAAATTTCTTATCTGTAAAATTAACTTTTCATTTACAATTGATATGAAGAGAGAGCATTATATTATTCTGTAATTGTCTGTATTTTATTTTCCTTCTTAGTTATATGTAGATTAATGATGTATAATCAGTAGCATCTGGGACTACATAATCACCTCTTGTGAAGAGTGGTCTGAGGCAGGAAGTCCTAACCTAGTGCAGTAATCTAACAATGCTATCAGGTACCCAGACTGTCTCCATCTTTCATTTCTGACATAAAGAAGCATAGAACTCTTCTTTATTCTTGTTGCCTACTGTAACAAAATAGTTACCTCAGCCTCATGTATATGTTCCAAGTTGAAAAAGGGAAAGAAAAAATTGTGAAGGGCAAAAAATGTTGTCTATAGCAAATCTTTACCTTTTCATTTGGGGAAGGTCATCCTACCAGAGACTTATAAGTACATCATTAGCCATGACTATGTCTATGGCCTTTCAGATCTTTAAGAGAGGCAAGGTGCCAAGTACTTAAAGTTACAGTCTCTAAAGTAGATGACAAGGGAGCAGTTGATTGGAAATGATGGTAAATAAATGTATAAAGACATGCATAAGAATTATAAAATAGATTTGAAAAGTTGATTATCTTTGAGGGAATATAGACAAATGTGAAGGTGTCTAAACAGGGACTAAAATTATGTTATTTTCTAAGCTGGATGGAGACTACATGGTTGTTATATTTTTAAATGTCATTTTGCATATCTGAAATAGATTATTAGAAGTGAAAAAAAGGCTAAGATAAATTACACAAAACTAAACAAAGCATCCTGAGTGAGACAGTATAAAAAACAGCAGAAGACCCACAAAAGATTCAAATATTAGAAACAACACACATATAAAATAAGTTTAAAATATTTAAAGAAATAAAGACAAACTTAGAAATATCAGCATGAATTAGATGGAGGCTAAACATTCCTTTTAGGCATATTCATAATAATTGATAATGTTACCTGCCATAAAATAGCCTTGTTAAATTTCACAAGATCAGTATTATACTGATCACCTTTACCATTCACAATTCACTTATTAGAAATAAATTTTTAAAATAACCTAGATAACTTCATTTACTTGAAAATAAAGAAAAAAAACTCATCTAAATAACTTGTGGGTCAATGAAAAAAACTGTAACAAAATATAGAAATATTTAACTAAATAATAATAGAATATGTATGCTACTTAAGGAGTTCTTGGAGAGAAATTTATTTCCTCAGTTGCTTATTGTTACAAAAAAAGGCTCACAGTGAATATTTAGAATGTAACTTGAGGATTTAGAAAAAGGATGGGGGATAAATCTCTAAAAGTAGAAAAATAAAATAAACAAAAATAAGAGCAAAAATAAACACAAAATAAAGCACAGAGGATTAACAAAACCAAAGTTGCTTATTTAAAGACATTAATAAAACTAGTGGAGACTCTGATCAAAAGAAAAAGAGAGAAGAAAAAAACATTATAAAGAATTAAAGAGGAACATAACTGTTAAAAATAAAATGATTAAACAGATAATAGTATATTCTGAATTTTCAAATTTATGGTAATATCAGAATACAGTATCTGAAATAAATAATACACTGGAAAGAATAAACAGCTGGTTAGATGAAGTAGATGATTGCATCAGTGACTTGGACAAAAAGGTAGGAAAAAAATACTCAGGCAGAGCAGCAAAAAGAAAAAAGAATGTTTTTTACAAAATGAGGAGATGAGAAGAGCTTAAGAAACATTTTGGACAACAAGAAGCATAACAACATCAGCATCATGGGAATACCAGAAGAAGACAGCAAGCAAGAGGTTGAGAAACTATTGGAAGAAATATGACCAAAAACTTCCCTAATCTTGTGAAGGAAAAAGACACACAAGTACAGGAAGCTCAGAGAGTCCCAAATAAGTTGAACCCAAAGAGGCCTGCACCCAGACATATCATAATTAAAATAGCAAAGCTTAAAGACAAGGAAAGAATCCTAAAAAAAAAAAAAAAAAAAAAAAAAAAAAAAAAAAAACAAAAAAAAAAAAACACAAGAGAAAAGCAGTTAGTTGCTTACAAGGGAGCTTGAATAGACTGTCATCTGCTTCCTCAACAGAAACATTTCAGGCCAGAAGGGAGTGGTGTGAAATATTCAAGGTGATGAAAAGCAAGGACGTACAAGCAAAGCAACTTTACCCAGCAAGGCTATCATTTAAACTCAAAGAAGAAATAAGTAGCTTCCCAGACAAGAAAAAGCTAAAGGAGTTTGTTAACACCAAATGAGTACTGCAACAATGTTAAAGGGCTTGCTTGAAGAAGAAGGAAAAGAAGAAGAAGAAGAAGAAGGAGAAGGAGAAGGAGAAGGAGAAGGAGAGGGAGAGGGAGAGGGAGAGGGAGAGGGAGAAGAAGAAGAAGAAGAAGAAGAAGAAGAAGAAGAAGAAGAAGAAGAAGGAGAAGGAGAAGGAGAAGGAGAAGGAGAAGGAGAAGGAGAAGGAGAAGGAGAAGGAGAAGAAGAAGAAGGAGAAGAATCTACCCATTGAAGAAGAAACAGAAGAAAATAGTCTAACAATAAAAAGGCACTAAATACATATCTATCAATAATCACGTTAAATGTAAATGGCTTAAATGCTCCAACCAAAAGACATAGAGTAGGTGAATGGATAAGAAAACAAGACCCATATGCTGCCTTCAAGAGACCCATCTCAGATTGAAAGATACACAGAGACTAAAAATAAAGGGATGGAAAAAGATATTTCATGCAAGTGGAAAAAAAATGTGGGTAGCAATACTTAATCTAACAAAATAGACTTTAAAAATATGGCTATAGTAAGGGCACAAAGAAGGGCACTACATAATGATAAAGGGAACAATCCAACAAGAGATTATAACCCTAGTAAACATTTACACACCCAACATAGGAGCAGCTAAATATGTGAAGCAAATCTTGATGGACATAGAGAGAGAGGTTGACAGAAATACACTCATAGTCAGGGATTTTAACACCCCACTGGCTTCAATGGGTAGATCTTCCAGACAGAAAATCAACAAGGAGACAGCAGCCTTAAATGATACAATGGATTAAATGGATTTAATTGATACCTTCAGAGGATTTCACCCAAAGCAGCAGAATATACATACTTTTCAAGTGCACATAGAGTGTTTTCTGGAATATACCACATGTTAGGACAAAAAACAAGTCTCAATAAACTTAAGAAGATTGAAATCATATCAAGCATCTTCTCTGACCAAAGTGCTGTGGAACTAGAAATCAATTATGAGAAGAGCACTGAAAAACACACAAAGACACAGAAGCTAAATCACAGGTTATTAAACAATGAATTGGTCAACAGTGAGATCAGGAAGAAACCAAAAGACACCCTGAAAGAAATCAAATGAGAACACAACAATCCAAAATCTGTGGGACACTGGGAAAGCCATCCTAAGAAGAAAATTCATAGCAATACAGGTCTATCTCAAAAAAAAAAAAAAAAAAAAAAAAAAAAAAAAGCTCAAATAAACAGTCTAATTTCACACTTAAAGAAACTTTAAAAGGAACAACAAACAAAGCCCAATATCAGTAGTAGGAAGGAAATAATAAAGATTAGAGCAGAAATAAATGAAATAGAGTCTTAAAAAAAAAACAATACAAAAGACCAGTGGATCCAAGAACTGGTTCTTTGAAAACGTAAACAAGATTGACAAACCTTTAACCAAACTCATCAAGAAAAAAAGAAAAAAGACCCAAATTAATAAAATCAGAAATAAAAGAGGAGAAATAACAACTGACACTGAAAAAATACAAAGGATTGTAAGAAAATATTATGAACAACTATATGCTAACAAACAGGACAAACTTGATGAAATGGATAAATTCCTAGAAATATACAGTCTTCCAAAATCAGGAAGAATCAGAGAACCTGAATAGACAGATGACACCTAGTGAAATTGAAGCAGTAATGAAAATACACCCAACAAACAAAAGGCCTGGACTGGATGGCTTCACAGGTGAATTTTACCAAACATTCTGAACTAACACCTCTCCTCAAACTATTTCATAAAATTCAAAAGAAGGGAAGATTCCCAAACTCATTTTACAAGGCCAGCATTATCCTAATTCCAAAACCAGATAAAGACACTACAAAGAAAGATAATTATAGGTCAATATCCCTGATGAAATAGATACTAAAACACTCAACAAAATATTAGTAAACTGAATACAGCAATACAGTAAAAAAAAAATCATGCATGATGATCAAGTGGGATTTATTCCAGGAATGTAAGGTTAATATAATATTTGCAAATCAATAAATGCGATTCACCACATAAACAAAATGAAGGATAAAAATCACACGATCATATCCACAGACGTAGAAAAAACATTTGATAAAATCCTACCCCCATTTATGACAAAAAGTCTCAGTAAAGTGGGATTAGAGGGAACATACCTAAACATAATAAAGGCCATATATGACAAATACGCTGCCAGCATCATACTCAATGGGCAAAAACTACAAGCATTCCCCTTAAGATCAGGATCAAGGTGGGGTGTCTGCTTTCACCTCTCTTATTCAACACAATACTGTAAGTCCTAGCCATGGTGATCAGACAAGAAGAAGACATAAAATCCTCCAAATTGGAAAGGAAGAAGTAAAACTGTTATTTGCAGATGATGTGATACTGTACATATAGTACACCAAAGATTCTACCAAGAAACTACTAGAACTGATAAATGAATTCAGCAAAGTAGCAGGATACAAAATTAATATCCAGATCAGTTGTATTTTTATATGTAAAATGAACTAACAGAAAGGGAAATTAAGAAAACAATCCATTTACAATTGCTATAAAAAGAAAAAAAATACATAAGAATAAATCTAACCAGGAATGTAAAAGACCTGTACTTGGAAAATTATAAGACACTGAAGAAAAAAGTTGAAGAAGATAAAAATAAGTGAAAGAACATATCATGTTCATCGACTGGAAGAATTAACATCATTAGAATGTCTATACTATCCAAAGCAATATACAGATTCAACACAATTCCTATCAGGGTTCCAATGATGTATTTCACAGAATTAGAACAAATATTTCAAAAATTTACATAGAACCACAAAAGACCTCACAAAGCAACAATGATCCCAACAAAGAAGAACAAAGTTGTATGAATCACACTTCCTAATATCACACTATACTCTAAGGCCATAGTAATCAGAACAGCATAGTACTGGCATGAATATAGACACATAGATCAATGGAACAGAAAGAACAGACAGCCCAGAAATAAACCCACACCTTTATAGTCAATTAATATTCAACAGAGGAAGCAAGCACATACAACAGGCTAAAGATAGTTTATTCACTAAATGGTATTGGGAAAATTGGACAGATACATGCAAAAAATGACACTAGACAACCTTCATACACCACAATCAAGAAAGAATTCAAAATAGATAAAAGACTCAAATAGTAGACACAAAACCATAAAAATCCTAGAAGAAAACATAGGCAGTAAAATCTCTGACATTGTTCACAGCAATATTTTATTGGATATATCTCCCCAAGCAAGGGAAACAAAGAAAAAATAAACAAGTAGTACTATATCATACTAAAAAGTTTTTGCACAGCAAAGGAAATTGTCAACAAAATTAAAAGACAACCCACAGAATGGGAGAATATATTTGATGATACACCTGATAAGGGGCTAATGTCCAAATTTTATAAAGAATTTACAAAACTCAACAGCAAAACACAAAAACAAGCCAATTAAAAAATGGGCAAAGGACCTAAATAGACACTCCTGCAAGGAGAATATATTGGTCAATAGACATAAGAAAAGATGCTCAAATCATCACCAATGGAAGATAAATGCTCACCAATCATCAGATAAATGCAAATTAAAATCACAATGAGATATCTCCTCACACCTGTCAGAATGGCCATCATCAATAAATCAAAAAACAGTAAGTGCTGGCAATGATGTGGAAAAAGGGGAACTCTTGCAGCGTTGGTGGGAATGCAGACTGGTGCAGCTACTGTGGAAAGCGGTATAGAGATATCTTGAAAATTAAAAAAAAAATGGATCTGCCTTTTGACCCAGCAATCCCACTTCTGGGAATATATCTGAGGGAACCCAAAACACTAATTCAAAAGAACATAAGCACTCCTATGTTCATTGCAACATTATTTACAATGGTGACATTATGAAAGTAGCCCAAGTGTCCATCAACACATGAGTGGATAAAACAACTATGGGACATTTACACCATGGAATTTTACTCAACCATATAATAGAAGAAAATTTTATCCTTTGCAATAGTATAGATGAACCTGGAGAACATTATGCTAAGTGAAACAAGCCAGTCAGAGAAAGACAAATATCAAATGATTTCACTCATATGTGGACTCTAACGAACAAACTGAACTAACAAGCAAAACAGAGACAGACTCATAGATGGTAACAGATGACAGCTTGTGGTGGGGGTGGTTAAGGGATGAAGGGATTGAGCAAAAAGGAAAAAGGACTCATGGTCTTGGACAACAGTATGGTGATTGTTTGGGAGAGGGAGGTAAATAGGGACTAAATGGTAATGGAAAATAATAAAATAATAAAGATTATGTATTAAAAAGATTAAATAAAAAATATAAATAAAAAATAAAGAACCCGCATAGAGTGATAACATTAAAGCAATTGGGATTGTTAAAAATTTTACTATGAGGGAAACAACAGGACAAGCAACTTAGCAGAAGCATTTACTAAATAATCAAAGAATATTAAGTCCAATCTTTTATGAATTTTTCCAGGAAATTTAAAAAGTAACACTTTCCAACTCACTTTTTGAAACTTGGCATAACCTTGATACCAAGACAACACATGAATGGATGGTACATGATAGAAAAACTATAAACTAGGGACACTCGTGAACTTAGTTTTGAAAACCCTGTACCAAATTTTGCCAACACAACACAGTAGTATATAAAAATCATAGTATATTATGACCTAGTTGGGTCTCTCCCAGTAATACAGGATGGTTTCATATTTAAAAATTAATAGCAACATGACAAAGATGCTGACTATCATCACTCCTACTCAGTCTACTGTGTGAAGTAAAACAAGAAAAAGAAATAAATTACATAAAAATTGCATAGGAAAAACCAAAACAAACATTATTTGGATTGTCACAAATAAATATAATTACACATTTGGAAAACTCCAAAAGAATCCAACAAGTTTTATTGATACTTAATCAATACATAAAAGCAATTTTATATATCACCAACTCTTAAAAATTATAACCTTGAAAACATATCATTCACCATGACATCAAAATCATTAAGAATCTAGGATGTATATGTATGTACATACATAGAGCCCTACAAGAATAAAATTATCAAATTCTAATAAAACATTTTTAAAATCACATAAATGGAAAATAACAGTGATGCACTGCATAATGACCTTTTGGTCAATGGCAGACCTCATATCAGACTGTAGTCCCATAAGACTATAATGGTGCTGAAAATTTTCTATTACCTACTGACATTGTAGCTGTCCTAAAGTCATTGCTCAATGCATTAATCATGTGTTTGTGGTAATGCTGGTGTAAACAAACCTACTGTGCTGACTGTCTTATAAAAGAACTGTATATCATATTTTACTGTATCTTTTCTGTGTTTAGACATGTTAAATGCAAAAATAACTTACCATTGTGTTACAGTTACCTACAGTATTCAGTACAGTAACATGTTATAAAAGCTACTAGCCTAAGAGCAATATATGTGTAGTAGGCTACACCATATAGGTTTGTGTAATTGTACTCAATAATGTTCTCATAGCGATGAAATACCCTAATGATGTACATATTTCTATGCATGTATTCCCACAGTTAAGCAACAAGGTGAATGTATATCATGTTCTTGGACAGGAGATTGCATGTTATATCTTCAATTTTATTCTCTGCAGAGGAATTTGTAGGGTACCTCTTGGTACTTCCATGTTTAACGATACTAGTACATAAGCCATTGCAACAATGTAGTCTTGAAAAAGCCAAGGTAACCAAGGATTCAGCCCCCTCAAAGATGAACAACTAGGTCATGCTACCAAAACAAGCATGCACGAGAATTTCTGACCAAGAGATATCTACAACAGGTGGTAAAAGAGCTGATGAATATCAGTGACAGCCTGCAGACCAACTACAGCCACAGGGACTGTACTTTGTCCCACCAGTCCACCTATTGTGAAACCTTTTATTGTTTTTCCCTTTTTCAAGGAACTGCAACTTGAAATTTCAAGAATCAATGACAGGAGAGAGTGAACATAGGGTAGGGCTTCAGTGGATCGAGTGGTGCAAAGAGTACATAGTGACAGACCTGAAAAGTGCCATCACCCATGTTCTGTCACCTTGTCCTGGACAGATCCTGTGCTTAACAGTGTCCTCGTCATACTCAACTCACCCATGGGACAAGCCATAAATGGCAAGGAGTTAATGCCTTCAACCAATTTAGGATAGGAGTAGGTGGTTAATTATTCTAGCTTCATCCCCCCTTAGTGCATAAATCTGATGTGTGTTTGACAATGTTTTTCAGAGTTCCCAGAAGGAATAAGGCCACAGTGATAACCTGCTCATTTACACACACTTTATTAGCTTTTCTTCTTTCTGAGTCTTACTGCCTCACTCCTCCACAGTGCTTCCCAGGATCACCTCCTAAATATAAATGTAATACTTATTCCCAAATCTTTGTCTTAGGATCTATTTTGAGGGGAATTAATCTAAAACAAAGCCCAAATGACCATCAAGGGTAGAGTGAGTAAATTTGAGGTGCTGTCATAAAATGGAAAGCTATGCTGAAGTAAAAGGGAATAAGCTAAACACATCAACATAATGTTGAGGGGAACAAGGAAATCACAGAAAAATACCTAGACCTCTATTCCATTTACTTAAAATTTCTTAAAAGGCAAAACTGAAAATATTAAAGTTTACAGGACAACATGTAAAGAAATGCAAGAAAATGGTTATCATAAAAGTCAGCCTATTGGTTGCCTCTGGAGGGTGAAACAGAAAAGAATTTTAAGGTACTGGTAATGTTCTATTTCTTAACCTGGTTACACCAGTGCTGGTTATATTATTATACCTTAAATTATACATATCTGTTTTATTTAAAAGTTGTGTGTTTGATATATTTCACAATAATTTTCAAATACCATCATATTAGGTATGTGAAAGACAGGATATCAATCAATCAACCAATTGATCATTAAGTACCAGGATTTTGCACTTAGACTTCTTAGCAAGTGCTCTAAGTTTTTGTTCTATTTTAATGAAATCAGAACTTGAAATCATAGAAGATGTATTATGTATGTGATTCATGCCAAAAGGACTTCAGAGACCTCCTATGTGCAAAACCATACCAAAAAGAAAAGTGCTAACATCAAAAGATTTATGAACAAAGGCACTTTATAAGCTATAAATTAAAATGTTTAAATTTTATATTTTAACTCAGAACACTTATGTATATTTGTGTGTTTATAGTGTATGTATACACATACATAATTCTTTTTAACCCAATTTTATTTTCTTCCTTCAATTAACTGACCAACAGCCACTTCTACTCATATCATATCAGAGAACATCTACTCCATTAAACACTAAGGAAATTAACTAAAGATTTTAATGTATATAGGGCTTTATTTAGGAACTAATGGGGGTGAGGGTAGAATGGCACAGAAGTTATATATGCTTGAAAAATTAGCTTGATCCTTAACGTTTATTTCTGAGAAAAATATTTTTTAAATATTAAGGAAGATTATCTCCAGCATGAATAAATATAACATAAATAATCTTCAAAGTAGTTTTTATTCATCACTTATTCATATACTAACTTGAAAACATGTCATTTTTCTTTTTTTTATTTTAATCATTGTTCAAGTACAGTTTTCTGCCTTTTACTCCTATTCTAGCCCACCCACCCAAAATGTCACTTTTCAAAGCACTGAAGCAAAAATTAAATATAAATAGATAGATATATAAACCTCATTTATATGTAATGTATGTCACCATTTGTATATATCTGCCTTTCAACACTTACTGAAAAAATAGAAGACTATTCTACATCTGGTCTTTTGGATAAAGTTAGCTAGGAATTTTTGTTAATCTATGGAGTAATCAGAAGGTTTGCAAGATGTCTTAATCCTCCTCTGAGTGTGTTAAAATAGATGTCTTTGTTCATTTAACAAAACCAAATGAGAGTGTTGTGAGGATTAGATTTTGACAGCTCAACCCAGATGACTACTTTATCATGGAAAAATATTCTCTATCCCTTACCTAATCCAGAAAGTATATTCACAGAGAAGTCACTATAGCCACACTATAATACAGTTGCAAATATTAAAATTAAAGGTTATAAGAAGAAACACAGCTGTTAAAGGGCAGTGACTGAGTGAATTTATTTGTTACATGTCTATGAGGAGGTGGATTATTCAAGATTTTTTCCAAAACTCATTTCAAAGACTCTAACGTTAGCATTTCAAAGCTAGTGGATAATATGTGAAAAAAAGTTTTACTTCTTTTAAATACAATAATAGAGTTTGAAAGCTAAAAATGCAAAGGCTTATAAAATAATGGTACCAGGGAGTCCTGAATGTCAATTGTGTGCACAGATGTCTCAGTTGGTGCATGAAATATAACCATGTTTTATTATTTTTCTTTCCTGAAGACATTATTTGCACTTGTGCAGTGACATGAGCTCTTTTTATGACATAGAGAAAAACTGATTAATTCAAAAAACTGGGTAAAAATTTGGTTCTCCAAATTTTAAGTTCCCTTAATGTGAGTTATTAAACAAATAAAATGTTGCATATGTGTATTTATTTGCTTTTATTTTTAAAGTCAAAACATGTCAAGATACATTTCACCTCAGAGAAGTATATTTAAATTACTTTAAGTTTCAAAGTTAAAACATGTGGTACTCCATTCAGAAAATCCAGGTTTAAAAAAAAAAGAAAATTCATTTAACTCTATCATCATTTTCCCAAAGATAGGATACTTGTTTTCCATTGTAATATAAAGTCAGACATGACTTTATGAATATTTCCTATTAGTCCTTTAGTAACACAATTGGATTCAAAGATTATAGAGCTTTTGTTAAAGACCTAGATTTCCTACCTCTCTCCATATACAGTTCTTTTTCTTGAAACTGTGCTTCCTAAAGTGTATTTCATGAACTACAATTAGGGGCTTTGCAACACACAAACACAGGATTTTCATTGTCAAACTAGGCTAAAAAGCACTAGAATGCATTCTCTGAGATAAATAAGAGAAATTTTTCTCTAGAAAACAAACCCTTATTTTTAAAATTGGAATTTCCTAAATTTATTTTACCTTTTGCACACAACCCCAAATGATATCCTATAGTATGGTTAGGCAAATGCTGTCCTATGTAATTTAACCTAAGAATACATTCTGGCTGGTCTTTAAAAAATTCATTTCTACAAAATGCAAATATTGATGTATGTGTATTTGCAGTAAGAATACTTTGTACATTGTAGTTAATAAAAGCCTAACATTTTACTGATTTCTGTTTAAGTTCAGCACCAGTTTTTCCAAATAGATTCAATTCATTTGTTTGCCTTGTCTGACTAAAGTAGTAAGGCTAAAGAAGTTTGAGGAGCACTGTCTCACACAACGTAGGATACTTTTCAGAAAATAATAATATCAAGAAACTAAAGTGTTCAGGTGAGAGGGCCAGTGAGGGAAATGACTCAACCTTTGCTGTTTTGGAAGAAAGAATTTGGAGAAGCATGCATTGATAGCTATAGGTTAAAAAGGCTGCATTTGAGGCTTAAGGCATAAAACAGGGTAAGAGAATATTTATTGCTCTGTGTTCTGAGGGTATTAGTTTAAGAAATCTTTGAGGAAAACTTGGGAGGACAAGAATAGGTGATATTTTCTAGACATCTACTTTTGTTTGAAACCTCTAATTACCTTTATAACTGTTAGTGCTGATTTATTCCATTTTTAACTTACGTGGCTTTTATTCCTTTATGAGCTCTACCTAAAATCATACACTGGTGGTATTTATACCATTTCTGCCTGTTTTATTATTTTTACTATCTCATCTCTTAGTCCTCTGTTTATAATTACTTTGCTGCATACGTGAGTAATTCTTAAGCCTTCCTTCCATTTTATTTTCCTGTATCCCATTTTATCATTTAATTGTATTGCTTAATCTCCACTTTTCATTTTTCTTTTATGCTGCTTAATAAACATTTTAAAAGTTATTTTAGCATGTGTTACCTTTTTATTAAGTGCATTATATTTTATTTCTTATTACTTTCTGCTCTTGAAATTTATTAAATGTCAAGCAACTATCATAGGGGAGAAAGCTGCTTATTCATACAAACAAGAAATCAAAAATTCAACTATACGATCATCAGAGTACTTTAAGTGAAAGGCATTGACATACTGATTACTCTGTTACAATGACCTTCTTTCCTTTCTTCAACTAATTCACACATCTCAAATTTATGTATCATCTCCTCCAGGAAGCCTCCTCTACCTAGTTCCCTAAATTGAGGTAATTGTTTCTCTTCAATGCCCCCAAAGGACCTTGTACTTATTTTTAATTGTGTCATCCATTTGGGGGTAGGGGGGAGAGCAGTCTTATGGTTGGAATATTTATTTCTACTTTTTAAATAATACTTCTCTTGTCATTCATATTTTATGAACTATTTTTCCCAGTTGTTTGTTTTTATTGTATTTTCCCATTAGCCATTTATCCCCCTAATATCCCACCGTGTAGTCGCCACACTGTTGTCCACATCCACAAGTCCTTTTTCCTTTTTGCTCATTCTACTACCCACTAACCCTCCAGCCTAGAGCTGTCAGCCTACCCTGTATGTGTGAGTCTGTCTCTATTTTGCCTATTAGTTCAGTTTGTTCATTAGATTCCACATGAGTGGAATCATATGGTAATTTGTTTTTCTCTGACTGACTTGTTTCACTTAGCATAATGTTCTCCAGGTCCATCCATACTGTTGCAAAGGGTAAAATTCTTTTCTTCTTTATAGCTGAGGAGTATTCCATTGTGTAAGTGTTCCATGTTGTTCTATCCACTCATCTATTGATGGACACTTGGGCTGCTTTCATATCTTGGTGATGATAAGCAATGCTGCAATGAAAATGGGGGTGCTTATGATCTTTAAAATTAGTGCTTCAAGTTTCTTTGGATATATTTCAGAAGTGGGGTCACTGGGTCAAAAGACAGACCCATTTTTTATTTTTTGAGATATCTCCATACTGCTTTCCACAGTGGCTGCACCAAACTGCATTACCATCAACAGTGCAAAAAAGTTCCCCTTTCTCCACATCCTCACCAGCTCTTGTTTTTTGATTTATTGGTGATGGCCATTCTGATAGGTGTGAGGTGATACCTCATTGTGATTTTAACTTTCATTTCTCTGATGATTAGTGAGTCTGAGCATCTTTTTGTATGTCTATTGGCCATCTGTATGTCCTCCTTAGAGGAGTGTCTATTCAGATCCTTTGCCCATTTTTTAATTGGGTTGTTTGGGTTTTTTGGTGTTGAGTTTTATAAGTACTTTATAAATTTTGGATATTAACCCCTTATCAGATGTATCATCAAATATAGTCTTCCATTCTGTGGGTTGTCTTTTTATTTTGTTGATGATTTCTTTTTATTTATTTATTTATTTATTTTTAGGGAGGGAAGGAAGGGGTGGGGGGGGAGAGAGAGAGAGAGAGAGAGAGAGAGAGAGAGACATCAATGTGTGGTTGCTGGGGGTTATGGCCTGCAACCCAGGAATGTACCCTGGCTGGGAATCGAACCTGGGACACTTTGGTTCCCAGCCCGCACTCAATCCACTGAGCTACGCCAGCCAGGGCTTGTTGATGATTTCTTGTGCTGTGGAAAACTTTTTAGTTTGATGAACTTTAGTTTATTTACTTTTTCTTTTATCTCCCTCATATGAGGAAATATATCAGAAAAATATTGCTATGAACAATGTCCAAGATTTTGCTGCCTATGTTTTCTTCTAGGATTTTTATGGTTTGGGGTCTAACATGTAAGTCTTTAATCCATTTTGAATTTATTCCTGTTTGTGGTATAAGAAGGTGGCCTAATTTCATTTTTCTGCATGTTACTGTCCAATTTTCCCAATGTCACTTATTGAATAAACTATCTTTAGCCCACTGTATGTGCTTGCTTCCTCTGTTGAATATTAACTGACTATAAAGGTATGGGTTTATTTCTGGGCTGTCTATTCTTTCTGTTCCATTGATCTATGTGTCTATTTTTATGCTAGTACCATGCTGTTTTGATTACTATGGCCTTATAGAATAGTTTGATACTGGGTAGTATGATTCCGCTAACCTTGTTCTTCTTTCTCAAGATCACTGTTACTATGTGGGGTCTTTCATGGTTTCACATACATTTTTGAAATCTATATTCAAGTTCTGTGACATACATCCTGGGTATCTTGATAGGAATTGCTTTGAATCTATAGATTTCTTTGAGTAGTATGGACATATTAAAGATGTTATTCTTCCTATCCATAAACACAGTATGTGCTTCCATTTATTTGTATCCTCTCCAATTTCTTTTTTCAGTGTCTTATAATTTTCCAGGTAGAGGCCTCTTACATCCTTTTTTTCTTAAAAAGATATTATAAGAAATAGGACTTCCAGCAAGATGGAGGCATAGGTGGGCACATTGTACCTCCACACACAACCAAGATTAGAACAACAACAATTTAGAGGCAGAATAACACTCAGAACTGACAGAGAATTTATCTGAATGGAAGTTGGACAGCCAAGAAGTTGAAGTAGACCTGTTCCTCCAGACTGGTAGGAGGGGGGAGAAGAGCAGCCGGGCATGGGTCATGGTAAGTGGAGAACAGGGAGAACTGGGCACATAAGGCAACTGGGAGCGTGTAAGGGATCTGGGGCACGCAAGAACGCAGCGGGTGGACCCTGAGTATGCCAGCGGCAGCTGGCAGACCCAGTGAGGTGGCAATTGTGGACCAGGGCAGAGCTCGAAACCCAGGATCCCAGAGAAGGGACTGAGGTCCTGGGAGAACGGAGCTACCACCATTGTTCGCCCCCGCCCCCACATACAACATTACAATCTAGCGACTGGGGTGCCCAGCCCCGGTGAACACCTAAGGCTCCGCCCCTCACCGTAACAAGAGCGACCAGACCAAAAAAAAAAAAGAGAGAGAGAGAGAGAGAGATGTCTCAAACAGAAGAACAGATCAATGCCCCAGGGCTCATCCTTTTGAGCGACCAAGAGACAGCCAATCTATCAGATGCACAGTTCAAAACACTGGTGATCAGGAAGCTCACAGAATTGGTTGAATTTGGTCGCAAATCACATGAAAAAATGCAGGTTACCATAAAAGAAATGAAGGAAGATGCACAGAGAACCAATAGTGATGGGAAGGAAACTGGGACTCAAAACAATAGAGTGGACCAAAAGGAAGAAAAAAATAACCAAACAGGAAAGAATGAAGAAATAAGAATTCAAAAAAATGAGGAGAAGCTTAGGAACCTCCAGGACATCTTTAAACATTCCAACATCTGAATTATAGGGGTACCAGAAGGGGAAGAGGAAAAGCAACAGATTGAACACATATTTGAACAAATAATAAAGAAGAAATTCCCCACTCTGGCAAAGGAAATAGACTTCCAGGGAATCCAGGAAGCTCAGAGAGCCCCAAAGAAGTTGGACCCAAGAAGAAACACACCAAGGCACATCATAATTACATTAGCCAAGGTAAAAATGAAGGAAAGAATCCTAGAAGCAGCAAGAGATAAGAGGACAGTAACCTACAAAGGAGTTCCCATCAGACTGTCAGCTGATTTCTCAAAGGAGACCTTACAGGCAAGAAGGGGCTGGAAAGAAATATTCCAAGTCATGAAAGACAAGGACCTACATCCCAGATTACTCTATCCAGCAAAGCTTTCATTTAGAATGGAAGGGCAGATTAAGTGCTTCTCAGATGAGGTCAAGTTAAAGGAGTTCATCACCACCAAGCCCTTATTTTATGAAATGTTAAAGGGACTTATCTAAGAAAAGAAGATAAAGAAAAAACATGTATAGTAAAAGGACAGCAAACTCACAATTATTAACAACCACACCTAGAGCAAAACCAAAAGAAACTAAGCAAACAGCTAGAACAGGAACAGAACCACAAAAATGGAGATCACATGGAGGGTTAGTAACAGGGGAGTGGGAGGAGGAGAGAGGGGGAAAAGGTACAGAGAATAAGTAGCATAGAATGTAGGTTGAAAATAGATAGGGGGAGGGTAAGAATAGTATGGGAAATGTAGAAGCTAAAGAACTTATAAGTATGACACATGGACATGACTAAAGGGGGGGATATGTGTGGGAGAGGGTATACAGAGTGGAGGGAAGTGAAGGGGGAAAATGGGACAACTGTAATAGCATAATCAGTAAAATATATTAAAAATATTATAAGAAATAGTCATATAATAGAAGCTACAGCACTTACTAAAAAATCCTGTTGAGAATGTTATTTTATATCACTTTATATACTTTATATAAAATTTCAGTGAGATAGTCCTTATATAATTCTGTTCTAAATAAAACCTTCTGTTTCTTCTGAAAAACTGAATGATTTTTACTTTCTTACTATAAGAATGATATAACTGATTATATGTGTATTTTTAGGTAAGTCTTCAGGGAGGCTTAATGTAAAATCTAAAGTCATTTTAAAAGAAACTTAATGTTCTTTTAAGATTCTTTTTCTATTATCTTTTTTCTTAGTACCTTTTTTATCTTTCTGTTTTAATTTTTTTGTTTTCTTTTTAAGTTATGTTTTATTGATTATGCTATTACAGTTGTCCTTTTTCCCACCTCTTCCCCTTCTCCACCAGACACCTCCACTCTGTCAGGCAATCCCCACACTATTGTTCATGTTTGTGGGTCATAAGTATAACTTTTTTGGCTATTCCATTTCCTATACTGTATTTTACATCCCCCTGGCTATTCCTTAATTACCATTGTGCCTCTTAATCCCCTCACCTCTTCACCCTTTCCTCCACATCCCCCATCCATCTGGCAACCATCAAAATGCTCTCCATATCCATGATTCTGTCTCTGTTCTTCTTGTTTGTTTAGTTTGTTTTTTAGATTCAATTGTTGATGGATATGTGTTTATTGCCATTTCATTGTTCATAGTTTTGATTTTCTTCTTTTTCTTAATAAGTACCTTTAACATTTCATATAATAATGGTATGGTGATGATGAACTCCTCTAGTGTTTTCTTGTCTGGGAAGCTCTTTATCTGCCCATCTTTGCTGGGTAAATAAATCTTGGCTGTAGGTCCCTGCTTTTCATGACTTGGAATATTTCTTGCCAATCCTATCTAGCCTGCAAAGTCTCTTTTCAGAAATCAGCTGGAAGTCTTATGGGAACTCCCCTGTAGGTAACTAACTGCTTTTCTCTTGCTGCTTTTAAGATTCTCTCTACTTTTAACCTTTGGCATTTTAATTGGTGTGTCTTAGAGTGAGCCTCTTTTCACCAGTCTTGTTTGGGTCTCTTTGTGCTCCCTGGACTTTCATGTCTCCTTCCTTCACCAAATTAGGGAAGTTTTCTTTCATTGTTATTTCAAATAGATTTCCAATTCTTTGCTCTTTCTCTTCTTCTGGCACCCCTATGATGCAATGTTGGAACACCTGAAGTTGTCCCACAGTCTGCTTGCACTATCCTCATTTGGGGGAGGGGGGACAATGGCCTTTATGCCCAGTAGAACGCTGTCCTCCAGCTCTCACCTTGATGCCAGACCCTTTACTTCCTTCCTGTAGGCCATTGGTGCCTTTCAAGCTGCTACCACAGTGCTGGAGCTCAGAATGAGTGAGTCTGAATAAGTCTGTGTGGGGGTTCTTTAAAAGGAAGTGCTTGAGACTCCAGCAGTTTCTTCCACCCACTCAATGCCTGCTGGTTTCTGAAGCCAGAAGTTATGGGGACTTTATCTTCCTGGCACCGGAAACTTGGGATAGGGGGCCTGGTGTGATCCTGGACTCCTCACTCCTGAGATATACCTCCTGAATGTTTATTCACCACACGTGAATATGGGGCCAGTCTGTTCCACATCTCCACCCCTCCACTAGTCTGGATGGATGAGATTTCTTTAATTCTGTAGTTGTCACACTTCCATCCAGCTTGATTTTGATGGTTCTGAGTAATGATTGTTCTATGTTTAGTTGTAATTTTGATGTGGCTGTGTGAGGAGGTGAGTTGTGTTTAGCTATGCTGCCATATTGACCAGAAACTTTTTGTTTTACTTCCATGTATCTTTTATAAGCCACCTCAAACCTTTGTGGAAAAGGTAGGGCTATACATATTTATAAAAATAAAATGTAGATGAAGAGGGCAACTATCCAGTGATTCCTTTATCCTAGTGTTAGGTAGGATAGTTAGTAAACCAAGGCAGGGTGGAGGAGGGAGACATGCCTCACCTGTTGACTCAGCAGTCCTGAGCCCGGCCCAATAAGATTGCTGAGTGTTCTGAACAACACAAGCAGGGATAGCTCAAAGGAGGGAAGTCCTTGAGACTCTGTGCTGGGAAAGGGAGCCTCTGTAGCAACTTCTCTAGACAAAGAGCCTCTACTAGTTGAGAAAGAAGCCTTTGTAGCTGTACATTATTCCCACCATTTAGGAAGGGAAAGAGAAGGGGGAACCTAATATATGACTAAGGTATATAACCCCTGAACCCTAATAGTCTGCTAATTTGAGTGCCCACTTGTAACATTGGCTCAAGTGTATAGAACAAACTTACTAACTTTATTTCCTCTATACATGGGGCATTCAGACTAGCTGTGTGACTGCCCGCAGCTTTGTGCTCGTATGTGTTTCATAAATAAATTGCTATCTTATTTCCACCACACATGTTGTCTGTCATTTGAATTTGTCTCTGGCAGGCAAAACCAAGGCATGGAGGGAGCTCCCTGACTTGGATCTCCCCAGGTAACACTAGAGCGAACATAGATTATTAAGTCAAAATCCCTGATCTCTTTTTAGTTCGGGTTCTTTGTTTTTTAGGTCAATTGCATCACTTTAGACTTCTTTGAATATTTCTAGTGAATCTGGTTTCAGGAAGTGACAAATTGTTTAAACTTGAAATTGTATTCCAAGGGTTTAATAAAACAGATTTGACCCTGTACAATTCCTCTTCAAAGCAACACTTCACAATTAACCTCCTTCTTCATTGTTTGCACTCATCTCTTTCCCCCCCTCAATTTCCCTATGCAAGTTTCCTTTATGCAAATTTTGCTGACCTAAAAAACATATATAGATTTTCCATATTTTGAAACTGTAGCACTGAAATGCAGGGGCAGGAGGCATATTTTCTTAGTGTTTCTTCTTTGTTATTAAATTGCTTTTAAGCATGTCAGTTTTCTGAGATTTTCCCATTGCCCCACTTTTTAATTTTAAAAAATCAGTATTCAATTTGCTTTAAGTCCTTTAGAGTATAGCATTGTGTTAGAATCCAAGCTTTAAAATTAGACACAGAGGGCCAAAGATCTCTTTATATAGAGATCCAAAGAAGATCCCTATTTGGGTAATACAAAGAATGTTGTTAGTTTTTCATCTCTGTTGCAGTGCACAGATGTTTTATCTTGCACTATAAGTTATTATAAATCATGAGTAAAGTGAAAGCATTACAAAGAAAGGAGCATGCCTTTTACAGCTAAACCTAGTAATGGACAGATTGCCTGAAAAGGGAAAGAATACACAAGTATTTTCTGCCAAGAGAATATATTTTTCAGAAAGTCCTCACTCACCCAAAACATTGTTGGCAGTAAATACCATGTTCTCTTGTGATTAGGTGGTGTTCTCATGAGCACTCTCAAATCAGATCAACTATTTTCTTGGAGGCACCTACAAAACATATTCATTCATTCAAATATACATTTATTGAATGCATATTTTGTTCCAAGAACTTTTGTAGATGCTTAGAACACATCAGTGGGCAAAACAAACAACGATTCTTAGCTGGAAGAAACAGATAATAACAGTAGACAGATAAATAAGAAAAGTATATGGCAAGCACAGAATGATGAGTTGTATTAAAAATTAGAACAGAATAAAGGAGATATAAGTGCAAGGATGTATGTGAAATTTTAAATAGGATAGTCAAAGCAGACCTCAAGAAAGAGACATTTGACCAAAAATTTGAAGGAGGTGTGAGAACTTTAATATTAGGATAGAAAAGTTGTTAGCAAAGATATGTCAAAATCATCTTGCTATGACAAGAGAGAAAGAAGCAAAAAGGGACTTCAAGTTATTCTGACTCAATTTTATCTTAAATTCTGAATGTTTCAAAGTGATTGCAGCCCTAGGTGAAGACAGCTAGGTTTTTTATTAGTTTTCAGTTCAAAACACAAACTTCATTTAAGGTCAAGGAGAGGCGATTGTCTCATATAGCCACTTTAGTTATCATGAATTAGAGCAGAAATGCAGCAGATGACCTTGAAAGTATAAGCAACTCACACTGCATAAGTGCAATATACATTAGATACCCAACACTAGACACTGAAAACAGGTACCAAAGCTTGACAGTTCATACAACACTTTCCAGGAGATTCAATAACAATACATCAAGATGTAATCTCTTCCAAGACAAATTCATCCTTCCCAAGATGCCAGAAATCTTTTATCTGCATCCCAATGCCTGAGGTAATATATCAGGAAGTCGTGAAAATGTCATGAATGTGAAAGTAATTTTAATGAATCAAAAAAGAAAGGCAACATGTGCACAGATGTGTAGGTTAGGAACTATGATCAAATTGAGACAATTTAAATTATTCAATGCAAAAATGACAGTTACTAGATTAAATCACAATCATAGAAATCATAATATCTGAAAATGAGATAAATAGATTCAAACACAGAGATTTTTAAAAAATGTATTTCAGCTAGTTCGGTCTGTAGATGTTAACATGTCCCCAACATTATTAGAAAAAACTAGATGCTGGAGTCTTCAATTACTGCCAAATTTCAGCAATGCTGTCCTTGTTTGGTCTGACCTGTACTGTATGTCTCTTTATTCTTTTAATAAATTAGATAACTACCACTTGTAGAACATGTATAATGTGTCAGGTACCACGTTAGATACTTTTATATATACCTTAATTCTCACATTCTGATATGTATGTGTGTAATCATGTGCACATTAATGCACATTAAGATGGGGGAGGAGAGGGAATATTAGCTACATTTTTACAGGAGTTCAGAAAAACTGCTGTAAATTCACAGGCATAGGAAATATTTTATTTTATTTAATTCTCACCCAAGGATATAGTTATTAATTTTAGAGAAAGAGGAAGTCGGGGTGGAGAGAGAGACAGAGAGACAAAGATTAATGTGAGAGTAAAACATCTGTCAGTTACTTCCTGTACAGTCCCTGACTGGGGATTGAACCAGAAACTTAAGTATGTGCCCTCACTGGGAATCAAGCCCACAACCTTTTGGTGCACAAGACAATGCTCCAACCAACTGAACCCCAGGGCCAGGGCTACATTGGAAGTATTAAGGCCAGGATTCTACTAAGTTTCTAGCTCTATTAATCCATCTGCTATTTGACAGAGGCATTTTATTGTTTATAAAGTCATATTTTATTTTATTATATCAAGATCCTAAGAACATTCTAATTACCTTGTTTTTCTTCAAAATTATCAGTCTATGGCAATGATTTTCAACTGGTGTGCCACAGAAAATTTTAAAACATGCAATACCTGACTACTTAATGAGGGACACTGACCTCTTTTCCCTTAGATTGTCAAATAAAAAAATGACCACAGCCTGTCCGTGAATGAATCAAAATTATACCTCTTTTTTATCAGATAAACAAAAAACGTATTTTTTAGTGTGCTGTATTTAGTAATTCATTCATGTGTTCCATGAGCTGAAAAAGGTTGGAAATCTCTGGTCTATGGTATTATAACTTAGCAAATTCTGCAAAATTCACTAAAGCTACAGGTTTATCTTTCATATATGAATTTCCATAAACTACATTCATATGACAAACTCATTACATTTGCTTCTGTCACATGATGAAGAAAGAAATTGCATTTTGTTTCTGATTTTGGCTACTTAAGTTACTTCATGTAAGTGGAACCATACAGTATTTGTCTTTTTGTGATGGGCTTCATTCATTTAGCATAATGCTCTCAAGATTCATCCAGGTTGTAGCATGTGACAAAATTCCCTTCCTTTTTAAGTTTAAATAATTTTCAATTGAATATGAATTTATATATATACACACACATATATACATTTTGCTTACCCATTCATCTGTTCATTGACATCTGGGTTATTTCTACCTCTTTACTATTGTAAATAATGCTGCTATGAACATAGGTGTGCAAATATCTCTTTGAGATCTTGCTTTAAATTCTTTTGCATATATATGCAGAAATGGGGTGCTTGATCATATGGTAGTTAATTCTTTTGCACAACCTGCAATACTATTTTCTGTAGTGGCTGCACATTTTACAATCCCACCAACAGTGCGCAATGTTCAATTTCTCCATATCCTTGCCAATATGTGTTCTTTGGGGAGGTTTGATAGTATCCATACTAATGGCACGAAGCATTATGGTTTTAATTTACATTTCTCCAAGGATTAGTGATGCTCAGCATCTTTTCATATGTTTGTCATTTATATATCATCTTTGGAGAAATGTCTTTTCAAGTTTTCTGACCATTTTCTAATAAGGCTATTTGATTTTTGTTGTTGTTGTTGTTGTTGATTTGTAAGTGTTCCTTGTGTATTCTGGATACATGTCCCTTATCAGATATGTGATTTTTAAGTATTTTCTCCCATTTAGTAAGTTGTCTTTTCACTCTATTGATTGTATCCTTTGCAGCAGAAACACTTTTAGGTTTGATGTAGTCCCATTTGTCTGTTTGTCCTTTTGTAACCTGCCTGCATTTTTGGAGTCATATCCAGAAAACCATTGCTATTCCTTGATGCTGGCTTGACACTAACTTTCTGCCTTGCAGAAACAAGTGCCTGGCAGACAATGATCCACTCATGGTAATGTGTGAAATATTGCTTTCTTGGAAAAATGCACAGCACAGATTACAATGATTTAAAGTATACTAGCACAATTTGCCAATCCCATTTGCTCCCTGGAAAGCTGGAGGAGGGTCATTAATTGTAAGGTGAGTTTTAGGGGACTTACAGACTAAAGAGAAAATTAACCAAGAAATTTATTGAAGTATACTATAGCAAAGGAAATTTTGTTGCCAGTCCTCAGTGGATGTTTAGCTCATTGTTGTGAAAATTTTATTAATTATTCATGAAAAATCACAGAATAGTGATTAAGAAGGTGGGCACTAGAGTTAAGCAGATCAAAACTCTAGTCCCTATTCTGCTTTATGTGATTTTGGGATATTTAAATTTTCAAAGCATCAGAAAAATTTCCCCCCTTTAAAATATGAATAGCAATAATAATACCTTAACAGTAAGATTGCTTAGAATTCATGTTGAACTACTTCATAGAAAATAGAAACTTAGCAATTATATAGTCACATTTACAATGACAACTTTTACACTCTAATTTTCATATATATGATATACACTGTCATTATAAATTCCACCAGAAAATTGTTGTGGTTGTCGCTTTAAACAGTTATATGTATTTTAAAGAAACTAAGATGAAAATAGTCTTTATTTACCCAGATATTTCCTATTCTTAATCTTCATCTTGAATGTCCATGTTTCCTTAGGTATTTCTTTTGGCTTTAGCACAGGGGTGTCAAACTCATTTTCACTGGGGGCCACATCAGCCTCATGGTTGCCTTCAAAGGGCTGAATGTAATTTTAGGACTGTGTAAATGTAATTACTCCTTAACTAGGGGCAAGGAGCTCAGCACTGCCGCTGAGTAGAAACAAGGTGCAGGGCTGGATAAAACAAGGTGGAGGGCAGGATTCAGCTCTCAGGCCTTGTGTTGGCCACCTGTTCTTTAGCATATCTTGTAGTGTGGTGTGCATCTGCCGGCAACATTTTCTCCTAGTTGTCCTTCATCTAAAAATGTTTTTCCTTGCCCTGACTGGTGTGGCTCAGTTGGTTGGGCCTTGTCCCACAAAGAGAAAGGTTGCTGGTTCAATTAGCAGTAGGGCACATGCCTGGGTCCCTAGCCAGGGTGTGTGCACCTGTGAGAGACAGCCTGATCAATGCTTGTATCCTTCTTTCTCCCTCCCTTCCCTCTCTCTGAAAACAAACAAAATCTCTTAAAAATGTTTTTATTTCACCATCATTTTCAAAAGATGTTTTTGTGTGATATATTGTTTTGACTTTTTCTTTTTTAAAAGAACTTTGAAGATGTTGCTCTAGTGTTTTCTATCATCCATACTATCTGCTAGAGAATTCATGACCTTTAGAATTGTGATTCTCCTTTATGTGATGTGTTATTTTTCTCTGCTTTTAAGATTCTATCTTTGGTTTTCAACAGTTTAATTATCACGTGCCTAGACATGGCTTTGTACTTATCCTGTTCTGTGTTTACTGAGCATTTTGAATCTGTAAATTTATGTTGTTGGCCAAATTTGGTCAGTTTTTGGCTATAGTTTCTTCAGCTTTCTCTGCCTAATTTTTTCTACTTCTTCTGGGACTCCAAATATAGGTATATTGCTTTTGATATTATTTTATATGTTCCTCATGCTCTGTTAATATTTTTTAAATGTTTTTCTTTTTTATATTGGATCATTTGTATTGATTTATCTTCAAATTTCTGACATTTTTGTTAAACCCATTCTGCCACTAGGCCCAGATAGTGAATCTTTTTATTTTAGGCACTGTATTTTTCCTACAATTTCTATTTGGTTATGTGTTTGAGTCCTCTGTTGAGTTTTAATACCTTTTCATTTACTACAATGTATTTTGCTTTACCTCATTGAACATATTAGCTACTTTAAAGCCATTGATAATTCTAGTATCTGCATGATCTGAAATTTAGCCTCTCCTTTATCATCTTTTCTTTTGAGAATAAGTCCCATTTGTTTTTTTTAATCCTCACCAAAGGATATGTTCATTGATCTTAGAAAAATTGATATGAGGGACATCCATTGGTTACCTCCCTTACATACCCCAACAGATGATCAAACTGGCCACCTAGATATATGCCCTGACCCGGAATGGAACCTGCAACATTTTGGCACCTGGGACAATGGCAGTCCAGCCAACTAAGCAACCTGGCCAGAGCTCTTCTTACTTTTTATGTCAAGCAATTCTGAACTGTGTTATGAACATTGTTTCGGAATCTCTGGATTCTGTTTTATTCCTCTGCAAAGTGTGGATCCTTTGTTCAGCAAGAAATTAACTTGGTTGGAACTAGATGAGAATTTTGTCTTGCTTATAGTGGGTAACAGCTCAAACCTTGTTTAAATTCTTTCATCTGAAGGAGTAGGAGGATATTCTATTTTCAGTACTTTTATCTGAGCTACCTGCATTCTGCCTTTTTTATGTTATTCAAATAAAAAGAGGACCTAGCCAGAGAGTGTCTGAATTTGTAGAGTTCAGAGTTCCCTTTTCTGGTTCTTCTTTTCTGAATTTCTGCCTCATTTTCTAGCTTCCCTGAGCTTCCTTCTCTTGGTTCCTCACATCAGAAAAATAGCAGGCTTTCTTTGCGAGTTTTTGCCACCCTGTACTGAACCATAATTTTAGTCTGTCTATAGGTCAAAGCCAAAATGGGAAACTCACTTTCTGTTGGTTACTTTCTCCACATTTCTGTTGGAAGCTTACTCCTCCATATTAGAACTCTCCAAAGTAATAAAAAAAATGTAAATGTTTGGATAGAAATAATTAATTATAAGGTTTATGTATGCTTAATATTTCCAAGGATTTTACTTTTGGCATACGTTTTAAGAGAAGCAGAAGTATTCCTCTACTTGTCCATAATCCACCATTTTACTATCTCAAAAGATGTTTATTTCCTTATTCTAATTCAGATCATCTAGTAAACAGCCTTTGATAAACTGACAGGCAATAAACCTGTAGATCCAAATCAGTGCTGTTTAAATTGTGACCTGCCAACCAGTGTTAGTACATGAATTATTTGTTGCCTTGTTCATGATGAGATGAGGACAGAATTGAGAATATGTGTTTGATGCATCTTTCATGCATCTTTTATGGGGCAATTTTGTATCTGCTAAATATAAGGAACAAAGAGCCCTTTTATTTTGCATGCCTTTGGTTTTCCTTAAACTTTTTTCTAACAATTAATTTTTCATATATTAAAAAAATTGGTTGGTGATCGTATGGAAATTAAAAACAAAAAACTGGTTCTTTCCACATATAATTTGAGAAACACTGGTCTAGATTGCAAGTAAGAAAATTAACCTTGGGAAGCTCTCAAGTTAACCATTTAATAGGAGAGATGAGGCTAGACTATAACTTGATTATAGCAATAGTTTCTGAATGACCTGACAGGCTAAAATGTTCTTTAGGTACAGAAACTCCTAATCAAGTTGACTTCTCTTGGAGATTATATATATATGAATGAATGACAGACATAGCAGTCAATTGTCAGAAAAAGAATTCGGCACTATTTTAATTTACAGCTGAGATTAAGGTATTATTTGTTGATCAATCTGAGAAGTTACTGTCTTACTGTTCAGGTGAAAAGTAAAACAGTAAGTTCACAGAACAATAACAGTAGCAAAACCAGTTACTGAGAGCCTACTATTCAACCAACTCTGTGTATAGAAAAACAACATATTATGTGGTATTTTAATTTCCATTTTAGGGATAAGAAAACTGAATCTTGGAGAAGCAACTTAATCAAAAGCACGCAACAGATATGTGACAGAAGCAGGATTCCAATTCAGACTCAACTGGTTCAAAAATCTCTACACTTAATATTACTGTTCTTTAGTAATCACTAGATTGGCCCATATACAAATTATTACATCATCAGGCAGATGGTTTCAAGTGCTAGAAATAAACTGGGCAGTAATATGCGGGTCTCCCATTCAAAGATTCATCAGTCTTCACCAAGCTTAGCTTGGAAAACCTATGTCAAAGTATCAAGTGACAGTGAGTCAGCATTTTAGAAGGCAGGTAGGATGGGGAAGTACTAGCAAATTATTTATGAATCATTGTAGATGTTTATGCTTATTATGTGTTTCTGGACTACTTACTCTCTTTGCCTATTAGAGGAGTACAGTTAAGGTCTCTTTAAAAATTATAGAAATAAAAAACATTGGCTATCATTCTGTCCTTGCCAAGCTTTAGAAGGGAACAGAAAGGCAAAGCATTTTGTGCTTTCTCACATATTAATTCATTTTAATAAGTATTCTAGCTTATGACGAACATAACTTGGCTAGGTTGTTCTTTTGGGAAATGTAATTGCAAGTTAATATTTCACTGTCTTTACAAGATTTTCTTAAAAACATCAGTTGTCAATATAAATTAAATCTAGTTTAAATCAACATAATTCTACTTATCCTAGCAAGGAAGAGTTTTTTTTAAAAATGTCTAATTTTTTACAGAAATAAATTTTGCACATTTCCTACACCATACATGAGGTGACTGGGATTCAACCTCAATCAGAAAAATTCCTTTATGGTATCCTCTCCATGTCCTTCCTGTGTCCTCTGTACACAGAAAATTACCGGCAGAAGCATTTCCTCTGCACCCAGTTCCTGTTCTCTTATCACAACTCCATCCTTTCCCCTCCCTTCCTGTTCTGCAGGGGAATTTGAGAGGGCAGGAATGATGACTAAATGTTTGCCCTCTACCCAACACCACCACATCCAGTAGCAAGTGTCTGATTTTGTTTTTTTGCATATTTATCAGTTCCCTCTGAATTTCCTCTTCCATATCTGTGTGACAATGGATTAATGCCAAAGTGCTTTTCCCTTTCAGACACTTGCAGACCATGGAGACTCCAAGTCACAGCAGAACTGAACTTTTCAGGTTCTTTTCTAGTGCCCTTTCTAAATACAATATTGGCCCAGGGTTGGAGTGGAAATAGAAAGATGAGCATTACCACTCCCCACCCCACCCCCATCAGTCCAATGCTTTCCCTATTACCCTTCCCTTACCAATCACTCTGCCACTCTCACTCTGTCTTCTCCTACTGCAGCCACCATTTTTTGAAGTTTTTGAGTTAGAAACTGTTTATATACATTAGTCCATTCCATCTTAACAACCCTTATGAAGTGGGTTGTTATAACAGCTAATACTAACAGCTAATATATGCTAACAGCTAATACTCGAGTGCTTACTATGTGCCAAGCATTGTTTTAGGCATTTTACATGTAATAACTCATGTAAACTGCAAAACTATTATTCTTCCTATTTTACAGATAACGAAGTTTACGTTCAATGTTACGTCCAGGGTTACACTGCAAGGATCTGGCAGAGGCAGGATTTTGAGTTGACGGCTGACTGGCTCTAAAACATCCTTTAATCATTACTTAGTAATTATTTAATCATTATTCTAGGACCCTAAATCTGGCGAGTATTTTGCCATTTCACCTCTCCTATCCTATTCCGTTCTCTTCCTCCCTTCCTGACACTGTCTCCCCAGTCCTTTCTGCGCCTTTAACATCCATCCTACCATTCGCCCACATTCCTTTAAGCCTGTCATCTGGCCTTCCTTGACCTCCACATTCCTGTCTCAATTACGCACGCCCCTCAGATCCTTGACTTTCTTTTGAGACCCTCGTCCCTAGTATTCCCTTCAGCCTCTCTTATTTCTAAAATTTCCCTCCTTCCACAGGCTCTTCATCCCTACAGCCTCGTGGGACCCTCTCACCCCAGCAGCAGTCACCTCCCTGGCTCAGAGGCAGCACGAGGGGATGCTGCCAGAGCAGCACGTCCCGGCCGGCGTCCGAGGGGCGCCACAGGGTCCTCCCGCTCCCCAGCAGCTCCCCGGCGCGGTGCAGTCTGGGGGAACATGGCCGCTTCCGGTCTCCCTCCCGGGCCGGCGTTGGCCTGACCGCGGTCCCTGGCCGGCGCACTCCTCCCTCTGCTCCTCCCGCCCGGCTGCGGTGGAGGTTGCTTCAGCCTTTCCGTCCCTCTGCCCGCGCCGCGCCATGGAGAAGAGCTCAAGCTGCGAGAGTCTTGACACCCACCCAGCGGCAGCACGGCCGCCCAGCGTGGATTCCCTGTCCAGGTAACCTGGACGCCCAGGGCCCCGCCCAGCGTCCAAGGGATAGGGGAATGAGAGGGTCCGGGGACCGCTGGATGGTGTCCCAACTGGCAGACTCTGGTTCTCCAAGGCTGCGCCGGAATTCCTTCCCTGGGACTTGAGAGAGCCACTTCCTCCCTCTCTGGGGCGTAGAGGCTGGGAAAAAGGAGGTTAAAGCTCACTGCTTCTCTAACGCCCCCTCTACCTTTTGTATTCCAATTTAGTTTTATCCCCGGTTGAGGTAGCTCTGTTCACTCCTTTCTCTGGTCGCTCGTTTCCTCTCAAATCAGTTGTTTTAGACATCCCTACTCCCTCCCCTTTGCCCCATTTCCTCCCTGCCTTTTTCTTTACTATTCTGTCCCAAACTACCCTCCAGCTTTTCTTCCACCCATCTTTATGGCTTTGGTTTTTGAACTCTTGCCCACCCCTTTCCTCTCTTTTCTGTCAGTTCACTTTCATATATCTGATGGTTTTTCCAACTCTCTGAACCCATCCCCCTACTTTACTTAAAAATGGAAATAAAAATGCCCACTGTGCTCGGTTGTCTATATCTTCCAGCTGAAAGTCATTACCTAGAAATCTGAGTAATTCTTATCCCTGAGTGAATAGTGAGTGGTAGTTTTCTTTTTAGGTTGTCGGTTATCCAGGTTATTTCTCTTCTACCTGATGAGATTTTTTCCCCCGCTGTAATTTTGAGAACTTAGTATGCAGCTTTGGAGAGAGTTCTTGTGAATATCAAGCAGACAGGTTTTAGGTGCAAGTTTTTTCTTTGGTTTCTTTAAAATTGCGATTTAAAATTTTGTTAAGAAATAATTGGAGATTGTATTTGTTATTTAGCCACAACGAAATCGTTCTTTTCCATTGAAAAATAGTGCACACACAATTTTTTTTTCCCCTGAGTAAATTGAAGTTGCTATGTCTGTTTTAATTCATTTTGGACTCTGATGAATATGAGTGATACTGGCATTTTTTTCCCTATTGCTGTTCTGGACCTCATTGGGAAAGTATGAGCTGATTCCATCATTTTAAATTAGATTCCCTTCCTATAGGCGCTAGTCTCCCTTTTTTGGAGTCATTAACGAGCACAGCTTAATTGTTGGTTTAATTGTCTTCTCTACTAGGTTATAAGCTACTAAGCACAAGGGCCATAACTTGTTCAGCTGCTTATCCCCAGCAGTTGACAGAGACCTTGCATGCCAGAGTTGCTCAGTAAATGTATTTTTGAATTTGTAGATTGAATTATCCAGGAGAGAATTTTTCTTTGCTTTTGATTGTGTACATTGTGCACTGAAGCATTTTGTGAAGCCTATGTTTACTAGTCTGAAATTTAGAAAGCTGAAGATTTACATACTCTTCTGTACAACCATTTAGAAAACAGATTGGAAAATTATAATTTTATGGGAAAGTTACAAATGACAACTATGGTTCAGAATAGAATGTAAGGAAAATCAGTGAGACAACCAGTAACCTCATCCAAGTCAGAGGATTTAAAACTACAGGAGGCAGCATAGTCTCTTAGAAAATGGAAAGTACTGGGAGTCAGGAGGCCCAGGCTCTAAAATCCTTGCTTGTTTTAGGTAGCTAGTTGGCCTGTATCATTTAACTTTTTCTATATGAAGTTTTCTCATCTTTTAAAATAAGGGGTTGATCTAGCGAATCTGTAAGATTTCTTAGAACTCTAAATTTCTATCATTCTTTATCTTGATAATACTAAGATGAATGCATCCTTATCAATCATTCTTTTTCATATCAGTTAGTTATTAATGAAGAATGTATTTTGTCACTTACTAAGGTGAGTGCATTCTTATCAAATATTTCCTCTACAAATAACCTTTGCTTTATTACACTAAATAAATGTTGTTTATTATTACAAATTAATGTACCTAATTGTGCCACTTAAACACTTATTTCCTAAAGATAAAAGAAAACTCAGCAATTGTAGTTAGAGTTTATAGATCTATTTTAATATCTTAATAAAAAATTATGTTACTAATGAAAGAATTTAAGAGCTTTTTGAAAGAATTTTGACTATCATGTTAGTGTCAGCTTCTCTGGACAAAAATATAAGTACGACTCTCCACTTTCACATGACAATGCCAGCTTTCATTCCTCTGCTTTTGAAGGTAGAAAGATAACATTTATTGAATGTCTACTGTATAGAATTCATCCTTACTAAATCTTTTATATCTTCTAGTTCATGAATGATTATAACTATTGGTGGCACTTTTATCAACAGTAAAGAATAGCTACATTGAAGACACTTTTTGGAAAGTTTGTATTTACACTTATTCTAAGCTAACAATCACAGGTGATTCTAGTACAAAGGCAGGACGGACAACCATGGTTATAATAGCTATCTATGTTAAGTGGCTGCCCAGCTTGTTTTTACTTGTTAACCTATGATTAACCAAAAAATAGATGTTTGAACTATGTTATCTCAGCCTTTTGCAGAAATGTTGCCCTTAAGTTGTAGTTTATTTTTATGCTTTCTGTTTTATACAATTAGGAAATTTTTAATTTCAAATTTTGTATTAGAAAATTACCTTGTGAATTTGTTTTGATATCCCTGCAAAATATGGTTAATAATACAGTTTCATATGTTGTAGGTTGTCTTTTACATACTAAGTTGACATAAATTTCTGCTGAGTTTAGCTCCAAGGAAAATTATGCAAAAAATTATGTGTGCTTCCTATTTGTTTGAAAATGGAAACTATGTAACTGATTATCCTCTTTAGCTTAGCAAATTTGTAACTGAAGTTGGTAATATACTCATCTCTAATTCCTTTTATTAGATTCAGTTTAAATACATGTTGTGTTCATTTGTAAGGTGTTTTGGGAAGTATATAAGTCTGAAAAACAATACACAAACTTATCAGGTTGCCCTTTTTAAAAAAATTTTAAATGACGCACTCCATTGAAGTTGGATGACTGGCTCTTGTGGGATCTGTAGTGCACAGGAAACATATGTTGAGTCTTGATATATACACACACACATGTATATATACATGTATACATATGTGTATGTATACACACAGAGAGGCATATATACATATATATGCATACTCATCTCAAACTCGTTATGGCTTCTAGTTTTGCCTTCTAGGTTGTCATAGGCTTGCTGCCTTCAGTCACAAAAGAGCAATTGCATTCTTTTGACTTTTTTAAAAAAAATTTTCAGTTACAGTTGACATTCGATATTATATGAGTTTCAGGTACACCACATAGTGGTTAGATATCTACATAACTTGCAAAGTGATCCCCGATAAGTCTAGGGCCCACCTGGTACCATACGTAGTTATTACAATATTATTGGACTATATGCCCTATGCTATACTTTTCATCCTTGTGCATTTGATTCTGTATATGACACGAAGATAGCAGCTTCCTAATTAGCATCCTTAAAAAAAGTAATTTTCTTTGGTGAATCCTGTCTGGTATTGCCCTGCTACAATGAGCTGTTCAGCAGCTCTTGTACATCATCTTGCTCTATATTGCCCATTCTTCTACATGTTCAGACCCACAGAGTTGTGAAAAAATTTATTTCAACATAATGATCATTTGTTTTCTATAATTTTATTCTTATTGTCTTTGCTCTGATTCTTGATAGAAATATGTGACTTATACGAGATATAGATAAAACAATACTGTAGGCTATATATTATAGCTATTTTATGAGAGCCTCAGAATTGTAGGAGTTATATAGCAAAGTTGAAAACTATATTGGTACTGTTCTGCCTTAGTCTGGTTTTCTATTTTTCCAGTTTGTCTGCTGCTATAAAATATATTGTTTGAGTGTGTTTCTTTACTTTTACTATGTATAATCAAATGCTAATACAGTTGACCCTTGAACAACATGAGTTTGAAGGGCACCAGTCCACTTACATGTGGATTTTTTTTCTTTTCTTCTTTTTTTTTAAAGATTTTATTTATTTATTTTTACAGAGAGGGAAAGGGAGGAAGAAAGAGAGGGAGAGAAACATCAATGTGTGGTTGCCTGCTGCACACCCCTACTGGCGATCTGGCCTCCAACACAGGCATGTGCCCTGACTGGGATTCGAACCGGCGACCCTTTTGTTCACAGGCCAGCACTCAGTCTACTGAGCCACACCAGCCAGGGCTGGATTTTTTTTTCAATAAATACCTGTACTCTTTTGATCATAGTTGGGAGTTCACGGATACGGAGGGCCACTGGATGCATTGATCTACACCATTTTATATAGGGGACTTAACATATCTGTGAATTTTGATATCTGTGGGGTTCCTGGAACCAATCCCATGCAGGCACTGAGGGACAGCTAAGTTTTGGGGGAGTCAAAAGTTATACTTCAATTTTCAACTGCTGGAGGGTCGGCACCCCAGCTCCCATATTGTTCAAGGGTCAGCCGTGTTTGTCTAGTGCCAAATATGTGCCCAGTGAACATTTGAACAAAGAAATGGTGACTGAATGTTCACCACTTGCTTATTTGTTCTTTCCACTCAATCCTTTGAGTGGAAAAAGCATTTTCTTCAGTTGAATTTTGCCTATAATCTCACAACTTCAGGTTCAAGCTGAAGTTATTCTTGCATGAAGCCCCTTGACACCCTGAGCTGATTTTATTTACTGCATTATGTTTCCTGTATTTAGTCCTATATGTCTTTGTGATATTATGTTCTCTTAGTCGAACTGCTTTTCCATCAGCTGTTCTTGATTACTTTGTACTCTTCCTAACTTATCTTGTCAGTGATTTTATTTCATGTGTATTTCTTTAATCCTTTATGTATCCTCATGCTGTGATTATTCTGGGCACCACTGCTTTGTTTCAGACTATTTTGGTTTATCAGTTGATTTTTAGTTTATAAATTCATTATCACTTATAAATATCCCATACTTACATTTAACTTAGATTAAAACAAATCAAAGGGGAGGTACCCATAATATACTGAAAATGTACTGTCCAACTCTATACATTTTTAAATGGGGTCTTCCTTGAAATTGCCATCACTGGAAAACAAGAAACTCTGGATTTCTGTTTCCATGAACTTTGATGGTACTTATAAACTAAAGAGGTAGGAGAGTTTTTAAGACTTCTAAAACACATTTTGTAGCAAGGTCTCATGTTTAGTTTTATCTTCAAGGTCATTGATAGATATGTTGTTGGTAGGAAATATGCTTTTGGGTTGTTTTTCCAGTAGTGGTGATGGATTTGTGTCCAATCATACATTCTTACATTTCCTTTGTGACTCTTGGCATGTCTTCTGAGGCAGCTGGCCAGGACTCATTGTAGAAGCTATAGCCATAGAGCAAAGTGAAGCTAACAGGTTGAACCACCAATTTTGGCCTTATTATTAGCGCTTTGCATCTGACATTGAAAATATCAATAGCCTAAAAATTACTTGTGTTGGATTTCATTATTCTGGGACTCTAAAAAAACTTAAAATTTCTGTAAGATAAGATACAATATTATTACGAACTAATTAGTAATTATTGTGCAGATTTTCAGAAAGCGCATTTAAAGACATTAATTACATTACTAATCAAAAGTGTATGTTAATACCACAGCTAAGATTGGGATCCATATATGTTTTCTTCTTTCCTTCTTATGCTGTCATGAGTAGTCCTCTATTAATGTAGACCCATAGTTCCTAGACCAGTAGCATCAGCAACTCTTGGGAATTTGTTAAAAATGTAGATTCCCTGGTCCCACCTCATATCTCACTGAATGAAAAACTCTGGGGGTGGAACCCACAGTTGGTGCTTTTGCAAGTCCTCTAGGTGATACTGATACATGGAGATGTTTGAGAACCACTGCTTTCAGTCTTTTACTAATTGTTGCCTAGTAACTGCATCAGTATTAGTTGAAATAGACTAAGTGATGACCTGTGTTAGAGCTACCTACTATAAGCCTATTACTTGAGAGCATTTTTGTAAAATATTAACTGAAGTAGTAGAAAGTAAGTCATCTCATGGATTTATTGTATCTAATTGTTAGGGAATTTCCCCAGGTCTTTTATTTCTCCACCGTGAGTAACACAAATCAAGAACACACATCTTAGGCTTTTTCTTAAAAATAGATCCTTGATGAGCTACATTAATGGTAGCATGCATGTAAAAAATGTGTTATGAAGAGGTGATTCAGGACATCACCTGAACCAATAAAGCCTGAATTATGCCCAAGGGAAGGAAATAACCCAGATACAGATGTCCAGAAAGCATTAAGTTTGTTTTGGAAAGCTGCTAGGTTAACGCTATTGTATTCAGAATCTCCCCGGGCCAAAGATGGCATGTTATTCAGCGGTTGACCAGTGGATTTTAGTATAGAATATTTTCTCTTTTTAAGGTAATTAGTTTTGAATAGGTAAAGCACTTTGTGCCTATTGTATGCTTTACATGGATTAAAAACTATTGAGAGGTTATAGTCAAGATTGGGAGTGATTTTGTAAGCCTGGCTTCCACAGGAGGTCAGGTTAAAAATGGAACTATAAAAAAAGAAAAGATTGGTATAAGGTTATTAAAATTAAAGGGACTAAAGAAGATGTCCTCTTAATGAAAATAATAATCTCAATTCCCTTTCCTGTAACTTTATTACACAGAACTAATTGTGTTTATCCCTCTTAATGTGTTTCTATATATGTATCAACATTGTCATCGCTACAGACTGCTAATGAGCAAGCTTTATAATTCTTCCCCTGCTCAAGCACATAGTACCCATGGCAGTAATTGCTGATGAACTTTCATTCTTTCAAAGACTCTTACTGGATGTGATTAACTCTTAGGCTCATTAAACAGTTTTTATTCTAGATGAAATAAGGGCCAATCTATGTTTTCAATATAATAAAAATTAACTTTTAAAATACGTTTTAATCTGTAGACTTAAAAAAAATCTAAATACTGATACTTGGAAAACTCTCTTTCCTTTTTTTTAAGTTAGGGTTTAAGTTTAGCAGAGTATAGCAGAAAATCCAAACTAACTGTGGCTTAAAATAGAAATAATCTCCACACACACACACACACACACAAGCCGAAAGATAGTCCCTCTGGCTGGTGTGGCTCAGTTGGTTGGAGCGTCTTCCTGTAACTGAGGTGTTGTGGGTTCAACAATTACCAGTTGGGGCACATACATGGTGTGCAGGTTTGGTCCCCTGTCCAGGGACTTAGAATCCCTGGTCTGGGTGTATATGAGAGGCAACCAGTAATGTTTCTCTCTGGCATCAATATTTCTCTCCCCCTACCTTTCTCTCTAAAAAGAAATGAAAAAATGTCCTTGGGTGAGGATAAAAAAAAAGCCCAATGATAGTCAATATAAATCTGATATGGTGACTCTGGAGTATCAAGGACAGAAATTCTTTCTAACTTGACTGCTATTTCAGGAACCAAAATTGCTGTTGGAGCTCTATCTTCATCCTAGTCAAAAGGAAGGGGAAAGGGAAAAAGAGAGCCATGTTCTCTCTCTTGAAAGGATACTTTTTTGAAGTTACACATAGTCTTTTTAAACTTACATACAGTTGGCCAGAACATGGTCCCATGGCCCTACTTAGCTGCAAGGGAGGATAAGATATATAGTCTCTCCTGGGAGGCCTTGTGCTGTGTGCCAAGAGTTGGACTTCAGTTTCCAAGGAGTAGGAGAGACTGGGTATTGGAGACAATCAGCAGGTTCTCCCATGGTACACCAAAGGAATCATTTTAAAGCAAGGAAGGCATTTTCCAGTGAAAGTCTGCAACACTTACACCCGAGACATTCTTGGACTTGCAAGTGCAATGACCAAAATAGAAAATACACTGAAAGAGAGAGTTAATATATTGTAGCAGACCAAAAAAGAACTGCAGTGTGGAATACTCGATGAGTTTTTTAACTTTCTACCTTTTTGTGTGTATTTTCTTGGGCCAGATTTTTATGATCCAAAACTAGTACCATAAAATAAAAGGGACACATTTAATAATTGCTAGATCATTAAGTGAAAGGCAAGTAGAAAGCACATGAAAAATGAATAATAACTGTGCTGTTTCATTTATTTCACTTGAAGAGCTCAAGGAATTGCATGGTAAAGTGGTGGTGGTGAGGATGACGGTCTTCACCGCTTCTGACTCAGCAGTTTGATGTGTTCATTTCCAAGCCATGTATCCATTTGCTTTATTTTGCCCCAGAATATTGCCTCAGGTAATATTCTAGGTAATTACCTGCCTACTTAGGTAATTGCTCTCATTTCAATTCTAAAGATTTGGTTTTCATAAGGGAAATGAAGCTGGTCATTTTGGACCATGTTATTTTATGACTGGTTTTGTCAGTATTTCATATTTGTTTTTATATCTTTGATCTAAAAATTTGATTGAAAAGTTAGAGAAATAAGTGTTTTATGCATTTTTGTCAGTTAATATAAATATTGATATTTGAAGCATTTGAGAGTGAGTAGAAGAGGGCAGAAAAATCTCCTTTGAATTGATACAGCATTATTCATTGGCTTAGAGGGTTTAATAGACATGCGTCAAAAATATATCCTCTCCTTCGTTAACAGAGTTGCCCGTTACTGATGATTGCAAGTGAGCAGTTGTCCAAGTCGGATTTTGTTCTGTGGTTGTACACTAGCAAAAGGGATAATAACTTTGGCTGATGATGGGCTAATGATTACAAGCCCTAATTTTTTTGAGCTGAGCCAAGCTGCTCAGTATACTTCAAAAATAATTTTTTTTTGTCATAAAGATGTCCTCTGTTACTGGTATTGGATAATAATCCTCAGTTATAACCAAAGGCAGTACCTAAAAATGCAAACACCTGACGTAAGCTTTGCTTTTCAAGGAATAGATAGTTGTTGTAGTAATAAATTAATACTATTAACATTAAATAATATAAGTGATAGCACTTAACATTTATTGAGTGCTTGCTGTATGCTGGGCATAGTGCTAAATCCCTTAATGTATATTTTCTCATATAATCCTTATAATTATATAAAATAAACAGTATTGTTGTTTCCATTTTACAGACTCGAAAACTGGAGATTAGGGTGAGCAGTTTGATGTTTGACCCCAAATCTGTTTAACTCCAGGCTCTATGTGCTATAGAGAACCTGAAGACCTAGTGTGCAGGTACAGGCCAATGCTTGATAGTTAGAGGGCAGTCCAGGGCAGGTTAATTGGGCGATAGTGACAAAGAAGCCAGTTTCCTTAAAGAAGCCAGTTTCCTTGACCGCTGTACTGCTGGGGTGGGGGAGGATAAGGTGTACAATATGTTAGTGAGCTTAGTTAGAGTGTCCATATTTGGACAGAATTTTCTCTAGCTTTGAATGTTTTATTCGCACAGAAAATAGGTTGATTTTGTTTTCTTTGCTTGGTGATTAAGAGGATAGTATCATTACCATTCAAAAGAAGAGTTTTACATTAACCATCAGATAAATTGTGAAGCAGGTAAACACATGCCAAAGTTTCCTTCTACTCTCTACCTACTCCTCCCTCCCCCGCAGGATTTTCAGAGTAATTTAGAATATTTTATTGTAGGGTTCCTTAAATATCTGAATTCCCCTAAGTTCCTTTGTGTTTGTTTTCAGTTAATGTGTTAAGAGCCATTGACATTTGAAGATCATCAGAAGTGAAGATAAAACATCTCAAAAATTATAATGTAAGTGAATGGGAAAATGACAATTAAAAATGGACAAAAGTTAATATTGCCAACAATATTCTGGAATCCATATATTACCCCAAATGAAATTTTTGCATATGAATAACCAATAACTACAAACTTTAGTCCCAATTCCAAGTCCCAGTTCTTAAAATCTGTATTCTCTTCTACCTGGGGAAAACTGGGACTAAATTTTAGTCATCGGTAATTTTCCATTAGAATTCTTTGGCTTCCATATACTGTTTTTTTTCCTTTTCCTCCTTTTGCTCTTTGACAAGGGCTCATGCTATTTAAAATTGTGTGTGTGTAAAAAAAAATTATGTGTGTAGAGACTGCAGTCTTTGCTTTTCAGCTGCTGATGTGTACTTTACCCAACTTTAACTTTACTACCGTTTTGTATGTTTCTTAGCCAAAAGTATGACCAGTTACCAAGCTGGCCTCCTCCCTTCCTCCCTTTATTCACTCCCTTCCTCCCCCCCTGCCTCCCTGCTTCCTCTCTATAAATATTTGTTTAGCATCTACTGTGTTCTGCACAGTATGCTAGATCCAGAACTCCTAAGACTTTGGCACTGAAACAAATTATGTCATTTTTTTAATACAGTTAGGGGCATAAGAGATTATTTACTGTGACTAGGACTTGTCCTCAAATGCAGCGGAAGCTCACCTGCATACTTCAATCACCTGTGGTGCTTGGTGAACATGTAGCTGCCTATATTCTAGCCCAGGCATTCTGAAGCACTGGAAGTGGGCCCAAAATCTTCACTTAAAGGGAAAACCACCAATCCAGGTATTTTTGGATTCTAGTCTAACTCTGTAAGTTTGTAGATAAGAGAACAGACCTAGAGAAATTGAATAATTTACCCAAAGGCCCAGTAGATAGAAGGCCAGGAAAGGTTGGTATTGTTTCCCCCAAAGTGACAGACAGTATTGCCTTTGGGTGCTATAAGTGATTTCCTGACTTCAGTGCTAGATTTCACCAACTCACATAGTGAATTTTGTTGAGCCTGACAGCTTCACTGTGTATATGTAAAATTATAGCTAATCCATCATTGTTCCTAAAAAAATAACTAAAAGCACATATTGGTTATGTGCATGAAAAACATGGGCTGTTTCTTCATCTGTAGTCAGTTATGTGATTGATTTTGATCTTGAAATCATTGAGTGGAAAAAACCCTGGTAGTCCACGTAGAGGAAAAACACTTTTTCTTTTTTCCTCCATTGCACTATTCCTACTTGACCTTTACATTTCATGCTTTTGAAGAGGAGGGCTCTGATTTCATTTTTGAATAATGGTAGTAGCTAGCACAGTGCTGTGCAAATAGGAACTTGATAAATTATAGTATGAACAGTATGTAGTATGAAAACATGAACATAGGTAGTATGAAAAAACTTTGTTTTTCTCTTTGGATTCTATTAGACACTATTAAGAATGGTTTTATTTGCTTGGTTCAGAATCTGATGCTTTATGTACCAAGCCAGAGACGTTAAATAATTAAAGTTATTTTATATTTTTAGTACTACACTGTTGTGGTTTGTGTTTACAGTATCTCCGAGGGACCAAACTATTTAAACATTTTATAAACTATAAGAGTGTGAATTAATTTTGGTGCTGTGTATATTTTGTGTTGTGTATTGTACATTGATAGTTATTGAATTGTAACCTTATATTACTAAATAGTTATCCAATTTTATTTAAAATACTGTATAATTCTTAAATTCACTTCTAAGTTTAAAATGCAATTACCCAGTTTTTTTGGATATTTTGGATATGTGTTAATTGTAAGATTTTAAAAAGTGACCTTTTTAAATCACTCATTCATTTCTGATAAATTTATTTTGTAATTACAAATTTTCTTTCTATTAAATGTTTTTTATGCTTTTTTTGTAATCCCAGATTCAAAATCATAAATATAATAGCTCTAAAAAAAGACCTTGCCTATTATGCATTCTAATTCCTTCATTTTTTATGTTGGGACAACTAAAGTTAAGGGACTTGCCTAAGAGAGGAAGTTTTATGAATGTTAAAATACACTTGAGGAAAAACCAGAATAGCATTGATTGTATTTCTATGATGATATGTATGAAATGCTTTGAAAACTGTAGTGTCACACAAATATAATATAGTTGCCGGGATGATGATAATACATCCACTGAGTTTCCTTGTGATTTAATTGAAAATGTTTACTATTGTTTAATTTAAAATCAGAAAGGAAAATACACGTGCTTGTCACTTGACTTGTTCTCCTGTTTTTGGTGGCTCATATTTTACCGAGTCTCCCTTAAGCACATGGTACTAGAATAGATACTTTGCAGGTTACTTAAAATTCTTTCACTGTGCTAATCCAATCCACATTGTTACTTAATATACTGTAATTGCACAAAATGCTCAGGGTGATACTTCTATTTTGGAAGAATTTTGTCAAATTTTCTAAGGGAAAATGATTAATGAATGAATAAATGAATGTTCAGTATTATCAATATAATCAAAGTAATGTGAACACATTTTGGTGTAGTTTTTATAGTCACAAAACTATGTAACCTACATCATCTAAGTTATTTCTCCTAACAGCTTTGTGAGGTAGGCCCTCATTTGACAGATGAATAAATGAAGTGCAGAGAAGTGATATGATTGTCCAGTGTCCCTTGTTTGAAAAGGTAGAACTGGAACTTTGACTTGAAATACCATGCTGCTTTCACTGCCTGGCATAAATCATAACATGGAAGTTTTATGGGGTATATGTTTTGCTATTTCAAATTCTAAATTTTGGAAAACTCATGACAGGTACATCTTGTCCAGCCAACCAAATTATTTAGTGTGTACTTCTCTTTAGAAGTTTGACTCATTTTGTTACTTAAATAAGAAAAGATACACAAGTATCTTTTGGTTAAAAGACTCTTTCTTACCATGGTTACCAGTGTGTGCTGCCTAAGATGATTTGAGTGTTTAAATATTTTAAAGAGTAGTGACTATGGTCTTTAGAAGTGTACTGAACTGTGTGAACTCAGAAAATATACTGTGTTAAATGATACTGCACAGTGCAGTGAAAAGTCTTGATTATCTTTTAGTCCTGAGTTCTTTAGTTCCAATTCCACTTCTTAACTGTGACTCTGGATTAGTCACTTGATTTCTCTCTGATGGATTCCCTTATTTGGAGAAAGGGTGCAGTGGTACCTGTTATCCTGTCTTTATAGGGTTGTTATCAGACCTACACATAATGGTTGATGACGATAACAATAGTTTAAAAAGTTAACAGCTATGTAGTGCATACCATGTGGTAGGCACTGTTTTAAGTATTTTACATATATTAATCCACTTAAATTGTTTTAACAATCCTGTGAGTTATAAGAATTATCAGAATCCTACTTTATAGATGGGGAATCTGAAGCACAGAGAGGTTAACTTCCTCAAGGTCTCACAGGGGATTGAACCCAGAATTTAGGACCAGGCAGTCTAGCTCCAGAGTTGATATTATGTATGGAAGATAATGTATGTGAAAACACTTTGGACATTTGTAAAAAGACATACTAAGTATTAATACTTTAAAATAATATTTTAAAAGATATTTATCCTTATACAGATAGTGAAAAAAGACAAAAATAAGCAAGAAATAGTGTCTTTATTGTTTATCATTTGTACCAACTAGTTTGGTAAATAGGGAACAATATTCAAAATTATGGAGGGATGAATCACTGAATGATGCCAATCCTGTAAATTTTTAACTTAACCTATCCAGGCTAGCAACAGAAAGAGACATTGAATGCTCTTCTTTTCCTACTGAATGTTTTAACTTAGTTTCTACAAACAAAACAAAATACCTGTTAACTTTACTTTTATGGTTTCAAGTGTGCAAATCTCATTACACTGAAAGGGAAGTGGCTCATTAATGTAGTAAGTATAGAAAAACGAAAATATCTGATAGTTTGTAGAATGGCTCTGTGACTTTCTCATTTTAATAATGAATTAGATTTTTATAATGGGATGAGAAAATTACATGTGAGGTCATTCATCAAGACACTTAAGCCTAAAAGACATTCATCAAGACACTTAAGCCTAAAAGGCAGTAGTCTGTCTCCATTATTGTTTGGGATTTTTTTCATTTTAGGATAAAAAGATACATAGATTGGACCAGTCCTTCTCTCAAGATACCATGTCTTGAGAGACACATTCCCCAGGTGTTTTCAGTGTCTGGGTAAAAGTGTTTGTTGAGCAAGTGTTTACTGAGTAGGTCAACTCCCCTCTTTTAATGTTTCTGACCGTACACTTCAATTTGGGATGTAAGTGTTTCTTTCTGCAAGGAAATGCAATTTCAGAGTAATGTGCTTTAAGCTGTAATGGTCTGACCAATTTTCAGTTTAGTATGACATTTTCTCAGTTAGACTGATGTGTAAATATCTTTTCCCCTCTAGGCTACTTACGAATCCATATAAGTTTTTATTTTAGCTCTTGACTGAGTTTGAGTCAGATTTTTGAAGGAGTTCTGAGAAACTCTTTTAAGGGATTGCTGAGGGTGTTGAGATTTATCAGAGCTGGAGCCCAAGGTCCCTCTCACTCTCCAGTTCTTACCCGATCCCCTACGGATACACTAATTTTGGCTGTAGTACTTAGGCGTTTGCCTGTTTTATTTATTTATAGTTCCAGATAAGATCTTTGAAGAAGCAATGCTCTGCAGAAAAAAAATACCATTTTTTATACAACCTGGATTTTCAGACTTGCTGTTGCACTACTAGGTAATACATCCTGACTTTCAGTTTCGGAAATGCAGTTGATGGACATTAAAATAAAATAATACAAATTAAACTACACCTAAGATCACGTGTACCTTACAACCTTGGGATTTTCCAGACTAAGTGCCAACATGTGCCAGCTATCCCGGAGCTCAAGTCCCCTTTGTTTTTCTGAAGAATACAAAATGTACTTTCTCATCTCTGTCAATCAGATGCCATAATGATAAGATGATTTATGCCATCTCTTTTATACTACAGATTGGTTAAATAAAAAAATTCAGGGTTCTGGCGTAGCACTATAAAAATAGTTATAAGCTGTACATTAATTTGTTTGGGGGAGCTATTCTTTTATTTTTGGTATTCTTCAGATAGTCTGACAATAAGTCTTTTGTGTCCCAAATGCTTTATACACACTACAGGCCTTTTATTTTTTTTTAAATAAAATTTTCAACAGAATGACTAATAGTGCATGAAGAGTGCTTATGACACTGTAGTCCATTGTGTAAGTATTGAGAGCAGAATTTGCATTCCTAGAAAAGCTTGCTCATAGTCAGAATATAGAACACATTTTTTAATGTTCTTCGGCAAACATGCTATGTATTTGATCAGGACATTACTTACAGAAAATAAGAACCTTTAAAAAGAACCTTTTCTTTCCATGGAATACTGATGAGAAGTTAAATCTGCAGTATGAGCGAAACTGTTTAAGTAAGGCAAGTGGTTTTGATCTTATTGTAATGACTATATGATCAGTAATGACCATAAGTTAAAGACATGCAACCTCTCCCAGGTCCTCTGGAGGCATTTGTTTACTGTGACATGAAATATGTGAGACTTGTTTCCAGATTGTTTTGAATTAAGAGTGCCTAATGCTAGTAATGTTTATCTGTATCTCTAATTTTCAAAAATACTTTTTTACTTTTACTAGAACTGTTTTTATTGGACTTTGAAATATATTGGGTGAAGCAGAATATAAATATATTTATGACATCTGTTAGTGGTTGGATTTTATTTTTCTGTTCATTGCTGTGAAATACCTACAAGTGGTAGTGGGATTGACAATAAAGTAATGATAATTTCATTAACCTTCTAGGAAACGAGCAGAGCCAGAGAGGGTCCATGCTTTCATAATGCTTTCATTGAAAAGTACTGGCGATAAAGCTAGTTTTGTGATGGAAGCTTTGGGGCAGTTTTCTACGTGGATATATCGAAAGTGACATAGGATGTGTATATGTGTGCGCGTGAGGGGGTGTGTGAATGTGTATAGTGCATTTTTAAAAACTTTTGCTCCTGATTTTTGTACTTTGTATTGTGATTAATCCATTAAAACTCTTTTTTACGTTAAGAAATTTGTACATTCAGTTATCTTGGTGAAATAAGGACATTTTACAGTACAGATTTAAGTGAAAAATACTTTTAGGGCTAAGTGCTTTCCTTAGAAATTTAATTAGTGGATTCCTCCTTAGAAGGAGATCTTTATTTCTGATTTTGTCTTGTTTTCCCTTCTAAAGAGGGTACTCGTATTTCCACAGTGCTATGTGTTGAACACTTTGTATCAGTGTTTTTGATCCTTCCACAGTCTTACAAGGTATCATTTTATTTTATAAGAAAGAATTTAGGTTAAGTAGTTTACCTTAATTATTACTTGCTAAATGGTGAAACCAAGTCTGTGACCCTAAAGCTCATGTTTTCGGCCACAAAGCAGTTCTGTGCTTGTGTTCTGTTCCTGGTTTCTGTGGCATCCTTTATATCCCTTTGTTCCCACACTGCACTATTAAGAGATATTTAACATATCCAGCACCTTTAGACTGTAAGTTCCTTGAAGAAAATGAATCAGTTCTTAATTCTATTCCCAGTATATAATACATTGATAATATTAGTAAATATCTGTAAAAGAGTATGAAAAATGAGATTTAGGAAGTTCCTGTTCCTCAAATGGAAGGAAAGAGTGGGAAGAACAGGAAGCAGAGTGCCTAGGAGGCCTTTAGTTAGAGGTAGAGGTCCTTAGTCTCCATCCTCCATACTTCCTCCAAATTCATTTATTAAGACATAATTTTCTTTTTTAAAAAAGTATATATTTATTGATTTGAGAGGAAAGAGGGGAGAAAGAGAGAGAGAAACATTTATGAGAGAAACATTGATCGGTTGCCTCCCATACATCGAACCTGCAACCTAGGTATGTATCCTGACTGGATGTTGAATCTGCAACCTATTGGTGCACGGGATGATACTCCGACCAACTGAACCACACTGGCCAGAGCAGGAATAAGTATGACTAACTAACTAACTCAATAAATAACTAAAATATATCTCCCAACTGAAAGAAAAAATAATGATACTATTTTGAAAAGCAGTAATTTCTATCTCCTTACCAATAATTTGTTTGTATAACTGTTTACCTAAATATTTCTCTTTGAAATAGGATGTTTGAGACCAAAAAGGTGGAACATTGTACTTAAGTGTAGTGAGCCAAGGAAGAAGACATCCTGTTATAATTACAGCAGGCCAGTAAATGTGTGGGAATGACTAATAGATGATGGGATTTCTGGTTTGATCTTGTGTTGGAAAGAAAACTGCCACTCTGGCTAAGCTGGTAGCAGGACTATTAAAAAACAGCATGACTAGTAAGTAGAGCTTATATTATGCCTTTCATACTGTCAACCTAAGTTCTGTTCTTTCATATGTAAGTGTGCATATGTTTGTTCATTTGGTTATTGTGTGGAATCAGAAGGTAACATTTAAATAATATTGACCTGATTCTTTTAAATTAGGAATAAAGAAAATAATATAGTTTAGGGTGGAATGAAGAATTGGCTAAAGAAAGGGGAATTCTAGTGAGAGTAACTTCCCCTTTACAGGGGCTATGGCTCTGCAAATTTTGGATAAATGCATTTCTGATTATAAATTGTTTGCATGCTTATATACTTTAATTGTTCCTCTGTAGGGTTGATAATAAAAATTTAGTACATTAGAATATAATTTCAGTCTTACTCTAAGAGGTATTTTGAACCTCTTGGGAAGAGGAGTCTGCATATGAATAAGTATAAATATAAAGAATAACTGATATTAACGAGGGTATTCCACAGTGCTAATTATATTTTGATTAATTTTATTGCTGTTGAGAAAATATCTCTGTGACGAGTTCATTAATTTCTAAAATGTGTGTTTATAATTTTTTTGAGATAGCACACTTGACCAAAATGAATAAAGATATTAATGCTTTTGAGGGCAGGAATTACGTTTTACCTACTCTTAGAAATTATGATTGTTTTTGTTTCAAAATACACTTAACTGTCCGTTATTTTTATAAATTACTTTCAGGTTATCCAGGGCCTGGGAATTTCCTATGTATTTATGGCTTAAATATTTGAACCTTGTTAGTTCTTTTTTAATCTCCATTTAAGGATTTAAAGGAACAGAGGGAATCATGTTATAATTTTATTTCTTAATAACAACCCTGATTAAAGGTTTGGGTAGAAAGGTAGCCACACTAAGTAAAAATGAGAACAAAATTTCATGTTGCAGCTGTTCGCGGGCCTTTGTTTTGGGAAAGTTTCTGTGGATAGCTAAGAAATGATCTTGAGGCACAAGTCTTTGAATCACATTTTCAAATGGGACAATAGTATATTTGTTTAAATGTGTGGGAGGGAAAAAGTATTTTGATTCAAGAAATGAAAAAGATATTAAAAATTATAAAAGCCAGTTTAGCAAATATTTAGAACTATAACTCTGCAATTCATTTGTGATACTAGAATTTTATGTATGTGCTCTGAATCTTACATACAGTCTTAGCTTTGAACTTTGAGACCATCTGGTATAACAGTTTCATTCTTTGAGTCTTCCTTATGACTTGAATATCATCAAAGAATTGAACTCATTGAATGTCATTGAATGTCATCATTCACAAAGCCCTCACTTCCTCAATACTTCCTGCTCCATTTTGGTGACCATTCAGGATAAAGGGCCTTGAATTTAGGAGGTGACCCTTTCTGTAGCCTGTCAATTAAAAAAAAATGTGGGTAGTGACTGCTTAGTTTGGAATCCTAGCTGTGTTTTTCAACTAAGCATATGTTCGGAAAATTTTTAAAAAGTTTTTGGTGGCAGGAGACAGAGGTTTGGGGAGGCAGGTAGCATTTAGGAATTAAAGCAGAAATTATGGAAAGGCTATGGTTTTATTTGAATACAAATTTAAAAATCTTTGTTTGAAATCTGTGAAACTAAGAACCAACCATTTTAAAAAGTGTATTTGGACCACAAAACTGTGAATCTTTATATGTCATCTTTTCATTAGTGTGGCCAAATTTTCAGTTTTGGCTTTTGTCAAAAATGAGATTATGTCACCCCTAACAGGAACCTAAACAACAAAACAAAGAAACAAGCAAAACATAACCAAAGTCACTGAAAAAGAGGACAGGCTGACAGTGACCAGAGGGGAGAGAAGAGGGAATTTCAGGGGAGAATGGGTAGGGTTTACAGGAACAAATTTAAAGGACACATGGACAAAAACTAGGGGGAGGGTGGTAATGGGAGGGAAGTGGGGAGGAATGGGTGGGTGGGCTGGAATGGGGGGGAAAGGGAGAAAACTGTACTGAACAAAGATTAAAATTTAAAAAATGAGGAAATTTTGGGTGGTACACAATGTTATCATATTTCATAATGAAAAACCTTCTCTATCAAGAGAACAATATTTGACTGCTTCCAACATGAAATGATGACTAATAACTTTTCTACTGAAGGAAAAACCATTTAGTGTTCTAAATGATCTGCAATCAACATGTAATATCTTTTAGAGTTTAATTTTTCTATTATTCTGCAGTAATAAATGATATTTCCACAAAAAAATGAGATTATGTGACTTTTGTGACTTTTCCATAAGTATTTTTTCTTTGTAATTATGGATTTGATAATCACAAATATTTCTTTATTCGGTGTTTTTACCTATAAATCAGTTATCCCTTTATTTTAGTGTAAATAGATCTGGCCTACTATTTTATTGCTGTTAACATAGTGTGTTGTAAGTGTTAATCTCTAAAGAATTCTGATTTTTATTTGGGAAGTTTTGGTAAATATTTATTGAGTTTGTCCATTTCATCAAACTAGAACACATAAACTTGCTTGGAAACACTAGTAAAGAACCAGGAAGAAATAGCGAGGAGTTAAACATGAAGGTGCTGAGGGGGACATGTATCCAGGAGGAATGATGCTGATCTGGAAAGTCTTCCTGAGAAGATGCCCTGTTTGTTAGATAGCCCCATACATACTTGTTTTCTGCTTTATACACAAGTCCTACACATTTTAGCAGTAACTTCATTTTCCAAATTTATCACATTATTAATCTGAGGATGCTGACTCCTTCCCCTCCTTGTCCCGTTTTCTTTCTTTTTTTTTAACAGTGGTTTTTATGTATAAAAGAATCGTACAATGTAGACGGCATTTTCACTTGGTTTTTTATAACTGCCAAATGAGATAAGGAGAGCAAGTATTTTTATCCTCACTTTGCAATATGAAATTGAGGCTCTGAGAGGCTAAATGACTTTCCATGATTTATGAGACCTAATTTTCTTTCTCCTACCTTAACTGTACATGTCCCATTGGGAGTGGGAGAGCAGTTTATCTGTGTGTAAGCTTTTGCCAAAGTGTCCCTTGCATCATTGTGAAGATGATTTTTAGCATGATTACATTTATAGTGCCCATGTTAAACATTTAATTGTAGATGTCCATTTTGGTCATGAAATAAAAATAGTACACAACATTTACTATGAAAACAAAAGGTTTGTGTTTCCAACAATGATTTAACAATTAGAACTGGTTGCTATAGGGGAGAGGTGAAATTTCATTTTCTAGAGATTATTTTGTTTACTTGTCTTGTTTTAAATAAATTACATTAAACTTTCTCTGGCAAAGATTATCTGATTATGGGTGATTTAACTCTTTTAAGGATCAGATTGTTAGAGTTGCTTACATTGTTTTCATGTTTCTGTTTGTCAGGTAATAAACTCTATGCACTCATTATTTTATTTAATCTTTATAAGCATGTGAACTGTTCCTGGTGTATAGTATACACACAGTAAGTATTAACTAAATGGAGGAGTCAGAAAAGAAGTAAAACAGAAAGTATGTAAGATGGTATAAGTATTCTAGGAAAAATAAAGGAAGAAGGGAATAGAAAATGGGTGGGTTTAGAGTGGTTTGCAATTTTAAATAAAAGACCAGGGAAGATCTTACCAAGAAGGCAACATTTCAGCAAAAAAGCTGAATGAAGTGAAGAAAAAAATGGAAATATTTGTGGTAAGAGAATTATAGATAGATTAATTTTAGGTAGTATAAAAGAGGTCTTGAGGTGACAACTTGTGTTTGGGGAACAGCAGGAGTCCTGTGTCATACAAGGGAGCAAAAGAGGATAGGAGAAGATGAGATCAGGGAGGGAAGGGCGGGGGCAGATTGTGAAAGGCCTTTTAGGCCATTTTATGAACATTGGCTTTTCTTCTGAGTAAGATGGGAAGGTAGTGTCAGGTTTTTTGCAGAGGAGTGACTGTATCAGATGTTCCAAAAGGATCACTCAGACTGCTGTGTTAAGAACAGACTGGGATACAGAAGCTTGGAGGCTGGTGTATAGGCAATTGGAATCGCAAGGAGGGAGATGATAGTGGTGACTGAAGAGGTAGAAATTGGATACTGGACATATTTTGCAGGTGCAGCCAACAGGCTTTCCTGACTGATTAAACGTGTCATGTAATAAACTTCAAAGATGACTCTATAAAGTTTTTGGACGAAGAAAGTTTAGAAAGACAGAATTACCATTTACTAAGATGTTAGAGCTGGTTTCAGAAAGAAGAGCAGGAGTGGTTTTGGGCACATGGCATCCAAAAGAGGTGTTAAATAAGTTATTGAGATCTGGAATTCAAGACAGAAGTCTAGAACAGCACTATAAATTTGGGTTTAGTAGGTTAAAGATGTTCAAGCTGTAAGCCTGGATGAGATTATTAAGGAGGGGAGGTGTACATAATGAAGATAAGAGGTTCAAGGACTGGGTGTTAAGGGGTACTCCAGTGTTACAAGGCAAGAAGTTAAAAAGCAGTCATTACAAGAGATCTGTGAAAAAGAATGTCTAGTGACTAGTGAGGTAACCATAAGTGTATGGAATCAAAGTGGAGAAAGTATTACAAAGAAGAAGGATCAACTATGTCAAATGCTACTCATAGATGAGGACTAAATATTGACAATTGAGTTTAGCAAAGTAGAGGTTCTTGATAGCCTTGACAAAAGCATTTTTGCTGGCTTGATGGAAGTGGGTTCCAGAGAGAGTGAAAGGTGAGGAGTTGGAAGCAGTGAGCATAAACCTCTCTTTCAAGACTTTTGCTATCAGTAAGCTCAGAGAAATGAAGTGGTATTCTGAGGGGTTGAAGAGAAAGAATAGCATATTTCTATATTGGTTGGAATGATTGATTGAGTAGAGAGGAAAAATTTTATGATGTAGGAACCAGAGGGAAGAAATTCTAGAGAGATTTTCTTGTGTAGTTGAGAGGAGATGAAGTTTAGTGGAGGTGCTAGCTTTAGATGGGAGTGTGTATGATTTCTCCCCAGTAAGAGAAAGGAAGGCAGAGTATATATGCACAGGTGCACATAACTTGTAGTTGGGGGAACTTGTGGAAGATCTTTGATTCCTTCTATGTTTTTCAGTGAAATAGTAATCTAGATTGTCTACTAAATTTCAAGATGGAGATGGTGGGAGAAGGTAAGGAAAGAAAAACAATCTGAAGTAGTCTAGAAGAATGAGGGTATGTGGAAAGGGGAATGTGGTGTGATTACTGAGAAGTATTACAGGCTTAGTTGAGGTAAGTGGTAATAAATTAAAAGTAAGTCCAGGCCAAATGGCTGTATTATTTTTCTCAAGACTATTCAACTGTGTGGGTGCAGGTCTGGAGTAGGCAGAGAATTGGCTTCAACTAGCATTTGGGTGTTGCCAGGTAAGTGCCATGAAGCAAGCAAGGGAGTTATTGTAATAACAGGCCATGGAATTTAACAAGTTATGGAAGAGAAGTGAGGACATGAAATAGTGAGCGTCAATGAAAGGTAGTAGGAACAATGGAGGTTTTCATGGGACTATTAAAGATGTTGGCTGATGTACTAGAGAGAATGAGCTGGTGGTCAGCCAGTAGAATGTTTGAAATTGAAATTAAGGAGGGCTTACAGTTGGTAATGTCATTGTTAAGGGGATGATCATGATCTCAGGTAGAGGGGAGGGCATGATCATTGGAGCAGAGGAGGTCAAGGAGCTGAGAGGAAGAGTGTTAGGTGCTCATTTATAGGGATAGTGAAATCATTGAAAATGGTGGCAGGTGTATTCACTTTAGAAAGATGATGAGCCTGAAGTTAATTCTTCACAGAATGAGGGGGAGTGACTTGGATTGGTAGATGGCCTCAACAAGGAGGGGTAGTGGGTGGTATAGTCAAATGACCTGCAATTGAATGTTTGGGGCTTTTAGACATGAAAAGGAAGAATAGTCTGAAAAGTGGTAATAAGGAACAAGACCCAATTTCCAGATCCAGTAGTGGGAGATGGTAATATGAGAGAAAATGAGGACTATTTTTCCATATGAAAGAACTATGGAGAGAGCAGTGTCCTCAGGGGAAAACTGGGCTTTAGTTAGAGTAAAAGGTAAAAAGATAATTTAACAGAGATAGAAAGTAGAGGAAATTTTGCTGATGCTTGACCTTGAAATCCAGAAGCACAGGAGCTGGAGGGAAGATAGGATCAGAAGAGGGGATTAGAGTCTGGTAATTCTGACTCTCTTGCAGGCACTGTTGAAAACAAAGATAAAGGGTGGGGTGAAGTTAGTCCTTGTAGTTTTTAGGATGCCATGTGGTGAGACTGTGTTGAGGGGGAGGCCTGTGAGGCTGGGTAAGGATCACTCACAGTTGTGGCGTCTCCTTTTCACTTTGTGAATAGTGTTGGGGAGGCCAAGGGAAAGATGGACGGACAGCCTTGCTCCTCCAGAGCATTTGGATTTCTGATGCTCTTTCTTAACTCCTACTGATGCAAGCTGGGCACTGGGTGAAATGAGTGGCCTTATCTGAAATGCAGGGCACTGAATAAATGACCAGTTATATGAGGTAGATATAGACAAGGTCTCATGGCTGTTGAGTAGTGGAGTAAGGAAATGAAGTAGTCTTAAACAGTAAAATAGATGAGGAGTCAAGGAACAGTAACATTCTGAGATACCAGATTGTCATTGGAGCCTTCTTTTCATTGACTTTGAGATCCTGTGGTATCGCTTGAATTCATAATAATGTGGGATTTAATTAACAGTTCAGTCTTATATAGAATGTGTTCCTTGTGTTTGTTATCTGAAACTTGAAGAAATTAGGGGAAACAGTCCTAAGTGTACTGCTTTCTGGTAGGCCTGTTCTTTGCCCACTTCTAAATCCATTTTAGCTTCATCTTGTCCAGGGAACATTCCTGATTGTTCTTAACTTTGTCTTCATAGAGTGATCATATGTGGTAGAAATAGTGATCATATGAGGAGAGTGTGTATGTGTGCTACACATGCTTGCATTTTATCTCCCCAGTTAGATAACAAGCACCCTGAGGGTATTTCTCCTTTTGGCTCTGTACCTCCCTGGAAGAAGCAATGTGATTTAGTCAAAAGGGGACCCACTTCTATTGCTGGTCCTGCCACTAATTTGATATTATATTTCAAACCATTCACTTCACTTCTCTGGGCTATACTTTATTTGTAAATGAGGAGCGTTTCATTAGAATGATCTGAGAGGTCCTTGAAAGTCATAATCTGTAATTTACTGGCTGGCTATCAGAATAGTTGGTTAACTAATGCCTATACATGCATTTGAAAGGAACAATTTAAAAATATTATTTGGTATAATTCTAGTTACTTTGCGTACAGCTTAAGGACACTGTAATGCGTGGGCCGTAGCCCAGCAGATTCAGAGAGAAATAGCATGGGAGAGAGAAGGTGGATCAGATGGTACTAGTAGCAAGAATATGTGAATGTGGGACCAAGAAGACAAAAGATGTGTTTGAAACTCATCTGCACAAAGGTGATAAGCTGCAGGAATCCATGGTATTTCAAAGAGAGAGATGGAGTCCAAAGAACAAAGCCAAGGTCATAACTTTTAAGAGAATCTATATTTAAGGGCAACTGGGAGAAAAGAATCTAGAGGAGGAGAGAGTATAAAGAAAGCTAGTACATTTTAATGACAATGGAAGCATTGAGAGAAAAGAATCCCAAAGGGAGGCAGTGACAATAGTATCCCATGTTGCAGAGAAGTTAAGGAGGACAGGCACTGAGAGAAACAAGCATTTGGGTTTGTTCCTGAGGTCATTAATGACATCCAGAAGGCAGTATCCATAAGAGTATTGAAAGGTTGAATTCCATGGGTTATTAATGATTCTGACATAGACTCAGCAACGTATTATTGAGTTCCTCTTAAGTGCCCAGTGTTGTGTAAAATGTATGTACTCATGGATATGCACACACACCCATACCTCCCAAAGGAGACTGGTTGGGACAGGATGAATAGCATAGGGGGAAGGACTGTCCTTGAACCTGAGAAGGGACATGCCATCATCTAAGATAGGAAGAAAGAGTGGATTTGGATACAGATAAATTTACTGAGGGAAAAACAAGGGTTGAGGAAGTCCATGTCTCATTACCTCAGTTTTTAAAATTCATATTAGATTATTGTTTCTAAAACATTGTATAGACTGTGCTGACCTAATAATTGGTTTAACATATCTATTTAATACATCCATTGGATTTTTCTCTTATTTTCTTTGCTCTGTAGCATTACATACTGTTGGCTACCTATTTTGAAACACTCTTCTTGGTTATCACTAAATGTGTTTCTTGATTCTTCCATCTGTCTATTTTTTCTACACACCTACCTCCAGTCTCTATTTTATAAAGATGAATGTAGTTCCTTTCACTAAATCTCGTATCTCTTCCTGCTTTACATTCCCTTCCTGGGCTACATAATTCACTATCAGGGATTTAGCTATCACTTAGCTGTAACCTTTCCAAGGAATGGCAAAACTGGAAAAATTTTGTATTTCCACTTACTCGATGAACACATCCACTTGGATATTCTGCAAGAATCGCAAATTCAACATTAAAACTTATTGCTAATTTCCACATAACCATTCAAACTTTTTCATTCTTCTGTATTTTCTGTCTTTGTCATTATATGGCCTATTGCAGTATCTATTACATGATAGGATTCAATAGCCTATTAATTAATCTATCTTCCTCTAGAATCCTCCCCCCACAATTGATATCCCATAACTCCAGCAGAATATATGACACTTCTGCTCAGAAATGTTTGATGGCTTCCCATTGCCTACAAGAGTTCAGAATACAATCTGAACTTTTATCATGGTATCAGGTTTCTTTATGGAACACCGCTCAATGTTTCTTGCCTCCACCCTGCCACAATCCATAAAGGCCAGTTACATTGGTTTCCCCAAGTAATCTATTTACTGTATGTCCTCTGTCTGGAATATTCTGTCCTCTGTCTGTTTATTCTTCCACCTTACCACCAAGTCCTACTAACAGGTTGTTGTCCATCAAAAATTACATCAGTGCCCCAACCTTCCTCCTCTCTCCTCCCACAGTATTTTTTAAACCACTTCTATAGCATTCATTACAATCAGATTTGTAGATAGTTAAATAGGAGTCCGCCTCTCCCAAGAGGCTGTTATTTGGGAACACATCTAATATTGCTGTATCACATGTATTTTTACAATTCTACTCATCCAACATAGAGTAAATCAACACTGCGTGAATGAATGAATGAATGAATGAACAGATGCATGATCAGGTGAAATATAAAATTCTCTTGCCTATTACTGCATTGGGTGCTGCACTTTTTCCTGTGGATGCCTTGATGCCACCTGAAGAATTTCAGGATGGAACTCATCACCTCTTCAGACTATGTACTTTTCTTTTTTGGTCCCTGATTTGGCACACTGTCAACAAGACATGGGGTAATAGTTTGTCCCCTTTCTGTCCCTTTCTCATCATGTCAAGCCAGTTGCCAAGTTCCGTTGATTCTGTCTCCACAGTCTCTCTTGTATCCACTCCTATTTTATTTTTACTGCTAGTTTGGGTCCTTAGTACATCTAACTTGAGGTCTCCTAACAGATTGCCTCCTCTTATCATTCATTCTTTGACCTATTGTTAAAGTAATATTCCTAAAGCACAGAAACTTTCAGGTGTTCCTCATTGCTTTCAGAACTATAGACTTATTTTCCAGGACCTGCCTCAGTCTGATCAAAATCTACCTTTTCAAGCTTATCTCTGATTTGTGTGTTTTAAGTACTCTGTACTTCAACCAAAGTGGTCTGCCTCTTACAATAGTTTTAATATGCCCTGAATTTTCCAATCACTCCCTCGTGCTGCTCATTTGCTTAGCAAAATTGTTGAGAAGGTGTTGAAACTTCTTATTCTGGTCAATCTCAATAGGCATCTTTTTCTTAAAACATTTCTTAAACCTCTAAATTAAAAGCTGTATATAAGATTTTCAGTTTCCAAACCTCCAGGTGCTTTATTTCTCTCTCATTTATTTTTCATATCCTACACTGTGTTGTGTTTTTGTGAACTGGAATTAAGCTCATTTGAATGAAAACTTACTAGAGTCAGCTACCCCGTGTTAAGTATTTATCTCTGTTTCTATAGAAGTTTCTAGAAATGTAGTATGTTGTACATAATAAGTGCTCAAGGGGATTGATTAAATTAAGCTGAGATTGGGATAACCAACATATATGCTAGTGAAGGGAGATGGGAATTTATATTAGAACTGAGAAAACACCTTTATTTAGAGGATCAATAGAAGTCAGGTTGCAAGGGATTATGGAGTGGGCACTGAGAAAATGGAGCCAGTGAGGATAGGCAATTTGTGGTGATGTGGAAGGTGGCCAGACTCTTAAGAAATGGAATATGGTCGGCAGATTTGGAAAGAGACTTGTGAAGGAAAACCACATGAAGTGTTTGAAAGAAAAATGAGTGTGCTGTCGGAAATGCAAGTGCCAAGTTTACTCCAAGTCATGTGTTTTCATTTTTCACGTTGGCAGAGTAGAAGCACTCCAAATGAATCAGGCCACCGAAGCTAATAATGAGTTCCAGTGTACTGAGGTCGCAAGGTGAGAGTAAGTGTGCAAATCACAGAAATAAGAAGCCTTGTAAACATAACCCTGCTGGGCACTGGCAAGGGTGATGTTCTGAGACAATTGAGTTTATACTCCTCTGTTCCAGTCCAATCTGATGAAAGTATTTAAAAGAGAAAAGTTATTGAGCCAACCATATTTTAAGGAGGTCTATCCCTTTAATTATTACAGATATATTTTGAAGTGTAGGACATTTAAAATAAATCATTACTTAGCTAAATTAGAATATTTTTCAAATGTATCTTAAAAGATATAATTTGTGGTAATTTCATTTAATGTGAGAACAGTGAAAATATTTAAAGAAATTGTGCCTTATTTTTTTTGATAGGATGTCATTTATATTTACATGTAAGCAGGGGTGTTGAATTTACACAGTGTGATAGCCCAGAGTTTCTGAAATAAGTGTAGCTACTGGATTTAGTTTCCTCTAGACTCTATTGCACATAAATCTTCCCTAAAGACTTTATTATAAGAAATATGATATTGGAATATTTTTATTTAGTCTGTGAATCTTAACTTCATATTCAAGAATAAGGCTGTGGTTACATAATCAGAAAATACGGTATGGGGCAAAAGTAGGTTTACAGTTGTGAGTATGCAAAACAGTTTATTCTTATTATATATTAATTATTGTATTATTTCCATATGAACAACTGTAAACCTACTTTTGCTGCACCCTGTGTATATAGACACAGACACTTTCATAACACATATGGTTTTTTTTGACAGTTAATTTAATTATTCAAAAGGTAGAATACTCATTGCAGAAGCCCTGGACTGCATTAGAACTAAAAGGGATCACCTAGGCCAGTGTTTTTAACCTGAAAGTCCCTGTCATTGTAAGCAGTTCAGGGACTAGGTTTCATGAAATTCTTTGGTTCGCAGGCCCATGCTCAGTCTACTGAACTACTCCGCTGTTTCATGAGATTCTTAAGTAGGTATATGATCAGCAAAAAGCTAATCACTCAAATAGTCTAATCATTACTTTTCACAGATACTGTAACTGTAATGGGGAATGGGGATTAACCCTCTTGGCCAAGGATAGTGCTGTTAGCTAAATAGGATGAAAAACCTGGTGTTTCAGTGCCCAAGCTCCACTTTAACCATCCCAGTGGAAATACACAGACTCCCACCAGTTGGGTAAGGATTATTTGTCCTTCGCTCAAGACAGTCTCTTTAAAAGAAATATTTTCCCAATTCTGATTTAAAGTTTTATAATGGAAGTGGAACACTACATATGATATAAAAAATAATATATACACAGTAACTCAAGAAAGAAAATGAGACTTTCTGCTTATTTTCCCTTACACTTGTTTTACACCTCCCCTTCTACCATGTTTCTTTTTCATTTTGTCTTAGATGTTCTCTTCATGGCCTCTGATGAATTTGATTAGAATAATCCAATCTTTTCATTCATCCTTTCACTTATTAATTAATTCAACAAATATTTCCTCAGTGCCTGCTTTATGCCAGTCACCATGCTAGGTCCTAGGAATAGAATGGTGAGCATGATTGACATGGTTTCTTTGTAAAGTTTGTAGTCTTAAGGTATAAATCAAACATTTGAAAAGAAATTAAGAACAGATTTTGGCCAAGTACAAAAAATGAACACAAAATGATCTGAGGATGACCACTAGGAGTACTGGTCTGGGGCATGGGGCCAGCTTCACTGAGGAGGCGATGTTTCAGTTAAGAGCTTAAGTCAGGAGGGAGTTCGGTAGAACCATGCTCCCTGCAGAGGAGCCCAGCTGGTTTAAGGATCTCAGAGAGGGCTAGCATAGTTGGGCTGAGGAGAACAAGTTAGAGAGATGTGGTTTCTAGACTTTCTGGCTGTGATGAATAGTGCTGCTGTGAACATTCATGCATATTTATGTGTTTTTTTGTATGTGGACATATGTTTTCATTTCTCTTGGCTATATGTTTATGATTGGAATTGCTGGGTTATTTGGTAACTGTTTAACTTTTTAAAGAACTGTCAGACTGTTTCCAGAGTGCCTGTACCATTTCTACATTCCCACCAGCAGTGTGTGAGAATTCAGATTTCTCCACATCTTTAATAACACTTGTTATTTTCTGTCTTTTAGATTATAGTCACCCTACAGGGTGTAGAATGGTACATTGCAAGCCCCTTGCCTTTTTCTTAACAGTGCTCTTAAGCCTGGCATTTGAGATTTTCAGTAATTTGGCACCAGATTACCTTTTTAGACTTTTATTTATTTAGTTTCAGTAAACCACTTGTTAGTCACAAAATATGCCCTATACTTTCCTAAGTTTTTAAAAATATTTCTTTTTGAGTATGTGCTTGTGATTTGCAAAGCATTGGTCTATGCCTTGCCATCCTTAAAGGCCCATCTAAATTTCTTGTCTCCATTTTATTACATTGAGCCATATGAAATACTTGATACTTGACCATTTTAATTTATAAAAACAGCAATTTCAAATGGTTTGACTTAATGTATTTCTTGCTTTTCTCTAATCTTCAAGTTACTACCATTTCCTTTGAGTTTTTTTCTCCTAGCCCTTGCATGTATCTCTCATGGTGTTACTGATGTACTTCTGTGGTATGATGTCTCTCACAGGGCTGAAATCTCAAGGGCAGAGGCTGTTTTATGATGCAGTGTTTTGTACATACTTAGGGTTTGGCAATTGTTAAATTTCTTTTGAAGGAATATATATACTATATAATGAATTGATATAAATAAAAATGAATCCATATAAACAGAGGACGCAAATATGAACCTAACTATAACTGAATACAAATGCAGACATGTTGGGAAGACTAAACTTACTGGTCAGAAGAGAAGAGTTTCGAGAGTAAATTAAAAGATAGTCCAAATAGAAAGTGAGGAGAGCCTGATTCTCATGGTCAGTGGCGAGGAACAGTTTTGTCTAGCTGGAGTGAAATACAACCCTGAGCTAGAATTAGGCATGGTAGAGAGTGGCGGCACTCTAAAAGCAATGATTATGAGATTTAATGTGATTTTGTGGCGGCTGGGTGCCATTGCCAGTTTAAACATTTTCCATAATGACAAGTGCTAAGTAATCGTTGGACTGCTGCTTGAAGAAAATGATTCTTGTAGATTTGAATACAGTACTTTAGATGAGACCAGTGTCCCTGAGTGAATCTGGATGAGGGCTGATTCTGGCTTTTTTCCAGCCAAAGTTTACTGAGCCAGAATGAGACATGAAAATTGGAAATAAAAATTATATATTTAATGTGAAAGAAATGAAGAGATGAAACAAGAAATACAAACTTCCTTCATGAAAATTACTTTGTTCATTTGGAGTGTCTATGAAGTTGGTATAAGTGGTTTTGGGAAATGTAGTTCTGTGGAAAACAAAAATAGGCAAAATAGCATTCAGTTTCTACTCAACTGTTGTCTCAGATAAAGGTTATTATACATAAATGTATATTTTTTAATATTTTTTTACAAACTGGATCTAGACAGTGCTGGCTCTTACATACTGGCTGTGTGACCTTGGGCAAGTTACTCAACGTCTTTCTAGATCACTTAAAGCTATTTCCAAGAAATTGATAGGAAAGCCCAGGGTGTCATACATTTACCATTTGACGGTGTCAGACCATAACTCTGGCCAGTTGTATTATAGTCCAGTGATATTTCTATGTTACATCAGTGCTTTTAAGACTGCTACTTGTCAACGCCTTGGCAGCTATGTTCTAATGAATGCTAAGGTTCTTAGAATACTAACATTTATTTCCTTTTTTTAGATTCTATAATTATTATATTAAATTATTTTTTATACTTACCAAAGAACATGCTCATTGATTTCAGAGAGAAGAGAAGGGAGGGAGAGATTGAGAGGGAGAGAAACGTCAATTGATGTAAGAGAAAAACATTGATGGTTTGCCTCTCATAGGCACCAACCAGGGACCAAACCCGCAACCTAGGCATGTGCCCTGACCAGGAGTACAACCCGAGCCCTTTTGGTGTACAGGACCATACTCCAACCAACGGGGCCACACTGGGCTATAAATATTTATATTTATAAATATAAATATGTCCAGGGCTATATTTTTAAATTTTTTAAACAAATTTTCAAGTGTACACAAAAGAGAGAAGTGGAAAATAAACCCCTGATTACCTATCATCCAGACAGAACAGTTACCAAGACTACGTTAATTTATCTTTTTCTTTTTTTGCTGAACTATTTTTGAAGCAAATCATGTCCTTTCATTCCTATAATCTGCATTGCACATTTCTAAAAAATGTGGCTATTTTCTCCTATAATCTCATAATCACACTTGATTAAAATTAAGTGCAGTTCTTTTATTATCTAATGCTCATTCATACCAACTTTCCTTACATGTCTAAAAAAACCATCTCTTTGTAGTTGATTTTTTTTAAAAAAATTAGGATTCAGAGTCATATATGAGTATTACTTATAGTTAACCTCTTTTTTTTTTTAAGATTTTATTTATTTATTTCTAGAGAGTGAAGGGAGGGAGAAATAGAGAGAAACTTCAATGTGCGGTTGCTGGGGGTCATGGCCTGCAACCTAGGCATGTACCCTGACTGGGAATCGAACCTGCGATACTACTATTAACCTCTTAATTTAGATCAGTTTCCCCTACTTTTACTTTTCACTTCATTGCTTATCTTCAGACTTTTCCTTTGGAACAGTCAGCATTCTGGATTGAGTCTTTGTGGTTTCTTTTATTTGTTCTTCTATACTTGTGCTATTTAGTACATTCTCTATATGCATGTGGCTGTTGAGCAGTTGAAATATGGCTAGTCTAAACTGAGATGTGCTGTAAGTGTAAAATCCATACCAGATAGTATGAAGTAAAGAACAGAAAATATCTAATTAATAACTTTTTATGTTGAATACATGTTAAAAGGCTAGAGGAATGTTATTATTGATGACATAATTAGTTTTCCTCTTCCAGTGGACTGTCCTGTTCTTTTTAATACTTTTTAGAACTTTCAAGCCTTTTTTATGTAGAAAGGAAATAATTTTAAATTACAATTTCAAATTTGAAAATCTTTCACTTCAAATATCAAGAGAAATTCCTTTGATGACATATATCTTCTTTGACTATTTTGGGGCTAGGGCTTGCTTCCAAAATTTTATGGACTGAGTGGCTTAAATAATAGAAGTTTATTTCTCACAGTACTTGGAGGCTGGGAAGTCCAATGTCAAGGTGTTGGCTGATTTGGTTCCTGGTGAGGGCTGTGTTTGACTGGTTTGCAGATGGCTGTCTTTTCATTATTCCTCACATGGTGTTTCCTCAGTGAATGGATGAGGGGGAGAGAGAGAGAGGGAGGGAGGGAGGGAGGGAGGGAAGGTGGGAGAGAGAGAGAGGGAGAGGGATAGGGAGAGAGAGAGAGAGGGATAGCTATGGGGCCAGGGCTAAAGGAAGGAACAAACACCAGTGGGTCTCTTTCTCTTATAAAGCCACCAGTCTTACCAGATTAGGCCCCCACCCTTAGGCTTTATTTAACCTTAGTTACCTCCTAAAAACCCTGATTTCTGATTACAGTCACTTTAGGGGTTGGAGCTTCAACATAAATTTTAGGGGAAAGGGGGCTGGGGGGAATACAATTTAAATTTAGTCCCCGGTAATGACAGATGTAATTTTTAAATGGCATTTACAGTGCCAATACAAATGCTTTTACAATAGAAATAATATATATGTTTTAAATAGTTCTAACATAATACTGTACAAGACACATACTTTCTTGTTTTATAAATACCAGGTTTTAATTGTAGTTCTTGTTGCTTTATTCCTTACAGTAAATTGTTGGTTACAATTCCTGGGGGACATTTGTATTCTCACTTGTAATATGTCACAGCTGAAAGCAATATTAATGAGAGATGAAACAGCAGCTTTGCCATTATAATTTTATTTATGTATCTGATTGTACTTGAATAATATGTGTGCAGTAACCACTCAGTTGTTATAAATAATAATTGTTATAATAAATAATAATAAATAATACTTAATGTACCTGATACTATCTTTTAGACACTTTACATTTTTTTATCAGGAACAAGGTGGAGAAATGATCTGTAGTAAAGAAAAAAAATAAATTCTACTGGTGTGTGTGTGTATCTGCGTGAGTGTCCACTGTGATCACAAAAAACGTACTATGATGTATTCCCACCCCTGTCACCTCCAGCCTTTCATTTCTTGCCTGAAGTTTAAAACCTTTTGTAGATTGGTTATATTGATATACACATTATTACTTATTGAAATATAACATTGTGGATTGTAGTATTTATCCATGTTTATGCATGAGTAAAAAGAGAAGTTATTAATTAAAGAATATTTGCCACACTTACACTTGAAAGACTGATTCTTTGAATCTGACTCTGGGAAGTATTATGCGCAGAACCTGGTTTTGTTATTTTATTTCTCTTAGATTTATTTACTCATACTTTGGCTCTAAAGAACCATTTGGTTTCTTAGTGGTACATGCTATTATACTCTGTCAATATTTTTTCCGAGTAATGTACTAACCATAATTCCCAATTGTGTTTTATTGCCTTTAAGAATTTAATCTGCTCTCCCAGAAGGTCACATGCCCAAAATGTACTTTATAAGGTATTGATTGCTGTATCACTTAGGATTATTTTTGGCTATACAGAATATAAAACTCCATTACAGTGATTTTAAAAATTGAACTCCATTTATTTTACACAACAGAAATTTCACAAGTAGGGATTTGTTGGTGTAGATTTGGCTGCTAAAATGTGAGGCCTTTATGTACTGACTGTTGTTTGTCTCCCTGTTCTTAGCACACCAGCATGCTGATAAGATGACTACAATATTTCCAATTTCTGTGTTCTTGTTCCAGGCCAAAAAAGAAAGGGAAAGGTTAAGGGCTACTCTACTACTGCTGCTGTCCTTTATTAAGAAAATAAAAGATTTCTGTAACTATCAAGACTTTCCCTTACATCTCATTGATCAAATTTATGTCACATGGTTTTCCTGGCCTTACAAAAGCCAAAAGCAAGCATGTCATCTTCATCTTGCGCTGGGCACAAACTATCTGGGTTAAAGTTGGGAAAAAAAGGTGTGTATGTGTATATAGGTGTAGAGATAGACACAGATATGGAGTAGGCAGCAAACAAACATCTGTCTTAAAGTATTGTGCTTAAAGTTTGCTTATTTTACCTGTTATTTTAATGCAGATGGCATTCAGTTAGTCAGAAGTTGACTACAACAACAACAAAAAGAAAAAAGAAAACATTTCCACCCTATCAGCTTTTCTTTTGTTATATTATAAGGCTAGATAATAGAATTTCTTATGCCTGCTCCTTTTTATAATATTATAGGTTATTGGACATAAACAAATAGCAACTATAATCATAATTTGAAATAGTTAATAAAATAAAGAGATGTTTGCATTTGAAAAATGTATTAAGTGTTCGCACTGGAATACCATTTTCCTCCATTTAAGTGAATTCTTTTAGGGGAGATAATTTTCATATTATATAAATACATAAAAACATTTTGCAGATGGCATGATCTTATATGTAGAAAACTATGAAGACTAAAAAACCTGTTAAAACTAATAAACAAATGTACGAAAGTTGAAGGATATAAAGTCAATATGAATACTTAACATTGAAGAAAATGCATTTTCATATGTAACAACAGACTCTTTGATGAAGATATTAAGAGAATGATCCCATTGTAATTTCATCAAAAAGAGTGAAATACTTCAAAGTAGATTTAACAAAGGAGGTTAAAGACCTGTACAAAGAAAACCATAAAATAGTGGTGGAAGAAATTGAAGAAAGATGCAGATTAATAGAAAGCTATCCCATATTAGTGAATTGGAAGAATTGATATTGTTAAAATGGCCATGCCACTCAAAGTTATTAAAGAGTTAATGTATTATCTGTAAAACTTACAATGGCCTTTTTTACAGATAGAAAAAACAATTCTGAAATCAGTACAGAACCACAAAGGACTTCAAATAGCTAAAGCAATCTTGAGCACAAAGAACAAAGCTGGAAGCATTATACTTCTTAACTTTAAACTGTATTACAAAGCTGTAGTTATCAAAATAGTATGGTGCGACACAAAAACAGACACATAGACCAATGGAACAGAACAGAGAGCCCAGAAATAAAACCATACATATACAGTCAATTTGTCTTTGGAAATGGTGCCACGAATAGGAATATGATAGACTCTTCAAGAAGTGGTATTGGTGCCCTGTCTCTCCCTGCAGCCCATGGCCAATGTGCAAGTGAATACAGCAGCTGGCAGCTGCCCTGTCCATTCACCGGTGTCTTTCTGCCTTGGCACTGGCTGAGGGAATGGCTCATCCCCTCCTCCTCACAGGCCCTAGCCCCCATTTCTGAATCACCACACTGTCCCTTACTCTCTCCTCCTGACTACCATGGTGTGTGGTAGCCTTGCCTGCTGCCTGGGGCTGCTGCTGGGATAGTGCTGACTTCCCAGATACTGTGGGCCAAGACCGTGATATGCAATAAGCTTGTGGTGTGGTCTGCCAGGAGCCCAAGGACAACCAGAGCTTCAGTACAACCTGGAGGCCTTCCTGGGCAAGGAGGAATCCAAAACCTTTGATCTGCTCGTTTTGGAGGAGAGTAAGGACAGGCTGAGGGAGATTGTTAGTCAAATTGACAGTGATGGGGATGGCTTTGTCCCCAATGTGGAGCTGAAAACCTGAATCAAATGGATGCAGAAAAGATGCACTTGTGATAATGTTGCTAAAGCCTGGAAGGATTATGATGGGAAAAAGACTAACATTTCCTGGGAAGAATACAAACAAGCCACCTATGGTTACTACCTAGTAATCCTGCAGAGTTGAATGATTCTTCAGATCATCACACCTTCAAAAGGACGCTGCCACATGATGAGAGAAGGTTCAAAGCTATAGACCTCCATGGTGACCAGACAGCCCCTGGGTAGGAGTTCACTGCCTTTCTGCACCTTGAGGAGTTTGGGCATATGAGGGAAATTATGGTTTGGGGAACTCTAGAGGTCATTGACAAGAATGGGAATAGGTTTGTGGATCAAGATGAGTATATTGCGGGTATGTTTTCCTGTGAGGAGAATGCCCCTAAGCCACACTGGGTTTTGTCAGAACAGGAGCAGTTTAATGAATTCATGGATCTGAACAAGGATGGGAAGTTGGACAGAGATGAGATTTGTCACTGATCCTCCCTCAGTACTATGCCCAGTCACAGGCTGAGGCCAGGCACCTGGAGTACAAGTCAGACAAAACCAGGGATTAAAAAGCTAACTAAGTAGATATTGGAAAACTGGAATACAGTTGGTGCCAGAATACCAATTTTGGGGAAGATCTCACAAAAAATCATGATAAACTTTGATAAACACTCACCATGATATGGCAGACTTGTCATTATAGGTGTTCTTTTATTGTCTTGGATGGTTGGTACAATTGTCTCATTTATAAATGAGACATTTCTAGCACTAGTGTTCTCCAAAATAGCAAGTGTATAACCTCAGATGGGGGTTAAAATTGGTTTCCACTCAATATTTACTGGGAAATAGTTATTGCTATTCTTTCAGTAAGATTTCTCTCCAGGCACATTAAAATCTTGGTAATTTGAAATGTTCTATGGGGATACATTGCTAAAACAGCTTTTTCCATTAAATTTAAACTAAAAGGGCATAAAATTTGAAAAAGCCCTATTCAGAAGTTGGGTGGGCTGGGGGTGCAGTATATATGGAGTGACTGCTATGTATTTTAACTGCAGATTTTTTACACCACTTGAATAATTGGTGAGGGAAAATTCTAATGAAGCTACAGTAGTATCATTGTACATAGGCTTATTTCAGAACAACTCTTAATAGTTCAGATTCTTCCTTCTTGACTTTGTGTTGGGTTGGCCAAAAAGTCTGTTTAGTTTTTTCCTGCAAAATAAAAAATACATTTTTCATTTTCATCAGTAACTTTATTGATTTGGATATTTTGAACATGTTGGCTATCTCCCAATATTGGCGTCTCTTGGGTAGAGGCCTGGGTGCTGCTAAACATCTTCCAGTGTGTAAGAGAAAGCAAAGAATTATTTGACCAAAATGTTAATAGTACCAAGAAAGTTTACAAACCACTTTTGACATGTTCGATCAGTCACAGTACCTTATCCATACTGCACAAACCTTTTTTTTTTTGCATTTTAGTTGCATTTTTACCTTTCTTGAAATAAAGCCTAATACACCAAAGATGTTGTGTTTTTTTCCACCTTCAATATTAACATAGCTGCACAAAAATTCACCAATTTTGATGGTTTTTAAAAAAATGCACACTGATATGACAGCTATCACAATACAATGTAACACAACTGTTTTGAATGAAGTTAAAGACAATTAAGCAATTCTAGAGCCATTGTACAGAAAAAAACAAACTTTTGGGCCAACTCAGTAGTCTCACCTATTACTGTAAGTGTTATAATAAACCTCTGTGCATTTTTCTGTATTGACCTGCTAATATGCATAACAAACACATCTTTTAGTTATTTTTTTACAGTAAGAATTTATTAAGAAAATTAAGGTGAAAAAGAAAGGAATTTTAGAGGCAGGGAAAAGATTAATGTCAGGCATTTGAACTATAGGAAACTGGTAAACATTATTATACTTTTTTTAACACATTAATACTCGAGAAAATTTTATTGATATATAAATAAGATAGATCTGAACTTTGAAAAAGTGAATAGAAATACAATCTATTTCTTCACTGATCATTGATAGGAATGAGGGTGGGGGATCCCAGGGGAGCCTGTCGAGTGGGGTGCTGGAACCATCTCATGAAGGCCTGGTGATCCCATGACCCTCGGACTGCCCAGGGACCATTTACACAGTGGCATTAGGATGGGGTGACGTTCCGAGCTATTGGCTACACTGGAAGAAACAACTTTTACAGGTTGAAATGCTACCTTATGAAGTAGAAGGAGAATGAGATAAGGGATCCCCTTGAGGGTTTTCTACAGTGGGGGAAAAAAAATAAAAGAAATGGTGTTGGTAGATAAGTGTATATCTACATACAAAAGAATGAAAGTGGACCCTTATATTACATCATACACAAAAGTCAACACAAAATGCCAAAATGGGTTAAACATTTAAATGTGGAACTTGAAGCCCCTAGAGGAAAACATGGGGGAAACCTTCTTGGCATTAGTCTTGAGGATGGTTTCTTGGATTTGACCCCACCAGCAATGGCAACAAAAGCAAAATAAACTAGTGAGACTACATCAGACTAAAAAGTTCTCCACAAAAAAGACTCATGGACATGGACAACAGTGTGGTGATTCCGGGGAGAAGGGAGCTATAAAGGGGCTAAATGGGAATGGAAAAAAATACAATAAACATTTTTTTAAAGAATTTTCCCCACAACAAAGTAAACAATCAACAAAATGAAAAGGTGTCCTACAGAATGGGAGAGAATATTCTCAAATGATGTAAAAATGATGTAAATCATTCAGTTTGTGACATGTATCTGATAAGGGGGAGAAGGGGAGACATTGATCAAAAGGGACAAATTTTCAGATATAAAGTGAATGAGTTCTGGGGACCTAACGTACAGCATGGTGACTATAGTTAACATCACTATATTGCCAAGAGAGTAGGTCTCAAATTCTAACCCCTCCCCCACACACACAAAAGATGACTGTTAGGTGATGGATACTTTAATTACCTTGATTGTGGTAATCATTTCACAATATTCATTTATACATTTATCAAAACATACCTTAAAATACAATTTTTATTTATTATATGTCAAAGATGAAAGATAACAAAAATAAAGTGACAAGAGTGGAAAATCATATCCCCTCTTTTGGGGGAGATGATTTCACATTATATAAATAATTCCATCATTGTTATAGGCAGGTTTATGGTGAACCAATTTGAAAATAAAAATGTGGTTCTTAAATGTTATCATAACCTCAAGATGGATTATTTCATCAATATCCAATGAAAAATATTTGACTTTTGTTGTGAGGGAGACTTAATATATTGGAAATGAAGCTTTAGAAAAATACTTTAAGCTTCAATTCAAAGTGTCTTGAGATTTTTTTCACCATTGGTTTTTCTTACATTAAATAGTTTTAACTTTTTTTTACTGATAAAAGGAAATGATGTAAATCATTCAGTTTGTGACATAGATATATTGTTACTATGATTTTGAGTTTAGCAAACATAATACATGTTAATAGTATACACAGGCATTGAAGTTGATTTTGTGGAAAATAAAGACTGCCTTTCTATTGGGATATTTAAAATTTAGTCAGTGACACAAAATATATATACCTGAGATCAATAAACAATAAAAGCAGTATGTGACCGGGTATCAAAAGTTCTATAGGAATTTAAGATAGTAAAAGTAATTGTACAGTGTGTTTACTTAGTATAATGGAAGAAGTGGATATTTAAGATAGGCATGTTAAACTTACAGAATTTGATGTGGTAGAAAGGCATAAAGTACAATGATAGACTTGTCTTTCCATCTTTATCTTCTGCTCTTCTCCTTATCTGCCCTGTTGAACTACTTGTAGTTTCTCAAATGTTCTATGCTCTATGATAATTCTGTAACTTTGTAGTGCCTTTTGTTCGATTGTTTTTGAAATGCCCTTACTTGTTTGTCAGCCTGGCAATTTCCTCTTTCAAGACTCAATTGAAATATCCTCTCCTCTGTGAAGTCTTCCCTGAATTTCCTAGGTAGAGTTAGGTGCTTCCTTTTCTTCTGTAGAGTGTGTGTTCTCTATCTCTCTATCTATCTATCTAACTCTCTCTATAGTCATAGTCATTATTACATTGCATTTATTATCTGTCTCAGCTACATACTTGTGAGCTTTGTGAACATGAGGATTATATTATATTTATCTCCAGATCATAGTGCCTCATGTAATGATTTTGCACATTGGGCCATTCAGTGAATGTTCACTTGACAAAAGAATGGATAAGTTGGATAAAGAATTTAGCTGGGAGTATATTCATAAGTACTGGGGAAGTCTGCCCATAGGGACTGTTGATGGTAAGAATACTTAACTGTGCAGGAATACAGAGTTTGCAGTTTATCAGTATTTGGAGATATGTTTGGATGGGTAAAGTATGGCTAGTTGACAGTGGAAGTTTTGTTAAATAATGGAGTTATAATTAAAATTTCTGAAAGTGGTTTTTAAAAGCCCCCCTTTTTTCAACATACTATGCTTTTTATTTTGTAGTGCTTCTACTTCTCATTCAGAGAATTCAGTGCATTCAAAATCAGCTTCTGTCGTGTCATCGGATTCCATTTCGACTTCTGCAGACAACTTTTCTCCTGATTTGAGGGTATGTATACTATTTGTAAGTTCTGATGAAGTGCTCTCTGTTAACTGTTTGAGGCCAACGCTATCAATATAATCTTTAACTGAGTAAGCAGGCAATGTTGATGAAATATATTCTCAAAGATCACTCAATTTTTATAAAATATCCCAGAACAGGCCAGCAAATTTGGAAGTCTTATTTATTTGTAAAAGAAAATGTGTAATTTATTGCCAAGTTTGATAACTTATAAGTTGTCTGCCAAAAGATAAGTAATGAATTTCATTGTAATGTAAAAGATTTTCATGACTTCTGACTCCAACCAAGATGGAGGCATAGGTAGACGCACTGTACCTCCTCGCATAACCAAAATAAAGACAACAACAATTTAGAAACAAGATAACAACCAGAGCTGACAGAAAATTGAACTGTATGGAAGTTGGACAACCAAGGAGTTAAAATAGACACATTCATCCAGATGGGTAGGAAGGGCGGAGTGAGTCAGCTGGGAGGAAAGGGTTCACCGCACAAAAAGTGGTGGCACCAGGCATGCAAGGCACCCTGGACACGCAAGACCACAGCGGGGGGACCCTGGGCACACAGGCGGCAGCTGGCAGACCCCGGGCCCTGGGTGGCAACGGGCAGACCCAGTGAGGCGGCAGTTGTGAAGCGAGGCACTGCGTGCAAGGCAGATGGCTGACCGGTGGTCCCAGGGTCCCAGTGCCAGGGAATAGAGCCTCAGGGCACTGATTGAAAACACCTGTTGGGGTTGAGGCGCAGGGAGAGACTCCCAGCCTCACAGCAGAGTTCATTGGAGAGACCCACGGGGTCATAGAATGTGCACAAGCCCATCCACACAGGAATTAGCACCAGAAAGGCCTAGTTTGCTTGGGGGAAGTGGCGGAAGGGACTGAAATCCGACAGAGAGCAGAGCAAGCACCATTGTTTCATCTCAGACCCTGCCCCCCACATACAGCGTCACAACCCAGCAACTGGGTTGCCCCGCCCTGGTGAACACCTAAGGCTCTGCCCCTCATACATAACAGGTGTGACAAGACCAAAAAAAAATGGCCCAAATGGAAGAACAGATCAAAGCCCCACAGCAAATACAACTAAGTGACTAAGAGATAGCCAGCCTATCAGATGCACAGTTCAAAGTTCTGGTGATCAGGATGCTCACGGAATTGGTTGAATTTGGTCACAAATCACATGAAAAAATGAAGGCTACGCTAAGTGAAATGAAGGAAAATGCACAGAGAACCAATAGTGATGGGAAGAAAACTGGGACTCAAATTAATGGAGTGGACCAGAGGGAAGAAAGAAACAACCAAACAGAAAAGATTAAAGAAATAAGAATTCAAAAAAATGAGAAGAGGCTTAGGAACCTCCAGGACATCTTGAAATGTTCCAATATCTGAATTATAGGGGTACCAGAAGGAGAAAAGGAAGAGCAATCAGTGGAAAAGTTATTTGAACAAATAATAAAGGAGAACTTCCCCAATCTGGCAAAGGAAATAGACTTCCAGGAAGTCCAGGAAGCTAGGAGAATCCCAAAGAAGTTGGACTCAAGGAGGAACACTCCAAGGCACATAATTACATTAGCCAAGGTAAAAATGAAGGAGAGAGTCCTAGAAGCAGCAAGAGAGAAGGAGACAGTAACTTACAAAGGCGTCCCATCAGACTGACAGCTGATTTCTCAGAAGAGACTTTGCAGGCAAGAAGGGGCTGGCAAGAAGTATTCCAAGTCATCAAAGGCAAGGACCTACATCCCAAGATTGCTCTATCCAGCAAAGCTTTCATTTAGAATGGAAGGGCAGATTAAGTGCTTCTCAGATGAGGTCAAGTTAAAGGAGTTCATCAGCACCAAGCCCTTATTTTATGAAATGTTAAAGGGACTTGTCTAAGAAAAAGAAGATAAAAAACATGTATAGTAAAATAACAGCAAACTCACAATTATTAACAACCCCACCTAAAACAAAAACAAAAACAAACTAAGCAAAACACTAGAACAGGAACAGAACCACAAAAATGGAGATCACATGGAGGGTTAGCAACAGGGGAGTGGGAGGAGGAGAGGGGGGAAAAGGTACAGAGAATAAGTAGCATAGATGCTAGGTAGAAAATAGCGGGGAGGATAAGAATAGTATGGGAAATGTAGAAGCTAAAGAACTTATGACACATGGATATGACTAAGTGGGGGGATGTGGGTGGGAGAGGGTGTGCAGGGTGGAGGGAAATGAAGGGGGGTAAAATGGGACAGCTGTAATAGCATAATCAATAAAATATATTAAAAAAAGATTTTCATGGCTACTCCCATGATGATGGCCAGTAATAGCTAACATTTAGTGAATACTTTCCATGTGCCAAGCATTTTTCTAAAGACTGTAATGAAATATCTCTTATAATACCTCTACCAATTCTGTGAGATAGAGACTATTATCATCACTATTCTACACATGATAATAACTAAGATTAGTAACATGTCTAAGGTCTCAGCTACTAAATTCATTGCCAGTATTCTAGCTCATGCATTTCAGTTCTGGAGCTAAGTCACTTAAATACTGCCCTGTAGTTGCTACACATCTCATTATAGTAAGTATTCTTCTATTTATTAAAGGCCTTGATGCTATGAAATTAACCACATCAGCAATATCCTGTAGCACTTTGTATGTTTTTAGATTCGTCTTCTTTTCTACAACTGCTTGCCTATGAATGATGGGCAAAATGAATTTCATGTGCAATGCTAACCCTTAAAGCATACCTCAGAGTCATTTTATTCTGATTTAGTGACTGCTCTGTCATTGTTACACTTTTATAATTTTAACTAAAACATTATTTTCATTTATGAAGTCATTTGGTCTTGAGCATATATGGAGAATATCTCTTTCATGTATTCAATATTTCATTTTTTTTTTATTTCAATCATTGTTCAAGTACAGTTTTCTCCCCCCTACTCCCATTCTAGCCCATCCTCAATATTTCATTTTCAAAACATAATCCAACAAGTCCATGTAAGCGGACAGGTAAACATCTATAAAGGCTTCTACAAATTTGTCATTACTTTTTGTTAAGTGTCATAAAATACTAGATTGGGTATAACATGACTTTAAACATCACTAAAAGTGATAAAGATTTATATTTATAATCTGGATATATTTGGGATAATATGAAGGCCTCAGAATATCATTAGCTATTATCTTGAAGCATACATTTAGGTTGGGGTACATTGTTAATAATAGTGGTTATAAATTCATCATCTCTTCTTAGTTTTTTACTAGTAAAAGTACATATTTTATATATGTATCTAACTTTTGTTTATTCATTACATATAAAAATCCACTAAGGGCCTATTGGCCTCTTGATAATTTTGAAATTTCTTGGTCTACTTTTTGTTAGATCATATTAGTTAAAAACTTCGTTTGTTTTTAAAGATTTATTTATTTATTTATTTATTTATTTATTTATTTTAGAGAGGGAAGGGAGGGAGAAAGAGGGAGGGAGAGAAGCATCAATGTGCGGTTGCTGGGGGTCATGGCCTGCAACCCAGGCATGTACCCTGACTGGGAATCGAACCTGTGACACTTTGGTTCCCGCGCTCACTCCATTGAGCTACGCCAACCAGGGCGAAAAACTTCTTTGTTTTTAACCTCATATTTTGACTGATAAAGAATTCATACTAGGAATAGAGGAAATGTCACTTTTGTTCTGTACATTATTAATACTGTGTTCTACCTGAAATATTTTAAACCATTTATGTATGTTTGTGAGGGTGAGTTTAAGTGAACTACTCCATCGGGCTGGCATGTGCATTGCAGTGCATAGCAGGGTGCTGGAAGGAGGCATCTGCTGTCAGCTCCTCTGCACACAGACCCCTTCATCTCCTCAGGACACCACACGTACTGTAAATAAGAGTGGCTGGGTTACACTGGAACAATCTGAGAGTCGTAATGTTAACCTTTATATTAAATATTACAATTTACTTCTTATTTCCATTACATATTTTTTAACGATTTTATTTATTTATTTTTAGAGAGGGAAGGGAGGGAGGAAGAGAGAGAGAGAGAGAGAGAGAAACATCAATGTCCGGTTGCTGGGGGCAGTGGCCTGCATCTGAGACATGTGCCCTGACTAGCAATTGAACCTGCTATGCTTTGATTCACAGCCCACGCTCAATCCACTGAGCTATCCATTAGATAATTTTTTAAATTTCAGTTTTAGATTTACAGAAAACTTGTGGAGATAGTACAGAGCTCTCATGGAGTTGACATCCAGTTTCCCCTGTTGTTAATATCACATTTGTATAGTCCATTTGTCAAATTAATGAACCACTATTGGTACCTTTTAATTAACTGAAGTCCATGCTTTATTCAGATATCTTTAGTTTTTAACCCAAGTCCTTATTGTTCCAGGGTTCCATCCAGGATACCACATTGCATTCAGTAGTCATGTCTCCTTAGGCGCCTCTTGGCTGTGACAGGTTTTCAGACTTGGTTTTTGATGACCCTGGCAGTTTTGAACAGCACTGGTCAGGTATTTTGTAGGATGTCTGATCTTGTACCCATTCGTAGACTGGGGTGGTGGAAGAGTACAGAAGTAAAGAGCCATTGTTAACACAACATATTAAGAGTATATATTATTGACATGATTTACATTGTTGATTTTAAGTTTAATCACTTGGTTGAGGTTATATTAGGTTTTTTTGTGGGGGTTTTTTTGCAGTAAATGCTCATTTTTCCCTCCTCCTTACATTGTACTCTTTGGCAGGAACAAGCTGTGCACACACAGCTCACACTTGAAAAGTGTGGAGTTTCTCTCTACCTTGTTAAAAGTGCAGCATCTACATGCATTTTTAAAATTTTTCTGCATGGGAGATTGGTCTCTTCTCCCTCATTTATTGATTTATGCAATCATTTATATCAGTACAGAGTCATGGACATTTATTTTATATTTTGGATTACAATCCAAAGTGTGAAGTTTTAAAGTCACATCTTGTGTCCCTTTGAACACATTGTGGTGTTTTTGTTTAGTTTGGCTTTCTGTGTGTGTGCAATTTTGGGTGGTTTTTTTTTTTTGAACCCTTCTTTATACTTTTTGGCATTACAAGATGCTCCAAACTCATGTTGATATTTTCCCTCCTCACTTCTAGAACCATCATCTGTTTCTCAACGAGCCAAAATGTTTTAAATTGGAGAATGATAATAAGAAACCAAGATCTGGATACTAGCTGTGCTCCATTTAATTTCCCTTTTGAAGCAAAAGATTATTTGCATGCATCCTGCTTGGAGATAGTATGGGTAGAGTGATCATATATGCAAGTTTGTCCAGAGCAGACTTATTTTGTGCCTGTTGTCCCTTCAGATTTAACATTAGACACAAGAATGTCCTAAACTATTGACTGTTACTACAGTGGTACCAAGGGAATCTGTTCAATTTATGCATCTACTCCATGACTGCAGGAATTATTCTCATTAATGCCATATGAATTCTTCATCTTTCACAACCTTGTGGGGCCCTCAGAACATTTTATTAGCTGAATGAGGAGACAGTTGTTAAATGTTAAATTAAGATTTAACATTTAAAAAAAATTTTTAAATATTTTATTTATTTTTAGAGAGGGAAGGGAGGGAGAAAGAGAGAGAGAAACCTCAATGTGTGGTTGCTGGGGGTCATGGCCTGCAACCCAATCGAACCTGCAACACTTTGGTTCACAACCTGTGCTCAATCCACTGAGCTACACCAGCCAGGAAGATTTGACATTTTTAAATGTTAAAATCTTCAAGGAGAAAATGGTTTTGGTCAACAAAGGTTAAGTGTACTTTGCATTGTAGAGTGCCTAAAGTGACAAAAGAAAAAAAGAAAACTAGCCCTGACTGGTGTGACTAAGTGAGTGTGTTGGGTGTCATCCCTCAAAGTGAAAAGTCACAGGTTTGATTCCCAGTCAGGGCACATGCCAGGTTGTGGGCCAGTTCTCCATTGGGGGTGTGCAAGTGGCAACAGTAGATGTTTATTTTGTGCATCAATGTTTCTCTCCCTTTCTTTCTCCATCCTTTCCCCTCTTTCTAAAAATAAATAAATAAAGTCTTAAAAAAAACTAATATGATTAGTCTGCTTGTTACCTGTTTTGTTTTTTTTTTAAAGTCATCTTCGATTGTTAGGTATATCTTTGCTTGAATCATAGTCTTTCTGTCAGTTGTGGGAGGGAGATGAATGGCTAACATGGTTAAATGTTAGTATCATTTAAAAAATACAGCCTATTTCAAATATATGTTTCAGGTGGGGTAGGAGGAAGGATGTGCTTCTAATAATTGAAAAAAATCTAGCCTGCTATTATAATAAAAATGTATACATAACTCATTTAACTTTCACAATAATCCTGTGGGACAGACATTTATACCCCATTTGACTGATGTTCAGGAGAGGTGGAATAAGTCAAGTGCTTATGGGCACACAGTTAGCTGTTGCCCTTACTTGGTCTGAGGTTAGTCATATTCCTATACAGCACATTACCCAGAGAGACTATCCTTCATGATTGTGCTATTTTTTTTCAAATGCGAAGTGAAAATTTCTTAGTTAAAAAGAATATCTGTTACATACTTTTTGAGGTAGAAATGGCAGTTTTTAATATTAATAAATGAGAATTGTTTTTCTAAATCAGAAAATGAGGGTGTTTTAGTAAAATCCAACCTGTCCCCTCCCCAATTTGTTAATGATATTTTGCTTTTAGTATGTATACCTTTATTGGCCATAAAATGGTAGTGTTCTAGTTAATTGTGGGTAGAACTAACCACAGACAGCTGTGTGTTGCTTTTTGACTGACCACACTTTGGCTCAATGTACGAGATGAGATGAGATGAGATCATTCAAAGATCTTTAGGCTTTGAGTTCTCCTCATAGCCTCAACATATATCCCTGACTTAAGACTCAACATTTTATAAGTAACTTCAGTAACAGCAGAAAACACAATACATTGAAAAGCTTAATTTAATTTTATTAAAAATGTTAAATCACATTGTGTAAGTTTTTTGCTTCAGGTACTGTTCAGTGACACTTTCCTGAAAGGATAGCGTCTTAGTAGATTAACAGCCAAATGTGAAAGCTTCTGTTAAGGATTTCTTATGCAATCAAGATTTGTTGCCTGTGTATCAGTAAAGCAGAATGGAAAATCCCCTGGAGTATGGAACTATTCTAGATATCTTAAACTTGTATTTCTTCAATGGAATTCTATTTGTATTATTATTTTCACCTTGTTAGCCTTATGTGTTCTGGAAAAGCCACATATTAATATAATTCAGTAGATGTATTTCTGAAAAGTTGAGCACAAATATAGGCTTGGTAAATTGTTTCCTCAGTGACATAATTACAGAGTGGTTTTCTTTGCTTCATTTACTCTTCACTTGGCAGGGAAACCTGTTTAATTTCATTTTTTAAAAATGCTTTCATATAGAGTTTTTAATGTAAATTATTTTCTCTAATTTCCAGTTTTTTAAATTAGGCTTTCTTTATTTTTTAAGATTCTATTTTGTTGATTCTACTATTAAAGTTGTCCTGATTTTTCCCCCTTAATCCTGCTGCACCCAGCACCCCCAGCTCCCTCAGGCAATCCCCACACCATTGTTTCTGTCCCTGGATCATCCATATAACTTCTTTGGCTTCTCTATTTCCTATATTGTACTTTACACCTCTGTGGCTATTCTGTAACTACCTATTTCTGCTTTTTAATCCCCTCACATCTTCACCCATTCTCCCACACCCTCCTCCCATCTGGCACCCATCAAAATGCTCTTCGTATCCATAATTCTTTCTCTCTTTTTCTTGGTTGCTTAGTTTTTATTTTTAGATTCAATTATTGATAGATATGTATTTATTGTCATTTTATTGTTCATACTTTTGATCTTATTTTTCTTAAATAAGTCCCTTTAACATTTCATATAATAATGGTTTAGTGATAATGAACTCCTTTAGTTTTTTCTTGTCTGGGAAGCTTTTTATCTGCCCTTCCTTTCTAAATGATATCTTTTCTGAGTAGAGCAATCTTGGCTGGATGTCCCTGCTTTTCATGACTTGGAATATTTCTTGCCAATCCTTTCTAGCCTGCAAAGTCTATTTTTAGAAATCAGCTGACAGTCTTATGGGAACTCCCTTGTAGGTGACTAACTGCTTTTCTTTTGCTGCTTTTAAGATTCTCTCTTTACCTTTAACCTTTGGCATTTTAATTGATGTGTCTTAGAGAGGGCCTCTTTGCATCGATCTTGTTTGAGATTCTCTGTACTTCCTGGACTTGCTTGTTTATTTCCTTCACCAAATTCGGGAAGTGTTCTTTCATTATTTTTTTCAAGTAGATTTCCAATTTCTTCTTTCTTTTCTCCTTCTGGCACCACTGTTGTGCAAATGTTGGAACACTTGAAGTTATCCCAGAAGCTGCTTACACTATCCTTGTATCTTTGATTCTTTTTTCTTCTTGTTGTTCTGTATTGTTGTTTGATGCTTCTTTATGTTCTGGATCATTGATTTGATTCTTGACAACACTCGAGAATCAAATGTGGTTTCTCAGTAAATTGTTCTTTATTTCAATTAGTGTATCCTTTGTTTCTGACTGGATCTTTTTTATGCTGTTATTTTCCTAAGTTTCTTTAGCATCTTTATAACCAGTGTTTTGAGCTCTACATCTGATAGATTGATTGGCTCCATTTTGTTTAGTTCTTTTTTTTAGATTTTTGATGTATTCTTTCATTTGAGCCATGTTTCTTTTTTTTCTCATTTTGGCTGCCTCTCTGTGTTTGTTTCTATTAAATCTTAGGTAGAGCTACTATGACTCCCTGTCTTGGTAGTGTGGTCTACTATAGTAGGTGTCTGGCAGGGCCCAGTAGTACATCCTCCCCTATCACCCAAGCTGGATACTTGAGGTTTGCCCTTCATGTAGGCTGAGTATACCCTCCTCTTCTGGTTGAGCCTTGGTTGCTATTGGCAGATCAATGGAAGGGAATGACCCAGGCCAGCTTCAAGGACTGGCTGTGACCACTGACCACCAACCTCCTTACTTTGTGGAGGATCAGCGTGGTGGTGCTCTGACATGGTCTGTAGCTGTTCACTGGGTGTGCAGGCTCTAGGGTTTCCAGGTGGTTCACGCCAGTGTGAGTCCCTACCTGTTTCCTGTCTGGGGCCACCCTGCCTGAGCTATAAAGCAGTCTGAGATGGCTGCTACTTGTTCTAGGCTTAGAAATTCCCAGGTGAAGCCAAAACATGGACCTAGGCTGGCTGCTGCTAGTACCAAGCCTGGAGCCACTTAGCAGGGGATACAGAAGCAGGGGTCTCACTGAGGCCATCTGTTTCTTGTCTGATAAAGATTTAGGAAGTTATGAAATATGAGCCAAGTCTAGCCATTCATAGGGAAAAGTCATAGTTAACAGTTTGGGTGGGTCCATAAGTTGGGTAGGGCACAGTCTCAGGGGATCTTCAGGATGAGGCAAACAGTGTTAGCCAGGTTGATAGAGTCTCAGATATGGCACCTGTCTGCAGGCTTTGTGGCTGTGTGGGGGTAGGACTCAGAAAAGGGATAGTGGACTCTGTTTGCCTTTCTGTTTGGGAGAAAGCTGTCCCCCAGCTGTTGCCTGGATTCCAGACACTTCAGTTCCTCCCTGTATGCCACTGGTAACTTTCAAGCTGCTATGCCAGGGCTGAAGCTCAAGGGAGTAAATCTGAGTAAGTCTGTGTGTGGGTTCTTTAAGGGGAACTGTGGGACTCCAACAGTTTCTTCCCACACTGTGTTTTGCAGCCTGAAGTTATGGGGACTTATCTTTTTGATGCCTGAACACTGAGCTAGGGGGTATGGTGTGGGACTGGGACTTCTCACTCTCAAGATATCCCTTTGAAATTTTTATCCACCACATGTGGGTGTGGGACCAGCCTATTTAGCATCTCCACTCCTGCTAGAAGTCTGCCTGGATGTGGTTCCTTTAATTCCTCAGTTGTCAGATTTCTATTCAATTCGATTTCTGACAGGCCTGAGTGATGATTGTTCTGTATTTTAGCTGTAATTTTGAGGTGGTTGTGTGAGAAGGTGAGCGGTGTTTACCTATGCTGCTCTCTTGACCTGAAGCCAAAATTAGGCTTTCTTTAATAGAAATATATATTTTTAAAGTTTGATATTTAGGTGTAATTAAGAACCTAGGGAACTTGTGTCTGATTGGTTTATTTGGTGACTGAAGAATAAATCCCATGAAATGTAGGATTTTAAAGTTCAGGCACATAGCTCTATTTGTTTTTAAATTTTCTTAGCATTGGTTTTTAATTAAAATATGTCCCTTAAATGGTGGTGATTAAAAGAGAAATCAAAAGTTGAGCTATGCAGTATTTCTTGTAATTTGTGATGCCTATACTTAATACCAATGTTTGTCTACAATTCAGAATCAAATATTAAAGTGGAATCTGAGAATATATATATTATTTATGTATATACAAATGTATATAAAATTAGAGTGTTTTGAGTTTTATTTTTAACCGTTTGCCCTTATCTTAAAATATTTAATGTCTTAAATCCACAAATGTGATTATCCCTTCAAAATTTGTGTTAGTTACTCATACTTTCTTTATGGAACAAATGTCAGATATCATTGGATTATGTCTTATCTCAAGTATGTCCCTGAATGTATTTTCATCATGTTCTCAGATATGCACATCTAGTCAGAATGAGTTAAGGCTCACGGAGCAATGTTTGATTATGTGTGGTATCAATTACACATAATCATTTTATTTTTTTTATTTTTTTTATTTTAATTGTTGTTCAAGTACAGTTTTCTGCCTTTTATTCTCATCCCAGCCCATCCCCCCAGCCCTCCCCACCTCCCTCCCGTTTCCACCCCCTCTTGTTATTGTCCATGTATCCTTTATAATTGTTCCTGCTAACCCTTCCTTTTTTCCCCTGAAATTCCCTCCCTTCTCCCCTATGGTCACTGTCAGCTTGTTCTCTATTTCAGTGTCTTTGGTTATATTTTGCTTGTTTGTTTGTTTTGTTGATTAGGTTCCTGTTAAAGGTGAGATCATATGGTATTTGCCATTCACTGTCTGGCTTACTTCCCTTAGCATAATGCTTTCCAGTTCCATCCATGCCGTTGCAAAGGGTAGGAGCTCCTTCTTTCTTTCTGCTGCATAGAATTCTATTGTGTAAATGTACCATAGTTTTTTTATCCATTCATTTACTGTTGTGCACTTAGGTTGCTTCCAGCACTTGGCTATTGTAAATTGTGCTCCTGTGAACATTGGGGTGCATAGGTTCTTTTGGATTGATGCTTCAGAGTTCTGAGTATATAATCCTAGCAGTGGAATTACTGGGTCAAAGGCAGATCCATTTTTAGTTTTCTGAGGAAGTTCTATACTGTTTTCCATAGTGGTTGTACCAGTCTGCAATCCCACCAACAGTGCACTAGGGTCCCTTTTTCTCCACAACCTCTCCAACACTTGTTGTTTGCACATAATCATTTTAATAGAGGAAAAATGATCAAAGTTAGCACTTACTCATGATTACCACCACTATCTCTCCCACCAACATCAACTCATAAGAATGTAAGAATGAAAAGAATAGAACTTTAGCTGGATAAAGGATTACCATCAGAACTCTACAACAAAGCTTTCTTGTTAAAAAAAATTACAGTTGACATACAATATTATATTAGTTTCTGGTGTACAACACAATGATCATTTATGTAGCTTAACAAAGTGATCGCCCAGATAAATCTAGTACCCACTTGATGCCATATATAGTTATTACAACATTATTGACTATGCTGTACTGTACAGCACCATGATAATTTTATAACTGTCAAATTTGTACTTCTTAATCCTTTCCCCTTTATTACCCAGCCCTCCTATGTGGCAGCTGTTGAAATGTTATCTGTATATAGGCTTCTGTATCTGTTTTGTTTGTTTATTTTGTTTTTTGTTTTTTTAGTTTCCACGTGTTAAATAAAGTCATATGGCATGTGCCTTTCTCTGACTTAATTCACTTAGTAAAATACCCTCTAGGTTAGTCCATGTTATTGCAAATGGCATGATTTCATCCCTTTTTTTATGGCTAATATCCCATTATGTATATATGTGCCACATCTTTAGCCAGTCCTATGTGAATGGGCACTTGAGCTGCTTCCATACCTTGGCTACTGTAAATAATGCTACAGTGAACATAGGGGAGCATATATCTTTACAAACTGTTATTGGATTCTGTGGCCATTTTATTTTTAATTTTTGAGGAAACTCTATGCTGTTTTTCACACTGGTAGCACCAATTTGCAATCTCATCAACAGTGCACAAGGGTTTCCTTTTCTCCATATCCTCACCAATACTTGTTTGTTGATTGGTTTATGATAGCCATTCTGACAAGTATGAAGTAATATCTTGTTATGGTTTTAATTTGCATTACCCTGATGATTAGTGACATTGGGCCTCTTTTCATTCGTCTGTTGACCATCAGTATCTTTTCTTTGGAGAAGTGCTTATTCAGGTCTTTTGCCCATTTTTCAAATAGGCTGCTTTTGTGGTGTTGAGCTGTCTAAGTTTTTGTGATAAATTTTGAATATTAACCTCTCTTCAAATGCATTGTTGCAGAGTGTGTTCTCCTATTCATTGTGTTGCCTTTTCATTTTGTTCACCTTGCAAAAACTTTTCATTTTTTTTGTAGCCCCATTGGATTATTTTTCTTTTGTTACCATTACCTGAAGAGAGATATCAGAAAAAATGTTACTAAGAGAAATGTCAGAAGGTTTACTGCCTATGTTTTCTTCTAGGAGTTTTATGATTTCTGGTCTTACATTTAAGTCTTTAATCCATTTTGAGTCTGTTCTTGTATGCAGTGTAAGAAAGTGATCCAGTTTCATTCTTTTGCATGTGTCCAGTTTTCTCATCACCATTTTTCCCTCATTTTCAGAGATTAATTGATCATAGGTGTATGGATTTATTTCTGGGCTCTTTATTTTGTTCCATTCATCTTTACATCTTTTGTTCCATTTATTTACATCTTTTCAGTTTGGATGGAAATTTTATTTCTTTTTCTTGTCTGATTGCTGTGACTAGGATTTCCAATATTATGTTGAGTAAAAGTACTGAAGATGACCATCGTTGTCTTGTTTCTGACCTTAAATCATAAGCTTTCAGCTTTTCCTTGTTGAGATGAGGTTACCTGTGGATTTGTTATATATGGCCTTTATCATGTTGAGATATATTTCCTCTATTCCCACTGTGCTGAAAGTTTTTATCATAAATGGATGCTGGATTTTGTGAAATGCTTTTTCTACATTTATTGATAATGATTTTTGTCTTTTGTTTACATGGTGTATCATGTCGATTGATTTGTGTATATTGAACCGATTTTGTATCCCAGAAGTAAATTCCAGTTGATCACGGTTTATGATGCTTTTAATGTGTTGTTAAATTTGGTATGCTAATAGAGTCAAACCTTTGTTCTCAAACTCTTCATTTCTCAACCAAGTTCATGGAAAAAAGTCTTGGTTGTCTAACAAACCTTTGGGTCTCAGTTCTTTACCTGACAACCCTTTCATGCTAATACCTGTATGATCAGTCACATGTCTCTCAGTCAACAAAGGAGATTTGGTTTTCAAACAAATTGCTTCTCAAACAGTTTTCCAGAATGAATTAAGTTCAATTACCAAGGTTCCACTGTATTTTGTTGAGGATTTTTACATTTATGATTATCAGAAATAATAGTTTGTCATTGTCTTTTGTTATGGTATCCTTGTCAGGTTTTGGTATCAGGGTAATGCTGGACTTATAAAATGGGAACCTTCCTTCCTCTTCAATTTTCTGGAATAGTTTGAGAAGAATAGATATTAAATTGTTGGGAGCTTTTTGATTAATGATTTGATGTTGTTGGTAGGTATCAGTTTGTTCCAATTTCCTGTTTTTTCTTGATTCAGTCTTGGATGATTGTATATTTCTAGGAATTTATTTCTTCCTTCAACAAATTTGTTGGCATATAGTTATTTGTAGTATTTTATTATAGCCCTTTGTATTTTTGTGGTGCTGGTTTTCACTTCTCCCCTTTCATGTCTGATTTTCTTTCTTTGGGTCCTCTCTGTTTTTTACTTGACAAGTCTGTTTAAAGGTTTATCAATTTTGTTCATCTTTTCAAAGAACCAGCTTTTGACTTTGTTGATCTTTTGCATTTTTTAGACTCTATTTTGTTTATTTCTGCTGTGATCTTTATTTTCCTTCCCTTTACTCACTGTGGGCTTTGTTTGTTATCCTTTTTCTAGTTCCTTTCTGTTTAGGATTAGATTGATCATCTGAGGTCTTTTTATGAGGTAGGTCTGTATTGTTATGAATTTCATTCTTTGAACTGCTTTGGCTGTGTTACATAGATTTGGGGTTGTGTGTTTTCATTTTTATTTGTTTTAAGTCATCTTTTGATTTCTTGGATAACCCATTTATTGTTTAGTAGAATGTTATTTAGCTTCCTTGTATTTGTGTGTATTTCAGTTTCCCCTTGTAACTGGTTTTCAGTTTTAATACCATTACAATTGGAGAAGATATTTGCTGTGATTTCAGTCTTCTTAAATATATTGAGACTTGTTCTTTGGTTTAACATGTTCTGTCCTGGAAAATGTTCCATGGGTACTTGAAAAAAATGTACATTCTGTTCCTTTTGGGTGAAATGTTCTAAATTTACTAATTAAATCCACTTGGTCTAAAGTAGCATTTAAGGCCACTGTTTTTTTGTCAGAATGATCTATCCATTGATGTCAGGAGGGTGTTAAAAGTCCCTTACTGTTACAGTACTGTCAGTCTCTCTTTTTATGTCCCTTCGTATTTGGCTTATATATCATGTGCTTCTACGTAAGGTGCATAAATGTTTACAAGAGTTTTAAGTTATATTGTCTTGTTGGATTGATCTTATATCTTTACAAAATGTCCTTGTCTCTTGTTATAGCCTATGTTAAAGTCTATTTTATCTGATACAAGTTTTGCCAAACCAGCTTTCTTTCCTACTTCCATTTGTATGAAATATCTTCTTTGATCCCTTTACTTTCAGTTTGTGTGTGTCTTCCATCTGGAGTGGGCCTCTTATAGGCCTAATGAGTCTTGTTTTCTTATCTGTTCAGCTACCCTAGGTCATTTGATTTGATTGGAGCATTTAGTCCATTTACATTTAAGGTAGTTATTGATAGGTATGTAGTTATTGTCATTTTGTTAATTGTGTTCTGATTGTTTTTGTAATTATTTTCTATTTGTTATTATTTCTTTTTGTGTGTGTACTTTCTGTAGTAGATTCCTTTCTCTTTAACTCTTGTGTATGTCTTGCAGATTTTTGATTCGTGGATTGTATCAGTCTCTTTTACATTGATGGTTGCTTAAGTTTGAACGCATTCCAAAATCACTACCATTTTTACTCACCCCTTCTCTATGTTTATGTTTTTGCCATTATTTTTTACTTTTTTGTGTCTGTGTGTTTTTGTGTATTTCTTAATTGTTGTAATTACACACGATCTTTCTATCTTTGTCTTTTAACCTTTGTGTACTAGCTTTATAGTTGGTTGATCCCCCGCTATTATTATGTATTTGTCAGTGAGAATTTTTTTATTTGCTATGTTTTCTTACAGTTTTTATCCTTTTTTTTTTCTTAAAGAAGTTTCTGTAGCATTTCTTGTAATACTGGCTTTGAGGTGATAAACTCCTTTAGGTTTATCTTGTGTGGAAAACTCTTTATCTCTCCTTTGATTCTAAATGATAGCTTTTCTGGGTAGAGTAATCTTGGTTGTAGATCCTTGCTTTTCATCACTTTGAATATTTTGTGTCATCCCTTCTGGCCTGCAAAGTTTCTGTTGGGAAATCAGCTGACAGCCTTATGGGAGCTTCCTTGTATGTGACTACATTTAAAAATACAAGAAAATATTTGGATATCTACAAAAACAAGAATTTTAAGATAAACTATTGGAGAAAAGAATATATTCCTATAAGCTTCTTAAGGGTAGACATCTGTCTTGTTCATTATTGTTTTCTTAGAGGTCATTCTCTCTGGAATGTGGAATTTGCCTAGAAAAAATTTGACTGACTCAATGGAAGAAAATGATAGATACTGTTATGTTCCCTTTTATCAAATGTCATGTCTTTAGAGAAATATTTATTTCTCCTTTACTTTACGTTCTTAATTGTCTCCTATTTCTTATGTATGATAGGCTTGTCTTTCTATAATGCATCCCCATAGCTTTATCTTTCTCTGACATTACTTTCATAATGTGATACCCCTGTTTAAAAATTCTTCAAGGGGATATTTGTTTCTTATAGTAGAAAGCACATACTTCTTCTAAGTCTTGTGTTTAGAGTTTTTGTGTTTGGTGCCATCACAGCTCTCACACTGTATCTCTAGCTATTCCCAAATATAACCCCACATAAATAGTTAGGAATTCTTTTTTTTAAGTATTTTTTATTGACTATGCTATTATAGTTTTCCCAACTTTTCCCCCTTTACCTTCTCTCCACCCTGTCCCCCAACCCTCCTCTAGCATTCCCCCCGCCTTAGTTCATGTCCATGGGTTGTACATATAAGTTCTTTGAGTCCTCTGTTTCATATACCATTTTTATCTTTCCCCATCTATTTTATGCCTACTGATTATGCTTCTTCCCTGTACCTTTTCCCCCTTATTCCTCCCTTCCCCCTCCCCACTGAACTCCCTCTGTGTGATGTCCATTTCTCTGATTCTGTACCTGTTCTGGCTGTTTGCTTAGTTTTTGTTTTCACTGTTTTTCTTTTCTTTTGGGTTCATTTGTTGATAGTTGTGAGTTTGTTGTCATTTTACTGTTCATATTTTTGATCATCTTTTTCTTAAATAAGTCCCTGTAACGTTTCATATAATAGGGGCTTGGTGATGATGAACTCCTTTAACTTGACCTTATCTGGGAAGCACTTTATCTGTCCTTGCATTCTAAAAGCTTTCCATGAAAGCTTTACCAGACAGAGTAATCTTGGATGTAGGTCCTTGCCTTTCATGACTTCAAATACTTCTTTCCAGCCCCTCTTGCCTGTAAGGTGTCTTTTGAGAAGTCAGCTGATAGCCTTATGGGAACGCCTTTGTAGGTATTTGTCTTTTTTTCTCTTGCTGCTCTTAGGATTCTCTCTTTGTCTTTAATCTTGGGTAACTTAATGATGATGTGCCTTGGTGTGTTCCTTTTTGGGTCCAACTTCTTTGGGACTCTCTGGGCTTCCTGGACTTCCTGGAAGTCTATTTCCTTCGCCAGATTGGGGAAGTTTTCCTTCATTATTTGTTCAAATAAGTTTTTAATTTCTTGCTGTTGCTCTTCTCCTTCTGGCACCCCTGTAATTTGGATATCGGAACGTTTCAGGTTATCCCAGAGAGTCCTCAGCCTCTATTCATTTTTGTGGATTCTTGTTTCTTCGTTCTGATCCAGGTGGATGTTTATTTATTCCTTTTGTTCCAGATTGTTGGTTTGAGTCCTGGTTTCCTTGTTGTCACTGTTGGTTCCCTGATTATTTTGCTTTATTTCATTTTGGATATCTTTCATTTGTTCTTTCATTTTTTGACTAAGCTAAATCAGTTCTGTGAGCATTTTGATTACCAGGGCTTTAAAATTTCCATCAGTTAGGTTGGCAGTCTCCTCATCACTTAGTTCTGAGGTTTTGCTCTGTCCTTTCATTTGGGCCATATTTCTTTGTTTTGGCGCAGCTGATAAGTTGTAAGGAGGCAGGGCCTTAGGTACTCACCCAGGCAGGGCAACCCTCTTTGACCTCAGAGCTACCTGTTGGGGAGGGGCCAGAGAGGGAGTAATGCAGCTCGCCTGCTCATCTATAGTACACTTTCCAACAGATTCTTGAGTCAGACTGAAAGTATCTCCCACCCTGGTAACTGCAGCCAAAGCCCACAATCAGCTCTGAGTCTCAGTTTCCCCTTTAAGTCAGTCCCTCCCACGCAGCTCCGCTGAGCTTGGCAGTCAGTCCCAGCCCCTTAGCCACCTTGCTGGGGTTTTCTGAGCTGCCCACCCCATAGGGTTTGCCTTACTGGTCTGGTTGTTCTGGCTGATTTTTTCTTTAATTCCTTGGTTGTTGGAGTTCCATGCCGTTTGATTTTTCTGGTGCTTCTGGTTGATTTTAGATTGGTTGTAATCCTCCTTTTGGTTGTAAGAGGAAGCGAATGGTTTCTACCTATGCCTCCATCTTGGCCTGAACTAGGGGTTCTTCTTATAGTCCCTTATGCACAATGTGCTCATTCTCACTTCCATTCACGCTGACCCACACATCTGGAATATACTTCTTGTGCTCTTCAGTGAAACAGGTCATGGTCAGCTGGCTAATCATAGGCTTAGCCCCATTTCTGACCCTTGTAGCCCATTATGATCTTTATTTTTTTTCCTGATGGGAGATAGTTAGATAAAAATCAGAGATACCAATGTTGAAAAACACTTTGAAGCAGTTATATGAGGAAAGTTTGTAAAAGAGAAAAAGTCACTAACTCTTCTTCATCAAAGAGCCACCTAAATCCATTTGAAAATGTTCACATTTGTCTCATTCCATCCTTAATAGGTTTAAACTTTAGTCCATCCAAACTCTCATGATTTCCATTTTACTGAAACTTTTCTCTCCAAAGTTACCATTAACTTTCCTTTATAAAATTTTGTCTTTTATAATAACATTGAGAGGTTTTTAAAAAATTATTTTTATTATAAAAATGTATGGGAAATAGAACTAAGATTAAGGAAAAAATTAAATCACCAGTACTTTTACTACTCTCTTGCTGTTAGTATTTAGTACACAGAAACTCTTCCTTAAAAGTTTCTATTTAGAACTTTTGCAGTTATAATGTTGTATATCAGAATAAAAGCTCTTCAGCACTACTCACCACAAACTTATGATGTCAGCAATTAGTGAGGCTATAGTAAGTTGGGTCTTGCCTTCTGTACTGAAATGTGTATGTTTAATAGTCTATAGCATGTTTACTGGGTTTGTAATTATTTTGACATGGTTTACAGATATCATTAACCCTTTTATGGCTTAAAAGAATAAAAGCTCTAAATGTGATCAGATTTTAGTAAAACAGCCAAATAATTGTAATAGAAACAGGGTACATAAAAATTAGAATGTGTGGATACACAAAGAGATGGTAGTAGAGGCAGATAAAATGGAAACAAGGAGAAATGTTTGGAGGCAGTTCAAACAATTCCAAGAAAAAATTCATGAAGGGCATGTACTAGGGTAATGACATATGCAGAGCAAGAGACAGATTTTAAAAATATATATGTGGGTATAATGTTTTAAAGCTGCCCATATGTTGCAGATTAGGGGGAGAGAGGAGTCAACCGTGACTATTTCAGGTTTCAAACCGGGTGACAGTTTGTGGTTCACTTTTTTTCCTATATAACTGCACCTCCTTTGTGTACTTTGCTGTTCCTCAGCTGAACAAGGTGACTCTGATGTGTCCTTCATTCCTTGCTTTCCCCCAGTGCCCCTCATCCTTTCTTCCACGTGCCACTTCTCTCTGATGACTTCAGCTGTCATCTCTTTATGGATGATTCCCACACCTCTGCTTCATGTTGACCTCTTTCTCAGCCTCTGATCCCTCATATCAGTTGCTTGCTATACAGTTGCACTAGGATGCCATCATGTCATTATCATAGTGTTTAGTCAGTCATAAATCTGTTCAAGTTCAGCTGATGTTGTGAGGTATATGACACCTTGGAAAAGTTGTTTAACTTTTATATGGGTATTATCCAGCTAAGGCACAGGTGGCAAACACAAGGCTGAGAGCCGAATCCGGCCTTCCACCTTGTTTCTACCCAGCAGCAGTGCCGAGCTCCTTGCCCCCAGTTAAGGAGTAGTTACATTTATACAGTCCTAAAATTACATTTGGCCATTTGAAGGCAACCATGAGGCTAATGTGGCCCCTGGTAAAAATGAGTGTGACACCCCTGAGCTAAAATAATTCACTTGCCTGTGTGCATCAAAGCCCAGTAAAGTGTGAACAAGAGTTTGCAGCAGAAAGTAAAGGTTTACTTAAGGAAATGGCACCAAGCTTGGAGACACAGGTGAGCTAGTAGTCTAAAACCTGGCTCTCCAGTGCTGTAGGGGATGGGTTATATAGGGGGAAATCATTAATCAGGGTGACTAAGGGAGTTAGGATTAGGGTCGTGGGCTCTACTCGTTGGTTGGAGTCAGGGTAGAGGCTAGTTGATTGCTGCATGTGGTCCTGATGTCAGCATGGTATCGTTCTATCTGGCTTTGCAAGGATGTGGTCAGTAGAGTCATTCCACTTTCATGGGTCTGGGGCTGAAACACAGCTGAGGTGAAGCTGTTATCTTTAGTTTGGCTGAAACTGTGTTTCTATGGTCAACAGACCTGAGGCCTTGCCTTTTAAGGTAGTTTAACAATGACCGTAACCTAATTTTCCTAAGGGCGTAATAATTAAGGGAGTAGATGTACAGCCTGTGTAAAGGTAGAAGGATCTGGTTGAAAGGAGGCAACCAGATCCTTCTGGTTGAATTAAGGAAAAAGTCATGTTATAGAAATGAAGTTCTTGTACAGTTGTCAATTACCACATTTCAAAATGGGAATAATATTTGAACAATGATTAAAATAAAATTTTAAAAAATGGGAATAATCAGTGTCCATTGATAGAGGATTGGATAAAGAAGATGTGGTTGATGTACACAATAGAATTCTACTCAACCCAAAGAAAAGATGAAATATTGCCATCTGCAACAACATAGATGGACCTTGAGAATGTCATGCTAAGTAAAATAAGCCAGTCAGAAAAAGCTAAGAACCATATGATTTCACTTACATATTGATATAAAACTGACACTCAAGGACCCAGACAGCAGTGTGGTGGTCACCACCACAGAGGGAAGGGCATGGGGGGTGGACAGGGGCCTGATATGTGGTGACAGAAGATGGTTTGACTATAGCTAGTGGGCACACAGCGCACATACAGATCTAGTGTTATAGAAATGTACACTTGAAGCCTATACAATCTTATTAACCAATATCACCCCAATAAATTTAATTAAAAAATAAATAAAAATGGGAATAAGTATACCACCTCTCTTTCAGGGACATTATGAGCAGTAGATGAATAATGATCTCCTGAAAACAGTGCATTAACTGGGCCAGTTCATGATGATAGTTTTCTTGGTTTGAGGCAAAATGAAGGTAATTGAGATAATGTTTTATCCTTCTTCCCATCTACTTCTGTTCTGTTTTGGTTTTGGCAGATATTCTGTTATGTGCCATCCTTTTTTGGGAAGACCTATTCTTTATCTGAAGATTATATCCTTCTAACTTTTTTTGGTTTTAACAATCTCCTTTTTTATTGAAATTATGTTGCTAATAGGTGGTAGTTGTTACTGTGGTTATTTTAATATTCAGAGTTATTTTTTAAAAAGTCTGCATCCCTATGTTATTCCCCCCATTCCTACAGTTTCTTCTACTGTTTAGGTCTTTTCTTAGTGTAGTGCATTTGTTACAATCAATAAACCATATTAATACATTAATTAAAATTTATAGTTTACATTGGGGTTTACTCTTTGTGTTGTACTTTCTGTGGGCTTTGACAAATGTAGAATGACATATTTCTACTATTGCTGTGTCACACAGAGTAGTTTCACTGCCTTAAAAATCAGCTGCCCTTCACCTATTTGTCCTTCCCTTCCTCTCCCCAAACCTCAGGCAACCACTGGTGTTTTTACTGCCTCCATAGTTTTGCCTTTTCCAAATTGTCAGTTGGAGTCACTTAATATGTAGCCAGATTGGCTTCTTTCACTTAGGAATATACCTTTAAGTTTTCTCCATATCTTTTTTGTTGCTTGATAGATCATTTCATCATTGAATATTCCTTTGTATGGATGTAACACAGTTTGTTTATGCAGTCATCTACTGAAAGACTTTCAGTTGCTTCCAAAGTTTAGCAGTTATGAACAGATTTCATTTTACTGTTCAAATTTGAATGTTTTGTTGACATTAGGGTATATTCATATCCTAGGTTTGCTGTAACAGAGCACTGCAAAGTAGATGACTTGAATCAACAGACATTTATTGTCTCATAGTTCTGTACTATGAGTGTTGGGGTTGGGTGGGTTGTGATTTGGGACTTCACAGGGCAGGAAGGTAACCCACATGCAGATGGAAAAGCAAGTGTTTGCTAAATAAATGTCCAGTGGACCAACTTTAACAATGGAACACAGAGAGGACTTTGAACAAATGGGCTTTTCTAGGTCCCTCTCTGCCACAGTTTATATTAAACTATAATTATCTGTTATGATATCTCCCTTTCTAGAGCAGGTCCTCTTGTCTAAATTCCTGTAGGCACGTAAAGGGGGACGGTCAAAGGCTCTTGCTGAGTCTTTTGTTCCTTAATAACCAATTTAAAATCAATATCCCAAAAGGCATATTTTGGAGTGGCAAACTCTGCTTCTGTTACCTCTTTCATAACTGCTGGTGAAGGGCAAGAGTCCTTGGTCTTCTTGGTGTATAGACAATCTCTTCAGTTTCTGCCTTCATGGAAGTGTCTCTGTGTCTTCACAGGTCTGTGTTCTAATAATGACAATAGTCATGTTGGATTAGGGACCCACCCTACTCCATTGTATTGTTGTCTTGACTGATTACGGTGACCCTACCTGCAATCTTACCCTATTTCCACATAAGGTCACATTCTGAGGTCCTGTCAGCTAGGACTTCAACCTGTCTTTATCTGTTGGAGAGCACAGTTCAACCCACAGCACAAGCGATGCTTTTCAGCCTGTACCTCTTTAGGTACCCTTTTTGTAGTTGGTGGTAGTGATGTAATGTTATCCAGCTGTTGCTGATTGTGGTTTCAGGTGAAAACCAAACTGTTCTTGGCAGTGTTATGAAACGAAAAGATTTCTTTGGGTTCAGATTTGGATGTACTACTTTCAAATATATAACCAATAAGATCCATCCCAGATGCCAGTCTTTGGCTCTACCCTGTTCAGATTTTTAAAAAGATCTTATTTATTTATTTTTAAACAGGGGGAGAGAGAGAGAGAAAGAGAGGGAGAGAAACATCAATGTGTGGTTGCCTTTCACACACCCCCTACAGAGGACCTACAACCCAGGCATGTGCCCTGACTGGGAATCTAACTGGTGACCCTTTGGTTTTCAGGCTGGCACTCAATCCACTGAGCCACACCAGCCAGGGCCAGATTTTTATTTGTATGGTTCATTTGCCTACTGTGTTGGTTGTCAATTAATGGAAGAAAAAGGGGTTCTATGGAAAATAACTTCATAAGTGATCTGATCATAAATTACTAACTGGGCCAATCATTTGAGTACTCATGACCTAGGCATGTAACTTCTTTAGTAGAAGGCTTATCTGTGCCTTAAACCCTGTTCATTGTTTCTGTGCATCTAAATTAACATACCTTTGAAATGCCCTCTTTCAGACCCCCTCCTTCTAAACCATGAGAGCACCAATTTTAACTATCCTGTAATTTTCTGCCTTGCTTTCTCTCACCTTCTGTAATCTTCCTTTTTTTCCCCTCTTTCATTTCAAATGCATTAAAGAACTGCAAAACTATTGTTCTCTGAAGCAATTGAGATCTTGCTCCCTGGCATATGTCGTGTGGCTCAAACTCATAAAGCTTCTTTACGGGTTTGGATGTTCTTATGTCAACATAGCCAAGTTGTACTAAAAAATAGACTAAAGTAAAGTTGATGTAAAGAATTTTGTTTAGTAGAATTATTCAGTGAAGAATAAGTGAATTAGTTTTTCCTTTGCCATTGTAGTACATACAAAGAAACTGGAGGATAGTTTGTAACTTCTATAGACTCATTTTTTCCTTTCAGATGATTTTAATTTAGTGTTTTTCAGATTTCAGAAAAATTCTTTCCTGTTTTTCTGTCATCTGACATTCCGTGTGAAAACTGACCCATAAACTTGCCAACTTCCAGATCGTCATTTTAGATAAGGTTTCTGAATTTCCTTTTTAGTAATTTCCTGATCAGAGAGAGGGAGAGAAGGGAGGTAGGGTAAAGTCACATGGGAAGTTCGAGTTTGATAGAGAGCTCATGGAAGACTACAGGGGAAAACACGTTTGGGGGAGAGCATAACTGAATTGATTAGGTTTTAAGAGTTAAAAAAACTTATAAATTTCCATCTGCGTGTTTTTTTTCACCAGTAAGATTTTAATGTTCTCTATAGACTTTTCTTGATCATAAGCAAATGATTAAATATTGTATTAAATTCAATCAAAGAGCAGATGTATATGATCTAATCTGTTGATATAACCAGAGCTCCTGAAGCGGGCAGTGGTCTAAGGAATCTGATAGGAAACAGATCGGATAGCCATTTAGTAACATTATTTTGGCCCAGCAAGAGAAAAGTGTTTTATGTCTTTTGGGGGATTTCTCCTGATGGGAATTTCTCTCCTCCTCTCATATGGGAGGGTTATATAACTTTTTTCCCCACTAAAAATAGTTCCCTGTGAATGCAGAAAAGCCTAATGAATCAGTGTGGTTTTGCTGCCTTAGCTCCCTAGTTCCTATTGCAGAAAGGTAGATTCCTGGTATGTTTGAGTTGCCCTCTTGTTTCAACCTTACCTCCTTTTTTGTTAATCCATATTTTTTCTTCCATTATTGACATATCTTAGATGCAGTTCCTCCCAAATAAAAATCATCAAGTGTTGCTCAAATAATTTGTTGTATTTGTTTTTAAGCCTATGGTCAAATTTAACCATTTCTTCCAACAGTATCAAATATTCCTATTTTTTTTCTACTACCACCTTATTTTTAATACCAGACTAGTCCAGGATTATGATATTTCTTTTCTAAATTATTATCATTTCATCTTCCTTATATCCAGTTTTGTGCACTTCCTTGACCATGCCATTACCTCTGCCAGAGGCCTGCAGTGATTTTCCTTCACGTGACTGGTCAAGTTTAAAAGTCTTAATTCCCTCCCCAGTATTACATTATAAAAATTTCCAAACACACTGTTGAGTTGTATGAGTTTTCTATGTATTCTGGATATTAACCTCTTATCAGATACGTGCTTTGTAAATGTTTTCTTTAAATCAGTAAGTTGCTTTTTCATTTTGTTGATAGTCTTCTTTGCCCTACAGAAGGGTTGTAGTTGGTACAGTCCCACTTGTTTTTGCTTTTGTTGCCTTTCCTTTTGGTGTCGAATCCAAAAAATCATTGCCAAGACTGATGTCAAGGGGCTTACCTGCTATGGTTCCTTCTAGTTTTATGCTTTAAAGTTTTATGTTTAAGTCTTTAATCCATTTTGAGTTGGTATTTGTATGTAGTGCAAGACAGGGATCCAATTTTACTCTTTTGCATTTGGCTGTCCAGTTTTCCCAGCACCATTATATTGAAAAGACTTTTCTTTCCTCACTGTATATTCTTGGCAATGTGTTGTGAGTTAATTAATCTTATACACATAGGTTTATTTCTGTGCTCTTTATTCTGTTCCATAGATCTATGCCTCTGTTTATATAATAATAATACCATACTGGTTTGATGACTGTAGCTTTGCAGTATAGTTTAAAAATAGGACCTATGATCCCTCCAGCTTTTTTCCCCTTCAAGATTGCTTTCCCTACTTGGAATCTTTTGTGGTTCCATACAAATTTTAGGATTTTTTTTTATTTCTGTGGAAAATGCCATTGGAATTTTTATAGGGATTGCATTGAACATTTTATGTTGTTAATGCTACAGCTTACCTCATTTTGTATTGTATATTGTGTAAAGAAGTTATACTGACTGTAATTATTTTTAATACTCTTCTCTTTAATGCTTCTAACATAGTTAGTTGTTTAACACAGCATCCCGTTGCAGAATTAGACTTTTCGGAATCTAACTGTATATTTACTTTTACCAGTGGTTTGTACATTTTCATGTAACTATTAGGATATTTTCATTTCAACATGAAAAATTCATTTCAGCATTTTTTATAAGGCAGACATAGTGGTGATGAACTCTCTTAGCTTTTGTTTGTCTGGAAAAGTATTTCTTCTTCATTTCTGAAGGATTCCTTTGCCAGATAGAGTAGCCTTGGCTGGCAATTTTTACCTTTCAACATTTTGAATATATCAATTAATTTTCTCCCAGCCTGCAAGGTTTCTGCTGAGAAATCTGCTGACAGCCTAATAGGGGTTCCTTTGTAGGTAAAGTGTTTTGTTTTTGTTTTTTGGGTTTTTCTACTACTTTTAGGATTCTCTTCTTATCTTTGATTTTTAACAGTTTCATTATAATGTGTCTTTTAAAATTTTTTAAAAGATTTTATTTATTTATTTTTAGAGAGGGAAGGGAGGGAGAAAGAGAGAGAGAGAAACATCAATGTGCAGTTGCTGGGGGCCGTGGCCTGCAACCCAGGCATGTGCCCTGACTGGGAATTGAACTTGTGATACTTTGGTTCACAGCTCGTGCTCAATCCACTGAGCTATGCCAGCCAGGGCTATAATGTGTCTTAAAGAGGATTGGTTTGCATTGAAATAATGAGAGGATCTATGAGCTTCATGTACTCAGATGTCCAACTGTCTCCCCCCAGGTCTGGAATTCCTAATAAGCTTTATGCCCCCTTTCCCTTTTCTTCTTCTTCTGGAACTCCAGTGATTGTGATATTGGTTCTTTTGATAGTGTCTTACAAATCATGTAGGTTTGCTTCACTTTTTTTGATTCTTTTTTCTTTGTTCTCCTCCACTCGGTTACTTCAAAGTTCCTATTCTTTAATTCGCTGGTTCTGTCTTTGCTTATTCTCTTCTGCTGTTAGCACTCTTGTCTTGCATTCTTTATTTCATTCAGTGAATTCTTCAGCTCCAGATTCTGTATTTTTAATGATATTTATCTGTTTATTTCTCATTTTGTTCATTTATTATTTTCTTGATCGTGTTGAATTGTCTTTATTTTTTTCTAGCTCATTGAGTTCCATCAAAACAGCTTTTTAAAATTCTTTATTGGTTAAATCACAGGTCTCTGTCTTTGGGTTCAGTTATTGGTGGAATATTGTGATCTTTTGATGATGTCATGCTCCCTTGATTCTTTGTTAGTTGTAGGTTTGTATTGCTGTTTCGGCATTTGAAGTAACAGCCACCTCTGCCAACCTTTACTAGCTGCCTTTATGTGAGAGATTCTTTTTGTTGGCTTGGCTTATATTCTGGGGCTTCCTCTGTCCTTGTATAAATACACCTGTTCCACACTTCTTGCTTCCTTTTGTGGAAGGATTCTTAAGCTGTGTGTCTTCTGTTGATCTTACAGTGAACCAGGCTAGCTATTGGGACCTCTTTTTCATTGTTCCAAAGGTGGCAGTACAGCTCATGATTATTTCTCCCTTGGCCACCAACCCTGGCTTTTCTGAAAACATTCCCTGTCTACCTGAGCTTGCTCTTGCTGTTGCCCTCTGCAAATGGACAATGAGCTGACTGCAGAGAGGGGTTTTGGCACTTGAGGATTTGGGGGCTCCCATGGGTCAGGTAAAGGGATCCTGGGGTGAGATTTTTCCAGCATCTTATGATTGGGCTTTCTGCTAGAGTCTAGAACCCAAAGAACTACATTCCTTTAATGCCTTCTGATATTCTCACCTGCCTCTTTCCTGAACTCCTTCCTACCTCAAGGAAGCTCTTCCTACCTAATGGAGCTCTTGCTTTAATACTCTGGGTGCTGTGGGCAAGAGTAGGGTTTCTTTAGTAGCAGCGCCACAGCCGGTGGAATTGAGTGCTCACTCACTGCTCTCCCCTTTCCTTCATAGGAGGGATCCCCAACTTCCTCTTTCTCTAACATGTGCTGCCTTATGGGTAAAGGTGATGCTGGCAAACTTCCTCTTATCCACTTTGATGCATCCAAACATATATAGTTTTTGCTCCAGCAGAGTGCTGGAACTTCTGTAGAAACCTGGATTTCTATGAATGCTTTCTCATCTATAAGTGTATACCCAAGTCAGTGTTATCCAGGTGCTGTGGCCAAGAGAAGTTGGAGTCAGTTCGCAGACTCCTGCTGGTTCCACAGCCCTTCCCAGGGTCTATCTGTCTAGTACCTAATGCACTAGTGGGTGAGACTCCTCCTGGGTCCCTTGGCATATGGTGCTGCTCCCATGGAGGCCCTTTTGCTCATAGATAGATGCCAAATTTTAGAAGTTAAAGGGCAACAAAAATGAGGGCTATCTTACGCTGCCATGACACTGACATCATTCCTGATCTTGCTTTCTTTAGAATAGGATGCTCTCTATTCTGTAGCTAAAGCTAGAAGTCAGTAGTTCAAGAGTTAGGTTTATGGTTCTTTTTATGACATGCTGTCTCAAATATTAATGCCTGTGTATTTTATTTAGTATATCTAATATTTTATTTAGGACATAATGGAGACATGTTTATTGTTATGAGATTAATGCAAGTCAGACATTTGTAAGGTATCATTAATTCCTATTTACTTTACAACAGAAACACAAACCACCGTGTGAATAGACCATTGTGAGAAGAGATAGTGAAAAACTTCTGTTGCTGCTTCAGTTATTAATGAGTGATTAGTGGGTATTTCTTACATTTAATAGCATTTTGCAGATCCCTTTATGTTGCAGCTATCTCATTTCATACTTACAAACCTATAGATATAGATTTTAATATTATCATGATATAAATGATGAAATTAAGACTCACAAGTTAGTGTGGCGACAGTAAGTCTTTTTCTTTCTTTTTTCTCTTCTTTTCCTCTTCTTTTTGTTCTTTTGGCTATAGTAGGGTTATGAAGATATAATAACTTAAGGCTTTGCTGTGCACCAAAAATTTCTATTTTTTATTTTTAAGTGTATTTTATTGATTATGCTATTACAGTTGTCCCATTTTTTTCTGCCTCTTATCCACCTTTACCCTGCAACCCCCCTGCTCCAGCATTCCTCCACCTTAGTTCATGTTCACAGGTCATACATATAAGTTCTTGGGCTTCTCCATCTCCCATACTATTCTTAACCTCCCCAGTCTATTTTGTACCTACTATTTATGTTCCTTATTCCCTGTACCCTTTCCCCTCATTCTCCTCCTCCCCACTGAAGATCCTCCATGTGATCTCCATTTCTGTGATTTTATTCCTGTTCTACTGGTTTGCTTAGTTTGTTTTTGTTTTTAAGGTTCAGTTGTTGATAATTGTGATTTTGTTGTCATTTTACTGTTCATAGTTTTGATCTTCTTTTTCTTAGATAAATCCCTTTAACATTTCATGTAATAAAGGCTTGGTGATGATGAACTCCTTTAACTTGACCTTATTTGGGAAGCACTTCATCTGCCCTTCCATTCTAAATGATAGTTTTGCTGGATAGAGTAATCTTGTATGTAGGTCCTTGCTTTTTGTGGTTTTAAATACTTCTTTTCAGCCCCTTCTTGCCTGTAAGGTTTCTTTTGAGAAGTCAGCTGATAGTCTTATGGGTACTCCTTTGTAAGTAACTGTGTTCTTTTCTCTCCCTGCTTTTAAGATTCTCTTCTTATCTTTAATTTTGGGTAATGTCATTATGATGTGTCTTGGTGTATGCTTCCTTGGGTCCAACTTCTTTGGGATTCTCTGAACTTCTTGGAAGTCTGTTTCTTTCATCAGACTGGGGAAGTTCTCCTTCATTATTTTTTCAAATAAGTTTTCAGTTTCCTGCTCTTCTTCTTCTCCTTCTGGTACCCCTGTGATTCAGTAGTTGAAACGTTTAAAGTTGTCCGAGAGTTTCTAAGCCTCTCCTCATTTTTTTGAATTCTTATTTCTTCATTTTGTTCTAGTTGAATGTTTATTCTTCCTTCTTTCCAAATCATTGATTTGAGTCCTGGTTTCCTTCCCATTACTGTTAGTTCCCTGTACATTTTCCTTTATTTCACTTTTCATAGCCTTCACTTTTTCCTTTATTTTGCAACCATCCTCAACCATTTCTGTGAGCATTCTAATTACCAGTGTTTTGAACTCTGCATCTGATAGGTTAGCTATCTCTTCATCGAATAGTTCTATTTTTGGAATTTTTATCTGTTTTTTTACTTGGGTCATATTTCTTTGTTTCAATACACCTGTTACATTCTAACGGGTGGAACATTGGGTATTCGCCAGGGTAGGCCAACCCACTTCCCTGTCTTGTGTCGCTGTTGTGGGGAAGGCATCAGAGAGGGAACTATGCCACTTGCTTGGCTCCCAGCCTATTGTCAGTCACTTCCCCCACTACCCACAAGCAAATTGCACCTTTCAGGTGCTGATTCTGGGTGTGTGGGTTTGTATACATTCTAGGACCCCATGGGCCCCTCCAACGGACTCTCCTGTGTGAGACTGGAAATTTCTTTTGCCACCACAACCCTCACAGCTTCTTATAGCTGAAGGTTTTGAGGCTTTATTTCCCTGCATTGAAGCCCTGTGTTGCATGGTCTGTCTCGCTCCCCAGTTGTACTTCCCTGTTTATCCACACACGAATGTGGGACTGCCTGGGCCACCTGCTGCCACCTCGCCATGAGTCTTCTCCACCTCGGCTGCCCATCTCCGCCCCTCCTACCAATCTGGAGGAATGTTTCTTCTTTAACTCTTGGTTGTTGGACTTCCATACAGTTAAATTTTCTGGCAGTTCTGGTTGTTTTTGTTTTTAAATTGGTTGTTGTCTTTCTTTTGGCTGTGTGAGGAAGTGAAACCTATCTATCTACGCCTCCATCTTGGCCAGAAGTCTTCATTAATACTTCTAAAATATTTATTACACTTTTATGACAGTGCTTTTGACTTACTGGATTAAATAAAATATGTTAAAATCAATTTTACCTGTGTTTACTTTTTAAAATGTGGCTTCTAGACCATTAAAAATAGCACATATGGCTCCTGTTTGAATATTCAATTTTCACTGAGTATTCAAAAGTGGACAAGATGAGGTACCTCTTCTCTAGGAGTCTGGTTGGGAAGAAGTCAGACAGGCAGCTAAAGTGGGTGGTAAGTGCCATATTGGAGTTCATGCATAGGAGACATCTAACCCAGTTTGAGAGCCTACAGAAGGTCTTTTAAGGCAGTTAATATTCAGTACTTTGTGTTTTCTTCCTTTTATACCTTCTATTGAGAACTCTCAAGTCTACTTTTGGGTTGAAGAAAATGAAAGTCAAAAGCTTTTAAAAAATGTTTGCTGCTCTGACCTGTGGCTCAGTTGGTTGGAGCATCGTCCTGTACACCAAAAAATTGTGGGTTTGATCCCTGGTCAGGGCACATACCTAGGTTGTGGTTCAGTCCCTCTGTTTCTGATATATATGGGAGGCCACTGATTGATGTTTTTCTCTCTTTCCTCCTCTCTCCCTACTGCTACCCTCTCTCTCCTCTCACCTCTCCCTTCCTCTCTCTAAGATCAATAAACATATCCTGTGAGGATTAAAAAAGTGTTTGAGAGTCATTTATTTTAGTGCTCTTGGTTTTCAGTCTGATGAAACAAATCAAGGTTGAAATAGGAGGCTTGCATCTACTCACAGAGACTACTGCTTGGCCCTCCCCCAGAACTGGTTTAGACAACAAAATGGATGGTAGTGCTACTTGCTAAGTATCGAAGACAGGTCAATTTGAGATCTGCTGAGTTCAAGGTATCTGTGGGACATTTAGATGGGGAGGAACATTAGTCACCTGGAGGCATGAAAGTAGAGTCCAAGAAAAATCTCCACTGTCAATGTAGATTGAAAGTAGTTGAAGTCATAGATGAAGTATGAAATCATCAGGAAGTGACTAAATGAAAAATGGACAAACCTCTGAGGGACAGGGAAGGTTAAGGAAAGAGAATGTAAAGGTCATTGAAAAAGAATGGCCAGAGATGTTTAGCCAAGCTCGTGTGCAGATAGTGTCAAAAGTAACAAACAGATAAAAATAAAGACTAAAATGTCCATTATCTTTAATGATGAGGAATTTATTGGGGAGAAAGCAGCTCCTGCACAGGATTAGGCCAGATTCCAGAATGTTTAGGAATTAATGGGAAGTAAAGAATTGTTAATAATAATGAAGTTTATTATTTGGGAGTGAAAGGGATGGAGTGGGGAGGCTTGTAGTAGCTAGGGGATGTATTTGACATGTGACCCACTTTGTGTGTGTTTGTGTATGTGTGTGTCTTCTCTGAGTTGTAACTGCATTAGAAAACTGTTTATCTTTACATTCTTGCAATCCAGTGTAGCATCTTTCATAAGGTGACTACTCAGTAACATTGTTGATCATGATTTTAATTAATTTAAATATCTCTTTTTCAACAAGATTCTTTATCAACATCATTTCCAAATTCTATAAACGCTAAATCTACATAAGAACTTGATTTACTTTGAGTTTAAATGCACTAAGTAAGGCCTTTAGGCATGGCTTACTGGAAAGAAAATGGGCTTTCTAGTCCACTAAAAACTATAATTCAAATCTAGATTCTGACACGTTTTAGCTATGTGACCTTGAACAAATTGTCACTTCTAGCCTTTTTGTCCTCTTCTAGGATTGAGGATAACACCTACCCTTATAAGGCTGTTATAGAATTCAACGAGAAAATGTGTAAAGTGTTTATATATAGTATCTTTTACTAAGTAAGCACTTGGTAAATGCTTTGTAGAAAAATAGCAACTTCACATTGTTATATATGTCAAGATTGCAGTTTTTATAATTTGATATAGTGTTGTAATATAATAACTTTATGTAAGAGGAAGCATATTCAGTTGAAATTTGAGTGAAAAATTAACCTTTGAGTAAAAAATATTTCTTTTCTTGCCCCTCCTCCATTTTCCAATCCAGGTCCTGAGAGAGTCTAACAAATTAGCAGAAATGGAAGAACCGCCCTTGCTTCCAGGAGAAAATATTAAAGACATGGGTCTGTAATGGTATTTTTTGTTCAATTTCCTTCTCCTTTCTGACTGTGCAGACTGTTCAGCCCTCTCGATAGACAGAGAACAGGCTGTCCGAGGCCCCTCCTGTCTGGCAGTGCTCGTTCTGCCGGCCTTCCCAGCAGTTAGTGTGTTCTTAAGCCTAGGTCTAGACTTGTTGGTTTTGTTTGTATTTGGACTGCAGGGAAACATACAAATCAAATATTCTGTTATTTCTGGTTTGCTTTACTTTTGTTGAAAGTAGGTAGCTTTATTTTTTAACCGTTTCTGAATTCTGTGAAAGCAAACTTCATTATTTTGAATTACCACAGTAAGATACTGGGTTGCCTAGGTGAAAACATTGAATTGTTACTTTGTACATGTAATTTTTCTTAAAAACACATTCTCTCGCCCTGGCTGGCGTAGCTCAGTGGATTGAGCGCGGACTGGGAACCAAAGTGTCCCAGGTTCGATTCCCAGCCAGGGTATGTGCCTGGGTTGCAGGCCATAACCCCCAGCAGCCACACATTGATGTTTCTCTCTCTCTCTGTCTATCTCCCTCCCTTCCCCTCTAACAATAAACAAATAAAATCTTAAAAAAAAAGAAAAGAAAATTAAAAAAACAAAACAAAACACATTCTCTCTCTTTTCCTTATTTTTTCCTCCTCTGAATAAACTGATGTCAATTTTTGGATGAAAATATTTCATCTCCATTGCAAAGCAAGCCATTGGCATGTGGGTGCCTTTCTTCTTCCAGCCCACAAAACCAAGTATCAGCATATATAGTCTGGAAACTAGATATAAACATTTGAATTATATTTTTGTCTTCATGCTTTTACTTTTAAATACTTATAGCTTTTACAATATAATATACAATAATAGAATAGGAGAATATAAAGTAATATAATAGAATAAAGTAAATACATGGTTTCTTAGCCAAAGTAAAACCACCTTTTATTTTATTATCAATCAGAATTTTAAAAGGACTTAGTAAATGCTTATTTTTCCCTGGTCAGATGTCATTCCCTTGTGCAAAACTAAGCAAACCAAAGGGAGAAACTGCACCCAAATAGGTTATTGTTGTGTACATTACATTTAGTTCGTTTATACTTTGTGGTATTTGTCTCTTCTGACTCTTTGCTCCTGACTGAATATCCCCACAGTCCCCTTGTTCCCCCTACTCAGCCTCATATACACCCTAAGCTCTTATTCTGATGAACTGCTTACTGAGTTAGGCAGTACATATTATCAGTATTTGGATATTATATAACAACAATAGTTATTGTGTGCTTACTGTCTAATTTAATCATCCTCACAGTAGTCATCTGAGAAGATATTAATCCCATTTAGTAGATGAAGAAACTAAAGCATAGGATGATTACCTAGGTAGATAAGTTATAGCTAACATTGTGACAAATTTTTTCCCTCATCTGAACCTAAAGCACATTCTTTTGCCACTTTGATAAATGGCCTTATGAAAGAATTTCAATTTACCACTCAGTCTCTTCTTTTGGCTCCTCTTTTTAAATAGCATGACTCCCTTTGGGACTTCATCCTTGACCCATTTCCCTTTTCCCTCCTGTATGTTCTTTTTAGTTGATCATATCTAAATTAGTAGCTTTATTTACCATATATTTACTGATGACTCCAGAATTTGTTGTTACTAATATCAGCTTCTAATGCATATAAATAAATGCCCACATCTTAGACACATACCCTTGGATATTTTATATATAGCCCTCATAACCAACATCTAAATTATCCCTAAATTTACTCCTGTTTTTATTCTCTCTCTGGGTTAATATTAAAGACAACTGTCCATTCACTCAAGGCAGAAATCTGCTAATCATACGAAGACTGCTTTTTTCTAAACTCTGACATCCAATCGGTTATCAGATCCAGAGGAGTCAGTCTTTAAGAATTTCTTGAATTAATCGTTTCTTCTCAATGTTTATGAGCCCTTGGTATCATATTTATGTAAATTTAATTTCAGGTACCTATAGGAAACTTCAAATGCAGATATCTAGGAGAGATGTCTTAGGAGCTTAGGAGACAGACCAGGGTTTGAAGCCCATATTTTGAAACCATCAGAAAATGGATATTAGTTGAAAAATGAGAGGAAGAAAATAACCCAGAGAGCATATGGAGTGAGAAGGCCAAGATCATAGCTTTGGTAAACATTTTATAATTATATGACAGAAAAGGAACTGGGAGGGAAACTGAGGAGTGAGACAGTGTGATACAATATAAATTATAGAGAACCAGAATATATACTTACCTCTATCCAAACAAGTACTTTACTTCCCACTTCTGTGTATTGGATTAGGTTCTTTCTCTGCATCGAGTGCTGCCTTACCATCTCTACCCATCTAAAGGGTACCAGTTGTTGGAGCACAGCTTACATGCCTGTGTTCCTTGAGCCTTCTCTATAGCTGAATGGATTTTCTCTTCTCTGTACTAGAGTATGCTTTTGTGACTCTTTGCCTGCACAGACTATGTTCTCAAATGTTTCATTTATTTTATCTATTTTATATCCTTATAGATACGAATTGTTAAGGCTATTATGGTCTGCCTCATAGAAATTATTATGGATTCTTCCTCTGTGAACTCAGTGAAAATTTGAGAGGATTAGTAACTCTGAGCTCTTATGGTATCAATAGGCAGTATTAGTACTGCAAATTCAGAGGAATATATAATATATTAAGTATTCTGATTCAGAATCATCTGTATAGACTTATTGTGAAAAATTTAATATATTAAAGTACAAGGCTAGAGTAACATTGAATATATTAATTTATGTAGGAAAGATGTTTGATTTTTAGTTGGTCTAATGTAAATCTGTGGCTTAGATGTTTTCTATAAAAGTTAGAGTAGTGTTAGGAACATCAGCAATGCTTTAGAGAAGTAACAGTCTCAGGTGCTATGGTGGGGCACATTAGCAGTAGAGGTAGCACCACATGCAACGTTGCATCTTTTGACACAGGCTACAGACTGTATGCTACTTAGCAGCTTTTTTGCACGATGTGGTGATTTGAATTTGTACTTAGAGAAACTACATTCAAATCTTAATCTTTTTTAAATTTATTTTTAATTGCATTTTTTCCCGTTACCATTTAGTCCCCTTATACCCACCCCACAATCACCACACTGTTATCCATGTCCACAAGTCCTTTTTCCTCAATCCCTCCACCTTCTACCCTCCCCCTCCCCTGGCCCTTAGCTGTCATCCTGCTCTCTGTTTGTGAGTCTATCTATATTTTGTTTGTTAGTTCAGTTTGTTCATTAGATGCCACATATGAGTGAAATCATATGGTATTTGTCTGTATCTGACTGGCTTATTTCACTAAGCATAATGTTTCCAGGTCCATTCATACTGTTGCAAAGGGTAAAATTTTCTTCTTTTTTACAACCAAGTGGTATTCCGTTGTGTAAATGTCCCATAGTTGCTTTATCCACTCATCTGTTGATGGACACTTGGGCTGCTTTCATATCTTGGCTATTGTTAGTAATGCTGCAACAAACATAGTGCTGCTTATGTTCTTTCAAAGTAGTGTTTTAGGTTCCTTCAGATAGATTCCCAGAAGTAGGGTCACAGGATCGAAAGGCAGTTCCATTTTTAATTTTTTGTGGTATTTCCATGCTGCTTTCCACAGTGGTTGTTCCAGTCTGCATTCCCACCAACAGTGCAGAAGTGTTCCCCTGTCTCCGCATTCTTGCCAGCACTTGTTGATTTATTGATGATGGCCATTCTGACAAGTGTGAACTGATATCTCATTGTGGTTTTAATTTGCATTTCTCTGATAATTAGTGAGTTTGAGCATCTTTTCATACAGTCTATTGGCCATCTGAATGGCCTCTTTGAAGAAGTGTCTGTTCGGATCCTTTGCCCATTTTTTAATTGTGGGGTTTTTTTGTTTTGTTTTGGGGTTTTTTTGGTGTTGAGTTTAGTAAGTTCTTTATGAATTTTGGAAATTAATCCCTTATCAGATGTATCAGTGAATATGTTCTCCCATATTGTGGGTTGTCTTTTTATTTTGTTGATGTTTCCCTTTGCTGTGCAAAAAGTTTTTAGTTCAATGTAGTCCCATTTATTTATTTTTTCTTTTGCTTCTCTTGCTTAAGGAGATATAACTGATTAAATGCTGCTATGAGCTACATCTGAGATTATTGCCCCCTATGTCTTCTTTTAAGATTTTTATGATTTTGGGTCTAAGTTTATTCAATAAATGGTGTTGGGAAAATTGGACAGATACGTGCAGAAAAGTGAAACTAGACCACCTTCTGACATTACACACAAGAATATATTCAAAATGGATTCAAGACTTAAATGGTAGATCCAAAGAGTCTTAATCTTAGCAGTTATTGGTTCTGAAACATTAGGCAGTTTGTTTTTACTTCTCTGAGCCCTAGTATTCTCATCTAAAAATTGTAGCTAACTCCAGGTCTTATATTTAAGGGTTTTTATGAAGATAAAAAGAGGTACTCAGGTGGAAGGTACTTTATACACTCTGAAGTGCTAGGCTATCATTGCTGGTTATTATTATTATTGTCATTTGCTCTGGTTGTTATTATTGTCATTTGTCTATACCTACTCACAGTCTCCTGATGAGTGGGTCACCGGCCAGTTTCAGCTTCTGATACCAGTCAAGGCAGTTCCCAACAGTCTCCCTCCCACTCAAACCCTGCTAAGCATAAGCTTTGACTTCAGAGTGACCAAGCTGCTCCCAGCCCAAGGGGTAAGGGTAAAGCAAACAGAACAAAACAGAGCCTAATGACAATAGTAGTGTAGGTAGAAACCCTTGTATAATACTTTTAATTTTGGAGTCACTTTCATGTATGTTATCTTATGATTTTAAAATGAAAGTGAAGGTATAACTAAAACACTGGACAAAGAGGCACATGTTCTGTATTGAAACATAGAGTGGTAAGACTGATTTTCTTGTGTGAATGAGAAAACTGGCTCTAGAAGAAATACAGAAATGATTTTAGTAACAGGCAGCTTTCCTAGTTGAGGTAAAAATTCATAAGGATGAGAAAATGTATGCAAGGCAGGTTTGTGTATCTTTTTGTAATGATGAGTTTATTTAATTTTAAAAGCTTCCCTTTAAATGAAACATTCATTAGAAATGATAATTTTAAAAATGTTGCTCATACTTGAACATTCCCAAGGGAACTATTTTGAAGGTTAGAAATGTTTGTTAGAAAATCATTCTCATTTCAAATTCCTTACAAAGCAATTGTTTCTTCAAAGTGGTAACTAAAAAGCAAAGTCAGGAAGTTGCAATACCTTATTAAATGCATTTTAAGTTTTCCCAGAAGCCTCTTTTAAGGTTCTTAGGAATTTTTTGCTCCTAATTGTGCCTTAATTCCTTGGAACAATGAAGATATCTATTTGCTGATTTGCTACAATAATGACATTGCAGGGATTTATGAATATTTTAAGATATTAAAAAACTTTGTATCAGGCATTATGAGCTTTACCATATTAAATATTATTTGGAGGCAGTGGTATCTGAGTTAATGTGTGTTTTTAAAAGTCTAATGCTGCCCTGACTGGTGTGACTTGGTTGGGTATCATCCCACAAAGTGAAAGGTCGAAAGTTTTCTGGTTCGATTCCCAGTTAAGGGCACATGCCTGGGTTACAGCTTCACTCCCTAGTCAGGGCACGTATAAGAGGCAACCAATTGACATTTCTCTCACAAGTTAATGTTTTTCTTCCTCTCTTTCTTCTTCCCTTCCTCTTTTTTTAAAAATAAATAAAAACTTAAAAAATTAAATAAAAGGCCTAGTGCTGTGTAGATTTATCCTATATCATTTAATAAAACAAGGCTTGTGATTATTTTCCTGTAGTTGGACATCAGCTGCTTGGTCAGGAATATACTACCCTCTTATTACACTATTATTTTTCTAAGAAATTACATTTCAAATGCACTTCTTCCCTATAATATTTCTGCATAAATATAATCAAGTCAGAAGTTTCTGCTATTACGTGGTTCAGATACTGTACTTTTAGAGGCACGTTGATAGACTAGACTGTAGCCAGAAGACCAATAAATTGGTGAGGTGATCTTGAAACTCTAACAGGATGACTGGTGACTGACATGAGATGTTTCCTGTTGCTAACCACCTTTACCATCACCCCTCAGCCACAACTCCAACAGCCGCATCTGTTTTATCCAACAGGGGTAGTGGCGATGTTGGTCTCCTTCTGTTCTGTCTCAGGGTAAGGGGGTGTCATCTGCCTCTTCAGTCCTTCCTAATTATTTCAGGTTTCTTCCCCAGATTAATGCATGGTTGGAAGCTTGGGTTTGGCTTCTGTGTTTACTTTGAATCACAGTTCTGTGATTTTTTAGCATGAATTGTATAGCAATCAGAATTCTATTGAATTTTATTTGTGAAAAGATCAGAGTGCCATTTTTAATAGTGTACAATATATAGTAAATAATTGTGGACTCTTTGCCTTTTCAGCCAAAGATGTAACTTACATATGTCCATTCACTGGTGCTGTCCGAGGAACCCTGACTGTGACAAATTACAGGTTATATTTCAAAAGCATGGAACGGGTAAGACTTGTTGGGTGGGATTCACGTATGTACATCTCTGTTGTTTGCATACAGCTTTAGTCATGTTGGATAAGTTTTAATTAAATCATTACTAATTAAGGTTTTTCTCACCTATAGTTGTACAGTATCTGTTGATTGCTCAGGTTATTTTTTTCTTTCCTTCCTTTAGGATCCCCCATTTGTTCTAGATGCGTCTCTTGGTGTGATAAGTAGAGTAGAAAAAATTGGCGGTGCTTCTAGTCGAGGTGAAAACTCTTATGGACTAGAGACTGTGTGCAAGGTAAATTTCATAATATGCATTAAATTTTATTTAGTTTGGAAAGCTTTCTATTAATTAGCCCCTACTTTAGAAACTGGTTTCCAAAAATCAAATGGATTTGCACTAGAAATATTATTTTCATAGGAAAAAAAACATTTAGGGGTCATAAAAACCTGATCTATCATGAACTAGGCTTGAATTCTTTTGGACTCAATAAAAAGTACTTTCACTTTCATTATTTCATGTTGAGCCTCATAAAAGTACTGAAATAGGCATTATAGACATTATTACCTTTAGTTTGCCTATCAGAAACAAAAGGACCTGCGCAGCTGAGGCATTGCACTTTGTAGTAGAAGAACTGGTTAGGATACAGTCAACATCATCTGCTTTTTCTCTTCTGCTTCTGAAGCAGTGATGGGGCAGACCTGACATTACTGACCCTCCCTGTTGCTTCATCTAACTGGCATTTGTTAAATGCATCAATATTTGAATGAAACTCAGATTGTTACAATTTTAACATCCAGTTGTATATATTGAATACCATGTGCCACTTCTGCAGGCCACTCTTCTACTCTCTGTGGCCTAATTAACACCTGCTCACATCTCATTTCTTTGTAGATTGCCCTTTTCCTTTCTTCTGCTGATCTGCCAAAGCAGATCATGCCTAACTTTCCAGCTACCTTCCTACATTAATCTTGGAAGTTTTGTGAATCTATTTTTAAAGCTAATGACTGAGTTAACCGTTTCTTTTTGCTTTTCCATTGTATTCAGAATGGCTCTAAGAGTGTAATAACTGTCAACCATGGGTCCAGCACATCGTCTTCTGATCACATTTTTGTAGTGTAAAAGTAAATAGAGCATAGACTGAAAGAGAAAATGAAAGAGGTTGACTATGAAACCGTGATCATTTTAGGTATGATTTTTTTTTCATGAAACAAGACCATTAACAAGGCCAGACATTTGTAGGGCTTGTGCTGTGGTAGGTAGAGAGAGCTCTGTGGTTAACAGAGTGCTTTTCAATATCTTTAAAGATATTTCTGAGGAAAAACAAGGTGTCAGTTTAGGTTCCTGCATGTGTTTGTTTTAAAGGAGGGTAGAGCTAGCATCCTAGTTTTGGGTCAGATTTGTAGTGAAATGTTCCATTTTTCATGTACAATAGGTACATTGTAGTGGGGTGTCCCTGTTTGATTTTGTAGAATAGGGTATAATAAAGCTGTTTTGAGTCCTGCCTAGATTAAAACACTTACATAAAATGAGGTTTTGAAATTATTCTTAGCCCTAAATTTTTATCAGTGCTATTAACACATCAGTAAACTAGAACATGAATATCTACATTCAGACTAAACATAGAAAAAGTTTTTGAGGACAAATGATGGAAGGGAACCTGAGTCTTTAGATATGACTGCAGAGCCTGGCTGATACCAACCAAACTGTTGAGTCTAATCTGGCAGTAGGTGGTTGAAAAACTTGGACATGGAGTGGAAGGAGGCCTTTAGGCAGAGTTCGGATCAGTGTAGTAGCAGGAGACTCACAAAGAGGAGATCCAGTGGAATTGAGTCCTGGGAGGAGATCTGAAGTGGGAAAACAATTACCAGGCCTAATGGGCATGAAGAACTATAGCAACAATTAATCAGGTTTTTAATAGAGAAATTAATGACAGAAATTGGCTTCCCCAGGTAAGGGACATATACTAGTAGTATGTCTCAGTCATGATATTAAGCTTCAGATAAAGTATCTCTAATCTCCAGTGCCCTCTTTCGTTGACCTGTCTTGAGTCCATAAGCAATGGGGAACTTCCTGTCCTCTGACTCTGCTTGTATTGGAGTGCCTCATGTTTCTTTTTATTTCTCTCAGTAAGGTTTCGTGATTTCCTTGCCTTCGGGAGAGATGTCTGGTTTATTTTTGTATCACAGAGTCACAGATCTTAACATTTTACAAGATAGTTCCAAGTTACCTTATTTGTTCATTAAATAAAAAGTAAACAATGATAGATGACTTGGATCCTGAATCTTTCTAGGATATTCGAAATTTACGGTTTGCTCATAAACCTGAGGGGCGAACGAGACGATCCATATTTGAGAATCTAATGAAATATGCATTTCCTGTCTCTAATAATCTGGTAAGATGCTTCTTATTTTTGAAAATCTGTATTATAATTATTGATGTAATTTAAAGAAGCTTGTCTAGGCTTCTAGAATCTCTACATTTACAATCCTGCTTTGCTATTTAACCAGGTGTATAATTAAGATTTTAGCATAATCTGAGGTTCTGGGTAGACATGAGTTTTGGGGAATACCATTCAGCTCGCTGCAGGGATCACCTGTTAAGCTGTTATTTGCTCTGTGTCTTACAAATGGATGTTCAGTCAGGTTCCACACGAATCTTTCCAGTTTACAAGATCATACCACACTGTGATGTGGTAACTGTGAGAAAGCGTTTCCTCAGCACACCTCAGTTTATCTTTGTAATTCATTTTCTGAAACAACCCAGATTTCTAAACAGCACACAAGATCCCCTCATGTGTGAAGAAAAAAACAAACAAACAAATTTTTTAGGCATAAGATGAGGAAGCTGGACTAGATGATTTTGAAGGTCCATTCCTATGTACTGACACTCTGTAATTATATGCTCTTTCTACCCAGGTTGTATCCATGATGAAAAGCTATATGTAGGTTTATTGGGGTTTGAAATCTCCTTTCTAAGTTGGAGTTAACACTGTAGCAACTTTAAGAGGGCAGGTAACTTTAAAAGGGAATTCCTACAATGTGTTGTCAGCAGTGTTAGGCTTTCTCATTTGTGTCATATAATTTAACTTCCACAATAGCTCTATGGTGGTAAATATTATTTGTTCCAATTTTAAAGTTAAATCCAGGAAGAGATAAGTAATTGACTCAAGGGCATATCTAGTTAGTAGGGAGTAAAATGTGGAATCAGTATTCTAGTTTGAATGCTTTTCACTAATAGGTTCCTGCCATTCTGTCCGCATAAGTTAATTTTTTTTGTACACAGATTACATACCCCAAAATATTTAAAAAGTTTATTTAGTATGATTTAGAAAATGTAACATAAACTTCAAAGCTGTTTAACTCTTGGTATCTGTGATGTCAAACTAATTAATTATATTAGAAGATACCTTTTTACGAAATGTCTTTCATTATTTAGAAGTATACCTAGAACAGCTGCCAATGATATCTGGAAGGAATATGGGAACATGTTAACATTTAATAAATCTTGGTGGTAGACCTCTGTATTTTTCTGCGTGTTTGAAATATATGAAAAAAAGTAAGATTTTAAAATTATAAAAATAAAAGCTAGAAGAGCAATATTAAAAAAGGATACCAATGGATTTGATAAGGATGCATTTCTGATTCATTACCTCCTCAAATGTCTGTTTAGCTATTAACTCTTAGCTGTTTACTTTTTTTAGCCTCTTTTTGCTTTTGAATACAAAGAAATATTCCCTGAAAACGGATGGAAAGTATATGACCCTGTTTTAGAATATAGAAGGCAGGTATGCACTTTTATCTTTTAATTTTAATATATTGTATCCTTTATATCACAACAAAAATTTTATGGGTAGAAGTAAACAGCTTTATACAGTTGTGTGTGTGTGTTTAAATGGAGGCTAGTCTTGAGTTTGGGGTTTCCTTTCAGTTTCTTTTCTTTTCTTTTTTCTTTCTTTCTTTTTTTTTTTTTTTAAGAAGATTTTATTTATTTTTAGAGAGAGGAGAAATGAAGGAGAAAGAGAGGGAGGGAAACATCAGTATGTGGTTGCCTCTCATACACCCCCTACTGGGGACCTGGCCCATGACCCAGGAATGTGCCCTGACTGGGAATTGAACCAGTGACCCTTTGGTTCCCAGGCAGGTGGTTAATCCACTGAGCCACACCAGCCAGGGCCCTTTCAGTTTCTTTAACTTACTTTTCAGACTCTGCCAATGATCTTTAATGAATCTTTCCTTATCTAAGATTTTATAGGTAAATGAGTTCATTTTTTAAAAGTTTAATAATTTTTAAATAATATGGTAAATACATTTATACTTTAATATTCTTATATGTCATTAAAATTATTTAGTCAAATTCCCTCTTTTGGGAACCCTGTAATTTAATTCTGAGAAACATTTTAGTAGTTCTGTTTATAATGCAGCTCCACATAAAATGGAAAGTTTTACATATTCAAAGAGGATACACTTTACACTTTTATATAAAATGTTAACAAATTAATCCTGGCTGGCGTAGCTAGCTCAGTGGGTTGAGTGCGGGCTGGGAACCAAAGTGTCCCAGGTTCGATTCCCAGCCAGGGTACATTCCTGGGTTGCAGGCCAGAACCCCCAGCAACTGCACATTGATGTTTCTCTCTCTCTCTCTCTCTCTCTCCCCCTTCCCTCTCTAAAAATAAATAAATAAATAAAATGTTAACAAATTAAATCTGATATCATGACTAAGGTGGGTTGTTTTAATATTTGAATGCGTATTAATATGATTTAATATACTACAGTAAGAGATATAGCTGAATCCATACTTGAAATCTGTCATAGTGAGTGTGTGCTTCTCCTTGTTCTTCATCAATACACTACTTACCAAAAGAGTCCCTATTCTGTAATACTTAAACTCTACCTAAAATAGTCTTTATTTTTAATGTTCTACATATCCATTGTGCTTTTTTTGAGAATTTAAGTGCAAGCGCATTGTTTCTTAGTAATCATTAGATTTGATATCCAAATTATCCTAGACTTCAGATATGAAAATCATTAAGCTGTGACTTTATATTTAGATTTCAAACACTGCATTTTAATTATGATACTTCTCATTTAATCACATGTGGTAAGTAAAATTTTTCATTTAGTTATAAAACCATCTACTAGCAAAATATGAAGCAGAATATTTTAAAAAATTGATCAATGAAAACCAAGAGTTTACAAGTGACATTGTAAGGTTTTTGCTAATCCAAAAATCCAATATCAAAATTAGCTGGGAAAACAAGCAACAAATCTAACAAATGTTTTAAGAATTGTAAAAACAAGGAATATTCTTTGGAAATCTGGGCAGAAATTGCTGTTCTGTTCTAGTAGCATTCAGCATAGAACTTTAGAAGGCAGATGAGACAACTGTGTCCAGAGACACAACAATAATAAGTTATTATTAAAAAGAAGAAGTAAGAGTAAATGGACAACTATGCCCCTACAGAAAAATAATTATGATATTAGGAAATGTGGCAGTCAGAAGAGAGCATTGAACTCTGCGTTAATTCGTTGACTTTTTTGTACAGTTAGATACTTGACTTGTCTCTGAATAAGCCAAGCCAAAGTCTAACGGAGAAGGCACTGTGTTTGTAGTTAGAAGATTTGATTTTTAAAAAAATATATACTTTGCCCTGGCTGGCGTAGCTCAGTGGATTGAGTACAGGCTACAAACCAAAGTATTGCAGGTTCGATTCCCAGTCAGGGCACATGCCTGGGTTGCAGGCCACGGCCCCCAGCAACCACACATTGATGTTTCTCTCTCTCTCTCTCTTTCTCCCTCCCTTCCCTTTCTAAAAATAAATAAATATATATAAATAAAAAATATATATATATTTTATGTATATTATGGAAGAAAATGAAGACAATCTCTTAATATAAACCTTAAGACTAGAGATAAAGCATCAGAGTATTCCTTTTTTTAAAAAAATTGAAAAAGTTGAAAGTGGTAATACTTGCACTCTGCATAAAATTCAAAAAGTACACAAGGGTATATTGAAAGGTAGGTTACCTTCTAGGCTGTCCTTATGCCTGTGCCATCCCAGTTCATCTCCCTTTAGGAAATATTGTTACTGGTTACCTATATATCACTCCAGAGATTTTATGCCTGCAAAGCTTGTGAAGGAATGCATATTATTTCTTAAGCAGATGATAGCATTCTGTGCACACTCTCTATGCCTTTGTGTGTGTGTGTAAAAAGGCTGCTGCCATTGTGCTTGCACGTAGTTAGTGCTCAGTAAATGTATGTTTTACTATAATTTGGTTTCTTGTCTGTGATGATATGAGTTGTCAGAGGTCATAAAATTTAAAAAGAAATATAAACATAATTCCAACCATTTCATATAATGGCTTTATTTTCTGGAGAACTTTAAGGGTCAAGATAATCCTGTATGTAGAGTAGTGCCCTAGTTATATATGTAGTAAATATTGAAGGACCCATTGAGAGCTAAATAATCAATGTGTTTTTTAAATGTTTTGAGTATTTCTTTTGTCTTTTTGGTTTTGCTTCTGTTACTTGCTTTTCTAATATGGAAGTAATAAATATGTATACAGCATTGTGGTAGACACTTGGTGCCTGCCCTCTTAAATTCCTTTGAATAGATGAATGGCAACAAAATTAATCCAATGAAACGGAATGAGCCTCTTCTTTTTTAAGACAGGGATTATTTGCAATCTCACTGTTTTCTTCCTTCCCATTGGATATGCTTAACACAGACCCAGCACACAGTCAGTATTTAATGACTTAATGAATCTATTAACATAAAGTTGAATGTCAAAAAACACATATCACTACCTTAGAATGTCTTATTCTAGTAGGCTGGTCCCCATAGGCAGATCGTAACTGTTGCAGCTACTGAAGAGCTGGAGAGTGGAAATGAGAGAGGCTGAATAAGCTTCTCTTCTGATGTCCAGTGATATTTTAGTAAGGTAGTAATTTGCTTTATGTTTTTCCCATATAGGGAATTCCAAATGAAAGCTGGAGAATAACAAAGATAAATGAACGATATGACCTTTGTGATACATACCCTGCCCTCCTGGTTGTGCCAGCAAATATTCCTGATGAAGAATTAAAGAGAGTGGCATCCTTCAGATCAAGGGGCCGAATCCCAGTGAGTATGAAGCTTTGATGAGACTTTGTAAATGCCGTTTAGATAAACGAGTGGGAGAATGGATGCAGGATAGAAACAGCTACAGCAGTGGGCCTTTTATGGGGATATTAGAGAATGAGTTATTTAATAAAATTAAAACTGGGGGAATGACTTTGATTAAAGAAGTGTCTGGAGAGTCTGCCCTGGTATCAGAGAAGTCCATGAAATCATGTGATTCTTAATGTGAAAACAATGTTGGTTCCATGTGTTATCAACAATTTCTTTACAAGTTCTTTAGCCATGGCAGTAAGTTCTGTTTCCTTTAAATTCTAGGAAGAAGAAATCTTTACAAAATCTTGATGAATCACTGTGTTCTAGAAAGATTAGCTCAAAGTTTATGCACTAAATTAATAGATTCTAAAGACTTTATAGTTGGACAGTTTTGCTGATACAGTAATAAAACTTTAAAAATGGGGCTTACTTAGTCCCCCTTTAATGTAGGTTTTCTGGAGACAACACTTACCAATAGTCAATGACTTTTATAAAATGATATCTGATTAAAGAATTAGACCAAGCTTTCTACATCTAGGAGTTGCTTGAAAGAAAGGTGATGATGTTTTATAGCAGCCTCATATACCTTTTCATGGCTAGGCCTTGGAATAAGTTAGAAAGCAGAATTTCATACAGCAATGTTTTTGAGAAGGATTATAAACAGAGGACTATATAAAGGGTGTGTCTCCATTTCCCCCTGTTTAGGTTTTATCATGGATTCATCCAGAAAGTCAAGCCACAATCACTCGATGCAGCCAGCCCATGGTAGGAGTGAGTGGGAAGCGAAGCAAAGAAGATGAAAAATACCTTCAAGCCATCATGGACTCCAATGCTCAGTCTCATAAAATCTTTATATTTGATGCCCGGCCAAGTGTTAATGCTGTTGCCAACAAGGTGAGATTATTTTTAATTAATTAAGATTACAGTTGCATGAATCAGCTGTTTGGTGGGAGCCACAGTGTAGTATAAAGAGTTCAGGCTTTCCAGTGATAAAAATGTAGATTTCATTCTGGCCCTCCTACTTGATGGTATGACTTTGAGTTCATTATTTAAACTTTTTAGACCTTAATTTGCTCATTTGTAAAATGAGAATTATAATAGCTAACAGGATTGTTAGAGACAAAAAATCATCTAATAAAAAAAATAGTGTGTAACCCCATACTCATATAAAGGTAGGTGTTCAGGAATTTTTTTTTTTCTTTTTCCTTTCTCCTAACTGGACAACTGAGTTTATGACCCAGGCAAGTCTGCACAGCACTGCTGTAGTAATTGGGAAGCAGTGTTCTCAGTGACCAGTGGTGCCCTCTTCTGACAGCCTTCCGCCTGTACAAGTTATTCAGACTGAAGACTTGCAGTCAGTTAGCTGGAGCAGTTGTCCTGATTACTGCTACATAATAAGTATTTACACTGTGGAAATAGGAATTCTGGTTCCCTTGACAAAATTTACCGTAGAAGGTGGTGAGAGAATACAGCTTGGCTTTAAGGAAGTACCTCTTCTATTTAATCCCCAATAAGCAATGTATATGTATTATGAAAGAATTATCCGCCCTGCCTGGCATAGCTCAATGAATTGAACGCGGGCTACAAACCAAAGTGTCGCAGGTTCGATTCCCAGTCAGGGCACATGCCTGGGTTGCAGGCCATGGCCCCCAGCAACCACGCATTGATGTTTCTCTCTCTCTTTTTCTCCCTTCCTTCCCTCTCTAAAAATAAATAAATAAAATCTTTAAAAAATCTCTCTTAAAAAAAAAGAATTATCCTATGCAGGTGAGCAAAAAGAAAATATTTCAAAACACCCTTAATCCTATAGCCAGGAGAAAAATATCATTAGATCATGGTTATACTTCCAGACCTATGTGTATATGCATATACTCATATATTTAAAACAGAATGGGATAACTGTAACTTAAAAAACTGACACTCTATTTTTCTATGCCAACAAACATTCATCTATAACATTATTTTAAGGGTATAATAATTAATAATGCCAACTATTGTTAGACATTTAGTTTATTTCTGTTTGCTTTTTTTGCTAATATTACAATGCTGCAGTGATCATACTTTTAATTAAATTGTAGAGTGGGTACCTATCATATTTTGCTGTGTATGGTGTGTACTTTCTTACCCAAATTTTTGAAGGTAAAATAAGGATGCACATTATACATGGGTATAATGATTACATACCATGAGTACAAGTAGAATCCTGTGAATAAGGCACACAAAAATGTGGGTGTGCATTATACATGGCAAAATGCGGTAATTTTTTCATTTTGTTTAATGTTTTAAGGGTATTGTGAGTTCAGGGCATTCTCTATTAGACTCTAATGTTCCTTGTTAAAGGAGCAATGAGATCATGTGTATATCAAGCCTGTAGGCCAGGGACTGGCATATTTTTTCAGTAATTACTTGTTTCCCTCCCTAAACTTTATACCATGAATTAGCAGGAATGAGATTTAGGATGTTTTTTAGGATGAGGGAAGGAAAGAGGAATGTAAGCCAGAGAAGGTGGTAGAACAAACTGTTATACTCATCTTAAATTTCCACATATGTTTTGTTATATAAATCCCCTCTATTTTTAAAGACTGAAATATGATTACAAAATATGAATAGGATATATAAAAAAAACTAACCCTCTGGCTGATGTGGCTCAGTGGATTGAGTGCTAGTCTATGAACCAAAGGGTCCTGGGTTTGATTCCTAGTCAGGGCACATGCCTGGGTTGCCGGCCAGGTCCCCAGTAGAGGGCATGCAAGAGGCAACCACACACTGATGTTTCTCTCCCTCTCTTCCTCCCTCTCATCCCCTCTCTCTAAAAATAAGTAAATATTTAAAAAACAACAACTAGGTAGCCATAGAAAAACTATAGAAAGAAAATAAAAATTACTCAATCACTAATATTTTGATACATTTTCCTCCACTGTTTGTTTCTGTGCATTTACGTATTGGTTATTTCTTTTATCTTACCATTGCATTGTAAGAATCATTTCTTTTCATGAAATATTTTTAAAAAGCAATGGTGCTCATCATATTGATATATCATTTATTTAATTCTTGTAATACTGGGCATTTAAGTATTTAGTATTTTAAATATAGTTGAAATAAAAACTTTTGTTGGCATCTTTATTTTTAATCCTCACCTGGGGACATGCCCATTGATTTTGGAGGGGACAGAAGGAAGAGAGAAAAGGAGAGAAACACTGATGTGAGAGAGAAACATAGACTGGTTGCCTCTTGCATGTGCCCTTACCGGGTGAACCTGCAGCCTTAACATGTGCCCTGACCAGGAGTTAAACCTGAGATCTGTTAGTTTACAGGACAATGCTCAACCAGCTGAGCCACACCGGCCAGGGATTGCTGACATCTTTGATTATTTCCTTAAAATAGTTTCCTAGATATACAATTACTATAGCAAAGTTTAAAATATGCCTATTTTAAAAATTTTGTTGCATATTGCAAATATTCTTCAGAAAGGTTGAGTCATTTTACTAACCTAATACCATTCCCCTGTTTTATTGAGATATAGTTGACATTTAACATTATATAAGGAACACAATGTAATGATTTGAGATATATATATATATATATATATATATATATATATATATATACAAGACCTGTCCAGAAAGTATCCAGCCACACGCTATGAAAAATAGAAACATATACTGAAGAAGATATAAGATACAAGAAATATTGTACATAGGACAATGATACCTCAGTCCCCTTCAAAGTAGGCGCCTTGGGACCTCACACAGTTCTCCCAATTGCCATCAGCTGCCCTGTTGTATTTTCCTGAATCTCATCGATGGTCTGAAATCTCTTGCCTTTCAAAGGTGATTTTAGTTTGGGGAAAAGCCAGAAGTTACAGGACACCAAAGCTGGGCTGTAGAGGGGCTGAGTTACCTGGGTGATTTGATGTTTTGCCCAAAAACTCTGCACAAGACATGATGCATGAGCGGGTATATTGTTGTGATGAAGCTGCAACCACCTGTTGCCCATAGCTGCAGCCTTCTGTATCTCCTGAATAGCTCCCATGGGGGAATGTTCAAGTTTAACACAAAATTTGATGCAGATTTGTTGCTCTACTTACTCATTTTGAATGTGATGCACAGAGTACACATGCTCACTGAATGGCATCCACTGACTAGTACAGTGAAGTCATCATTGTTCACACATGTGCATTCCAGTCCACTCTCCTTGGCTGCCAAGTTACATGAATGTTGGGCAAACCATTTTTGTTATATTAACAATGGCTGGACATTTTCAGCCAGACCTCACATTATGAAATGATTACCACAATAATTTCAGGTTAACATCGATCACCTTACATAGTCACAGTTTTGTTCCTTGTGATGAGAACTTTTAAGGTCTACTCTCTTAGCAACTTTCAAATATACAGTGAAATATTACAGTCACCATGCTATACATTAGATTTCTAAAATTTATTCATCTTATAATCATAAGTTTGTACTATCTGACCACCTTCACCCAATTTCCCCACCTATCTCCCTTTTTTAATTTGCAAAATTATATATCCTTGTTGTAACAAATATTTTTTTTTCTGCATAGTAAGAAAAGTTTTATAGCTTAATTGGTATGAATATGACAGATGATCTTGCAACCATGGCCCAGGGCAAGGATTAAAACCTTGCTAGGCACTGTGTTCCATATATACTCCACCCCAGTCAAATTTGCCTTCTATCCCTGCTAAAGGTAACCATTTTTCTAACTTCTGTAGCAGTCATCTTGCATTTATTTTTTTTAAGATTGTATTCATTTATTTTTAGAGAGAGGAGTGGGGAAGGAGAAAGAGAGAGAGAGAAACATTGATGTGTGAGAGAAACATTAATCAGTTGCCTCTTGCACACCCTTAACCAGGGTCCTGGCCCACAACCCAGGCGTATGCCCTGACCAGGAATCAGACTGGCATGACCTTTTGAATGACGACACACATTCCACTGAGGCACACCTGCCAAGACATTTTGCATTTCTTTATACTTTTATTACCAAAGGATATATCCCTAGACACTACAGTTTAGCCTTGCCTTGTTTTGTTTGATGTGTCTTTTAAGTTTTTCTTAATCTATAGTCTTCCTCTTGCCTCTTTCTTTTCTTTGTATTTTATGTGTATAGTTTCCCATAGTCTAGATTTTGCTAATTCCCCTATGGCAACTTTTTTCTGTCTTGAATTTCCTTCACACAAATTCAGAGGTTTATTGAGTTTCAGATTCAATATTTTTGGAAAGGCTATAGGGGATGTGTCATGAGGCATACTATTTATGGCTGATTCTCCTTTTGGGATGTGTCCAGCCGTTGATGTTCAGTGCCTAAATACATTAATTGACTGGGATTGCAAAATGTTGATATTCTAATTTCATGATTTTTTTCAACTACTAGTTGAAATCTTTCTAAAAAGAAAACACTTTCTGTTATCTATATTTTGGTTAACCAGCACTTGAGTTCGTATAAGAATGCCAGAATCAATGCTTGATTTTCTCCTTAGTGACCAGTTTTCCAATAATGAATTTATTTCCTATCATCCCATGAAGAAGATTATTATTTTTAAATGGCATTATGAATGCATGTATTTTTTTTTCTGAGCCACACCAGCCAGGGCTCTTTTACTTTTTTTCCTTTTTAAGATTTTTTATTTATTCAGTTTTAGAGGGGAAGGGAGGGAGAAAGAGACAGAGAGAAGCATCAGTGTGTGGTTGCCTCTTGTGCACGCCCTACCAAGGACATGGTCTGCAACTCAAGCATGTGCCCTGACAGGGAATCAAACTAGCAACCCCTTGCATTGCAGGCTGGCTCTCAATCCACTTAGCCACAACAACCAGGGCTCTTTTTCTTTTTTAGCATACCAAATGAGTTGACTATAATAAAAGGAAGAATGGCAAGCAAAGTTATAATAGGTTGGTTTAAATCTGTCTCCTTCTTCCCTCCATTCCCCAAATATTTATTGAGCACTTATATTTTATGCTGTCTCTTGGGTGAATAAGACAACTAAGTCCCTGACTATGTGATGCTTACAGCCTAGATCTGCTCTGTCCAGTATGGTAGCCACTATCCACATGTACCTCTTTAAAACTTAAAATGTGGCTCATGAATCTTTATTTTTTTTTAATTTAAATTCAAATTGAAAACTGATACTTGATTCAGTTATTGAAAAACTTTTAAGTATTCAATAACTAGTGGATTTATCTTTTCAACTATAAACTTTATTAAATCTAACTACAGATCAGTTATTTCCAGTGAAAACTTAGTGTCTGAATGGGGATACGTGTATGTATAAACTACACACTGCATTTTGAAGATGTGGTATAAAGAATGTAAAAAAATTTATTAGTAATTTTTCAAATACTGATTACATGTTGAAATGATAATATTTTGGATATACTGAGTTACATAAAATATAATAATATGAATTATGCCTATTTCTTTTCAACTTTTTAAATGTGGCTAGGAGGAAGTTTAAAATTGCACCTTTGGCTCACACTATATTTCTAATTCATAACATAAGGCTAGAGAATCATGGGTTCATTTTCTTTCTTTTTTTTAAGTATGTTTTATTGATTGTGCTATTACAGTTGTCCCATTTTCTCTCCCCTTTATTCCCCTTTGCCTTGCACCATCCCTTCTACCAGCATCCCTCCCCCCTTAGTTCATGTCCACGGGCTGTACATACCAGTTCCTTGGAGACCATTTCCTATACTGTTCTTAACCACCTCCTATCTATTCTGTACCTACCAGTTATGCTTCTTATCCCCTGCTCTTTTTCCCCCATTAACCCCCCTCCTCCTCCCCACTGATAACCCTCTGTGTGGTCTCCATTTCTCTGATTCCATTCCTGTTCCAGTTGTTTGCTTAGTTTGTGTGTGTGTGTGTGTGTGTGTGTTTAGGTTTGGTTGTTGATAGTTGTTTGTTGTCATTTTACTGTTTATGGTTTTGATCTTCTTTTCCTTAGATAAGTCCTTTTAACATTTCATATAATAAGGGCTTGGTGATGATGAACTCCTTTAACTTGACCTTATTTGGGAAGCACTCTCTCTGCCCTTCCATTCTAACTGAGAGCTTTACTGGATAGAGTAATCTTAGATGTAGGCCCTTGCCTTTCATGGATGCATAGGTAGATACACTTTGCTTCCTTGAACAACCAAAAGAAGGACAACAAATTTAAAAACAAAAAATAACCAGAACTGCCAGAAAATTGAACTGTATGGAAGTCTTACAACCAAGGAGTTAAAGAAGAAACATTCATTCATACTGGTAGGAGGGGTAGAAATGGGCTGGAGAGAATGGGCAGCAAGGTGGAAGCTGACGGATGGGGTGGTCCCACATTTGAGTACAGATAACAGGGAAGAATTCCTGGGGAGTGAGACAGACCATGCAACCCCGGGTTCCAATGCAGGGACATAAAGCCTCAAAAACCTTCAGCTGTAAAAATCTGTGAGGGTTGAGGCGGCAGGAGAAACTCCCAGCCTCACAGGAGAGTTTGATGGAGAGACCCACAGGGCCCTAGAATGTACATAAACCCACCTACCTGGGAATCAACTCTAGAAGGGCCCAATTTGTTTGTGGGTATTGGGGAAAATTACTGAAAGCTGACTGAGAGTGGAGCAGGCAGCATTGTTCCCTCTCAGACAGCACCACAACACAGCAAAGAAAGTTGTCCCACCCTGGTGAATACCTAAGGCCCCACCCCTTAAAATGTAATAGCTGCACCAAGACAAAAAAAAATACGGCCCAAATGAAAGAACACATCAAAGCTACATAAAAAAATATAACTAAGTGATGAAGAAATAGCCAACCTATCAGATGCAGAGTTCAAGACACTGGTAATCAGGATGCTCACAGAAATGGTTGAGTGTGGTAAAAAAAAAATGGAGGAAAAAGTGCAGGCTATGCAAAGTGAAATGAATAAAAATATATAGGGAACCAGCAGTGAAGAGAAGGAAACTGGGACTCAAATCAGTGATTTGGAGCAGAACAAAGAAATAAATATTCAACCAGGATAGAATGAAGAAACAAGAATTCAAAAAAATGAGGAGAGGCTTAGGATCTTTGAGACAACTTTAAACGCTCTAACATCTGAATCATAGGAGTGCCAGAAGGAAAAGAGAAAGACCAAGAAGTGGAAAACTTATTTCAAAAAATAATGGAGAACTTCCCTAATCTGGCAAAGGAATAGACTTGCAGGAAGTCCAGGAAGCTCAGAGAGTCCCAAAGAAGTTGGACCCAAGGAAGCACATACCAAGGCACATCATAATGACATTACCCAAGATTAAAGGTAAGGAAAGAATTTTAAAAGGGAGAGAAAAGAAGACAGTTACCTACAAAGGAGTACCCATAAGGCTATCAGCTGACTTCTCAAAAGAGACCTTACAGGCAAGAAGGGGCTGGAAAGAAGTATTCTAAGTCATGAAAGGCAAGGACCTACATCCAAGATTACTCTATCCAGCAAAGCTTTCATTTAGAATGGAAGGGCAAATAAAGTGCTTCTGAGATAACCTAAAAGAAAACAAAAACAAACTAAGCAAACAACTGGAACAGGAACAGAATCACAGAAACGGAGATTACAGGTAGGGTTATCAGTGGGGAGGGGGTAATAGGGGAAAAGGTACAGGGAATAAGAAGCATAATTGGTAGGAATAAAGTAGACGGGGGAGGTTAAGAATAGTATGGGAAATGGAGAAGCCAAGGAACTGATATGTATGACCCATGGACATGAACTAAGAGTGGGGGATGTGGGTGCAAGGGGTGGTGCAGAGTGGAGGGAAATAAAAGGGAGGGAAAAAATATGGGACAAGTGTAATAGTATAATCAATAAAATATATTTAGCAAAAATAATATGGTTGAAATAAAAGCAAGTCTTTATGATTGCAAAGTATTTTGTAATATTAAGATCACCTCAGCTGGTGTGCTGCAAATTGAAAGGTCACTGGTTTGATTCCTGGTAAAGGCACATGCTTGGGCTGCAGGTGTGGTGCCCAGTGTGTGGGTGTATGGCAGGCAGCCAATCAGTGTTTCCCTCTCACAGCAATGTTTGTCTCCCTCTCTGTCTCCAACCCTTTCCCTCTTGCTAAAATAAATTTTTTAAAAAAATATTAAAATGAGGTGAAGCAGCATGGGCTAGTGGTAAACTAGACAGATGTTGTTCCTGCTCATGGAACTTACTAGTCTGGTGATTTCAGTCTTCTGTAAGAAATTTTGGGGCAGGTTTTGAAATATGGGTGGGGAAGTGTAGTGCTTTAAAATGTTTAAGTACCTTCACCTATATTATCACATTTAATTTTTATAATAGCCACATAAAAAAGGGTGAGAATGTATATTCCTGGTCTGTAAAGAAAACATGTGGTAGAGAGTAGTTTTGTTAAATTGCTCTGTGCTATCCATATTTTCCCACAGAGTTTCCTGTTCATCAGTAACATATATCATCTTTCATGCTCTTGGATATTTTAGGGCACTTCTTCATGGATGTCAGCATATAATGGATGTGCATTCATTTTAGATTTCCTGTGGGGTGTGTGTTTTTCCCCAGGCAAAGGGTGGAGGTTATGAAAGTGAAGATGCCTATCAAAATGCAGAACTAGTTTTTCTGGATATCCACAATATTCATGTTATGAGAGAATCATTACGAAAACTTAAGGAGATTGTGTACCCCAACATTGAGGAGACCCACTGGCTATCAAACTTGGAATCTACTCACTGGCTAGAACATATTAAGGTGGGTTATTTCTTCATACTGTTATAGAAAGAATATCAAACAAGGTCTTTCTCTGCCCTTTGTCTCTATTGGCTTTTATGATTGAAAACAAGATGAATGTACCTTTCTAAACAGTGAAGAATTGATACCTGCTTTGATCATTAGAACTACTTCTCGGTTTTGATGCTAGAATGAATGGTTTTCCTGTCCTGTGCATGGGGTTCTGTTGGACTTCTTTCACTTTCTTTCCCATCCTGTCCAATGCTACCCATCCTTCAGGTCCCAGTTCATATTTCATTTATTCATGAAGTCTTACCAGATTCCACCCATTTCCATTTCCTCTGAAGTTTTCACTTTTTCTTTCCATGTAATCAGGTACTACCTTGCACTTCATTTAATTACTTTGGTGTCAAGCAACATATATTGTTAATTCAGTGGAGACCAGGGCTGAATAAATCATAGTCATATTTTTTTTTCTCTTAGGAACTAGGGAAGCACTATCTGTGTGAATAATAGGCACCTAATAAATAGTTGTTGCATGACTTGTGAAGTGAAAATCATTCTGGCCAGGGAAATGCAGTGAAGCGGTTGAATGAAAGATACGAGGACTACCTGTGTGAACACTGCTAAACTCATTTGAATACTAACCAAGTTGGGGACTACAGTGAGCACTGATTTGCCTAACCTGTTCATAGTGTTTGAAGTGCCAAATGTTATTTTATTTAACATAGTTCTATATATTTTTTCAGATATGGTCTGAATTTCAGTAACATAGCTTACCAAAGTAAAGACTTCTATAACTTCATATATTAATGTTATGAAATAAAGGGAAATGAGGGTTTTCCTATTAAGAGGGAGCACACTTACACTCACATCAAAATCTCTAAAATTCAGAAAAATTGAAAAGAAGGCCAATTTGATCTAATGAAAATTATAGACTTTTTATTATTTTTTCTCTTCTAGAAGCTTAGAAACTTGAATGTAGCAAAGTATCAATACTCCTCAGAGTATGTGCGGGTGGCCTGTTTCTTACATGATGTGTAAATAGAAATCCATAAGATTTCATTTGAAACTAACACAAATTAGATTCCAGGTCACTTTACTAGCAGGTACAACATCCTCTCCAAAAAGCTTGCTGGACCAGAAACGCGTTTCTGTAGAGGTACAAGAGGCACGGTTGTGCCTGGGCTCTTCTCCACCAGTCCTCACACCTGCAAGGCTTACCCACTCACATTCTTCAGATCCTTTCTCGAATATCACCTTCCCAGAGGGGCCTTTCTCAACCAGTTGATACAAAGTAGGCCTTTCCCAACCAGTTGATACAAAGTAGCAGTCCTCCCGGAAGCCCCTAGAACCATATGGTGCTTTCTCACCTACTGCTCTCTGACACGTTACACATTTCCTTATTTGTTTGCATCTGGCTGGCCTCTCCAGCCAGAATGTAAACTTCAATGATGCGTGGGTCACCGGCCAGCAGTGATTACGGAACACTGCAGATGGCTCGCTGAAAACACGCAAGAAAAAACATGCACAGAGACAGACTAGTTTCTGTGGGGAAGTAGGGACAGAATGGCCACCCCCTCTAGTGGGGAGCACGCCGATTTACCGTCCAAACCTGCTTTTATTGGGCTCGTTTTGCATAATAATTCAGGTAAAGTACAGTACTCATTACGAGCAAGTAAGGAACCATAGAAAACAAGGAAGTCTGAGGGTCTATTTTGAGTCAGGGTCAAAGAGCTGTAAGACTTTGAGGAACAAACTAACTTCCTCCTTGGACCCTTCTCATTCAACTGAGAACATTCTAAACAAAGAAGGTTTCACAGTAATTTACATATTCTTTCTTAGGCCTGATCACCCAGGGAATCCGCCCTTTTCAGCACAGAGCTGCACCACCCTGTCATTGTTTCAGGCTTAGGTGGAGCAAGGGAACTAAGGCAACCAAGAGATAAGGAGATTTTCTCCCAGACATGAGAACTCAGGCTATGTCAAAGCCAAGGAGTGAGGGTCCATTACCCCCTTTTGCTGCAGCCCGAAAGTCCTTCTTTTGGGGGGCCTCCCAAGTGATCGTGCCTGTCTTAGGTCGTTCCCCCCTTGGGGAATCTTACCCGTCTTTGGCTAACCAACCAAGCTTTTTGGGGTTCAGCTATGAATAAAGCAGCAGAAGTAGCATTCCTGCCAGGGAGATAAGCTTTTGTCTCCTTGCTGGCTTAGGGTTCCAAGGGTGTTCCCTTAGCCTTAGCCTAGGTGGGGGTTTCAGCTTCTGATACCAGTCAGGGTGGTTCCCAACACTTCAAGCCAACACTTTGTTCTGTTCTGTTGACTGCTATGCCTCCAGCACCTAGAGCCATGCCTGCAACATAGTAAGGGACTTCATAAATGTTTATTTTATAAATGAGTACATTAATTGAAATGACCACTTGATGGCTTAGGATCTTCCTGGTCAGCCTTAATTGCAACTGTTCTAATCCTTTGGGTCAGTGATTTGTAGATCTCCATATGCATTCGAATTACTGGTGGAAGTTATTTAAAATCATGAGTTAGGATTGGTGGAGATTGGAGCCTAAGCAGTTTAGGAGGGAAAATATGCTCCCAGATGACTCAGGCATAGTCAAGATTGAGATCTCTTCACAGTACCCCATTTCCAGAATATGCCTACAGTTATGATCAATAGGAGACTCTCATGAGAGTCCCTTACCTAGTTAGTAAACCTGTGTTCTTTCATTCCGATCTGTGCTTGTGGAGCCATGCTGTTTTGTAAGTGTGGTCTGGTCACAGAAGAGAGGAATAGTGCTAGATTGTCCTTTTTAAAGGAGATGACACTTTGCTTCTTTTTTGGTTACATCTAATTCTATCTAGTTTTAACTCAGGATCAACTTCAGAAGAAGTAAATTATTTTATAAAGATTCTGCATATTTAAAAAATAATTAAAATTATTTTAGATACCAGTTAAATTGATGCGGCATCTAACATGATTTATTGATATGATGAGAATTTTTTTATTCATACTGATACAGAAAAGTAGCTTACTCTAAAGTTTTATTTCTGTGTAAAATTGTACTTTCTGTATGCTATGTGACATATACAAAAACAGTAAAATAAATGCTGTGGAAGTTATAGAATATTTTAAAACAGATCAGTTTTATTGTTTTCATGCATATTCTGATTTGGTTAAGCAAGCATTGTTATAAATAACAGCTAAGACTTGAGTTGGGATATTTTTCTTTAAATGGATGGTATTTTGAATATTTGAAGATCCTTTTAGAACCTAAATCTTTGTTTCTCTTTCTCATACTGTTGATTCGTTTACATCCCAGAGATGCCTTTCACTTGGATATTTCATTGTGCAGGTTTTTAGGAGTCTGCATTTATGAGATTTTTCTAGCTTTAGAAGCAAAATTATACATCTTCTACTATTTAAAAATATTTTTTTAGAAAGGGACCAATCTTTTCCATGTGTTATTGACACAGTCATCCCTAGCAAAAGTCTATTAATACATTTTGAAGAAGGAAGCATTTAATTTTTTAACGTTTTCATTCTTTAAAAAATCTGCTTTGCAGCTTATTCTTGCTGGGGCTCTCAGGATTGCGGACAAAGTAGAGTCGGGAAAGACATCTGTGGTGGTGCATTGCAGTGACGGTTGGGACCGCACGGCGCAGCTGACGTCGCTCACCATGCTCATGCTGGATGGACACTATCGAACCATCCGAGGATTTGAAGTCCTTGTGGAAAAAGAATGGCTGAGCTTTGGACATCGATTTCAGCTTGTGAGTAAAGAACCTTGGCTTGATGTGTTATATTCCTCTCACATCAGACTTGTGAAAATAATGCTTTTCATTCATTAGATATTCATCTAAAATTGATTGTTTATTCTAGAGGGTTAAATTTCTCAGGAGAACGTTTTTGCTTTAGAATGCATTAGGACATCCTATCATGACTTTTCTGGCTGACCCAGTCTCTTCTGTGATCTTTACCAGGAAACATTCAATATCATTCCATGATTTCCAGGGGTGTCTTCTCTCCACCTTCAATTAACAATTCAGATTAGCATGAATGGTAATGGAATTACAAGGCACTTCTAACTTTTCCTTTACTGTGGGGGTGGGGATGGGATAGGGGAGAGCAAAGGGGGAAAAAGCAGGACAACTGTAACTGAACAACAACAACAGCAACAAAATGTTTTAAAAGGTTAACAAAATACCCCTGACTGGTGCAGCTCAGTGGATTGAGTGCTAGCCTGCCAACCAAAGGGTCACGGGTTCAATTACCATTTAGGGCCCATGCCTGGGCAGGTCCCAGTGAGGGGCGCATGAGAGACAACCACACATTGATGCCTCTCTCCCTCTTTCTTCCTTCCTTCTCCTATCTAAAAATAAATAAAATCTTTTTTAAAAAGTTTAACAAAATAGATTGAAAAGATGAGAATGGTTTAATTATTCTCAGTTTAAAGCAGCCCTACAAAGTAGTGTTGCTCACACAGGATAAGAGTCTAATAACAAATCTGGGACTAAGAAAAATAAATAAAATGTAACTCAGAGTTTGGAATAAAACAACTTTTCTATTATTTTTCTTAAGATATTAACACTGTAATGATCACATGTATGAAAAGTGTTGCAGTTAGTTTTATGGAAATGAGGGTTGCACACATGTTTTGTGTCCTCCACATGTCTCAAAATTTTTGTTGATGTTATTGTTGGTAACAAAGGTAAGAGTTAGAAGGAAGTCAGAGTCCAGCAACAATTGTTGAATCTTCAATGGTGTCCTCAAAATGATTGTTCAGTTTCTTCATTCATACCTCTAGAAATACTCAACAAATCTTTTCCTGAGGCTATAGATCTTCCTTCAGAAAGTCTACCAGTCAGAAACTTCTTCCTCATAGTGAACTAAAATTTGTTTCCCATGTTTTTACATTCCTCTTTGGAGACAAGAACAAATGTAACGACTTATCCATATAAAATAGCCCTTCACATATTAGAAAGTAGCCGTCAGCTCATGTCCTTGATAGTCCTCAGTTCTTCTGACTGGCCATCCATTTCTTCTGTCTTAGCTGAAGTTCCTTGCCATCCCAGTTGTCCTCTGGACTTCGGTCTTGGCTTTTCCACAGGTGGAGTGGCTAGAACTAGCCACAGGTCCTAAAATAGAGGAATGGGGTATGTCTCTTTCAAAGGATGCCATGCTTTCACATTTGCATTCTTGTTACCTCACACTTTGGATTCATGTAGCTTTCAATTAAATACACATTCAAGTACATTTTAGCTGTTTCTTGTAAGCACTAAATTTGGGATCAGAAAACGGTGGTTATGTATTGCCTGTCTATTAGTTGTAATCACAGAATTGGGAGAGTACAGAATAGTAATACTTTCCTAGGAAAGACGAGCAGGGGGGCAAATGTCTAGATGGGGTTGAGCATGGCCAGAGTAGAGAGGAGGGAGGGTGAGGGTTAGAGAATCTTGGAGAGGGGAGGGAGCTGGAGTGTCAGAGGCCTTGAGACCACTGAGAGTATGGTTCGTGGGTGGTTCGTGGCAGCATTTTCCTGGATTAGCTGAGAGACTTTGTGAAAGATGTTTGCCCAGATGCTGTCTCTGATGGTTACCTTCAGTATCCAATAGTTACGAGGGTAAGTGAGCAGTGTTTATAAATGACCTGAGAGAAAACTGACACTTGAAGGTCATCTGCTCTTCTGAACTTGAATTGTTAAATAAAGTTGGACATCTGGAGTATCAATTCAGATGGTTCATGTTTTTCAGTTCTCTGTAAAATGTATTTATCATGAGAAGACCATTTAAGAAAAAACAAAAAGACTTTTGCTTCAAAGGATAAAGTTTTAGTTAGCCAGAAGCTGCACATATTCATATAAATGTGACCAAAATCATAACATTTTAAACGGTTTGAAATTGCCATGGAATCCTAAATTGTTAACTCTGGTTACTGACACAGTTTTTCCCCTAGTTGTTATATGAAAGCAGAATTTGACAAATGAAGGGCATCTGGTCAAGATGGTGTGTTCACACATGGTTAATAGAGGGTAATGATCTGTATTTACCACATCAGAAATTATATTTTAAAAAATTTATTAAAGAAATAATCTATTTATCTTAGTCCATTTGGGCTGCTATAACAATACTATAGACTGAGTGCCTTATAAACAACAACAGTTTATTTCTCACAGTTTTGAAGGCTGAAAGCCCAAAATTAGGGTGCCAGCATAGTCAGGTTCTGGTGAAGACCCTCTTCTCACTGTGTCCTCACATGGAGGGAGGAGGCTGGGGAGCTCTGAGGGGTCTCTTAGATGTGAGCACTAACCCCACCCGTGAGGGTTGCACCAAAGACTCCTGTTCCTGATACTGTCACATTAGTTCCAACACACGGATTTCAGGAGAACACAAACATTCAGAGTATAGTACTATTAAAAATGAACATGAATAACATTTTAAAGAAAAATGTTTTTAAAATAAAAAAGGGTTTCATGAGAAGAGTGGTATTCTTTGTTCTGGAGGGCAAATTTTTTAAATGTGTGGCGTAATAAAAAACAGCTAAATTTTGTATCTTCTGTGTTCAGTCTGTTGCAATATCCCCTCCTGGTTGAAGTATATGAGGAAAAAATCTGACCACACACAGATATATAGTTTGAAAAGTAAAGAGTATTTTAGTAGCTTTTTAAAGGAATCATTGGTATACTACTTTGTTATTATGCCAAAACTTGACAAATGGTAGTAGTGTCTTGGAGGTTAAGTGTAATGTAGAATCCAGAACTAAATCAAAGAGGTTTTTTGTTGTTTGTTCCATTAAGTCCCATTGGTCTGTCTTGCACTTTGAATAGATCTTCTACTCACACGTGATCTTGTAACATTGTGTGCTAGTTACTTGAAAAATACTTCTTTGTCTAGCTATATACCTCTTCCATTATTAATGCATTTCTTTATGTTATTCCATAAAACCACAGTTTTTAATACCACCACTGATTTTATCAGAAAAGTCTAAGTATTATCAAGCTCATGTTTTTCAGATAAAATTTTCCAAAAATTAATTTTTACTCAAAAGCTTGAATTTTATCATTGGTAATAAATATCGTCCATTGTTTTCCTTGAAGTGGCATAGTCACTTTGTACATTTCTAGAAAGTCTGTAAGATACTCAAGTCTTAATAGCCATAGTTCATTTATCAGTTGTTTCTTTCAAGTCAAAATCATGTTCCATGAAAAAGTGTCATTTCCTGCCATCCTACTTAAGTTTGCAGCAGAAGCACATTCTGTGTGTTTCCCATTTTGTTACACAAACTATTTAAAAAATTGTATTCAATAGGAGAGATTTAATAAAGTTAATAATTTTTACCACTTCATCAAGGAAACTGGCTTGAGAGTGATTGGCTTTGTCCCTTTCATTTAACTGTGAGTGTGTGGCAAGGCAGAATCCAACCACAGTGCGGTAAGGTACCAAAAGTTTTATCCTTCATCACTTTTGCACCATTAGTGCAAACGTCAATAAATTGAAAAAAGCAAGTATGTTTTACTATTATGAAATTAGTTTCTACCTCATATTCCTCCCACCCCTACCCCACACTGCCCCCACCAGAGAAGTCTGTGGTCCATACTTTTAGAATCAGTGGCTTCAGGGTACGAAGTAGGGGTCTGTTTTGGTCATCTGTGGCAAAGGTTCTCAGAGAAGAAAAAGAATGGAGAAACTGGGTGAGTGCATGCTTGGAGGGCAGAAGTCAAACATTTTTTAAAGGGGTATGAAGATTTGTGCTAATGTGATACTTCTTGATAAAGACAGACTGGAGCTGTACGATACAACAGGTCCCCTTCATGCACTGGCCAAGATGTTAAAGGAGAAGGGTGCTTTCTGAGGCTGTTGCCCAAGTAACGTAACATTCAGGGGAAAAGTAGATCTCCAGAACAAAAATCTGGGCTCTGAGGTGTCACTGTTCCTGTCTTCCATAATCAGCTTTTTACCTTCTGGGTTTCACTTATTACACCAAGTTGTAATTCCAATTACAAGCATCTCATGTAAAAAAATAATCTGGCGTTTGTACATCAAAATGTTAATAGACATTTCACAGGTAGGGTGACGGGTTATTGCTCTTTTCTTTTAAAAAGATTTTCTGAATTTTTAAAAATATTGAGGAAATAGTACTTTTATTAGGAAATAATGTCTATTAAAAAATGAAAAATCCCACAAGGTTCAGATACTGTTTCACTGTCTTTCATTCAGAGACTCGGCCATGGAGACAAGAATCACGCAGATGCAGACAGATCGCCGGTTTTCCTTCAGTTCATTGACTCTGTCTGGCAAATGACGAGACAGGTAATGTCTCTGTATATCCATTCCTACTTCTCTTTTTTCAGCTGTCCAGTCAGAGTTGGGAGATTTGGTCACTGATTATCCTACATTTCACATAAAATGGAAATTTTAGGTAATAGAGCTTTTACCTAATTATCACATTGTGAATTTGGCTAAAGAATATTATTTGAGAGTAGTATTACACACTTGACACTGTGGTTTCATTAGCATTTCAATGAGTGGCACTGATAATAACCCAAGAGGATTCCTCTTTTGTTTTATTTATTTTAATCTTTACCATATTTTCTCTTACATTACCATTCAGTCCCCTTATATCCACCTCTCCCCTCCGCCTCTGTTTTAGACAAGTAGTGTTAAATAATGGCCATATCTTCACCCAGAAGCTCATCTATATATTGCTAAACAGGTAAAGAGATGGAAAAATAGGCAAGTAATTTTAATGAGAAAAAATGGGTTAGGCGGTAAATTATGTCAAGGTAGGTATATAATAGATTCAGTTCTTTTTTTCCTTAGGTATGCAGAGATTGTTTTTTAGACCTATCAACTTTCTAACAAACACATGTGAAATTTACTCTAAATGGATTTAGGTTTTTTTGGAAAGATACCAGAGGAGACTGAAAAAATACCTCATTTATTATGGGATCACCCCACTGATGAGGCAAGGGTTTGGTGTCTTAAAAATATTTAACTCTATTCAAGAAAAATCATCTCAGAACCCCAAGCTGGATCCAGCATATTGGTATGTGAGTTGGCGCTTCACCGCAGGGTGTGTTAGACCTGGTTTTTGTTACAGTGCCCCATGGATATGAGGCCAGGCTCATAGGATCACATTTAGGATCACATTTGAGCTTCAAGAAAATACTATTTATTTCATTAAAAGGAGGTGGCAATCCTTAGGACCAATACATCAGTTATACAGTATATTAAATAGCTCATCTTTTTCCCCCCATTAAGATTTTCAGTTTGGTTGGATTAGTTTGAAACCTGCCAGGTTAAATTGTATTGTAGCTGACTATAGTATTTTGAGGCTGGTGTTTTCACACATATACTACAAGTGTGTATACAACCCAGTTTTCCTCTATACATTAGACCTTGTATGTTGTGGGGAGGGGAGATGCTACATACTTATTTTAATAGTTTTACTACTTCTTGGAGTAGGTTTGAATTTTCCCCTTGGAATTGCCTTTGAGGTAGTGTATCACCTATACAAACCCTTACAAATCTTTTTTTGGGTGTTTGACTAAAAACAGTAGGATCCAGTTCTGACTGCTACCATATTCAATTTTTAAATAACATTTAAAAATAACATTTGACTATTGGCAAAAATCACATGTGCTGTATCAGAGGACTGGGAAAGTTGTTTAAAACCGTGGTGTCATTGATGGTTATATGGACTGCTGTCTGGGGACTACCATGAAGGGGCAACGTACAGAGAGATATTAGTTCTGATATGTTTGCTAGAAAAAGAATTAATCACAGTTACCAGTTTGAATAGGAGAGTACATGACAAGTACATTTTCCCTTAGCAATTGTGTTAACTAACTTTCTTTTTTTTTTTTTTAAGATTTTATTTATTTATTTTTTTAGAGAGGGAAGGGAGGGAGAGACAGACAGACAGACAGACACAGACATCAATGTGCGGTTGCTGGGGGTTATGGCCTGCAACCCAGGAATGTTCCCTGGCTGGGAATCGAACCTGGGACACTTTGGTTCCCAGCCCGTGCTCAATCCACTGAGCTACGCCAGCCAGGGCTTAACTTTCTATATGCTATATATCTGTTGTAAAAGCAGTTAAACTTCAGTTCTCAGCTTAAGTTACTAAAAGTTAGAAAATCAATTTAATCCTGTGTTTCTTAGGTAGAACTTAAAATATATTATAGTGATGAGTATTTTGGACATCTAGTTATGTTTTTGTGTGTGTTCTCCTCCTGAACTGAAATGTTTGGTGGTCACAGTGTTTATTGGCAGTCTTCAGTTTTACAAATAAGGGAAACAAAATATTACTCTTCAAAAGCAATACCAGCAGTTAATGCTCTGGTATTCTAGGTTTTATTTTTTTTGTTTTGGGGTTTCTTATTTTGTTTGTGAGGAAATATCCACTGATGAAGCTGAGCTAATAGTCTTGCCAAGAAGATGAAAACTAACCACAGGCTCAGCTCTTTCAGATTGCTGTTTAATGAGTCAGTGCATCTGTAGCTGTCTAATGCAATAAGGCCATTAAGAGTATGTAATAGTACTGGAGATGGGACTTATTTTATAAATAAATGGGATTTGACAGAGTTTCTTACAGATAATTGGCTTTTTGTTGCATGTGCTTGATTACCTGCTTCATTCAGCTGCATAGCCACTGCATGGCAGTCACCCTTCGTCGTCTGAGAAATGTGCCACATTACCCTGCTCATGGCTTCCTACCCTTTTGCTTATAGTTCATGCAATTTTCCTTCACTTTTGGGTAGGGATCAGAGAAAAACTTGGAATAAATATTTATTTCCCAAATCTGCAATCCAAGAGGAATCATGGAATTCCTCTTCACGGGTCACATAATTTGTCCACTCTTACATAGAAACTTTGGAATAATCTTGAAATATTACATTGACATTACATTGGTGGATAAAACTGAAGCCTTTACCTTCCTGGGATCTGTATTTTGTCCTTGACAGGTTCCCCACAGATTGTGTTGTTTGTGTAATATTAAGATACCAGTAAGCCCTTGTCCTGAAGTTAAAGAGAAAGTAAATTTTCTTTTTTGTTAGAAAGGGGCTGCCCAAGTACTGGATTACAAGGTGCTCCTTAAAAGGATAAGCAGATTGGGTTTTATTGATCTGCACGTCTGCCTTGGATAGTTATTTTTATGCATTGCTGACATTTTCTGGAGACATTGATGCTACTTTCTGTGTAATTCCTAAAAACAAAACAATATTTTTGAAAACTTAAAAAAAATCTTAATATGTTGCTTATCGTCATTTTTAGAAGAAAAAGATTAAAGTTGTCAGAATTGCCCAGGTCAAAATTCATCAGCCTGCCAGCTTAGGGTTAATAGATGTGGGGATATAGAAGCATCAAGGTCAGAACATTCAAATTCTTGCTGCATCTGAAAAGGAGATTTGGGAGAAATTATCTTAGAAAAGTGGTAAAGTGATTATTTGAACCAAAAACCAAACAGATAATGCCATAATGGCTTAGAAATTATACAGGGTCTGGCACAAATAATACCTGTTTTTATTATAGAGTCTTTTATTTAAAATCATAAGCATGTAATACTGTAACATAACAGTATCACACTGAAGCACACCATATGACATTTTAGGTGAAATGTTTGAATTAAACTATAAATTATTACACCCATTGTATCACCCTGCCAACCACACTGAAGCAGACATTACTTCTGTTGGACCCTGTAGTTTCGAATATTATTTAGCCTAATTTTAGGAAGTATTAGAAAGGATCTACCCATATACAGGGATAATTATGCTTGAAAAAAATGTCTTAAAATACTAAGTTTTGTGTTTGTGGTGTTTGATTTGCAGTTTCCTACAGCATTTGAATTCAATGAATATTTTCTCATTACCATTTTGGACCACCTATACAGCTGTTTATTCGGAACATTCCTTTGTAACAGTGAACAGCAGAGAGGAAAAGAGGTAAAAGATGAGCCCCATCCCAGCCTACCCCCAATGTGTATTTTTTTTTTTTTTTTTTACTAAAGTGCATTTTATGATGGATTTCAGTGGCATGTTTGTTCTTCTGAATGATTTCTTTGGCCATACTTTATTTTGTATGCTTTAATAGGATTACTTCTATCTATCTGAACCTAATCTTTAAAATTTTATTTATTTATTTTTAGAAGGAGAAGGGGGGGTGGAGAGAGAGAGAGAGAGAAACATACATCAATGTGCAATTACTGGGGGCCATGGCCTGCAACCTAGGCATGTGCCATGACTGGGAATCGAACCTGTGATGCCTGGTTCGCAGCCCGCACTTAATCCACTGAGCTACACCAGCCAGGGCCTGAACCTAATCTTTTTAAAAATACCTCTGTTGCAAGGCTAAAGATACCAGCTGTCAGATGTCAGGTGACTTGATGGGTGGGAATTAGTAGCTACTGAAGAGAATTGAAGTGTGGGTGTGTCAGAGGAACACCAGGCTACCTGTTACCCCTTGCAGATGGAAATCCTTCAAAGCAGGTGCTGACAAATATAATTAGTAAAATATATACATTTGAATGAATGAGCAGCTCAGATCCAAAAATATATTGGGTTCATGAGACATTTTAGGCTTTTTTTAATTTTAAGATAATACTGTAAAACATTCAAACCCTGAAAGATACTATGCAGAAAGTTAAAGTCTGTTACCCTAATCTCTCAGAGATACTACTAGTAGTTGGTATTATTTAGAACACATTATGTTTTAGTCTAAACTGCATCTGTTTTCCTCAAAATGTATCTATCCCATGTATGAATTCAAAATCATATTCTCTTGAGAAGCATGTTGATGTATCTCCATCAGTTTTCATTTTTAAAAAACGTGGTGGTACAAGGGTACCGTGCTTTCCTGCAGAGCGCAGGGCAGAGTGCATGCCTGCTGTGGAGCTGGACTACCTGGGCTCAACCCTTAGGCTTAGCACTCACTGTGAGACCTTGGGCAAGTTCATTTCTACTTCTGTAAAATAGGTCTGGTAGTACTTGCTGTGCTGAGAATTAAATAAAGTAAACCACACAAAACACTGCAATAACTGCCATGTAGTAAGTGCTTCCTAGACCATATTTTTAATTCACCATTGTATCTTCAGTGTCGACTAGCACGCCATAAGTAATTTCATGTATAGGAGACACTCAAGAATTGATTGAAAGTTGGATAACTAAGAATAGCTAAGTTCCAAAGATACTTTTATTTTTTAAAAGCCTTGAATAAGATTTACCATGTCTAGATTTTTAAAAAGAAACATTTTTACTGAGATATAGTTTGCATTCCACAAAGTTCACTCATTTCAAGTGTATAATTTAGTGGTTTTTAATACATCTACAGGGTTATACAACCATCACCACTATGTTCAGAACATTGAAAAAAAACTGTGTACTTGTTAGTAGTTACTCTCCATTCTCCTTTCCTCCCAGCCCCTGGCAAACACTGATCTACTCTGTGGATTTGCCTCTTCTGGACATTTCAGAGAAATGGAGTCATTCAAGATGTGGCCTTAGTGTCTGGCCTCTTTGACTTAGCACAGCAATTTTCAACCTGTGTGCTGCAAGAATTTTTAAAACATGCAGTACTTGACTAGTCAGGGGCACTGACCTCTTTCCCCTTAGATTGTCAAATTAAAAAATGACAACAGCCAACACAACAATAGCTGTGTGGTCTGAGTGAATCAGAATTATGTGTATTTTTTGTCATACCAAAAAAAAGATATTTTTTGGTATGCCACAGAATTTTAGTAATTAGTTATGTGTGTGCCATGAGATGAAAAAGGTTGAAAATCACCGACAGCACAATATTTTCACTTAGCATAAGGCTTAATCTGTGGCATGAACCAATACTTTATTCCTTTTTATGGCTGAATATTCCATTATACACATAAACTATCTTACCCATTTATCAGCTGGTATACTTCTGGGTTTCTACTTTTTGGCTATTATAAGTAATGCTGCTTCAAACATCAGTGTACAAGATTTTGTGTGCGTCTTTCCAGTTCTCTTGGGTGTGCACCGAAGACTGGAATTGCTGGCATGATAACTCTCAGTTGAGCTTTTTGGGGAATTGCACCATCTTCCAATATCCTCTGATTTTAATGTCAGTGGGGCAATCACTGAAGTGTCAAAGTTATCTCCCTCTATAGAGATTTTAATGATCATAATATACCTCTTTACAACTTCTACCTAGTGTAATTAGCTTATATAATGAAGAATCTTTATTTTTTCTTCTTACAGAATCTTCCTAAAAGGACTGTCTCACTGTGGTCTTACATAAATAGCCAGCTGGAAGACTTCACTAATCCTCTCTATGGGAGCTACTCCAATCACGTCCTTTATCCAGTAGCCAGCATGCGCCACCTAGAGCTCTGGGTGGGGTATTATGTAAGGTGGAATCCACGGATGAAACCACAGGTATGCTGTGCAGTGGGAGTTTTCATCCATGCAGTTGTATAAATTATGCTTGTTCCCTTTAAAGCGGCTAGAAAAATTATCTGTGCATATTTAAAATTGTCCCTTTTTCCTGTTAATAGTTATGTACAGTAGAAAAAGCACCATACAGGGGTAATCGGTATACTTGGTTCTTACCATGACTTTGCTTGGATGACTTTGGACAAACCACTTCGGTTTTGCCTTTTCTTCCCTTCTCCATAAGATGAAGTGTCAGACTGGTTAACTTGTAGAGGTCTTGCTTTAACACGTTTGGGAAATAGCTTTAAGAATATAAAAATCTTAACAAAATTCTTGTCCATTTTGGAATATGGAATCTTTACTACTTAGAACTGTTTAAAAGACTGAAATCCTGAAACTAAATGATAGGAAATCTTTGAGCACTGACTTGTAGATTGCCTTCTTAATGACTGTTTGGAAAAGTACCGGCTTCAGGACACTGTGTGGATATACTTGTGGCATCAGGAAAGCAAGCCCGTGGAAGAGCAGCAGTGCTGGAAGGTGGGCTTGGGCTCCACGGCTGAGAAAGAAACACACGTTGCAACATTTAGGGGAAGAACTACATACCAAAATTTGACTTTGGGTTTGCTTAGGATTTCCTAGTTGGAATAATTTCGTGGTGTTTTGCTCTTGTAGGAGCCCATTCACAACAGATACAAAGAACTTCTTGCTAAACGAGCAGAGCTTCAGAAGAAAGTAGAAGAGCTGCAGAGAGAGATTTCCAACCGGTCCACCTCCTCCTCAGAGCGGGCCGGCTCTCCCGCGCAGTGTGGCACTCCTGTCCAGACGGTCGTGTGAGAGCACGTTGGACAGGGGCCAGCATCGCCACGGATTCCTGATTACAATGGCAGCTTTGAGTAGAAAGTCTTCTGAATTCAGAACCCATCTGAGACAAATTCAGTCGCTTTATTTATTTTGAATCTGAGTTTAGAACTATAGCAGTGCAAGTGGTTTATGTGAAATAATTCCATAGGTAATTATATGATTATAACACTAACTTATTAGTCTCCTAAAGAATATTAAAATGCTTCAATCCTGGATCCACAGTGGGAATGTTTCTGATTTTAAAAGAAAAATGCTGTCTTAGAAATTTTGGTGCCTGGTAAAATCAAAATACAAACCATTTCAAAAACATACCTCTTGAAGGAAGAGAGCTTATTGCATCAATTTTCAAATCAACACTGAAATTCCCTGGCATTCTACATACTTCAGTCTCATGACAGATCACACTGATAGTCCTTTCTGTATCACAGACTTTTCTTTTTTTGTGGTTAGTGATCTGCTTAAGAACAGCCTTTAAACACCCACATTCTTCATGTATGATAAGGCAAAATCTTGAGGACGTTATGGTGTCGTAGTTGAAAAATATTGTTGCCATTATTCATGTACTTGTTTAAGATGTATCATTAGATAGCTGTCCAAAATGGTGCCTTAGAGAGGTGCTTGGGGGAGGTCGGAGAGGAAAAAGGAGTAGCTGTCCAGGGTTTCAAAGAATTCCATGTCCTTCAGATTAATTTCCATTTGACCAATGACTAGGAACATCATGACCAAACATTTTAGAAACTCATTATCTATCCTACTTTAGATTTGTTTTGTGTGTGTGTGTGTGTGTGTGTGTGTATTTGACCAACACAGAAGGTATTTGGTAAGTTTTCGGGCAATATTTTAAAAAGTTTACTAGGATTGACTTTTTTCTGAGGTCTGTATAAATTGCTTATGAGAAGCACTATGTTCAAATCTCACATGAAATATTTTACTATTACTCTCTTGCAAATTCTGTAATTCCACTGAATGATGAAGTCTACCAAAGAGCTTACTGCATGTAAAAATGTACTACAGTCTCAGTGCTGGTAAGGGAGACCCCGCTTCACTGTTCACCTGCTGTGGTAAAGAGTTCGGTGCTGGCATGAACATTTACTCCTTGATGTCTGTTTCACTCCATAGAAGAGCCATATGTTACGCACTGTAACAAAGGAGCTTCTTGTCCCTTGGGTCTTTAATTAAAAGAGAATTTCAACTGACTTTTAAACTTTGTTCTTGTTCTAGTTATTTACCTTAAGTTTCTTTTGCAGAAATGTTATTTGAGAACTTTTTTGATGAGTGTCTCCTAGCATCTGCTTCAAAATGAAATGTTGATTCATTTTGAAGCATACACTTGGCTGGTGTAGCTCAATGGATTGAGCGCAGGTCTGCGAACCAAAGCATCGCCGATTTGATTCCCAGTCAGGGCACATGCCTGGGTTGCAGGCCATATCCCCAGTATGGGGTGTGCTAGAGGCAACCACACATTGATGTTTTACTCCCTCTCTTTCTCCCTCCCTTCCTCATCTCTCTAAAATAAATAAATAAAATCTTTAAAAAATGCTAAAGAAAAACAACTGGAGTTGATGAACTCAATAAATGACAATAATACATTAGCAAGTATTGCAAAAGACCAGATGGAAGAGAAAATATATTAACTGGAGGATAGGAATTTAGAAATTATTTAGGTGAAAAAGAACAAACAACAAAAATTCTTATCCCTGACTGGTGTGGCTCAGTGGATTGAACACTGACCTGCAAACCAAAGGGTTGCCAGTTTGATTCCCAGTCAGGGCACATGCCTGGGTTATGGGCCAGGGCCCCAGTAGGGTGCACAAGAAGCAACCACACATTGATGTTTCTTTCCCTTCCTTTCTCCCTCCCTTCTTTCTAAAAATAAAATCTTTTTTAAAAGTTTTTTTAAAGTGAAGAAACACTATAAGAGTCATCAGACTCTATTAAAAAAGCCAACATAACATTAATTGGTATGACAGGAGGAGAGAATGCGGCAGAACATTTGAAGAAATAATAGCTGAGAATTTCCCAAAGCTGTGAAAGAAACAATGTATACAAATGCAAGAAGCTAACAGAACAATTTATTATCTCAATGCATAAGACTTTCTCCAAAACACAATGAAATTGTGAAAAGTCAATGATAAAGAATTTTAAATGGAACAGAGAGCCCAGAAATAAACCCAAGTCTCTATAGCCAATTAATATTCAACAAAGGGGGCAGCAACATAAAATGTAATAAAAAGAGCCTCTTCAGCAAATGGTGTTGGGAGAGCTGGACAGCTATGTGCAAAAAAATGAAACTTGGCCACCAATTTACACCTTACACAAAAATAAATTCAAGGTGGATAAAAGACAAATATAAGTCATGACACCATTAAAGTCCTAGAAGAGAACATCAGGAAAATATCAGATACTCCACACAGCAATATTTTCACTGATATGTCTGTCCTCTAGAGCAAGGGACATAAAGGAAAGAATAAACAAATGGGATCTCATCAAAATAAAAAGCTGCATGGCTAAAGAAAACTATTAAAAAGAGAACCAACCATACGGGAAAACATATTTGCCCAATGATTTGCCAATGATACCTCAGACAAGGGTTTAATCTCCAAAATACGTAAAGAACTCACACAACTCCACTCTAAGACAAGCAACCCAATTAAAGAATGGGCAAAGGACTTGAACAGATACTTCTCCAAGGAGGACATATAGGGGATCCAGAGACACATGAAAAGATGCTCAGTATCGCTAGCTATCAGAGAGATGCAAATTAAAACCATAATGAGATACCACTTCACACCATTGGGAATGGCCATCATATACAAAGCAATAATCAACAAATGTTGGAAAGGTTGTGGACAAAAGGGAACCCTAATGCACTGTTGGCGGGATTGCAGACTGGTGTAATCACAATGGAAAACAGGGATTTTCCTTAGAAACTAAAAATGGATCTGCCTTTTGACCCAGCAATTCCACTGCTAGGATTATATCTTAAGAACCCTGAAACGCCAAGACAAAAGAACCTATGCACCCCAATGTCCATAGCAGCACAGTTTACAATAGCCAAGTGCTGGAAGCAACCAAGATGCCCACCAGTAAATGAATGGATCAAAAAACTATGGTACATTTACACAATGGAATTCTATGCAGCAGAAAGAAAGAAGGAGCTCCTACCCTTTGCAACAGCATGAATGGAACTGGAAAGCATTATGCTGAGTGAAATATGCCAGGCAGTGATAGACAAATACCATATGATCTCACCTTTAACAGGAACCTAATCAACAAAACAAACAAGCAAGCAAAATATAACCCAAGACACTGCAATTGAGAACAGGCTGACAGTGACCAGAGGGGAGAGGGGAGGGAATATCAGGGGGTAAGGGGGAAGGGTTTGCAGGAACAAGTATAAAGGACACACGGACAATAACAAGGAGGGGTGGAAATGGGAGGGAGGTGGGGAGGGCTAGGGGGATGGGCTGGGATGGGGGTAAAAGGCAGAAAGCTGTACTTGAACAACAATTAAAAAAATTGTTTTAATGCAGCACAGCAAAAAAGACAGTAACATACAAAGGAACTCCCATTAGGCTGTCCACAGATTTCTAAGCAGAAACTCTACAGAGCAGGAGAGAGTAGAATGACATATTCAAAGTATTGAAAGATAAAAATTGCCATCCAACTCTCAAGCAAAGTTATCCTTCAGATATGCAGGAGAAATAAAGGTTTTCCCAAACAAAAAGTGAGGGAGTTCATCCCCTGTCTCATAAGAAATGTTGAAGGAAGGTCTTCAAACTGAAATGAAAAGACAAATGTGCACAAGACTATTACTAAAGTGATAATCAGATTGAGAACTGTAACTCCTTTAGAATAGCAGCATAAACAATTATAGCATAAAAGTAGAAAGCATTAAAAATAACTATGGCTACTACAATTTACCAAATTCACAGAATAAAAAGATAATTTGCAAATAAGTGGAAGCACATACAGTATTCATAGATAGGAAGAATTAACATTAAAATGTCCATACTACCCAAAGCAATCTACAGATTTAACGCAATTCCTATCAAGATTCCAATATTATGTTTCACAGAACTAGAAGAAATATTTCTAAAGTTTATGTGGAATGATAAAAGGCCTCACACAGCAACAGCAATCCTGAGAAAGAAGGACAAAGTTGGAGGAACCACACTACCTACTATCTACCTATACTATAAGGCTATAGCAATCAAAACAGCATTATTTGGTGTAAAAACAGACTTCTGATCAAGATGGTGATCTAGGCAAACATGGCTTGCCTCTTTGCTCAACCACATCAAAATTACAACCAAAATATAGAACAACCATCACTCAGAACCATCAGAAATTAAGCTGAATGGAAGTCTGACAACTAAAGAAACCACATCCAGACTGGTAGGGGAAGTGCAGATGAAGAACAGGATGGTCCCACACCCACATGTGGTGGATAAAAATGCAGGAAGGATATCTTGGGAACAGAGTCCCAGCCCCACACCAGGCACCCATTCCAGGGTTCCAGTGCCAGGAAAACAAGCCCCCACAACTTCTGGCCGCAAAAATTAGCGCGGACTGAATTGGTGGAAGAAAATTCTGGAGCCATAAGCAGTTCCTCTTCAAGAACCCACACACGGACCCACCTATACAGACTCATTCCATCTGAGCTCCAGCACCAGGGTAGCAACTTGAAAGGCAACAGTGCTAACTGAAGTTTGGCTTCAAGATGAGCAGAGATGACTGTCCCTTTTCTAACCCCTCACCCCAACAGAGCTAGTAAGCTAGTACTATATCTGAGACTCCATCAACCTGGCTAACACTGTTTGATCTTCCTTGGAGATCCCAAGAGACTCAAACTGGCCCACCCAAGCTACTTTTCTATATGAATGGCTGGACTTGGCTCATGTTTCACAACTTCCTAAATCCTATCAAACAAGCAACAGGTAGCTCCAGTGAGCCCCAGGCCCAGCACTAGCAGCAGCCAGTTTAGATTCACAGCTTGGCTTCACCTGGGAACCCCCAAGCCCAGCCCAAATAGCAGCCATCTCAGATTGATTTATAGCAGGGGTGTCAAACTCATTTTCACCAGAGGCCACATCAGCCTCTTGGTTGCCTTCAAAGGGCTTAGTGTAATTTTAGGACTGTATAAATGCAACTACTCCTTAACTAGGGGAAAGGAGCTTGGTGCTGCTGCTGGGTAGAAACAAAGTGTCGAGCCAGACACTACAAGGTGGAGGGCCAGATTTGGCCCTCGAGCCTTGTGTTTGTCACCTGTGTTTTATAGCTTAGGCAGGGTGGCCCTGGCCAAAACACAGGTTGGGGCTGACCTTGACCTGTGCCACCTGGAAAACCCCAGGGCCAGCACACCCAGTAAACAGCTACAGACCACATCAGAGCATCACCACCCTGCCCCTGCACAGCTGATCCTCCACAGAGGGTGGAGCTTGGTGATCAGTGGTCACAGCAAGTCCTGGCAGCTGACTGGCTTGTATAAATCCCTCTCATTGACCTGCCAATAGCAGCCAAGGCTCAACTACAAGAGGGGCGTGTACTCAGCCCACACAAAAGGTGTACCTCAAGTACCCAGCTTGGGTGATAGAGGAGGCTGTGCCACTGGACCCTACAGGACACCTACTATATTAGGTCATGCAACAAGATAAGAGTCAAAGCAGGTCTGCCTAATACATAGAAAGAAACACAAGAAGGCCACCACAATCAGAAGACAAAGAAACATGGCCCAAATGAAAGAACAAATCAAAACTCCAAATAAAGATCTAAAGTGAAACGGAGAAATCTATCAGATGCATTCAAAACACTGGTCATAAAGATACTCAAGGGATTTAGTAAAGAAAACAAAAGCTTAAAAAAGATCCAGTCAGAAATGAAGCATACACCAATTGAAATAAAGAACAATTTATAGGGAAACAACAATTGAATGGATGAAGCTGAGAATCAAATCAATGATTTGGAACATAAGGAACCAAAAAAAAAAAAAAAAAACAACTAATAAGGAGAATAAGAAGTAAAAAGAATCCAAACAAATAAAGATAATGTAAGCAGCTTCTGGACAACTCTGGAATACTTCAAGTATTCCAACATTTGCATCACAGGGATGCCAGAAGAGAAAGAGCAAAAAATTTGAAATTTGAAAAAACTAATGAAAGAACACTTCCCTAATTTGGTGAAGGCAATTAACATGCATGTCCAGGAAGCACAGAGCCCCAAACAAGATGAATGCAAAGAGGCCAATTCCAAGATACATCATGAGTAAAATGCCAAAGGTTAAAGATAAAGAGAGTATATTAAAAGCAGCAAGAGAAAAGTAGTTACCTACAGGGGAGTTCCCATAAGACTGTCAGTTGATTTTTGTAAAGAAACTGCCTGCTAGAAGGGATTGGCAAGAAATATTCAAACTCATGAAAAGCAGGGACATATAGCCAAGATTGCTCTACTCAGCAAAGAAAGCATTTAGAATTGAAGGGTAGATAAAGATCTTCCCAGCCCTGGGTGGTGTGGCTCATGGACTGACCATTGGCCTGTGAACCAAAGGGTCACTGGTTTCATCCCAGTCAGGGCACATGCCTGGGTTGCAGGCCATATCCCCAGTATGGGGTGTGCTAGAGGCAACCATACATTGATGTTTCACTCCCTCTCTTTCTCCTTCCCTTTCCCTCTCTCTGAAAATAAAATCTTTAAAAAAAATTTCCTCCTTTAAAAAAAATGATCTTCCCAGACAAGAAAAAATTGAAGTGCATCATCACTAAACCATTATATAAAATGTTAAAGGGACTTAAGAAAATATGGAGGGATTTCTGGCCAAGATGGATCCGTAGGTAGATATACTTTCCCTCCTCGCACAACCAAAAGGACAGAACAAATTTAAAAACAAAAAAATAACCAGCACTTCCAGAAAATTGAAATGTACGTAAGTCCAACAACCAAGAAATTAAAGAAGAAATATTCATACAGGCCAGTAGTGGAGAGAACTTGCTGCAAGGCAGTAGCTGGAGGTGCCACATTTGCATGCAGATAAACCGGCAAGAACTAGGGGTCAAGACAGCCCATGGCTCCAGCATGGGGAAATAAAGTCTGAAAACCTCTGACTGAAAAAACCTGTAGGGACTGAGGCACTGGGAGAGTTTGTTGGAGAGACCCACAGGGTCCTAGAACATACACAAACCCACCCATCTGGGAATTAGCACTAGAATGGCCCAATTTACTTGTGGGTAGTGGAGGAAGTGACTGAAAGCCAGTCAATAGCTGAGCAAGAGGCATTGCTCCCTCTCAGACCCCTCCCTCACATACAGCACCAACAACTCAGTGACAGAGTTGCCCCACCCTGGCGAATACCTAGGCTCCACCTCTTACTACGTAACAGGAGTGCCGAAAAAAATAATGGCCCAAATGAAAGAACAGATCAAAGCTCCAGGAAAAAATACAACTAAATGATGGATAGCCAAGCTATCATATGCAGAGTTCAAAACACGTAATCAGGATGCTCAAAGAAATGGTTGAGTATGGTCACAAAAGAGGAAAAAGTGAAGGCTATGAAAAGTGAAATAAAGGAAAATGTACAGGGAATCAACAGTGAAGGGAAGGAAGCCAGGACTCAAATCAAGGGTTTGGAGCAGAAGGAAGAAATAAATATTCAACCAAAACAGAATGAAGAAATAAGAATTTAAAAAAAAGAGAGGCCTAGGAACCTCCAGGACAACTTTAAATGTTCCAACATCTGAATCATAGGGATGCCAGAAGAAGAGGAAGAGCAAGAAATTTAATACTTTTCTGGAAAACATGGCGAAGGAGGATTTTCCTAATTTGGCAAAGGAAATAAGACTTCCAGGAAGCTCAGAGTCCCAAAATGCTTGGACTCAAGGAAGCACACACCAAGGCACATCATAATTTCATTACTCAAGGTTAAAGATAAGGAGAGAATCTTCAAAGCAGCAAGAGAAAAGGAGACAGTTGCCAACAAAGGAGTTCCCATCAGACTGTCAGCTGATTTCTCAAAAGAGAACTTGCAGGAAAGGGGCTGAAAAGTATTCGAAGTCATGAAAGGCAAGGACTACATCCAAGACTGCTCTGTCCAGCAAAGCTATCATTTAGAATGGAAGGGCAGATAAAGTGCTTCCCAGACAAGGTCAGGTTAAAGGGGTTCATCATCACCAAGCCTTTATTATATGAAATGTTAAAGGGACTTATCCAAGAAAAAAGATAAAAAATATGAACAGTAAAATGACAACAAACCGAACCTAGAACAAAAACAAAAATGAACTAACAACTAGAACAGGAATGGAATCACAGAGAAATTGAGATCAGACGGAGTGTTATCAGTGGGGAGGAGGAGGGGGGTTAATGGGGGAAAAAGAACAGGGAATAAGAAGCATAATTGGTTGGTACAAAATAGACAGGGGGAGGTTAAGAATAGTATGGGAAATGAAGAATCCAAAGAACTTATATGCATGAACCGTGGACATGAACTAAGTGAGGAAAGGGCGGTTCCACGGTATAGGGAAATAAAGGAGGGAAAATGGGACTACTGTAATAGCATAATTAATAAGTTAAAAATATGCAACTTGAAACCCCCAACAACCTGATTTTTTAAGGGGGGCAGAACTTAAGACATTTCCCCAAAAAGAATATTGAAGTTTTATGTTTTATAACTATAAATATCTATGAATATTGGTTGTACAGGTATTTTTTATCATCAGGGATATACAATTTAAAGATATAGATATATATATAATTTAAGTGGAAGGTCCTTAGTAGCCTCCTGTGACTTACCTGGTTACCTTTTTTCTCTGTATACTTCAACTTTTACGTACCAGTACTACTTAGCTAGTCACAATTCTATGTAAACTGCAGATTCTTGCCTCCTTGCTTGTGTTTATTTCATCTTGTTGACCTGGTTCCCCCTTGTGGCTAATTCCTGTTCTCTAGTGTTCAGGCATCATTGCTTCCTCCAGGACGTTTTTCCTGATTTATCAGTACCATCTTTGCTGTACCCCACCTCCCTCTGTGCACCCATTACAGTGTCAACATGCTATTGCCACTGTTTTCGCATTGTATTGAAATGTATATGAGGAGGGAGCACCCCCCCAAAAAACCAATTATCTTCTGGAGGGCAGGCCTCTTGTAGTACAGGCTCCCCTACTAGGTGAGTGTTCTAGGAACCCACCTGTATCACTCTACCAGCTGGCATTGTTGTGAGAGGAAGCATTTGGCTTCTGTAATTTTTTTTTTGAAGACTCAACAGCATTTCCCCATGTCATAATGGATGATTTATGAGCTCACCTGCTTATACCACACTGAGCATTTGGCAGCTTTTGACCTAAAGTGGCACGAGTCCTGTGCTCTACCATCCTTATTCACCTGATCTCACCCCAAACAACTTATTGTTTCCCTGCACGAAAAAGTCCTCATAGAAATGTTTCACTGAGGTAGATGAGGTGAAACAAAAAAATGGCAGAACCAGTAAAAGGCATCAAAAATTGACAAATTCAAAAACTGTTTTGAGCAGTAGAAAAAAAGTCTTGATAAGTGTATTACATCGTGACTTAAGTTTAAACATGTAAGAATACACAAAAAGAAGATGAATGACAACGTAATTCTCTGCTGTAATCTCTCAAATAAGCCAGTTGAAGTGTATTTCCTTGTTTTCAACTTTCACTTGAGCGTATCAAAAGCTAGTGTGGGTATTTCTGTTTGACTTCTGAGGAGTGGGGTGGGTTTTATCAACATTAAACCACTCTTCTAATTGGGATGTGGAGCCACTACAGTGCAAGTGAGGGCTATACAATTTAATGACCTGAAATTCAAACAAAGGTAATAGAAGTTTTAATATTTAAAAAGATGGTTGAAACATAATATTTTCCATTGCACAGAACAGTGATTCCCTGGGTCTATGGACTCACTATTACTAATTCGATGAAGACACAATCCTGCTCATCAGAAAATTGTACATGTCAGCAAAAGTATATATCCAATTTCAGGAGATTCCCAAATGTCCCCAAATCTGAAGACCCTAAAGTAAGAGCTCTACTGAAAAATAACTCAAAAAGCCTTACTGCCCAGACAGCCACTACGATTCATGCTGGTTATCTAGATAAAATCCTAGGAATTTATTTCAATCCCAGAGGAATCATAAAAAAAAAATCTCTTTAATATGTGGTTAATGTGTTCCTTAGTACTCTTACCTTATATACCAGGAGATAATTTTCTTGGGCTTAATTTCCATGTAAGCATGAGAAAGGCAAGTAAATTACGTACTAAATACCATATATTCTTATTATTTCTCATAATGTTAATTTCCTATTTAGAAATGAATTTTTTGAAGAGATTATAACAAACAAAGCCTTTATTAACAGGCTGTTAAGGAAAATTTCAGTGTCTCCTTAAAAAAAGCTGCTTTATTGACTTAAGTGGCAAATTTATAAAAAGTTAACAAGTCTTAATATATTCAAAATTGGTTTACATTATTAACATAATGACAATTGTTATGTGTACAGTTAAGATTGCACTCATACTGTACACCAATAAAAGTAAATATCTAAAGGGTTCTTCATAAAATTTAAAACCCATAATGCTTTGAACTGAATAGCATGATTAGACACGTACTATATAAAAACAATAAATGCATGTTTTACAACGCCTTCCCTTTCTCACTTGATTCTAAAACCTCATTTACTTCATCAACGATTTGTTTATACTTTAAAATATTCTTTTATAATCTTCACAATTGACTTGAAATGAAAGCATGGGTCTTCCAAAAACTTTAACAGTGGATTAAAAATCAATACGAGTGTATTCAATATGGACTGATGTTTGAAATGTCAAAAAGCAAAATAAAACAATCTTCTTAAATATGTATAAATATTTAAATATAGAAAAACTCCATCAAAAGTCAAACAAAGTATATTTAATGGTTATAGTAGAAACTAGAAAGGCAGTTCATGCCATGGGAAGATTTAAAAATGAGACTTTTCAAGCAAACATTGCCTATGGGACAGCCTCACATTTTGATAATTGAAACCTAATTTCACTTAGACATATAAAGAACTATTTCAAAAAATCACACCCACAAGTAAAAAATTGGTAATCTGTTTACAAAGCACAATATTTCAGTACAGCAAATTCATCTCAAAGAAACAGAGTATGTGTGGCTTCTTTGCTTTAAAAAATCCCCCAATTTCCATTTAGATGGTTTAACATTTAGTTGTGATGGATAACACAAGAAGAATGTGTAATGTATAAAGCATGGGCCCCTTAACACCTATTAATTCCAACATAAGAAGATGAGACCTGGAAAGTAAATTGTCAACATTTGATTGATGAGGTACACGTTATCTGAATAAAATTTATGACCTGGTACCAGTCAGTAATCCCAACTCAAATTGTTGCTTTGTAATGAACTCTGTATGGTTTGCATGTCCTTCAATAACTGAAGATTTTTCCTGCTTTTTTCTCCAGGTCTGAGTTTGGTAAAGTCCTTCTTGTTTGTGGTCCCTGTGATTCCAGAAGAACGGCTGCTGCTATTTCCTTCTTCATCAAAAGTCTTTCTGGTGGTTCTTAATTCCCTCTTCTGCTTCTCTGTCTTCTGTTTCTCCAGCTATATCAAATAACCAAGTCAGAGAAGAAGGCAAATTTAATGAAAACACTCTCTGTGACAACCAGTACTTTAAACTCTTATACTAATTAAAATGCAAATAATATGTTCTGGGTTTACTTTTTTTTTTTAAAGACTTCAAAACTCTACTGTACTAGTCATTTACTACTTAGTGCCTAACTACACAGGAGCAGCCAAACAAGAAAACGAGAGTGAACACATTAATCCTGGTGCAGTACCAGAAGTGGAGGCACTATTGCCACAGTGGGTGTTGCAGAACAGGGAGAGTGAGCAGTAAGAGGGTCTGGGGGAAGATCTCATGGAGGAGGAAAAGACCTGACATGGGAAATGGAGGAGAGGAGAAAGGCACTCTGGTTTGAGGAGGTGAGGAAGCACACTCCAGATGGATAAAGAGAAGTAGTGGTAATGTATTATAGTAATACGACGAAATGGATTTTTATTTGATTTCACTATTATCAGATAATTCAATTTAAAATAGGGGAGCTTTATTTTTACTTTAGCTGCTGACTAAATTGAAACTGCTGCTGGCATGTTTGTGTTCCATTAGAGAGCACAGTATCAGTCTAAGACAGGAAACAAATCAGATTATTACTCCTATAGGAATCATATTTATTTTTTTGAAAACAAACTTCTAAAAAGCACTTAAAATCTTCGGTTTTGGAGTTTAAAAGACCCAAGTTGGCATCCTACCTGTGCCTTTTAACAGTGTGCTTAGTATGTCCTCGGGCAAGTTACTTAATTTCATTTAGGATATGTCTACCTCCTAGGAAACTTAGCTCCAGTTTGCTCATCTACAAAATGACATAATACATGTACTTCACAAGCCTTCTATGACAAATAAATGGGACAACATATTCAAAGCACTCTGCATTGTGCCCATTGCATAGCAACTAGTAATAAATGTCGGCCAAACCTGTTCTGCTGTCAGTCTTCACTGCAGTCAGTGGTTACTCGCCACCCTTTCCTGCCACACGAGATCCAGATGCCAAGTAGCCTTGACACTTCCACTTTCAAAACATACATCTCAAATCTGTCTGCTTCACTGATGACCTCTGATGGAGGTACGGTTAATGGTCTCACTGGTCTGTCGGCCTCTATGCACCATCCCCATGACCCTCCTCACAGTCACCGTAATCTCTTACATACATGAATCATGACATTTCTCTCCAGATGAAAACTCTGGAGTGTGGCTTCATACTGCACTTAGTCGATAGCTAAATAGATGATTGTTTTATTAATTGAATGTAATTAGTAACAACTGACTTATTCCTTTAGAAATGAGAATTTCTAGGTGCTTTTAAAAAAACCTGGGTTAACTTAGAACCATTTATATTCACCACAGAAATTAAAAGTTTGTTCACGTAAAGATCAGAATATGAAACATGTTCACTATTTAAAAGATGTATTTTAGATTATAAAAATCTATTCTAAGAGACCACAAGACAGTTTCTTTTTTCCCAGCCAACTTAACACCAATTCTTAATAATAAATCAAATTAACAAATGTCTACAGTAAAAAAAAAACTTGCTTTGGCTCCCTATCTATGATACGCTCACAATGTCGTCAATTACTACATTTGAAGACAGGGTTGTTTGTTTTTTTTAATTGTTAGAAATGAGTAAAGGAAACCTGAGTTACCTGAGCTTGATATTTTCGAACTTTAGTTATTTGATTGGCTTTTGCCTCCATCCTTCCCACTAAGGTCTCCAGTTCACACTCTAAATTGTCTTTTAGTTCAGCTGTTGGTGATTCTTGGATAAGTTTTGCAAGCTGCTGGTGATCACTACATGAAAACAAAAGCAGGGCTTGGTTAAGTTTCCTATGTTTTCATCATTAGGTCCACACATATCACTCACCATGTCACTCTCTGCATTAAAAAAGTCTCCATTTTTTAAATAAAGTAACACATTTATAAATTATCAGTGATAGTAAGAGTTGCATTTGCTAAAGTCCTAATAAGTTGCTCAGTGGCTGGTGCAAGGATTCTGCTCCACAAATATTTGTTGAACAAATAAAAGATATGACTAATGAAGTCATCAAAGTTAAAACAAGATTTTACAATTAAATATAACTAAAAAATAAGAAATCTAAAACTCACAAGCTCATTTGCCCAAATTCATCTTGTAAAGTCTGTAAGACCTCTGACAACTCTTCATTAATGCTGCTAGACGAGGGAGGTGTTGCTGACTTCTTACTTTTACCACTTCGTGAAGGCGCTTGCTTTGCCAGAGGAACACTGTTGATGACTCGGTCGTTGCACAAGACTTTACTGTGCTGCTTCATTAGATGCAAGACATGCTGAACATTGGCTACCACAGCATGACTGGGGCTGGTGGACTGAAGAAAAATGAAGTAATTTGAAGCCATCTTTTTTTGCTCCCTAACCTTGGTAAAAAAAAGAGCCCCCACCTCCCCTCCAAAAGCCTAAAATATGTCTCCTAGTTTAGTTAAATGAATAACCAAATCTTATGGATTAAACATTTGAAATATCTCCTGTCCTTTTATTCTCTACCCTACTGTCAATTCACTTGGTTTATGCACCCACCTCTATTAGCCATAGAAAGAATATCCTAACTGGTCTCTCTGTTCCTAGCCTCTCCAGTCTCTAACTCCACAGTACTACCAGCTACCCTAAAATATCCTGATCATGTTGTTCTCCTATTTGAATTCCTCTGATGTTAAGCCCACTGGTGACAAACTCAACATAAAAAATAAGGTCCTACATCAACTGAGCTGCAATTTATACTTCCTAGCCTCATGTTCCCCCTCCTAATTTCTCTCCATTATTTGAATAAACTATATTTGTACACGCCATTTTCTTTTGTGTGACATTTTTATACCATTCTTTAAAACCCAGTTCAAATATATAATTTTAAAGATCTCCTTAAAACCTCCAGGTAATTAATTTGTCCAACTCAGACCACTTCTGGCCTTTAGTGCTATTACAGCATTCATCGCCCTATACTATACTTATGTCTGTTTCACCTATTAAACAGTGTATGTACTTCCAGGTGATAGGGAATGCTATTGCATTCATTTCTCTATCCTCAAATAGTAGAAAGCACTAAGGTCATGTGTGTCATAATCAACACAAAAAACCTAGTAGCTTTCTCAAAATTTTTGTTTTGAGGATTAGACAGTCATTTTAACATGCTATTTCAACTCACAAATCGATGGATGAGCTTAACTTGGCTCCAAAAGAATCATCCAGATAGCACATTTAAAACACAGATTATTAGGCTGCACTCCAAACTCAATCGGTGTGGGGTAATGGACTGGAAATACTTATTTTTAAGATTGACAAGTTGACTCTGAGGTTTGGAAACCATCGTGCTAAGCTAAATATATGTTCCTTTCTAATCCTAGTTTCTATTGTTAGGTAGTAAGTTGCTATTGGCAATTTACACAGAAAGGTACACATCACATCCAAGTGAAGCTTATCCCAGGAATGCAAAGCTAATTCAAAATTCGACAATCAGTCAATGTAATCCAGTACCTCAACAGGATAAAAAACGTATAATCACATCATTTGATGAAGCATTTGAAAAAATCCAATACCCATTCTAGGCATTAACATTCAGGAAAGTATGAACAGAAGGAAATTTCCTCAAGTTGATAAAAAGCACTGATAAAGAAACTATACCTAATATCATACTTACTGGTGAAAGACCAAATACTTTCACCTTAACATCAGAAAAAAAAAGGCAAGAATGTCGACTCTCATCACTCTTACACAACGTAATACTGGAAATCCTCACCAGTGCAGTAAGACAGGAAAAGGAAATAAAAGGCATAGCAATTAAAAAGGAAGAATTTAAACTGTCCCTATTTTGAGAGGACATGATTCCCTAAATACTGAATCTTTTTTTAAAAAAAGTTGTTACTTTTATTTTATTTATTTATTTCTAGAGAGGGAAGGGAGGAGATAGAGATAGAGACAGAGACAGAGAAACACCAATGTGTGGTTGCTGGGGGTCATGGCCTGCAACCCAGGCATGTACCCTGACTGGGAATCGAACCTGCAACATTTTGGTTTGCAGCCCGCACTCAATCCCCTGAGCTATGCCAGCCAGGGCAATTCTCTACATAGTGAATCTTAAGTAAGCCAAAAAATAATTCCCGGGACTAATAATTCAGCAAGGTAAAAGAATGTAAGACCAACATACAAAAAACAAATATACTAGCAATAACCACACAGAAAGAGAAATTAAAACCAAATACAATTTATAATCAACCCCCCCAAATTGAGTATAAAGCTAGTAAAACACATGGAACTATTACGTCAACAACCGTACAACACTAATAAAACAAAGATCTGAATAAATGATAGGCATACTGTACACATGGGCTGGAAGATTCAACAGGAATGTTGAATCTCGGCCCTAGTTTCTAAGGATCATGTCTGCAAGTCAGGGTTCCCGATCCAGAGACAATGGCCCCGGTGGAATGGAGCCTGAAGGCGTCATTGAGAGTAACTGGAGTGAGATTGTTGACAGCTTTGATGACATGAACCTCTCCGAGTCCCTCCTCCATGGCATCTATGCCTATGGTTTTGAGAAGCCCTCTGCCATCTAGCAGTGAGCCGTTCTTCCTTGTATCAAGGGTTATGATGTGATCGCTCAAGTCCAATCTGGAACAGGAAAAACAGCCCCTTTTGCCATATCAATTTTTCAACAAATTGAATTGGACCTAAAGGCCACCCAGGCCTTGGTCCTGGCACCCACTAGAAAATTGGCACAGCAGATACAGAAGGTAGTCATGGCTTTAGGAGATTACATGGGTGCCTCCTGTCATGCCTGCACTGGGGGGTACCAACGTGCGTGCTGAGGTACAGAAACTGCAGATGGAAGCTCCTCATATCATTGTGGGCACCCCAGGCCGTGTGTTTGATATGCTTAACCACAGATACCTGTCTCCCAAATACATCAAGATGTTTGTACTGAATGAAGCTGATGAAATGTTAAGTTGTGGATTCAAGGACCAGATTTATGACATATTCCAAAAGCTGAATAGCAACACCCAGGTGGTTTTGCTGTCAGCTACAATGCCTTCCGATGTGCTTGAGGTGACCAAGAAGTTCATGAGGGACCTTATTCAGATTCTTGTCAAGAAGGAAGAGCTGACTCTGGAGGGTATTCGCCAATTCTACATCAATGTGGAACGAGAGGAGGGGAAGCTGGACACGCTGTGTGACTTGTATGAAACCCTCACCATCACCCAGGCAGTCATCTTCATCAACACTCGAAGGAAGGTTGATTGGCTCACCGAGAAGATGCACGCCCGAGACTTCACCATCTCTGCCATGCGTGGAGATATGGACCAAAAGGAACGAGATGTAATTATGAGGGAGTTCCACTCTGGCTCTAGCAGAGTACTGATTGCCACTGACTTGCTGGCCAGAGGCATTGATGTACAGCAGGTTTCTTTAGTCATCAACTACGACCTTCACACCAACAGGGAAAATTATATCCACAGAATCGGTCGGGGTGGACATTTTGGCCATAAGGGTGTGGCTATTCACATGGTGACGAAGAAGACAACAGGACTCTGTCAGACATCAAAACTTTCTACAACACCTCCATTAAGGAGATGCCCCTCAATGTTGCTGACCTCATCTGAGAGGGGCTGGCCCGCCACCTCACCCCAGCCAGGGTTCAGCCCTTGTGGGGCTGAGGAGGAGCCGGAGGGGGGCAGGAAGGGAGCCAATGGATGAACATGTCACTTTTTCTCTTTTTTTCCTTTGAATAAATGTCACTTTTTGAGGCAAAATAAATAAATAAATAAAAAATAAAGGTCGAATCTCCCCCAAACTGATCTACAGATGTAATACAATTCCTATTACAATCCAGTAAGATTTCTTTTTAAGATAGAGACAAGTTTATTTTAAAATTCATATGGGGTGACAAAGGAACTAGAAAAGCTAAAACAATTTTGAAAAAAAAAAAGATAGGAGGAATCACTTTCTCTGATGTTAAGACTTACTATACAAAGCTACAGTAATCTGGGTAGTATGTAGTGGCAAAGAGGTAAACACATATATCAAACAGAATAAAAAATGAATCTTGACCTAACAGCTTCATATTACATATAAAAATCATTTCAAGTGGATCACAGATTTAAATATAAAACGCAAAACTATAAAACACAGATGGAAACGTAAGTGAAAATCTATACAACATAGACCTAGGCAAAGAGTTTTTAGACATGACACCAAATGCACGATCCATAAAAGCAAAAACACAATTAGTTACATTTTGTCTACTACTAGGAGAATATATATTTGCAAACCATGTATCTTAAACATGCCTTGTACCTACAAAATAAAAAAATAAATATATATATATAAAAAGAACCCTGAAACCTAACAGTAAAAAAGAAAATCCAATTAAAAAGGGCAAAATATATAAATAGACATTTTGCTAGATATATGGGTAGCACAGAAGCACATGAAAAATGTTCAAACATCATCAGTCATTAGGGTAATGCAAATCAAAATCACAGTGAGGTCTCACAAAATACCAATCAGAGTAGCTGAAATAAAATGTGGTAATACCAATATTAAATGGTGAGAAAAACTGCATCTTTCCCACACTGCTACTAGGAATGTAAAACGATACAGCTACTTAAAAATAGTTGAACAGTTTCTTTAAAAACTAAATATACACTTACCATACAATCCAACAGTCAAAAGCCTGAATATTTATCCCAGAGAAATAAAAATATATGCCCTCACAAAACCCTGTACATGAATGTCATACTGGCTTTATTTGGAAATGCCAAAAACTAGAAACAACCCAAATGTCCTTCAGTGGGTGAATGGGCAAACAAACTGGTGTGTCCATACTATGGAATACTACTTGGCAATAGAACTATGAATACATAATAATTTGATGGATCTAAAGGGAGTTATGCTGAGTGAAAAAGTCAATTTCAAAACATCCCGTAATTGTATGCTTCCATTATATAACATTTGGAAATGACAAAATTGTAGATATGATATGGTGGTGGTTACACAAATATACACGATAAAACTGCAATGACCTGTGTTTGCATATTTGCATGTGTGTGTGTGCACGCATGCGTGCACACACACACATACACACACACAGGAGTAAAACTACAGAAACCTGAAAGGTCTGTGCATTGTACTGATGATGTTAATCTCCTGGCCTTGATATTGTACTTCAGTTAGGTACTATGTTACTATTGGGGTAAGCTGAATGAATGCTAAACATGACCATTTTATATTATTTTTTCAATGTCCTATGAATTTATAATCATTTCAAAATAAAAAGTTAATCCATGTTTTATCAAGATAATTTAAATTCACCTACAATCAAATGGTTTAGAAATGGTAATTAATGTCATCAATACAAACTTGATTACCAGGATACAAATTCATGTCTCATTCATCACTTTAAACATTGACATAATACATGTGAAAATGTGTTGAATATGGAAAATCACACTATAGCGCTCATAACTTGTGATATGTATTCATCATACTGTTTATATACACACACTCAAGTAGTACACAGTTTTTGAAAATCTTTTTCCTGTTATTTTTCTGATTGTTATTTATTAATGTAATTTTATGTCTGCTGAATCTAGTAGTAAAACATTGGGACTTGTGTTTTTAATTTCAGTCTTCTAGTAATTCATTTTTGTTGCATTTTACAGAAGTATTGTTCTATGACAACGTATTATTAAAAACAAAAACTGGTCCTGCATTTGAGTTTGAGAAACACTCAGCTAGGTGGCAGCACATTCTCAGTTGTTTGAATAATATTTCCCCAAAAATATAAATTAATTTCAAAATGGGAGCTCAGATCGAAAAGCTCTGTCTTTGAACCTGTCTTGTTCAACCTTTGTATTAATGACATCAATGAGAATTACCAAAGATAGGCAATTAAATTTGAATATAATATAAATATAATGGAAGACCAAACTCGATTCTAATCTAATGTGAGATTGGGTGAATCCATGCCTATAGAGCTTCATTTGATTAATAAGTCCATATAAAAAAATCAATTCCACAAGTACAGAACCCAGAGAGGCTGATGCAAAGATTCAGTAACAGATCTGTAATTTCAGTTGACTACAGAAGCAATGAGTGAAAGGGATGATGTGGCTTCCCCCATAATATACATGATACTAAGCTGAGTTAACAGACTGTCCAGAATATGACACAGACTATTATTCTGTGTTAGCCATACCACATTTAGAGGGCTATATTCAAGTTTAGAAGAAAAAGAGTGATGAGACAATAAGAAAACTCATAAAGCACATTTTAGGATTAAGAGCTGAGGAAAATGTCATCTTTACTTATAACCTATTGTAGAGTACAAAGGTGAGAATAAAGATAAAACTAGTTTTAAAAATTTTTTAATTTTACAATAGTCATGAGTTAATTTATGTTTCATATGAATCCCTAAGAGTAGAAAAAGAGCCGTGAATAGAATTTATACAGTGACAGACTTGAACTCGCTTAAGAACTTTAAAATAAAGCTATCTAGAAATATGATGGGATGTTTGAGGTATAATGATGTCTCAAGAGTAAGTGGATTTGAATAGAATATGCAATCATTATTCCAGATGTTTACATAATGAAAAGAGTAGAGAGGGAAGTATGTAGTGAGTCTCTAATCAAACTGAACGTTAGACTGGGACTAGGGAACAGTCAAAAGTATTTTCTAGACCTCACATCCAGGATATTCAGATTTAGTAGGATTATAATCTGCTTTTTCAAATGCATACTCAGTGATCCTGATGCAACTGGTCATCTGTTGAGAAACCTCTATTTCCAACCTAAAGCAAAGGTTCTGTGGTGAACAAAAGAAGCCTGATAGGAGGAAAAGATCAAGAAAATAACAGGTCAAAAGATAGTCTACAGTCCAACAGGGGAGTGAGTAGAGGGTAAGGGAAGCACAGAGCCAACAGCAATACTTTGTTTCAGATGCTCTGTGCCTCACACATCTGCAAAGGGCAAGTGGAAAACCCAGGAAATAGTCTAAATAGTCTATTCCCCAAGCTTTCAGTGAGGATTTGATTGGGGGATGGGGGGGGCAGGGAGCATTAAAATTAAATAAATATGGCAAATAAAATTAAAATTTACTCCCAAGGCCTCTTAAACTCACAATCTAGTTGGGTATTCAAGGCATCTATATGTGAAACCAGCAATACAAGCAGTTAATAAAAAAGTGGTATAAACTAACATAACACTTAGCACTTATTAGAAATTTCTCAGTACTTGCTGATATTTGACAAAATTATCATCTCTACGTTTAAGCACTAAAAGAACATAAGATTCAAGTTCATGTACAAGTGCTTCTTGGAAAATGAGTCTTATGAGTAATATGAAAGTGAGGATAAACAATGTGATTTTTACATATTTAAATATCTATATCTAAATATAAATCAATAGGATTGATACTAAACATTCAATGCTACGAACATACTGTTTCTTATTCCCTTGACCCTTCTCTGCAATCACATCTTCTCCAAACCAGTCTCTATTTTGTTAGTAAATTCCATTCCACAAATACTTCATCTGCTTTAAAGTGTCCCCGTTGTCTCCACCCCCCATTTCCCCAATCCCATAAAACCTTTCTCCATCTCATTCTCCCATCACTATGATCCACAATGATCCACAATGATAAAGAAACAGAAAATGGTTCCACCATTTACAGGTATATACACAAATGAGTACATTTAATGCAAAGATCTAAATTATACAAAAAAAAAGTAAAAAATGTTTAAAAATCCAGAGTTCAATCAACTCACCTTTCCAGCTACAAATGGCATGTCACCCAAGCATAATCTATAATGTGGTTGTGCAGCAAAATAATTCCTAGAACCTTTCTGAGTAGAGAGGAAAAAAACAATTTTACTCACATGACAATAAAAGCTAACTATACATGACTAACCTGAATCTTCAGCTTATGCTGGTCTACTACTTGCCTCATCAATATTGGCATTAGGTCTCAAGATCCTAATAATTGTCAACAAGCATCCTAGCCTAGGAAAGAAAAAACGGTACCTGACAAAATAGCAGTTACAGTCTAGTGTTGTGTGTATAAAACATTTTAAGTGCAAAAGGCAATTCATGCAATATTGAATATTAACAACTAACATTTACGCAGTGTTTTATAGCTCTAAAATAGCTTCATATATATTACCTCACTACCAGGTAAAGACTGAGAAATAGGTATTACTCATCTCCATTTTCCCAATGAAGAAACTGAGAATGAAGAAGTTTAATGTGCTCATCCAAGGTTGCAGTACCACATGGTTAATGAGTGTTTTCATATAAATTACACCCAATGATAATTAGTACTTTGACTTACTGATTGTTTTCATACCTTTTCTGGTGGTTTTGACTTCTTTTTTTTAATTTTTCTTGTACTGGGAACACAAGAAGTTGCCTTATCTTCCAAGATAAGTCTATTTGTTTCTAGACCTGTCTGCAACTAGAAAAAATATGAGAGCCTGAAGTTAATGCTGTAGAAATAAAAGTTATGATTTGAGATTTGTCATGTAAAAGCCTATAAAACCTACACTTAGTAAAACAAGACCAGGAAATACATTCTAGCTGTATAACTATGTCTTCAACCAATCTGTCAATACCTGTCAAACATTTTAAATCAATAACAATATCTCAATTTATCTTGAAGTGCAGTGTTATAATTTGTCCTATTTTAGCTCATTGTTTGTACCTGCTCCATAAATTGCAGCTAATGAGTTAAATGCACTAAATCTACCTGCAAATTTATGCTTCAGTATTTTCTTCCTTTTGCACACAGAATCTACAACAGTGCCAGACACAAAACCAGCTGGACAGAAAAACACTTTTCTCCCTCTTTTAAAAACTCATATACTTAAAAGACAAGAAAAAAGACTGAAAATTTATGTCTAAAAGAACTGGAAGGTATGTCAGCAAATGTCAAGCTCCTTAATCCAGAAGCTTAGTAACTACATTAAAAATAATATCCATCTACATGGTAGAAATTCCACAAGCGATTACTAAGGATTTCAAATAAGGGCTATTTTCTCTAAACCAACTTACAACTTTACTTAAAAAATTTAATACACACATACACATTTACAAGTTTATTCATCTAGATGTGGTTTTCAAACCTGCCTGTGTATCAAAATAGTCTGAAGATTATGAGAAAAAGTCAGATTGCTCCTCTCCAGGCCTCATGATTTTGAACCTTCCAGGTTTGGAAAATTTGTATTTAAAATAATAGGCCCTGACCAGCGTGGCTCAGTTGGCTGGACATCATCCTGCAAACCAAAAGGTTGCAGGTTTGATTCCCAGTTAGGGCATTTGCCTGGGTTGTGGGTTTGACCTCTAGTCAGATCGTGTATGAAAGGCAACCAATTGACATTTCTCACAATGATGTTTCTTTCTCTCTCTTTCTCCCTCCCTTCCCCTCTTTCTAAAAATAAATAAATAAAATCTAAAAAAAATACTTAGATCATTACTAATACTTCCCTCAATGACTGAATTCTCCTGGGAAAGGCTCTATTCAATGACAAAGGAATATAGAATCTTCATTCTCAGGAGCATCTAAATTCCCACACATTTAACACTGTTTATAAAGAGTAAACTGATTAAATATAATTCAATGAACATGTTATTACTATTCCAGAAGACCTAAAAAGCCAATGAGTTTGAATAGTATATAAAAGAACAATTTTTTCCAATAATTTAACTTTCAGCTTTTTAGTTCTTCCTGGAAGCTGTCATATATTTGCTGTGGCAGAGTTTAACATTTTAAAGTGCTCTAACTAGGAGTGCCAGCCAAGATGGAGGTGTTAAGTAGAAAACCTTTGCTTCCTCGCACAACCAAATGGAGGATAACAATCAATCTAAAATCAATAAACCAAAAGCACCAGAAAATCAAATTGCATGGAACTCAGACAACCAAGCAGTTAAAGAAAAAGTCAATGAGAGCCAGACTAGTAATGCAGCTGGACCCTGCAAGGGAGGAGGCTGACTAAAGGCAAAACTGAGTCTCAGAGGTGGCGGTGGACTATGGAGGGGGTTGCCCCCATGGGAGATACTCCCAGTCTCACTCAAGAGAGTCTGTTGAAAAGTGCTCTAGAGATGAGCAGGTGGGCTGCATTGTTCCCTCTCTGGCCCCTCCACCACAGGCAGCTCTGAGGTCAAAGAAGGTTGCCCTGCCCAGGTGAATACCTAGGACCCCACCCTCTTACAACTTATCAGCTGCACTAAGACAAAGATATATGGCCCAAATGAAAGAACAGAGCAAAACTCCAGAGAAAGAGTTAAGTGATGAGGAGATAGCCAACCTACCTGATGGAGAATTTAAAGCCCTGGTAATCAAAATGCTCATAGATCTGATTGAGCAGATCTTGGTCAAAAAATGAAAAAACATTGCCCTGGCTGGCGTAGCTCAGTGGATTGAGCGCGGGCTGGGAATCAAAGTGTCCCAGGTTCAATTCCCAGCCAGGGTACATTCCTGGGTTGCAGGCCAGAACCCCCAGCAACCGCACATGGATGGATGTCTCTCTGTCTCTGTTTCTGTCTCTCTCTCTTTCTCTCCCCCTCCCTTCCCTCTCTAAAAATAAATAAATAAAATCTTAAAAAAAAAATGAAAAAACAAATGAAGGAATGAAGGATACCCAAAGTGAAAGGAAGTAAAATATTCAGGGAACCAACAGTGACAGGAAGGAAACCAGGACTCAAACCAACAATCTGGAACAGAAGAAATAAACAAACATCCACCTGGAACAAAAGGAAGAATCAAGAATTCAAAAAAGTGAAAAGAGTCTTATACACCTCTGGGACAAGCTGAAACATTCCAATATCCGAATTATAGGGGTGCCAGAAGGAGAACAACAGCAGCAAGAAATTGAAATCATATTTGAACAAATAATGAGGAATACGTCCTCAATCTGGCAAAGGAAATAGACTTCCAGGAAGCCCAGAGAGTCCCAAAGAGGACCCAAAGAGGAACACACCAAGGCAAATCATCAAGTTACCCAAGATTAAATACAAAAAGAGAATCCTAAAAGAAGCAAGAGGAAACGAGAGCTACCTACAAAGGAAGTCCCATAAGACTATCAGCTGATTTTTCAAAAGAAACCTTGCAGGCAAGAAGGGGCTGGAAAGAAGTATTTGAAGTCATGAAAGGCAAGGACCTACATCCAAGATTACTCTATCCAGCAAAGCTATCATTTAAAATGGAAGGGCAGATAAAGTGCTTCCCAGATAATGTCAACTTAAAGGAGTTCATCATCACCAAGCCCTTATTATATGAAATGTTAAAGGGGCTTATCTAAGAAAAGAAGATGAAAATATGAACAGCGATATGACAACAAACTCACAACTATCAACAAATGAACCTAAAGAAAAGAAAACAGCGAAAACAAAAACTAAGCAAACAACCAGAACAGGAACAGAATCAGATAAATGGGTATCACACAGAGGGATTTTGGTGGGGAGGGGGAAGGGAGGAATAGGGGAGAAAAGGTACAGGAAGACGAAGCATAATTGGTAGGCATAAAATAGACGGGGAGAGATAAAAAAAAATGGTATAGGAAACACAAGACTCAAAGAACTTAAGTGTACAACCCATGGACATGAACTAAGGTAGGTGGGGAATGCTGGAGGGCTGGTAGGGCAGGGCAGGGGTGGGTAAAGGGGGAAAAGTTGGGAAAACTGTAATAGCATGATCAATAAAAAATACTTAAAAAAAAAAGAAAAAAATGAAGTGCTTTAATTATCTTTTTCTCTTGTTTGATCTAACACTAAGAAGATAGAAAATGAAGATCAGTTTATCACTGGTAAAATTCGAGTCCTGAATGGTTAAATACCTTGCTTAAGGCTATACAAATTAGGGTGACCTAGACTTGGAACCACTTACCATGACGCCTGGCCATTGTTCTTCCACTATAAGAGTTTCACCATAAGAACTCAAAACCTTTACTGATATTACATTATCAGTAATAACTGATTTGGTCCCTACTCTTATGCCTGCCAAATAAAAAAGCAAAAATACCATAATTTTTCACATTAATAAAATAATGAACTTGTTTACTTTTGTATTGAATGTACAATGGGACTCACCACAAGATATATAAAGCACAACCCATAAGTTTCAAGTTACAAGTGAGGAAACATAGATACAGTAAGTGGCCCACATTAAAGTGAAATTGGCAGAGAAACCAAGTAATTTCAAAATTTGTTGGCAGTTAAAAATAAAGCCACTTGACTACATAACTCAGAAAGCACACTGAGGGGAAAAAATATACAAATTGACCAAAAGGTAAATATGAGAAAAATATATCAGCTTTAATAGAAAGAGAGTATGCTATATCAGTGAATTCTGGAAATCATGAAAAGGAACAGACAAGGTAACAAAGATGAGATTAAGAGAACGGTTCTAGTCCTGTGAGCACACTCATGGAGTGATCTCAGGCATCTGGTCATAGCCTGAACTACAAAGCCTCCATTCCCAATTGTTTTGGAATCAGGCCCTGCTTCTTGTGTTAATATTATAATGAGAAAAGATACATGCAAATGTCACACATATAAAAAAAGACTGGAATTGGGAGGGCAATATATGGGAGACATTTGAATCAATAAGCTCCTAAGGGGATAGAATCAACAGTTATAAACATTAAGTTTTTTATTGGGCCTATACATAAGACTTACTGGGTAGAGAAGTACTGTTAATTCTTCTAGAAATGCAGTTCTGGTTTTTGTATATAAAATGTTTTGGGGAATCCACATTGCCTTACCCATTCTACCTAGTGGCCATTGAATAGGAGAAAAATCTAAGACCAGTGAGCAAACTCATTTTCCTAATATGGTAGCTTTGGTGAATTAGTACGTCAATAGCTATTGGGGCAGCCCATTACCTCAACTTCTGTTTTGGTGTCTTGAGGCTACCAAGGAAAAGAAAGCACCTATAAGTAGGGTATTGAACAATGGTTTTCAAGTATTTCTAATAGTGGCCCATGTGAAAAGTTTTACATACCTTATTATGTATATAGTCTGATATTTTTTAGTCTATTGATTTTTTAAAATACTGATTGTATTTTTAAAAACTCTAAAGAAATGCCGAGTTTTTACTCTGTAAAAATACTTACAATTTTACATATTAAGCTATATATCTAAGAATTTATATCAGACCATTCCAAAATATAAATAACCTAAGAAGCCCACAGTTAATCCTCTGTTCATACAAAGAGAGTAGTGCAATATATGAGGAACCTAATTGTTCACATTTCAATGTACCTCAGCTGCTTTAGCCTGCATACGTTTTCTTTCCTTTTCTTCTTCACGAAGTTTTGCTTCCAACTCTTCCATTTTTTTCTAGTGAAAAAAACATTCGAAGTGTTAACAGTAAAAAAGTCTTATTGTCTATTAGTAAAATTTTAATATAGCAACAGAGGATTATGAGTACATATTTAGCATAGTAAGTACAAGCTTGTTAGTTCATTCTGGTAATGGCTCTCAGCCTGCCAGTCAGTATCCCTGACACTCCTTTGTGATTCATTATTAGTCATTTGCAAGGTAGTTGAGAGGTTCAACACAATTATGGGTAAAATCTTTGGCCAAAGAACCCAGCTCTGTATGAAGGCACTCAGGTTAGACAGAAGCTAAATCTGAAACATTAGTGTCACTAGTATTAAACACTTCCCAAGAGAATCAATGAAAACTAAACTTAGGTCACAGAACAACTTAAACCAAGTGATACAAGCCTTAAGAATACTCAAAAACATCTGATCTTCAAACATTAAGAAAAAACAAAACTCTTCACATACATCAAGGTTTTAAAATGTGAACATTCTCTCCAAATTACATTTCTCCCTTTAAAAAATTTCTATGTTTCTTTGTTGTCAGATCACCTTTCTATAAATATCTAGTATTATAAAATGACCAATTTTAGCCCTGGCCAGTGTAGCACAGTGGACTGAACGCTGCTCACCTGTGAACCAAAGGGTCACTGGTTAGATTCCCAGTCAGGGCACATGCCCCGTTTGCAGGCCAGGTCCCCAGTGGGGGGGGGGGGGAAAGAGAGGCAACCACACACTGATGTTTCTCTCCCTCTTTTTTCTCCCTCCCTTCCCCCCTTCTCTAAAAATAAATAAATAAAATCTTTTAAAAAATGACCAATTTTACAAAAGAACTGATATTATACATTGATGAGTGAAAAGTACATTCACTGACTTCTGCGAGCGCCTGCATTGCAGTAAGTTTGTTGTATTCCTGCTCAAGAAGGTCCAATTTTTCAAGCTGGCTCTGAACATGTGTTTGATCATGTTGTCGTTCTCTTTCTAGGGAGACCTGGTAAATGATATTAAATACAGCATGATAATTTGACAAAAACAACAACAACAAAAAAAAACCACTCTGAAAAACAACACCAAGTGTAACTTAGAATACAATATATGCTATTTTTCCTGACCTTTCATAAAACTTGAGATACTATAGAGGAATTCTAGGGGAAAAGAAGATTAAGATGAAACCGCAGAAACATCAATTAATAAGTGTACTCCTGTTCTCACTATATAACATTTGGTTCTATTATAGTGAGACTATCATTATACTCTGAGATAGCACATTTACTAGACATACAATAGGCTACACACACACACTTTCAATTAGTCTGGTTCTCTTAAATAGTTTATCTCTTTATTAAGGCAATAATTAAATTTGGTTTTGGTTTTTATTATTTATACTTCCTCTGAATTATACATAAAACATCTTTTTTTTTCCAGGTTAGGATCAAAAATTTAAAAAGACTGTCACCTATCAGGTTTAAGAACTGACAATCACAGAGAGAACTATTAAACTAGGTAAGAAGTGGATGTATGCTAATTTAGGTCTGTTGATAAAAAGCCCAATCACCAAATAATGTACACCTGAACTAGTAAAGAGTCTATATCTTCACATACAAGTCTACAGCAATAGGTAATATACTATCAGAAATTTGAATTTGACGAGGTAATATAAAGCAAACTTTTTTTTCCAGGAATTTGTGTGAACTACTAATTTCCTTCTATCCACCACAGTGGATAGTTTACTGCCCTTAAAAGAATACATTAAAGTTAAAAATTGGCAAAAATTATATTTTATCCAGCATTAGAACCATTCCTATTAAGCAAGATATTTAAAATTCACTAATTAAATGGGGCTATAATTCAAAGTAATTTATTATATATAGTCATGCACCACTTAACAACAAGGATACGTCCTTAGAAATGCATCACTAGGTGACTCTGTCATTGTGCAAACATCATAGAGTGTACTTACATAAACCTAGATTGTATAACCTACCACAGACCTACACTATATATGGTATAGCCTATTGCTCTTAGGTTACAAGCCTATAAACCATTTTACTGTACAAGACAACAGAGTAAATCAAACACAAGAGAAAATGATGCAATCAAGAGAGGTGTTAAATATGGGACATGTGAAGCTGCTACTGGCATAACATGGCATTTCTGTTTTATAGCAAACTTTCATTTTTTCATATGTAGAAAGCGTATAATCTAAAACAATAAAAAGGATAGTACAGTAAATACATAAATCAGTAACAGTTAGTTATTATCAATTTCAAGTATAATATACTGTACACAATCATATGTGACTGGTAATGCATTAAAAGTTTGTTTACACCAGCATCACCACTGAGTAATCTGTTGCACGATAGTGTTACAGCAACTACATTACTAGGTGATAGAAATTTTTCAACTCCATTAAATTCTTATGGGACCACCACTGTATATACAGTCTGTGATTGACCTAAACATTGTGATAAAGCACATGATGTATGTCAAACAGGTATTCCTTGGCTAATTTGTAGGTTTGCTTCCATACTTTAAGCAATAAAGCAAATATTCCAATAAAGCAGGCCATGTGAATTATTTGGTTTACTACTGCATATAAATATTATGTCTATACAAAATTGTAGTCTATCAAGTGTACAATAGCATTGTGTATAAAAAAACAATGTATATATAACTTAGCCCTGACTGGTGTGGCTCAGTGGATTGAGCAATGGACTGCAAAGCAAAGGGCTGCCGGTTCAATTTCCAGTCAGGGCACATGCCTAGGTTGTGAGCCAACCACACATTGATGTGTCTCTCCCTTTGTTTTTCCCTCCCTTACCCCTCTCTAAAAATAAATCAAATTTAAAAAAAAAACAATGTGTATAACAATAAAAAATACTTTATTGCTAAAAAACTGCTAACAATCATCTCAGGCTTCACAAACTGTCATTTATTTGCTAGTGAAGGGTCTTACCTTCAGTTTGTAAAATACTATCTTTGAAACTAAGTTTAAAAAAAGTGCAATAAAACTATGCCTGTATTCGTCAAGACATTTTACTATTGTCTAATAAATGCTAACCTGAAAACTGAATATCCCAATGAAGAGATTTACTCTATTACTATGTATGTTTTACATTTCCAAGCATTTGGGAGATTGAACCAAATACTCCCTCCCTTCTCCCCTCCTTCGCTACAGAATCTATCACATAAAAGTGTTAGACAAACCACAGCAACACTAAATTATTATATAATTAAGTTTGAAAGCCTAAAAGAAAAATCTCCAGATGCAAGAAAAAGACATAGGAACTCAAAAGCAAGTGAAGGGACATGGAAGTGAAATACCACATGAGGCAGTACTGGAACCTTGATATATTAAATACACATGACAAAAAGTCTCAGGCAATGTACCATCTGCATGATGCAAGAACCCCCAGCCACTAAATTAACATAAATCTGAACCGGAACCGTGAAAATCATCAAGCCTTAGCAAAGGCAAATTAACAACTATATCCTAAGATTGTTAACACAACTAGTTAAGTATGAAATGCCCCAGGGGAAAAGAAAAAAACTTGGAAGAATATTAAGTGTATCATAAAAAATATATAAATATATATGTATTTCCTATGGGAAAAAAAATCACCATAAAGTGACTTGACAGATGCAATGAATGACAGAATTGATATTCTGAAGACATGATATAATTAAGAAGAAACTGAAAAAAGTTGTAGTGTTTAAAAAAATAAAAGGAAGGAATAAAAACTTATGGTGCATCAAAAGTGGACCAAAGAAGATCCAAATGGAAGCAAAAAATAGCATCACTAAAATATACCCAATACCATATGAAAGAGACCTATAATGCACATGAGAATTAGTAAACCATCTTCTCAAATATTGCTGTGTAATTATTCAAATACTTCTTGTAGGTCTAATATCTCTAACTTTGATAGAAAGCTGACTGAGGTATAAAGCACAAAAATTTTCATACTGCAGAGCATCTAAGCAAAATGTTAAACATATAAAACTTCAAATCTTGCATAATAAAATTAAGATTCCCAGAAATTATGGTGTTCATGAATTCAAAGTCCAGATTCATAAGAAAAAGAGGTATTTAAAAACATTACACACACACACACACACACACACAAAAGACATGCTGCAGATATCTTCCCGCAAAGGTATACACACAGTTTTTCAAAGCATGGGTGGGGGGCAGGTCCAAGATGGTGGCGTAGGAAGACCCTGAACTCAGCTCCTTCGATGGACACACTGAATATCTAGATATACCTATACAGAGAGCAACTCCTCCAGAAGAGGTTGACTGAGCAGCTTCTGCCCAACAAAAAACAGTGGAACCACACAGAGAAGGGTAGCCGAGACAGAGGAGACGTGACAACAGTGAGAATGCACCCCAGATGCAGAAACCTATAGGATGGAGGAAGATCACTGAGAGGCCCACACAGATTTGCATGCACTGGGACACAGCAAACAAACCAGTGGTTTAAAGAGCACCTAGGCTTTAATGTGAAAGAAATCTATTAACCCTAAAACATCTGTCAAAACGGTGGGGAACTACTCGAAGTCTTTCCAAGAAGAGGCCACAATTTGGGAGTCCACTTGTCCCTGTGTATGGGTGAAACACCTAGCTTATCTTCTAAGGAAGAGAGTTAAAAGACAATGGTATCCCAGCATATATGAAGACTGGAGACCGAGAATTGTAGAGGACACTGAAAAATGAGACGAGTAGGTGGGAGCTGTGAACACCAATCAGTACACCTGCTGGAAGAGGAAACTCATCAACAAAGGAACCACCAACAGATAACAACGGAAGAAGGTGAAGAAGGGTGTGGAAGCCACACTAACCTCAATCCAGGACTGGTCTGGAAATACAACTAAATGGTGGAGAAATTACCCAAAACAAAGAACTGAACAAAAGCAAGAGAGAAGCCTCAAAACCTTGTACACAGAAAAGAATCAGCTTCAACTCAACCTGTCCACACCTGCACAACAGATTATAAGACGTGGTGGGTGGAGTGGCCCTCAGTTAACCAGCTGGAGGGAAGGACCCACCAAAGAAAGATGCAACAACAATCAAAACCCAAAGACATACAGAGAGGCAACATAAACAACAGCCCAAGACCAGCGAGCTCAGGAGATCAAGGAACTGCACAACTTAATCTCACAGGTGTTCTACCATAGAAGTTTACACCAGAAACCGAGGGAGTCAGAACAGATCAATTTAAGAAGCAGAGGCTAACAAGAGAGTCTCTCAAATAATGGGAAGACAAAGAGACAATCCCCAAATAAAAGGAAAGGAGGAAACCTCAGAAAAAATGCTAAATGAAATAGAGGCAACTCAACTATTAGATATTGAGTTCAAAGCAATGGTTATCAGGAAGCTCAATGAGCTCACAATGAGCTACCAGAACTATAGGGAAACTACAGTGAACTCACTGCAAACTATATCAACATGAAAAAGGAAATAGAAACTATCAACAAGGGCCAAGAGGAAATGAAGAATACAATTTCTGAACTATAGAACACAGCAGAAGGAATCAAAACCAGGCTCCATGAAGCAGAGGATCGGATCAGTGAGCTATAGGACAAGCTAGAAAAAAACACCTAGAAAGACCAAGAAAAGAAAAAGAGGCTCAGAAAAAATGAAGAGAGGTTGAGGGAACTGCAGGACAACATGAAATGTAATAATATCCATAAAATAGGGATAACAGAAGAGGAGGAAGAAAAGCAAGGGATAGAAAACCTATTTGAAAAAGTAATGATGGAAAATTTCCTAATTTGATGAGAGGAAAAAGTCACACAAATCCAGGAAACACAGAGTCCCAATCAAGAGGAACCCAAAGAGGTCCATTTCAAGACACATCATAATTAAAATGGCAAAATTCCAAGACACAGAGAGAATTTTAAAGGCAGCAAGAGAGAAACAAGAAGTAACATACAAGGGAGTCCCAATAAGGCTAGCAGCTGACTTCTCAATGGAAATGCTCCAAGCCAGAAGAAAATGGCAAGAAATATTCCAAGTAATGAGAACCAGAGGCCTGCAACCAAGGCTACTTTACCCAGCAAGGCTCTCATTTAAAATGGAAGGCCAAACAAGGAGTTTCCCAGGCAAGGAGTTTCCCAGACAAAAGAAGTCTAAAAGAATACATCTTCACCAAACCAGCTCTGAAAGATGCTAAAGGGGCTGCTTTAAGGAAAGGAAGGAAAAGAGTGAAAAAGAGAGGAACACAGGCATGAAAAAGTACCTATCAATAATAACCTTAAATGTAAATGGATTAAATGCTTCAATCAAAACATACAGAATAACTGAATGGATAAGAAAGCATGACCCACACATATGATGCCAACAAGAGACCCACCTCAGGACAAAAGACCTACACAGACTGAAAGTGAAGGGCTGGAAACAAATTTTCCAAACAAATGGAAAGGGGGGAAAAACAAAAAAAAAGCTGGGGTAGCAATACTCATATCAGACAAAACAGACTTCAAAAAAAAAAATGGGCCATAAAAAGAGACCCAGAACAACACTTCAAAATACTCAAGGGAAGAATCCATCAAGAAGGCATAAACATTGTAAATATATATGCACTCAACATAGGAGCACCCAAATACATAAAGAAAATCTTGGAGGACTTCAAGAAAGATACTGATAGCAACACAATTATAGTAGGAGATTTCAACACCCCACTGTCACAAATGGATAGATGAAACAAAATATCAACAAAGATATTTCGGCATTGAACAATGTCCTAGATCAAATGAACTTAACTGATATAGAGCCTTATATCCCAAAGAAGTAAAATGTACATCCTTTTCAAATGCACATGGTACATTTTCAAAGATAGACCACATGACAAGACACAAAACAAGCCTCAACAAACTCAAGAAAACTGAAATCATATCAGGCATTTTCTCTGACCACAAGAGACTGAAACTAGAAACCAACATCAAGGAAAAAACTCAAAAATATTCAAACTCATGAAGATTGAATAGCATGCTATTCAACAATGAATAGTCAAGAATGAGATTAAGGAAGAAATCAAAAAGTTTCTGAAAACAAATGAAAATGAACTCACAACCACCCAAAAGTTATGGGACACAGCAAAGGCAGTCCTGAGAGGGAAGTTCATAGCCATACAGGCCTACCTAAAAAAAATAGAAACATTCCAAATGAACGACCTAACTCTACCCCTACAAGAACTTGAAGAACAACAACAAAGACAGCCTAGAGCAAGTAGAAGAAAGGAAATAACCAAGATCAGAGCAGAATTAAACGATAGAGAGACTAAAAGCACAATTCTAAGGATCAATAAATCCAAGACCTGGTTCTTTGAAAATACAGACAAAATCAACAAGCCTTTAAGCAGACTCATCAAGAAAAAAAAGAGAGAGGATCCAAATAAACACAATCAGAAATAAAAGAGGAGAGATTACAACTGATAACACAGAAATACAAAGGATTGTTAAGACTGGGAGAGGTAGCTGTTTCACCTACTTCATAGAAACGAACACAGTGTGACCAACAAAATGAGGGGACTGAGGAATATGCTCCAAATGAAAGAGTAAAATCAACCCTTGCCCCAAAACCCTAATGACACACAGGTAAGTTAATTTATCTGGAAAAAAAAATCAATGGTGATAAAAATGCTCAGAGAACTTGTGAGAATAGAGGAAAAGACCATAATCAGAAATAAGAAAATAAACAAAACAAAACAAAAACCTAATTGGCAAAGGCAAATATATAGAAAGGGCAGTGGATAAACCACCTAAAAAACTAGTAGAAAGGTTAAGAGAAAAATAGTAAAACCAACTATAACTTCAAGTAAGTAGTACGGAGATACACACAAAGATCTAAAATATGATGTAAAAAGATAAAACATGTGGGGGGCATAAAAATGTGGCACTTTTTAGAATGTGTTCAAACTTAAAGCCTATCCATTAAAAACAGACTGGTATATATACAGGTCAATATATATGAACCTCATGGTAAACACAAACCAAAAACCTACAACACACACACACACATACACACGAACCAAAATGTAACACTAAAGAAAACCAGCAAACCACTAGAGAACAAAAGAGGAAAGAAATAGAGAACTACAAAAATAACCGGAAAACAATTAATAAAATGCCAATGAGAACATACCTATCAATAATTACTTTAAATGTAATTGGACTAAAAGCTGCGGTCAAAAGACATAGGGTGGCTGATTGCCTTCCAGATACAAGACACTCATTTCAAATAACAAAAGACACACAGAGACTTCGAGGAATGGATCCATGCAAATGAAAACCAAAGGAAAACTGAGTTAGCAATACTTCTATTAGACAAAATAGACATTAAAACAGACTAATGAAAGACAAAGGATGTTATGTAATGCTCCAAAAAAGTTTACAATCATATATATTTATGTACCCAATATAGGACAACCTAAATATATAAAGAAAATAGTAACAGACATAAAGGGAAAAAACTGAAATAGGGAACATGAACAATCTATTTACATCAATGAATACATCATACACACCAAAACTCAATAAAACATTGGCCTAAAGGACACATTCAATGATATGGACTTAATACATACATACATACATACATACATACAGTACATTTCATCCCCAAACTGCAGAACATACATTCTTTTCAAATGCACTTGTACATTTTCCAGGATAGACCACATGTTAGAACACAAAAAAAAGTCTCGATAAATTCAAGAACACTGACATCACATCAAGCATCTTTTCCAACTACAGCAATATAAAACTAGAAATCAATTACAATAAGAAAACTGCAAGAAACATAAACACTTCAGAGACTAATCCTGCTTCTATACAACCAGTGGGTCAAGGAGAAATTAAAGAGAGGAAATTTAAAAAAACAAAAAACAAAGTTCTAAGTTAGAAGAAAGAAAATAATAAAGGGCTAAACAGAAATAAGTGAAAAAGTTAAAAGAGGAAGAAACAAAATCCAAACTGACCATTTTCCAGTAAATGAAATTAAAGCAGTAATCAAAAAACTCCCAACAATAAATTCCAGGACCAGAAGGCTTCACAGGTAAATTCTATCAAGCTTTTAAATAAGAACGGTCCTTCTCGAACTATTGCAAAAAACACATGAGAAAGAAATGCTTATAAACTCTTTCTATGAGGCCAGCATCACCCTAACACCAAAACTAAAGTCGTATTTTAAAAGTTACTTGCTAATACCCCAATAAACATACATGTAAAATCCTCAACCATACAGACATATAATAACATGTAAAAAGAATTCTAAAGACTCCACCAAAAAAGCACTAGGACTAATAAATGAATTCAATCAACTTGCAGGAGATAAAATTAATATTCATGAATCAGTTGTGTTTCTGTGCACAAATAACAAGCTATCGGAAAAGAAATTAAGAATAAAATATCTAGCAACAAATTTAACCAAGGAGGTAAAAGACTTGTACTCTGAAAATTTTTAAACATTAATGAAAGAAGCTGAAGACAGAAATAAATGGAGGGATATACCGTGTTCGTGGATTAAAAAATTAGTATCATTACAAAGTCCATACTATCAAAAACAATCTACAGATTCAATGTAATCCTTCTCAAAATACCAAGGCATTTCCCACAGAACTAGAGTACTCCTAGAATTTATATAAAATCATAGAAGACCCAGCATAGCCAAAGTAAAGCAACCTTAACAATTAAAGACTTACATATAAGCCCTGAAACCATAAAACTCCTGAAAACATAGGCAGTAAACTCTTTGACATTGGTTTTAGCAGTATTTTTTTAATGACTCTTTAGGCAGAGGCAAAAAAAGAAAAACTAACCAAATGAGACTACATCAAACTAAAAGAACTGAATGGCAGAAGATATTTGCAAAGTATATAGCCAGTAAGAGTAACTATCTAAAATATTTAAAGAAATCATAAAACTCTGCATAAGAAAAGACAAAAACAAACAAAAGCACCCCACCCATAGTCCTATTTTAAAAAGGGCAGAGGACCTAAATAGACATTTCTACAAAGAAGACATACTTTGTCTAGAAACATCTGCAAAGATGCTCAACAGCAGTAACTATTAGGGAAATACAAATGAAAACCACAGTGAATTATAACCTCACATCTGTCAGAATGGTAGTATCAAAAAAACAAGTAACAAACGATAGTAAGGATGTGGAGAAATAAGAACCCTAAAATGAAAACACTAATTCAAAAGATATATGCACCTTTATGCTCACTGCTGCATTATTTACAACAGCCAAAATATGGAAATCACCTAGCTGTCCATCAAAAGATGAACTGAATAAAGGAGACACTCACACGAAAATGGAGTATTATTCAGCCATAAAAAGAACAAAATATTGCCATTTGTGACCATATAAATGGACCTAAAGGGTAGTATGCTAAATAAAGTAAGAGATAAATACTGCACTTCACTCATATGTGAAATCTAAAAGTAAAACACAAAACAAATGAATAAAACAAAAACAAACTCATTGACACAGAGAGCAAACTAATGGATGCCAGAAAGGAGGGAATGGGGGGAATGAATAAAAAAAAGGTGAAGGGGATTTAAAAAGTACAAAATTCCAGTTGCAAAAATAAATGTCACATGTGTGTACTGGTACAACATAGGGAATACAGTCAATATTGTAATAGCTGTATGGTGACAGACAGTAACAAGACTTATCATGATGATCACTTTATAAGGTTAATAAACATTAAATCACTATTTGTATACCCAAAACTTTGTTAACTACACTTTAACATAACATCAGGTTTTCAAAGTATTAAAAATCCCGAAACCTGCTGCCTTACCTGAGTCTTTAAATTGAGTAAGTAGAGAGAGACATAAGATTTTTTACACTTTTTATCATGTAGACTAAAAGAAGTTAATGTAACTTGAAAAGATCATGCAACACACTATATAGTATTTTCCCAATTTAAGTAAAACTTTACCAAATACAGAAATTATAAGAAAGCCAATCAAATCTTCAGACATCATAAATAATTCTAAGTAATTTCAGTCTTGTACTGGTATAATGTTCACCAACAGAAGCTATCAAAGCTGTGTGTGTACAGGATATGGCAGTGTGTGTGACGGTCATCCCAAAAGAAAACCCATTTATAGGTACACTGAAAAAAAAATTACATTTTTTTCTCAAAGTTTACACTAGTCTTTCAAAATGAACTACTGGTACTATTGCCAGTGGTTAATTTAAGATAAAAGGAGAAATACCCTGGCTGGTGTAGCTCAGTAGACTGAGTGACAGCTGCGAACCAAAGGATGGCTGGTTTGATTCCCAGTCAGGGCACATGCCTGGGTTGCAGGCCAGGTCTCCAGTGAGGACCACGTGAGAGGCAACCCACACATTGATGTTTCTCTCCCTCTCTTTCTCCTTCCCTTCCCCTCTCTCTAAAAATAAATAAAATAAAACCTTAAAAAAATGGAGATCATGGCAATTAAAAAAAAGTAATAATTATAATAGCACCATTAGTTCTCACTGACAAAAAAGTCACTTTAATTTTTCCCATTAACTGTCCTTGAGAATGAATCTGTGAGATACTATACCTGTTTCTCCAAGACAGATGTCCTTTCCTTTTCTGCATGCTTTATCATATTACGCATATATTCCAATTGTTTTTCTAAAAGATTACATTTATTTTCTGCAGCTAACAACTGAGATGTCAGTTCTAAAAAGAATATGTAAAAAAAAAAAAAAAGCAGAAATTAGGTCACTTGTAGAACAGTTTAACAAGCTGTTAAAAGGAATTAAGCCTACTGTATATATATAATAACCACTTTCCAGCAGTCCTGGAAGCCTTTTCAGATGACCTAAATCACTCCCTATACGCTGGTCTAATCTGCCTCGAATTCAGGCAATAGATATAATTTCATAACATCAGCACTTGTTCCTCAAAACGCACCAGAGTATATAATGCTGTTTTGTGGCGCTTGAAGACTGACTACTAGAATATGCTAATGGACAATTTTGGAGTAACTTTACAATACTGATTTTGAGTGTTTATTTCCTTAATTAAACAAACCTTGATTGTGCTTTGATTCCTCATTTTTTGAATTCTCCCTTTCTTGTATCTGTTCATCCAATACTTTCTTATATTCAATTGTTTCTCTGGACAAGGTTTTCACACTTTCTTCTGCCTGAATCCTTTCAAGTTCTAAGCGTCGAATCTTATCTTGAAGATTCTTCAGAGCAGAGAATATGGCTGCCAAATACAAATATGGATACTATAAAATAACAATATAAAAAGAGAAAGTTCCCTTATAAATAATAACCTGATCTAAATAAAAAATAAAATTGATGGGTGGGTAGAATGCAGGATCACTCTTTAGGAATGATAAAATTTTAATTATTATCACATGATAATTCTTTAAAAAAATCTATTTAAAGACATCTTTTGAGTTTCTGAAATGTGCTATTCAAGTAAAAGTCACATTATTATAGTAAAAAGATTTCAAAAATTTTATAAAATGGTAAAAATATCTAGCTAATCATACAAAGTTCATATAACTGTCCCAAAGAATATTAACTATAACTTTTCTGTTTCAATAAAAGGATCACATGCAGATTCCAATCACAATTAAGAGTCAAACACAAAAAGAATAATTTTTAATGCCTATTTTTTATTACTTAAGGAAAAATTATCTAAGCACACTGTAACTGCCAGACAAAAGTTCCTAATTATAAAAGTAATATAAATTCACTATACAAGGCACAGGAAGCTACAACAAAGAAAATAACAGATAATTCTACCACCAAGAGATAATGACTGTTATTTCTGGTTATTTCTTTTTATCTTTTATTTTATGTATAAAACAGATTGCGATCAAACTACTTAAAATTATTTAAAACTTAAGATTTAAGTTTTGTTTTGTACTCTATCATTATGATACTGTGAGCATTCCCTTATGCTGTGTTAAAAGGTTATTTTCTTATTACCAATAAATAAAAATTGAAAAATTAAGTTACTAAGTCAAAAATATTCATATTTTCAAGGCTCCTGAAACAAAGTAAATTACCTTCAAAATAGGTTGCATCAATTTATACTTTGATCAGAAGTATGTCTTTGCCAACAGACATTACAATATCTCTGCCATTTTTTGAAATATAGTTCATTGATTATGCTATTACAGTTGTCCCATTTTACCCCTTTATTATCCTCCACCCTGTATACCCCCTCCCACCTGCATTCCCCAACCCCTTAGTTCATGTCCATGGGTCGTACATATAAGTTCTCTGGCTTCTTTATTTCCTATACTATTCTTAACCTCCTCCTGTCTATCTTGCACCTACCTTTTACACTTCTTACTCCCTGTACCATTTCTCCCATTACTCCCCCCACCTTCCCACTGATAACCCTCTATGTGATTTCCATTTATGTGATTCTGTTCCTTCTCTAGCTGTTTGCTTTGTTTTTGTTGGGTTTTTTTTTAGTTCAGTTGTTGATAGTTGTGAGTTTGTCGTCATTTTCCTGTTCATAGTTTTCATCTTCTTTTTCTTAGATAAGTCCCTTTAACATTTCATGTAATAAGGGCTTGGTGATGATGAACTACTTTAACTTGACTTTATCTGGGAAGCACTTTATCTGCCTTTCCATTTTAAATGATAGCTTTGTTGGACAGAGTAATCTTGGATGCAGATCCTTGCCTTTCATGACTTGGAATACTTCTTTCCAGCCCCTTCTTGTCCATAAGGTCTCTTTTGAGAAATCAGCTGATAGTCTTATGGGCACTTCTTTGTGGGTAGCTGTATCCTTTTCTCTTGCTGTTTTGAAGATTCTCTCCTTATCTTTAATCTTGGGTAATGAAATTATTACATGCCTTGGTGTGTTCCTCTTTGGCTCCAACTTCTTCGGGACTCTCTGAGCTTCCTGGACTTCCTAGAAGTCTATTCCTTTGCCAGATTGGGGAAGTTCTCCTTCACTGTGTTTTCAAATAAGTTAAATTTTTTGCTCTTCCCGTTCTCCTTCTGGCACTCCTATGATTTGCATATTGGAACATTTAAAGTTGTGGAGGTTCCTAGACCTCTCCTCATTTTTTTGAATTTTTGATTTTTCATTCTGTTCTGGTTGAATGTTTAGTTCTTCCCTCTGCTCCAAACCGCTGATTTGAGTCCTGTTTTCCTTCCCATCACTATTGGTTCCCTATATATTTTCCTTTATTTCAATTTTCACAACCTTCACTTTTTCCCCTATTTTGTAACCATACTCAACCATTTCTGTGAGCATCCTGATTACCAGTGTTTTGAATTCTACATCTAATAGGTTGGCTATCTCTTCATCACTTTAGTTGTATTTTTCCTGGAGCTTTGATCTGTTCTTTCATTTGGGCCACTTTTTTTGGGGGGGGGTCTCAGCAAGCCTGTTACATAGTAAGGGGCAGAGCCCTAGGTATTTGCCAGGGCAGGACAACCCATGTCACTGAGTTGTGGAACTGTGTGTGAGCGATGGGTGAGAGTGGGAACTTGTTCGGCTTCCGCAGGCCTTTAGTCACTTCCCCCACCACCCACAAGCAAATTGGCCCCTTCTGGTACTGATTCCTGGGTGAGTGGGTTTGTGTACATCTTAGGACCCTGTGGGTCTCTCCAACAAACTCGCCTGTGAGGCTGGGTGTTTCTCCCACCAATTTTATCACTCAGAGGTTTTGAAGCTTTATTTCCCTGCGCCGGAACCCTGTATGTGCAGTCTGTCTCGCTCCCCAGTTGTTCCTCCCAATTAATCTGCACACATATCTGGGACCGCCTGGCCTGCCAGCTGCTGCCTTGCCCCGAGTCTCTCCACCCTGGATACCTGTCTCTGCCCCTCCTACCAGTCTGGATGAACGTTTCTTCTTTAATTCTTTGGTTGTTGGACATCCATACCATTCGATTTTCTGTGAGTTCTAGTTGTTTGTTTGATATCCTTCTTTTGGTTGTATGAGCAGGCACAGTGTACCTACCTACGCCTCCATCTTGGCCAGAAGTCTCTCTGCCATTCTGACTAAAGAACACATACGACTTCTGGCTATTTTATTTTGCATTTCTATTACAAGTTTAAATATATTATTGGTCAATTCTCTACCACTTATAAATTTCTTCACCTATTTTTCTGTAAGAAAAAGTCTAGCCCTCTGTTTATTATATATTTAATTCTAGTTTTGATGTACCGATTTTCCATACAGTTATATGAAACAATTTTTTCCGTTGAGTTTTGTTTATATGTATATAGAATGTTTTTCTGTAAACAAGATTAGATAGACTTTGTATTTTCCTTTATTATACTTAAGTATAATAGTTTCACACATTTTTACATTTAATTCTTGAAGTCAAATAAACCGTATTTTTATACCAAAGAACTTTAAACAGGAACTTTATCATATCCCAAATTCCCACATATACTTATATATGTGGATATAATTACTACTTACACATATGACCAAGTCAGTTTCAGGACTTCCTTTTATTTTGATTCCACTAGTATTATGCCAATATTTTCATTTTTAACATTTTATAATCTTTAATACTGCCAGTTACCCACATTCTGTGTCTTTAAATCATTTCAATATTATCTTCATCAATTAAATATTTAAAATCATTTTGCCTAAACTTTGATTTAAATGAAGCATCATGTATACTATACAATAGGTAGGAAAAACTGCCATAAATAAGGCATACATTTTCATTTATTAACATAATTCATTCACTCACCAAATTTTTCAGTGCCTAAAATGTGACAGACCCAAATAGGAGACTGATATATTTCATAATCTGGATAGCTTATTTTTCCTGGTATGCAACGAACTCATCAATTTTGATGCCCTTTAGTGCTTCAGCTGTTTTCTGTTTCATGTCTTCCACACTGGCAAAACATTTCTCTTTGAGCAAGTTTTCACCCAGGTAAACAAACAAACAAAAAAGCCACTCAGGGTAAGTTTGGGTGAATAGGGAGGGTGAGGTGTGAGTGTATGCCATCTTTGGTCAAACACTGCTAAACACTCAGCGTGGCATGGGCAGGTGTGCTCCTAAATCACCCATCATGGAAATGGGCAAACATGTTGAGTCTTAAAAAAAAATAAATAAAAATCCACTGAAACTGAATGTGGTCTCTCACACCACCACTAGCCGGTAAACTGACACAGAAGGGTTCCTAGAACATTCACCTAGTAGGGAAGCCTATACCACAAGGGGCCTGCCCGCCAGAAGATAATTCCAGTGTATTTTTTAGGTCCCCTCTCATACTGTGTCTTAAAGATGATGATAAGGAAAATGTTAATTAATTTAATGGCTAATAAAACAACTGATAAAATGCTATTTATCAGAATATGGTAGTTAAAGACTGGCAATTCTGAGAAATAACAAAAGTTACATAACATTCAAACAACTTAATGTAGGTTTAAAATGCTAAAAACAAACAACTAAGCCCACTGTGGAATACAAGTAGTTAAGTTTTAGTAAATTCTTGTTTTTTTTTTTAAAGGCCAAAATAAAATAACCAAGCAACAGAGTTCTAGCAGGTACACAAGGTCTAAGAATTAGATATTAAAGCTTCTGTTACAATAGTTCATCTAGTTCTGATCTTTACATCTATGTAAAAAAAACTTTTAAAATAAAAGTTCAGAGAAAAACAAATTATTAGGGAATAAAGTAAGAATTACGATGTTTAACAACCAGTCAAGAAAGAAATTTTAAAAGGCATTATATTTCGAGGAGGTTAAAAACAGGACAGGGGAAACATAAATTAAAAATAAATGGAAGATACAATTAAGAATTTTTAAGCAGTGGGTAAACAGAAACACACAAAAAACATCTATTTTGCTAGTCTCTACTACCTCTGCTGTTGCTTTCTGGATAGGCTAGTGTTGGCTTATTTGGGGAGCGTCGTAGATCACAGTTAAGGAAAGGTTTATCAGGTGGATATACTACATATGGAGATGAGGAATGGCGAACCACATTTCCATTAGCCCTTGATGGTTCAGCTAAGATGTTCTGAAAAATAAAAATACAGAAATTACCTTTCAAAATTTTAAACGCCAATAGCATATAAATATGTTTGTATGAATGCTCATGACTGAGAACTGGACTGTTCATATGTTCCACTGGTAGAGACAAAAACAAAGAGTCCACTGATCATATATGACAGAATTCAATCATTACTTTAAAATACTAAAACTCTGAATGTGTTTCACATTTGTATTAAGTACAGCTATATGCCAGATACTATACAAAGGAGACAATGTTCACACAACTTGAATACAAATGCTGCACAAAAAACTTAGATATGACACAATGAATTTTATTTTAAAAATATTTACTGTAAAGCATGCATTCAGAAAAGTAAATACTTTTTACGGTACCAGAAATTGTTACAAATTGACCAAATTAATCTCTCCAACTAAATACTTCATGAATATTTATTAAATGTCCAAAACTCTATAATTTACATAAAGAAAATAAGACACAGTTCTTGCCTCAAAAACTTTACATTTATCAGGGGGGAAAAGGAGAAACAAAGAAAACATTAAAGCTTGTTAAACACCTAAACATAAAAGTTTATTTCCACACATACACGTTCAGTCGTAAATGGGAGTTACGTTCCACGTGATATTTTCAGTGCAGGTGACACTAACTGTGGAGCTCTGTTTGCTATTGGTAACTTTCTGTTGGTAGAGAGACCTCAAGTGGGGGAAGCAATGCAGACACTGATAGCTAAGGGGGATGATATGACTGCTAGCTGCTCAAAATTCTCAGACATTCATTTTTCTTATTCAAGCAGTCACAGCAATCTAGGTTCCCAACTCCTGCCTTTGAAGAACTATGACTATTGATAAAGCACCAGAAGAATGTTTCCAGGAAAGCGCAAAAGAATATGAATATTTACAATAATAGTAAACAACCTCCTTGTATAAACAAAGGCCATCAAAATAACCACATTGTATCTAAATCTTACAAAAAATCAAAGACTATTTTTGTGTTAAAAACCATGCAATTTTTCAGTGGACTTAAGAAAGCAAATGCAACATACACATTATGGGGCAAAGGAGGAAAAGAGCTTGGAAGGGGTGGGAGTAAGTTTCAAAAGTGGTAAATCAGTATCAGGTCTACTGTGAAAAATGTGTTGACATGCAACAAGGACTAATAGTTAACATTTTCCCAAGCTTTTTAGCAAATTCACATCAGATTTTTTGGTGGCTAGAAATCAGGGTGAGTTTTCAATTCTTAAAATAACTACTAGGGCTCTGCGCATTGAGCGCCAGCCTGTGAACTGAAAGGTACTGGTTCAATTCCTGGTCAGGGCACAGGCCTGGATTGCGAGCTGGGTACAAGAGGCAACTGATAGATGTATCTCTCACACATTCACGTTTTTCTCCATTTCTTTCTCCTTCCCTCCCCTTCTCTCTAAGAATAAAATCTAAAAAAAAACAAAAAACAAACAAACCCTGTCAAACTGCATTTAAGGAAAAAATATATGTATAAATATATATTTATATACATATATAAACACACATACAAAATATTGCAAAGCTCTTACAAAGCACTATACATTATCACATAGCAATTTTAAATATGATTCTTCACAGTATATTTTAGGTCTTCATACAACCTACTAGAATCTTATGTCACAATGGTTAGGAAATATTCCTTATTAATAGATTTATGAACCTAAGTTACCTGCAAATTTTCTTACAAATTTCAAAACAATTTTTGTTAGAATTATGGAACACTGCACAGATATTAACAGGACTATGATAATTTACCAAAAACAAAACAATGAAAACAAGCTGACCTCATTAAATTCACTGCTTGCTAGCTCCTATAAAATAGTTCAAGATTTGTCCAAAAATTGTTACGTATGTTATCAAAATACTGCTTGGGTTGGGCCAGCAGACAAATTATACAAAGTCTTTTTATATAAAAATGCAAGTTTTAATGAGATAAGTTTTTTTTGAAAATCAATCCTAAACGTATTCTGTTTTCTAAGCCAGCTGACTCATTTTGAATGTCAAAGTTTAATCAATGAAAATCATTGTTATTAAGAATGTGTTGGGTCAACATTCTCATTCTTGCCAGCAGTCTGAAGCAAAGAATACATAAATACATAAATCAACCAAAAGCGAAAGGAAGACAGAAAATAAAATGGCTTTGCAAAAATTATTTACAATAACTATTTTGAAATAAAATGAAAACGAGATGTAAAGCTAACAAGTCTTACTTATATGCACAAAACATGTCTATTAAAATAGTAATGGATATGCCACGGCCAGTGTGGCTCAGCTGGTTGGACCATTGTCCTGTAAACCGAAAGGATCGATTCCCAGTCAGGGTACATGCCTAGGTTGCAGGTTTGGTCTCTGGTTGGGGCACAGGAGAGGCAACTGATCCATGTTTCTCTGACATTGATATTTCTCTCCCTCTCCTTAAATCAGTAAGCATGACCTCAGGTGAGGATAAAAAAAAAATAGTAAAGGATAAAATGTGATATACATATACAGAAATATTATTAGACTTTAAAGGGGGAAAGTCCCATCACATGCAACATAATGGATAAATCTGAAGTACATTATAATTAGTGAAGTAAATCAATCCCCAAAAGACAAATATTTTACAATTCCACTTACATGAGGTCTTTAAGGTAGTTAAATTCATAGAAACAGAAAAGTAGAATCTTGGTTACCAGGGACTGAAGGAGGTTGCAAATGGTAGTTGTTTAATAAATAAAGAGTTTCAATTTTAAAAGATGAAAAAGTTCTGAAGATCCGTTTCACAATAAGGTGAATACACTTAACACTAAACTATACATTTAAAAATGGTTATGATGGTAAAGATTAAGTAAACACCTAAGGCTAATAAAAATGTATTAAGCATTTTTAATAGCCAGGTCTTTCTGTGAGAAAACAATGGAGAAACAGTTATAAACTTCCAGGAGTAGAGTAGTATTTTTTTTTAAGAGTTCTAGTATACTCTCCCTGTTTCAAAAAAAAAAAAAAGGAAAAGGAGGTTCAAGAAAGTTGACTTGCCTTATGTGGAGACTTGCCTATTATATCCACCCCTGCAACCTCCCTTGCAGAATCAGGGGAATCACATTCTATGTGATTAAATGAACAATTAACTAGTTCTTAAGACAACTCATCAATCTATCTACACTATACATAGATTGTTCTCACTCTGCCTTTCCTCCCATGAAACAAGGAGAGAGCTTTGTGTCATGAACCTGTCTCCATTACCTATTCAAAATCTTGGTTGCTATACAACTCCTCTCCCTCTGGGTGCCATCTAGTTCTCCCTACCAGATCAGTCACATTGCTATTAAGAACAAGAAGAGAAAAAAGAAAAAGAAAATAAAGGAGAAGAAAAAAATCAAAGGGATGGGAAGAGAAGGGAGAAAGAAGTTTCTGAACTTAAGCACTCCCCTCTAGTTCCTGTTTCATTCCTCAGCTTTAATAAAAGTCCTTCAAAGTAACAGTAACTGCTTCAACCTCTTAATAACCCCTCCTTCTTAACTCTTCCAATCAGACTTGAATCTTTGTCAATTTGGAGAAACAGCTCTTAAGGTCACCAGTATCATCAGAAATGATACAGATCACCTCACTTTAGTAAATGGAACCACACTCTTTTGGTTTTCCTCCTAATACAGGCCCCTCCCTCAGAATCTCCTTGCTCCTTTCTTTTTCCTCTTTCTAATTCTGGAGTTCCCCAATGCTTAGTACTTCCTCCACCTCTTCTTATTTTCACCTACAGGGTTTCCTTTCATGATCTCACCTTCTTTCAGGACTTTGAAGAGCCTTTCCTAAAAACTTTCAAGTTGGAATACTGTTTCCAGAGCTTTCCCACTTGAACTCTATATTCAAATCAAACTGCTCCCTCATTCCCACTAGGATGTCAATATGGGCACTCCAACTTGTCTATAACCAAATTCCTGAATCTACTCCTGTTAGGTTGGAGTCATTCAAGAAACCAAATGGACACAGTGAGCCAAGGAGCGGGGTTTATTAGCAGGGAATAATGGGGGAAGTAGAGCCAACCGAGGTTGGGGAACCAACCAAGGGAGGTTAGGGAGCCAACCAAGGGAGGTTAAGACTCACTCAGTTGTCTTAGTGCAGGGTTTTTAAGGGCAAAAACCTACAAAGGGTAACTGGTTGGGGTGTCAGAGTCTGATTGGCTAAAGCTGGTTGCTGTTTCTGCTGACCACTGATCCTGATACATCTTGTCAGGTTACAGTTGCATTCTGTTATGCTAGAGAGGCTGACCCCAGACCCCAACCTTAGCCGAGCATTTGTTTGTCCTGGGTAGGGTCGGCAGGCAGTTTCTCCAGTACAGTTTCCCGCCTGGTGATTTTCCATTCCTCCCAGGCCTCCCTAGGTCTGTCAACTCCGCAAACCTGCTCCTCTTCCAGCATACCACAGTAATTGACACCACCATTTATCCAGTTGCTCAGGCCAAAACCTGTGAATGGAGGCATTTTTCATACATTCCACATCCAGTCTCTCAGTAAATTTCGTTGGGTTTCTGTCAGAATATATCAAGAAATTCTCCAACTTCTCATCAATTCCACTACTATTACCCTAGTTGGCACCACTGTGACTGGACTAACAGATTAGCATCCTGTGAACTCTTGTCTGCATCCCCTTAGTCTGTTCTCCAATAGTAGTCCTTATGACTCTTTTTAAAAAGTAAATTAATTCAAGTTATACCCCTAAACAAAACCTTCCAGTAACTTTCCATTACAGAAAAAAATCTAAAATTCTTATCATGGTTTATAAGGCCGCACATAATTTCACCCAGGCTAACCCTGACCTCATTCCCTATCTCTCTCTCCCCACACTACTACCACCATTTCCCAGCCACACTAACTTTTGATTTCTAGAATGCATAGTACACTCCATTTTCACTTGCTAAATTCATGACGCCTGGAAAGCTCCCTTCCTCATGCCATTGAGTAATCTGTGCAAAAGTCTGTGAGGCTTTCTCTGACTACCGTATCTAAATTAGTGCCTTTCTGTCACTCAATCTCCCTACTCTGTTAAAAAAAAAAATACTTATCCCTACCTGGTACATTTATTATCTATATATCCTGTGGAATAATAAAAAATATATTTGGTTTCTGTCCCGGTTCCTGACAGATTTAAAATCTCTGGAAATTTCTTAAGTGATAGCAGTGTCTTTGTTATGCTAATAGTAGCCCCCCCACCCCACCTTAGATAGCTGTAGGATGAGGGGTGGTAGCCAGAAAAACCAAACAGGCGATGTAAGCCAGAAATGTCAGCCCCACACCCAGACCTCAGAAGAAGGAAGATGAACTATCCATTGAGTTCAGTCACCAGTGGCCAGTGGTTTAACCAGTGATGCCTACATAATGAAGCCTCCATAAAAACTATTGCACAATGAGATTCCAAGAGCGTCCCGATTGATCATGAAAACCCCTTTACATCTTGCCCTAAGTCTCTACCTGTGTCTGAATTGTGTCTTTCATTAAAAAGCTGTAATGGTAAGTATACTGATTTCCTGAGTTCTGAGAGTCATTCTGGCAAGTGATTAACTGTGAGGGAAGAGTTATGTAACTCCTTAATCTGCAGATGGTTGTGCAGAAGTGTAGGTACCTTCAGGACATCTGGGACATAGAGCTGACAAATGAAGTGAAAGCAGCCATGTGAAACCTAATCCCTTAACTTGTGGGGTCTGCACTATCTCCAGGAAGTTACTGTCATAAGTGCATAAGTGAAATGAATTGTTGGGCACCTAGTTGGCATAGGAACTGATGTGAGAAAAGCACAGTCATCCCCAATAGAGTTTGAGTTCTAATAAAGACACTCTATAAATATGTTTGAGAAATCTGTTCAATGCAAAACAGAAAAAAAAATACTGTTTTAAAGTTGAATTATCCTATTCAATAAAATTACTATAACCCACTAAAAAGCAATAAAAGCTTTTGGTTTCCTTTGTATCAAAAAACACACAACACAACTGTCATAGGAAGGAGAGTTAACAGCAGACTTGAAACTGCTTTCCTTGGAAATGTCTGCTTACAAGGTTGCTTCTTGGCTACTATCTGGAAACTTGAAATTTGGAAGGTTCCGACTACTATTACCATGAGTGTTAGGGTCCCCAAAACTAGGCCCACATTCGATAACTTGCTAGGACTCACAGGACTCAGCAGATAGTTATATTCATGGCTGTGATTTATTATAGCAAAAGGATACAAAGCAAAATCAGCAAAGGGAAAAGATGCACTGGGTGAAGTCCACAGAAAATCTGGTGCAAGCTTTCAAAATTCCTCTATAGGATGTGTGTAATTCCTCTAGCAACTAATAATGAGAACTTATGGGAAATGTAGTGTATAAAGAAGGCCCATCACACTTAGTGGCCAAGGTTTTATTGGGGGCTGGTCACATTTCTGACTATCAAAAAGAAGGCAGGTGTTCACAGGATGGAGGCATAGATAAACACTTTGCCTCCTCATAACCAAAAGAACAACAAATTTAAAAACAAAAAATAACCAGAACTGCCAGAAAATTGAACTGTATGGAAGTCCTACAACCAAGGAGTTAAAGAAGAAACATTCATCCAGGCCAGCAGGATGGGCGGAGATGGGTAGCCAGGGTGCAAAGGACTCAGGGCAAAGCAGCAGCTGGAGGACTGGAGTGGGCAAGGTGGTGGCTCACAAAGTGGGCAGTCCCACATTTGTGTGCAGATAAACCGGAAGGAACAACTGGAGAGCAGGACACACCGCAAAACCCAGGGTTCCAGCACCAGGAAGTAAAGCCTCAAAACCTCTGAATGAAAAAACCTGTGGGGGCTGAGGCAGTGGGAGAAACTCCCAGCCTCACAGGAGAATTCACTGGAGAGACTCACAGGGTTCCAGAATGTACACAAACCCACTCAACCAGGAATCAGCACCAGAAGAGTCCAATTTGCTTGCGGGTAGCAGGAGAAGTGACTAAAACCCAGCTGAGAACTGAGCAAATGCCATTATTCCCTCCTGGACCCCTCCTCCATATACAGTTCCACAACTTAGCAACTTGGGTTGCCCAAACCTGATGAACACCTAAGGCTCTGCCCCTTACTATGTAACAGGTGCACTGAGACCAAAAAAAAAAAAAAAAAAAAAAAAAGGCTCAAATGAAGGAACAGACCAAAGCTCCAGAAAAAATACAACTAAGTGATGAAGATAGCCAACCTATCAGATGCAGAGTTCAAAACATTGGTAATCAGGATGCTCACAGAAATGGTTAAATATGGTCGCAAAATAGAGGAAAAAGTGAAAGCTATGAAAATTGAAATAAAAGGTAACCGACAGTGATGGAAAGAAAACCGGGACTCAAATCAATGGTTTGGAGCAGAAGGAAGAAATAAACATTCAATCAGAACAGAATGAAGAAACAAGAATTCAAGAAAATGAGGAGAGGCTTAGAAACCTCTGGGACAACTTTAAAACATTCCAACATGTGAATCATAGGGGTGCCAGAAGGAGAACAAGAGCAAGAAATTGAAAACTTATTTGAAAACATAACGAAGGAGAACTTCCCCAATCTGGCAAAGGAAACAGACTTCCAAGAAGTCCAGGAAGCTCAGAGAGTCCAAAAAACTTGGACCCAAGGAAGCACACATTAAGTCACATCATAATATCACTACCCAAAATTAAAGATGAGGAGAGAATCTTCAAAGCAACAAGAGAAAAGGAGACAGTAAAGGAGTTCCTATAAGACTATCAGCTGATTTCTCAAAAGAAACCTTGCAGCAAGAAGGGGCTAGAAAGAAGTATTCCAAGTCATGAAAGGCAAGGACCTGCATCCAAAATTACTCTATCCAGCAAAGCTGTCATTTAAAATGGAAGGGCAGATAAAGTGCTTTCTAGACAAAGTCAAGTTAAAGGAGTTTGTCACCACCATGCTCTTATTATATGAAATGTTAAAGGGACTTATTTAAGAAAAAGAAGATCAAAAATATGAACAATAAAATGACAACAAAGTCACAACTATCAACAACCAAACCTAAAAAAGAACAAAAAAAATGAACTAAGAAAGCAACTAGAAGAACAGATTCACAGAAATAGAGATCACATGGAGGGTTATCAGTGGGGCATGGGGAGAGTTGGAGGAAAAGGTACAGAGAGTAAGAAGCATAAATGGTAGGTACAAAATAGACAGGTGGAAAGTTAAGAATAGTATGGGAAATGGAGAAGCCAAAGAACTTATATGTATGACCCATAGAGATGAACTAAGGTGGTGGAATGATTGTGGGGCAGGGTGTACAGGGTGGAGGGGAATAAAGGGAATAAAAAAAATGGGACAACTATAATAGCATAATCAATAAAATATATTAAAATTAAAAAATGAAAGCAGGTGTTTGGCATAAATCACATTGTACAAACAGCTGAGGCACAGTGAGCCACTCTTATCATTTAGGCCAGCAATATTCAACCTTTTTCATCTCATGGTCCACATAAACTTGTTACAAAAATTCTGTGACTCACCAAAAAAATTTTTTTGGCTAATGTGACAAAAAAGGTGTAATTTTAATTCTTTCACAACAGACAGCTACTGTCGAGTTTGCTGTTGCTATTTTTTAATCTGACAATCTAAGGGAAAAGAGGTCAGTGTTCCTGACTGAATAGATATTGCATGTTTACAAATTCTTGTGGCACACTGGATGAAAAATGTTAATGTAAGCTGAAGTTTTATATCAGTGTAGAAAATTATTTCCTATTAAGTTCATAGGTGCCAACCAAGAGCCAACCTTGTAAACAGACCTTTCTAAAGATAGCATTCATGTAGGATGACAGATTTCAAGTGATTTATTCTTCCTGCCTTCAATGCCATATGCCATCCAATCATGGGTACCTGAAAGCTATGGGAGGGCACAAGATCCTTCACGCAGAATGTTTATGTTCACTCTCCCCACATACACACTAAAAATAACAACCCATAAACCACAAATTTGCATTGCAGTTAACATTTTACACTTCCATTATCTGAGTTGATCCTCACAACAATCCTGACATTTAAGAAAGCATCTCCACTTTATAGTTCAGGAAGACATACTTAAATTTATTCTGGCATTTCAGATTTGTTGGCACATTGATGTGTGTGTGTGTTTTTTTAAAGCACATTCACATTTCCCTGTGATTATCACAAGAACCCTGTGAAATAAGCACAGCAAATATTATTGTTATTTGTAGGTGAAAATAACAGGCTAAGAAAACTTAAAGGCATTTGCTTAAGGTCTCATAGCTATTACATAGCCCAAGTTCAACTCCTACCTAATCCAGTACTACTTCCATGACCACAAGCACTCAATAAATATTTTCTTAACTAAAATGATATGATTCTAGGATAAACTTTCAGGGTTAAAGGCAAAATGTTTAACCTAACAACTTTCTTTCTGGTAGTTTTAGTTGTTAGGGCAAACTGTACTTAGGAATACTTATGATTCAAATATTTACTTAACAAATATGTTAAGTGTAAAGTATGATTTAAAATGCATATTTGCCTTCTTTTCAAAGAATGTGTGACATGGCACATAGAAGTTTAAATACAATTTAGTAAACCATACCCAACTCTATAGAAGAGACAAAACAATATGATCAAGGTGGGGTTATTCCAGGTAAGACTATGCAAACATGATAACATCTTTTAATGCAATCCACCCCATTAAAGTGAAAATACATATGATCCTCAAAAAATGCAAAAAAAGCATTCAATAAAATTCAAGAACTATTATTAAAGAACTACTTTCTTATGATAAGAGATACTATCCTCCAAAAAGCAATATATTTAATGGTGCAGATTTTAAAACATTCCTTTTTAAATTCAGAAACAAGACAAAGATTTATAAGACAACTCTAGTCAATGTTGTACTGCATTTCCTAGCCTTCCCGTTAAGATAATGGAAAAAAAAACAAACAAACCACATGTTAAGATTGAAAAAGAAGACTCCAAATTTCAGATTATGGTCATCTAAATAGAAAACACCGAAGAATCCCCAAACATTTAGCATTAAGAGTTTAGGAAAGTTGGTAAGTAAAATTAATATAAAAGAATCAATAATACTTCTATATTCCAGTTAGAAAATGCAACTTTTGAACACTAGAAATAAATTTAATAAATGAAGTCCAAGACCTGAAATTTTAAAATTGTACTGAAAAATGTTCCAAAAAACTGGACTGACATAACATGTTCATATAGAATGCTCAATATCCTAAAGACATCAGTTGTTTCTAAACTGAACTTGAAATTTCAATCAAAAATTCCAATAGCAAATGCAATACCTATTAAAGTACCAATGGCTTATTTCACAGACATAGAACACTTCAAAAATTTATACAGAACCATAAATGACTCTGAATAGCTCCTGCAATTTTGAGAAAGAAGAGTAAAGTAGGAGGGATCACAATACCTGACACTAAACTATACTACAAGGCCACTGTAATCAAAACAGCCTGGTACTGGTATAAAAACAGGCACATGGACCAATGGAACAGAACAGAGAGCCCAGAAATAAACCCAAGTTTCCACAGTCAATTAATATTTGACAAAGGGGGCAGCAACATAAAATGGATTAAAAATAGCCTCTTCAACAAATGGTGTTGGGAGAACTGGACAGCTACATGCAAAAAAATGAAACTCGAGCACCAACTTACACCTTATACAAAAATAAATTCAAGGTGGATAAAAGACTTAAATATAAACCGTGACACCATTAAAGTCCTAGAAGAGAACGTAGGTAGGAAAATCTCAGATATTTCACGCAGAAACTTTTTTACTGTCATGTCTCCTAGAGCAAGGGACATACAGGAAAGAATAAACAAATGGGACCTCATCAAAATTAAAAGCTTTTGCACAGCTAAGGAAAACAGTACCAAAATAAAAAGAGAACCAACTGTATGGGAAAACATATTTGCCAATGATACCTCAGACAAGGGTTTAATCTCCAAAATATATAAAGAACTTACACGACTCCACTCTAAGAAGACAAGTAACCCAATTAAAAAATGGGCAAAGGACTTGAACAGACGCTTCTCCAAGGACACACAGAAAATCCAAAGACACGTGAAACGATGTTCAATATTGCTAGCTATCAGAGAGATGCAAATTAAAACCACAATAAGATACCACTTCACACCAGTCAAATGGCTATCATAAACAAAGCAACAAACAACAGGTGTTGGAGAGGTTGTGGAGAAAAGGGGACCCTAGTGCATGTTGGTGGGACTGCAGACTGGTACAACCACTATGGAAAGCAGTATGGAACTTCCTCAGAAAACTAAAAATGGATCTGCCTTTTGACCTGGCAATGCCACTGCTGGGATTATATCCTAAGAACACTAAAACACCAATACAAAAGAACCTTTGCACCCCGATGTTCATAGCAGCACCATTTACAATAGCCAAGTGCTGGAAGCAACCTAGATGCCCATCAGTAAATGAATGGTTCAAAAAACTATGGTACATTTACACAATGGAATTCTATGCAGCAGAAAGAAAGAAGGAGCTCCTACCCTTTGCAACAGCTTGGATGGAGCTGGAAAGCATTATGCTAAGCGAAATAAGCCAGGCAGTGAAAGACAAATACCATATGATCTCACCTTTAACAGGAACCTAAACAACAAAACAAAGAAACAAGCAAAATATAAGCAAAGACACTGAAATAGAGGACACTGACAGTGACCAGAGGGGAGAGAAGAGGGAATTTCAGGGGAGAATGGGAAGGGTTTACAGGAACAAATTTAAAGGACACATGGACAAAAACTAGGGGGAGGGTGGTAATGGGAGGGAAGTGTGGAGGGTTGGGTAGGTGAGCTGGAATGGGAGTAAAAGGGAGAAAACTGTACTTGAACAATGATTAAAATAAAAAAATAGAAAAAAAGAGAAACAATTTATACTACCAAAAAAAATTTCCAATAGCAGACTCTAGAATTTCTATTGAAGAACAGCAAAGGACCAAGTATAGTTACCATTTCTGTTGAGGATGAAGGAAGGCAGTTACTCTCTCTGACAAATAAAAGGCGAATCATTAAGATAGTGACTACAGAGAAGGAGAGAAAAATACAACGAGAGAAAGAACCTATAACATAGCCATCACACAAGGCAATTAATATACTGACAGCTAAAATTGCATACTGGGGAAAGGATGAGTTAGCAGCCTAGTAATGCTAGAACAATTAGGGATCTTAAATGAAAACATTAAACTGGATCCCTAACTCACAGCACACAAATTTCAAGCAAATCAAGGACTTAGAAGGCCCTAACTTTAAAATTTGTACAGAAAAATATAGAAGAATACCACTAAGGCTTTGGCTGTAAAGAAGAATTTCTTAACCAAAAGCGCAAATCACAAAAAGATTAAAGATTTTTACATTAAAATTAATAACTCCTATTAAACAAAGGGTATTATAAAAAGACAAGCCAAAGAGTATATTTCAAAAACTGTTAACAGACAAGGATTAATATCCAGGATACATACAGAATGACTGTGAGAATGACTAAATAAGAAAAGACAAACCAATTTAAAATTGGCAAAAGATGAGAACAGGCATTTCATAAAAAAAATGCACAAAAGACTAGCAAAGTTATGGGAAAAAGATGCATCTTCACCAATGATCAGGGAAGCACAGATGAGAAGAACAGGATACCACATTTCACAATCACTTCTTCGGAAAAAATTTTAAATTGAACAATACTATCTGTTAAAGAGGATATGGATTTAAGGGTACAGACTGTTGGTAGGAATGTACACTGATTGTTTTGGAAAACAATTCAGCATTACCAAGTAAAACCAAGTTGCACATACTCTACAACCCAGCAATTTCACTCAAAGGTATATTTGCTAAATTTACTATTTTTTTCCTCTCACCATCCTCTTAAAAAAAAAAAAAAAAGCGTCCCGAGTCACTAAACATTCCATAACCCACTAGTGAGTTACAAGTGGCAGCCCACCTACAGTTTGGGGGCAAAAAAATCACTGTTGTAGACCTGTTCCTTTCAAACTTTTTTGTCTTGGGATTCATCTGCATTCCTGAAAATTACTGAAGACCCCATAGAGCTTTTGCTTATGTGGGTTATATCTATTGACACTTATCATATTAAAAATTAAAGTGAGAATGTTTTAAGGTATTCATGAATTAAAAAATAAATCCATGTTATCAAATGTAATTTTTGAGTAAAAAATACCTATATCATCTTTAAAAAGTAAAAAAGTAGCACTGTTTTAGATTTTTGCAAATCTCTTTCACTCTTGGCTTAAAAGGGTGCTGGATTCTTACATTTGCTTCTGCATTCACTGTTGGGTGTGTATTCATTGATGTGTGTAAATAAAATCTGGTCTCTCACCAAGTGGTTGGGTGAGGAAGAATATGGTAGATCCCCTGAGAAGGTCTCAGGGACCCCATCAACCCAAAAGGTCTTCAGAGCACTCTTTGAGAACTGTTGCTCTAGAGAAATTTTTGCACATGTGGAACAAACAGGGATGACCACAACAGAATTGTTTACAATAGCTAGCAAACAAATTAATGAAAAACACACCCTAAAAACCAAAGCCCATCAAGATATTATACTACAGAGTGTGAATTAAAGAGGGGGTATGTAGTAAATCTGACAAGCTACTAAGGGACACATGACGAGCCTGGCAAGTTCACTGACCAAGAACAATCACATAAAATGGTCTGGTCATAAATTCCTAACTGCACAGGATGTAGCAGGTAGTTCATCCCAAATCTTCAGCTTCCAAAGTAAAGATCAATCATCACTTCAAGTGAGCTCTGTCCATTGTCCTTACACATTTAGGATGACACAGCTTTAGGCACAACAGCAAGCAGAGAACACCAGGCCACAGAACCCCTCATTGTTATCTTGTTCCCTGCATACCATCTACCTCTATGTACTGTACACTAATTATTAATTATCCTGTACCCACCAATGTAAAAATGTTTCTCTAGTTTGCTTTTTATCCAATCCTAGAGATTTCCCCTGCTTTGCCTTCTCCACCTCCTTAATCTACCACTATATGGATTTCATATAATCCTTCTTACAGCTTCTCCTTTGATTCTAAGGTATGGGATAGGCCGCAGAACTGCCATTCTCAGGAGCATATTCTCAATTCATTGAGATTTTGCTTCTGGAAATGCCCTCAAAATTTTGGCTCAAACAAGCCCATATAAAAAAGAACTTTTCTATAGGTTGAGATTTCTTTTGTCAAAAACAGAAATATAAAAGTAACCTTAATGTTTCTGTGCCTCATTTTGCTCATTTGGAAATGGAACTACAAATGCCAACCTCATAAAATTATTAAAGATTAAACGAGCTATGAAAAGTATTTAAAACATAAAAGCCACACAGTACTAATAACTATTACATATTTTTATACTCTCATAATGTATAATACTCACATAATGTATACTCACATAATGTAATGTGGTGCATGTGAAAGAAGTAGGAAGATTCAAAAAGGGGCATAAAAGTATTCATTTTATTCTCAAAAACACATTTTTTATATTTTTAATGTTATAAAATCTGACATATTCATAGAACATTTTAAAGAGAAAAATATGGAACAGGCTGGCTAAAGAGCCAGAGAGGCCAATTAGATTAGCTTATAAATTAAGCCGAAAGTGTCCTAAGTGCTGACCATGGTTACTAGGAAAATAAAAAAGGACTAACAAGACTATGCTGCCTGTACTTCTATTTAATATTATGCACAATCGTCGTTTTCCTGCTGCTCTCAGCTAGTAAACTGACCCAGAGCACTCACTCAATAAACATTACTGTTACTTGCTGTTATTCTTGCAGTGAAGGACCACTTAAAAGAATTCAAATGTATCATCTACTTCCACAGTGTTCACCTTTGAGATTTATATGGTAGCTGCTTCCTAAAGACTGTGTTATTTGTGAATCTGCCTGTTAAAAATACTTGCCTGATTAAAAAAAAAAAAAGAGCTCCATGCTGGGGTTATCAATGTTAATATGAATTGTTGATGCTCCTGAAATATGAGTATGAGCAGCCTTCTAAGTTCACGTAATTTTAGAAGGTCTTTTTGTATATTTCATGGTCATCTATTTAAGCTAAAATGCTTTATAAATTCTGTAGTAAATGCCAGCCTTATTTCTGACATGACAGTTTAAGGGTTTAAGCAGGGCCATTTCTTCTGATAAACGAAATTTAGTCATTTTTGTTTTGAGACATAGTGACTTCTAAATTAGACATTCTGATATAACAGGTCAAGGTAATTAAGAAGGTTGGTTAAGCTTTGATTTGTAAAGGGTTCTAGATACTCTTAGTGTATTTTTGCTACTTATAATCTACTTAAAGCTCAGCTTAGCATATAAAATCTACATGCTTTCCTATTAAACACTGAGATTTCTGACAAGGCTACCTTTAAGACTAAGGGTTGACCACATTCCAATAGCACTGCTCAGCTGGATGTCCTTGACAGAGTGTAGTTCATCATTTACAGGCATACCTTATTTTACTGTGCTTTGCTTTACTGCACTTCAGAGATGAGTATTTGCTTTTGCTTTTGGTTTTGTTTTTCAAACTGAAAGACCCTCCTTCAACAAAAAGATGACTTGTTTTATTGCAATGGTCTGGAACCAAACTCGCAGTATCTCTGAGGTATGTCTGTATAAAAGTATTCTTTACTCAGCCTCTCAGTGCTGTTTTGAGAGCAGTGAAAGCCCTCTTGTCCCAATTAAGTTTAACCACAAACTTTATATAATCACATCCATCTACTTACTGACACTTCTAATGTCTAGTGGTTCCTCTTTTACATTCCCTTTTACTGATCTAATTCCTGATTGAATTCCAACCGCTTCAGTCATTTATTTCTCCTTAATCTTCCCTAACCCCACTGCATGCAAACTTGTTACTTCCATTATGCTGAAACCCTGAAGGTTATTTCTGGCCTCATTAATAACACAGATCCTAACAATAGTCACCAAAAACTGAAACTGAGAAAAAAATCTGTCTATCCAGTTGACCTCTCTTTTTTAACATTCCCTAAACACTTTCCATTAGTCTCCATAACTTTACGCTGATATTCTCCTTCTTCCTTTACTATCCCCCTTTTTTCACGTTTTTTTTTTTTTTGCCTACTTTAATAATTTATCTAAATACAACTCTACCCCATTATCTCTGCTCATCCCAAATTGTTTCAAGTTTACTGAAAGGATCTACCGTCCTGGCACACACCCCAAATGCCGGTGGTGCCTTTTTCTCTTTCCTGATCTTGTGACAAGCATTTAGAATTCTTTCATCATCCAGCCTTCTCCATCCTCTCGTATAGGAAAATTGTCTGTAGCCTACCTAAGCACTGCTAATCACTCTCACTTAGGCTATTCCAGTATAGAAGTATTTATCAACCTTTTCTGTGTAGTCATCTAATGAGTGCAGTTTTTCTTCAGTGCTTTGCTCCTTAGAGCAGAGATTCTATCCTACGTGTAATTTTAGAGCCTAAAAAAGAATGTGGGCACTCAGTATTTGCTAATAGAGATAACGGCTCTATTGTGGGGCTCCTCACGTTTACTGCTTATCTGCATTATTCCCAAAGTGTCTGTTTCCAAACTGCTAGGCGTTAACATTCCAACGCGACAAATATTAATGACTTAACTGGCTGGTGGCCCTCTGGAGGTAAAAACAATAATTAAGATCAGCTCCTCGTGTCGCTTCTCTAAACGGCATTTACACGTGGCAGTCTGTAATAAGGTGGGAAGTAGGAGGCGCGAGCTCTGGGTAGGATAAGCACAGAACAAAGTTCCTTGGGAAGATGGGAAGGGTAGGAACTGCACTCAAAGGAGTCACTTAAGCAAGGGCAGGTAGACACTCCAGACTGCGGACTATTCAATAGCTGCCAATTAGGCCGACCGAGGTGCCTACCTGGTTTGGGCAAGATTCCTAGAGGGGCCGTTACACCCACGTGACCAAAGGAGCACTGTTTTCGTAATCCAGGGCGTGGGTGCAGTCAACCCAGTGGGTCGTCGCAATGTTCGGTAACCTGGGCTGTTAGCAAGGCTAAAAGGTGAAGGGGGCGTGGGAGTTAGAGACCCACTAGGCCTGTTTCTATGGTAAGGTGCAGCCTCGATAGAGAAGCAGTGGACGCCGGGGTACCTTGGGACGCTCTAGGCGCCCAACGCCGTTCCCCGAACTGAGGTGAGACGCCACGCCGAAAGCACTCTGGAGAATGAGGAAAAGCAAAGAGGCGCCAACACAGACCTGGACCTATTCGAATGTCAGCCGCTTCTTACCGAGAACTGAGAACCAGAAGTCGCAGAGACCGATGCTGCCGCCATCTTCCTGTCTGCCCAGTGGACCTCCGCAGCCCAGGAGCGGTCCGGTTCTGGTGCTCTTTTTCCAGATTCGGGAGCCGCCCACTAGGGGCGACCCTAAGCCGCGCCCCAGATGGAAAGGGCTAACGAGCCGGTGCGGGGTCCAGAAACCCCTAACACACACTCCCAGGGACGCCCACGCTCAAAGCGCACGCGAGAAGGGCTACTCTACCCAACGAACGTTTGGATCAGCCAATCAAAAAGGCGGACATCTTCCGGTATAGGAGCGAATCCGCCTCTTCCCTCGGTGACGTCACAAGGTAGCGCGTAGCGGAGAACGGAGACCCGGTAAGGGAAGGCGCTACCATACAACTCTGAGAGGATTCTATTGAGGGGCGGGCCTTCTTAAAAAGGAAACGTAGGCGAGGGGTTGTTTTGTCTCCTGAGACGATTGAATAGGGTGATTCACACAAGTTAAAGCGAGTGCGAAGTTCAAACACTCCATCAGTTCTCTTGGACTGAACGCCAAGGAAAGCGTTTGCTTGACTCCAGGACGCCTCTCCAGGTGAAGTACTCACCTTTTGGCCAATAACAAATAGAATGAGGAGGAGCTTAGTGACTTGGTCCAATACAAGTCAAGGGAAAAGAAGTTGAGGCAGAGAGTAAACCTTTGCGAACACTAGCCCAATTGGATTGGGGAGCTCTCACCCAAACCTGAGACTGGCTGTTAGAAATACCCACGGGCGGGGCGAGTTTAAAGCGGCTTTCGCGCGCCTAGAGCGTCGGACTGTTATTGGCCAGCGACATCCTCCCTTTGTGGGAGCTCCCTGCGTAGTCGGGGTTAGGGGTTGGGAGGAGCGGCCAAGTGACGCAGCAGCTGCCCCAGCTAATCAGGGATGGGAAAGGGAGGCCAAGAAGGAAGTGGATCTGCTGCAGCTCAGCTAAACTGCTGCGAACTACCCGCTTCGTCTCCCTCCGCCGCTATCCGGGCCTGAGCGGGAGCTGCTGGGACGGCGTCACTGGGAGGGCTGGGGCGGAAGTGGAGGCGGAGGGAGACGGCGGCGTCCAGAGGGACTTGGGCTCTCGCGGCGAGGCCCTGGTGGGCGCGAAGTAGGGGAGGGGGAGGAGGAGGAGCCCGCGGCCCGGGTGGTGGTGCCCGAGTTCTCCGTAGGGCCCCGCCTTGGAGCGGGCGGCGGTGGAGGAGGAGACTGAGGAGCAGGATGGCGGCCTCGGCCCTGTACGCCTGCACCAAGTGTACCCAGCGCTATCCGTTCGAGGAGCTCTCCCAGGGCCAGCAGCTGTGCAAGGTCCGTGGGTGCTGGGCGGCGGGCGGGCGGGGTTTCCTCGACTGTAGCCCGAGGGAGCTGGGAGCCCGCTGCACTGCAGCCCCGCTCTCTCTGCCGGCGCCTTGGGGGTCTGGAGCCCTCGCCCCCTCACCCCTTTATCGGATGACCTGGGCAACAGCTGGGAAAGGCCCCTGAGAGGAGGACAGAATCTTGCCCTCTTCTAGGCGGCCCAGGACGGGTCCGTGCCCCAACCACGTTCAGGGTCTCAGGGGTGGGGCTGGCTGAGGCAGCCACCTGTCTACGCCGCAGAGACCGAGGGTGGAGATGTTTTCATCTCGTTTTTTTGTTTTTTTGTTTTTGCATGGTCCTCTCCTTCCACCCGGAGGCAGGGGACGGTTTTTGCACTTTCTTGCTAGGAACCTGAAGCAGCAAAGCTGATGGCATCCTTCTTCCCTGTCCAGGAAAGCGAAGCGACTGGCTTGGGAACAGAATGCTCTATGATTTGGAGCTCCTCCCATCCCATTAAAGCCGGGATGCTGTCTGTGAGCAACGGTGCAAAATAATAAGTAGTTTCACATTTAACCAATACTTGAAATCGGCCCTGACAGCTTTCTTAATTCATTTGTAGCATACCCCCTCCCCACACAAATCTAATAAAGACAAAGACACCTATGACTTCCCTTAGCAATTACGCTGTAATTGGCCACTTACATAATAAATCACCCAATAGTCTACATTGGGGGACAGATTTTATTAATGTTTTAGATATTGTCTAGGTTAGGTAATCTTAAACCAGAATAGTGAAACTTGGGATCTTGCGATAGATACTGATTAATTCACTGTCTTATTACAGGAATGTCGGATTGCACATCCTATTGTAAAATGTACTTACTGCAGATCAGAATTTCAACAAGAGAGGTTTGTATATTGAACAGTTTTTGATTGTTAAAGGCAAAGTATTGTCTGTAAGAAATACTTGGGGGTTGTATTTTCGTATTTGCATTAAAGTATTTTTTAAAAAGTGGTTTAGCTTCTTAAATTTTAAGTTCTAAGCATTTTACACATGGTGGAAGAGAAAATATTGACCAAAAAATTAATGGTTATTTTACATTTAGATTTCAGTTTGAACATGAGGAAATAAGTAAATTATTATATGGAAAATGTATAGTCTTGCTAATGAACAATCCAAATATAAGCAGGTACTATTAAGTTAAAAAAATGGCACAACATTAGTGCTGACATGGGCTGAGGAAAGGGCTGTAGTGTTACCAACTGTCTTCCAAGAATGAAGTCTAGTACTTTTTAAATAGGATGGATCCTGTTAGAAAAGAGTACACACATGAAAATAACCTAAGAGAAGAACAAGCAATTTCTTCATAAGTTGGTGTGGGCATAATAGTAGGGAAGACCCAATGGGAGTTTGGGTTGGCACCGATATGTAACGCTGTGTATAAATAGTGGCAAGTGTGAAGATCTTGCAGTAAGATAGGAAACATTAAGACTTTTGTTTACTAAAAATACATAATGAAAATGTATTTAAAAATATTCACATTAGGTCTGCAATTTTCAACCTTTTTCATCTCACGGCACACATAAACTAATTACTAAAATTCTGTGGCACACTAAAAAAATACATTTTTTTCCAACCTGACAAAACATAGGTATAATTTGATTCATTCACACCAGACTGCTGTTGTGTTGGTGGTTGTCATTTTTTTGACAATCTAAGGGAAAGGGGGTCAGTACTCCCAACTAAACAGTCAGGTACTACATGTTTTAAGAAATCTTCATGTACCTTGGTTGAAAATGGAAGACAAGTAAATTTGAATAGTAGACAACTCTAAAAAGATCTTTATGACTTTTTTAATTTTTGGTTTATACTGGAGTGACTTTACATACTACTAGAACAAGTCATACACCTTATCTGCTTTGTTCAACATCATGCTCATTACCTCAGAAAGCTACATAAATTTGATTACCTACAATTTTCTTTTCAGCAAAACTAATACAATTTGTAAGAAGTGTGCTCAAAATGTGAAGCAATTTGGCACGGTAAGTATGTCATATATTTTTGTTTTGTGTTATTGTTACTGGTCAATTAATGTTTTTCACAAAGACGGACCTTTTAAAAAGTATGCATAGTTTTTAAATATCTCAACATATCAAAATATTAGGAAATAAATTTTCTATAGACAATCTGGAAGATGACAACATTTAAAAATAGTCATGTACATGCTTCACATATATTGAAATACAGGGGGAAATTTATGACTTCATTAAAGATTCAGATATGACAAACAAACTCCTAGTTACAGAGAATCTACTTATTCATGACTGTTGCATAATCATGCTTTTCCCCTCTTTCAGAACCTCCAACAATTTTAATATAGCAGCACAATTTAGGCACTTACTCACAAAAGTCATGACATTATCCTAGTACAAATTCTTACATGAATATTCCAGTTATTACTGATATATTGTAGTCATGATTAGTCAAAGTATTGGCCTTAAGGCTCTATAAAATCCTGAATTGTCTTTTGAATGTCAAAATCAAGGTATGTTTGTTATAGTTTATATTGAAAGTGATTATGACATTTTTTGAAGTCGAAAAGTTAACTATAGTATGCATTCCTTGTATCATATGTACCTGTATATGTATGTCATAAATGTTTCTCATGATCTTTTTAAACTATTCAGCAGAATAACAAAAAGTTTCATGACTAGAAGTAAACTTTACTAAACAAATAGAAACATGGTAAATGTCATTGACCATGACAAGGCAACATATAGCATGTCCTCGAATAACATCATTTTGTTATGACATTGATAAAATGCTGTAGGAACTTTACATCAATTATCCTATGGTAAAATAGGTTTTGATACACATTTCTATTCAAGTCACAGACTCTATTGACAATGTTAACTTAGGACTTGCTGTATTTGACAAAAAATTTTTTCTACCTATTAGTTTCCATAATCCTAGAAATACGTGTGTATAACTGGGTATATTTTATGCAGCAAATTTTTAGTATTTTAAAATATGTCTGTTAAGGAAAAATATGTATCTGTTTTTTCAGCCTAAGCCTTGTCAGTACTGTAATATAATTGCAGCATTTATTGGTACAAAGTGTCAGCGTTGCACAAATTCAGAAAAAAAATATGGACCACCTCAGACCTGTGAACAGTGCAAACAACAATGTGCATTTGATCGGAAAGAAGAAGGAAGAAGAAAGGTATATTTTATTTATGTTATGACATTCTGGAAATTAAATGAAACACCAAACAAATTGGTAGTTATTACAATTAATATGCAATTAAGATTTGATGTATTCTTTGAGTCTGAAAGCAAATAGATGAAAATGCAGAAATTGTACATTTTCTTTGCGTTATATGTACATTCATGTTGATCAGTTGAGATTATTGTACTTTAAAACATATTCTGTGATGGCTGTTCTGTACTACTTGGTTGGCTAATAATTGGTTTGGGAGAATTACTGCATTTAAATCCTTTTAGCACCTTACCCTTTTGCTGATTACTTGAAGTTACTGGTATGAAAAAATGACCTGTGTTAACATGTATTAATTCAAAGTTAGTCTTGTGCCTCTTGATTTGCGGCTCATATTTTAAATCATTGTTTTTCTCTACCTGCAGTGACTTAAAAAGTGTATGTATGCATGTGACATTCCTGTACTGATCACCATTCACACAGGCCTCCTGTTATCTGTCAGTTTCAGGTGATTTGGGAAATGCCTGTCTTCTTTGAGAAGCTCTTCTAGCTGCCCCCATAGCAATATATGTACCCTAATTGTAAGAAATGTCCCTCTGGCACTTTTTGGGTGAAGAAACAGAAGCTAGAAACAATTTTATTTTTATAGGTTTAGTCTTAATTTTGTAAAAAAGTCTCTTTCTCCTTGGTGTGTAACAATTGACTCTCCTTATTTGTAGTAATTATGCTCTGTTGAGTTGCTGCAAACACTAAATTAGTAAATACTGAACGATTGCCCCTAAGGGCTATTACAGGATTAGGTTTTTGTCTCTGGTTACAACATGGTAATCAGTACATAATGTTTTGTTTTGTGTCTGTTTCTATTTAAAGACACTTTATATTGTTGATTGATTAAAGTGAACTCATAGCAAAAAGCATTACAGTGTGCCTGAATGAAGCTTACCTAACACATGTGTTTTCTAGATAAGATACATTACAGCCTTCTTGTGCTTAGGAACACTGCACATCACATCACTACACCTGGGAACCATTTTAAACACTGAATTTACTGATTAAAAGAAAACCGCAAGATGCAGAAAATGTGGTGCTAAATAGACCATGAGAAGGACACTTGTTTACAATATGAGGGCTGAAAGGCAGCAGAGCATCACCTTGTTCAAACCCAAGCTGGGAAGGTTTTCAATCCAGCTAAACAAATTGCTGCTCTGTGTATGTGCATGATCACAAAAGCACTGCAAGTTGATTTTGGGGTTACAGATAAATTTAGCAAGTAGGTGGTGAATTTACAAGTATGAAATCAGTGAATAAGAATCAACTTTATATGTCATTTGAGCTCTCCCTTCTATAAATTAGTAGTTTTTGCTGTAGTGGGAAATACTTTGTCGTTTTAGTAATTACAGAGTGATTTAAGAATTCAAGCTAGTGCTTTGATAAGATTTCTTTAAAATATATTATCAGTATATTCTTATTTTCAAAGTAATGAGAGGGGGGGGAGCCTCAAAGCTAACGGAAGTTCATAATGTCATCCTCACCAATTTTATGGTCCTCCAAACAAACTTTTTCCCAAGTTCAGTATTCTAATTTTACTTTCATTTGGCAACAGTGTGTGTGTGTATGTGTGTGTGTGTGTGTGTGTGTATGAGACATACAGCTAGAATAACTAGAAGTTGAGCACTTTATCTTATGGCCAGTTAACAGGTACATTTAATCTAATACAAATATGTTTTTTTAAAGGTTGATGGAAAATTATTATGCTGGCTCTGTACTTTATCATACAAGAGAGTTTTACAGAAAACAAAAGAACAGAGGAAGAGCTTGGGATCTTCACATTCAAATTCATCATCTTCGTCTCTTACTGAGAAAGACCAGCATCATTCAAAGCATCATCACCACCATCACCACCATCACCATCGTCACAGCAGTAGCCATCACAAGTAAGTACTTTAAACTCACGTGTTCTAAAATCCTTCCAGGCATTTAATGCCAAATGCTAGCTATGTGCTAGTTTCCACTGTACATGGTAAACTTCTTGAGTGTCTAGGGCTGTTTCCCCACTTTGTTCAGTGTATAAAATTCCATATATTGAGTGTGTTTAGTTGTTTACTATAATAATAATGATAGAACATTCAGGGAATTTACTATGTAAAATTATAATCATATCATGGAGTCAAAATACAAATCAGATTTAACTAATACTTCATTTACTCAGGTTGTCAGAAGCCTCATTTTTTTTTATTTCAATACTTCTTAAGGCTTTACCTGTAAAAATTATATTTTAGGTAAAACTAAATTAAGCCAATGACTAGGAAATGTACATTCAGTATTTTTGAGAACAGATTATAACACCGACATTTCTGACCATGATAGAAACATTTTAAATCTTGAAGATTCTCAAAGTATGTAAACTAACTTTTTTAACTGGTGGTGGTTTGCTTTATTTTTTAAAAACACATAGGCAGAAACTGTAAAATATAAACAACTACATGATTTTTGAAGTGCAGTTGGGGGAGTTATATAGTAGTAATATTTTAACACTTTATATGTGTAGTATAAAGGTTTTTAAGTACAGTTTTAGTCATCAGGGAAAAATCAAGAATATTGAAACAAATTTAAATGAAGAATACAGGAACATGATACACACAGATTTTCAGAAGAATGCACGTTTTTTCCCCAAAATTTTTTATGAGTCTTTAAAGTTATAGATGGGTAAAAACAATTTTCTTTACAAAAAATCTGATGCCTACTACAGTTAGGAACACAGTGATATTTTGGGAATATAATGTGGTCCTACTTAAAATTTAATTCTAAATTAAGATCAGCATGTACTAAATGTAATGGGATGTTATTGAAGCAGTGATGTTGTTTACTTCAGGAGCAATTTTTTTCACTTGCTTTACTTACTGGGTTGTACTTTCTGGATGTTAACAGTGGTAGACTGAATAGAGACTTCTAATCTGGCCATTTTGAAGAAAACTTGTGTCATCTTTGTGTAAGAATATCCCAATGAGCAAAGGAACATAAATCTTCTTTGTTTTTGCTTCATGCTTTAATAAACGATATGACAAATGGTATCTGACAGACCTACTCCTAAGACTCAGCTGAAATGTGCCTTTGCCTTGTCCTTTACAGATAAATTTGTCCTAGTGTGATATCAAAGGACACTCTCAGAGTATGTTTATAAAGACCAAATTCTGTGACAGGAACTTAATCTTTTTTAAAAATGATAGGTTTCAAAAGTAAAGAGAAAGAGGATGGTGTTGACTTGTTTTCTTTTTGATTACTTAAGAAATACAAATACTATTTTTTTTGTATTTGTATTTTTGTATTTGTATCCTGTTGAACAGGTTTTTTTGTATTTGTAATTTTTTTTTTGTATTTTGTATTTGCATGCTGTTGAACAGGATACAAACTGTTCAACAAGTAGCTAACCAGTGTGTGGGGTCCTCTCTTAAGTTTAGTAGATGAGAACAATTATGAGGAACAGTACATATTGCAATATATAGTGATGGGGGAGGGAAAGGGAAGAAATTCTGGTCAATCTGGATCCAGGAATGGCCCTCCTCAGAAAGAGAGGGCAAGAATTCTAACTTTTCTGTTTAATCATTATTAATGTGATTGTTCTCATTTTGAGATCTGGATAGTGCTGTTAATCCATGTGTGATTATATGGCTTGCCAATGCTTATAATGAAATTTTCTTAAGCAACAGAATAGCAATTGAATTCCTTAATAGGGTTGCCATATATTGCCATGAGAAAAATTCAGGTTCATAGATTAGAGAATTAATTTCTCCAACTTGGTATTTACTTAAAAGTGATTTTTAAGAATGTTTTTTAGTTTTGCTTTAAAAAACTTATACAGCTAAAACAATAGTAAATTTTATACACATACACATATTTACACATTTCTACTTACCATATATATGCTAGCACTGTACTTAATATATACATAGCTGATTTAATCCTCATGTAGTATAGGTGAGGAGACTGAGGCTCAGGAATTTTAAGTACCTTGCAAAATGTCACATAACCCATGACCTCTAACATGTTTTATATTGTATAAATACGGTGTCTTATGCACAGGAAATGCTCTATATATGTTGAGTTAGTAAACTAGGGATTAATGAAGAGTCTGCTAATGTGCAAGTACAGGGGGACAGTTTGCAGAATTCATAGTGCGTTATAAGGTGGTTATATTAATATTATAGCATAATGGAAATGAAGGAGTAAGTAAGAGCTAAATCAGTTGTTAACTGAAATTTCCCAATATTTTCAGCATGACTTCTTCAGAATACTGACTAAGAAAGATCTAGAGACTTTGGAGATAGCCTTAGGAGAAGTAGGAAAGAAACAAAGAAATTAAGATATTTTCTGGTTCAACTTGAGTTACTCCAAAGTAAGAATCTTCATGTAGGATTATTAGGAAGGCCTTCAATCTAATCTTAAATAGTAAGGGCAGCCTAAGTACAATGATCCTCAGACTCTATAATTATAGAACCCTGTTTTGTTTCATGGTCATATACCCTAACCTTTAGTATGATATTAAATTGAATTTGGAAGTCCTCATTAAAATAAAATTCAGTCCCTATCATTATACCTTTTTTGAAGAAGTTAAGATGGCCAGTAGTTATTTGATTAGAATTTATCTTAATAGAATGTGATTTATTCAATATATATTTGCTTACTCTGAAAAGTTAATTGAAAATGTCTTTCTGAATGAAAGATTATAATAAACATACCATTTGATTTCATTGGGAAGAATGCTATGAAATGCAAATGTATTAAATAAATATTGTTATTAGATGTCTTTTATATATTTTTCAGAATCAGCAATCTGAGTCCAGAACAAGAGCAGGGACTGTGGAAACAGAGGTAAATATGTTAACAAATATTCTGAAGTATTTTGAAAAGTTTTTTTAAGTGTGACATCCCTTTATCCTTGTTGCTTAGGCTTTTAAAAAATCAATGATGTTTGCTAATATTGTAAAGGAAGAAGAACTTATCACTTGGTGCCTCATTTATACTCTAATAATTATTCTTATTAATGTTTGGTTTCAGCCATAAATCCTCTGCAGCAATTCAGAATGAAACTCCAAAGAAAAAGCCCAAATTGGAATCTAAGCCATCTAATGGAGATAGGTAAAAATGAATTCCTTTAGCGAAAATTCAACTAAGTTGAATAGTTATGGTTGATTGCCGGTTATTACTAGGTGAAAGAATAGAAACATGTGTCTTCCACATTGACTTCTTTGAGTCATCCAGAAAAGTAAACATAATCAGTTGAAATTTTTTAACTTAATTTTGGCAATAAAAAAGTGGCACTGAACTATGTTGTTCTATTTGGGGAATAAATTTGGGTTTTGGAAAAAGGAAAACATCTAAATAGAGAACATTCTTCTTATTTTAATTATTCTTCAGTGAAACACGAATCTAATTGTGATATTTTAAATTGACCTGCTTGGAAAATGTTTTTAGATTTAAAGTATTATGAGCGTGACTGTTTTAGTTCATTAGCCAAAGTTTGCTGATGTTACTGTACAAATTGGCTGCCTATTGCTTTACACTAGAAGTATTGACCCCCTAAAAGCTAATACTGAATTATATTTCTGCAGGTGTATGTAATGTGTGCCATTAGTAAGGTAATTTGCCAGTTGCATCCATTTCTGTCAGGTACATATTTTTTTGCATTAGCCTTAAGGATGTTTGTGGAATTGTCTAATTTATGCAATTTGAACACCTGCTAATTTTCCTTCTACTTCATTTAACTGCATTTTACTTTTTTTTTTTTTTAGTAGCTCTATAAATCAGTCAGCAGATAGTGGGGGAACAGACAATTTTGTCCTTATAAGTCAACTGAAAGAAGAAGTGATGTCACTTAAACGTCTCTTACAGCAGAGAGACCAGACCATTTTAGAAAAAGATTAAAAAGGTAAGAACATGGTTCACTGAAGCCTGATTAAGATTTACATCTTGATTCTTGGTTGAGAATTGCAAATTTTACTCAACTTTCTTTAATAATTTGGTAATGTCTGTTGTGTGTGATTCTTATAAGACACATTACAAAAGCCCAGATTGGAACCTAGCAGTCTAATGAAGATGGGTAAAATAGTCTTTCAGAATTTATGTTCTAAGAGTTAATGGAGAGCTAATTAGAATTGTAATAATTTCTGAACATTAGTTGTTTTTTTTTAATCCTCATCTGGGGATATGTTTATTGATTTTGGAGAGAGAAGAAGGAGAGAGGGGGACATCAATATCGATGTGAGAGAGAAACATCGTTTAATTGCCTCCCAGATGTGCCCCAAGCGGGCATTGAACCTGCAACCTAGGTATTTGCCCTGACTGGAGATCAAACCTGAAACCTTTTGGTGTATGGAATGACACTCCAAAGCAACTGAGTCACCTGGCCAGGGCTGAACATTAGTTTTCATTAAACCTATAGTTAAAAGAGGTTTAATGTCTTATTTTGAAACTGAGATGTAAATGGTACATTATGTGAATTCTTAATGATTTAAAAAAGTAATTGCATAAAAAAGTAACTGCATATAATCTTTGATGTACCGATCATGTGTAGATTAGTCTATAGGAAGTAAGTACATCTATTGGGACTTTATCTGTTAGATCAAGAGGAATGTCAAATATGTTGCCTATTTACTGAAAAATTCTAAAACTTTCTTTGTGAATTTGAGCAGAATGCTTTTACCTATTTGGGCCTCAGTTTTCTCATTTTAAAAATGAGAGTATTAATGCCATCTCATGGAATGGGTATTATGATTAAATGAAAATGTAAAGTACTTACTCCTGGCAAGTATAAGTGCTCATGGGTGCTATTATTACTAATGCTTGGTCTGGTCATCTTTGAGGGTACAACCTACTTTTGTACTTGTTTTATCAAACTAGACTAGTTTGACCTATTTCAGACACCTTATGCAATAGGAAAACATTAAAACATTCACTTTAAAAGTATAAATAAGACATGATTGTAAGTGTGTATATAAATTACCTGTTTCTGAGTATCTGTAGTAGTACTTCAGTCTGAGCTAGCTTTTTCCTCTGGCATTCATTCAACAACTTTTATGTTACATTTTCCCATACCTTGATGGCTTAGTGGATTTAAATTTATTTTAATACATTTGTACCTTACTTGAAGCAAAATCAGCATAGGAAATTTAGGGTTGGCATAGATAAAAATAGGATAGTTGTGTCTTATTTTTTAGGGTTAATTTTGATTAACGGCAGGATTTTTTAAATTAATGAGCTTTTATGGAATTTGTTTTATATTTAAAATTTAGAGACATTTCTGTTGCACTGAGATGGGGATATCTGTTAACCTAGATAAAAGTTGAGTAAACTTGTAGGTTTACTATAATAATGATTCCATAACCAAGTAGTAATAAATTGTGGGATTTTGACTTTTTTAGGTGCTTTTCCTTTTCCTGGGATAACTATTGTATATTAGTGTACTTCATTGAGTTTTCTGCTTTTGCTAGTGTTCCTTTTTTCTTAAAAAACGCTAATGGGTAAGGGAAGTAATTGTAAGCCTTAAATAGCTACATATTTGCAGTTTTTTTCTTATAATGTAAATCGAACTCAAAGAAGTTATTTTTCTGAATTTATTTCACTTTGTGTAGTGACTTCTAGAGCCAGCCACATACTAGATCATGAGGATGTGAAGATGAATAAATAACAAACATTCCTTATCTTCCAGAAATTCATAATCTGGAGACAAGTCACATTATAGTAACGAGAATAATTATCTTAGTTGATCTGATGTGAGTTGACATTTGGAATAGGAATTCTTTTGTACTAGAGAAAGGAGAGAATTCAGTTATTCTTTGGATTTGACAAAAGCATAGGTTTTTATTCAGAAAATAAGAATAAAAGACACCATAAATTCCTTTCTCTCCTTTTGCTGTTGTCTACCTTCCAGTATTCTAGCTCCTAGGTAATTACAAAAAAGTACTGCAAACCTTTAAAGCTTACATAATAAAATCTATGTAAAAGTGACCAGAAGCTTTTTTATGCTTGGTTCTGAGTGTGGAATTACATAATGCCAACTTATTTTTTAAAGCCATGAGATTTTTTTATGTTTGTGTATCATTGATATGAAAATTTTTCATGTTGCCTTCTTCCTCAGATTACTGACATTTTTCTTACATTTGTCTAATTTAGCCCAAATTTAAGGGGATGAAAAGTAACCCCTTTTTCATCCTTATTATTAGTTGTATTTCTGTCTTTGTTCTCCATTTCTGCCTCAAATGTTAGTTGGAATTGGATGCATAATTCTGTCATATTTTCAAATGAAAGCAGTATAGGTCTTGGTTCACAAGATTGTTCCTCTTTGTACTTGCCTGTGTGAAACTTTTTTCTTAACCATTGAAAAATATTTTAACTTGAAACCAGTTTTATTACTTTGTTATATATAACATAAAATACATTTAGTTGAAGCATTTTCAAGGTATTAGTCATTAAACTTTACTATTGGCATACCAGTTGCCAAGCTGTGTCCAGTGAAACCCTTTAAATAGAAACAAAAAGACAGTTTATCAAAAGTTTTACTGATAGTTCAGTATCATCAGTTGGTTAGAGTATTATCCTGAGCCAGACACATACTAGATCATGAGTATACAAAGACGAGTAAGTGAGAAACATTCTTTAATATCCAGAAATTGGTAATCTGGAGGCAACTCAAAGTATACTAACGGGAATGACCATCTTAGCTGATCGCATGTGATCTCCGGTCAGGGCACATATAAGAAGCAACCAATAAATGCATAAATAAATGGAACAATAAATTAATGCCTTCTCCCTTTCTTTTCCTCTTTCTCTCATGTCCTTCCCTCCCTTTGTTCCTCCCTTTTCCCCTCCTCTTGCTCTCTAAAAATTAATTTAAAAATTTTATTATAATAGAATTCATCATTTCATATAACATAAATTCTATTATACAAGTTATAAAACTCAGAAACTCACAATTCACTTTTATAATGAATTGCGTTTATTGCAAAGAATATTTAAAATGACCTGTTTGTATATGTGCATATATATGCATACATACATGTTTTGTTTTGTTATTTTAATCAGTTAACTGAACTAAAGGCAGACTTCCAGTACCAAGAGTCAAACTTGAGAACAAAGATGAACAGTATGGAAAAAGCTCACAAAGAAACTGTGGAACAACTTCAGGTAAATGGCGTTATTTATGTAAACTGTTAGGCAAGGAAGACTAAACTTTGTTAATAGTATTCATTGTCTTAGACTGGTCCTGCTGTCCCTATTTTACGCATATTTGGTGCATTTCCAGCTTTGATTCAGATTTTGCAATAGTTTTTAAGCCTGCTCTCATTAAAAGTTATAGTTTGACAGCTGTAAGTCTGTTTCCTGTATCCATGCCTCTGTTTTTGTCAGAGGGGATGGAGGAGGAGAGAATGGATGAAGGAAGGTGAAGGGATCAGCTAAAGAACATATATACATAACCCATAGACACAGACAACAGTGTGGTGATGGCCACAGGGAGAGGGGTGGGGGGCTGGGTGGAGGAAGGCAAAGCAGGGGAAAATGGGGACATCTGTGAGAGTATCAATAGTAAAAATAAAGCTTTAAGAAAGTTATTGCTTGAAATCACTAGATAGGGGATTTAGTGTATTTACATTGATTCTGAAAACTCCTGCCTAAACTTCAAGTGATGTTTTCAGAAGAGAATGTCATTGCAATATGTTCAGTTGATCATTGAAAAACAAAATATTAAAATTGAGATTTGTGAAAACGAGGTCTTTAGTACATTGTACAGTCATTCTTTTTATTTCCTCCCAGACAATGGGAAGGGAGATGGGTATACAAAACCATTTTTAAAGGATCTCAAGTGGAGGAAATTTACGCTGCTTGCTGTGATGCAAGGCATCTAAGTCAGCCTCAGTACTGCCAAGTATATATATTCAATAGAATTTTAATATAGAAAACAATTGAATGGTGCAACCAAGAGTCACCACAGTTACAAAGAGGATTGTATCTGATGTCTGGCACACTGAGATGGAGAGCATCCAACAAGGATATAGATTATTTCCTTATTTAAGCTTTTCTCACCTAGCTTTCATAGACTTAGAAATTAGACCCCACTAAATTAGTTACATGTTCTATTGATTTATACTCTTACATTTGTAGAATTAATCTTTGGTAACAGGGTTTACAGAAGTTTTAAAAACAACAATGATGCCAGCACACACAGTGGATGGGAGAGTACAGCTTGGGAAGGAAGAATACAGCCCTGTTTTTCTGTTTTAAACAATGCAGCATCAAGGAATATTTGCTATTTCTATCTTTTGGCTTTGTATTCTTTATCTTTCTTTGAAAGTAGCTTAAATTGAGTAAGATTAGAAGTAGATTTGGGAACCTGTTGAAATTCAAGGTACAGGTTGCCTACTCTTAACTCTTAATTTTTTGTGCCATTACAAAGAATTTTGAATAGAAGCCTTATGTAGAACCTGAAAAATAGTAGGCATTCAAATAATTTGTCGAATGAATACTGATTTACGGGAATTGCCCATTTATTGGGTTTCTTTTTTTTGGGTGGGGGTTCTTATACATTATTGTTTATCATCTACCAGTAAGTATTCGTTTTTTGATATTCTTATTTTTCTCATTCAGTTATTAATGTTGAGTAATTACCTGGGAACAAAATCTTCTATATGATGATAATCTGATACAATATGTTTTAACTGAAACTCTGGAGTAAGTCCAGAATGAAGTAACCGAAAAACTGTGAGCAGTTCTTTAACCTGATAAAACTTGGTACTTCTCACTGTTCAGAGGGGCAGTTGCTGTTTTATTTTTTAGTGTAAGCAGAGGGGAACCTCTTTGACATTTCAGCCTGATTGATATCTTAAGCCTTACCTCCTCTTGACTGGCTCCTAAATTTTTGTATGGTAGAATAGTAACTGATATGATTTTAGACAGGCTATCTTATTTGTTCCTCAAGATAACTTGGAGTTATGTAGTATGAAACTGTGTTCACATGATCAGTCATAAATAACATAGAAACCTACATTTTCTGACTTTGATTTGACTATACTTTTTACTGTTCTACACTTTGCCTACCACCTCAGGTTATTTGGGTTTTGTTTTATACTTGTTATCAGACCACTTTCCTATATCTTTTGTGTTATTGCTGGAGACATTCTGTTACAGTTAAGTACACTCTTTTAACCCCACTTTCTTTAGCAACCAGATACTAGTAGGTGAGTAAATGTAGTTAAATATTTGTCTTATCTTTTTGTGATAAGAAACTAAACCCTGTAGTAGGAAATTTACCCTGCTGTAATAGCTCTTGAAACATTTTTAAATATCAAACCTAGGAAAAAAGCACTGAGCATCACAAGAAAAAAATTGCACAAAATGACAAAAAAACCCAGAAAAACCTAAATTATCTGAAATAATCAAGAATGCCCAATTAAAAAGGTACCTTTCATTTAGGAGATAAGTTAAAAAAGGAAAGGGTGCTATCGTTTGAGTGGCTATTATGTATGAGTCACTGTATTTGACAAAATGTTTTATATATTTGATTAGCTCTTTCAACTCCTGTTGTGGGGGATGAAGTTTCTATTTACTATGAGAAAATAGATTCTAGGTTACATAGCAGGTAAGTAGCAGAGCCAGGATTTAAAGGCAGATGTTCTAAACATTTTTTAATTTAACTTGCTTAAGAGATTTTAAATAGTTTAATGGATTTTGAGGGTATGAAATATAAAATAATATTAATGTAAAATGATAATGTATCTATTTTAAAATACTACATTATAAAATATATTGTTATTGTACCAACATTAGAATAGACAGATTTGGGCTTCTCTCCATTTAACAACTAATGCACTGTTAAAATATTTTTCTTAAAAGGCTTTTTTCTTACATAATTTATTGGCAGATAAATTTTTTAGTGACATGATTAAGAGACTGAATATATAAATACAGCTTGAAAATTAGCTGCTAAAGAATTAAAAGGAAAAATTGCTTTCTTTTTTTTTTAAATATATTTTATTGATTATGCTATTACAGTTGTCCCATTTCCCCCTTCACTCCCCTCCACCCTGCACACCCTCTCCCACCCACTCCCCCCCTTTAGTTCATGTCCATGTGTCATACTTATAAGTTCTTCAGCTTCTACATTTCTCATACTATTCTTACCCACCCCCTGTCTATTTCCTACCTACAATCTATGCTACTTATTCTCTGCACCTTTTCCCCCTCTCTCCTCCTCCCACTCCCTGTTGCTAACCCTCCATGTGATCTCCATTTCTGTGGCTCTGTTCCTGTTCTAGTTGTTTGCTTAGTTTCTTTTGGTTTTGCTTTAGGTGTGGTTGTTAATAATTGTGAGTTTGCTGTCCTTTTACTATACATGTTTTTTCTTTATCTTCTTTTCTTAGATAAGTCCCTTTAACATTTCCTAAAATAAGGGCTTGGTGGTGATGAACTCCTTTAACTTGACCTCATCTGAGAAGCACTTTATCTGCCCTCCCATTCTAAATGAAAGCTTTGCTGGATAGAGTAGTCTGGGATAAGGGTCCTTGTCTTTTATGACTTGGAATACTTCTTTCCAGCCCCTTCTTGCCTGTAAAGTTTCTTTTGAGAAATCAGCTGACAGTCTGATGGGAACTCCTTTGTAGGTTACTGTCCCCTTATCTCTTGCTGCTTCCAGGATTCTCTCCTTCATTTTTACCTTGGCTAATATAATTATGTTGTGCCTTGGTATGTTTCTTCTTGGGTCCAACTTCTTTGGGACTCTGAGCTTCTTGGATTTCCTGGAAGTCTATTTCCTTTGCCAGAATGGAGAAGTACTCCTTTATTATTTGTTCAAATACGTTTTCAATCTATTGCTCTTCCTCTTCTCCTTCTGGTACCCGTATAATTCGGATGTTGGAATGTTTAAAGATGTCCTGGAGGTTCCTTAGCTTCTCGTTTTTTTGGGGTTCTTATTTCTTCATTCTTTCCTGTTTGGTCATTTCTTTCTTCCTTCTGGTGCACTCTACTGTTTTGAGTCCCAGTTTCTTTCCCATCACTATTGGTTCCCTGTGCATTTTCCTTCATTTCTTTTATGGTAACCTGCATTTTTTCATCTAATTTGTGCCCAAAATCAACCAGTTCTGTGACCTTCCTGACCACCAGTGTTTTGAACTGTGCATCTGATAGATTGGCTATCTCTTGGTCGCTCAAAAGGGTGAGTTCTGGGGCACTGATTTGTTCTTCTGTTTGAGCCACCTCTCTCTTTTTGGGGGGGGGGGGGTCTGGTCACTCCTGTTACAGTGAGGGGCGGAGCCTTAGGTGTTCACCGGGGCTGGGCACCCCAGTGGCTAGATTGTGACATTGTATGTGAGGGCAGGGTCAAGAGGGAACAATAGCGGTAGCTTCGTTCTCTGTGGGACTTTAGTCCCTTCCCTGGGATCCTTGGTTGTGTGCTCTGCCCCGCTCCACAATCGCCACCTCACCGGGTCTGCCAGCTGCCGCTTGCGTACTCAGGGTCCACCCGCTGTGATCTTGCACGCCCCAGATGCCTTACGCGCTTCTGGTTGCCTTATGGGCCCAATTCTCCCTGTTCTCTGAGCCACGAGCCATAACTGGCTGCTTGTGTCCATCCCTCCTACCAGTCTGGATAAACGGGTCTATTTCAACTTCTTGGCCATCTGACTTCCATTCAGATAAATTTTCTGTCAGTTCTGGGTGTTATACTGCCTCTAAATTGTTGTTGTTTCAATCTTGGTTGTGCATGGAGGTACGGTGCATCCACCTATGCCTCCATCTTGCCAGAAGTCCTGAAAAATTGCTTTCAATACCAAATGTTTGAGTTCTGGTATTGTATAGTTGGAATATGAGAATTATAAACTATTTTTTGTTTATTTCTTAATAATGATTCAGAAAAAAATAATTTGAAGATTAACTTTTTAATGATTTCATATGTCATTATAAATGCTTTTGGCCTTAGCTGGTGTCACTGGTGCAGGCCTGTGAACCAAAAGGTCACCAGTTAGATCCCCAGTCAGAACACATGCCTGGGTTGTGGGCTAGGTCCCCAGTAGGGAGCACATGAGAGACAACCACACATTGGTAATTCTCTCCTTCTCCTTCTCCCTCCTTTCCCCTCTCTAAAAATGAATAAATAAAATCTTTGAAAAAACAAACAAATGATCTTTAAAAAATGAATAAATGCTTTTGTATAACCATAACTTAAAAATGTGGTGGCGATCTCTTTAAAACAAATTTGCAGATCTCTTTTTATGCCCTTCAAAAATTTGTATTTTAAAATTTGTTTCTTAACATTCGTTTTTTGGCCAGTAAGTCTATTATAATTATAAATTAACAATTAGCTAACAATTAAAAAGAATACTGCCATTTGCAACAACATGGATGGATCTTGAAAGTACTATACTGAGTGAAATAAGTCAGATGGAAAAAGTCAAGAACCATATGACTTTACTCATGTGAGGTATAAATCTGAAAGCAACAAATGAACAAATGAGAGAAACCACAACTCAGATAACAATATGGTGGTTATCACAGAGAAAAGGGGTTGGGGAGAGGTGGTAAAGGGTAAAGAAAGTCAAATATAAGATGATGGAAGGAAATTTGACTTTTGGTGGTGAACATACAATATAATTAATATTCAGATGATACAGAATTCTAATTGTGCACCTGAAACCCATATACTTTAATTAACCAATGTCACCTCAATGAAGAGAGAGAGAAAACAGTTCAAAACTACCACATTGACTAGGACTGGTCAACTGAGTAATAAACCAATTGATCATAAGTCTGTTCACTTGATTTCCATGAACTTACTGCCATGCATTCTTAATAATTTATCCTGAATTTCTCAAACTGTTTAGTTTTAAAAGGAAAAAATCCTTTTAAATTATTGATGGTTCTCTAAATTTTAAATTGAAACTCTTAATTATCACGTTTAATTATTTAACAGCCAGGAAGAGAGAAATGCTGTTAATTGTGTGATCGAACATAAAATAGATTTGACTTACAAATATGAGATTGCTCTAAGAATATTTGCATTTTGGGGGTTATAGGTATTAATTAGGAAGGGTTTGATTGGAGAAGAGTGGGGTTTTGAGAGTACAAAGCCTACAAAGATTTCTGTTTCATGAAACTGCTTTTTAAGATGCTGTGCAGAGAAGGCAGGGTGTTATGTTGCCATAGAAAGGCTAATACTAGAGTAGATGAAGCACTGAGGTTAAAAAAAAAAGACTTACCTAGATAAGAAATCCTGAGACCTGTGAAGGAAAGGAAAACGGTTTTCAAATGTAAGCCAGAGGATATCTTTTTTTAAAGTATATTGTATAGATTATGCTATTAAAGTTTTCCCAATTTTTCTGCCTATATCCTCTCCTCTACTCTGCACCACGCAACTCTCCAACATTTCCCCCTCTTAATTCATGTCCATGGGTTGTACATATAAGTTCTTTGAATTCTGTTTCCTATACCATTTTTTATCTCTCCCCATCTATTTTATGCCTGCCAGCTACGCTTCTTATTCCCTGTACCTTTGCCCCCCATTCTTCCCTTCTCCATTCCCACTGAAAACCTTCCCTGTGACCTCCATTTTGGTGAATCTGTTCCTGCTCCAGTTGTTTGCTTAGTTTTTGTTTTCATTGTTTTTCTTTTCTTGGAGGTTTATTTATTGATAGTTGTGAGTTTGTTGTCATTTCACTATTCATAGTTTTTGATCTTCAGTTTCTTAGATAGATAAGTCCCTTTAGTATTTCATATAATAAGGGCTTGGTGATGATGAACTCCTTTAACTTGACCTTATCTGGGAAGCACTTTATCTGCCCTTCCATTCTAAATGATAGTTTTGCTGGATAGTGTAATCTTGGATGTAGGTCCTTCCCTTTCATGACTTGGAATACTTTCCAGCCCCTTCTTGCCTTCAAGGTTTCTTTTGAGAAATCAGCTGATGGCCTTATGGGAACTCCTTTGTAGGTAACTCTCTCCTTTCCTCTTTCTGCTTTCAAGATTCTCTTTTTGTCTTTAATCTTTTGGGTAACTTAATGATGATGTGCCTTGATGTGTTCCTCTTTGGGTCCAACTTCTTTGGGACTCTTTGGGCTTCTGGGCTTCCTGGAAGTCTATTTCACTTGCCAGATTGGGGAAGTTTTCCTTCATTATGTTTTCAGGTAAGTTCTCAATTTCTTGCTCTTGTTGTTCCCCATCTGGCACCCCTATAATTTGGATACTGGAATGTTTCAGGTTATCCCAGAGAATCCTCAGCCTCTCTTCATTTTTTTTGTTTGTTTCTTCATTATGTTCCAGTTGGATGTTTATTTCTTCCTTTTGTTCCAGATTGTTGGTTTGAGTCCTGGTTTCCTTCCTGTCACTGTTGGTTCCCTGAATATTTTGCTTTATTTCACTTTGGGTATTTTTCATTTGTTCTTTCCTTTTTCAACCAAGCTCAATCAGATCTGTGAGCATTTTGATTACCAGGGCTTTAAATTCTCCATCAGATAGTTTTGCTATCTCCTCATCCCTTAGCTCTTTCTCTGGAGTTTTTTTCTGTTCTTTCATTTGGGCCATATTTCTTTGTCTGGGTGCACCTGTTATGCTGTAAGGGGTCAGGGCCTTAGGTACTCACCCAGGCAGGGCAACCCTTCTTGCTGTGCTGCAGTGCTGCCTGTGGGGGAGGGACCAGAGAGGGAATAGTGCAGCTTGCCTGCTTGTCTCTAGTGCACTTTCCAACAGTCTCTTGTGAGACTGGGAGTTTCTCCTCCAGGGGCAACAACCCCCCACATCCCCTAGTCCACAGTCAGCTGAGTCTGTTTCCCATTCAGTCAGCCCCTCCCCTGCGGTCTGCAGCCTCACCACGGGTCCTTTCTGCCAGCTCCGCCCTTGAGGTCCATTTCCTTGCTGAGGGTTGTCTCCGTCTGCACATCTGACCTGTCACCCTCGTCTGCCTTGTCTCCCTTGTCTCCTTGCTACAGGTGTGGTTGGTCTGATTGGTCTAGTTGACTGTTTCTTTAATTACTTGGTTGTCAGAGTTCCATGCAGTTTGATTTTCTGGCACTTCTGGGTGTTTATTGTTTTTAGATTGGTGGTTATTCTCCTTTTGGTTGTGTGAGGAAGCCAAGGGTTTCTACCTATACCTCTGTCTTGGCCAGAACTGAGAATATCTTAAATATTTTGTTATTTTAGAGCAGTGCTCAGATTTCAAAGTGTTGTCAACATTTGCTCTATTGGCTCAAAACTTCCAAAAGTGTTCAATCATTAATGTACTTGTATATATGGAGGGCCCTTATTATCTACATTTCCACAGTTAAGAGATTGCATAGGGAGAAAGGCAGTCAAACATGAAAAGTATACTGAGGGTCCCTACTTACACATTCTTCCTCACTAAACACTAGTGATTTTCACAGCAAATTGGCTCAAGGTTATTGTCTGCAAAGGTGACTGAAACATTTGAATGAAGTATAAATTTGGTTCAGATAGATGACACACATTGAAGGTTTGAATCTTGGAAAAAAATTTCAGCCTTTCATGAAACTAAAAACAATGGTGATACAGCGTCTCAAATTATATAAAAGCCAGTACCAAATGACTATATGACAACTGAAAGAACAAAACTAAGACCAGAAAGGGTGGTTCTGATGGGTGCTTCAAAAAATTCTTTTGAATATCATTAAGTTAAGAGAGTTCCTTTGGAAAAGTGATAAAGTCAATGTTTTGCAAAAAGCACTTCTTATGCTTATTCTATAAACAGGTGAACATCAAATGGAAAACTGTATAGTTTTGTAGGGAAATACTCTTCCAAGATCATCACTTGTATGATTTGATTTTATATAAAATAAAACTTACTTTCATTTCATATTTTTAGGATAAAAAGCCAAGCATTCTCTTCCTGTTTAAAATGTTGATCCTCTTTTTAGCAGATTCATGTTTGCTTGTCTTTTTTTTTGGTAAATGATTACATATCTTTGAACAACAATGTTGACATTTATAAACCAATCTAGAATTTTCCCTCTACATATCCATAGTAAAAGAAGTGAACCTAAATATACTCTTTCATTTAATTTTGTTAGTGTTTCAGTGAAATGTTCTATAAGTTTAAAAAAAACAGCATTAAATAAGTATTCTTCAGCACGACTTACTATTTTAAACGTTGTTAATCTTAAATGTTTTTGTTCCCACAGGCCAAAAACAGAGAACTACTCAAACAGGTTGCAGCATTGTCAAAGGGTAAAAAGTTTGACAAAAGTGGAAGCATACTAACATCCCCTTGAAAAAGTTACCGATTTAGTGTTTTTGCTGAAAATGTAAATTTGAAAAATATTCTGTGAAGCCCTCTAAATTCTGGGTAGTGGAAAAATATTTTTGCACACAAATGAACTGGCGTGTTTCCTATTCACTTTTGTAACTGACATACAGCATTTTTTAAGTTGTAAAACATTCAGAATAAAACTTCAACTGGTTGAAGTAACTTTTTAATTATATGATACCAGGAACTTTTTTGCCAGCAATAGTATTAAACAGTTGTAAAAGGAGTGCATGAGTAGTGCTTTTTATAAAATGCAACATGCAATAATAGAGTAGGTATGATTTTAAGAAATCAGAGCAGCAGGGTTTTTGTTTTATTTTTGTTTTCCACCATGCTAATTTCAGATAAACAGGTTTCAATTCAGAAATACAAAAACTTTTAAACAAGAAAATGGTGAATACTGGTTTTTTGGTGATTGATTCACTTTGCATCATATAATTTAGGAGAGAATCATGGTGCTTTTATTAAATGAACTTCAGAGAATATGTAAATATATTTTTTAAATTTACATCATTAACATTAGTTAGTAAACTGGTATTTTCATTATTGCTATAGGAATTAATGTTTATTGTATATATCCAAGGTAAAATGTGTTTCGTTTTGTAAAAACTACTGTGGATTTTTACTTACAAGTGCCTTTTTGCCACCTAATGTTTTTATTTATAGGAATGCTGATCTTTTGTATATAGTTTGTTTTAAAATTGTGTTTAATAAGTGTATATAAATGCATATGTACAGAAGCCTATTTCAAAAGGAAATCAAAGTTGCTAGTAAAATGTTTGAGGTTGCATTAAGAACTGATAATGCATATAGACTTTAGATGATTTTGTGGTTTGTTTCTGTGTGATAAGGGAAGCAGTTGGTCATTGAATTCATTGAATTATATCAAAATACTGCCCCAAAGATTTAATTTTTAATCACTTCTTGATAGAGTAATTTTATTTTTTATGCAATATGGCTTCATGTTCATATTTTGTAAGTTACATGTTTGCTTTATTTTTTTTATAAAAATTTATAATTTTTCTGCAGTGGTCCATATATCTGCTTTCCTTATAATATGTGGTTATCTAAGTTAATATTTATGTACACCATACTTAATTTGTAAGTTTAAGGCAAATCTGGAGAGAAATTAAATAACTTTTAACACCAATCTGTGACTATCTTTGATAAATGGGAATCTATTGTTTAAGCTTCAGGTACTATTTATAAGAAACTTATATAAGAGTCTTTTTAAAACTGTCTATAAAAGATTAAGGTAGGTTGGGATAGGTTATGGAAGTTATCGACTAATTATATTTTGATCTGTTGGTTTTCAGCCTATAATGGAATTGATCTCCTACTTTATATATGCCAGTTCAGACTTTCAGTTGAATTTTAAAGCATCAAGCATTGCTAGATATACTGGATAGAGTGGAAGGTTCTTTCTCTTAGGAATTTATAGACAAGAGTAAATTTGTTTGAAGTACACTGAATATTTATCAATTTTGAAAATTTTTTGGAAAACAAGCATTGATTATGAATGTCATCAAAAGTCATTTTTTCTCAGAACATAGGATAATTGTAATTGTTTTTAACATTATTCGTGTTTCAGTAGATTATTCCTGTGGGTATTCCTTATAAGTCAATATTATATAATTGTCCAGTGTGAAAACATACAATCTAGGGTAATTTTCAAGTGATAGCAAAGGACTGAGTCAGTCAAACTTGAAAGAACTAAACCAGTTTATTTTTATGATATCCTCATGTAATAGTCTTCCTAAATTTAGTACTTTCAACAATGCTACATACTGCCTTCTTAACACAGATTTTAATGTTTGCAGGATTTGCTAAGTTTATAAGATAGTCATTACCTTTCTCTAAAATTTTTAATGTTTTATATTCTGGTTTCATAGTCATTTGTCAATCCATAGTGGTTATTATGGTTTTAAAATAAGTTGCATAATAGTTCTTTACCTTGTTGGAGCCACTACAAAGGGAAGGTGCCCCTTTCCACTTTTTTAGGTAACAGATTGAAAATTTAAAATCAGTCTAAATAATTAAGCTTCACTAAAATCTTTTAGGGGTTTTACTCTATTTAGCATTAATTAAATACCCTCTCTTTATTTCATGGTCTTATTTTATAACTTAATTTCTTTGCAGTTGAATAAACTATCAATTGAGTCCCAGACCTGGATCTCTTATGTTAACATAAGGAGCTGATACTCTTTAAATGTGGACCTGTAAGGAGATACTATGGTGTGCCGTATCGTGCTTTTTAGCCTGTTTTCAGCTATTAGCATTTACCAGTGAGGGTCATTTTGGCTCAAGTTATTTATGTATTAATAGCCTGTGAATATTACAGTCCTTTTTAGATTGTATTGGTCTAAATATGCATTCTGCGTGAACCTGTTAAAGCTGTTCACATGTATAGACTTGAAATACTGTACTTGTACACATCCGACTGTTGACATTTTGTACCTTTTTCTAAATCCAATGTTTCACAATAAAAACTTATCAAAAATTTTGTATTACTTTCCTATTGCTGCTATAACAACTTATAACAAATTTAGTGGCTTAAAACAGCACAGATTAATTCTCTTACGGTTCTGAAGTGCAGAAGTCCAAAATCAGTTTCACTGGCTAAAGTCAAGGTTTTGTCAGGGCTAGATCCTTCTGGAAGCTCTAGTGGAGAATCCATTTCCTTTTTTTTTTTTCCATTTTCTGGAGCTGCATTCCTGCATTCTGTGGCTCTTTGCCCCTTTCTCCATCTTAATAGCCCAAAGTGTAGCATCTTTAAGATTCTGCCTTCATTATCATATGGTCTCCTCTCTTTGGTTGTAGTATCTTCCTCTGCTCCCTTTTATAAGGGTATCATTGGGTTCACCTGGATGAACAGACTAGTCCCCCAATTCAAATTCTTAATCACATCTGCAAACTCCCTTTTGTCATAATAAGGTTACATTCACAGATTCCAGGGATTCGGACATCGACATCTTGGATGAAAACCAATATTGAACCTACCATAAGTTTTTAAAAAAAATTCTTACCAAGGATATGTCCGTTGATTTTAGAGACGAGGAAGAGGGAGAGAGAGATACTGATTGGTTGCCTCCTGTACAGGGATTGAACCTGCAACCTAGGTATGTTCCCCACCCAAGAATCAAACCTTCCACCTTTTGGTGTATGGGGTAATGCTCCTGCCAAATGATCCACCAGAGGCCAGGGTAAACCTACCATAAAGCTTTACCTACATTTTCCAGTATGAGGCCCTAAAGCAATAGGTTTGAGATCATTGGCTCAGGCCAAACAAACTATTATCTGTTCATTCAGACTGCTTTCATTAAATATTTTGCTAAAAGACAAGTATGTAAATGTTTATTGAATAAACATTAATTGAATATTGATTTATATAAATAGAGATTTATATAAATCTTTAGGGCCTATTTTTGAAGTAGCATCTATTTCAAAGCAACAAATCAAGCTATGTATAGTTATGTTTGAAAACTTTGGAACATGATTATAACCATGCTGGGTTGTTTGATAGGTTAAAAGTTGAAGATAGGATTTTTTTTTATAGTCTACTTGGGGAGACAGTATACTTGAAAAAATATCTTAGAACTTTGGTATTATGAAGTGCTTTTAGCAATGGTATTCCAAGAATTCTGAGAAAGCTTTGTCATTGCTTTCTCAATATGAGCATGCATCAGCTGCTAAGGTGTATATTGGGGGAGCGGGAGATGTTTGTTAAACATTGCTGGGCCTCAGCTGTAGTATTGAATCTATAGGTCGAGGATAGAGCCTAAAAATTAGTGCTCCTAATCTCCCAGAGAGCGCTGGTCTAGAGCCCACAGTTCAAGAACCAGTGATATTTCAAATAAGTATGTAAATAATATTTAAGGGATAATGTATGGAAAACATTTGGGGGGAAATGGAAAAATTGTTTAGAGCCCCACTTTAACCGGAGTTTGGGTATAGACTACTAGGTTTTCGAAAAGGAAATGATGCAAGACCAGATAATTGTACACTAGAAGACTAAAAAATACAGGAATTATTTTTTGAATGCTTTATGTTATAGCCAAGGAAATAGCAAGAAAGGGTAAGTGACTTGTTTTGACTGTTATTTAAAAGTCCTGCCATTTTCCAAAAAGTTTGGGGTAGCTTGGTGTAAGTGACCTAGGCAGTTGGCCACACATAACCATCAGTTTTAAGGAGTTATGTGTATAGTTGTACCAGCCATTGCTATGAGGTTTAGGATAATGAGAAAAGTCAAATGAATATGACAGGTTTATGCTCAGAGAAAAAACTAAATTCTCAATGATGCCTTGATATTTTAAGGTGCAGAAATTTCTTTTTTAATTGCCAAGGAGATAGTAGATGACAAACTCAGTATTTTTTCTCTCATGTCTAATGTTTATGACTGCACTTGAGATATGTAGTGCTAGTCACCACTTCTTAGGAAAAACATAATCTGAGAAGTTATATGAGGGGAGAGGCAGTCAGGGGTCAGCAAGACCCCCAGATGTCAAAGCATTAGAAATACAGAAAATAAAAAAATGTTTCATACTCTGCAATTTTAAGCATTATTTTTCGCCAACATGAGGGGTTTTTTTTCCCCCCATTTATTTAGGTCTTCTTTTAAGGTCTTTGAGAGTATCTAAAAGTTTTCTACATAAAAATTCTACATTTTGGTTCTGACCAAGATGCAGGCATAGGTAGAAACCCTCCGCTTCCTCACACAATCAAAAGGAGGATAACAACCAATCTGAAATCAATAAACAACCAAAAGCGCCCCCAAATCAAACTGCTGAAACTCTAACAACCAAGAAATTAAAAAATCAACCAGAACAACCAGACGAGTAATGTAAGGCAGCAGACCACAAGGGTGACTCAGAAAAACCAGTGAGGCAGCTGGGGGGGGGGGCTGGCTGTTGAGCTTGGTGAGCTGTGAGGAAGGGGCTGACTTAAGGGGAAAACTCTGACTCAGAGCTGACCGTGGGCTACAGCTGGGACTGCCTTGGTGGGAGTTTCTCCCAGTCTCACAAGAGAGTTGAAAAGTGTGCTGGAGATAAGCAGGTGAGCTGCACTGTTCCCTCTCTGGCCCGTCCCCCACAGGCAGCACTGCAGCGCAGCAAAGACAGTTGCCCTGCTCAGGTGGATACCTAAGGCCCCGCCCACTTACAATCTATCAGCAGTACCAAGACAAAGAAATATGGCCCAAATTAAAGAACAGAGCAAAACCTCAGAACTAAGTGATGAGGAGATTGCCAACCTACCTGATGGAGAATTTAAAGTCCTGGTAATCAGAATGCTCACAGAACTGATTGTACTTGGTCGAAAAATGAAAGAACAAAGGAAAGATACTGAAAATAAAATAAAGCAAAATATTCAGGGAACCAACAGTGACAGGAAGGAAACCAGTACTCAAACCAATGATCTGGAGCAAAATGAAGAAATAAGAATCCAAAAAGAAGACAGGCTGAGGATTCTCTGGGATAACCTGAAACATTCCAATATCCAAATTATAGGCGTGCCAGAAGGAGAAAAACAGCAAGAAATTGAAAGCTTATTTGAATAAATAATGAAGGAAAACTTTTCCAATCTGGCAAAGGAAATAGACTTCCAGGAAGTCCAGGAAGCCCAGAGAGCCCCAAAGAAGCTGGACCCAAGGAGGAACACACCAAGGCAATCATCATTAAGTTACCCAAGATTAAAGACAGAGAATCTTGAAAGCAGCAAAACAAAGGGACAGTTACCTACAAAGGAGTTCCCATAAGGCCATCAGCTGATTTCTCAAAAGAAATCTTGAAGGCAAGAAGGGGCTAGAAAGAAGTATTTGAAATCATGAAAGGCAAAGACCTACATCCAGGATTACTCTATCCAGCAAGGCTTTCATTTAGAATAGAAGGGCAGATGAAGTGTATCCCAGATAAGGTCAGGTTAAAGGAGTTCATCATTACCAAGCCATTATTAAATGAAACATTAAAGTGACTTATCTAAGAAGATCAAAAATATAAACAGTAGAATGAAAACAAATTCATAATTATCAAAAAGTTAACCTAAAAGAAAAAAAAAAAAAAAACTAAACAACGGGAACAGGAACAGAATTGAAGAAATGGACATCACATGGAGGGAGTTCAGTGGGGAGGGGGAAGGGAGGAATGGGGGGAAAATGTACAGGGACGGAGAAGCCCAATTAGTAGGCATAAAATAGATGGGGAGAGATAAAAAAATGGTATAGGAAACAGAGGACTCAAAGAATTTAGACATACAACCCATGGACATGAACTAAGTTGGGGGGAATGCTGGAGGGTTGAGGGTGGAAGGGGGATAAAGGAAAAATTGGGAAAACTAATAGCATAATCAATAAAAAATACTTTATCAAAAAAAGTTCCATGATAAGAGGGTCAAACTGTATTTTGTATTTTAACTGAAAAGATTCATTTGTTTAAGTTGTTAGAAGCTACAATTTTTGTGTATGTTTTTTTATTTTACTTGAGACATTTAAATATTTTTTAATTATAAAATAAAACAATCTTTAAAAATACATGAAATGAATGTACTTACATATATATCCAGTTGGTACTGTAACAACTCAGAGAGCTATTCTTATTGCTATAAAATTCAATAATATGTACCTTTCTCATGGGGGATGTCCTAAAATAGTAAAAAACTGCAAAAATTATATTACATTGTCAACAATAATCACGTGGTGGCAGTGTTAGTGTTGTTACTCTGAGACTTTGTGTGGGATAAAAATACTGCGGTATAAGGCAAGTGAATAACACGGTATTCTAATTCTATCATTCTACTTGTTGCTTAGGACTGGGATTCTTAATAAAAGAGAAAGATGATATAGGTTTAGTAAAATCTATAGTCCTGTTTTTAATTAGAATTATCAGTATAAAGTCAAGATACTTTAAGAAAAATAGACATATTCATTAGAAAAGTATAGGAGCCTATAATATCTTGTCATGCAAGATAGTAAGGAAGCTATCAAAGATTATTTAGTATGCTCTCAAAAGAACTCTTTAGCCAATTTGAAGGTAACACAATCTGAACATCAATATAGGAAATAATAACTACAATGATTGAAACATTGAATATGTTTGAATACATGAATCCAAAATGATACTAAATAGACAAACCCATCATACAAAAACCAAAGTACTAATCGCTCACCATTGGAGGATGCTAGTGAGTTAACTCATTATTTTATTTTGAAAATTGGGAAATAACAGAAAAAAAACTATTTCCTACAGTTCCCATACAAACTGTACCGCTACATAAATAAGTTAGCTGAGGGATAGTTTCTCTTAAAAACACCTTCCAGTTAAGTGAAAAAGAGATGATGGAATTGCAATATCACCGTTTTGCAACTTTCAATGAATTAATGGGATAAAAAGTCTTGGTCAGCTGCTGAGAGTACAAAAGAGACACCCCCATGGTACTTATTTATTTTTGTTTTATTGAATTTATTGGGGTGACATTGGTTAATAAAAATTATGCAGGTTTCAGGTATACAATTCTGCCATACATCATCTGTATATTATATTATGTCTTTACCACATCAAGTCAAGTCTCCTTCCATCACCATTTATCCCCCTTTACCTCCTTCTATCTCCCTGCTTCCCTCTGGCAGTCACCATATTGTGGCCTGTGTCCGTGAGTCTTTTTTTCCTTTGCTTAATTCCTTTACCCTTCTCATCCAGCCCCCAACTCCCTTCTGTTTGACAGCTGTCAGTCTGTTCTCTGTATCCATATATCTGTCTCCACTTTGTTAGTTTACTTTGTTCATTAGGTTACACATATAAGTGAAATCATGTAGTATTTGTCTTTCTCTGACTGGCTTTATTTCACTTAGCATAAATACTCTCCAGGTCCATCCATGCAGTCAAAAAAGGTAAGATTCTTAACATCACATGCTTTCTGGTGGAGGAACATGCTGCTACCCATAGAGGAGTATTGCCAAAAAAGATTACACCTAAATCTGATCAAACATCTACCAAGTTACAGGAAATAGGGCAGAAGATCATACTAGCTGTCACTGAAGGGATGCAATTGGCATGATTATTTCTTCAGTAAAGTGCAAGGAGAAAAATGTGATGGTAGTGGAACCTATAGAATGAGAGGTACTTTGGAGATATCAAGCAATTACAATGTATGGATCACTCTGGATCTTGAATCAAGGAAACTTAAAAATTGAAAAATTATCATTTGCACAACCAGAAATTTGAATACTGACTGGTTACTGTTAACTTTCAGATGTGATATGGCATTTCAGCTATGTTTAATTTTTTATTGATATAACTGACATATAACCTATGAGTTTCAGGTATACAAAATAATGATTTGATATTTTTATATATTGCAAGTATGATTAATTTTTTTATGCTTTATCTTAGTCAAAGCATATTGCTGAGAAGCAATATGTTTAATTTTTTAGAGTCCTCAAGACACCAACTAAAATTACTTGAAATGGCATGATGTTTGGTATTTGCTTCAAAATAATATAGGGAGGGAGATAGGTGGGAATATAAACGAAATGGTTGGCTGTGCGTTGTTAATTATTGGAACTGAGTAATTGGGATATGGCAGTTCATTATACTATGTTTCACCTTTGCATATATTTAAGTTTATTTAATAATAAAAACTAACACTATCACCACACCATTATCCCAGCCAAATTATAGCTCATCTTAAACATGACATGCTCACTGAAAACAAAATAGAGACAATATTTTAAAAGTACAAATAAAGAGGGGAAAGAACACCCAGAATTCTACCACCAGGAGACTTTCTTGTTTCTGTTTTGTACATTTTCTCCCAGCATCATCTGTAAGTAATGGCTATGATCATGCCACAATGTAACTTGGACTTCTATTTCCAACCATTCTTCACTGTTCACCTCCATAACAACCCCTACCTATATAAAACTATTTGGTAATTTCACAGCCATACATGTGAGGCACTAGAGCCTAGTATTCAAGACTACTGTTTTTGGAGTCTCATCTGGTTTCAAATCCAGTTTCGTCATTGCTAGCTCGGATTTTGGGGGTATATTGATTAGCATCTCTGAGTCTCAATTTCCTTACCTGTATCATTAACAATTTATTGAGTTTTTTAAGGTTTTTTATTATTTTTAATATATTTTATTGATTATGCTATTACACTTGTCACATTATCCCCCCTTCAGTCCCCTCCACCCTGTACACCCTCTCCCATCCATATCCCCCCCTTTAGTCATGTCCATGTGTCATACTTGTAAGTTCTTTAGCTTCTACATTTCCCATACTATCCTTACCCTCCCCCTATCTATTTTCAACCTACATTCTATGCTACTTATTCTCTGCACCTTTTCCCCCTCTCTCCTCCTCCCACTCCCCTGTTGCTAACCCCCCATGTGGTCTCCATTTCTGTGGTTCTGTTCCTGTTCTAGTTGTTGGCTTAGTTTCTTTTGGTTTTGCTTTAGGTGTGGTTGTTAATAATTGTGAGTTTGCTGTCCTTTTACTATACATATTTTTTCCTTTATCTTCTTTTCTTAGATAAGTCCCTTTAACATTTCCTAAAATAAGGGCTTGGTGATGATGAACTCCTTTAACTTGACCTTATCTGAGAAGCACTTTATCTGCCCTTCCATTCTAAATGAAAGCTTTGCTGGATGGAGCAATCTGGGATATAGGTCCTTGTCTTTCATGACTTGGAATATTTCTTTCCAGCCCCTTCTTGCCTGTAAGGTCTCTTTGGAGAAATCAGCTGACAGTCTGATGGGAACTCCTTTGTAGGTGACTGTCCCCTTACCTCTTGCTGCTTCTAGGATTCTCTCCTTCGTTTTTACCTTGGCTAATGTAATGATGATGTGCCTTGGTGTGTTTCTTCTTGGGTCCAACTTCTTTGGGGCTCTCTGAGCTTCTTGGATTTCTGGGAAGACTGTTCCCTTTGCCAGATTGGGGAAGTTCTCCTTTATTATTTGTTCAAATACGTGCTCAATCTGTTGCTTTTCCCCTTCCGATTCTGGTACTCCTATAATTCGGATATTGGAACGTTTAAAGGTGTCTTGGATGCTCTTAATCTTTTCCTCAATTTTTTGAATTCTTATTTCATCATGCTTTCCTGCTTGGTTGATTCTATCTTCCTTCTGGTCCACTGTATTGTTTTGAGACTCATATTCCTTCCTTTCCCTATTGGCTCTCCTCCGCGTGTCTTCCTGCATCTGTTTTATGGTAATCTGCATTCTTTCATCTAGATTTCTTCCAAAATCCACCAGTTCCGTGAGCTTTCTGATCACCAGTGTTTTGAACTGCGCATCTGATAGATTGGCTAATTCTTGGTCGCTCAAAAGGATGAGTCCTGGGGGACTGATCTGCTCTGTTGAAAACATATTTTTTTTCCCCGTCTCTCCTTTTTTTTTTTCCCCGGTCTGGTTGCTCTTGTTACTGTGGGGGGCGGAGCCTTAGGTGCTCACCGGGGCTGGACACCCCGGTTGCTAGATTGTGACGTTATATGTGGGGGCGGGGCCGGAGCGGGGGCGGGGCGGGAGAAAACAATGGCAGTAGTTCCGTTCCCCTGGACTCAGACCCTTGTCTGGGCTTCCGGGCTGCGAGTTCTGCCCTGGTCCACAATCGCTGCCCCTCTGGGTCTGCCAGCCGCGGCTTGCGTACTCAGGGATCACCGCTGCCTTCTTACGCGCCTGATGGCTTTTGCACCGATTTCGCGCCAAACCTTCCCCCGACCTCCGCGCGCCGCCAACCCGAGCCAGCCCTGCGCCCGCCAGCTCATCTTCTCCTACCAGTCCGGATGAACGCGTCTACTTCAACTTCTTGGCTGCCCGACTTCCATTCAGATAAATCCTCTGCCGGATCTGGGTGTTATTCTGATAGTAAATTATTGTTGTAAATTATTGGTTTTCTAATCTTGGTTGTACGAGGAGGTACGGTGCATCCACCTATTCCTCCATCTTGCCGGAAGTCCTGAATTCTTATTTCTTCATTCTTTCCTGTTTGGTTGTTTTTTTCTTCCTTCTGACCCATTCTATTGTTTTGAGTCCCAGTTTCCTTCCCATCACTATTGGTTCTCCGTGCATCTTTCTTCACCTCTTTTATGGTAACCTGCATTTTTTCATGTAATTTACGCCCAAAATCAACCAATTCTGTGAGCTTCCTGATCACGTGTTTTGAACTGTGCATCTGATAGATTGGCTATCTCTTGGTCACTCAAAAGGATGAGCCCTGGGGCATTGATCTGTTTTTCTGTTTGTGACATATCTCTCTCTCTCTTTTTTTTTTTTTTTTTTTGGTCTGGTCACTCCCGTTACAGTGAGGGGCAGAGCCTTAGGTGTTCACCGGGGCTGGGCACCACAGTGGCTAGATTGTGATGTTGTATGTGGGGGCGGGGGGGGGGCAGGAGGGAACAATGGCGGTAGCTCCACTCTCCTGGGCCCTCAGTCCTTTCCCTGGGATCCTGGGCTGCACGCTCTGCCCTGGTCCACAATCAGCACCTCACTGGGTACGTCAGCTGCTGCTCGCGTACTCAGGGTCCACCCGCTGCGATCCTGTGCGCCTCGGATGCCTTACGAGCTCCCCGTTGCCTTATGTGCCCACTGCTCTCTGCTCTCCACACTGCGACCTGTGCTGCAACCTGAGCCCGGCTGCTCCTCTCCACCCCTCCTACCGGTCTGGATGAACAGATCTACTTCAACTTCTTGGCTGTCCGATTTCCATTCAGATAAATTCTCCGTCAGTTCTGGGTGTTATTCTGCCTTTAAATTGTTGTTGTTCTAATCTTGGTTGTGTGTGGAGGTACCGTACGTCCACCTATGCTTCCATCTTGCCGGAAGTCAATTTATCGAGTTTTAAATGACCTAAATAAAAGGTATTAATATGGGAAGTATTTCACATACTCTCTGACACATACTAATTTATGACATGATTAAACAATTGTTTTATTTATTTAATCAACTAAAAATCTTTGAAGATAACATGAAGGCTAACTGCCTGATTTTCATCTTTTTTTGATGGGTCTGATGACAGTAAAATATTAGGGTTGATTAAATTAGTTAGTAGTCATGGAACTAATTTTCTTTAATCATATACAAAGCTATCAAGAGTCCCAATACATAAAAGCTGAGACATTTTGGTTGAATTCAGGGCAAGGATGTTATCCTTTTCATAGCAGTATCCAACACAGCGGGTGGCGGGTGGCTAAAAGTCCTTGATAATGCCATATAATTTAAACATCTGTTATCTGAATTATGTCTGAGTTATTGTTAACTTTGAATTAATTGAGAACCTCAATTTCATTGTACAGGTCATTTCATTTCAGAGAGGCAATTTTCTATTAAATCTCAGTATCAGTTGAACATGAATTTTGTAATATGTGCCAGCGTTGTGCTAGTTGCTGCAAAGATGCAATGGGGCCTTTATTTTCAGGAGCTCACAATCTAGAAGAAGCAGCCAGGTAAATAAGTTATTGCAGAAAAGTATGATAAATTAGATATATTCACAAATGATAACATTAAGGGAGTTACTAAGATGACACCACTGTGTGTAAAGAGAAAAACTGTACAAAGGTTCATGACCTCCAAAACATCACACTTGCATGTTTTTCTCCAACTGTACTTGTTGCTTCTTAATTTCTTTTGCTGCTTCCTTCTCACATCCTTTATATCGAATAGCTGGAGTTTCATATATTTTTTTCACTTCCTAGATAAGCTCATAAATGTTATCTATAAAATAATGACTCCCAAAATTATAACACCCTGGACCTCACCTCTCTCCTAATTTCCAGACTGTGTTTCACCTCTATTTGTGTATATAAAAAGCCTCTCCAGTGTAGCATGTCCACAATTATGAGCTCCTGATGTGTGCCACCAAGTCCAAACAAATCCCAAGTCAGCTCCTGTTACTGTCTTCCCATCTCAGGTAATCACAGCTCAGTTTTAGTTTTCAGGCTAAAATCCTTATCATCCTTGATCTATCTCCTCTCTCCCTCCCTTCTCTCTCCCTCTCCCTCTCTCTTTCTCCATAGCTCTCATTTCAAAACTTCTCTCAGCTCTAACCTCAAAAACATATCTGGAATTTGACCTCTTTTATCCATTTCTATCTGGTATCTCTGTTGCCTGCAGGCTGTTCTCAACAGAGAAGCAGAGGGAGAGAGAGAGTAATGCTATTAAAAATGTCATATTGTATCATCCCTCTGTTCCAGTGGTTCTCATCTGGGGGTTATATTGCTCCCCTGGGGACATTGGCAATCAACACCTGGAGACATTTCTGACCATGACGGGTGGGAGTGTGTGTGTGTGGTGTGTGTGTGGCGGGGGGGCGGGGGGTGGAATAGAGGGGGGGGAGGAAAGGTGCTACTAACATCAACAGGGTAGAGACCAGGGCTGCTGCTAAACACCCTACAATACACAGAATGGCCCTGCACGATAAAGAATTATCTTGCCTAAAATCTCAATAGCACCAAGGTTGAGAAACCCTGCTTCACTCAAAACCCTAAAATGACTGTTCACCTCAACCCTTACCATATAGCTACAAAGCCATAACTTTAACATAAGTCTCTCTACCATACTAAAACTTGTATGACCAATCAGTGAAGCAGCTATTGCTTCACTTTTCTATTTTTAATTATGATTTAAATATTAAAGAGGAACTGAAATGTTTTTAAGATTTTTCCATTTTTGTTTAAAATCACTAGGGGGAGCACTTCACTACTAAATAATACTATACAATCCTCATTCCCCCTGCAGCCATAGGAGTCACTGTGATAAGAGAAAGCATTCTCACAGCTAGTCATAACAGAAAGTGTTGTTATATATGGGATATATATTGTTATAAATGGGAAAATCCAATTGCAAAAGCAATTGGTTTTACATAATTTCAGAATACGACTTTTCAATTTGGTTAACCAATTACCACACACACACACACACACACACACACACAATGAATTTAAAATGTCTTTGGAAGAATTGATTTTGAATTCAGAAGTGTTATTTTAAAAAGAATCACTTGAAATATTTCTGACTTGAAGTTCTGTGCACATTCCTCTTTCTCTAAAGCTAGTCCTGCTGACACACTAGGTAAAATATGTTTGGCCTTCCTCCTCCTACCTGTGAGGGAGTTCCTATAGCATTACACTCTGGGACAATACAATGGGACAAGGAATCAGTAGTCCTGAGTCAGAAGCCCACCATCTCCAGCTAAGCTATGTCTCCCAGAGATGCCTGACACAGACATTGCATTATTGAGCTTGTCTATGTCAACAGCACCCCTTGAGTCCTAGGGTTATACACTACACGGCCCATGAGACTTGGCGTACCCACTGGGATAGAATGGTATGCTCTGAGTCAAACTACTGTGTATAGTGGACAACTCTTAAACATCATTTCTTTATAGATTTTGCTCATTTTTGCACATTTCATGTGGCATGGGTTTTTATTTGAGAGGGTTATTAAGGCCTCCCTTATTTGTTAGTAATAGACAGATCTGCCAGGATATCAGCACCCTATAAGGACTAGGCCATTCAGCTTCTTTTGAAAGGCCCTCTTTTTATATTCTTAATTGTCAATGCAGATAGAAAAATAATTTCTCTCTTGCCCATATAACAACCAAATCAAACTGCTCGTTACTTCTAGTCAAGATGGGGCTTGTGAATTTTTCTTGAGTGAAATTAACTTTTTCTGAGCAAATGGTGAACATTGTTGAGGCATTGGGCCAAATATATTACATGTATTATCATTCTGAATAATAAACCTATCATGTTTCATGTTATTTCAGAGCATGATATAGAACATTCACTAAAAATTAATAAACGGAACTCAAAAAAATGATGAGGTAGGATAGGTGTGAGAGGTAATCTGAAAAGCCTGGAGTGTAGCTAGAAGGAAAGTGAAATACTGGGAAAAGTGGAGAAATCAACAAACACCAGAGGCCAGTGTAATTACTGCATCCATCTTTGTTTACATTTAAAAAATTTTATACAATTTTGATTTAGTCTGGGTTATGGCGTAACTATCCGGTAGCTAGGTGCCTTTATAGTCAAACAAATAGCTAAAACTAATAATTGGTAAATATATATGATTTAATATGTATGCTATATGATATATTCTCATATCTGCATTCTTCAAACTTTTTTCTAATGTAAATTTTATTAATACAAGCTGAATGTTTAAAAATGGCAGCAGGAATTCAGCTACACCTTTCACAAATCACTCCCAAGTACCTCTCAAAAGGAATAAAAAGCATTTTACATATTTTTTTGGAAAAATGTTCAAATTACTTATTTTTAATCTTTACTATATTTTCCCATTACCATTTAGTCCCCGTAGGTGCCCTGCCCCACTGCAATCACCACACCATGGTCCATGTCTATGAGTCCTTTTTCCTTCTGGTCAGTGCCTCTACCCACTAACCTCCCTGCCCCACTAGCTGTTATTCTGCTCTCTGAGTCTGTCCCCATTTTCCTTGTTAGTTCAGTTTCTTCATTAGATTCCACATATGAATGAACTCATATGGTATTTGTCTCTGACTGGATTATTTCACTTAGCATAATGTTCTTTAGGTCCTTTTTTTATAGCCGAGTAGTGTTCCATTATGTGAATGTCCCATAGTTGTTTTATCCATCTCATCTACTGATGGACACTTGGACTGCTTCCATATCTTGGCGATTGTAAATAACACTGCAGTGAACATAGGGGTGCTTATGTGTAGTGGACCATCCTGCGTGACGTGGGCCCAGCCTCCAGTAGCAAATATTTACTGCAAAGAAACTTCCTAAAAATCATCCTAAAGTTTCCAAGGACCAGTGCAACCAGTTCAATCACTTGTGCCTTTTCATTTGCAAATACCCCTTTTCAGTGATGTGATTACCAGCATCCTCTCCTTTGTTTTCTGTATAAGGTAACCACCTAAAGTAAGCCTGTGCATAGTTAATGAGGACCTTCTTGTAAAGTGCCCAGTAAGACAATAAAAGCTCATTGGAGCAAGGACTGAGGCTTTTGCTCCCCTTGAGAGAAAAGCTGCTCGCCCTTTTCTTCCACAGGATTCAGTAGTCCCTGTGAATTTCTTTTGTTTCAGCTACAATGCCGTGGACCCCACTCTCAGGGGTCTGAGACACTGATGTTCTTGAATTAGCATTTTTGGGTTCCTTCTGATAAAGTCTCAGAAGTGGGATCAAAAGGCAGTTCCATTTTTAATTTTTTGAAGTATCCCTATACTGCTTCCTACAGTGGCTGTGCCAGTCTGTAGTCATCACCTACAGTGCAAAAGGGTTCTCTTTTCTCCACATCCTCATCAGCACTTGTTTGTTGATTTATTGATGATGGCCATTCTGACAGGTGTGAAATGTTATCTCGTTGTGGTTTTAATTTGCATTTTTCTTATGATTAGTGACAAAGAGCATCTTTTCATATGTCTATTGGCCATGTGTTTGTCCTCTTTGGGTAAGTGTCTATTCAAGTCCCTTTGTCCATTTTTTAATTGGGTTGTTTGGTTTATTCTGGTATTGATTTTATAAGTACTTTATAAATATTGGACATTAAACCCCTTATCATATGTGTATGTGAATATATTCTCCCATTCTGCAGGTTGTCTTTCATTTTTTTTGATGATTTCTTTTGCTGTGCAAAAACATTTTAGTTTTATGTAGTCCTGTTTGTTTGTTTGTTTATTATTTGTTTCCCTTTCCAGAGGAGACATATCTGGTTAAAAAAAAATTGCTATGAGAGTTTGCTCTCTATATTTTCTTCTAGGATTTTTATGGTTTTGGGTCTAATATTTAAGTCTTTAATCCATTTAAAATTTATTCTTGTGTGTGGTTTAAGAAGGTGGTCTAGTGTCATTTTTATGCATGTATTTGTCCAATTTTCTCTCAACACTATATATTGAATAACTACATTTAGTTCATTGTATGTGCTTGCTTCCTCTGTTAAATATTAATTGACTATAAAGGTGTGGGTTTATCTCTGCGTTCTCTATTCTGTTCCATTGATCTATTTTTCTGTTTTTATGCCAGTACCATGCTGTTTTGATTACTATGGCCTTATAGTATAGTTTGATATTAGGTAGCATGCTTCCTCCAACTTTGTTCTTCTTTCTCAGAATTGCTGTTGCTACATGGGGCCTTTTGTGGTTCCATATAAATTTTGAAATATATTTGTTCTAGTTCTGTGAAATACATCATTGGAATCTTGATAGGAATTGCATTGAATATATATGTATTGCTTTGGATAGTATGGACATTTTAATTATGTTAATTCTTCCTATCCATGAACATGGTATGTACTTCTACCACTTATTTGTATTGTTCTCAATTTCTTTCCTCAGTGTCTTGAATTTTCCAAGTACAGGTCTTTTACATCCTTGGTTAGGTTTATTCCTAGGTATTTTATTCTTTTTGAAGCAATTGTGAATGGGATTGTTTTCTTAATTTCCTTTATGTTTGTTTTTGGCATATAAAAATGCAACTGATTTCTGGTTATTAATTTTGTATCCTTCTACTTTCTGAATTCATTGATCAGTTCTAGCAGTTTCTTGGTGGAATCTTTGGGGTTCTCTATATACAGTATGATGTTATCTACAAATATAGTTTTACAACTTCTTTCCCAATTTGGATGCCTTTTATTCTTTCTTTCTTGTCTGATTGCTGTGGCTAAGACTTCCAGTCTTCCATATATACTATGTTGAATAACAGAGGTGGACATCCCTGTCTTGTTCCCAATCTTAAGGGGAACACTTGTAGTTTTGCCTGTTGAGCATGATGCTGGCAGTGGGCTTGCAATATATGGCCTTTATTATATTTAGGTATGTTCCCTCTATTCCCACTTTGCTAAGAGTTTTGATCATAAATGGGTAATGGATTTTATCACATGCTTTTTCTGCATCTATTGATAGGAACATGTAGTTTTTACCCTTCATTTTGTATATGTGGTAAATCACATTTATTGATTTGTAACGTACCAACCTTGCATTCCTGGAATAAATCCCATCTGATCATGGTGTATGATCTTTTTGATGCATTGCTGTATTCAATTTGCTAATATTGTGGGTTTTAGCATCTATGTTCATCAGGGATATTGGCCTATAATTTTCTTTTTTGTAGCGTCTATTTGGTTTTGGAATTAGAATAATGCTGGCCTCATAAGATGAGTTTGGGAGCCTTCCTTCCTCTTTAAAAGTTTGAGAAGGAGAGATGTTAGTTCTTCTTGAAATGTTTGGTAATTCACCTGTGAAGCCATCTGGCTCAGAGCTTTTGTTTGTTTTGAGAGTTCTTTTTTTATTACTGCCTCAGTTTCTTTACATGTAATCTGTCTATTCAGACTCTCTGATTTTTCCTGATGTAGTTTTGGAAGATTACATGTTTCTAGGAATTTGTCCACTTTTTCCAGTTTGTTCTGTTTGTTGGCATATAGTTGTTTATAATATTTTCTTACTATCCTTTCTATTTCTTTGATGTCGGTTGTTATTTCTTCTCTTTTACATCTGATTTTATTTATATGGGTCTTTTCACTTTTTTTTTATGAGTCTGGTTAAGGGTTTGTCAATCTTGACTCCTAGCCAAGATGGAGGCATGGGTAGACACACTATACCTCCTCGCATAACCAAAGAAGGACAACAACAAATTTAAAAGCAAAAAACAACCAGAACTGACAGAAAAACTAACTGTATGGAAGTCCAACAACCAAGGAGTTAAAGAAGAAACATTCATCCAGACTAGTAGGAGGGGTGGAGATGGGCAGCTAAGGCGGACAGGACTCCCAGCAAGGCACCAGCTGGTGGACTGGGCAGTCCCACATTCTTGTGCAGAATAACCAGGAGGAACAACTGAGGAATAAGACAGACCATGAAACCCAGGGTTCCAGCATGAGGAAATAAAGCCTCAAACCTCTGACTGAAAACTCCTGTGGGGGTTGAGGCAGTAGCAGGAGAAACTCCCAGCCTCCCAGGAGAATTGGTAGAAGAGACCCACAGGGTCCTAGAATGTACACAAGCCCATCCAACCAGGAATCAGCACCAGAAGGGCCCAATTTGATTGTGGGTAGTAGGGGAAGTGACTGAAAACTGTCAGGGAGCAGAGCAAGCGCCATTGTTCCCTCTTGGACCCCTCAACCACATACAGCACTACAACCTAGCAACCTGGGTTGCCTCACCCTGGTGAACATGCAAGGCTTTGCCCTTTACTACACAGCAGGTGCACTGAGACCAAAAAAAAAAAAAAAAAAAAAAAGAGGCCCAAGTGAAAGAACAGATCAAAGCTCCAGAAAAAATATAAGTAAGTGACAAAGAGATAGCCAACCTATCAGAGGCACAGTTCAAAACACTGGTAATCAGGATGCTCACAGAATTGGTTGAATTTGGTCACAAATTAGATGACAAAATGAAGGCTACACCAAGTGAAGTAAAGGAAAATGTACAGGGAACCAACAGTGATGGGAAGGAAACTGGGACTCAAATCAATGATGTGGACCAGAAGGAAGAAAGAAACATTCAACCAGAACAGAATGAAGAAACAAGAATTCAAAAAAATGAGGAGAGACTTAGGAACCTCCAGGACATCTTTAAATGTTCCCACATCTGAATCATAGGGGTACCAGAAAGAGAAGAACAAGAGCAAGAAATTGAAAATTTATTTGAAAAAATAATGAAGGAGAACTTCCCTAATTTGGCACAGGAAATAGACTTCCAGGCAGTCCAGGAAGCTCAGAGAGTCCCAAAGAAGTTGGACCCAAGGGGGAACACACAAAGGCACATCATAATTACATTAGCCAAGATTAAAGAGAAAGAACCTTCAAAGCAGCAAGAGAAAAGGAGACAGTTACCTACAAAGGAGTTCCTATTAGACTATCAGCTGACTTCTCAAAAGAAACCTTGCAGGCAAGAAGGGACTGGAAAGAAGTGTTCCAAGTCATGAAAGGCAAGGACCTACATCCAAGATTACTCTCTCCAGCAGAGCTATCATTTAGAATGAAAGGGCAGATAGAGTGCTTCTCAGATAAGGTTAAGTTAAAGGAGTTCATCATCACCAAGCCCTTATTATATGAAATGTTAAAGGGACTTATCTAAGAAAAAGAAGATGAAAAATATGAACAGTAAAATGACAACAAACTCATAGCTATTAACAACTGGATGTAAAACCAAAGCCAAAAACAAAACAAACTAAGCAAACAGCTAGAACAGGAACAGAATCACAGAAATAGAGATCATATGGAGGGTTACCAGCAAGAGAGTGGGTGGGGAGAGAGACAGAAAAGGTACAGAGAATAAGTAGCATAAATGATAGGTAGAAAATAGACAAGGGGAGGTTAAGAATAGTATAGGAAATGTAGAAGCCAAAGAACATATATATGACCCATGGACATGAACTAAAGGAGGGGAATGTGGATGGGAGAGGGTGTGCAGGGTGCAGGGGAATAAAGGCGGGGGAATGGGACAAATGTAATAGAATAATCAATAACATATTTTTTAAAGATTTTATTTTTTATTTTTAGAGAGGTGAGGGAGAGAGAGAGAGAGAGAGAAACATCAATGTGCAGTTGCTGGGGGTCATGGCCTGCAACCCAAGCATGTACCCTGACTGGGAATCGAACCTGCAACACTTTGGTTCGCAGCCTGACCTCAATCCACTGAGCTACACCAGCCAGGGCAATAACATATATATTTTTTAAAAGGTTTGTTAATCTTGTTTATCTATTCAAAGAACCAGCTTTTGGGTTCATTGATATTTTGTATCATTTTTAAAGGCTGTATTTCATCTATTTTTACTCTGATCTTTATTTCTTTTATTCTATTCACTTTGGGCTTTGTTTGTTGTTCTTTTTCAAGTTTCTTCAAGTGTGAAGTTAGGTTTTTTGGTGCCTTTTATTGTTTTGGGTTTTTTTTTTTTTAGACAGTCCTTTAATATTATGAATTTCCCTCTTAATATTGCCTTTCTTATGTCCCACAGATTTTGGATTGTCATGTCCTCATTTTCAGTTGTTTCAGGGGATCTTAATTTCTTCTTTGATCTCATTGTTGACCCATTCATTGCTTAACAACATGTTATTTGGCTTCACTGTCTTTGCATGTTTTTCAGTGTTCTTCTTATGATTGATTTCTAGTTTTACAGCATTGTGGTCAGAGAAGAAGCTTGGTATGATTTCAGTCTTCTTAAATATATTGAAATTTGTTTTGTGATCTGCCATAGAAAATGTTTCATGTGCACTTGAAAAGTATGTATATTCTACTGCTTTGGGGTAAAATTTTCTGAAGATATCAATTCAATCCATTTGATCTAGTGTGTTGTTTAAGGCCACTGCCACTATGTTGATTTTCTGTCTGGAAGATCTATCCATTGAAGTCAATAGGGTGTTGAAATCCCCAACTATGACTATATTTCTGTTGATCTTTCCCTATATGTCCATCAATATTTGCTTTATATATTTAGGTGCTCCTACTTTGGGTGCATAAATGTTTACTAGAGTTTTATATCCTTTCATTGGAATGTTCCCTTTATCATGATATAGTGTCCTCATTTGTCTCTTACTATAGTCTTAGTTTTAAATTTTAGTTTGTCAGATATGAGTACTGTTACCCCAGCTTTTTTCTTTTCCATTTGCATGAAATATCTTTTACATTGCTTTACTTTTAGTTTGTGTGGATCTTTCAATTTGAGATGGGTCTCTTGGGGCAGTATGTATATGGATCTTGTTTTCTTATCCATTCAGGTACCCTATGTTTTTTGGTTGGAGCATTTAAGCCATTTACATTTAAAGTGATTATGGATAGATACATATCTAGTGCCATTTTATTGTTAGACTGTTTTCCTCTGGTTTTTTTTCTTTCTCTTTTTCTTCTTCAAGCCAGCCCTTTAACATTTGTTGCAGTACTGTTTTGGTTTTAACAAACTCCTTTAGCTTTTTCTTGTCTAAGAGGCTCCTTATTTCTCCTTCAATTTTAAATGATGCCTTTCCACATAACGTAGCATTGGTTATTCCTTATTTTTCATCACCTTGAATATTTCATACCACTCCCTTCTGTCATTAAATGTTTCTGTTGAGAAATCAGATGATAGTCTAATTGGTGCTCTCTTGTAGGTAACTACCTGCTTTTCTCTTGCGGGTTTTAGGATTCTTTCCTTGTTTTTAAGCCTTGTCATTTTAATTATGATGTGTGTTGGACCCTCTTTGGGTCCAACTTGTTTGGGACTCTCTGAGCTTCCCAGACTTGTGTGTCTTTTTCCTTCACTAGATTAGGGAGATTTTGGTCATTGTCTTTTAAAATAGGTTCTCCATACCTTGCTTGCTCTATTCTCCTTCCTGTATTCTCATGATGTGGATATTGTTTATACTTCATGTATTCAAAAAATTTTTCTTAAGCTCTCTTCATTGTTTAAATCAATCAATTAATTAATTAATTTTGCTGCTCTGCCTGGTTTGTTTTTATACCTTGTCTTCCAAATCAATGATTTGATCCTCTGCTTCATCTAACCTACTGTTTATTCCTTTCAATGTACTATTTATTTCAGATATTGCATTTTTTTTTATTTCTGACTGGTCCTATTTTATGGTTTCTATGTCTTTTTTCATGCTATTGAGTATCCTTATAATCACTACTATAAACTCTCTGTCTGAGAAATTGTTTGTTTCCATTTGATCTAGTTCTTCTGGAGAATTCTTTTGTTCTCTCATCAGGATCTGTTTCTTTGTCTTCCCATTTTGGCTGCTTTGTATTTTCCACCTTAGCTGTTAAACTAATCAGTAATTAGACTGATCAGCTGTTAAACTAATCAAACTGTAATCAGAAGCCCAGCCTAAACTCTACAGCATGGGGTGGAGATATTCCTGCAGGTGGGGCTATTGCTTTCCCTCAGGCTGATACCACTTGAAGAGGTGTGCTCTGCCTGAGAGAGATGGCTTCTGCAGTATAGGAAATGGCTCAGCACAGGGATCCTGGTGGCTGTCCCTTTAGTTCTCTCCCAAGAGCCACCAACTCTGCTCAAACATCCCTAGTTCATCCTGCCCTCCCTTTGCTGGAGCCTAGAGTAAGTGGCTATAAATGAAATTGTGTGTTGGTCCTTTCAGAGGCTCTCTGTATCTCTAGCATCTCCAGCTGTCTCTGCCTGGCAAACAGAAACCCTGTTGCTTTTCACATCCTAATGTTATGAGGGTTCCTTTCTGGCTCTGGTGCTCAAGGCAGGGTAGCCCAGTTTGGGGTTTAGATCCCACACTTCCAGGAGAAGCCCCAGCCACTGAAATATCCCTTCAGAACTTCAGCTGCCACCCAGGGGAGCCAAGCCAGCCCTCTCACAGCTCCTCCGCACTCCCTAACAGCCTTGCTGGTGTGAAGTGGTTTCTTCTGTTTGTCCATGGTTATAAGGCCTTTCACCAGCTAGTGTTCAGCTGGTTTTTCAGAATGCTTTCTCTACAATTTAGTTGTAATTCCAGATTGGTTCTGGGAGGAGGTTAGTGTAGCTTCCACTTACTCTTCCACCATCTTGGATCTCTGCATAATGTTTTCTTTACACCACCTTGTGATTTTCATCAACATAGTAGCACTGACAAAACAGAAGCCACAGTGCAGGCTTCTGATGTCATTGGCTGCCTGCTTCTACGACCAAGATGGGCCCACAGTTCCTGATCATCCATGTCAGTAAAGTGGCCTGGTTCTTAGACTATAAATATCTGTGTGGTTATACAGAGTAGAGGGAGAAAATGTGGGTATTTGTTAGTATTTAATCTCTCCAGTGGGAAAGGAAGCATGAGGATGTTATGAATTATTTTTAAAGCATAAAGCAGTACACATTTTCTATGTTCTCTGAAAGACTGTGTTCTCTACCTGTCTCAAAGTATTAGGGTAATAAAACCCTTTGGGAGCATTTGGAAAAAGAGTGCAAAGGAAAACATTTCAATTAGGAATAGGGCTATGAATTCAGCTTGTGCATACAAATTATTTGTAATAGTACATGAAATTAAAAGTCATGATTGAGACAACAAGCTACAATAGATAGTAGATATCAAACTGAAATGGGCCATCCCCGGGAACTTGTGAAAAGGAGGTAACTGAAAACCCAGGACACAATTCTTAAAACCCTCACCAACACTGAGGGTCCAAAAAGGCTGAGAGTAGGGCCTAGGAAGAGGTTCATTTGGAGAGACCTAAACTGTGAGCCCCTTCTCCACACCCACAGCTAACACCCCATAAAAAGAGAGACCCTTCAATTCGATTAATTCACTTGAAGATGTTGGTAAGTTCCCTGACACTGGGGGAACAAAATGCACTGGATTATGACTTCCCCCTTATAAAATCTGGCTGATGTGGCTGGCTTGGCTAGCTTCTCTGCTGGTACCAACAAAGGAAATATTGCTGTCTTGAGACTGATTTTCTTTGTCAGAGATTATTGTGTCCAAGATGTGTGAATAGTGTTTCAAATTGTGGGAAACATGATTCAGCCAGCATGGAGTTGTTCTGAATTTTGCCCAAGAAGACTGCTTTTGTTTAATAGGAGATGAGCAGTGAGGGGATTCAGCAATGAGTCTTCATCAAATAGTGAAAATAATAAGCCTGGGCCTGAAGGACACACAGTGAGCCATAGGAAAGTATCTTGCCCATGTTGTGAAAACTTAAAAAAAATTTTCCAGGGACATAGAAGGGGGTGTCAAAAGAATTTATGAAAGCACCAACTCTGTCACAGCCACTCGTCCCATCACAAGAAATCAGTTCTAAACTTTTGCCAAATTCAGAGAGTGAAGCCTCTTATAATAGTAGCATCACTAAACTAAAAACTGCCTCTTACATCTCCCTCTCTGACACTAGCTAGTTGGAAACACTGGCAAGATGGCCAAAGAGGACAGATGCTAATGTGGGAGAAAAGGATCATGACCTATCTACCCAGTGAGAATGGCTGGTCCATAGCAGTCCTCGGTGGAGAAGAGAAGACTTCTTAACTTTATAACTTTAAAGTTTTAATTAAAACATGGGTGTGGTAGCTGTCTCCAAAAATTAGCCCCATGAACTACACTTTCCATATTCATACTCGTGTATAGTCCCCTCCTACACTGTATCTGGTTGAGCCTGTGTGTCCCTTTAACCAATTAATGCAAAGTGATGTTGTGCCAGTCTGAGCCTATGCATTAAAAAGGTTTGACAATGTCCAATCTTATACTCTTGGGGAGTCTTTCACAGAAGAAGGCCAGCAATGCTGCTAGAGAGACCCCATGGAAAGGCCACATGGAGAGGAAAAGTCTGAGACTACATGGAGAAGGAAAGCAGTCGAGCTGTCTCACTCAGCTTCAAGGCCAATCTTATTTCATCTACATTTATACCAGATTTCCCCCAATTATCTTGAAGCAAATCCTAATTATATAATTTCATTCATAAGTATTTTATATGTATCTCCAAGTAAAAAAATTTATTTTAAAAAACAATGCTTTAGTCCATGATCTCATTTCAAACTTATAATGTCTTAATATTATCAATTATCAGTGTTCACATTTTTCTAATAGATCTTTTTTGGTCAGAATTAAGATCTATATGAGATCCATACATTGCATTTGTTCTGTCTCGTAAATCTCTTTCCCTCTCTAATTTCTCCCTCTACTTCCCCTCCCACACCTCACACCTGGTGTGGGTGGGATTCTAAGGCAGCAAATTCTGACAAGAGCTTGTGGGACAAACATTACTTAGGAAACTTCAACAACCCAAACTGAGCTAACAAAGAACATGGTCCCAGCATTTGGATGGGGTACAATCATCCTGGACAAATAATACATGCATAGTGAAGTAAAGCTACTGACATAGATAAATGAAAATTTCTACAGAAAAATAGTAAAGAACACTGGAAGAGTGGCACAGATGTGGGGGAACAGGCTTTCTAGATCTAAAAAAAAGGATGATATCCAACCAAACATGTAAGTAAATGGAGAGACTAGTCATTGCTAAGATTGGATAAATGGCCTGGACGAGAAATGACATATATATCCAAATGGCCTGGATGAGAAAAGAAATATATCCAAAAGGAAGAGCAGAAATAATGAGAAAATATATAAATTTCTTTGTAATATAGATTCAGGAGTCCTGACATGCAAAGTGATAATAATTTTAAAAGGAGTTCTGAAAGAAAAATTTAAAAGGAACAGTAGGAATAAATACACAAATTAAATTATGGTAGAAATCATCTCAGAGCTATGAAAGGCTTAAGTCTATGTATTGAAAGGAATCAATTTAGTTTCTAGTAGTATTGATTTAAAAAATATATCCTGGTAAAATATCTGTATTCTAAGGCTGAAGAGAAAACTCTTGTAAAAGAGAAAACTACAAAGATTTCAACCATCTCTGCTACATCTAAGAGTCAGAGCTAGGAAAGAGGCCTAAATAATTTCATCCCCAGAGTTTCATGGTAAGCAAGGCTGGTGGTGGGGGTGGGGGGGAAGACCCACAGCAAGAGAGGGGGGAATGAGCATATTTAAAAGGCTTGATCTTATTGGAATCAGGAGAAAATGGAAAACTAGAACCCCTGGGGTGGGTGAAACCCATGATATCTCCTCTCCAAATGAAATAGGAAACCATGGGTGCCATTGTGAGCCCAGGAAAGGGATGGTAGCCATTAACGAAACAAAAGGGAGGTAGAGCTTATCAGCAGAGAAACTGGACAGAAAGCAGCTTGATCAAGTCCATAAAAATAATGAAAGGATAAAAAGGAAGCATCGTTTAAAAAATAACTACAGGAAGGGAGAAGTGGCATGTAATGTGGGGTGGGTGGGAAGGAGAGGCCACAAAGGTAAAGATGGAACCATTAGCATCTAGCATGAATATAATCATGTTTATAGGTATACAAAAAATAGATGGATATTTATTTTTTAAGTGGTCTACGGCTCAAGATTATTTTATTTTTAGAAAAAAACTCCGCTTTATATAAATAAAGGTAATTGTGCATTTAAAACAATAACAAAGATAAACTTTAACAAGGATATACAAAATAAAAGTGGAATAACTTTTATTTTAGTTAGTGATGTTAGGGATGTTAGTACACTGTAGCTTCTAGTGTTACAGACAAGGTCTAAGCCCTTTTCCTTTGTAGGAAACCTGTTTATTTCTTTGTTTGTTTGTTTGTTTTTTCCTGTCTGGAAGCTAATTAGATTTTTCTCTTCAGCCTCAGAATACAGACATTTTACCAGGATATATTTTTTTAAATCAATACTACTAGAAACTCATTGATTCCTTTTAATATGTAGAGAGGATAACTTATTTATCCTGAACTGCAGGGAAAGGAGTAATTTGGGAAAGTAATTTCTCCCGACCACTAAAGTTTAAGTCAAACAATTTAAACTAGTTTTTGAAAAATAACACTTTCTGACATACGGACATGGCAATTGTTGAAGAGAATTTAACTTTTCCTTAACTCAAAGACAAGACATCTCCCATCACACTTAGCATAGTGTTGCATACAGAGATCACAAAATGTGATGGCTAAGAACAGAGGCTTTAGAGTTAGATTATAGCTCAAAATAAAATGCTGTCACTGTCTGGCTGCACAACACTTAACCTCCCTGAGCCTCAGTTTCATCCTTTGCTGAAATGGAGATTAATCACAAGGTGTTGTCAAATGTAAATAAAGCACCTTAGACACTGATCCCATTGCCTGGCCTGTAGTGAGTGCTCAGTAAATGGGCTATTTTTTCTTCCTAAAAATGGAATCTAAAAGTCCTTGATATCCACTTGCTTTTTAGTTATTTGTCTCTTTCAAATAAAGAGAAGGGATATCTCTGCCACTGCATAACTTCCAGAGCTGTTTCTATTAAATTAATTATTGAATCAAACTCTGTTGTGATGTATGGAAAGAAATGTGAGATGGGGAGTCAGAAAATCCACAGAAGATAACTTTTTCTTTTTTGTACCTCACTTTTTCCCCTCATTACTCCCACTCAATTTAAAGTATCACATTAATATTACAGTAACTGTTAATCCCCGAGCTGTGAGGAGCAAATGAGATTAGGATTATGAAAATTCCTATACACCATGCATTGCCATCAAATATTGTTTTTATTACAGACCATCTTGCAGATCTTTTCTTGCCAGCTGAGCTGAGCTGAGTCCACTGGGGTACCTTGAACATGGCACGGTCTGAATTCTGCCACGCACCAGCAAGCTGCCGAAATTAACAAGTCAGGATGCCCTTGCACTGAATGTCCCTCTAGACTACAACTTCTCAGGAAGGTACAGAGATATCTAAAAGGGCTGCCCTTATGTCACAGAGTCCTGGAGCTCTTCACAGAACATATTCTTTTCTCCTTCCAGGCAGTTTTACCCTCAGAGTGTTGCTTCTTGCTGCCCAATGCCATTTTCAAAGTCAGCTCCATCTGGAATTGCCACGACTTTCTTCTTTCTTTAGTCTCCAGCACTGGCTACTCTATGACTGTTTCTTTTGGGCCTTTGACTTTCTCCTTGTTCTGTTCTTTCTCCCTAGTATTTTTCATTTTGTTATTTTGCTTTCTTACATGTGCTTTTTAAAAAATATTTTTCTATGCTAATAAGCATCTTGACTTTCCTGGCTGGCCATCAGAGACCAATGAAGTGCTTTTTGTACTTTTAATATCCTAAACAGCCAACCAATAGGTACAACTCAATCAATGTCATATTGTGAGACAAGATGATTATGGATATGACTGAAAAATCCAAATTTGGAAAAATCTACCGTATGTCAAATTATTTCATTGATGCCGTGGAATGACATGACAACCTGTAGTGAGGAAAGGATTTTCCCTGAAGGAAATAGATATTTTCACTTTTAATTTCCTGGGGATAAGTGGTGGACCAAGGTCTCAAAAGGGAAGGCTTCATCTCCTCTCTGGGTTCTGAGTCAGTTGGGCATGACCTCTGAGTGGGAAGCTAAGCAGCTCAAGGAATAGAATAAGCTGCTCCAACAAGGAGAACAACAGGGTAGGGGAGAGACCAGTGCAAACAAGTAACTGCTTTCCCAAGACAGAGGCAGGAGCAGCAGTAGCAATGAGTGCAGAGGCCCAGTCCTCCATGTCAGCAGGGAGAGCCTCACGTCTCCTATTTGAGTTCCATTCAGCCCAAAGCCACAGATAATAACCCAACAGAGAGAAGAAAACATCTCCACAAAGACTAGATTTCTGACTCATTGGATCAGGTGGCAGTTTGGTTTGCCCCCACCCCCTCACCTGAGGATATGTTTTTACTGATTTTGGAGAGAGAGGAAAGGAAAGAGAGAGGAACATTGTTGTGAGAGAGAAACATCAATCTGTTGCCTCCCAGACATGCCCTGAAGGGAGATCAAATGTGCAACCTCGCTAGGTATGTGCCCTGACAGGGGATTGAACTTGCAGCCTTGCAGTTGTACTTGCAGAGAGTACAATTTGGTGTACAGGATGATGCTCCAACCAACTGAGCTACCTGGCCAAGGCAGCTTGGTTTTTGTAGCTTGCCAACGGGGAGATGTTTGCACTTTATATGGTCAATCTCTTGATTCCTGTTGCAGATTCTTCAGCAGTTGTAGATTAGAGGTTTTCAACACTTATGTGGCCATAGAAGCTGTAGGAGTCTAAAGACAATAAAAATTCATTTAAAAAATTTCAAAAACTAATAAAAAGTTAGAAGCACATTCATGTACTTGTAATAAATTTTAACACTTGGGAGGCCCTGTAAATTAGGATTATGATTTCAAGTAATAGAAATCAACCCTAATCAGCTAAATAAAAAATGTTACATTTTATTTGAAGGACTCAGAACTCTGTCATAGACAAGGGCTGGAATGCAGCCAAGTCTCAGGAAGGAACTGAAACCAAAGGTGAAGGTCAACAGGACTGTTTTTCATCACTGTGTGTCTTTTGTCTGAGGACCTGCCTTCTGTGCTCCTAGGCCTTGTGACCAAAGATATCACCACTACATACTCTCTGGGTTTGTAAACTTGCAAAGGCCAACTCAACTTTCAGTCCCAATTCTGAAAACTCAGGAAAGAGAGTACAATTGGCTAACTTGAGCCAAGTATCAACTGCAGACCCAATCAACAACCATGGTCAAGGGTACAGAATCGTGCAGTATAAATACTGCTGCCCGGAGCCTGTTCCTGTGGGCGAGGGGCTCTACTCAGGCTCTGGGACACTTACTACCAGGACCACACAATATGTGTTGACTTCTGATACCCAGTTTATCCTGCTTTTGTACAAAGTTTGGGATAAAAATTTTCTGACAGCTTTTATATTTGTACTTTAAAAAAATTCATCAGATAGGAGATTTGTAGGCTTGCTCCAGTGTTTGATTGGTTCAGCTGAATGCATGAAGTTATACAGATAAGTAAGTACATTCCGGCAACCATGTACGCTCTGCTCAGTTAAATGTTAGACAACACTTAGATGCTTCCCCTGGATGTGTGGCATTTTCATGGAGAAATAGCCAGTTTTAGGAAATATGTGAATGGGGAACATGTTGTGATCTAGTTATAGATAGATTTAGTATTTGTAAATTTGTGGTGCTTTCTGCCTAACTTTTAATGAGCTGAATAAGCTCAGTTTTACAATGTGGTCTTCCAGTATTGTCCAGCTTAACAATGAAGGTAAAGTATCAACAATAAAAGTCAACCTTGAAGTTTGAATTCTACATGCAGAGCAAAACGAGCCACTTGAAAACAGGGATGGTGTGGCCAAACAGTGCTACGATTCTGGGGATAAATTGCCCAAGTTCCACTTGTAGCTTTACCACTGACAAGCCAAGAAATCTTGGGCACATTATGTGATTTTTCTGTGCCTCAATTCTTCATCTATAAGACTGATATAGTACCAATTTTATAAGGTTGTTGAAGGATTAAGTGGGATAACACCTGACAAGTCACTTGAAACATTGTTTGACATGTAGCAAGTGCTCGATAAAACTCAGGATAATGATCATCTCCTGACTCTGGTGGGTATCACTATGATAGTTGACCCCCCTCTGCCTTAGCCATGTCAGGACATGCTCCGAGCTGGAGCTCCATCTGCTTTTTTTCATCCATTGGTATTGTATCATCTACTTTCTACCTTATGGAAATTTACTAATGACTTCTCTACACTGGTGTCCCTTGTCCCCTTCTCTGCTCTTTAAGGAATTTCTCCTTTTCTTTGCTTATTGTCATTTCAATGAATTTTCAGGAAGAAAGGGAAGGAAGCAAAGCATGCACTCCACTTAAATTCTTGAACAGAACTCTTTCTAAGATTCTAAGACATCATTGGATATATCATAATGTTTCCATTATGCGCTGCTTTAAAAAAATCATCCCATCAACTTATTACAAACTGAATACTTAGCAATGACAAAATGTGAACAATGTTAGGTTTTGTTAGGAGTCAACTTTGAATAAAAAAGTTTTCTTATAGTTCCACTTTCAAGCTTTTACATCAGTTATTTTGAAGAGCATCAGAGATGGCTAGGCAATCTACTAAAAACATTATCATTAGAAACTACTTATTAAATAGAAGTTTCTCAATATTCTTCATTCAATAAAAATAAAGAAGTAAATTAGACACTGAGGGTGATATAATACAGCAACTGCTATCCATGATTTCTATAAACTCTAATTTTTATCTAAGTAAAAGCTTCATTATTCATTGGTGACTTTCTAAGCAAATATTGGCAATTTCCCATTTTTATAAAACTTGGTGTATTACCCACATAGGCTTATATCCTCTTCCAAAATCTTATCAAAACTAAAGAAAAGCAAAAGCTATAGACCCAGGAAGAAAATGGTAATTCAGCAAATGCAGGAGTCTGACATATTTTTGGGAGACAGAAAGTGAGTGGAGAAGTGATGACTGAGGTAGTAGAGTCTACAGAAGGGGGAACTTGCTAGTAGCAAGCTCGTCCACCCAGAGTGATCTTCCAAGGTTCAGAACTTGAATGTGTCAGGTACTGTGGAAGTTGGGAATGAGGTCCAGGGCTGAAAATAAGATTGCTTGAAAGTTTGCAACAAACAAACAAAAAAATCTTGTACTCAGAACTGAGCAATTTTGGGTATCATGCATGACCAGGATGAGAGGCAGGCCAGAAAGCAGAGACTGAGGGAGAATTCACATTCAGAAAATGAGACCAGCCCTCCATCTACTTTCCCTGTTCTGCTTCTAGGAGATCAGACACCTGAAAATCAATAAAGCAAGATACAAATACACAAGGATAGAGAAAAGGGGGTAGGAAACCACAGCAGATATGATATAACAACAAATGCTGTAGAAGAGAGAAGGCTGGTGGGTTCCAATTTAGCTGAGTGAAAACAGCTGAAATGTAAGTGCCTATAATGAGGGTGCCAACAATGAGGCTTTACTCTGCAGCACCCAGGAAAGAATTGGAGGCAGGGCGAGGATGGACTTAATGAAGGAAGATTCACTGGGATTTAGACTATCTGAACTCTTCTCTCACCCCCATAAAGCCAAGCATCTGGAGGCTTATTGTCCAAAAATATTGAACCAAGATACTCTGGACTTAGTGATGACAATACAGCCTTGGGTCAGAGTGAGTCACTTTATTGGAAGTGAGGATTAAATTCTGCGGAGTGAATGGTAAGATCTCTTAGCCTGTTTCTTTAGCTGGTCTCCCAAATCATGGACACTCAGTGTCCACGTTGTACTGAAACAGGAGTTTCAGGGGGTATTTAGCCTGCTAAGAAAGCAGGCATGACAAGATCTAGGGTTTTTATCAATGTTGTATATAACAAACCACCACAAAATTTAGTGGCATAACACATAAGCCATCTTATTATGTTAATGGATTCTGTGGTCAGAATTTCAGACAGAGCACTTTCCAATAAAACTTAAGTGGGGATGGCTTGTCTCTGCTTTATCACACCTCGAGTCCCAAATGGGAAGATAAACACCTGGAGTGACCCAAATGACTAGTGACTGGAATCATCAAGATTTCTTCAACTATGGTTGTGATATCTGTGGGATGGTGTAAAGACTGGGCTCCACCAGGGTTGTCAACCGGAGTGACTACATGTAGACTCTTTATGTAGTTTGAGCTTCCTAACAGCTTGGTGGAATCGTCTAGCAAAAAGACAGAAGCTCTGCCCTGACTGGTGTGCATCAGTGGGTTGGGTGTCATCCCACAAACCAAACTAAAATCACTACGTATACTCATGAGAGCAGTAGACAACTGGTCAGATGCTAATCAGGGAAATCAAAGAAGAAGCTGGAAGGAAAATCAGGCTGATAAAGGATATGGCAACAAAAATAACTTCCCAATCCACCTGTTGGTGGCTGAGTTGCTGCTAGAATTTCTGGCCTCATCAGCCCCGGATCCGGGGCTGCAGGGGAAGGGCATCTGGGAGCCTGGTTAGGAGGGCCTGGGAAGAACGGATTGGAGTGAAGCTCTGTATCTCTATCAGCCAAAGGCTCGGTGTGAACATTGTTTGGACCTGATTCAGGAAGAAGTCCAGGGGTTCATAATTTTTTGTTACAATAAAATAAATTTAAATTGGTGATAATATACATAAATTAACATACATAATAATATACATATTATTAGGGGGGTTTGAACACTGATGGTACTGGAGATTTAGTGTTATTTTGGGGTGTGATAATGATGTCATATTAAATATGGTAATGTAATTTTCTCTTAAAAAAGTATTTTTTAAGAAACATGCTACAGTATACATGCTAAAGTTAAATAATATGATCTATTAGATTTACCTCAGAATAATTAGGTGAGTGGAGGAGGAGGAGATGGGAGTGTAGATGAAACAAGGTTAGCTAAATGTTGATAATTATGGAAACCAGTACATGGGGAGTTTGCTCTACTATTTTCTTTCCTTTTGCATAAATTGGAAAATTTCACAATGAAAAACTTTTTAAAGTTTATACACACATACATATACAGGTAGGAATTAACCTTCAAATTAGATTTGCATATTTAATCAAGCAATGAAAAACTTCTAATTAATTAAATCTGCATTGACCAGTTACTTTTTATTTTTATTGATAGCAATAATGTAGCAATTTATTTTTATGAAACTCTTTGACTTCCACAATTCTACAAGGCAAGCAGATGACAGGCTTAGGTATAGAGAGATAAAGTGACATATTCAAAGTCATATAGCTAGTCTATAAAGGACCCAAGTCTCTCAAACTTGAGTCTTTTGGTTTCATGACTTGTTGCCATTATATGATAATTTACTATGCAACAGTGTTTAATATTTAGGGATTATGCATATGTGCACATAATCAAAAGTGTGAAGACAGTTTCAGGGATGGAAGGATTCATTGTCTTCAATACATCTGAAGCCCAGCCATGGACCGCTGATAGGCACTCCTTCTCTATGAAGATCATTCTTGTTAGTCAATGATATTTCTCCTGTATTTGCTATTGTTACTCAGCCTTCTAGCAGAGTTCTGGCTTCTTCACAATTAACTACATCAGACCTGCTCTCTTGATTTCCCTCCTCTCTGATAATATGGGCATTGATCACGAGAATATCCACACTCAGCTTTAAATCAGCAGTTCCTTACAGGCCCCACAGATAGCTATTTCATTTTGTAATGATTACTTTTCTGCTCCTTGTATCTCTTACAACGTTTTCAGTTCAAAGCTCTCTCAAGTCTGAGATGCTCAGATGTATTGACCATAATCTACTACTGAAATAGTATCTGCTCTGGGTAGATTTTCTTATTTTTTTCTAAGTATATTTTATTGATTATGCTATTACAATTGTCCCATTTTTTCCTTCCCTTTATCTCCCTCTTCCCTGCATCCCCCTTCCTCCAATATACTCTCCACAAACCCTTAGTTTATGTCCATGGGTCATATATACATATAAGTTCTTTGGCTTCTACATTTCCTAATACTGTTCTTCACCTCCCCCTGTCTGTTTTGTACCTACCAGTTATGCTTCTTATTCCCTGTACTTATTCCCCCATTATCCCCCTCCCCCAGCCCACTGATAATCCTCCATGTGATCTCCACTTCTGTAATTCTGTTTCTGTTCTAGTTGTTTGCTTAGTTTTTGTTTTTTAGGTTCAGTTGTTGATAGTTGTGAATTTGTTGTCATTTTACTGTTCACAGTTTTGATCTTCTTTTTCTTAGATAAATCCCTTTAACAGTCCCTTGGTGATGATGAACTCCTTTAACTTAACCTTATCTAGGAAACATTTTATCTGCCCTTCCATTCTAAATGATAGCTCTGCTGGATAGATTAATCTCAGATGTAGGTCCTTGCCTTCCATGACTTTGAATACTTCTTTCCAGCCCTTTCTTGCCTGTAAAGTTTCTTTTGAGAAATCAGCTGATAAGTCTTATGGGAACTCCTTTGTAAGTTATTGTCTTCTTTTCTCTTGCTGCTTTGAAGATTCTCTCCTTATCTTTAATCTTGGGTAATGTAATTATGATGTGCCTTGGTGTGTGCTTCCTTGGGTCCAACTTCTTTGGGACTCTCTGAGCTTCCTGGACTTACAGGTCTAGTTCCTTCACCAGATTGGGGAAGTTCTCCTTCATTATTTTTTCAAATAAGTTTTCAGTTTCTTGCTCTTCCTCTTCTTCTTCTGGCACCCCTATGATTCAGATGTTGGAATGTTTCAATTTGTCCCAGAGGTTCCTCAGCCTCTCATTTTTTAAAAAGATTTTTATTTTGATGAAGTCTAATTTATCTTTTTTCTGTTACAATTTGTGCTGCTGTTTTTGTATCTAAGAACTCTTTTTGGGGGGGGGAGGGAGGGAGGAAGGGAAGGAGAGAGAGGAGAGAAACACCAATGTGTGGTTGCCTCTCTTGAGCCCACTACTGGGGACCTGGCCCGCAACCCAGGCATGTGCCCGGACTGGGAATCAAACCAGCAACACTTTGGCTCACAGGCTGGCACTCAGTGCACTGAGCCACACCAGCCAGGGCCTCTCCTAATTTTTTTTTGAATACTTTTTTCTTCATTCTGTTCTGATAGAAAGTTTATTTTTTCCTTTTGTTCCAAATCATTGATTTGAGCCCAGCTCAGTTTCCTTCCCTTCACTGTTGGTTCTCTGTATAGTTTCCTTTATTTCACTTTGTATAGCCTTTATTTCTTCCTTTATTTTATGACCATATTCAATAATTTCTGTGAGCATCCTGATTACCAGTGTTTTCAACTATGTATCTGATAGGTTGGCTATTTTCTTGTCACTTAGTTCTTTTTCTGGTGTTTTGATCTGTTCTTTCATATGGACCATACCTCCTTATCTTGGTGCACCTGTTACATTGTAAGTGGTGGAGCCTTAGGTATTCATCAGGATGGGGCAACCCACTTTGCTGCATTGTGGTGGTATATGTGGGGGCAGGGTTAGAGAGGGAACAATGCCACTTGCTCAGCTCTTGCCCCACTTTCCATCACTTCCCTCTCCTCCCACAAGTGGATTATGCCCTTTCAGGTTCTGAGTCCCAGGTGGGTGTGCTTGTGTACATTACAGGACCCCGTGGTCCTCTCCAACGGATTCCCCTTTGAGACTGGGAGTTTCTTCTGCCACTGCCACCCCCACAGAATTTTATAGCCAGAGGTTTTGAGACTTTATTTCCCCTTGCTGGAACCCTGGGTTGGGCAAGTCTGTCTTGCTCCCAGGTTGTTCCTCCTGGCTTATCTGCATGTGAATGGGGGGGTATCCTGGTCCACCAGCTGCTGCTGCCTTGCTACATATTCTCATCTCTGCCCCTCCTACCAATATAGATGAGTGTTTCTTCTTTAATTCCTTGATTGTCAGATTTCCATAGAGTTTGCTATTCTGGCAGTTCTGGTTGTTTTTTGTTTTAAAATTAGTAGTTATCCTTCTTTTGGTTGTGTGAGGAGGCAAAGTGTATCTACCTACACCTCCATTTTGGCCGGAACTCTGCTCTGGGTAGATTTTCTCATGGCCTAGAGAGATACACCCTCCTCTGTGTTATTGTAGCTCTCTGAGCATGTCTCTATCATATGACCTCACACAGTATTGTAATAATCTGTTACATATTTTGCTCCTTTGGGAAACTGTGAGCTTCTAGGGAATAGCAATGATATCCATACATCCCTAGAAAATGGCTAGCATAGGGCATAACACATGGTAAGAGTGAAATAAATGCTTCTGAATTAATAAATAAATCACTCTAAATGTACCATTTAACAAATAACTAAAAATAGTAAAAATAGATAAATAAATACCAAAAAGCCCCACCTGTAAACGCTTGTCAGGCATATCTGTATCATTACTTGGAGGTTAATTAAGTAGAAAGTGTTGTGAATGTTTTTTTCTATTGCTCTTCTGGAGACTGAAAGGAAAGCTATATATTTTGGCTAAATGTTAGTAAAAGTTCCCTGATTTTATTAATTACTTACCGGGAAAATTTCTTAAAGAATTGACCTAATTAAAACGTTCACTCTCAAAGACTGGCCTTTGTTCCTACCTAGAGTGATTCAATGTGCTCTTTTCAGTTAAACAACAGAAGCAGAACTGTTGTCCCCAGAAGGTGCCTGCTGAAAAGAACAGATGTTACCTTGGTTGAAAGCAATAAACCCTGAGCTAGTCTCCCACCACTACTGAAGTGAGCCTACATATATGGTCCCTGAATGGGGAGTGGGGCTCTCAACAGATGGGTAATTAAACAGAAAATTTTGTTGCAAGATATTTTGAAAAAGTGAAGGGCATGGTGTACTGCAGGGGAATCTAGGACCAGGAGTGCAAATTAGGAAGGGTGGGAGGCAGAGGAGGGTTGCCCGCTGAAAAGGGCACCAACTTTTTGTATGAAAATCCCACGCACGTAACAACTTTAAGATTTCTTTAACCATTTGTTCTTTGCTTTTCTTTAAATATGTTCAATGACTCAAAGGAATTACTGTGGTCTTTGAATGGCGTAGGTTCTTTTGTACATTAATGTAAATTTTACTTAAATCAGAAAACCATTTTGCCTAAAGCATAACAGCAATTAAAACAGTATTTGACTTTCACTTCTAGATATACTGAAGTAACTGAGACTGAATTTGCTCTTCCACCAAAAACACTAGAAAATTGGAGAAAAAATACATTAAACAACTGTCTTCATATTTTAGACCACAGGTGTTACAGGACTTTGATCCTTGAGAGAAGGTAAAAGAAACAGCAGTGTGGGGTTCTTTCAATGACCACAGCTTTCTGTATGTTCTGGATGGCAGCTCAGGGAGGGAGAGCCCAAGCAGAGCTCAGTGGTCTCATTGTGTCGAGGACACAGAAATCAGGAGTTGAGGAGGCTGAGGGAGCTGAATTTGCAGGTCAGTAAACTAAAGAGTAGGGAGCCATGCAAAGAAAGAGTGCCAGAAACTTGCAAAGAGGCCCGCTGTAGTCTATTGCTAAATACTAAGCTATCTATGCAGAGCTTGAAAACTCCTCACAGCTGAGTGAGAAACCACTAAGGAGATGTAGAATAAACACTTTTCATAGATCACACTTGATGGAAAGCTGTATGAGTTCCAAGTAGCCAAGGTAGTGAGGCCTCACTGAACATTAAATAGGGGCCCCAGAAGGTTCACACTTAAGTAATAGGGCTACATTAACCCTAGAGTAAAGGGTTATTCTTTTTACTCTAGATATTCTTAAAACCTTAAAAACAAACCTCAAATAGATCAACCTGATCCACAAATATTTTGATTGCACGACAAAACAAATTTATACACATTTTAATAGAAGATAATATCTAGGCATGCAAAGTGTAACAATTAAAATTCCCAGCATCCAGTAAAAATCACTGGACATGTAAAAAAATGTGAAAATGTGACCCATAACCAGGAAATAATTAATTAGTAGTAACAAACCTAAAAATGACATAGAAGACAAAATTAACATATAAAAGCGTTAAAATTGCTATAACAAATATGATCAAGGAATTAAAAGAAAGTGAGGAGTTAGTGAGGAGAGAAATAAAAAATATTTTAAAAAACAAAGGGAACTTCCATGAATGAAAAATAAATATTTAAAATGAATACGTTACAGGATGAACACAGCAGAAAATTAGATAGTATAGAAGAAGACATCAGTGGAGTTGAAGATATAGGCATAAAAACTATCTAAATGGAAGCAGAGAAAGAAAATAGACCAAAATAAGTAAATAGAGCCTCAGCAATCTTTGACAGTATTTCAAGTATTGTACATACATATATATGGACTCCAAGGAGAAAGGAAGGGGATAGAAAAAATATTTGATGAAATAAAGAAAAAACACTTCCAAATTTGAAAAAAAAACAAAAAATTATAAATCTAAGAAACTCAACAAATCCCAACCAAAATTAATAATCAAATAAACAATAAACAAAAATCTACCAAAGCATATCTTAAATTACAGAAAACCAGTGATAAAGAAATCTTAAAATAGCCAGAGGAAAAGACGATATCATATTATATGAAAGAGAACAAAGAATGATGTCAGCCTTCTTATCAGAAACACTATGAACTGATACATAATAGAAAAACATTTAATTACTGAAAAAAAGAAAATAAAACCTGTTAACCTAGAATTCTATAGTAAGCTAAAATATCCTTCAGAAGTGAAAGGGGAAAATAAGATTTATTCAGACAAACATAAACAGCACATAGCAAGATTGTGGATTTCAACCCAGCCACATCAACAGTGTCAAGCTGGTCTTTTACTTAGAGGCTTTACTTCATTTACATTAAAAAAGCAATAATCAACTCTATAATACCTGCAAGAACTTACTTTAAATATCAAAACATGGGTTAAATCTAAAGAATGTGAAAAATACCAAGTAGCCAAGGTAAAACTAATCAAAAGAGTGGCTGTATTAAACTAGATTCAGAACTCTGAATATTATCAGTACATTATAATCCTGGCTTCCATTTTGAAAAGATTATTGGACACTATTGGACACTATTGAGGAAATGAACCCCAAAATAAGGAGAAGAAAAGGTATAGTAAAGAACAGAATATAATTAAATAGAAAAGCAGATTAACAGAGAAAATCCATAAAACCAAAAGCTGATTCTTTGAAAAGAGCAGTAAAGTTGATAAGACTTGGGCTAAACTGATCAGTAATAAAAGATACAACTTATGACTATTAAGAGTAAAAAAGGATTTATCAATATAAATCTTTCAACATTAAAAGAAAAATAAGAATATATTATGAAACTTTATGATTTCCCCCTAAATTGACAATTGAGGTGAAATAAACATTTCTTGAAAAGCACAAATTGCCAAAACTAACATAGGTAAAAATGGAATATCTGAATAATAGCCCTGTATCTATAGACAACATTACAGTACGAATTAAAAGATTTCCCACAAAAAAAACCTACAGATTTGCTAGATTTCCTGTATTGCTTCATGGGTGAATTCCATCAGACATTTGTGGCATAAATTGTACAAAAGCTACACAAATTTTGCTGGCAAACAGAAGAGGAGGAAATACTAAGTCATTTTATGAGGCCAGCCTTACTCTGATAACAAACCAGACTAACTCATTACAAGAAAACTACTGACCCATGCCCATACTGAAACAAAACTATACTCCAAATTATCAGCAAATGGAATCCAGAAATATATTATAGTAATAATAAAAAATAAACAAGTAACAATTATCCCAGAGATGTAAAGTCTGTTTACATTATAAAATCAATTAATACCAGTCACCATGTCAGTAGAATAAAGAAGAAAAACAATGAGTTTCCTTAGATGTAGAAAAAGTGTTGGACAATATTTAACAAATATTAATGGTAAAATATCTAGAAATAACAAGTGAATTTAGCAAGGTCACAGGATACCAGGTAGTATACAAAAACAATTATGTTTTTATATACTAGCAATGAACCTCAGGAATGCTCAATAAAAAGTGATTCCATTCAGAATAGTATAAAAGACATAAAATAATTAGGGATAAAATTAACAAAGGATTTTAAGACTGTACACTATAAAAACTTGAAAACTACAAAACCTTGCTGACAGAAAATAAATAAAAGAATACCTAAATAAGCCCTGGCTGGCTCAGTGGATTGAGTGCGGGCTGTGAACCAAAACATCACAGGTTCAATTCCCAGTCAGGGCACATGCCTGGGTTGCAGGCCGCGGCCCCCAGCAACTGCACATTGATGTTTCTCTCTCTCTCTCTCTTTCTCCCTCCCTTCCCTCTCTAAAAATAAATAAATAAAATCTTTTTTAAAAATTACAGCTACTAGTGTATAAAAAAAGAATACCTAAATAAATGGTAAGTGATACCATCTTCATTAATTGGAAAACAGTATCGTTAAGGTATGGATTCTCCCTGATTTGATGTGGACTTTTACCTCAGTTGCAGCATGATTTTCTTAAATTGTCAAGCTCATTCTACAGTGTATATGGAACTACATCTAGAGTAATCATAACTACTTTAAAAAATAAGAATATTGGAGGATTTAGATTATCTCCTTTCAAGACTTACAACAGCTATGGTACTCAAGACAGTATGCTATTGATGTAAGGACGAACACACAGATCCATAGAACAGAAGATAGTATGTGTGTGTGTGTGTGTTGGTATTGAATTGCCTTTGCACCAAGTCTATTATACAAGTAATGCTGGAACATCTGGGTATCAGTTTAGAAAAAAATGAACATCACACCTTATGTCACATCATTCTCATGTAGTAACTTGAAATGGTTTATAGGCCTAAATGTAAGTGCTGAAACTATAAAATTTTTTGAAGAAAAACATGAGAAAATCTTTGGAACTTTATGTTGACATAGATTTCTTTTGTTTGTTTGTTTATCTTTTTTTATTGTTGTTTGAATACAATTGTCTCCATTTTCCCACCACCACTTTCCCCCATCCCACCCCCTGCACCTCCCACCTTCTATCCTTCCCCACTGTGGGTCCTTTATACATATTCCTTGATGACCCTCTCTCATCTTTCCCTGTTATCTCCCTCCCCCCTCACCTCTGGTTACTGTCAGTTTGTTCTTTTCTTAAAAAGATTTATTTGTTTGTTTGTTTGTTTGTTTTTAGAAAGAGGGTAATGGAGGTTTAATGGAGGGTAATGGAGGGTAATGGAGGTTCTCTCCCTCTAAAGAGAGGGAGAGAAACATCAGTGGTTGCCTCTCACATACTCCCTACTGGGGACCTGGCCCACAACCCAGGCATGTGCCCTGGCTGGGAGTCAAACTGGTGACCCTTCGGTTCACAGGCCAGCACTCAATCCACTGAGCCACACCAGCCAGGGCAGTTTGTTCTTTAGTTCAATGTCTCTGGTTGTATTTTGCTCACTTGTTTGTTTTGTTGATTAGGTTCCACTTATAGGATAGATCACATGGTATTTGTCTTTTACCACCTGGCTTATTTCACTTAGCCTAATGCTCTCCAGATCCATCCATGCTGTCACGAAGAGTAGGAGTGATGTAGATTTCTTAGAAACAAAAACACATAAAGAAAAAATGGAAAAATTTAACTTTATTGAAATTAAAATTTTTTGGTCTTTCAAAGATACCATTAAGAAAAAAGGCAAGCATAGGAGAAAATATTTTCAAAATATGTATTTGACAAAGACTTGTATCCTGAACATATAAAAATTCTTAGAATTCAATGAGAAGTTTTTTTAAGTATTTTTATTGATTATGCTATTACAGTTTTCCCAATTTTTCCCCTTTATCCCCCCTCCACCCTGCCCCTGCAACCCTCCAGCATTCCCCCCAACTTAGTTCATGTCCAGGGGTTGTACATATAAGTTCTTTGAGTCCTCTGTTTCCTATACCATTTTTACCTCTCCCTGTCTATTTTATGCCTACTAGTTATGCTTCTTCTTCCCAGTACAGTTTCCCCCCTATTTCTCCCTTCCCCCTCCCCACTGAAATCCCTCCATGTGATCTCCATTTCTCTGATTCTGTTCCTGTTCTGGTTGTTTGTTTAGTTTTTGTTTTCATTGTTTTCCTTTTCTTTTAGGTTCATTTGTTGAGAGTTGTGAGTTTGTTGTCATTTTACTATTCATATTTTTTATCTTCTTTTTCTTAGATAAGTCCCTTTAACATTTCATATAATAAGGGCTTGGTGATGATGAACTCCTTTAACTTGACATTATCTGAGAAGCACTTTATCTGCCCTTCCATTCTAAATGATATATTTGCTGGATAGAGTAATCTTGGATGTAGGTCCTTGCCTTTCATGATTTCAAATACTTCTTTCCAGCCCCTTCTTGCCTGTAAGATTTCTTTTGAGAAATCAGCTGATAATCTTATGGGCACTCCTTTGCAGGTAACTCTCCTTTCCTCTGGCTTCTTTTAGGATTGTCTCCTTATAGTTAGTCTTGGGTAACTTAATGGTGATTGCGTTGGTGTGTTCCTCTTCGGGTCCAACTTCTTTGGGACTCCCTGGGTTTCCTGGACTTCCTGGAAGTCTATTTCCTTTGCCATATTGGGGAAGTTTTCCTTCATTATTTATTCAAATAAGTTTTCAATTTCTTGCTGTTGTTCTTCTCCTGGCACCCCTATGATTCGGATATTGGAATGTTTCAAGTTGTCCCAGAGGTTCCTAAGCCTCTCCTCATTTTTCTGTATTCTTATTTCTTCCTTTTCTTCTGGATGGATGTTTCTTTTTTTCTTTTGTTCCGAATCGTTGCTTTAAGTCCTGGTTGCCTTCCTGTCACTGTTGGTTCCCTGAATATTTTGCTTTATTTCATTCTGGGTATCCTTCATTTGTTTTTTTCATTTTTTTTTGACCCAGCTAAATCAAATCTATGAGCATTTTGATTACCAGGGCTTTAAGTTCTCCATCAGATAGGTTGCCGATCTCCTCCTCCTCCTCGCTTAGTTCTCTTTCTGAGGCTTTGCTGTGTTCTTTCATTTGGGCCATATCTCTTTGTCTTGGAGCAGCTGATATGTTGTAAGGGGGTGCTGCCTTAGGTATTCACCCAGGCAGGGCAACCCTCTTAGCTGCCCTGTGGTGCTGCCTGTGGGGGAGGGGCCAGAGAGGGAACAGTGCAGCTCACCTGCTCTCTCTGGAGCACATTTCAGCAAACTCTCTTGTGAGACTGAGAGAAACTCCCATCCTGGCAACCCCCGCCATAGTCCACAATCAGCTCAGAGTCTCAGTGTCCTCTTAAGTCAACCCCTCCCACACAGCCCGCAGAGGTAGGCCGCCAGCCCTGCCCCCAAAGCTGCTGCTTTGTAGTTTTTCTGAGTCCACCTTACAGGTCTGGTTGTTCTGGTTGATTTTTTTTCTTTAATTCCTTGACTGCCCAGAGTTCCATGCAGTTTGATTTTCTGGTGCTTTTGGTTGTTTATTGATTTTAGATTGGTTGTTATCCTACTTTTGGTTGTGCAAAGAAGCAAAAGGTTTCTACCTACACCTCCATCTTGGCCAGAACTCCTCTCAATGAGAAGTTTAAAAAACACCCAAGTAGAAAATGGGCAAAAGATGTAAAGAGATACTCCACCAGAGAAGATATACCAAAGGCTAAAATGTACACGAAAAGATGCTCAACATCACCAATCACCAAGGAATGAAAATAAAAACACAATGAATATAATCAAATATCCAACAGAGTTTAAAATTTAAAAATTGACAATATCAAGTATGGGCAAGAATATGGAGTACCTATAACTCTCCTGTAAATTACTTATGAGAATATGAAATAGTAAAACACTTTGGAAAACAGCCTCTCAGATTCTTACATAGTTAAATACAAAATTAGCATAGGACCAGCAAACGTGCCTAGAATCTCCACCCCACCCCCCCAAAAAATGAAAGCATATGTTTGCAGAAAAATTGCTTGTGAATCTTCATAAAAGCTTTATTCATAATGGCCAAAAACTATAAGTGATTCAAATGCCCATCAATGGGTGAGTGAATGAACAAATTATAGTATATCTGTATACTAGAATACTACTTAGTAATAGTGAAACAAACTACTGAAACATACAACAACATGGATAGCTCTCAAAAACATCTTGAATAAAAGAAAATACCCAAAAGTGAATTTATGTAAAAATCTAGCAAAGACAAACTCATTATAGTGGTAGATGAGTGGTTGCTTGAGGACTGGAGTGGGAATAATTTACTCCCAAGAGACACAAGGGAAGTTTTTGGGGTGATGGAAATGTGTTGATGATGATGGTGCCTATACAGGTATATATATTTGTCAAATTTCATTAAACTGAACACTTGAAAAAGGGAGAATTTTATTATATATAATTTTTACCTAAGTTTAGTTGGTTTTTTAAAAAGCATTTTAAAAGTTTTGTAATCCTCATCTGAGGATATGCTCATTAACAAGAAAGAGAAAAGAGAAACATGCATCGGTTACTTCCCACATGCCCCCTGACCAGGGATTGAACCTGCAAACTTTTGGTGTACTGGCTGATGCTCCAACCAACTTAGCCACCCAGCCCGGGATAAAAAGGCATTTTTACTGGGGAACAAAAGGAAGGTTATTATGAAGAATTAATTCCTTAAGATGATCATTGGTCAGCCAGCAACAATTATCCCACTAAATTATATGAATTCATGTTGCATTGATTCAATATCCAAGCTAGGATATGAATATAATTCCTTTGGTGGACATGTGGGGGTTTTGCATGGCTACAATTTATCATGCTCTTTGCATGGTAGAAAGTGTTAGTGAAAGACTCAAAGAAGAGAGGAAAAGTAAGGCTAAAAGGAAGAAGTCTGTCTTGTGCTTAATGGTGCCCTTGACCGGACAGCACTTGTACTATGTCCCAGAAGGATCTCAGTAGAGGGCAAATCCATACAAATATGCACCACTCCTTGCTGGGCTTTTGTTCTGTCATGCTGCACCAGCCTTGTGAGAAGTGAATTCTCAGAGGTGCAGAAATGGGAATGGAACATTAAAAGAGGGCAATTTACATGGGAGCAATAAAGTCCTTACTGCTTTACCCCTAGTCCTTCACACAGTAACAGCCCAGGCTTACGGTCACACCAAGTATTTACTGTGTACCAGACATTTGGTAGATAGATAGATAGATATGGAGATACAGGTAGATCGGTACAGATGTAAGTATGTAAAATTTATTTACTCCTTATGACAACCCTAATTATTATCCCCATCTGATAGTTTAGTAACTAAGATACAAAGAGACTAAGTAACTCGCCCAAAGTCACACAGCTACTAAGAAGCAGATCCAAGAATGAAACCCATATAGTATGATGCAGAGTCTGTGTTTTTAATTGTTAGATTATTCTACCAGTTGTACTCAAATTATCAGCACTTCAGAATTACTCCTCACAGGTAGGTAGAATCAAGCAATGAGAACCTTCACCTCCACCTTCAGAGTGAGAAGTATAAAAATCTCTCTGTCTGTCTCTGTCTCTCTCACTCTCTACTAAGAGTAACTGCTAAGGATCACTTATTTGATTTTTTGTTTAAAAATATACGTTGAGTGACTGCTGTATGCCTGGCATTATGCCCATTACTGGAGATTCAGAAATAAATAAGACATAATCCTTGCTTTCAAAGGACTGGACATCGTCCAAGATGATGAGAGCATGGGACACCTGCCGCACTAGTGTGAATGAGGTGTTGAGGCAGCACTACTTGCATCCACATTATCTGGAGACTGCCTGCACTTGACTAACTGAAGGTCACACCTGGGCATCCCTGGGGGGCCTCTTAGCTCTACCATGAAGCAATCTGAAGCCATAAAATGATTAGGGTTGAAACACTTTTAGAGAATTGATGTTCTAACAAATTGGGTGATTTTGCTCAGCTTGGCTATAGAGATAACATATTGTAAATTTACTGAGTTCATTCATGACCAGATTTCTCTATACAGTAACTGAAAGTGAATGGAAATGGCTATTTATGTATTTGCAGCCATGAGATGTTGCTCTCATCTCTGATTTCATTGGATGATGAGTTAAAATATATGCTGAGATCATTGCCTGTGGGTGGCACTTTGCATGTTCAATTCACAAAGGCCTGTGCACACTACAGGTCATGAAAAAGCAGATGGTGAAGGCAAGCTGTACTCTTGGAGTTCAGAAATGACTCACCAGCCAAATGGGGATATATTTCTGAATTATATTTCCTTTTTTTAGGGTTTGGTGTCCACTAGGAAATGTGCATGGCCCTTGGCTTATCCTAATGGCACTATTTGTCTAAAGTTCTTGTTAAGAATAATTTTTAAATGAACACACACAAAATTCATGGTAAAATAAATTTAAGAGGTCCCGTATTGAACCAAGTCCAGTGAATTTCTTTAGTATAGGGCATTTCAGGGCAGTGAATACACATATGAGCAGTGCAGATCTCCGAGAGAGGGAGGTAATACAACGACCAAATGTATATAAGGAAGCCATCATTTATTGAACAGCTATGTATTATTTATTACATACATAGATTAATTTATGGGTTTACATAGTTTTACATAGGTTACATCATTTAATCCATATAAATATTCTATGATATTTCTTTATTTTCTGGAATGATGGACCTGAGGCCTGGAGTACTTAAAAACTTTGCTAAGATCATGATGAGCAAGCAGCTTTGCTGGGATTTGAACCCAAGCAGTTTGGTTGCAGAACCCATACTTTTGACTGCTCTATTTTCCTCCTTTAAAAAAAATCCTCACTTGAGTACATGTTTATGGATTTCAGAGACAGGGGGAGAGAGGAGGAGAGAGAGAGAAACATTGATGTGAGAAACATTGATTAGTTGCCTCCTGTATGTGTCATGAGTTGGAATCAAACCCACAACCTTTCGGTGTACAGGATGAAGCTCCAAACAACTGAGCTGAGCCACTCAGCCCAGGCTACTTTTTTCCTTTTATTTTTTTTAATTTCCCTCAAGAGTATCTGGCTCAAGCAGAATTTTACATATCACACTTTGGGAAGGGTATTTCTAGGATAAAGATATCAGTTATAGCTGGAACATGCCCCAGCTCTGGGTTAACACATGAATAATATAATGAAGACAAAGAAACAGAGATAAGTGAGACATTTTTCAACTCACCCTAGTCTGAGCCTATTCCCTCGAGTACCAAATAAATTAAAGACTCCTGGACTTTTGAATGAGAGCTCCCCATTTTCCTGAGAATTGAAAATGCCTTGTGCTTATCTAGGTCATTCTTCACATTCCCATTAAAGCATCACAGAGACCCTGACAATGTTATTTCATTAATCTCATTCATTTTTCAGTGCATATCGTGAGACAGGCCCTGTGCTAGAGTCGATTCAGGCACAGATGCAGGAATCTTAACAGAGATGTAAAATTGGCTTTGTTGGTAAGGCTGAGTAGAGACTGTGTTTTAGAAATGGCATTCCCAATGAGTCACCTAAGACTTTACTTCTGAATTAGGCAGGCTTACTCACCCAGGCCCTGGAAGAGTAATATTACCCCCTCCTCTCTAGTTTACCTGATGGCAGCCACAGAGAGTAGGGCCTCCTGAGGGGGAGCTGGGCCTGGCAGGGGAGGGGGAGGGGGCTGGTTGAGTACGTGTGATTTCTTCTTTCACATTTCCCAAGGAAGTAAACAGCCCAGAGGGGAGTGAGTGAGAGCTTGGAGAGACATTAGAAGTTCCTCCTAGCTTCTCTCTTCTGAGGAGGAATACAGACATTCTTGCTCTTCTCTGGATGCAAACAAGTAGTGTTCTCTGAGCCTGAATGTTAGTGACAGGAGATAAAACAGCAAAATACATACAGTCTCTCAAGGAACTCCGAGTCCAGTGGAAGAGATAGGCAGACAAAAGATGAATAAGACACTGTGAAATAAATGAGTATGTAACAGCAAGGGATAAAGCAGATGGTTATAGGGAGACAGTCCCAATTTCAATCACTTAAACAAAAGTCACATTGTTTCTTTCCTCTATGTCAGGATTACATTTTCATGTATTAATGTTCATTCATTCATATATCAATATATATTGAATATTAACATGTTTTGAGCCCTGGAGATACAATGTTGAATAAGAAAAAGCCAGAAGCACCTCATTTCCTTTAAAAATATCCACTTTACTGAGATAAAGTAACCGTGTGAATTAATGTATCAGCAGCCACTGACTTATCAGTTATGTGGGAAATCCTCAAGGTACTGCCACACAGGCAGGGCCACCATCAGAACACTATCCACTGGAAGGGAGGAGAAGAGAGGAAATATGGCAATACATGGGTTAAGAGCCACAAAAATGAACAGCAGAGGCTCTCCCTCCCAGTCTTCGCTGCTTCCCTATTTTGCCCAGAGTCAGCCTATTAAGATAGGCTTGTACCTATGATAGTTCGAATGAGGTCCAGGGAATCAAAGGAAAGCCTTAGAATGGAGTGGAAAAACACTGTGAGTTGTTGGACTATTCTGATGTCAAAGGACGTGAACTGGTAATTATTTTATTAGTGAAAGGAAGATGGAAAGATTGAGGACTTGGAGATGAGAAGCTAAATTAGCTCTAATGAAATATAATGAATAGAGTAACCAGGGTATCCTAACATGTCATTCCACAAAATCAGATCTGGAAATTGAAGGAGTAAAAATGATGGTGTAAAATCCCATTACTTGCTTGAATGGGGAGGGAACAAAGCTGTTACTCGGCAGTATGATTCCTGCCAGTGTGATGCCTTGTTCCACAAGAAAGAATGTGTCTTCACAGAATCCTCAGCCTTTTGAATGCTGGCTGTTGAAAGCACGGGGAGAACTTTCCACCCCTCTTCCCTTCCTCCAGATGAGCAGGCTTGATCCAGCTGACTCTGCTCTACGGTTCCTTTTTTAAAATCTGTAACAGTTATCACTTAACAAACTATATAATTTACCTCTTTATTACAGCGCTTATTTATTGTTTGTCTCCTCCACTGGAATATAAGCTCACAAGGACAGGGATCTTTGTTTATTTCTTACTGTATCCCCGGTGCCTAAAAGGGTGCATGGCAACTGTGGGTCTCTAAATACTTGTTGGCTGATGAGTTATGTGCCAAATGGAGGTAGTTTGATGAAAGAAAAAAAGAGAAAGTAATTTATGAAGAAAAGGATCCTTTAAAAAAATCGTGAGTGAGTCATAATAGCTCATTCTTGGGGTCTGAATTAAAGAGAAAGATAAGCAATGGAGCTGAAACCAGAACTTGGTGATTTAATTAGACAAAACACTTTCCAGGATTATTTCTCGCTGCAAGAAACTTGGATTTACAAAACTAATATTTTTCCCACCCCCTCTGTCAATTATTTTACAATACATTTATACCCAGTTGATCTTCATTTCTTCTTCTGATTATTTAATCCATTGTTTTGTAGAAAATCACTATTTAGCTTGTTTAATAGCTTACCAGACTCAGGCATGCCCTGCATAGCTGTAATATTTAGGGCTGCGAAGATTGAGTAATGCCGCTGTGTGCCATGAGTGAGTCTGACAGGTTTTCATTCAGCTGCTGCAACTGAGAAGGCACTGAAAATTGTCTGTGTTTTTCCTTCTCTCATCCTGTAGTTGTTTTCTCTTCTGATGACTCAGTTAATTATATAGTGGCTATTTTAGGTTCTTTCTGACTACATAATGTTTGTGTTCCGTGTTTTTTCATCCAGCAAAGGAAGGCTCATTCTTGGGTCCCTGAGGCAAAAAAGAAACAACAATGGCCAACACTTGTGCAGTAGTAGTCACTGACTTTATTTCATTAAGTCATCACAATGGCCTGTGGAGTGGGACTACAACTGTAGCCACTTCAAATTTTTAATTATTTATTTATTTTTAATCTTCATCTGAGGATATATTTTTTAAATTTATTTGAGAGAGAGAGAGAGAGAGAGAGATTGATTGGCTGCCCCTCCCCCTGTACACACCTCAACCAGAGAACCCTCAACCTAGGTATGTGCCCTGACCAGGAATCAAACTGGCAACCTTTCAGTGCAGGGGATGATGCTCCAACTGACTAAGCTACCCAACCACAGGGCTAACTGTGGCTACTTATTGTAAATAATGTGAGGCTCAGTGTTGCCAAGTTGTTTGTCCAAAAATACATAGCTAGGAAAATACTCCAGGTGGTACTCAGACCCTGTGTGTTGGAACTCAAAAATCCTTGGCACTCTCAATTGCTTGTAAGTTACTGCAGTTGTAGCAACAATGCCTGCGTGTTAGTCTTGCCATAACATTCTGCCTAGGAAAATATAGAATTAGGAAGTATATGAACCCTTGATCTTTAGGGGCATAGTCTTTTTTTCAGACTATCTTTTTTATTGTTGAAATTACTTTACAATGTCAAAAAGAAGAAAAGGAAACTTTATCTTCTCATTGTATTTACTAGTTTCATTTCTCCAAAAACATACAAACTTTTGAGTTAGTTAAGATCTAAATTACTACTGCTAGTCTTTATTTTTTCCATGCTGCAACTGGAATAACCAGAAATTACATGGAAACTTCTAATCCCTTTTTTTCCCACTTCATCACCACCAACTCTATGCTATAAGAGACCAAGAGGACAGGATGGAGTCCAAAAAGACTCTCCCCTTTACCAAGCTCTGCTTGAGAATTAGTCTAATTTAATAATCTTTTACCATTATGTAGTCTTTCTTTTCTCCCTCCCTTCCTTCCTTCTTTCCCTTTCTGAAATTAGGAGAGGATAAACAATTTATCCTTGCTTATGTTAATACATGTATTTTGAAATGCTTGGAAATAACACCATACAGAGAATCATCTGCTTTGACAGAAATTATTGAATGGTTTTCAAATTGCTGACCTCAGATCCATTCCTGGCCCTTCTCCAGCTCAAGCAGGCTGATCCTTGTGGGCTGTTTCCCGAGTTCACATGTCAGCTGGCCTCTGGCTCAGTACGGCCCCTGGGAAGCCCTGCAGAGGATGGGAGTGTGAGAGAAATGAGGAGTCCGGGGTATTTATTTCTCTTTGTTCATCTCTTTCTGGTTGGCATCTCTGCCTGGGCTGTATATTTTCCATGGCACCGGTTCTTGCCATGAAACCAGCTTCTACGGAGTGACCTTGGCACCTGGGCTCTGATAACTTTGCTTCTTCCCTTTATCTTTCCAGCTGATGGACAGTAGTGGTTTCCCAAACTTGCTAATTTATGGATTCCCTCTACCATTCCATTTGGCTTCTTAGTAACTTCATCACTTGTGCAACCAAAGTCCTACATTATGTATCTTCTGTTGTAAATGCTTTAAGTGAATTATGTTTTTGTGGTTATACCCTGATGAGAGCAGGTACTGATAATCACTTTAAGATTTCAGAGACCTGGGTTGCATGGTCTGTCTCACTCCCAAGCTGTACCTCCCAGTTTATCCAGCACAGGGAAATAAAGCCTCAAAACCTCTGACTGATAAAACCTGTGGGGGTTGAGGTGGCGGGAGAAACTCCCAGCCTCACAGGAGAGTTCACTGGAGAAACCCACAGGTCCTAGAATGTACACAAAACCACCCACCCTGGAATCAGCACCAGAAGGGCCCAATTTGCTTGTGGGTAGTAGGGGAAGTGGCTGAAAGCCAGTGGAGAGCTGAGCAAATGGCATTGTTCCCTCTCTGATCCCTCCCCCACATACAGCACCACAACATAGCAGCCTGGGTTGACCTGCCCTGGCAAATACCTAAGGCTCCACCCCTTACTATGTAACAGGTGTGCTGAGACAAAAGAAATATAGCCCAAATGGAAGAACAGATCAAAGCTCCAGAAAAAAATATAACTAAGTGATGAAGAGATAGTCAAGCAAGCTATTGGATCCAGAGTTCAAAACACTGGTAATCAGGATGCTCACAGAAATGATTGAATATGGTTTCAAAAGAAAAAAAAGTGAAGGCTATGAAAAGTGAAATAAAGGAAAATGTACAGGGAACCAACAGTAAAGGGAAGCAAACTGGAACTCAGATCAATGGTTTGGAGCAGAAGGGAGAAATAAACATTCAACCAGAACAAAATGAAGAAACAAGAATTCAAAAAAATGAGGAGAGGCTTAGGAACCTCTGGGACAACTTTAAATGTTCCAACATGTAAATCATAGGGGTGCCAGAAGGACAAGAGGAAGAGCAAGAAAACATAATGAAGGACAACGTCCCTAATCTTGCAAGGGAAATAGACTTTCAGTAAGTCCAGGAACCTCAGAGAGTCCCAAAGAAGTTGGACCCAAGGAAGCACACACCAAGGCACATCATACTTACATTAGCCAATATTAAAGAGAAGGAGAAAATCTTCAAAGTGGAAAGAGAAAAGGAGACAGTTACCTACAAAGGAGTTCCCATAAGACTGTCAGCTGATTTCTCACAAGAAATATTGCAGGCAAGAAGGGGCTGGAAAGAAGTATTTGAAGTCATGAAAGGGAAGGACCTACACCCAAGATTACTCTATCCAGCAAAGCTTTCATTTAGAATGGAAGGGCAGATAAAGTGCTTCTCAGATAAGGTCAAGTTAAAGGAGTTCATCATCTCCAAGCCCTTATTATATGGAATGTTAAAGGGACTTATCTAACAAAAAGAAGATTAAAAATACAAACAGCAAAGTGACAACAAACACAACTATTAACAACCGAGCCTAAAAAAACAAAAACAAAACAAACTAAGCAAACAGCTAGGACATGAACAGATTCACAGAAATGGAGATCACATGGAGGGTTATCAGCAGCATGGAGGGGGAGGGGGAAGAATGGTGTAAAGGTACAGGAAATAAAAAGCATAAATGGTAGGTACAAAATAGACGGGGTCAGGGGTGCGTTACAAATAGTGTGAGAAATGGAGAAGCCAAAGAACTTATGTGTACGACCCATGGACATGAACTTAGGTGGGGAATGATGGTGGGAAGGGGGGAGCCGGGTGGAGGGGAGTAAAGGAGAGAAAAAAATGGGACAGCTGTAATAGCATAATCAATAAAATATATTTCAAAGACAAGCAGCTTTGTTAAACTGTAATAGTTACAAATAGTGATGTAACTGATAAGAGAAATTGCTTACACTCAGTTTGCATTCACGTTGCTGGACCAGGTGGAAAATGAATGGGCGGTGATTTTTACATACATCCACTGTTATTTGTAAATTAATAGGCTTTATTCTTTTAGAGAAGTTTTAGCTTCACAGAAAAATTGAGCAGAAGGTACAGAGAGTGCCTGTATGTCCCCTGTCTCCACACATGCTCATCACTTCCTTTTTGTTTTCTCAAAAAAAGATTTAATAAATAAATGGTGATCCTGCTCCTATTGTTCTCTTTGTGAGGGCAAAAACAATGTAGTTTTCTAGAATTTTCTGCTACATAATAGTATATAATAGCTACTTCTATGTAGTGAATGCTCTGAAGAGAAACAGAAACCATAAATCTATTCAGCTGAAGGAATTAGGAATGGGAGTCTAAGAGTGCCGTCTGGGTTGGAGAAAATAGAGGAGAGGGTGGGGATGAAGTTGAGTGCTGTTTATGGGAGAGGGGAAGGAAGTCTGAGATGGTCTCACAGTTCAGTGGTGTGCACCGGGGGCCAGGGGTGAGGAGGGAGACCATAAAGATACATCTAGACACATCAGAGCAGGAGCCGAGAAGATTTATTCCTGAGGAGTGAAACACTGTAAAACTGCATCTCCAGACATAGAAGATTTTTGACAAGAGAACACCTTGCATGTGCTGAAGAGAAACAGGCTGGGCAGTTCATGAGTAGCGCAGATGGAAGAGGAGCGAACACTGAAATTCGCTGGGAACAACTTGGCAGGGCCTCAGCAGCTCGGGAGACCTGAGGCCTCACGTGAGGTAGAGATGACATGGCGTTTTGAGAGACCTCTCAGATATCGTGCCCTTGCCTCTGACATCATCTCCCCCTCCCTTTCTTATTTTCTTCCTTCCTTTCATTTAACAATTGTTTATTAGTATCTACTTAAGCACCAGGTACTGTTCTAGGCAATGGTGACACATTAATAAATAAAACAGATGAAAAACCCCTTGCCCTCAAGAGAAAACTCAAAATAGAATAAATAATTATTATATAGTATGCCAAAGGATGAAAAGTACACATGGAAAAATCTAGAGCTAGTGACAGTACCGGGGTGGGGTAGAGAATAGGGTGCGATTGGTGAGGGCAGAGCTCATTGACTCTGGCAAAGACCTGAGGACATGAAAGAGCGAGCTGTGCCCGGTAAAGGGAACAAGAGCAGAGATGAAAGACAAGAGTTGCCTTACAGCACAGGTGGCAAACACAAGGCCCACGGGCCGAATCCAGCCCTCCACCTTGTTTTATCTGGCCTAGTGCCTTGTTTCTACCCGGAGGCAGTGCCAAGCTCTCCCTTAACTGTTAAGGAGTAGTTATATTTATACAGTCCTAAAGTTACATCTGGCCCTTTGAAGGCAACTGCGAGGCTGATGTGGCCCCCGGTGAAAATGAGTTTGACACCCCTGCTTTATAAAGTTAAATATACATTTAACCTATTACCCAATAACCCCATTTCTAGGTAGTTAGCCAAAAGAAATGAAAATGTATACTCACACAAAGACTATACACTAGTCAGCTTTATTCACATTAGTCCAAAACAGAAACCATTCCTGATATCCACCAAGAGGGGAATGGGTAAATGAACAGCGGTATATATTTATACAATGAGTACAATGGAATACCACCCATCACTTAAAAAACAATGACTATATACCACAACAAGGGTAAGTCTAAAAAACATTGGGTTAAATCAAAGAAGCCAGACACAAAAGAATATATACTATTTGGTTCTGTTTATATTAAATCCAAGAACAATTAAGATTCATCTATGCTGACCAAGATGAAAGCAGTGGTTGCTCATGGGGCTGGGTAGGAACCAGCTGGAAGAAAATCTGAGCAAACTAAGGAGATAGAAATGTTTTAGGTCTTGATTTTTGTGCTAGTTACATGGGTGGATATAATTGTCAAAATCCTATGAAGTAGACACTAATATTTATGCACTTTATTGTATGTAAGTTATGCTTCAGTGAAAAAAATAATTTGCCTGGAGTGTTTGTTGAAGGAAAGCAGAAAATCAGGTTATTTGCTGTGGAGCTAATGAGGAGGAATGCAGCAAGACATGAGGCCTAAGATATAATAAGGATAAAACTCATTGTGTAGGGCCTGCTAGGCCATCGTAGGCTTTTGGCTTTTACTCTCGATGAAGCAGGGACTCTTTGCAGGATTTTGAGCAGAGACATGAAATGATCTGTTTCCTACATTATTTGGATCACTCTGGTTGCCTCGTTAAGGAAGACAGTGGGAAGCCTGGCAGATTCACTAGAAGACCATTGTGATACCCTGGCCTAGAGCTAACAATGGCTTGGATGAGGAGGCAGCATTGGATATGGTAGGTAAGAAGGATTGGGTTCCAGATGAATTTCCAAGTAAGGATGATGGAATTTGTGGAAATACTGGCTATGAGGTTAGAGAGGAAGAAAGAAAGAAAAGTGATTCCAAATTTTGATTTGCATGACTAGAGGGATGGAGCTGCTCTTAGCTGAGATGGAGAAGACTCCAGGTAGAGCAGGCTTTGTGGATGTGCTAAGTTTGAGATGCTCACTGAGCATCCGAGTGGAGACAGTGGGTAAGCAATTGAATATTGGGAGTTTTTAATGTGTAAAAGTTATCAAAAACCACCAGACAGGGTGAGATCAACTAGGAATCAAGTGTGAATAGAAAAAAGAAGTTTGGGGGTGGCCGGCAGGTGGTGGAACGGGCAGAGAAGGGCACAGGGGCAAAATGTGGGACAACTGTAGTAGAATAACAATAAAAAATGGTTTAAAAAGAAGTTCAAGGATCTTTGGATGTCAGCCACAGTGATGGGATTGCTGGCCTGCCCCTGTTAGCCAGAAAAAGAGATGCCACCTACAACAAAGGATTGGATAGGTACAGAAGAGGAGTCTTTTCTCCCTGTCCACCCCACCCCCTCAACATCAGAGGAGGATGGGTGGGGGAGGATGGGGAGGGGTAACAAAGAGAGAGTTCAACACCTCTGTGCTCCTCTCTAGCTTCTAGAGTCCTGAGTTTAGCCAGTGCTAGGGCAATAACAAAAAGGAGTTTGGATTAAATTTGGGACTGAAGCTAAATGAACAGCACTCAGTTTTAAAGATTCAAAATGTGACTCTTTTAGTAACTGAAAGCAGTTACAAATTTATGGAGCCATGGCGAAATACCTTAAGGGAGCCTGCTACCCAGCCTAGAAAATGGTGTGGGGGTGCTCAACAGAGCATAACTTTTTCAGTTATTGGGAGTAAAACCTTTTAATGTTTATATCCTGTGAGCTGAGATTGCTCACAAAGCTGAGTATGTCCGCATTTGATACTAAGAGATCTATAACAGAGACAGCTCTGGGCATTAATTTGCTCGCCTATAAAATAAGTAGGTCAGGAAGTATGCTAACCCAAGGTCATTTCCAAATCTCAAATTCCATCATTTGATTTGAAGCACTGGAGATAAGTTGTAGCACAGGATGGGTGCTAAGCCAACATTTTGCAAAATGGTAATTTTTTTCCATTGAAATTTCATTTGTGATAACAACATTTGTCCATTGAGTTGCAGTGAAACTAAAGAGCTTTTTAAATCCAGTTATTAAAACACTTTAGGATTCTGCTTTTAGGGCAAGCATTACCAATAATGAGTAATGTAACTTCTATCTTTATGCAGAGCAAGCACATCGACAAAATTTCAGTTTATGCAAACACCTGCTTTACTGGGTTTAATGAGAATCTAAAAATACCAACTAATGTCCTATGTGAGATAAACACACTGACAGATTTGCTTGACACAAAGAGCTCCCAACGTTGAGGAACACATCCTTCCAATGCATGTTTTGGCCTCTTCAGGCCCTCAAATAGCTTCCTTCCAGCAACTTAATGATGAGTGTGTTCCAGAAATGATTCCTGTAATTCTTCCACATTAGTGTAGAAATCAGCTACAGTTGCAGAATGCAAAGCAGTGATTTTACCATGCAAAATTTATTCTAATTTTCCTCTTGGGAAAACCTTTCATTTGAAACACATTGGTTTTGAACAAATTTGAGGCCGATTTTGCAACTGTAAACATACAAATATTGAACCTTAAACAACAACTAATGGTTATGGCATCTATAGGACTATGTATGTTATAAAAGAAGAAAAGCCATTTGAAATTGACTCTTGGAATTTGGGGTTTTTTTTAAGCACACTTTTTTCCCCCTAAAATTTAAGCAGGGGTGTCAAACTCATTTTCACTGGGGGCCCACATCAGCGTAGTGGTTGCCTTCAAAGGGCCAAATGTAATTTTAGGACTGTATAAATGTAACTGCTCCTTAACAGTTAAGCAAGAGCTTGGAGCTGCTGCTGGGTAGAAACAAGGTGCTAGGCCAGATAAAACAAGGTGGAAGGCTGGATTTGTCCCGTGAGCCTTGTGTTTGCTAGCTGTGATTTAAAGGACCAATAAAGTGATCAAAAGTGTGATTTTGGGGAAGCTAGGTATATCATTCCAATGGGAAAAAAAAGCACTTTAGTAAGATCTTATCTGATATGCTGGTACTGACATCAGTTTATGGGGATTTGCACAGAGACTGAAGATCAAAGAGAAAAGGTGCAGCTAATTCATCTGTTTTTTCATTTTGTAGAAATTGAAGTGAAACTGTCAACTTTAAGCAGTGATACAATAGTAGTCTAAGATGCTAATTTCAATAAAACTAAAAAATGGTTGAAAAGTGTACATTTGATAGTTTTTATCAGCAATATTGAGGAGTTGTGATGGTTTGTCTGACTGTGTCATATATTCTTTTTAACTTCCATTTTGTATATGTACTTTAAAATTCTAGAAATACTTTTTTAGGAAAAAGAAATGCAGGTCTCATATACATACTGTATGTATAAAGTTATATATGTGTATGACATACATAAGGGGAGAAATATAAAATACGACATAGATGCATATATGAGCAACTACTGCATACAAGTTCTTCCCATGGTTCCTCAGAGTCAGTCGTGAGATCAGTAATAGCTTCACTTGAAGATAAGAAAACTGAGACTCAACAAATTTAAGAAAACTGTTTAAAATCACACAGCTGGTTAAAGGCAGATAAAGATAGATTCTTAGTCTATTTGATTTATACCCTAACTCTTTCCCTCTGCTATGATATCCTATTTCTGCAAACCTCTTAAAGAGGAAGTACAAATCTACAAGGGAAGTGAATGAGAGATGATTACTTCCTTTACAAATAAATTCTCTCTAGAATTTCAATGACCGATACTTAAAATACCATTTGCCTTTACATGCAATTCATTGCAATATATAGTTTTTAAAAATGTAAATGTTATATAATAAGAAACATCTTTTAAAACCAACATAATGATATGTCTGGGCTCTGAAAGATCTTCGTTGCTGTATTCCATGTGTCTGACTTCCTGACATCTTGACTAATATTATAAGTAGCAGGGAATGACACTGAAAGGATGCCATATGAGAGGCACCTGGATGGTTGTAGACAGCAAAGCTTTCTTGCGTCTACCACAGTGTGTCCGAAAGGGTTTGAGCTGGGACCCACAGCTTCTCCACCATCAACAACACTCAGAGGCAACACTCAGATAACTCTGTAATTGTGGGGATGGAAAGATGTGGCCATATATTTCTAGTGATGTATATACTGTATTTTCCAAGCCACACTAAGTCAGAGGTAGAAATAAGAGAGTTAGAATAGTAGTACAAAAGTATTATTTCTTTGGCTCTTCTTCATTCACTCCAGATTGCTTTAAAGTCTTTCTTTACTGATTACTTCAGAGTGTTTCACCATTACATGCACACCAAGACACCATCATTTTACTTCTTTGCAGCCCCAGCTTTGCTGCCTAGGGTGAGGTCTGCAGCCCACGTTCAACGCTGCTGTAGAGCAGATGCTGCTGCCCAGGGCGCTTGCCTAGGCTTCTCCCTACCTCCCGCCCCCTGCTCTCCCCAGTATGAAAGCTATTTCTTTGTGCCAAGACCACTGATGGGGGCAGCTTTGGTGCAGGAATCTCACACTGTGTTCTCAGCTGGTCTGTGGAGAATCCTCCCTCCCTCTTCTGTGTCACACCCCTATGTCTGTTTAACTCCTGTCCTCAGCATTCTCCAGTCTGTGGATAGAAATGAAAGCCTCATGCCCAGAGTTTGCTGGCTTCTTTGCTTGCTCTTGCTTATAAAATTGTAGGAACTGACCAGTCCTCAACTTTGCTCTGGTCTCTCTACTTAAGTGTGGGAATACTTAGCGTCTCTGCGCATGCAGATACAGGTCTGTTCAGATTTTTCTACCCACTGAGTTGTCTGCAGAACTGTCTCTTCTAGGCTCCACTTTTCCCTTTTCTTTCAGACACAATAGAAAGAAGCCTTCCTGCAAAGAATGCTTTAAAATAGAGTCTTTGTGATCAGGAGCCCCAATACATGGTCTTGAATTCTGAAGCAGCACGGTGCCCTTGTAATATATTTCCATTTTTTTTACTTAAGCAGGCCTGAGTTAGCGTCTGTCACTTCCAACAAAAAGAATCATAGGTGTGAAAGGAAGGGCTGGTCTTTTCATCTCTGAACATAGTTCCTTTTTCTATTCTGTATCATTCCATTTCTTTAGAATTCCCAAGATTGTCCCAAAACACTCCCTCATTTGTTATTTCTTGCAGAGTGAGGCTCTCAGATGTATTAATGTTGAGGGCTCAACTTGTGTTTCTGATATGATTTGTTATCAGTGCCTGCTAATCGAACATATTTTGGGGGTGATTTCATTTTTTTTCTGATTTTGCAAAGGTTAACATTCTCAGTCTCATGAATTTATTTATGTATATGAACAGTTACATTGAAAAATATCCTTTGATAAACAACTCTCACTGCAGCTATACTGCAAACACTGTGGACTGTACAGTCAGGAGAGCTGCAATTTGGTCCTAAGGCCATTGTTTATTTGCTGTATGACTTTAATTCAGGCCCTTAACAGTTTCTGAAATTAATTCATCACCTGTAAAACCAACTGATGATGTTATGAAACAGCATTGAAAAATATGAAGCCTATAAAATGTAGGGTATTAAATTTAAAAATAAACAAAAGGACATTGAGAGTTCTGTTTCTCTGTAGAAGATAGGTATGCAACTATTTTTTATTTGAACCCTTTTCAGAATACTTTTGGAAATACTATAAGAAAAATATTTTAAATTGTATTTTTAAATTGTATTTTAAAATTGGTGGAGAAATGATGCATTGAAATGAATAAAGATTTTTGGTAAGATAAAGTGTATTTGTAAAATAAATTTCACAACATATATTTGTGAATTTATCAGAATGAGATAAAAATATGTGTTTCCATAGAATCTTCTTTGTCCTCTTTGTAGTGTGTGATACAGGTGATGCCTTATTCTCTCTACACGCTACCATTGACCCAGGTAACCGTTGTTGAACTCAGCCAGGTTTTAGGATGTGGAGAGGAAAGGCAGGGATAACGTTTAATCCTGTGTTTGCTGTAGGGCTGGGAAGATGTTAAGATACCTCCTTCCTCAGTAGGTGCTGGACATCATCACCTGAATTAGATTAAAACTAAAACTAACCAGACAATGGATTTGGACTTATATATATAATTGTATAACTTTGGATGGCATTCGTCCCAAAGACTTCCTCTTATTTGAATTCCAAGTATCTCTTTCTCCTTTCATTCCTATCCTAATAGCATCGTTTCCAGTGTTATTTTACACAGTCATTTGTTACATTCGTCGATCCCTTGGGGTTAGTTACAGCAGCCTTGGCAATAGCAACACCACACAACATCATGTATCCGGGATAGTTGTGACTAAATTTTCCAATACATTAAAACACTCTTAAAAAGTACACTTATATACATTTAATATAATTTAACATGGATTTGTTTTTGTCAAATCAATTAATGTAAGTGGAATATTCCATTAAGTATATTATACTGTAACTTTTAGTTTTATTCAATAGAACTACATGCATTCTGTCTGCACTGTCAAAAATTCTGAATTAGTGATACACAAATTAATGAGACAGCATTGCCTGGATTTTAAGTTCAAACGTAATCTCTAGTTTTTTCTTTCTGTATAGCATGCTTCCTGCTTCCAGAAATAAATTGGATGAAGCTTCCTTTCGCCCCTGCAAGATAAATTGAGTTTCCTTGTGTGAAAGCAAAGCAACTGGAAACATACAATTTTTCTGTCTTGGGCGCTCTGTTGAGTTACAGCGTCCTTGCACAGCAGGCTTTTACAGATAAAGAAGTCAGGGGTGGAGAGAGTTCTCAGGGACAGAAAGAGGCATGTCTGGGGAGAAAGGGGAAAGTAGGAGGATTTCATTACTTCTAGGCCCTGACAGAGCAAGGAAAAATATGTATTTTTACCTGTGTTTATGCACATATCTATAAATACTTCTACATGTAATTATCTTATCTATATTAAACTAAACATTAGTTCATACTCAAGCCTTCAACTCGAACGCATTATGACATGGATCACTCTAGGCTCTCCCCATCACTTATCTGTCACCTCCCACTCCAAGAGAAATCTGGCTTCTACTGTCCACCATCCCTTTATTAATCATTCAACCAGTATCCATGTATAATGGTTTCAGAATTGTTTACCCATACATTGTGGGAAACAGCTTTGTCAACTAGAGTGTGTGCAGAGTTCCTTTTGTCTTTAGACTTAGAGACTCCACTGATTTCCAGTTATTCAGAGAGCACCCTAACCCCCACCCCATTTGTTGTGGTTGTTTGATATATTTGTAATATATATAGATTTCCTTGTCACCTTCTGTATTCAATCCTGGGATACACTGACCTCCACAATGAATTTTTTAAAAGCATCTGCATGCATTAAAGTTGTATTGGATTGTAATGTTCTGTAGTTTTTGACAAATGCCTAGTGTCATGTATCTTCCATTACAGCAGCATACAGAAAGGTCTCACCACTCTAAAACTCTCTGCACTACACCTGTTCAATCCTCTCTACCTGAACATCTGGCTCTCACTGATCTGGTTACTGTCTCCACAGGTTTGCCTTTTCCAGAAAGTCACATGACTGAAATTTCACAGTATATAGCCTTTTCAGACTGGTTGTTTTTACTTAGGCTTTTAAAATTTATTCATATCTTTTTGTGGCTTGATAGCCTATTTCTTTTTATTGCTAAATATTCCATTGTAGGCTCATAGCAAGGTTTGTTTATCCATTCACCCATTGAAGGGCATCTTGGTTGCTTCCAGTTTTTGGCAATTACAAATAACGCTGCTATAAACATTCAAATGCAGGTTTTTATGTGGATATGTGTGTTCAAATTAGTTTGGTAAATACCTATGATCACAATTGTTGGTAAGACTATTGGTTTTATAAAAAACTGCCAAACTGTCTTCTAAAGTGACTATACTTTTGTATCCCCACCAGCCGTGAATGAGAGTCCCTTGTCCACACTTAGTATTGTTAACGTTCCAAATTTTAGTCATTCCAACTGTGTGTAGTAGTGTGTCTTTGTTGTTAAATAGATACATTTTCACAGGAAAGGGTACCACCCACTCATATTTCCTGTAAATGTACAATGTACAGATCATTTTCTGGGCCAAAACCTTGTTTTATAAATTAGTGAATCGTGGACTAGTAACTTTGCAGAGTCCCTATGGAGTCTGATCAAACAAGAAATCACAAGGCCATCAATGTAGCCATTCCTCTTTTAAAAAAATGAAACCATTATTCTTTTATAATAATAAACCTAGTTTTGTTGGGTACAATTAGAAGAACTAAAAATTGCTAGAGATTTTTTTAAGAAAGTCATTAGAGCCCTGACTGATGTGGTTCACTTGGTTGGGCATCATCTTGCAAAGCTAAAAGGTCGTTGGTTTGGTTTCTGGTCACAGCACATGTCTGGGTTGCCGGTTCTGTTCCTGGTCAGGGTGTGTAGGAGATGCAACTGATCGATGTTTGTCTTCCTGTCTTTTCCTGTTCCTTGCCCTGTCTCTAAAATGAATAAATAAATATGTATATTTTAAAAAGTCATTAGACTTCAAAAACACAAACAGGAACTGTGGGCATGAGCAGAACTTTGGGGCCAGGCATTATGGGAGCTCAGGTGATAGGGGACCATGTTTATGAGGCTGAGGTAGAAAGTCATTTTATGTCCAGTTCTGTTAGCTTTGTGCCAAGAACAACTCTACTTCCTGATCCTGAGATTCCATCCTTTCAAAAAACCTACAAGGATTAGAGCAAAGCTATGGGATACTGGAGGGGGAAATACACGCTTCTATTATATTTGCTGTGTGTAAAATACAAAGATAAAACAGGAACATGTGCTGCTTACCTAGACTTTTTGTCTGGATAGAAGAAAAATGTGAGTGAAGTTTCACCAGACTTTTTTGACTGCAAGATTTAGTGAAGTTTTATCCCCATCCAGATACCTTTATGTAAAACTATCAGGAGGAATTCTTTATCTTGGGTTTTATTGAGTAATAGAAAAGAATTAATGAGTGGTTAGCACATATATTTAGTGAAAATGACAACTATATGAACTTTACCATACAGTTAGTATGAGAAAAATAGTAAGAGAGAGAAAACTAAAAATCCTGCTCTGGTAGTAATACTGACTCCATCATTCCAAGGAACTAGTGAAACTCTTTGCCAGATGTGACCAAGGAAAACACTTGCGTTTTGATTCTTCATGCAGGGCTTAACTTGCTATGCTGTTGGGCTTCACACTACCCACATCCCACTTCACATTACCCATATCCCACTTTATCTGTGCAAAGAGATTCTTTTCTTCATGAGTTTTACCTGTAATCATATAGAATTTTCTGTAGTTCTATTTGCAATTGCCTAAAGTTCAGATGCAATGTTTGAAGTCCACAGATGTTGATTATCTCTAACCATCTTTTTCATGTACTCATTCAACTGCACTCAAAGATCTGCAAGATCCTGGGATCAGCTCCCTGTATCTCTCTGCACCATTCACGCTCTATGCTACTGCAATGGCTAGGGTATGGATTTTTGTCTTGTGAGGGGAAGAGAGCTGCTGCCTAAGTAAATATGAGCTGAAAAGATTCCCCAAGTGGACGGAACTTCTGGATTCTTTAGGTTGATCAATTAGACATTAGCAATTTCCCGGCACGGCAGTGGGAATGGGTGCTCCCAGCGCCATTTCCCCCTGCCCACAGCTGGCTGGGGTGACCCTGGTACCAGCCTCCTCGTAAGGGAAACAGTGTGCTAACTGTGCAGAATCATTTTCGAATCTGCCTTTTCCGTGTACTTGTCTGACCTGAAGACAGGAGATAGATCTCAGAAGCCTCACTACAAGATTTTCTGATTTTATTCTATTTCCTTTGTGCTGCTTACCTAGGTAAGCGACAGGTGTCGTAGCAGTCTCAGGTCTCCAAAGGCTTCACCCTGCTTCGGGGTTCTTGGGTCCTTTGTTTTTAGCTTCCCTTCCTAGCCATACCCTTAAAGATCCTCACACCCAGGCCACTTAGAGTCCCGCTGATACCGGCACACACCAGCAGTGGCATGAGAACTGGAAGCAGGATCAGCACACAGTTCCTGAAGATGGAAGTGCTTACTTGTAAGGCTGTAAGAGCCTCTTAAACTTCACTTTTTTACCCAAGCATTTTCTTTCTTATTCTACCAAAGTGATTGCAATTTCCCAAAGTTATCTAATCTCCTGGGTTTAGTCACTGAAGTCTTTCGTAAAGTACAGGTGCTGTTTAGGTGTTTTAATAGCATGGGCTATTAAAAGTCTAGCTCAGATGAATTTATCAGTTCAGCAGCAGTAATCTAGTAGGGTAATAGAATGTTCCTGAGGGACTAGGATGTGAGGCTGATGAGACTTGCTGTGGGAAGAGCTGTGACTCTTACCTTTGGTGGTTATGGACTCCTTGGAGAGTATTTTAAAAGCTATAGACCTACTCCTCAGAAAAGGGTGGAAGTGGCTTATGTAGCCAGGCATGTCCAAAAGTCCAACCAGATCAAAATTTTGTAGAGGCAAAATTTTGCTTAAAAAGCCCTTAAATGACCTATGAATACAGTATAAGCAGTTTTAAGGTATTTTGTTGTTTAGTAACTCTTAAACACATTGAAATTTGATTAGCATTGATCTGGACCTAAGATGGAATTATGTGTGTGTGTGTGTGTGTGTGTGTGTGTGTGTGTGTGTGTATTCTGATATCTGACATTTCACAACATTCTGTCTTTGCAGTACTTATCAAATCTTTGGAGCAGAATGAGGAATAGGGGTAAACTCTAAAGCTTCCCTGCAGGGTTTGTATTCCATTCAGGATTTTACTGTTAAGCCCCTATAACCTTAATACACTGGTTTCCCCTCATCCCTGGGGAATACATTCTAATACCCTTAGTAAAGCATGAAACCATTGATGGCACTGTATCATACATACTGTTTTTAAAATACATACATATCTACGATAAAGTTTAACTTATAAATTAGGTACAGTAAGATATCCACAACAATAAAATAATAAAAGAGAACAATTATAACAATATACTATAATAAAAGTTATGTGAATTTGGTCACACAATTCAGGAGATGCCTTGCTGACCCATTTGTATGAGCTCAGTGCTTTCTGGTGCAGCACATTGCTGTCAATTGAAATGTGTTTTCTGTTCATGTCTTCCACCTGCCAATGTAATGCCTCTCCATCATAACTAAGGACTTATGCACTGTGGCTATAACTTTTGTAGCCTAAGGTACAACCACAAAGCTAGAATGAATTTCTTTTTTCTTATTCACAATTTAATGGATTTCTTCTTAGGGTAGATTTTTAGCAAATGTTTTTGCTTTCCTTAAGTCCATAACTTTCACATTTTCACTTCTTTTTTTTTTTAATTGAGAAGCATTATTTATTTATTTATTTATTTATTGTTTATTTATTTATTTATTTTAGAGGGGGAAGGGAGAGAGAGAGAGAGAGAGAGAGACATCAATGTGTGGTTGCTGGGGGTCATGGCCTGCAACCCAGGCATGTGCCCTGACTGGGAATCAAACCTGCGATGCCTGGTTCACAGCCCACGCTCAATCCACTGAGCTACGCCAGCCAGTGCACATTTTCACTTCTAACAAGCACTTTACAGCTTCTCCTTGGCATATCCAAATTGCCAGCATCACTACTCTTGTGCCTTAGGGCCATTGTTAAGTAAAATAAGGGTGACTTGACCACAAACACTGTGGTATTATGTCAGTGGATCTGATAACCAAGACTGTGGCTGCTACATAACTGAAGGGCAGGGAGCATAGAGAAAGTGGAGATTCTGGACAAAGGGATGATGCACATCCCAGGCAGGACAGCATGAGATTTCATCATGCTGGCTAGAATGACACACAACTGAAAATTTATGAATTGTTTATCTCTAGAATTTTTTATTTAATAACCTAGGGCTGTAATTGACCATGGGTAAGTAAGACCATCAGAAAACAAAACCAGAGAATTCTGGTCAAGATGGAGGCATAGATAAACCCAGTTCATCTCCTTGCATGGCCACATCAAAGTCACAACTAAACTATAGAACAACCATCACTCAGAACCATTGGAAATTGAGTTGAATTGAAGTCCGACAACTGCGGAATTAAAGAAACCATATCCAGATTGGTGTGAGTGGTGGAGATGTGGAATGGGCTGGTCCCACATCCATGTGTGGTAGTTAAAAAGTCAGGAGGGATATTTTGGGAGCAAGGAGTCCCAGCCCCACACCAGGCACCTTAGCCTAGGGTTCCAGTTCCAGGAAGATAATTCTCCATAACTTCTGGCTGCAAAAACCAGTAGGATTGAATCAGTGGAAGAAACTTCCAGAGTCCCAAGCAGTTCTTCTTCAAGCACTCACACATGGATTTACTCAAATCCTTCCCTCTGACCTCCAGCACCACTGGAATAGCAGCTTGAAAGGCACCAGTGGCATACAGGGAGGAACTAAGTATCTGGCATCAAAATGAGAGCTGGGAGACAGCTTTCTCCTCGACAGAAAAATGAGCAGAGGCCACTGTCCCTTTTCTGAACCCCTCCCCACAGAGCCACAAAGCTGGGAGGCAGATGCCATATCTAAGTCTCTATCAATCTGGCTAACACTATTTGCCCCACCCTGGAGATCTCCTGAGACTGTGTCCAACCCATCTATATGACAGCCCACCCAAGCTGTTAACAGTGGTTTTTCTATATGAATGGCTAGTCTTGGATCATGCTTCACAACTCCCTAAATCCTCTCAAACAAGTCCCCAAGGCATCGTACTTCTTGCTAAGTCGTTCTAGGCCCAGCACTAGCAATAGCCACTCTAGGGTCACAGCTTGCCTTTACCTGGGAATCTCCAAGCCCAGCACAGGTAGCAGACACCTCAGACTGCTTTATAGTTCATACAGGGTGGTCCCAGGAAGGATACAGGTGGAGTCTGACCTTGGCCTGTACCACCTGGAAAACACCAGAACCTTAGCACCCAGTATCAGACCATGGACAGCTACAGACCATGGTGGAGTACCACCAACTTGCCCCCGAACAGCCCCTGATCCTCCACGGAGAGGGGAGCTTGGTGGTCAGTGGTCACAGTCGGTCTTGGCAGCTGACTAGTCTGGGTAAATCCCTCCTGTTGACCAGCCAGCATCAATCAAGGCTCAACTACAAGAGGAGGGTGTACTCACCCCAAGTACCCAGCTTGGGTGATAGGGGAGACTACAGGACACCCACTACAGTAGGCCATGCTACCAAGACAGGAAGTCATAACAGCCCTACCTAATACATAGAAACAAACACAGGGAGGCTGCCTAAACGAGGAGACAAAGAAACATGGCCCAAATGAAAGAACAGATCAAAACTCCAGAAAAAGAAGTAAACAAAATGTAAATAAGAAATCTATCAGATTCAGGGTTCAAAACACTGGTTATAAGGATTTTTAAGGAATTTAATGAGGACCTCAACAGCATAAAAAAGATCTAGTCAGAAATGAAGGATACACTAATTGAAATAAAGAACAATTTACAGGAAAAATAAAGTAGAATGGGTGAAACTCATAATCAAATCAATGATTTGTAACATAAGGAAGCAAAAAAAAAACAAGCAATCATAATAACAAGAAGAAAAAAGAATCCAAAACCCACCCCCCAAGGATAATATAAGGAGCTCTGGCACAACTTTGAGAGGTCCAACATTTGCATCATAAGAATGACAGAAGGAAAAGAAAACAAGCAAGAGATTGGAAATCTATTTGAAAAAAATAATGAAAGAAATATTCCTTAATTTGGTGAAGAAAATAGACAAGCAAGTCCAGGAAGCACAGAAGCAAAAAAGATGGATGCAAAAAGGCCCACTCTAAGACACATCATAAATAAAATGCCAAAGGTTAAAGATAAAGACAGAATCTCAAAAGCAGCAAAAGAAAATAAGTTAGTTACCTACAGAGGAGTTCCCATAAGACTGTCAGCTGATTTCTCAAAAAAAACTTTGTAGACTGGAAGGGATTGGCAAGAAATATTCAAAGTCATGAAAAGCAGGGACATATAGCCAAGATTGCTCTACCCAGCAAAGCTTTCATTTAGAATTGAAGGGCAGATAAAGAGCTTCCCAGACCAGAAAAAAAATTAAAGGAGTTCATCATCACCAAACCATTATTATACAAAAGGGACTTATTAAAGAAAAAGAAGAAAATCAAAACTATGAACAATAAAATGCAAAAAATACACATCTATCAACAATTGAATATAAAAAACTAACTAAGCAAACAAGAAGAACAGAGTCAGAATCATAGATACAGAGAGCATTTTGATGGTTGTCAGATGGGAGAGGGTATGGAGGAATGGGTGAAGAGGTGAGGGCATTAAGAAGCACAAACAGGTAGTTACAGAATAGTGATGAGGGTGTAAAGTACAGTATAGGAAATGGAGAAGCCAAACAACTTATACACATGACCCACAGACATGAACAATGGTGTGGGCATTGCCTGAAGGACTGGGAGCGCTGGGTGAAAGGGTGCAAAGGAGGAAAAATGGGAACAGCTATAACAGCAAAATCAATAAAATATAATTTAAAAAAAGCAAAACCATGGACAAGGGGACTACTATACACAGTAATAGATTTGTTTGTGGTTGAAGATAAAAAAATCAGTTCAAGCTTAGGTTCTAAGTGAGAATGTAAGTTACATTTCTACAAAATTAGGCTTCATTGTACACACAAAGCCCCTGTTTTGGAGCATGCATTGTTTCAGGAGCAGCTGGGAAGGGGGTAGGTAATGAACACTGTAAGGAGAGATGGAGTGTGTGTGTACATATTGAAGAGGAAGAGAGAGAGGGAGAGAGAAAAGGAGGGAGACAGTTGTGTTAAAGTTTTTCTATTGACCTATGATTTTTCCTTGGACCAGCTACACCTGCAGACTTCTCTCCTTTTTAAGTTCCCTTTGCTCTCTCTTTTGTTTGCCCCTTCCCATTGGCCCTTCTTTGTCTGGTGTGACCCAGCATTCCTTTCTGGCCTCTTAGCACTCACCAAATGAGGCCCAAAGTAAGTTCCAGTTGGATAAAGGAAAAGCATAAAGCAGCTTTATCATTACTTTCTTGATTCCTCTGGGGTTTATCATTATTAATTTTCTCACACAGTGTTTCTGTGAGACAGCTGTGTTTTCAGCTGGAGAAAAGTTTGTGACTTTAAGGGCAGAAAAAAGAGAAACCCTTAAAAAAGGCAGCAGAGAATTTTGAAAATGATGGTTTCTTTAAATAGCATTATCTGCCCTGGCTGGTGTGGCTCAGTGGGTTGAGTGCCAGCCTGCGAAGAAGTTGCAGGTTCGAGTCCCAGCACATGCCTGGGTTGCTGGCCAGGTCCCCAGTAGGGGATGTGTGGTAGGCAACCACACATAGATGTTTCTCTCCCTGTCTTTCTCTCTCCCTTCTCCTCTCTCTAAAAATAAATAAATAAAATCTTTAAAAAAAATAAATAGCATCATCTGTAGCCAGTTTCCATCTTTCCCTCAAAATCCTGCCTGACTGCATAGAAGGTACATGGCCAATCTCTCTGGTCTGATAATTTCCCATTTCTTTTTTGTCACAGAGTTATGAACAACAAATACTCTTATTATCTGGTGAGGCTATTCATTTATTCACTTTTTTAAGCTTTATTTTTATTGTTGGTACACTTACAGATATCCCCCTCCCTGCCCGCTGTACCTTTGCCCACCTCCACCCAGCCCCCTCGCTTGCCCTCTCTCTGGCCATCCCCACACTGTCGTCTGTGTTTATGAGTCATGCATATACGATCTTTGACTAATCCCTTCACCTTCTTTCATCCAGTGCCCTCTCCCCACCCCCTCTGACAGCTGTTGGTCTGTTCCATGTTTCTATTTTGTTTGCCAGTTTATTTTTTTCATTAGATGTCACATACACTAACTAGTAAGTGAGATCATAGAATATTTGCCTTGCTCTGACTTATTTCAATTAGCATAATAATTTCTAGGTCCATCCCTGCTGTCACAAAAGGTAAGATTTTCTTCTTTTTTATGGCAGAGTAGTATTCCATTATGTAAATGTACCACAGCTTTTTTTATCCACTCACCTACTTATGGGCACTTGGGCTGTTTTCAAAATCTTAGCTATTGTGAATGATGCTGCTGTGAACATAGGGGTGCCTATAATCTTTTGAATTGGGTGTTTCAGAATTCTTAGAATATATTCCCAGAAGTGGAATTGCTGGGTCAAAAGGGAGTTCCATTTTTTATTTTTTGAGAAAACTCAATACCTTTTTCTACAGAGGCTGCACCAGTCTGCATTCCTACCAAAAGTACATGACGGTTCCCTTTTCTTCACACTGTTTTTGTTTGTAGGTTTATTGATGGTAGCCATTCTTGCAGCTGTGAGGTAATATCTCATTGTGGTTTTGCATCTCTCTGGTGATTAGGGATCCTAAGCATTTTTTAAATTCGTTTTTTAAGCAAGTCCACAGATCTGTTACTTAGGAAGTTAATCGGTGATTTAGGTGCTCTGGACATTGCAAAAGTTGTAATCTATGGTCATGTGAAGAAAACACATCTCTGCCTCTGATGCTACTTCCTCATTTGAAAGGAAATAAAAGGGAGGCCATATGATTTAGTTTATTGTTTGATTACTATCAAGTTTAAGTGAGATAATGTATATAAAAATGCCAATGATAACTTAGTACATGCAAACAGCTTGGTACATGTTAGCTTCACTGTCCTTCCCTAGATTAAAACCCCACACTTCACATGTTTCTGTTCCCATCAGAACCTGTTGCCCATCAGTCAGAACCCTGGTTGGTGGCAAGAAACAATAGGACACATGTATTCAAGCTAAAGCTGTTGGGGGGCTTCTAAAATCACACTTGGAAACGTGGGCATGGAATACTGCAGAGCTAGCTTTGGTATCTATGACAAGAGATTTCTATACCTGCAAGTTATATTTCTCAATTTAAATTACTGGTTTTATGAAGATATAAACCAGTAATTTTCTATCGTAACCTACTCGATTAAGATAGAAAATTTGTAAGATACTTAACAATCTGCAGAATAAATGGTTTTGTAGTCAAATAACTAGATTTGTAAATGTCTTTTTCCATTGTAAAGTTATGCCGACATGCAAGGTCCACAAGGATGAGAGTTTTGTCTCTTCATTGTAGAATTCCAATCCTTCATAACAGTGCCTAACACACAAAAATATGTGCTCAAAAATATTTGTTGAAGAAATGAATAAATTATCTTGTTCATGCAGCCTAATGAAAGAGCCAGTCTAGGCTCTGCTTCTCTAGAATATCTGAGAATATCTGAAGATATTCTCAGGATTGCTAAGGAAAATATTTTTGAGAGTCTGCTATACGTCTGGCATTGCATTGGGTCTTTGGGATTTCATGGTTAACAAGGCAGTCATGCTCCCTGCCCTGAGAGGAGCATGTAGTTTAGCAGGGAAGAGAGCTATTGCATTATAAAGTGAATACTAGAGGGATGGGGTTTATAAACAAAAAGGTACGGAGTATTATAGGAGCACTGCAGGGGAGCATAGCATACGAACAATGGCAACATTCATAAAGCCTGTGTTATAGATCATGGAAACATCTTGAAAACTACAGAGAATATTTCAAATGAGAAGTACTATTAGCAAAGGCCTTGTGACAGAAGAGCTGGCTGTCTCCTAGTGCTCTCTTTCTTGGGATACAGAGGGGATGCACGGTTGTCACAATTGTTCTGATGTGTATATGACCCTGACATAGGGCAAAAGAACAAAGTCCAAGTAGGACAGCAAGCAACTTGTTCTTTTGAGGAAACACCTGTCTTTTCTTTCAGGATGCCAATTCTCATTGGTCTATTTTCCAGGTACCTGCAATTTGTGCCTCACACACACACAAACACTCACATCTTGGCCCAAACTTTAGCATCAGGCTTCACCATAAAAGACTCTGCAAACTTCCTTGGAACTGCTTTAAAGCTTGATAGTCCATACATATTTTCCAAAGGCTCTGCATAGCTTTTTTAAAAATTATTTTGTTGTTGTTCAATTACAGTTGTCTGCATTCCCCCCCACTACTCCCCCCAACCCCAGCCAAACCCACCTCCCTCTCTTGCTTCCACCCTCCCCCTTGGTTTTGTCTATGTGTCTTTTATAGTAGCTTTTTGATGTGCAATATATTTATTACTTTTCAGCTTATTTGAATTCAAGGGAAAACACAGGAGAAACAGACTTGTCACAGAGATTTACAGTTTTTGACTGTGATTGTTTTTCCCAAGAGTCATAGGATGGGAGGAAGGAAGCCTGAGATGTCATTTACTTTCACTTCCTACTAGGCAATCAGGTAGGCCCAGTTTTTAAAGAAACCTCTAAATTAATATTCTCTCATTTTTATTTTAAAAAATTTATTGGTTTGAGAGAGAAAGGAGAGGGAAGGAGAGAGGGAGAGACAAAGGGAGAGAGAAATACTGATTTGTGGTTCCTCTTATTTATGTGTGCATTGGTTGATTCTTGTGTGTGCCCTGATGGGGGATTGAACCCGAGACCTTGGTGTATTGGTATTGGGACACACTCTAAGCAACTGAGCTACCTCACCAGGGCCAATATCCTCTCATTTTTAAGTCACCTAGGGGAGATGACCATCTGTAGGCTCTTCAGTAAACTATTCCAGAGTTAATAAAACTTGTTGTCAAACATTCCTTTTATATTTAGCCAAAGTACCTCCCACTGCCTCTGGGGATAAGAACTAAGTTTCAGTTGTAGCAGAACCTGGGATATAGTTAAGAGCTAAGGTCTCAGAATCAGGCAGATTTGGGTTCAAATCTGAGCTCAGCCTCACATGAATTGTATGATTTGAGTCAATGACATGACTTTTTGTGTCCTAGTATTCCCATTGGTTAACTGAGGAACACTCATATTAAGAAACTAGGACAGTCAATGTCTGTGATCCTGCCTGACATTGACCTAGTTTCTCTCATATGATGAATATTTGATAAATAGTGATTTTTATTATTGCTTTGTAAGAGTATCTATTCATAATATCTTTGGCATCAGGAACCATGATTTGTTTGGGTGTATATCATTCACAGCTCTTAGATAGCACTGTGAATAATAGGTCCTCAAGAACTGTGTATAAATGATTAACCAAAAAGATAGCAAGTGCTGGAAACAACTTGCTCTTCAATTAACTAGGTCCATGACAGGGCACATCATATATGCTTCCAAAGTCTTAGTATCTTCATTCATAATATGGCTATTTTATAAGTGACTGTTTGCAATCAGATGTTAATGATGCGTATATATTTCTCCTGTTCTATCAGAACTCCAGAGAAAAAAAATTTTAGGAAAAATTTCTGGGACTAACAATAATTTCTTATTAATAATCTGGTTTTTAAAAACTCTCAGGTATTTTATTTAGCTACCTTTTAAAACATCTTGCAGGGAGATATTAAAGACTTTGTCATATTTTCTTGATAAAATTCGAGATGAAGGGGGAATGTGTTGAGTCCTCATTCCTGTCGGTAGCATTCCACGGATAGCATGGGGCCAGAATTTAATGCTGGTTACCACAGTGACAGTAGAGGTAGGAGAAGGAGGTGAAGGAGCAAGCTCTAGAACGATTCCATCTCATCTGTGGTTCCTGTGGCTAATGGCTTCAGCTTTCTCCCTGGAGTGTTTCCCAAGCTCTTGGCTAGATGTTCAGCTTAACTCTGCTCAATATTAACCTCAGCTAAATGGAACTGCCGTCTATGACAGCATTGGATGGAAGCTGAAGAAATGTAGCTTGTAAAGTGTGGGCACAGTTCTACTTAAAGAGACCATAATAAACTCCCACGTACATTCATTTAACTGTATTGCTTTTTCTCAGGACTCAAGGTGGATCAAGGCAAAGAGGTATGTGATGGGAAGAAAATCCTTGGGGGAGGTCTTAGCTGCCCTTTGGAGTTTCCTTTCTATACCTGCCCCCTTTCTGGGGTGCTGAAGTTTCCAACATGAATATGAATTGTATCACAAAATTCTAAGAAACGAATTTTGTCCGTTTCATCAATGGCCACTTTGGATTTCCAAAGAGCACAGTGACTGGCAGTTAGGTGAATCAACGATTAGGTGGAGAAAGAAGAGTGTCGAATCTTAGCATAATTTTTTCATCTGACTCACCAAACTGTAAATCTTATGGTGTTCCCAGTCTATATACAAGTCTTCACTGTGATACATAATAGTGGCACATAAATATTAGTGACACATAAATTGAGTACATGAGACTATGACCCTCAGTGTATAGACGTACAGAAGCCTAGTTATATGGCGTATCCAATGGTGTGGTGATGCCATATTTCTTCTTTTGGTTTTGATGGGTAGGTGGTGTTTCTTAGACTTGAGTATAGATTAATTTGCATTGTGGGAAGATTATTTGTTAAATTTCAGGTTAATTGATAACACCAATGAGAATAAAATTCAGTTGATACAGTTTCACAGCTTATTTTATTAATACTGGATTTCTATCTTTATATTCACTGGTTTTCCTTTGTGCCAACAATATCAACAAAAATAAATCCAACCTAAAAAAAATCTCCATGTTGAATCAAATAATTGTAAGCAAGTTATTTTTTCTTAACTTTCTAAATCCTATGCGAATGATTCATCGGATAGAGAGCGGAGAGGCTTTCCTTGAGAATTTCCTTTCCCACAGACTGTTTAAAAATATGCAGTCCAGGAATTCCTTTTAGTTCAAAGCAGGGCAAATGGATAGAAATGTAAATAAGGTCAAATGAAAACAGTAAGTAGAGTCTGACATATTTATTTGGTAAAGCATCATAAATAGTTGTGAATGGCACAGCATATCAGATTCTATTAATATTTATTTAATATCATTATCATGTATTATTTAATGTTGACCTTAAATTTGTCAGGTAGCTGTTACTATCCTCCACTGTTTTTGAAAACAAGCAAATGGATGCAGAAAGAAAGAAAATCATAGCCCACAATAAGTACTGAGCGTGTGTGGAAACCAATATTCACTTCTCATTCCACCGACTATAGGCTAGTGGTTTTTCTCATTTTGTTGATGACTCAACCTTTTCTCATGCAAGGAGTAAGACAATTCCTATCCACAGCAGCGTTCCTCCCTGGGGTGGGAAGTTGGGAGTTTTCCCTTAGGGGCCCATCAGAATCTATGTGTGGGTAGATTTGTGTGGTTTGGGAAAGATGCCAGAGATAATTTTACTTTTCTACCACCCACCCAAATGACATTCTTTACATTATCCCACTTTCTGTACCATTTTGGGGTTGTTTTTTCAGTCTATTGACTTTAGAATAGAACTTCTTCCGGCTTTACTGTTTAGTATCTCTGTGTTAAGTTCTTTTTGTTTCTTTTGCACAAATATACCAGGCAATCAATTAGTTTCATGGGATATTTCTGGGTTATCATATTTCTTCCTCTCAGAACTAAAGTTTGGGATATATGAGGCAAGGAACTCTTAAATACAACTATTTTAAGGTTTAATTAGGAAAAACCCCCACATCAATTCAGAAGTTACTATATGAAACCAGAAATCTCTTCTCTGTATTATCTTTGTATTTCTCATTTAGTGAGAGTCTTTGACCTTGACTATGATGGCTTGATGTAATAGGAATCATTCCAGTTGAACTCAGTCTGATACCTATAGCTCAAATACTCCTTAATGTGCGATTTAGAAGTGGGATTTAATTCCTTTCACTATCCCCTACCCACAGGTCCCTGCTTGCCTGGTCACGGTCCCCTCCAGTCTCCCGCAGAGGCTCTCTGGTACCTGAACCATGTTGGCACTGCTCACAGCTCCCTCCCCTCCTCTGTGGAACGCTGGTATCTCACATCAGTTATAGCCATGCTTAACACCCTGTTGTGTTTTTTACTGGTTGCTTTGGTCTTCCTTCACAGTGTCCTCTAGGCCAAGTAGATTTTCTGATTGACAAAATGAATTGGTGAGTTTTGTGGTATTGAATCTGGCATAGGGACAGCACAATATTAGACTGTTAAGACCATGGAGCTCACTGGATTTAGGTGCTCTGAGCTGCCCTGCCCCCCACCACCTTGAAATAATATCAAGTAGGCTGAATTATGTAGCTTTATGTCCAATTTTTATGGCTCATACTGCCTACAAACAAGCACATTTCTGCTTTCTCTCCTTGTTGATGGTTTCAGTATCAGAGTCATGTTCTTTCAAAATCTTTGGCCAATTTGGATTTCACAGAGAGCACAGCTTTTTCAGGTTTTAGCTGAGGGAAAGGACCTGTTACCTTCCACACAAAGGATGCTGTCTATCAGAAGCCAGACCTTGAGAGGATTTTTCACAGCTGGCCTTGGTTGTTCTAAATCTCCCGCAGAGCAGCTGGAGCCAGTGACTGCTTCTAACCTCAATTCAAAGGGAAGAAGAGAGCTTCAGATTTTATCTGTTCATCTCCATCTTTCTACTGCTTACAGCCTGCTCTGTCTGGGCTTTAACATTAGTGGGCGATGGAGTAAGTGAGCCCACAAGTGATGTAATTTCAAGAACAGATGTAATTTTCAAGCTTTGTCAAGAAATCTGAAATCTTACCCTGAGAGATTCATTTTATTGGGACTCTGTTCAAGAGTCCCATATAAAAGTGTAAATACCATTGTAAGGTATTGTATTTTAAGCCTTATACATTTTTGGTTTTTTGCACTTCAGACACTTTAAGGCAATGTCAGTCCACACCTGAGGCATATTTATTGACAACTAGCTGAAAGCAAAGTAGCAGAGAAACAGAGATTCTCAGACACAGCTTGCCAGGGAACAGTGCTAAAAGAAACCAAGGTCAGGCTTTGACAAGTTCACACCTTCTTGGTCCTCCACATGTGTGTAATTATCATCCCATTGAAAGAGGTTTGCACATTACGTTCGTAGGACAGATATTTATAGGTTGTGTTAAAAATTAACAGTAAACATTAATCTCTAACAGTGGACAGGCTAAAGCACAATGATAAAATGTAAATGCTTTGTTTTCCCACAACCAGTGAAAATATTATTGCAAAGTTAAATGTCTGTCCATCTCTGTGGTATTGTGATTTATAGGAACAGTTTATTTTTCATAAGAAAAATATATTTCTGGCACAGAGCTCCCAAAACCCTTGAAATTTTCTAAGTGTTGAAAGAGACCAAGGTGTCTTTCATTATGTTAATGAAGTGACGGGTGAGGGCTGGTTGCCAATTGGGCCCAACCCTGTAATTAGAGGGTGGGAACTTTCAGTCCCACCCATGATCTCTCGGGAGGGGAGAGGGGCTGGAGGTTGAATCGATCATAAATTTCACTGATTGAATTAATCGTGACTGTTTAATGAAGCCTCTATAAAAATCCCAAAGGACCTCGTTTGGGGAACGTCCACATTGGGGAATGAGAATGCCACCGTGAGTCGCTGTGCAGAACTTCGATCACCACAAGGACAGAAGTGTTCTTGTTTGGGATCTGGCCCTGTTTAATCTCTTCATCTGGCTGTTAATTTGTATCCTTTGTAATAAATGGGTAATCTAGTGAGTAAACTTATTTCCTGAGTTCTGTGAGCCCTGCTAGTAAATTAATCAAACCCAGGGAGAGGTCATGGGAACCTCTGATTTATAGCCAGGGGGTCAGAAGCACAGGTAACAAACAACCTGGGCTAGCCACTGGAATCCGAAATAGGGGTGTGGGTGGCGGGAACAGAGTTGTAGGACTTAACCCTTAACCGTGAAATCTGATGCTACTCTTCTTGTGTCAGAGAAATGCTGGTTGGGGTTGGAGAAACTTCCCCCTGTCCCCACCAACTTGGAATTGGGTTCAGGAACCTAATTTAACCTCTTAAGTAGGTAACATATGTTTGCTTTTGTTAGCTAGTTACTCATTTGGATCATTGTGGCCTATTGCCCTCCCTTGGAGATCAGAGGGATTTCCTGGACACTGTGGAAAGCGGCACCGACTCCGTCAGAGTAGAGAGCGTGTAGATGCAGACTGTGACTGCTCAACTGGGTCTGTGAGTGCAAGGGTCAGACCACAGGGGCCTGTCCCGCAGGGTCACAGGAGCCCGAAGGAGAAACTGGGACAGGAGTTCAGAGAGTCAGAGACGATGAGAGCAGGAAGAGCAGATGGCCGTGAACGAACTGCTTGGACAAGTGCTGGACACTGAGGACTGGGGCCCAGAGCTGGATCTTCCCACAGTCTACCACCCAGTGCTGGGCCCGGCTAGGTCTGTTCCGCAGGGTCTGGGATGGCTTAGATCTATTCTTGCCTATTCTTTTTTGCTTTGGTGTGCATATGTGTGTGTGTTTTGAGTATTTCTGTGGGGACCAGGCTCCCTGCTAGATGTTGGGAATATAAACACCACCACCAATAACACTTACTATTAAGCGCTGCAATAAGTGCTTTCCACATATTACTCATTTAATCCTCACAGAAATCCCATTCGGTGAATGTTATCTTCATTTTACACTCAAGGAAACAAGTTCAATGGTGTCAGGAAACATGCCCAAGGTCACATGGGTTATAGATGACGGAGCTGGTCATTGAACTCAGTTCCCTCTCTCTAAAATTTATGATCTTAGTCATTATGCTTTATAGTGGACTAAATCCATTAATTTGTTGCTAAATATTAATGCAAACAAGGAACTGAATTTCCATAACATGGCTGGGTGGCTAAAATTAAGCACATTGGCTTGTTGGGTAGCAAGAAACCTATAGAAACAGAAAGAAAAAAATATCTCCTCTTAAGCTTTGCCAGTGCTCCTATCTGCTTTTACTCACACTCATGCAGTCTCCTGTCCGTTGTGTTGTGAGAGGATACAGGATACAGGGTACGTGATTAACGGCCAAATTCAGAGTTCTCTCACAAAGGTAAGTTCCTGTGAGGAATTATGCAGAACACAATGAAAGATGTTGTGGAGAAGAAATGATGAAATCCTCTCTGGTCCGAGGCCCTCCCTGTTCTTGGTATACTCTCAATACATGTCATGTCACCGCTGCTTTCCAGGAGCTTCAAAACCTTCAGGGGATGGTACTCCAAAGCACAGGACTGCTTCAGGAACCAGGCAGGGATTAAATAGTGACATTTAGGAGAGATGTCACTAGGCAGTGTAATTGATAAATAATTGGTATTGGTCATGGGTGGTATGAACAATTATAAAAACTGGAAAGAAAACTTCCATGAAGATAGAAAAACATTCTTAACTAGTCCTTAAAAGATACACAGGTTTTGGCTAAGTGGTGAGGCTGAGGCAATGGGACTGGAAGGAACGAAACCATGAGAAACAATATAGGAGACAGCCAGGAACCCGGTTGGGTGCAGACTTGGCTCACAAGACTGGTGGCAGATACAAAGAAAGAGGGCTGGAGTTCAGTGTGTTGGACGGGGTGTCTGGGTGGTAAAAAGTCTAAAATCTTCCTTCCAAAGCTCTCATAGGCACATGCTCTTCTTTCAGAGCTTCAAAGCTGGCCCTCTATGCCTCATTCTTTATCCCACAGTCTAAGACACACTGATCCAAGTGATGCTTATAACCATTAGAGTTGACCCTGGGCTTTCAAAGCCTTGGGCATTTAAGATACCTGGAGCTTACCCGGGGAATGTTGTGAGACGAGTAGTGGGGCAGGTACAGTAGGTGGCGCTCTCTCACCAAGGCAGGAAGAGCCAGCAAAACCTGACTAGGCAGGGTCAGCCTGGGGCTCTACTCTTCATTCTGAAGTGAGGTGCTTCCCAACTCAGTAAAGGAATCACCTCGCCTAGGTTAGTGTACCCCTTGTCACTTTAATTTTAACTGTTATTTCTTTCATGATATTTTGAGGGGGTGGGGCCTGGGAAATTTTAAAGTGGTTATTATAGCTTATTTGGACAGATGGAATTGAGAGTTGCATTAAGACCTCTTGCTATTCTGTCCAGATGTCAGGTAGGTAGTCTTTTACACAAATACACACACACACACACACAACATACGCGTAAGATAGACCACTGAAAGTCTATTTTATTTCTTTTTTAGTGCTCAGTTTTTGCATGGTATTGCTAAAGTTTATGACAATAAATAAATAATAATTATAGTCCCTTTCTCAGAAGTGTGAAGAGAAGTCTATTTTGGTTTGAGATGAACCTTGGGAATATTTAGAACAGAAGGCCAGTATAAGCGGGGCATGAGATGGTTCCACTGGTGTGTTGCTATGGCAACATGTACTCTACAGCCTGCCCCTTGGCCCCGTGGAAGGGAGTGCTGGGCTCAGGGCTTGGCACAGAGTAGGAACTCAGGAAATGGTGAATTGAACACCACGCTATCCATATTTCATGTTAAAAAATGTAGTCTATTTTATCATCGTCCAATTTTCCTTCACTTTTTTTTGGAACACTACAACAAAAATGTTGAGGGCTAAGTGGAAACATTACGGCCACTTAGAGCAGCCTCCTGACATTTTGTCACATTTTGTGACATTTTGCTGAATCCTGTGTCTTTCGTATCTTCCCATTCTTGTGAGTGCTGTGACGCTCTCTGGTAATGATGGCCCCACACTCTCCCATTCCTCCTGGCATTGCCCCAACTCCTTCCCCCTGCATTAAAAGGACCCTGTTTCATGCTTGTGATAAATTAATATCTAAGTTCTTCTAGTATTGTTGTGATTTCAAAGCTTTTAACAATTTATATTTACATTTTTACCCATGCTACAATTTGACCTGATTTTAGATTTATAATATATGTTCTCTCACTCCTTGCTAGTTAATCTGAAAAAATGGCTTTATTTTGTGTTTGAGTAGAAGCTAAGGGCTAAAAGTGTTAATCACCCCTCCTCCCAATTGCATTTTAACATTATGCTTGCTTTAACAAGGGCAGTAAAGAATTTCAGGCGTATATCAGGTGGACAAAGGAAATGATTTGGGGGTAGACGGGTCATTTCACTTTGTCAGATCACACCCTCTAGGAGGAGAGTTACACATCGTAGTAGAATCTCTTGGGACCTTTTGTCTGCAGCCTTTCGTCCTGCCATTGTGTAGTTTGGCCTATCCAGGTACCAATCTCCTGCTGAAGCAACATTCTAGAAGAGCCATTGATAATGTTAATGTTGTTTGCTTATTCTAATCACCAGTCTTAGTTGTGATTGTCCACTTGGCACACAAAATACAGATACTTATTCATCATGATATTTGCTTGGGAGTTTTACATTGGATGCTATAATGAACTAAAATAGCATTAATTGAGAATAATTCAACCCATACCAGTGAATGTACTGGGTTCAAGTTACAAAGTAGTTAAGCAAGTGTACACACACACACAGGCATATAAGACCACATGTAATATCTACTCAAGAAATCACACAAATTCCTATCTTAACTCATTAAAGAACTGATAAAAGATGTAGCCAGGAATGCCTGAGGGAAACGTTGATGCCTGATCCACATCCAGGAGTTCACCTTCCCTCCCCTTTTCATCTCATTTGAGGATGTGATTTTTATCTTCCATGTGACATGCCACCCTGTGTCCCTTATAGATCTGTGTTGGAGTGGTTACTTCTGGAGCTAGAACTCTTAACTTAAGTGACTTGAGAATTTTTAGGCTGTCTACAGTTGCTCAGAGTTCACACTTTATGATGAGTTTCTCTCAGTTGTATTTCTCAGTTGTATTTCTAGAGCTCTAGATATCCTTCTTCTAAGTACTAGTGACTTGATCTGTGTAATGCTGGAACTTCAGGAAATTTTTTTTTCCAGTCATCTCACAGCTCCGGTCACCTGGGATGACAGAAGGAAGGCAGTGTGAGTAGTTCTATAAATACCTCTGACTTTTAATTGAGAAAAGAATAACTTCCAAGTCAAGAAGTATCTAGAAGTCTATCACTATGAAAATGTCATTAATTTCAGGCTGCTTTCTTGATCTCTTTGATGTGAATGGAGGTCTTTAACCATCTTTTGTTCAAACAGTAATGCAAACCTGGAAAGGGTTTACATTCTTAAGTAGGAATGAGGACAAGATAGCAAGTAGTACAGCCGATGGCACACTCTGTGTCTGTAGCCCTTCTCCTAAAAGGCAACAAATAGAAAGAAAATAGGCAATGTTGCAAGAAGCAACAGGCTCTGAATGGTGGCGTAGGTCAGAGGAAGGAGAAAAGCTTTTGGGGCTCCTCGACTCACTACCTTCCTGGCTGGTTGCTGGGCACCCTAATAGTAGAACCCAGTGAGTTTTCATATTTACCCTTCCCCACCTAGCAACCAAGCTGCAGTTCTCTCTCTCTGAAGACTGTGGCTGAAACCTAATTGGTCAGTACTGTATTGGATTGGAGGTTCAATTCTGGACTGAACTGGGGGTCACAGAAACTCCCAAGAATTGAGGACAGGTGATAGACTTTAACTTTTTGTTCAACTGTAAAATGCATGTATCATTTGAGCAACATTGTTTAAAAAACTGCCATGATTCAGGTTGATGTGAAAGTATGTGTGTGTGTGTCCACATGGCTTCTTGCCCAGTTCCTAAAGCCTTGATGTGACTCACTGCTTTCTTTCCTACAAGAAATAATCATCATTATGGCTTGAATTAAGTGGAAACGACAGATAGCAATGTTTTTTTTTAAATATTATTGTTACTGTTAATCAGTGGTACCAGAAGGATGTTGGTTTGGTAGGCCCGGACTCTTTAGTCTTCAAGTTCCCTGAAGGTCAGAGGTTTGTAAAAATGTGATGGGTATTGAGTCTGGATTCTGGGGTTGGTTTTCTGTTTGGGACCAAGACAGACAAGGGAGAATACTTTTAAAGGCCCTCTTATAAAATTGTTTCTCCTGGTTACTGCCTCAATGAATGAGTGGCTATGAACATTTGGATTTTTGATAAGGAGGGTTTTTTTTTTTAATGGGAGTAAAGGAAGTTAAAATGCTTTGGGAACTGAGGCTGCTTTATGTAGCACTTAACATAGAAGTATGAAAGTTCTCACAATGCATTTGTTGATTAAGTGATTGAAAAGTCAGCTATAATCTGCTGCTTGACTTTTTTCTCTATTAATAAAAGCAAATGTAATCCTGGCACACAAACTGTAATCTGGAAATGGGTTTTAGAAATCCACTCTCTACTGAATAAATGGATCATTAGAATCCATTATTATCAAGGTTAAGAAGGTACATTAGTCTAGATAGAGGTGGGAGCTGAAGGCAAAGGGATTTAACTATTTCAAGATATTGATGGAGAAAAACAATTTTAGCCTCTAAGTTTCTATCTGCCTAATATTTCTACTAATGAGCTGATATATCATAATATCTGAGTATTGTCATGGACTATGAAAGGTTAAGATTTAACCTACTTGTAGTCCAATACATTAGCTTGCTATAGTTTCATAGGTACTCACAGGAGACCCAAGACTGCAGGGTCAGGGACAAAGGGCTCTATCACTCAGAGAAATAGCAGTAGATGGAATATCAGAATTTTCTTGTAGCAGTTTCCTGAGCATCAGCTCCCACAGGGTGACGCCAAGAGGGCCAGGTAGCATTTGTACAGACAATGGGTTGCATGACAGGAGAGAAACCCTGAGCTTGGGGAACCCAGATCCATTACAATGGACAGTAAGAATGTCTTCCCTTTGCTCTGGAGGGAAATACTGTATCTTCTAAGACTGATTTTTATGCAAACATCCTTGAAACAATAGTCCAAAACAAAGGATGTCAGTGGCTCTGTTCAGGAGATGTGCAGAAACAGAAGAGCTCCATGGAGGGACCATCTGGAAGGAATGTGGTAGCCATGCCCAGTGCATGCCCTCTGTCTCTTTCCACTGCTGTCTTCAGGTCACCTTCTTAATGGGGCTGCAGTGGGTCTTATGGCCTCTGGATTCTGCTCTCAAACTGGACTTGGAAATATCCTGGATATTTCTATTTTCCTTGAATCTGAACCCTTGAAGATGCCCAGGGGTGTTTACAAACAATAAGGATGATAAATCAACTAGGTCTCTGGCAGAAGGAAGTAACTTTTTCTGGGACAAATTGTGACACCTGATTGATTTAGGAATGAGGAAGGGAGAATGGATAAAACAGGAGAAATACAGTGTGGGCAAGAAGGAGCAAATGAAAGATAAGAGAGAGAGGAGGAGGAGGACCAAAGACTTGTCCTCTCCTCCTAATAAAAGGGCTATGTATTGTGGGGAAGGAGAAATAAAGAGAACAGAGTTATCTGACAGAAATTGACAACCACTGTTTATGACAAAGACTGGTGAATAGAAAACAAAAAAGAGAAGAAAATAGGGGGAAACCTATTGCACAGTTCAAATCTAACTACAATAGTTAAAATTTTTTTCTTGAGTATTTTTATCTGCCATTTCCAGTAGAATCAGGAACAGTATTTAGCATCTATTTGTGAAAAGTAAAGCAGTGAGTCATTGAAAACTGGTAAGGCTAAGGCCCCAGAGGAAATTGTGTGGGTAGGAAAGAAATCAAGCTTTCATATACTGAACAAGCTGCAAAAGATAAAGGTACTTAAAAATGTCTCTTTATTTAGTGTAGTGAACAGTTTAAGGGAAACTTGAAGAAAACATGTTATATAAGCAAAAGGTGAATGATGGCTATAACTTATAGAGAAACTTAAGTTAATACAGAGTTTTCTAAAGGTGGGGATGGGGTCCCCACCTGTATCAGCAGCTGTTGACTGTGAATGGTGCTTGTGTCCACAAGGCGTCATCTTACTCAGTGTCTGAATTTTTTCAACATCTACCCAAGGTTTTGCTAAGTCTCTTTAACAGCAGAGGAAACAAAGGTTAAACAACCTGCCCATCAGTGGACCAAAGTCATGAACCAAGTTACCTGACTCTGAGCCCAGATATTGACCCACAATGGTGAACTTTAATGGAAACTCAAAAAGTGAAAAAGCAAAGGAGAAAACATGCCCTTTCTTCCTCTCTCTCTTTACTCAAAGTTGACTCTCCTCTCCAAGATAGTGAAGATGAGATGGTAGGTAGCTGTCTTCATACCAACTTACAGACCTGCTCCGTGCAAGGCATGGCAGCAGAGGCAATGGAGATGATGAGTGAGGGGGTGTGCTGTTCACATGGGATGTGTAGCCCAGCCTTGGGTCTTTCACACAGAAGGGCCTCCATTTGTAAAAGGGAGAGAAGGAGATCATGCTAAAAGAAGCTGCCCTTAACAACATTTTGGGGTTCTTATATTCTGAGTTTTTAAAAAAGAGGCTGAATTTCCTAATGAAATACTATGGTTTTTCTTTTCACCATTAAAGTGTTCAACCTGTTGTAGTGTACATTTGGTGAGTTTGAGGCTCAGCTTCCTGCAGAAGAGCTGCATGGTCTTTTTTTTTTTTTTAAAAAAAAGATTTTATTTATTCCTAGAGAGAGGAAGGGAGGGAGAAAGGGTGGGAGAGAAACATCGATGTGTAAGAGAAAAATCGATTGGTTGCTTCTTGTATGTGCCCTGATGGGGGACTGAACTGGCAACCCAGGCATGTGCCCTGACTGGGAACTGAACTGGAAACCTGTCTCATTGTAGGACGGCAGCTAAGCAACTGAACCACACAGGTGAGGGCAGAGCTACTGGTCTTGCACAAGTCCTAGAATCCAGGAAGAGGATGAGATAATGTATACAGTGTTAAGTCCTAGATAAATGAGAACAATAATTATCACTACCTAAGCAGCATTCCAAATCCGTCTTCCTTTCCAAGGAGAAAATGTCTTACATTAGCTATGTCCACAAAAGAAATTTAAACTAGTTTTCTTTTTACCTCTAACCATTAGTGTCCTACCACTGGTCTCACCCAGCATAGTGACCTTCCTCTTCCCGTATTTCCCTCCTTCTTCCCTTATTTCCTCATTTGGAGTATAAAAACTACTTTTAATCTTATATGGTTATTGTTCAATGATTACTATTCTGTTCTTTAGGTTTTATACATATTGATCCTATAAATATTGGCCACCACAGAGTGAAAATGTCTCAAGGGCATGGAATCTGTTTTCATGAACTGTGTCTACAGAAGTGACAAGCATGGATAGGTATTGAATAGTGCTTTGTGTTAACAGGAATACAAGGTTGGTAATGATAATGATGGCAACCTCTTCACAGTTTACTAAATGTAAGGGAATTTGTAAATTTATTCCACATCTCTTAGAAAAAGAACATTAGACGCATTGAAAATCACGGAGAGAGAAAAAAAGGAAAGAAAGGGATAGAAATGGTAGAATGTCCTAGCTTTGCCCTTTTAAATGTATAAAGAGTGTCTCTCCTTACACATTCCATCATTATGTAAAACTCAACAAGCCTTAAACCAAACTCTCTATTTTCTCTCTCAAAGCAGCTCTCCTGATTAGTGTCACTATTTCAGAGGTATTCTCATAGCTTCCTAAGCTCCAAAGCCCTGAGTCATTTATTAACTGCTGCTTCTTCCATACACTCATATCCAATCAGTAATCAAGTCCTGTTGTTTCTGCCTTCAAAATAATTTCCATATTCTTCCCTTTCTGTTACCATGGATACCTTCAAATCTGCCTTTTTTCTTCATGCCTGGACAACTGCAGTGAATTCCTGAGTCTCTTGGCTCCAATCTACCCTGCATACAGCTGCCGTGAATTTTTTTTGTCATGTTAGTCAGTTTTCCAAAAACCTACAGTGGCTCCTCACAGTTCCTCCTTAAATTGCTAATCCTTTTTAAAAAAATATTTTATGGATTTTTTTTGTTTTATTTTATTTTTTCAATATATTTTATTGATTATGCTATTACAGTTGTCCCATTCCCCCCTTTCACTCCCATCCACCCTGCACACCCTCTCCACCCACATACCCCCCCCTCTTTAGTTCATGTCCATGGGTTGTACATATAAGTTCTTTGGCTTCTATATTTCCTATACTATTCTTACCTTCCCCCTTTCTATTTTCTACCTACCATCTATGCTACTTATTCTCTGTGCCTTTCCCCCTCTCTCCTCCTCCCACTCCCCTGTTGATAACCCTCCATGTGATCTCCATTTCTGTGGTTCTGTTCCTGTTCCAGCTGTTTGCTTAGTTTGCTTTTTTTTTGTTGCTGTTTTAGGTGTGGTTGTTAATGATTGTGAATTTGCTGTAATTTTACTGTTCATATTTTGATCTTCTTTTTCTTAGATAAATCCCTTTAACATTTCATATAATAAGGGCTTGGTGATGATGAACTCCTTTAACTTGACATTATCTGAGAAGCACTTTATCTGCCCTTCCATTCTAAATGAAAGCTTTGCTGGATAGAGCAATCTTGGGTGTAGGTCCTTGCCTTTCATGACTTCAAATACTTCTTTCGAGCCCCTTCTTGCCTGTAAGGTCTCTTTTGAGAAATCAGCTGACAGTCTGATGGGAACTCCTTTGTAGGTGACTGTCCCCTTATCTCTTGCTGCTTCTAGGATTCTCTCCTTCATTTTTACCTTGGCTAATGTCATTATGATGTGCCTTTGTGTGTTCCTCCTTGGGTCCAACTTCTTTGGGACTCTCTGAGCTTCCTGGACTTCCTGGAAGTCTATTTCCTTTGCCAGATTGGGGAAGTTCTCCTTTATTATTTGTTCAAATAACTTTTCCACTTGCTGCTTTTCCTCTTCTCCTTCTGGTACTCCTATGATTTGGATGTTGGAACATTTAAAGATATCCTGGAAGTTCCTAAGCCTCTCCTCATTTTTTTGAATTCTTGTTTCTTCATTCTTTTCTGGTTGGATGTTTCCTTTTTCTTCTGGTCCACATCATTGATTTGAGTCCCAGTTTCCTTCTCATCACTATTGGTTCCCTGTACATTTTCTTTTATTTCACTTAGTGTAGCCTTCATTTTTTCATCTAATCTGTGACCAAATTCAACGAATTCTGTGAGCATCCTGATTACCAGTGTTTTGAACTGTGCATCTGATGGATTTGCTGTCTCTTCATCACTTAGTTGTATTTTTTTTCTGGAGCTTTGATCTGTTCTTTTGTTTGGGCCATTTTTTTTTGTCTTGACACACCTGTTACATAGTGAGGGGCTGAGCTTTAGGTATTTACCCAGCTGGGGTAACCCATGTCACTATGTTGTGATTCTGAATGTGGGGAAGGGGTCTGAGAGGGAACAGTGGCTACTTGCTCTGCTCTCTGCTGGATTTCAGTCACTTCCCCAGCTTCCCACAAGCAAATGGGCCCTTCTGGTGCTGATTCCCATGTGGATGGATTTGTGTATGTTCTAGGACCCTGTGGGTCTCTCCAACAAACTCTCCTGTGAGGCTGGGAGTTTCTTTTGCTGCCTCAATCCCCACAGGAGTTTGTAATTAGTTGTTTGAGTCTTTATTTCCTGGTGCTGGGGCCCTGGGTTGCACAGTCTGCCCCGCTCCCCAGTTGTTTCTCTTGGTTTATCTGCACATGACTGTGGGAATGCCCAGTCCACAATCTACTGCCTCAGTGAGGCCACCAGCCACCACCTTGCCCACCCCAGTCCTCAAGCCGCTGCCTTACTGCAAGTCCTCCCTGCCTGGCTGCCCATCTCCACCCCTCCTACCAATCTGGATGGATGTGTCTTTAACTTCTTGGTTGTCAGACTTCCATACAGTTCAATTTTCTGTCAGTTCTGGTTGTTTTTTGTTTTTAAATTGTTGTTGTCCTTCTTTTGGTTGTGCAAGGAGACACAGTGTGTCTACCTATGCCTCCATCATCCCAATTCTTTAAAGTAACTTGCAAGGCCATCTATAATATGACTGCATTTAAAGGATCCTTGCTAATTTACATACTTTTGGGCTAAATGAGAAGGTACCTCTTGTGGGCCTAGAAAGCCTGGCAATAAAGGGCTTACAGAGCACAGCAAGCCTCTGTGTGAATTACAAAGAGTAGTCACATCCTGTGTGTACCCTCTGTGCTGTAGGGAACACACAGCCCTTGGAGAGCAGGGCACATTCTATTTTTCAGCCCCCAACCACTCAGAGGCCCTTGCAGGTAAGAACCTCCACAGCCATTGGGGGAGCTCTGCAGTCTACCCCAGATTTCTCTTTGCTCCCAAGCTCAGTCCTCTTCTCAAATAACTTTGCTTTCCTTGAACGGGCTGCACGTAATTTTACCAGTATAGCTTGACTCATGTTTCTTGCATTTCCTGAAATACACTTCTGCTTCCTCATAGATGGGTAATTCTTGCGTGCCCTTTAAAATTCCCCTTACATGTTGCTCTTCTGGGAAGCTTTTTCTAATTCCATAGTCTGAAAAAAAAACAGACTCTCTTAGTTCCCATAGCACTATGCATAATCAGCCCTAGAACAGAGGGTCAATTTTTGGTGACTGATTTTATCTTGCTATGGATTTCTTATTTCTGAAATATTGGGAAACCTTGAACTTGCCCATTGCAAGGCCATTTTGTCTCTTTGCTTAATCAGACACTACAAATGTTCTAATAAAATGTTAAATGTCTCCCCCTTCTCGAGGGAGCTGTAGTCTGAGCTGAGGGATGTTTGCATGAACTACTGGTGTCCAGGATAAGGTGAATGTGCTGTCCTTCTTTTCTTCCTTCTGGTCTTCTGGTTAAGCTCATTTCTCCTGGTCTTCTGGACTTGGCCTCCATTCACTTTAAAGCCGCTACTGAGCATCTGGCTATTTTACCTCTGGGTCTGTTCTTCCAAGATGGGCAACACATAGGGATTGCTTCCAAAGAGCTCAGACATCACCTTCTGTCGACCAGGCCACATTGGTTCTTGCTGGTTCTTCACATCCCCAGTAACTCTATATCTCCCCTGCTTGACCTACTTTTGCCTCTAGCAAGTTCATAGCTAGCACTCATGCTCCACATTCTGTGAGGCATGCAAGAGTTTCTGGATTCCTTCCACATGATTTAAGCACCAAGAGAAAGTCAAGTTCACCATACCAGGATCACCTCTGCAGACACCTCCTTTACTCTTTGTTGCTTCACTGCTCCAAGGTGACCTTGGACAGCCTGAGAGAACAGGGCACTAGTATGGATGCTCTTGCTTTCTGTTTCAACATGTCTGGGGTTTTTGCTGCAAAATCCTCCTACATTTTGTCTCCACATATACCTGGCCCATGTGCTGGGGATATGCCCAGGAACCTGGATCGATCTCTCCAGCAACTGATCTCCTTTTTCTTCCTATCTGACCACTGTCCCTCAAATCAGAAGTTTTTTTCTACTTTTTCTCAGTCTTTGGATGATAACTTTCTTTAAGTTGAAATGCCTAAATTTCATTCCAGCTGGAGCTTATAATAAAATTCTATGTTTAAAATTTCTAACTTTCCCTCCTGATGTAAAAAGGCAAGCTACTAAACTTTAGGAATACCTTTATTTCTGAACAAACTCTGGCTCCTGTTACTATAGTTAACCATGGACTTCAAGGGCTCTCTCACAAATCAAAAGCTGAAAGCTGAACAGTGTGGCTCTTTGCATTCTGTTATCACAACAAAATCTTTTCAGGGATAAGGCATCTGGTTTAGTAAACAACAGTCTTATGAGACAAGTCTTATGAGACAAGGAAGAGAGAAGAAGAAAACCATTAATATATCACAAAAATGTTATCTGCTGCTGCACAAACACCTATATAGTATTATAACCAGAGGTTCACTGGTCTGTCTTTTCTTCCAAACTATAACTCTTACATGGGGTCTATGTTCTATTCAACTCTGTGTGCTAATGTGAATGAAATCAAAGCAAAATTTAGGCCACCTCCGAGCCATCTCTGGTCCAAAGGGGAACACAGGGGAAGATCTGAAAGGAAAATAAATCATTACCATTTCACATGCCCTGGCATCACTAAGGAACAGACACGGCTCTATAGAGCATTTGACAAATTCATCACACCTGTGTGTTTACCAGGAGTTTTGTTACTGTATGCTACAAAATTTTAAAAGACCAGTGCGCTTACAATAAAGGCTACTTTTCAAAATCCGGTCAGTCTGAAACTTGATTTATGGAGTGTTATTTGAACACACACACATGTCAGGATAGCAATGAGAATAGTTGTTTGCATACTTGATCAGGTATAGTCACCAAATTTTGTTGGGATAAAAAGAAAGAAAAATATTGACTTTGTGTTTATATATTCACTACATACACATACAACAATTGAATTTTCTGAACTAAAATTTTGGCCTGATACATGATCTGACCAAGGGAAAGAGTATTTAAAAATTTAGACTGTTTTTATAGTTCATCATTTATGGTTGGCAATTTAATGTAGTAGAGGCAGAAAGACCTGGTTTTGAATCCTGATTTTATATATTGTGGGTAAATTACTTGACTTCCCTCTGCCTCAGTTTCTGCATCTACAGCATGAGATAACTATAGTATTTACATCTCTTAAGGATGCTGTAAGTGTAAGCAAAATCACAAAGGTGGTATTGTACCAAGCTAATAGTGAGTATTAGCTATTTTTATCATTATATCTTTGTATTGTTATAATTTTTCAAATACGGTTAGTTCTTAATGAGCAATGAATAAAGGATAACTTATTCATGCAGATGCATATATCAAAGTATACATGTTGTCTGATTTGTGTCAAACACCATACTAGGTACTAGGTGTATAAGCTCATGTAGGCTCAGGAAGGTCCATTCTCTATTTTAAAGGGATATACATCAAATGGTGGGAACACCAATGACCACTACTAATGGCATCTTGGAAAAGAAGTGCTACCAATTTACACAGGGTGTAATGTTAACAGAGAAAAGGGAAGAGACACCTAAATGCAACTGGGGCATTAGAACAGTTTTTCAAGAGGGTTGTAATTGAGCTAAGATTTGAAAAATGAGCCCTGGCTGGCATAGCTCAGTGGATTGGGCGCGGGCTGCAAACCAAAGCATTACAGGTTTGATTCCCAGTCAGGGCACATGCCTGGGTTGCAGGCCACAGCCCCCAGCAACCGCACATAGATGTTTCTCTCTCTCTCTCCCCCACCCTTCTCTCTCTAAAAATAAATTTTAAAAAAATCTTAAAAAAAAGAAAAATGAGCCCCTGGCTGGCGTAGCTCAGTGGATTGAGCACGGGCTGGGAACCAAAGTGTCCCAGGTTCGATTCCCAGCCAGGGTACATTCCTGGGTTGCAAGCCATAACCCCCAGCAACCACACATTGATGTTTCTCTCTCTCTCTATCTCCCTCCCTTCCCTCCCTAAAAAAATAAATAAATAAAAATCTAAAAAGAAAAAGAAAAGAAAAAGAAAAATGAGTTGGTGAATTATCAACAACGTGAACAATTTGTCCAAAGGAATAGAGATGAGAAAGAACTTGACATATCACTGAATTTGTAGTTAATTTAGTAGGTCTCAAGCAAGAGGTACATTGTAAGAGGATTAGTTGAAGAGTTAAACAAGTACCAGATCTCATAGGGTGTTGCATGCTAAGGAAAAGAATTTGAGCTTTATTGCACACATGCACACACACACAAAATGAAAACTTAATAAAGGAGTTTAATCAAGGGATGTGATATTATTAAGTTTGCATTTTAGAAAGGTATCTCTTGGGTAAAGAATAAATTGTAGTGGGAAAACTGAAAATAGGATGACTAGTTAAAAAAATAGTTAGGAAAACAGGAAACTACTGCTACAACCCAGAGTGAAGTAATTAGAGCACAAACTAAGGAATGGCAGTAGGTGTAGAGAAAGGTCTGTGGGTTGGGCAGATTCAAGACATATTTAGGAGGTAGAATCTATTAGGATTGGGTAAGTGCTTGGATTGTGGCAGGGGTGGTGAAGGATGAAAGGGAGTATGGACAACACCTATATTCTTTTACTTTGGGTAACTGAGTTAGAAAAATTGATATTTATCAAGATGGTAGCTGTAAGAAAAGGTCCAGATTGAGTAAGGAAAGAATAATTAGACAAAATCATAGGAGTTCAAGGGGTAACTGCCTCATATGCAGTTGGACATACTGATCTCAAGTTCAGACAAGAGGTACAAATGAGAGAAATATTTGGAGTCAATAATATGTACAGAAGTTTAAGAGTTTAACTGTAAGTGTAGGGGATATTCTCCAAGGAAAATATGTAGAGTAGAAAAGCTAGGGTAGTAACAGAACCCTAGAGGACAAAACATTTAAGAAATAATTAGAGACAGTAGACTGCATGAAGGAGATTGGGAAGAAGCAGCAAGACAAAAGGGAAATCAGGTGAGAAAACAGAATCTAAAGGAGAAAAGAGTTGCATCAAGGATAAAGTAGCCAGGTGCATCAGATGACACAAAGGTCAAGAAAAGCACACTTTTGAAATGGCCACTGGAATTGAGAACTAAGGGGTGTTGATGATATTTGGGGGGAAAGTGGATTCAATGGAAAGGCTAAAGTAGACACAGAATGTCAAATAGTATGGATGTAAAGGGGAAAAGGGAAGAGATGGGAGCTTATGGAAAAAGGAGCTGAGGTTAAGAAAGAAATTTTTTAATAGCTTGAATTATCCATTTATTATCTTCTAGAGATTTATGTGAAAAGTCTGGCAAGATTCAACTGGGTTCCCTGCTTTGGACCTTCTGAGGCTGAAATCAAGGTATCAGTAAAGCCAGTTTTCATAAGAAGAACCTGGGGAAGAATCCAAAACCAGATTTTTGTTATTTCATTGTTGGCAGAATTCAGTTCCTTATGGTTACAGCACTTGGGGTCGTATTTCCTCACTGAGACTATCATCCAGAGACCACCTGAATTCCTCATTATGTGGTCTTCTTTCTGTCAACCACAATGAGATGGATCCTTTTCATGCTTCAGTGCTCTCTGACTTGTTTTTTTTGCAGCTAGCTTCCATTTTAAAAACTTTTAAATTTAGGTAAAATACACATAACATAAAATTTATCATCTTAAGCATTTTTAAGTAATAATTCGGTAGTGCTGAGCATTTTCACATTGTTGTGCAACCCATCTCCAGAACTTTTTTATCTTGCAAAACTGAAACTGTACAAATTAAATAACTACTCTCCATTTCCCCCTCGTCTCAGCCCTTGGAAACCACCATTCTACTTTCTGTTTCTATGAATTTGACTATCCTGGTTATCTCATAAAAGTGGACTCATACAGCATTTGTTTTTTTGTGACTGGCTTATTTCACTTAGCATAATGTCCTCAAGTTTAATCCATGTTATAACATGTGACAGAATTTCATGGGGAAAGAAAATTTTAAGATTAAAATTATGAGAAAACAATGGATAGAGCAGGCTACCAGAAAAGAACCAACCTATATGTTAAAACTGAAAAAATTCTTAAATTCCTACCATCTGAGGGCCACTTATTAGATCCTTAAAATCTTTTGTTCTTTCAATCTCCCAGGTAAAAAGCCAATATACTAGAGATAAGTAATCCTTTAAACATCCAAGGTTTGATTAGTTGGTAATTGGTTGAAATCTAGGCCCTATAAGTAATAAGGTGGCAGGTAGGTACCTGGAAAAATAAAATAAAGAGTATCAGGAGTGGATAAAGAAGAAGTGAAGACTGGTGAAACTGTCCAAAGGTCAGACTGGTGGTCAGAAGCCACACTTCTTAAGAATCCTACAAAAGTCACCTATTTTATCTCAGAATGCAAATTATGACCTTACTGAATGAGGAAGGTTTGCAATTTCACTTAGTTTGGTTTAGGTGGGTGTCACTTCTGTTTGAATTTCAGGAAGACATTGATGACAAAGGTAGAGAGATCAGAAAGGCCTCAGTGATTAGGAAACCAGATTGAAACTAGAAACTTCCATGGAGAATTATTACAGAGAGCAGATCAGTTATATAGAAATTGGAAATGATTGTTGGAAAGATAAGGTAGCACTATGCAAAGGACTCAGACCTCTTGGGCCTTATGAAATACTTTATATCTCCAGCTCTGACCCCCTCCTCTGAATCCTTGTATACTCAGCTGCCTACTTGACATCTCTATTTAAATGAGTAAAAAAAAAATCTCAAAGTTAACATATCCAGTACTATGGATTTCCCATCTCTCCCACAAATTCAGAAAAGGTCAACAGTATCAGTCCCGTTGTTTTGGTAAAATTCCAAAAGTCTTTCCCATTTTTCTCATTCAATCTGTCAGCAAATTCTGACAGTTCTATCCTAAGAACCATTTCTTCCTCCCATCTTCACTGGACTACCTAGTCCAAGCATTACTGTTTCTCATATAAACTAAAGCAATTGGCCTAACTGATTTTTTTTCTCCATTTTTTGCTAGCTTAGAATCAACTCTGAACAGCAGCCTCAATATCCTTTCCTGTCTTTTCACTGCACTTGGGATAAAACCCAAGTTCTTACCACAGACTCTGGACCCTGTTAACCTTTCTGATCTCATCCATTCCTCTTCTCTTATCATTGTCCAGAGGGACCTGTCACTTTTCTATACCTCAGACTCCCACATTTTGTTCTCATCTTAGGGCTTTTCTGTCTAGCTGGCAATCCATTCCTCCAAATCATGTTATTCTGATTGCAGCCTAAATGTTACTTCCAGGAGTTCTGGCCAAGATGGAGGCATATGTGGAAACACTTCACTTCCTTGCACAACCAAAAGAAGGATACTAACCAATTTAAAAAGAATGAACAACCACAACCGCTAGAATAGCAAACTGCATGAGACTCTGACAACTAAGGAATTAAGAAAACATTCACCCAGGACAGTAGGACAGGTGGAGAGAGGCAGCAGGGAGAGTGCAGAGGACCTGTGGCAAAGCTGTGGACCATGCAGGTGAGCAGGGCTGGCTTACCAGGAAACTAAAGACTCAAAACCTCTAGCAGTAAAATACTGTAGGGGTTGTGAAGGTCAGAGAAATTCCCAGTATCACAGGAGAGTTTGTTAGAAAGCAGGCCTAGAGCGAGTGAACAAGCAGCATTGTCCCCTCTCTAATTCCTCTGCCACAGACAGTACCACAAAGCAGCCAAGAGGGTTGCCCCACCCTGGTGAATACCTAAGGCTCTGTCCCTTACAACCTAACAGGTGCATCAAGACAAAGAAATATGGCCCAAATGAAAGAACAGATAAAAACTCTGTGACTAATAGACAACTTATCTGATCCAGAGTTCAAAACACTGGTAATCAGGACTCACTCTCACAGAATTGATTGAGCTTGGTATCAAAGCGAAGGAAGAAATGAAGGCTACCCAAACTGAAATAAAGGAAAATATACAGGGAATCAACAGTGAAGAGAAGGAAACCTGGAATCAAATCAACGATTTGTAACAAAAGGAAGAAATAAATATCCAACCAGAAAAGAATTAAGAAAAAAAAATTTTTAAAAAAGAGTAGAGGCTTTGGAACCTCTGGGATGACTTTAAGCAATCCAACATCTGAATCATAAGGTTGCCAGAAGGAGAAGAGGAAGAGCAAGAAACTGAAAACTTATTTGAAAACATAATGAAGGAGAACTTCCCTGATCTGGTGAAGGAAACAGGCTTTCTTCTCAGGAAGTCTAGGAAGTCCAGAAAGTCCCAAAGAAATTGGACCCAAAGAGGAACACACCAAGGCACATCATAATTAAGTTACAAAGATTAAAGACAAGGAGAGATTCTTAAAAGAAGCAATAGGAAAGGAGAGAGTTGCATACAAAGGAGTTCCCATAAGATTATCAGCTGATTCCTCAAAAGAAACCTTGCAGGCAAGAAGGGGCTGGAAAGAAGTATTTGAAGTCATGAAAGGCAAGAACCTACATCCAAGATTCCTCTATCCAACAAAGCTATCATTTCAAATGGAAGGGCAGATAAAGTGCTTCGCAGATAAGGTCAGGTTAAAGTAGTTCATCATCACCAAGCCCTTATTATATGAAATGTTCAAGGGACTTATCTAAGAAGTAGAAGAAGATCAAAAACTATGAACAATAAAATGACAAAAAACTCACAACTATCAATAAGTGAACCTAAAAAATAAAAACAAAAACTAAGCAAACAATTAGAATAGGAACAGAATCACAGAAATGGAGATCACATGGAGGGTTATCAGTGGTGAGGGTAAGGAGGGAGAATGGGGGGGAAGTAAAGGGAATAAGAAGTATAATTGGTACTCATAAAATAGACAGGGGGAGGTTAAGAATAGTGTAGAAAATGGAGAAGCCAAAGAACCTATATGTACAGCCCATGGGTATAAACTAAGGTGTGGGGAATGCTGGAGGGTCAGAGAGGGGTACAGGGGGAGGGGGGATAAAGAGGAGAAATAAATTGGGACAACTTGTAATAGCATAATCAATAAAATATACTATAAAAATGTTATTTCCATAGCAGGGCTATCTAAGTCTAAAGAAATCTGCTGCCTCAGTCATTGTGATATATCACCCCCTTTAATTTTCCCTCATAGATGGTTTCACTACCTGGAAGGGTCATTTTTATGTATATGTTTATCATTAGAGTACAAACTCCAAAGAGAAAAGATCTAGTCTGTCTTACTACTGTATTCTCAGAATGTGGGAAAATGTCTGGTATAAAGTATATGTTTGATAAATATGTGGTGAATGATAGGGGACTCTTTTACAAATGCATTGGTTGAAAATTGCTGGTGGATGAAACAGATGGCAAGCAGGGCACCCTGTTTTCAGAATGGATTTCTGCTCTTGTGAAAAGATAAAACAGGAACATACTATTCAACAAATTAACAATAACAGTTCTGGATTCTTCTGAGTACCAGGTAAGTGTGTTTGATGGTAAAAAGAATATGGTGTTGATCTTCTTTCCTGGCTTTGCAAAGAACCAGGAAGACAAAATCAGTGCTTTCAAAATGAGTCACTGGAAACAAGTGGTTTTCAAATAACACACCTTAAAGTTTAAATCAGGTGACACAGAGGGGAGAAGAAAAACATGACAATCTTTTTGATCTTGTAACTTTTCAGCAGTTCAGCATAGGTTCTACAATTAAAATTGTTCATGAAAGCCTGGGCTCTAACACCCTTGAGGCCCAGTGATCTTGGCACTCAGGAACAGCTATTTTCCTAATAGCTACAACTTCTGTGACTGATTTTTTTAAAAATGGATAATGTTGCAAAAATTTTCTCTTAATTTAGGGAGGCAATGGATAAAACATGGGCTTTAGAGAAGGATAGACCTCCCCATTAAAATTGTGCTTCCCTGAAAGCACCTCTGATGCCAGATTAGTTTTATTTGTTTGCCTCCCTCTCATGAAAGTCAAGTGCAACATGGCAAATTTGTGACTTCCAAGGGCAACTAACATGGCTACTTTCCTGCATCTAAAAGTTCTGCAACTAAAAACTTCTGTGACATTGGCACTTAATGGCACTGAACTACAGGTTTTTATCTCTAAAATGGGACTAACCATACCTCATAGATGTATTGTGTGGATGAAATGAAACAGTGATTGTAAAAATGTCCTTACACAAAATAGGAACTTCAGAAATGATAAATATCATGAACACTATTCGCAAAACACGCTTTAAAGATATCAAACAACACAAATCCTTTTATAATGCCTCGTTGTCAACATTATGAGCTTATCATTTTTCTGCCGCCTTCCTAAAATAGCTATAGAAGCATGTGCTATGAGATCTGAGATGAAATATGGGTCAATACCACCAGCAACATTAAACTTGTGCTTCCCCAAAAGCATCTCTGATGTCAGATTAATTTTACTTGTGTGCCTCCCTCTCATGCAAGTCAAGTGTAACATGGCAAATTTGTGACTTCCAGGGGAAACATAACATGGCCACTTGCCTGCAAAATGAATTGGTCCAGTAAAGGCTGCTTTTCCACAGGTGGGTTTCAGATCCTCCAGAAGGGCCTTCCTTGCTCTTGAAGGTTATGCGCTCTTCGACAGGCTGTAAGACAATGTTTTCTGTTTCTTCTACGAGAAACTGTACCCAAGAGATGCTCTAGTAAAAAAAGGATTCCGTGATAAAATATGTTTGGGAATTAGATTCACAGTGCACAGCGACATCTTTGGAACTCTGAAATAACCTAGAGCAAGAAGAATAAAGGTTTCTTAGACTATTAGGCTGTACTTTTTCAAAATACAATGCTTATTAATAGGAAATTTTCTTGCTACAGAGCACATTTGAGGTAATACTACTACTTGAAAAATGCTACATTTCTGAATTCAATAAGACCCCCAAGAACTTCTAGGTTGCCCTTGGAAGGAGAAGGTCCTATAGGGAAGGAAGAGACATAAGTTTGTCCCCGCAGTTTTATCCACCTTCCAAGGTAGCAGATCCCTGGGGAACATTTAGAAAACATGGGGATGCTTTGTCTTCTAGTGTGATCAGATTTGAACATTTACATATGAAAACTTTAGTGTTTTAATTTTATATTATAGTTTGGGGATTATGTTAATTTTTATTTATACATGCAGATCAATTATAATATGTTTAAATTTTATGTTAGGGCATCAAATAGAGGATTACAAAATATTTGTTCTAGAAAGATGTTGCTGGTTTGGTGGGATTGGGAACTACTCAGTTAGGGGTTTGTTACTTATTTTGACTGTCACCTCCACAAAAGTGTCAGGGAGTCCTCTTTTTTCCTTCAGTTTTGTCCCAGGAGTGGATAAACATACTTCCCTCAGTTCTCCTCAAGCATGACAAAGTCTTGAGTAAAAAGAAATAAAACGAAACAAAATTTGATCATTGCTAAAGGAGAAAAACAAAGAAATAGAGAGAGTTGGAAGGATCCAAAGCAGGAAGAATCTACATGATCTGGCTTACAAGATATCACTGCTTCAGGGTCTTGTAGGGTCTGTTCTAACCCGTGTGTGTTCCGGAGACAAAGAAGTGACTGACCTGTGTCTGTAACATTCTAGTGCCTGGCTCAGATCTATGAGTTGATTATCATTTTTTAAGTGTGTCACTCAATAAACACTTCCTTAGAAATCTACATTTTCCAAAGCCCAGGACAGAATAAGACACAGTGATTTACTTGCCCCCTCATGTTTGTTAGAATGGAGTTCACTGTCTTGTGGCAGAAAACCCAAGTCTGCCACCCAAGTGGCAGAAAACCCATAATGAAACCCAAGTGGCTTAACCCAAAACATTTTATTATCTCATGTGAAACTCTGGTGATCAGCACCCAGGACTGGTCTGAATTTGTTAGGAGCTCCAGTCTACCTCTAGTTTTTTTCTCTGCTATCACTTAGGGAACATAGTGTGTAATCCAAGAGATCTGCACTGCAGAAGACCCAGTGGACTTCAGCCAACATAAAGGAGAAAAGAAAAAGAAACCACACTGTCTCCCATGTAAGACATTTTTCAAAGTTGTATATATCATTTCTATTTACATCCCACTGGCTAGAACTTGGTCATTGGTTGCACCTAATGCAAAAGTAACCAGAAAACGTAATCTTCATTCCAGGAACCCAAAAGCCCAGCTAAAATTAGTGGGTTATTTAATAGTTTTTTTTTTAAAGATTTTATTTTTAGAGACAGGGGAAGGGAGGGACAGAAACATCAATGTGTGGTTGCCTCTCGCGTGCCTCCTACTAGGAACTGAGCCCACAACCCAGGTATGTGCCTTGATAGGGAATCGAACCAGCAACCCTCTGGTTCACAGGCTGACACTCAAACCACTGAGCCACACTAGCCAGGGCTTAATAGTATTTTTAAAAAGGCAAAATCCCTGCCACCCTCATATTCCAAAAATTTCCAGATTTGTTCTGGATTCCATATTTCTAGACTTGCCCCTTCCCTATGTAACTGATTTAGGACTGAGTGACTTTAGGTGTGACCAGCCACTTTTAAAGATCTAATAGTCATGCAGTAACTATCTTAATAGAGTATGAAGAGATGTTTTCCCATGTAAGCACAATTAATTTTTTCCCTCTAATTTCTGCTTCACTGACAGTGAAAACATTTTCAAAATAGTCTTCTTCCACTTATAGTTTTTCTTATGAGGTGTGATTTAATGATTATTTTTCTTCAACTACATTTAGCATTCTGATGCCATACTTTGGTTTGAAACATCAAAATTAGCCCTTATAAAAATGTGCATGATTCAGTCAGCTTCAGTTGTTCAAAAAACAGTATGATTTGTCATTGAGCATTGTACCAGAAATAGAATGACTGATGCTATATAGCTGAAAGCTAGAGAAAAGGGTGAAAATCCTTCAGTTTATGGAAAGTACGTCTTTACTATCTCTGTGAGGTTAGATGAATTCTGAGCACCAATACCCCAGAAGCATAGATACATAATTTTGTCCTGATCGACTTGCATTTTCAGTGGTCCCCTTGCTTTTCATGTAAACTTTATACCCTCAAGTTTTCCAGCTGTTAGGGCCCCCTTAGTGAATAAAAACAGTAGTAGTAATGTAAGCATCTTTTCCATATGCACAGAAAATGCAGTATTTTACCATACCCCATTCCCACATATTTGTGAGAATCCCCAAGGTATGCTAACATGCCCTACAAATCTATCTTGGTTGTGGCTTGTCTCCTCCACTGGTCATGCTGTTCCAGATGACTTCTCTGTGCCTCGGGCATCTCATGCTGTCTTGTAATCATATTCTCAAGGCTGCTGCTTTTCTTGCACTGTTTGATCCTAGGGTGGACGAAAGTCCAGTCCTTAATTCCTGAAAGCATTGGTGAGGCTGGGCTGTAATGGTTAACAGAAGTGATGCATTGCTTGGGAAATACAAAGGGAAGGGAGAGAGGGGCAAGCTTAAGCTGTGCACTAGATGTCTCTACTCCTGAGGCCCCCTGCTGATTGTGGTCAGAGGGGAAATCCCCTCTTGAGCAATGCTCTCAGCAGGCCTTTAGGAGTTACTTCTCTCTCCACACACTGCCTCTGCTTGTGCTCCCCATTCCCTTCCCCCCTTCCCCAACAGCTGTGCAGACAACCAAACAAGCAAACAAATACTGACAACCAGTACAGTTTAGAGCAACTGAGAAAATGGAGTCTATTTTCTCTTTTAAGATTATTAAGACCATTTTAAATACATGTACTTTGCCTTTTATTAAAAATAATGAAATTTAAATCAAGGAATGGCTTCACTGAGATGCCAAATTTTTTTTTTTATTTCAATCATTGTTCAAGTACAGTTTTCTCCCCCCTATTCCCGTTCCAGCCCCTCCACCCAACCCTCCCCCCTTCCCCCCATTACCCCCCACCCTTAGTTTTTGTCCATGTGTCCTCCAAATTTGTTCCTGTAATCCCTACCCATTCCCCCCTGAAATTCCCTCTTCTCTCCCCTCTGGCCACTGTCAGACTAGATGCCAAATTTTTGTTACAATATGGTGCTGGCAAAGTTACTGTTTAAGCTTAGTTTTGCCTTTTAGTTTGGCCTTGATGCAGTGAATGGGGACACCTTCACGTACTGCTAAGCTTGTACAGGTGCTATGCCTCTGAGAAGGGCCCCGGATGCCTCAATGAGCCTGGGGTGTAAGTGGGATGTTTCAGTGAGCACGTTGGCTTCTCCTGTTTTCCTAGCCCATGTGGGTCAAGATCACCTGTGTTCTGCCAGCACCCTCCTTGGACTCCCTATCCCTTGCCTGAGTTTTCTTAACTGTCCTCTGGTAGGTCTCTCACACATCTCAGAATATCTGCTGCTCACCCCCATTCGTACTGCCCCTAAAATCCGTCTCCACCACTGCCACCACATTGATTCATATTTGTTACTCTCTTCCTCTTTTCTACTTCCTGTCTTCCCAGCCTCTAACAGTTCCTGTCATTTTATTCATTTGTCTTGGGTGATGAGATATATAGATAAGGCCAGGTAATGAGAGTTCTTTTTCCTTCCATTTCATAACCATGGGAGGAATTTAATTCCTCAGCATTCTATGGCTCCCTCATTTGTTGTTTTCAGAAATTGCTTTCCTACTGCTCTGGGCTCTTTGCTGTTTTGTTCAAGTTATTCAGGCATTTTTGCACATGGAGCTGTTCCAAAAGTTTAATGGATACAGGGGACTCCAGTTAGGACAGCTAGGGTTTTTCCATACATAAATTATTATAATGCTTCTTAGTATTTAATATGTGCTGCATACCAGAACATATAGAACTAAGTCAGAAGCAGTGTTTTCCAGGAAGATTCATCTCAGTCTTGGAAAAGGATATGTCTTTGGGTTGTTGTTGTTCCAGAAATGTGTAGTTCTATTCTCCCCTTTATAGGTTTGGGGGGTTGTGAGTTAAAAAATGATTTAGGGTTTAACATTAGATGTAAGGAATAAATATGAAAGATTCTGGACATAATGTGTGAAAACAAGAAGGTGTGGGAGAAAATTATTGTATTAGTTGGGAACCTTTTAATTTTAAGTAACAAAAACCCAACTTAAATTGACTTATAGGAACAGGGCATTCATTGGTTCATGCAACTAGAAAGAATAGGGTAGAACTGGACTTCGGGTCAGCTGGATGCCAGGATTCTCTCTCTGCATCTCTGCTGTCTCTGCTTCCCTTTACTTTGTAGTACTCTTCTCTCCTGTGGCAGGCAGACTTTTCCTCCTTGCAACATGGCCAATGTTGCTCAAATGAATTATTAATTGTTCCAGGCCCTTGGCTTAGGAAAATCTTCACAGCTCAGTGATCATAGAGAAAGAGGTAGACCTTTTCCTCCCTGCTTCAATGCATATAAATCACCTGAAAGATTCTGACTGGCCTATCACACTGTTATAATCAGGCTATACCTGATCTGGCCCTGGCTGCTTGCCCAACCATGTGGCAGGTGGGGTGTGTGTGTGTGAAAATGTAATTGGCAGCTCCCCAAGAATCACCTTATTTTTTTAGGGAGGTAGAAGGAGTTAACCACTGAAGAAACAGTTACCTAGGAAAGGAAAAAGAGATCTTTAGCAGCCAAAACAACTGACATTCACTTTGGGAAGAAAGTAGATGAAGAGTAGAATAGTGATACAAAAACACAGGAGAAAAAGGACAAATTTGTAGGGAAGATATCAAATAAAAATGATGACCACAAAGATGAAGTCTATGAAGATCATCCTAAATATTTGAAGTTTTTAGGCATTGTCAAGTAGTTAATAGTAGGATGTACTATTAAACATAGGATAAACTAATGTTTGGAAATTATCTTAAGACTGGAGTAACGTGTATTGATAGGAAAGTAAGTGGTCTCAGGTACCTAGTTTAAATTTCGTCTTCTTGTTTAGAGTGATATTGGGAGGATACCTGGAAGACTCAAACTTCAGAGTGGATTTGCAATGCAAAGGAAAGAGGAGTAGAGTGGGCGTTTTATCTGGAAAGGTATGTGGATATGCCTTCAAAGCTTTAAAAAGCCAGAAAGGGCAATGATGACCTCAGCCAGAATTCCTGTCTGTGAACCAACAGAGCCAACGACAGGCAGCCTGAGCACCAGAGGAAATTCCCAGAGAGGATATAATGGAACAGTCTTGTTGGAATGGAGGCTTGTGCCAATGTCAGGAATTACACAAACAGCACAATACAGGGAAGTTTGACACGTTAAGGCCCAAAAGTTCATGGATTATTCTTTTCTGAGGAAATAAACAGTTGGAAATCAAATGAGGTAAAAGGAAAATTACTCAGTAAGAACAAGGCATAACTTCTTTAGGGTACCTGACTAAGTCCACATTCACATTCTATGAAGAAATCAAGACGATTATAAATACCCATTCCATCCAACCCTCTCAACTGTTGTAAATGCTGATCAGGATCTTGACCTATTCCCAGGCCAATGAATTGGCGTGTTAAGGTGAAAGAGAGTGGGCTTCAAATCCTAGCTCTACCACTGAGTGTGACATAGACATTTAACTGCCTGATCCTTGGGCTGCCCATTTGGAAGTGTGGAAGCCTCGGGCTACTAACCTAGATCTCCTATTTCTGACTGAGTGCACTTTCCTAAATAACAATATTTCCCCCTTGACAGGTATTGAATAGTTGTGCAAACTGAACGAAAAGAAAATACATGAAATCACTTTGCCTAAATCCACTTCTTCTGTCTCCTTTTCTTTTCATCTTTTATTTTCAAATTGAATCTATTGGGGTGACATTGGTTAATCTTCTATCTCCTTTTCATTCTCCAGGCCATCGTTTAAATGCCATCTCTATCCTATCTCAATTAGATCCCAGTCTGTTATTCTCTTTCACACCATCCATTTTGTTCCCTTCAAGGACCTTCTCATAACATGTAATGATGTTTGTTGCCTGTCCCCTCCCACTAGTCACTGAGTCCCTGAGAAGAGGGACTCCATCAATCAGAGTCCCAATGGGGAACAGATGGCACACCACCAAAGGACACTTCAAGCAGGCTTAATATTGTGGCTGGTTACATAGGTCAGGGCAGGATGTAGGAAAACCACAAAGGATGGTTCAGTATTCCAGAGCTATTGAAGTTGGGCCACTGGCATCCTAAGCCTGAAGAGAGACAGGAGCAGTCATGGAGCTGGAGGAAGAGAATCATGTGAAGAGAGGGGCCATAGACAACCCAGGCTGACTCCACAGGAAGAGGGTCGGCGTCATAGAGGGCCCCTACTTCAGTCTCCTTTGTCTACTTAAATTTCTCCCGGGATTAGGGGTGGAAAGGATGCCCACTGATGCTGTCTGGCAGAGAATAGGGTGAAGAAGGTGGAGAGTGAGTATGGAAGATGTCCAGCACAGCAGCCATGCCCAGCTAACTCACCTCCACACCCAGTGCCAAGCACTACAGCTCCACATTGTGCAAATCAATGGGTAATAACTGAAAGGAAGGTATTTCCTAGTATGTGTTTTACTGTACTTTCCTTCTCCAGTGCTCATTATGTGTAAGTGGATGCTATGGAGATTTACCTAATCCAGATTAGTCTGAACACCTTTAAGTAGATGGGCCTTCCAGGCATCTCTTTGCTTGAGGAATGAGAACACTTGATGGGGTAAAAGTCAATGACAATACATCAGGGCCCATCTGATGGGCCCTGATTTTTATAAAATAAAAAAAAATATTTTTTTATTTTATAAAAAAATATCTTCATCCTTTAAAGAACAGTAGCTGGCTTTTAACTATCCCAGTCTTATACTGGATAGGGAAGGCACCCACTTGACTGGATTAGAGCCACAATACACAAGCTTTGTGTGAGAAGGAGGCAAGGGAATGGCAGCCATCACTCCCATCACCACTCCCAGCCCCCTTCCTCCCTCCCAGTGGCAAGGAGTGGTGAGAACTGGAGCAAGCCCCTGGGACCCAGGTAGGAACCCAGGTATTCAGGATGGTGGAACTGCTTACCCCAGGACTGTTCCATGACGGAAATAAAGCTTCATCTTATTTAGCCATCCTTTTTATCTCTTTATAACAGCAGCTCCACCTGCATCTGAACTAAAGCAGAGAGCTTCCAGAAGGTTAGGAGACAGGCTCCCAGTGCTGAATTTTTTGAGTCAGTCTGATGACAGTTATTAGAAGAGGGGTTCAAAATAAAGAGTGAGCAAAGTAAAAGCTATGTCATCAGCAGTTTTAATATGGAACTAAAGGGATGTAAGTCACTCATTGAAAATGCTCTGTGTTCTTAAATGGACATGGAGCAAGCACTTCACACTGAAGGCGGCATGTGGATTCTCCACATGACAACATTGGCACCCAGATATCATCAGAGCAGTTGGGGGTGTAACCTTGGTGCCTGGCATCAGGATCCAGGTGGGGATGTAGAAGAAGGTGGCAGGTGGTGGAATATTTGGAGATGCTTTTTTGGAGTAGGAGAACACAGTCTGGATGTTTACTGAGCAGATTTTGAGTAAAAAATATTGATTTTCTGACCCCATTGTGCCCCAAGATGGTAGACCTAGGAAATACCTGTTACTTTGCCTATTTATGATAGAAGAGTTTTAGGCCAAATTGAAATTGCCATGCTTCAGATAAAGAAGGCTGACACTCAGGGCGGGGGAGGAAGAAGCCTGGGTACCCGGAGAGGACTCACCGGTTAGTGGTGGTTGTGGGGGACAGTGTGTGTGTCACCAGGAACTTAACTTTCTTAGTGCCTCAGACTTGACCAGCTCCGGGGACTTAATCAAAATAATAGAACACACAGAAGATGGAGATGTAAGTCAGAATTTGAATTATTTATTATAAAATAGCTATTCTTTGTAGCATCTGAGTTTTATAGAACTATCATCTATGCCCTTTATTCCTGGTATTAAAGTACATACAAAGCTGAGTAACTATATTTCTATGTTTTTAAAATATTACTGATAATTAGATCATCATGCATTAATTACCATTAAAAAACAGTACCATATTAAATGTGTTCATATAAAGATACTTCCAGATGTTGTAAGTTTAAAACTGTCATCATCACTTGGAAATAATAAAGCATTCTAATGATCCTGAGGTTGCTTCTTGAGCAGAGGTTCAAAGGAAAGCAGGCAGACCAGCAGACCAGTGGTGCCCAAACCAAAGGGCCTGGGTGGCATTTGGAAGGGGAAGCGAGAGGCCTGCCTTCCTAGGAAAGCAAGTAAGGCACTCCAGGAGAAAGAGGTAGGGTGTAGAATACTGAAAAACACATTCAGTTTGTAATTACTTGGATTTGATTTTAGTCACACACATAATTTAGTTTTAATTTCAGATTACCCTAAATGAGAGTAAAATTTAAATATTAAAAAAATATTTCTCAATTCACTAAGTATTTGAGTACCTGTCACAGGCCAGGCACCATGACAGGCGGAGGACATCATGAGGAACTAGACAGCCTCTTCCTGCAGGGAGTCTACAGCTCCGCCATAAAAGCTGAGATAATCTTGTCCAGGTGCTGGAGTAGCTCGGTGCACTGGGATGCCACCATGTTAGAGGATATTCTAGTGGCCCTGTTCAGTTCCTCCCCTCAGAACAATGTTGGGTCAACATTGGCAAGTCCTCGCTCTCTGGCCCTCCTCTTTCTAGGTCCCGTGTGTGCCATCCTCTTTGTGTCTACACACTCTCTTTTTAAAACAAATCAAAATAATGGCACTGATTAAGCTTGAAATTTTTTCTTTTTCCTTTTTTCCCATGAATGCAGTCATTTGCTTTCCTGTTTGGGCTTTCACTTATAGAACATAATATTTTATGAAGTATTTTCTGGAAATAAAAGCTAGCATCCATTAAGAACTGACTAGATTAACCTTCAGAGAAAAGTCTTATTTCCAAGCTCAGGTGGACATTTCAATGTCACTTCAGCTTCAAGAATAGAATGCCAATCACCATCAACTACCACTTTTATTGAGCACTTAAAACGTAGCTAATTCTGTGCAAGACATATAGGGTACCAAGATAAAAAAGATATGATTCTTGAGCTCAAACAGTCTAAGGCTGAGGTGTATGTCCATAAAATGATAACTAGTCCAGAGAGACAACTTACGCCAAATCAGGGCCATAGATAGGAAGTGCTAAAGAGTGGAGGAGAGATGTGAGTTGCCAAAATTTCAGCAAAGATAGGCTCCTGTTTCTTCTCATTTAACTCCTTAACTTTCTAACACCTACAAGTAAAAAGTCCATCTAATCCTACCTATCTAGGCCAAGCCTATCTTTATAGCTCCACCCTAAATTCTTTCCCAATTTATGATGAATGCTTTTAGTTTGGGTTAAATTTGATCTCTACCCAAATTGGCCCAGTGAATTAAAAAAAAAAAGTGACTCTTCAATACACTGTGGTGGGTACAACATTAAGGATATGGAAGTGTAAGTCATCTCTTTCCTCTGAAGAGTTTGCAGACATATTTAAGGAGATTAGATGAAAACACTGAAGTTAAGACATAGAATAATATAAAGTCTCGAGTTAAATACTTAACTGCAATTAGGGAAACCCTACTAACCTCATTATTGGAAAATTTTATTTACCTGCCAAAAGCAAATATTTTTTATGCCCAGTGAATGGAAAGACAGTCCACAAGTCCCATGGGACTCTGAACAAACTGAGTCTGGGCAAAGAAAGGTTGGTTTCATCATTTTGGGTGATGAGATATGGCATCTGAGAAATAGGAAGTAACTAGCTGCCTCAGGACTCAAGCCATGCTGTGGTTCAAACAATGCCAGCAGCTAGAGTGGGAGAGGACCCTCCCCAGGCCTTGCCTTGTGAGTCAGTCCCTCATAGTGCACACTTAGAGTTCAGGTGTGCTCTCCATTTAGACTGGTCAGGAAGGCAGGGCCGAAGACAGGAGGAAGTGAAAGCAAAATTACCACTTATTGAGCATATACCAAATTCTAGGCATACTATATGTATTTTTTTACTCATAGTATCTTGTGTTATTTTCACAAAAGATGATCCATGTTGTCATTCCTCTTGTATAGGTGGCAAAAGTGAAAATCATGGAATTTGAGTGACCTATCCCATGTCAAACACTAGCACAGCTGAAATTCAAACACTTATTTGACTTAGCTGACCCTTAGACCTCTGTTCTTTCTACACCTTACTTGGAGGGGGAGCCGAAGGGACAAGTACCTATCTGTCAACAATTGGCAAGGCCATGCCCCCTGGGGAGGGCAGCAGTCTTGCCTTCTACAATGCAGAAGAGAGAAGGAAGAGAACCATGTTTCCAAATGCTTCCCTATGGTCTGGCCCATGTTATTATCTATAGGTTTCTGCCAACAGGGCATCACCACATGTACCATATTTATAACGCAAAATTATTAGTTTAACTCCAGTGAAGACTGTGAGGTAGCAGAACACAACATTGCCTTGTTTGTTGCAGGCAAACAGTAAACATTGCACAGGGAGAAAAAAAGTCTCAAGCATGCCCAGATGATGAAACAGCTGTTGTTCATCAAGGCATTCCACTGAAAATCTCATGAAACTGCAAAAAGTTCTGTTTAATCTTCAGTGTCACCTCTTGACCCTGCCAGTAACTCTTGAAGAATAATGACATGAAAGATATTTTCAGTTTGGAGTTTTCTTCACTTTTTACCAACACTCCTCAGTGAAAAGTTTTCCTGTCCTCTACTTCTCCCTGATGCAGGATGGAGGCAGAGATGTACAGTGAAATAAAATACAGATGAGGGAATCAGAAGGCCTGGATTCCAGTCCTGGTTTGCTGGAAATAGTTACATAATTTAAGGCAAATAACATTTGATTCTCTAGCCTCCATTATCTCACTGTCCAATGAGAGGCTTGTTCTATTAGAACCACTAGCAATAGTCAATGGTGCAGAAGTTGAAACTGAGTTTAGGTCACCTCATCCAATAGGAAAGATGCCTAGGTAGCAGGGATGGAGCACAGCTCAATGACTTGTACAGAAATGCAAATGAAATCCATAGCCATGGCCTTCTGAATCACTAGAACAGTTTGCACAAATGTTCAAGCTTAAATTTGACGCAGATTCATTGTTCTGCTCACTCAGTCATTTTGAATGTGATGACCACACAGTACACATGCTCACTCAATGGTGTCTACTGCCTCCACTGACTAGTACAGTGAAGTCATCATTGTTCACTCATGCACATTCCAGCCCTGTCCTCTTGGCTGCCAGGTCACATTGATGTGGCACAAATTGTTCTTGTTAACAATGGCTGGACTCTTCTGGATATATATACTGTATTTCACCATGTATAATGTGCACCTTTTTGCCCAAATTTTTGAGGGAAAAGTAAGGATGTACATTATACATGGGTAGTAGTAATTCCATATCTATATAAATGTTTTTAATTCTTTTATTTATGCTTACGTGCTAAAAGTGTAACTCTAGAAAGCAATAACAATATCTGTATGCAAAATAATACCCTGTAATATGATAATCAGTTTTGTTTCTAAATCTGAAATAAAGGATTGAATTAAAATGAAAGATTTTTTTCCTAAAAGTTTAAACCAAAAATGTGGGTGCACATTATACACAGGAATGCATACACACACACATATTCCTTACCTGAGAACATTTTTTTTATTGCTTTTAGAGAGTCAGAAAGGAAGAGAAAGAAAAGTGAGAAACATCAATGCAAGAGAGAAACATCAATTGGTTGCTCCTATATGTGCCTGGATCAGGGATCGGGGATAGGGGTTCAAACCTGCAGCCTAGGTGTGTGCCCTGACTAGGAGTCAAAGTTTTCAGTTATGGGATGAAGCTCCAATCAACTGAGTCACACTAACCAGGGTGGGAGGAAATATTTTTAAATAACATATCTGAGAATGGCCTAGAATCCAGGACATATAAGGAACTTTCATAATTCAATGACAAAAAGGACAAATGATACAATTTAAAAACCAGCAAAAAATATGAATAGATATTTCTCCACAGAACATGTACAAATGGCAAACATGCACATGAAAAGATGCTGAGCATCATTATTCACTAAGGATATGCAAATCAAAACCATCACTATAATGACTTCCACTCCACACTCACTTGGATGACTATAAAATAGCAAATGGTGAAGATGTGGGGAAACTGGAATCCTTATACATTGCTTATGTGAATGTAAAATGGTTTGATCGCTATGAAAAACAGTTTGGCAGTTTCTCAAAAAGTTAAACATAGAATTATCATATGACCCAGCAGTTTCAGTTCTATGTATATGGCCAAATACACTTGAAAACTGGTACTCAGACAAATACTTGTGCATGAATGTTTGTAGCAGTACTATTTACAATAACCAAAAGGTAACCAATGAATGAATGAATGGCTAAATAAATTGTGGCTTATACATGCAGTGGAATGCTACTCAGCCTCAAAGAGTATGAAATATTGGTACATGCTACAATGAAGATGAACCTTAAAGGCATTATGCTAAGTAAAAGAAGCCAGAGACAGGCCCTGGCTGGTGTGGCTCAGTGGATTGAGCTCCGGACTGGGAAGCAAAGGGTTGCTAGTTTGGTTCCCAGTCAGGTCACATGCCTGGGTTGCAGGCCAGGTCCCTGATGAGGGGCACTTGAGAGGCAACCACACATTGATATTTCTCTCCCTCACTTTCTCCTTCTCTTCCCCTTTCTCTAAAAATAAATAAATAGAATCTTTTTTAAAAAAGAAGCCAGAGACAGAAGGTATAAATTGTATATTTCCATGTATGTGACATAAACAGAAAAGGTAAATAGAGAAGCAGAAAGCAGATTTGTGGTTGCCAGGGGCTGGGCGGGAGAAAGGATTGTGAACTAACAGCTTAATGGGTGCAATGTTTAGGGGGAATAAAATGTTTTGGAACTAAGTAGAAGTGGTGTTTGTACAACATTGTGAATGTGCTAAACAGCACTGGATTGTTCATGTAAAAATGATAAATGTCATAGTATGTGAATTTTACCAAAAAAGGATGAGAAATAAACATGTCTTCACAAAGGTAGTTCTTTATTATAGTAAATCGGCTTTCATACAACCTCATATGCTTTAAAATTTTGCCATGTAGAATTTCAGAAGATATTGAATTCTTAAATTGAAAGTTAGCATCATTTCATATATTTGAGAGAATCTCAGAATAAAGAATGTGCTGATTCCTTGCCATGTACATACCTGCCTATTATATACATCTTCTGTGACACCTATTTCAGTAATCAAGCCTGCAGCCTTTCAAATTCATCACTCCCAGTAATCTGATCTCAGGTCCCTTTTGTCTCCATCTTTCTTTTTCCTGCAGGATTGTGGTTTTTTTCCTTCTTCTGTGGGAAGTTGTGGTCTGTATGGAAAAAAAGAATCCCTGATGGAAGGCCAGAAAATAGGTCTGGTGGAGAAGGCTGAGTGTGAAGGAAGGCAATTGGATTTGGAAAGCTCATGGAATAGTATCCAAGACTTGACATTGAAGAAGACCATAGTTCATGTGGTCCTGAGTGCATATGAAGCTTTGCTAAGCACCACCCATTCTGTTTTGTTTAGTCTAAGAGTTTCTTATTTCTATTTAATCACACAGTGAATTTTCAAGATGACTGAAAAATCTAATAGAAAGATCTTGCTATGCTACCAAAAATTGAACCATTCTCAGCTTGGGAACAGTTTGTCCAAAGTATAGACAGCTTAGCCACACACTGTTTTCACCCCCTCACTCTGTCCTCTTTGAGTGTCTAAACTGAAAGTCTCTCTTTTCTGTGAAGTTTTCAGTGACCACATCTACTGACCCCCAGCGGCATGCAATGGCTAGAAATGTTTTTCTCTCTCAAGTCAAGTTTCCATTTTCTTGTTAAATGCAATAAACTTGTCCAGAAAATGATTCCATCAAACCCTACCTTCAATTCTCTAGGGTTTTAGTGCAGTACATTGTGTTGCTCATGACATCATGGTTTCTATGGCAACACCCCAGTGAGCATTTTCATGGTCAAAAAGAAAAATAAATGCAAAGAAATTTCTGTTCAATCTTAATAGCCCTGGTTACTTATTATTGAGAAAAGAGGGAGAGGGAAGAATTGTTTTACTTGAGGTTAACCACAGAAATCTCCAGCCTAACTTTGAAGAGTCTCAATCAGTAATCTTCATTCTTCCCATTTTTTCCTTATTCTTTCCATAAAGGTTATGGAATTCTTCTGACAATTGTTGAATAGGTATTCTGGGTGTTGAGAAGTTAAAGGGAACTTAACTGAAAATGTGGAAGAGGCCTCAGCTGGCAAGGCCCCAGGACTAAGACCCCTGTCATGGTAAACAGGTTTCTGAATGTGTGATTTTCATCTAGTCAGTCAAATTCACTGTGGCAGTTTCCTCAAGTGCTGAAGAGAAGGCAGTATTTGTATCGCCACCTTCAGAGTGTACATTGTGAAAATAAAATATCTGATTTTTGTATATTCCAAACTATGCCTTTTTGGAAACCAACTAACAAAAAATAAAATATAGTTATCTTTTAAAATCGATAACACAATGTATTTCAATCATGATGGCTGCCATACCCATAATACTTCCTAAGAAAATATGCCTCTTGCTAAAGAATGGGTTTAGACAGTCATATTCAATGCTGCATAACCCATAGCTCTGCTATAGCCGAGAGGAGGGCATGTTAAAACTCCATAATAAGGCCTGATATGAAAAGAGGAAATGGATGAACCAGATTCTTTCATTTTGATTTGTCCTGGAAGATTATTAGAATCAGGATCCCAATCAGAGAGTATAGGGATAGACTATTCATGAAACAGAACTGGGGCCAGTGGAGACTTGGGGGGTTGTAAGAAAAAGAAAAATTAGGATACTGGCAAAGTAAGTGTTATAAAGCAGCAGATACAACAAGTCTCATAAAAACTATAGAGAAAGGAAGAAAGGTTAAGTCAGTGTATGCTGCAGAGGGAAATAGAAGCACAAGAGAGATCACTTATTCAGCAGACACTAGCGGAGTGCCTGTTGTTCAGTGCTAAGCTTTGGAGATTCAATAGCAAGATAGACACAGTTCTCATTTCATGGAGACAACAGCTGAATAGACTTATTTTTAAAAAGCTGTCTTAAGTACTCTGAAATATGTTAGTCTAGGCAGTTCAAAAATGACTTTCCAGAGAAACTGGCAACTTAAATTTTATTAGGTCTGACTTAGTAGACAAGCAGGAGTAATTCTGGTGAGAAAGGACAGTGACAGAGTATTTCAAACTATTAAAAAATATATGAAAAGTCTTGGTAGTGAGACATCTGCAGTTTTCTATCACCAGGACACATAAATGTCTATAAATAATTTTATTCTCTTAAGCTTTTCTTTGAATAAACTTTGCACACCTTGACCTGTACAGTCTAACTGAAGCAAATGGCTGCAAGAGTTAAGTGAGTTTACATGAAGCTGAGGTATATAGAGATACATAAGACATCATCTTGCCCTTAAGAAGCTGAGGGTATAAATGGGCAGATCGGCTATCAGTAACAAATACTAATGAGAACTAATAATGAAATATTCTATGTTCTAAATGCCAAGTTATAAGTACAGAAAGTAAATGGTGTATGAATTCCAATGTGGCAAACCATAATTTTCAAATTATTAAATTCACACTTCTCACAAAAAGATATTTTCTTTGTGGTTGCTATGGGGCTTACATAAAATATAGTTATAATAGTCTATTTTAAGCTGTTAATAACTTCAATTGCATATAACAACTCTGAACTTTTACTTCTCTTCCCTTTATGCTATTAATGTCACAACTGACATCTTTTCATATTGTGCATGCATTAACATATTTTTGTACTTCTAGTTATTTTATATAATTTTGTCATCTAACTTTTATACTAGAATTAAATGTGATTTACACACCATTACAGCATCCTATATTTGTGTATATATTTGCATTCACCAGTGAGTTTTACACTTTTGTATACTTCACTTTTCAGTTTGGTGTCCTTTTGTTTCAACTTGAAGAGCTCCCTTTAGCATTCTTTTTAAAGCAGGTCTACTGGTTATAAACTCCATCAGCTTTTGTTTGGTAAAGTGTTTATTTCTCCATTTCTCCATTTTCTGGGTATAGTATATTGGTCATCGCTTTTTTGTTTTATCACTTTGAACATATTATACCATGTCCTTCTGGCCCACTAGGTAGAAACACATTGAGAAATGTGCTAGTAGTCTTAGGAGAGTTCCCCTTCTACGTTAAAAGTTACTTTTCTTTTTCTGCTTTCAAAATTCTCTTTGACTTTTGACAGTGTGTAATGTGCCTCATTGTGGATTTCTTTTGGTTCAACCTGTTTGGAATTTATTGAGCTTCTGGATCTGGCTATCCATTCCCTTCTCCAGATATAAGAGGCTTTGCACCACTTTTTCTTTGAATAAACTTTCTAGATCATTTTGTCTTTTCTCCTTCCAGGACTTATGTATTCTCCCATAATATATAAATTGCTTTATCTGATAATGTCCCATAAGTCCCTTCAGATTCTTCACTCAGTTTTATCCTTATTTTTTTTCTGTTAATCTGTCTTATCTCCAAAGTCACTGATTCTTTCTTCTATAATATTTAATCTAGTGTGGAACTGAACTCCTCTGTTGAATTTTCCAGTTCAGTTATCATTCAGTGCCAAGACATCTGTTTGGTTCTTTTTTATATTTTTTTCTTCGTTGAAATTCTCACTTTATGTTTTTTTTGCTTGGTTCATTGACCATCTTTATGATCATTATTTTGAATTCTATGTTAGGTAACTCATATATATCCATGTCATTAGGGTCCTTTTCTAGAGTTTTACCTTGTTCTTCTGTTTGAGGGATGTTTCCCTGTCTCTTTATTTTCCTTGAGATTTTGTGTTGGTATTCACACATAAAAAAAGAAAAACCCAGCAATTCCTCCAAGTTTAGAAGTTATACAAAAGAAAAAGAAAAAGAAAAAAGAATCAAAGTATATCACTCGAACAAAAATCAACACAATACAAAGGAAGGCAGCAAGAGGTAAAAAGAAGAACAAAATAGGTATCAGACAGAAAGAAAATAAGATTAACAAAATGGTGATGGTGATTCATTTCCTCTCAATAATTACTTTAGATATAAATGGATTAAGCTCCCCAATCAAAATACATGAAGTGGCTGAAAGCATTTAAAAAAACCCAAAGATCCATCTATATACTGACCATAGGAGACTCACTTTAGACTTAAGTATCATGCATAGGCTGTAAGTAAAAGAATGGAAAAAGGTGTTCTATGGAAATGATGACCAAAAGAGATCAGGGGTGGCTATACTTGTACCAGACAAAAATAGACTATCACCAGAGATAAAGAAGGAATTACATCAATATGAAATGGAAATTCAACAGGAAGATATAACAATAATAAAAATATATGCACCCAACATTAATGCACCTAAATATATAAATCAAATATTAAGAGAACTGAAGGAAGAAATAAAGAGTACAACAAATTAGTAAGATACATAAATACCCCATTTTCAATAATAGATAGATCATCCAGACAATTAATTAAGGAACACTTGACTTGAATAATACTACAGATAAAATAAACTTAACAAATATGTACAGAACATTCTACCCAACAACAAAAGAATATATTCTTCTCAAGTGCACAAAAAACATATGCAGGATAGATTACACTGTAGGCCACAAAATAAGTCTTAAAAATTTTAAGAAGATTGAGGTTCTAGCCAAGATGGAGGCATAGGCAGAAATGCTTCACTTCCTCACACAACCAAAAGAAGGATAACAACCAATTTAAAAATGAAGAACAACCAGAACTGCCAGAAAACATTTGCATGGAAGTCCAACAACCAAGGAGTTAAAGAAACATTCATCCAGATGGTTGGAGGGGTGGAGATGGGCAGTAGGGTGGAGAGGACATGTGGCAAGGCGGTGGCTGGAGGACCGAGCAGGTAATCCCACATCCGTGTGTAGACAAGTCCGGGGGGAACAGCAGGGAAGCGAGACAGACCACAAAACCCAGGGTTTCAGTGCAGAAAACTAAAGACTTAAAACACCAGACTATAAAGGAATCTGTGGAGATAGTGGCAGCGGGAGAAACTTTCAGCCTCACAGGAGAGTTCGTTGGAGAGACCCCCAGCATCCTAAAACATACACAAACCCACCCACCTGCTAATCAGCACCTGAAAGGGCACAATCTGCTTGTGGGGAGCAAGGGAAATGATGAAAAGTGGGACCAGAGCAGAGCAAGTGGCATTGTTCCCTCTCTAACTCATCCCTCACAGACAGTGCAGCAATGCAGCAACAGGGTTGCCCTGCCCTGGTGAATACCTAAGGCTTCACTCCTAACCATGTAACAGGTGCACCAAGACAAAGAAATATGGCCCAAAGGAAAGAACAGATCAAAACTCCAGAAAAAGAATTAAGCAACAAGGAGACAGACAACCTGTCTGATGTGGAGTTCAAACACTGGTAATCAAGATGCTTACAGAATTGCTTGAGCTCTGTCACAAGATGAAGGAAGAAATGAAGGCTACACAAAGTGAAATAAAGAAAATATGCAGGGAACGAACAGGGAAGGGAAGGAAACCAGGACTCAAATCAATGAATTAGAACAGAAGGAAGAAATAAGCATCAAATTAGAACAGAATGAAAGAACATGAACGCAAAAAAATGAAGAGAGGCTTAGGAAACTCTGGAACAACTTTAAGTGTTCTAACATCTAAATCATGGGAGTGCTGGACGGAGAAAAGGAAGAGCAAGATATTGAAAACCAATTTGAACAAATAATGCAGGAAAATTCCCTGATCTGGTGAAGGAAATAGACTTTCAGGAAGCCCAAGAAGCTCAAAGAGTCCTAAAGAAATTAGACCCAAGGAGGAACACACCAAGGCACATCATAATTAAGTTACCCAAGATTAAAGATAAGGAGAGAATCTTAAAATAGCAAGAGGAAAGTAGAGAATTTCCTACAAAGGAGTGCCCATAAGGCTATTAGCTGATTTCTCAAAAGAAAACTTGCAGGCAAGAAGGGGCTGGAAAGAAATATTTGAAGTCATGAAAGGGAAGGACCTGCATCCAAGATTACTCTATCCAGCAAAGCTTTCATTTAGAATGGAAGGGCAGATAAAGTACGTCTTAGATAAGGTCAAGTTAAAGGAGTTCATTATCACCAAGCCCTTATTATATGAAATGTTAAAATGACTTATCTAAGAAATAGAAGATCCAAAATTATGAACAGTAAAATGACAAATTCACAACTATGAACAACTGAACCTAAGAAACAAAAACAAAAATTAAACCAACAACTAGAATAGGAACAGAATCACAGAAATGGAGATCACATGGAGGGTTATCAGTGGGGAGAGGGAGGGGGAGAATGGACAGGAAAATGTACAGGTAATAAGAAGCAGAAAATAGACAGGGGGAGGTTAAGAATAGTATAGGAAATGTAGAAGCCAAAGAACTTATATGTACGACCTATGGACATGAACTAAGGTGGGGTGGTGAGAATGTGTATGAGAGGAGGGATACAGGTGGTGGGGGATAAAGGGGGAAAAAATGGGACAAGTGTATTGGCATAGTCAATAAAGTATACTTTAAAAGTATTTTAAGAGATCGAAATCATGCCAAATATTTTTTTCTGACTAAAATGGAATAACTAGAAGTCAAAGGCAGAAAGAAAACTAGAAATCACAAATACATGAAAGTTAAACAAAACACTCTAGAACAACCAATAGGTCAAAGAAGAAATCAAAGGGAAATGAGAAAATATCTCAAGACAAACAAAAATAAAAATACAGCATACTAAAACTTATACAATGTATATAAATCAGTATTAAGAGGAAAGTTTAAAGTGATAAAAATGTATATGAAAAATAAAGAATGATTTTACATAAACAACCTAACTTTACACTAAAAGGAATGAGACAAAAAAGGGAAAAGCTAAGCCCAAAATTAACAGAAGGAAATAATAAAAAATTAAAGCAGAAATAAATCATATACAGAATAAAGACATAAAAAATTAATAAAACTAAGGGTCTTTAAAATGATTAACAAAATTGACAAAACTTTAGCTTGACTAAGAAAGTCAAAGCGAAGATTCAAATAAATAAAATCAGAAATAATGAGGAGACATTACAGCTGATGACACAAATAAAAAGGATCATAAGAGACTACTATGAACCATTATACACTAAGGAGAAACTGAAAATCAAGACTAGAAATTAAAAATAGAACTACCATATGATTCATCAGCCCCACTTTGAGTGTTTATCCAAAAGAACTGAAATTAAGATCTTGAGATTTCACTCCCGTGTTCATTGCAGCATTAGTCATAACGGCCAACACGTGGAAACAACCTAAATGTCTGTCGATGGGTGAATGGATAAATATGGCATATGATTACAGATAGTTATTGTTTAGCCTTAAAAAGGAAGAAAATCATGCCATATGTGTGACAACATGCATGAACTGAAAGAAAGGTATGTTGAATGAAATAAGCTAGTCACAGAAGTACTCGTACTGAATAATGACATGTACATGAGACATCATAAACAGTCCTTCACTCACAGAAGCACAGAGCACAGTGATGGCTGCCAGTGACCCAGGGAGGGGAATGTGTGGAGTACCTCTTCCACGGGTATGGAGCCTCCGTTATTCAAGATGAATAAATTCTAGAGATCTGTTGTAAAACATTGTATCTATAGTTAAGAATACTGCATTATACACTTAAAGTTTTACTGAGAGGATATATTTCATGTTCAATACTCTTACCACAATTAAAAAACAAGATATTTGGCATGTGTCAGCTTCATTTAAGTGACTGATGGAAAGACCATTAGAATGACAAAGCTAGTTCAATGAAGTTATGAGAAACTGGGATTTATTTATATAGTCAGTGGAAATAAGAATGGTGAAGTAAGATTGCTAAATTAGATAAAAAGCATCTGGGCCCTAATCAATGGTTAATCAAAGTTATATTTTTTGAGAGACTCAGATGAATTTCAGATGGGCCCTAGTAAGACATTAAAAATTATGCAATCACCTATTTGCCTTATTTTCAAGTTTTCCTGAATATTCTTCTGCCATCATAAATAAACTGAATATTATTCTAGATAATGCTTGCATCCATGTGTCCTCACACACACACAAAAAACTGATTTCATGTCTTTGTGCTCAGGTCATTAATTGAATGTGTTGCTTAATTAAGGGTCTTCTATAGTTTTTAAAGGTAACTGAAATTATGCATAGGCTTAATGTATAACCTATATAGAGAGCCATATACTAATGGTACAATAATTTATATTATTATATCAATTCAGTGGTAGCTATTACATGCAGTCTCCTAAGCTGTTTCTTTAAGGTATATAGATTCTGTTCATTTTGGCCTTATTCACTTATATAAGTGCAGCAAATAATGTATCATAAGCCTTTTTGTCATATTATCAATAAAACTAAAGAGAAGTTCACCTAATTAATCTGTATGGAGGTTATGCAAAGAATCTATGGGTGCATTTTCAATGGCATTTATCACTCCAGAGATTTTTTTTCCTGCTACTCGTATCAGCTTATCTATTCTGAGGCTAAGAAACTGCAACTAAGAAACTAATCGCTGCCAGCTTTTGCTCACAGAACCTATAGTCATAAATGAATTCCTCTTTTTCCAGGGTTCCCCTATTCAATGAGATCGCTGGCCTGCCAGGAATTGATCTTTAGTACCAGCTGAAAGACACAGACCCCCCCCCTCCCCGACAGAGGGTTTTGTCGATATTGATTCCAACTACAGTGGTCCCCTCTGTCTGTGGTTTCACTTGCTGTGCTTTTAGTTCCCCAGTCAACCACAATGTGAAAATGTTAAATGAAAAGTTCCAGAAATAAACAAATACATAAGTTTTACATTACATGCTGTTCTAAGTAGCATGATGAAACCTCGTACTGTCCCCTGTCTGTTCCAGCTGCAGGCTGGGGAATCATTCCTTTGTCCGGATATCCATGCGGTGTGCCTACTCATCAGTCACTAGCAGCCATCTTGTTTATCAGACCAGCTGTTGCAGAGTATCAGAGCTTGTGTTCAGGTAATCCTTATTTTACTCAAAAGATGGCCCTAAAGTGCAAGAGTAGTGATGCCAGCATTTTAAATATGCCAAAAAGAAGCCCTAAAATGCTTCAAGTGAAAAAGTCTGTGCAGTACAACAAGATATTTTGAGACAGAGACCACATTTACATTACCTTTATTATAATATATTATTATAATTGTTCTGCTATTATTATTTATTGTTGTTCATCTCTTGCTGTGCATAATTTATAAATTAAACTTTATCATTGGTATGTATGTATGTATGTATACAAAAACACAGTGTATGTAGGGTTCAGTTCCAGGCATCCACAGGGGATTTGGACAGGACCCTCACAGAGAAGATGAAACCACTGTACAAAGCACGACCCTGCTCTGTAGCGGTAGGCCCTTCATATGTAATTAAATGGAGTTTGTTCTCCAACATGGCATTACCAGCATGGCTTTGGTTACCGAATAGACCTGTTCAGTTGTATTCTGGCATAAGGACTGATTCTTAAAAGTCTTGTGTAAATAACCACAATGCCATTGAAAGTAGTTGTAATAATAGTTATTTACTGTCCTAAGTATTTTGTAAATAAAACAATCAATATCTTACATATTTTTTACAAAATCATCATAGATTATGCCAGAGGTGATACCTTAATAAATAAACAGTTCATTTATACATAAATTACAATTAGAAATTATAACACCTGAACTTAGGTCTTAATCTCTTTTGTTAAAGGTCAGTTGTGATTTTTATAAGCTTAACCAAACATAAAAGCATTATTTTGGATTCCAGTAACCAGGCTCATCATCATCTTTAGGTTCCCTTAAAAATTCATTAGTTTATAATCTGTATTAAGATTTCCCAGAAGATATTTTTACTTAATTCTGAGAGATCAGTGTGAATAAGAAACATTCTAAGTGTGTTTCCTTTAGTGTGTACAAACATAGCCTGTTACACTGAGCATTAGAAATAGAACAAAAGGAAAGAAAAAGGGAAGTCTTGTATATTCATCACAAAACAGAACATTAAAAACACCAGCAAGACTTTAAAACAAGTAGCATGTAGTTTTTCTTCATTGATTTTATTCAGTCCTATGTAACTTGTTTACATTCTGTTGGATCTTGGGTCAACTACTGTCTACTTTCATAAAATTGTCTCCTGAATTAAAGTAGTACCGTTAAGTCCTGATTCAGGCCCCTGGGGAGGTATGGGGAGTGCTGCTCACGGTGTCAATGCCAGCTCACCCTTACAGCATTCAGGCTGTTAACAGTGCCTGTTCCAGTCTAATCCTCCCGAACTCTGAGATGGCCCTTCATCATTTCTTTTAGGATTAATTTCTGGCCTATAGCTAAAAGCAGAAGCCTTCATGCAAGGTGAAAGGGGAAGAAACCACCTATTACTGACAAAAATGAAAATTTGGGTACATTTTTCTGAATAACAGGATGAGGAAAATTATGGGGAAACAAGTGAAAAAGCTATGTGAGCCATGAGAGGTAATAGAGCCCTAAAAATAAAAAGATAAAGGATCTAAGAAATAACAAAAATACTGAAGCCTCAACTATAAAATGAGTTTGGAGACTTGCTGACTAGGAAAATGGAAAGTGAAAGAAAAGAAAGGAAATTAACGACATTGAAGCCATTGTACTTTGAAGAAACAGGGTTATAGTTTGTGAAAACAGTTTCAGATTTGGTGGAAAAAGAATTACAAGAATACTGGCCAAGAAAATTTTTATATACCTAGAGATAACCTGTGAGTATTAAGTGAGATTTAAAAAATAGTTTGAAAAAAAAGCTACTCAAAAGCAGGAGTCAGGTAGACAGAAGTACTTCTCTTGATTATCTTGAACAATTACAAAGAGTGATCTATTCACTGTGTTAGTGTGAAGCTGGGAATTACGGTGAAAAAAGGAAGAAAGGGGAAAATCATATCAAAAATTACTGTAAAATAAAGTGAAGTTTATTCATTTTAAGAAAGCTCATTAATCTTCAAGGTAGCTTTTTGCCTATTTTTAAATATTTTCTCTGTCCACTGTCCATTGGCTGTTTAGCTAGAACTAGAAGTCTGGGTAAGTATACAACTATTATTTTTCTAGGTGAAAATCAATGGGCTTTGAGCCAGTTTTAGTTTTCTAAACAAATTTTGAAGAGATCTAAATAGGAAAGACATGTTTATCATTTTCCCAAAATAGTACTTAGGGGTCCCTCAGCTCTGTGGCTAGAGACAATGAACTCCATCTCTTGTTCTTTTTGTGGAAACTCCACTAAGTAGGTAGCCTCACACCTGTTCATGCCCATCTCCCAAGTTTACTCATTCCCATGTCAGACTTTGCTCTTTTTCCAGACGCCCTAAGTTCACCTGTGCTCATTATAAATGCCACTTAACTGCCAAGAGCTAACTCCATCTATACTTCCTCTATGAGTCAGTTCCTCCCCTGGCTTTTATTTATCTCCCATTTACAATCCAAACACAGTACTCAGGGGATATTCTATGGTGCCCAGCATTGCTAAGTAAAATTATACTTTTGGGTAAAATAAAAAGTCATAAATTCACACAATGGTGATTGTAATATAATGTAATGGAAAAAATCCATAGAATGAGTGTTCCCAGTCTCTCACCTCCTGCTACTCAAAAGGATTGCAACTTCATCTGGTCACTGCCTCTCCCTAAACCTCCAAGTAGGCAAGTGATTTCTTTGGGGTCTTTTTTCATTGGAAATCAAGAGGAAGAGAGAAAAGGGAAAAAATAAGGGCACTTGGCTTTGGAGGAGGAAAGTACCTGGAGGGATGAGAATAGTGGATGCAAGGACCAAAAAATGTTAAAGAAGTACAGCTTTAGACTACGAATCTTATTTGTGGTATTCAAGAAATTGTAGAGTATATGATTATCTAGTCACTATGCTGTACACCTGAAACTAATGCAAAATAAAATTGAACATAAACTGAAATTGCACAAATAAAAATTTTAAAAAGAAATTCTAATAAAGTTCTTAAATAACTTTTAAATTGCTTTTTTTTTGCTTGACTATTAGGGTTTCATACCTGCTCATTTGGTGTCAATTTATTGAGAAAATAGGTTGTAACCAATATCAAGAACACTGTCTTGGAGTGGGATGGCATAGTATAGATTTTTGAGACAGACAGATAGAGGTTTAATTCCAATTCTCCAAATACAGCTTGTGCAACTTTGGACCAAATGTCTCTAATCTAAGCCTTACATATCTTGACTGTCTCATTTTATTATTCTGTAAAAGGAAAAGAACAATAACAGCATGATGATAATAACAATGCTGATGACTACAATAGTATCTAATCCATAGATAATTGTGAGGATTAAATAATGAGTTTAAAGTACCTAACAATGTGCTCGACACATTACTGAGTAAATGCTCAGTAATATTAACAGCCATTTTACTAGTGCAATCCATATATGATTAGTTCCTTTGGAAAGAAGAGTGATGGAAAGGGGTTACTTAGCTTAGCTAGAATGGCTCAAAAAAGGGGGTTACTTCTCATCATATTAAATTTTCATTCCCTCATGCTTTCAAAAATTACATGAAATATGCATATTCACTGTGGAAAAATCATAAAATATAAAAAAGAAGGAAAGTCATCTGAAAAATCACCTCTAAAAATAAAAATAATTACTATTAATGTTTTGCTATATATTCTTTTAGACTGTATGTATGTATATATTTTATTGACATTTGCTATAAAACAAAATAGTATAAAATTATATATGTTTGACAAACTGCTTCCTACACTTAATATGTTATAAATATAAATATTCACCATGTCAAACATATGTATATTTCCATTTGAAATCTCTGTATAGCATAAACTTTATTTATCTAATACTGAAGGTACATTTTTGAGCTGATTCCTAAAGGTGAGAAAGAGGCAATTATGTGAAACTAAAGGCAGAGAGAACAGCAATTTCCAAGGCTCTTATATGGGAATGAAGTTTTCAAGGGAGTGGAAGAGGGTCTGTGTGATGCCTGGGTAGGGAAAGATGTGAGAGAATTCTGGTCTAAAAAATGGTTATGATCTGTTTATTATTATTTTCTGCAACCAAATCCAGTAGCTATGTAAAAACTAGAATGAAGTTTGGGGGCCCAAAAGAGTAGAAGCTGAGAGACCAGTTAGGGAGGCTTTTGCAGTATTTCCAGGAGAAAAAGATGGTAACTTTAACCAGGGTTGAAGCTCTGCTGTTGCTATCTGAAACTCTTAAAACTTTATCTTTGAACTTCAGTTTTATAAATGAAAGTTTGCTGGGATGATAGATTATGCACATAAGCAGAGGAGAGACATGCACTGTGTGTGTCTATCATTCTTTCCTGATCCATTTGCAAACATTCTGCAGTGCCCCAGGAGCACAAAATTCTGGTGGGCTTACAATATGTGGGAGTTCAGCAAAACTTGGAGCCAAGTACAGGGATGGGTAGGTTAATTCTAAGACTGAGTAAACAGGGTATCGACAAGAGAGCTTTGCATTTGAACAAAGCTTTCTGTTTGGAGCAGAATGTGCTTCAAAGGCAGAAAGAAGGCAATAGTGTTCTAAGAAATGTGAACTACCAAGGAACTCCACCATATCCTCACTTAATTGTTACTTCCTGGTATTAGCCAACCACTTACTCAGAAATGATGGCATAGCACCAAACAAGGAATATAAGGTAGCCCTTGGTTCCTTTTCTTATTTGTCTTTCCTTTCTTGTCAGTAAACTAAGAATGTGCATGTATGAAGAAGTGAAATAAAAACAGCTGAGTTGGTTTTGTGCAGTATTTCCACTATTCTGATTCAAATAAAATACATAAGTATAAACTAGAAAGTATGAATTGTTTAATTTAGGTGATTTTGCATAAAACATAGGTGCTCTTGTTTTGTACTAATAACTAGCTTTGCACAGTGTATAAAATAAAATATGCTAATAATTTAAATTTATAATTATTTTTACTCAGAATGACATTAATTGCTATGAACAAAAAGGTTTTTTTGACCTGTATCATTTTATTTGTTAAAAATGAACAGTTTCAGAATAGATTTAAATGTAGCTTTTCAAAAAACACCAAAAAGTGCAGTGTAAATCATCCCCTCATTAAATATAAACTTTTATTTTGTGATGCACTGCATCAATATTTTGTATACATCATGATGCAAAGGAAATTTTAAGTGGTGTCTTTCAAAAAAAATTAAGAACTGAAAAAGAATGACTACAACCACATTCCAAGAAAAAAAATTTCTCCAACAAAGCATACCCTTGTGCATATATAATACATTAGTGCTGAAGAATTTTAATTTAGTTGTAAGAAAAGCAAATTTTATATTTAAAAAGAAAATGAAATTACAGATGCAGGAAGAGCAAAAGTTTAATATACCCAAGACACTGTGTTGCTGCTTAATGTACTTAATGTCACATTTGGGGCAATATTTTAGGTTTTCCAAAAAATGCATTAATACTAGCTCTACTCTGTACAATACTTAAAATAACAAGAAAATGAAACATCTTTTATTAATACCATATTTTCACAAACTGTTCAAAAAACAGCAAACTTGTGCTCAGTTGTTTTTCCTTTGCTTCAAAATAACTACCAGTAATTCTAAACCAGTCTAAAATGTATTGTTCATGGATCAAAATCTAAGTGTTTATATTTGCAAATATGTTTTGCAATGAGTGAGGCCTTGGCTTAAGGGGAACTAGAGTTTATTTTCAAATTGTGTGACTGGCTTCCAATAATCCCACATCAGTAGACTTATTGGCAAAATACCAGATATTGAAGGATCAGATTTAATTCTTTGGTAGAAGCATGAAACTGTTGTTGATAGCTTTCTGTGGCTAGCATAAACCAAGTAATCCAAGGAGCATGGGAGACAGTAATAAAGTCTAGTATACAATGCAAGGGAGGGAGGAGCCTTAACTTAATGTTTTCTTTTTCTTTTTTTAACAGGGAAAATCAACACTAATAATACACTCCAGGGAAGCTAACACCTACTAAGAGGCTTTAACATTATAGCAACCAAAAGGTTAAGCTTCAGAATGACCAAACTTAAAAATGGATATTTTGCTGCCTTCTGGCACTATACAGTAACTTGTAGTATACAACCATTTGAGGACTTTTAGTTTGGCACAACTGACTAACTCCTTCTACCCCTTCAGAGTGTGGGGGGAAATAATATTTTCTAACCATAAACCTCACTTTATAAAGAAGTTAAAGTGAAAGGTCTAAAACAAAGTTATAACTTAACTCTATTATCATTTTGGGGTTTTTTTTTCTTTGTGATATATACAAGCCTATTTTTGTTTTTGGAGCTGTGTACTTTTTGAATTAGTGAGCTTAAATGCCTATAAAATTGAACTTTTTAAAGAAGAAGAGTATAGGACTTATGGCTATTAAGTTTACTATCAAAATATCTAAGGGACTTGATTCATTTTAATAATTATAATTTTAAAAAATATTACTGGAAGAATTCTTTGTGAAACACTAGACTTAAGACTGCCCTAACTCCAAACAGTGTACCTATGACCTGGGTTTTAAAATTTCATGTCTCAGTGTTTATGGACAAACATTAAGCAAGAAAGAGACTCAGACTGGCATATGAGCTTCCCTGAGATACTAAAATTTGAGCTTAGACCTGCAGGCAGTGAGGGGCAAATTATGTGCTGGTCTGAGAGAATAGCTTGCAGAAGATGGACAGGGCTCAGAAGAGCAACCCTTAGAGCCCTGCAAGAGCCCAAACTACACAGTTGTATACAGTAACCCGAGAGGGAAGAACCGCTGTAAAGGTCCTAAGAAATTTGCACAGCACGTCTGGAAAACAACACCAATCTCTGAGTCGGAGCACTCCCTCTCTAGAGGGAGTGTGGTCATGAGGAAACAGGAGGTGAGGTGAGGTAAGGGGCAGTATGCATACCTGTGGGCCTTGTACATGATTGTTAGATGTTTGACCTTTACTTTGAGTGAGATGGGACTCATGGAAGGGTTTAGGGGACAGGGTTGATAGGATTAAATAAAGATATAAATTGAAGGGCTGACCCTATAGCTTATCAAGCTATTTGACCTTCAGTATGCTACTTAATAATTTTTCTAAGGTTTGCTTTCTCCTCTCCAGATGGCGTTAATAATTATACATAACTCAGAGAATATGATACTCTGCATAAACTGCTTAGCAGTATTTCATTTGTTATAAATGATCAGTAAACATTATCTATTATTAATGCTGTTTTGATAATGAGAACTTACGAGTAGTAGCATTTTTCTTGTGTGCATTACTATTTCCCAAGAATCAGGAAAAGTGGTCATATTAAAGTAGTTCTTACTTAGATGAAAATGACCAGTACAAGTTAGCCATTTAGAGTTATTTTCGATTTTAAACAAGGTTAAATCCACCTAAGTTAAAAGTAGTTTGTTTCAGGTGGGGGAATTAAAATTTAAAAAAATTTGTTTGTTTCAGTAAAGAGAAAATGTTAAAGTCACCTAGGGGAAAACATTCTGGCCAGACTACAAGGTCAGCATTGATTAAAAAATCTATCTCCACCCGCAATACCTCACTCTCTTTCTTTCCAACCTGGGCCTGGCATAGTGGTTCCTGCAAGAAGGGTGGCAAGAAGGAGGGCCGTTCTGCCATCAAGGAGGTAGCGACCAGCATCCACAAGTGTATCCATGGAGTGGGCTTCAAGAAGCCTACCCCTTGGGCCCTCGAAGACATCTGGAAGTTTGACATGAAGGAGATGGGAACTCCAGATGTGCACATTGACACCAGGCTCAACAAAGCCGTCTAGGCCAAAGGAATAAGGAATGTCCCATACTGTATCCAAGTATGGTTGTCTAGAAAACCTAATGAGGATGAAGATTCACCAAAGAAGCTCCATATGTTAGCCACCTATGTTGCCACTTTCAAAAATGTGGGTGAGAACAAACTGCTGATTGTTGAATAAAGTTATAAAACTACCTCTGAAGTGTGTTTTCTTATTTCTAGTAGCAGTGTAATGTGTCTGTATATCTTAAAGTAGTTCCCAATTAAAGAATCATTTGGAAAGCTTTTCCTTAAAAACAAAAATCTACCTTCAATATATTCCACTAAACTATTTTTAAAAGGTGTCTTCTTCTAGTATTCCCTTTTAAACAGCTTATTGAGACATAATTTGTATAAATAGCTCATGTTTGAATGTATAAGTTGATATGTGTTGACATTCTAAACCCATGAAATCATCACAATCAAGAAATGAGCCTGTTCATCACCATCAAAAGTCTTCTTGTGCCCTTGGTCATCTCTCTCCTCGCCCTTTCTACCTCTCACCACCAGATGATCACTGATTTTCTTTCTGTTACTGTAGATTAGTTTGCATTTTCCACAGTTTTATATTAATAGAATCATGTAGCATGTGCTCTTTTTGCATGCCTTTGTTCATTCTGCATACTTATTTGGAAAGTAACCATATTGTTGCATTTGTCAATAGTTTATGAGCCCTTTTCATTTCTGAGTAGTATTCCATTGTATGGAATAAACAAATCCTTAGTTTGTTTATGCATTCCTGATGGGGCACTTGGGTTGTTTCTAGTTTGGGGGTATTATAAATAAAACTGCTACAACATTTGTGTTGAATTGATATTTTTTTCCTTAAATGCTTGCTGGAATTCACTGATAAAGTAATCAAGAGGCCCAGAGTTCTTGTTGTGAAAAAGATTTTAGCCCCAAATTTATTTTCTTTACTATATGGGGCTACTCTTGAGAGTAAGCTTTGGTAGTTTGTATCTCCAGGGAATGTGTCCATTACATCTAATTTTATTTATCTGTTTCATCAACCAAGTAAGTTGGTTGATAATGTTGGTCAAGTGTACATATCCTTGCTGATTTTCTGTCTACTTGTTTCAAATCAATTATTGAAAGGGTAGTTTTTAAATCTCTGACAATAATTATGGATTGTCTATTGATCTTTTGAGTTCTACAAATTTAAGCTTCATGTTCTTAAATTTCTTTCATTAGTTTAGATTGTCATAAATATCTAATATGACATTTTTGTCTTTACTTGGGTGGTTTAGAACATTTATGTTTAATGTAATTATTGATGTAGTTAGTGTGAGTCCATCATGTTGCTATTTATTTTACCCATCTGTGCCTTGTCTCCTTTTCCTATTTTCTGCCTTCTTTTGTGTGATTCCAGATTTTTATTTTGTTGGTTTATTTGCTATAATTATTTGCTTTGTTATTTTAATGGTTGGTTTAGGGTTTGTAGTATATATCTTTAATTTATCACAGTCAACCATCAAGTGATATTATATGCCTTTCACATATTGTAAAAGAACCTTCTAGTAGTACATTTCTATTTCTCCTTCTTTGTCTTTATGCTACTGTTGTCACACATTTTCCTATTCTATACATTATAAGCTTTATGCTACATTGTTACTATTTTTATTTAAATAGTCAAATATCTTTAAAAAATAATAGTTTTTAAAAGATTTAAATAATTTAAAAATATCTTATATTTCACCTATGTAGTTACTCTTTCTGCTGTTTGTTATTCTTTATATAAATCTGGATACCACTTGGTATCATTTTCCTTCTAACTGAAGAATTTACTTCAACATTTTTTGTAGAATTATCTGTGATGAATTATTCAGGTTTTTGTATCTAAAATATCTTTATTTTACCTTAATTTGTATTTCTCACCTAAGGATATGTTTTTATTGGAAAAGAGAGAGAGACAGAAGGACAGAGAAACAGACAGGCATCAATGTAAGAAATGATTGGTTGCCTCCTATATACACCCTGACTAGGGATTGAACCCACAACCCAAGTATGTGCCCTGATGAGGAATCAAACCCTCAGACTTTTGGTGTACAGAATGAAGCTCCAACCAACCGAACCACCTAGCCAGGGCTACCTTAATTTTTAAATTATATTTTTTGCTGGTTATAGAAGTCCAGGTTGCTACTTTTTCTTTTGGGATTTCAAAGGTAATGCTCTACTGTCTCTCTCTTTATTATCTCCAGTGAGAAATCTAATGTTATTCTTATTTTTTTCTTTTTAGATAATGCATCTTTTTTGACTGCTTTACAGATTTCTCTTTAATATGGAATTTGAGAAATTTAATTGTAATATGCTTGAGTGTGCTTTCCTTCATGTTTCTTGCTAGAAGATTCTTAAACTTCTTGGATTTATGGCATTCATAAATTTGGAAATTTTATGGTATTATTTCTTGAAATATATTTCTGTCCCTATCCTACCTTCTCCTTCAAGCACCCCAATTAACTGTATATTAGACCACTTGAAGTTATCCTACTGCTTAACCTTGCTCCTTTTATTTTTATGTTTTTTCCTCTATGTGTTTCATTTTGTATGGTTTTCATTGCTATGCTGTCAAATTCACTAAGCTTTCCTTCTGAAATATCTAGTTGTCTGTTAATCCAATCCATTGTAGTTTTCATCTCAGGCATTGTACTTCCATCTCTAAAAGTTTAATTAAGAAATTGGTGAAAAAAATAAACAAATAGATCGATAGAGCACAATGGAAAGACCAGAAATAGACCTACAAAATATGACAGATCATTGACAAAGGAGCAAAGGCAAACAATAGAGCAAAGATAGTGTTTTCAAAAAATGACATTGGAACAACTGTACATAGGAATGCAAAAAAAGAAAATCTAGATATAGTCCATATACCCTTCACAAAAATTACCTCAAAAAGAATCACAGACCTAAATGTAAAATGCAAAATTATAAAACTCCCAGAAGATAACATAGGAAAAAGCCTAGATGACCTTGGGGATGTTGTTGACTTTCTAAACAGAACATCAAAGGCATGATCTATGAGTAAATAATTGATAAGGTGGACTTCAATAAATTTAAATCTTCTGCTTTGTGAAAGACAACATCAAGAGAATGAGAAGAGAAACCACCAATAGGGAGAAAATGTTTGCAAAAGACATATCTGATAAAACCAATCAATTTAGTTTGATTTTATTAAAAATACACAAATAATTCTTAAATTTCAACTTTGAGAAAACAAATAACTCAATTTAAAAATGCGCCAGAAGATCCAAGATGGTGTCAGAGTAAGTGGAAGCTATACTAACCTCCTCCCAGGACCAAACTGGAATTACACATCATAATTAAAATGGCAAAGCTTAATGACAAGGAGAGAATCTTAAAAGCTGCAGGAGTGAAACAGCGAGTTACCTACAAGGGAGCTCCCATTAGACTGTCATCTGATTTCTCAACAGAAACATTTCAGGCCAGAAGGGATTGATATGAAATATTCAAGGTGATGAAAAGCAAGAACCTACAACCAAGGCTACTTTAACCAGTAACACTATTACTTAAAATTGAAACAGAAATAAAGAGCTTCCCAGACAAGAGCAAACTAAAGGAATTTGTGAACACCAAATATGTTAAAGGGCCTGCTTTAAAAATAAAAATAAGAAAAACTAAAAAAAACACAGAGGAAAATAGTTTAAAAATAAAATGGCAATAAATATGTATCTATCAATAATCACTTTAAATGTAAATGGCTTACATTCTCCAATCAAAAGACATAGGGTAGCTGAAAGGATAAAAAAACAAGACCCCTGTACATGTTGTCTCTAAGAGACCCACCTTAGAATGTAAGATACACACAGACTAAAGGAAAGGGATGGAAACAGATACTTCATACAAATAGAAAGGAAAAAAAGCTGGGGTAGCAGTACTCATATCTGACCAAATAGACTTTAAAACCAAAGCAATAGTAAGAGACAAGGAAGGACATTACATAGTGATAAAGGGAGCAATCCAGCAAGAGGATATAATGCTAATAAAAATTTATGCACCCAACATAGGAGCATCTACATATGTAAAGCAACTCTTGATGGACATAAAGGTAGAGATCAAAAGCAATACAGTCATAGTAAGGGATTTTAACATCCACTGTTACCAATGGATAGATCTTCTACACCTAAAATCAACAAGCGGTTAGGAGCATTAAAGTACACACTAGATCAAATGTATTTAATATATATCTACAGAGCATTTCACCCCAAAACAGCAGACTATACATTCTTTTCAAATGATCATGGAATGTTTTCTAGGATATATCTCATGTTAAGACAAAAAACAAGTATCAATAAACTTAAGATTAAAATCATATCAAGCATCTTCTCTGACCATAATGCTATGAAACTAGAAATCAGTCACATGAAGAACACTGAAAAATACACAAACACATGGAAGCTAAATAACATGTTATTAAACAATGAATGGGTCAACAATGAAATCAAGAAAGAAATCAAAATATACCTTGAAACAAATGAATATGAAAACACAACAACCCCAAATGTGTGGGACACTGGGAAAGTGATCCTAAAAAGGAAATTCATAGCATTACAGGCCTATCTCAAGAAACAAGGAAAAGTTCAAATAAACAATTTATACTTAAGGTAATTCGAAAAAGAACAACAAACAAAGCCCAATGTGAGTAGAAGGAAGAAAATTATAAAGATCAGAGAAAAAATAAATGAAATAGAGTTTAAAAAATGATATAAAAGATCAATTAATCCAAGAGCTGGTTCTTTGAAAAGATAAGTAAGATTGACAAACTTTTAACCAGACTCATCAAAAAAAGATGGGGAAGAGAATGCAAGTAAATAAAATCAGAAATGAAAGAGGAAAAGTAACAACCAACACCAAAGAAATAGGAAGGATAGTAAGACAATATTATGAACAACTATATGCCAACTGACTGGACAACTAGAATCCACTAAATAAATTCCGGCCCTGGCTGGTGTAGCTCAGTGGATTGAGCACGGGCTGGGAACCAAAGTGTCCCAGGTTCAATTCCCAGCCAGGGTACATTCCTGGGTTGCAGGCCATGGCCCCCAGCAACCGCACATTGATGTTTCTCTCTCTCTCTCTCTCTCTCTCTCTCTCTCTCTCTCTCTCTCTCTCTCTCTCTCTCCCCTCCCTTCCCTCTCTAAATAAATAAACAAATAAAATCTTTTAATAAATAAATAAATAAATAAATTCCTAAAAACATGTGATCTTCCAAAACTAAATCAGGAAGAATCAGAAAATCTGAATAGACAGATTACACCTAAAAAATTGAAGCATTAATCGAAAAACACCCAACAAACAAAACCCATGGACTGGATGTCTTCACAGGGGTATTTTACCAAACATTTCAAGAAGAACTAACACCTCTCCTTCTCAAACTACTTCAAAAAATTCAAGAGGAGGAAAGACTCCCAAGCCTATTTTACAAGGCCAGCATTATCCTAATTCAAAAACTAGATAAAGGCACTACAAAAAAATTATAGGCCTATATCTGTCATGAACATAGATGCTGAAATCCTCAGCAAAATATTAGCAAACTGAAAACAGCAATATATCAAAAAGATCATGCACTATGATCAAGTGGGATTTATCCCAGGAATGCAAGGTTAGTACAACATTTGCAAATAAAAAGTGTAATTCACCTCATAAACAAAATGAAGGATAAAAACCACATGGTTATATAAATAGATGCAGAAAGTACATTTTATAAAATCCTGCACCCATTTATGATAAAAGCTATCAGCAAAATGGGAATATAGGGAACACACCTAAACATAATAGAGTCCATATATTATAAACCCACTGCCAGCATCATACTCAATGGGCTAAATCTATAAATGTTCCCCTTAAGATTGGGAACAAGAAAGGGATGACCACTTTCACCTCTGTTATTCAACATGATACTGGAAGTTCTGGCCACAGCAATCAGACAAGATAAAATAAAAGCCATCTGAATTGGAAAGGAAGAGGTAAAACTGTTTTTATTTGCAGATGACATGATATTATACATAGAGTACCCCAAAGATTCCACCATGAAACCACAAGAAATGATCAATGAATTCAGCAAAGTAGCAGGATACAGAATTAATATTCAGAAATCAGTTGCATTTTTATATGCCAAGAACAAACTAACAGAAAGGGAAATTTGAAAAAACAATTCCATTCATGATTGCTTCAAAAAGAATAAAATACCTAGGAATAAACCTAACCAGGGATGTAAAAGGCCTATACTTAGAAAAGTATAAGACACTGATGAAAGAAACTAAAGAAGATACAAATAGGTGGAAGCATATACTGTGTTCATGGATAGGAAGAATTAACATCATTAAAATGTCCATTCTACCCAAAGCAATCTAGAGATTCAATGCAATACCCATCAAGATTCCAATGATGTATTCCACAGAATTAGAACAAATATTTCAAAAATTTATATGGAACCACAAAGGCCCCCTGTACCTTCCTCAGAATAGCAATTCTGAGGAAGAAGAACAAAGTTGGAGAAATCATGCTACCTATATCAAACTATACGATTAGGCCATTGTAATCAAAGCAGCATGGTACTGACATAAAAACACACACATAGATCAATGCAACAGAATAGGGGGCCCAGAAATAAATCCACACACTTATAGTCAATTAATATTTGACTGTGAATCAAGCAAAAACAATGGACTAAAGACAGTTTAGTCAACAAATGGCACTGGGAAAATTGGACAGATGTGAAGAAAAAAGGTACTAGACCACGTTCTTATATCACACACAAGAATAAATTCAAAATATATTAAAGACTTAAATGTTAAACTTGAAACCATAAAAATCCTAGAAGAAAACATAGCCAGTAAAATCTAATTGCTGGTAACAATATTTTATCTAATATACCATATTTTGCCATGTATACTGCACATGTTTTTGCCTAAATTTTTGAAAGGAAAATAAGGATGCATATTATACATGGTTAGTACCTGAAACATCTTTTATTTGTTCTTATGTTTTATAATTATTTGTTATATGAAATTTCTTATACCACAATATGTTAAAAAATAAATGCTAAAATCCTTTGTAATATAAAAAAAGTATCTAAATATAAATAAATTAAAAACTGAATTAAAAAATTAAAATGAATGATTCTTTTCCTGAAAGTTTGGTCCAACAACATGGGTGTACATCATACACAGCAAAATATGGTATCTCCTCAGGCAAGGGAAACAAAAGAAAAAAATAACAAATGGGACTACATCAAACTAAAAAGATTTTCACAGCAAAGGAAACCATCAACAAAATAAAAAGACAACCCACAACATGGGAGAACATATTTGCTGATACATCTGATAACAGGTTAATATCCAAAATTTATAAAAAACTTGTAAGACTCAACACCAAAAAAATCAACAATATAATTAAAAAATAGACAAAGGACCTGAATAGACACTTCTCTAAAGAAGATATCAAATGGCCAATAGACATATGAAAAGATGCTCAAAGTCATTAATCATCAGAGAAATGCAAATTAAAACCACAATGAGAAATCACCTCACACTGGTCAGAATAGCTAATGCCAATAAATCAACAAACAACAAGTGCTGGTGAGGATGTGGAGAAAAGGGAACCCTTTTTGCACTGTTGGTGGGAGTGCAGACTGGTGCACCCACTGTAGAAAGCAGTATGGAGATACCTCAAAAAATTAAAAATGGGTATGTATTTTGACCCAGCGATTCCACATCTGGGAATATATCTGAATGAACTCGAAACACTAATCTAAAAAAACATGAGCACCCCTATGTTCATTGTAGTATTATTTACAATCCCCAAGGATATGGAAGCAGCCCAAGTGTCCCTCAGTAGATGTGTGGCTGAAACAACTATAGTACATTTACACAATGTAATACTGCTTGGCCATAAGAAAGAAGAAAATTTTACTTGTTGTGACAGCATGAACAGACCTGGAGAACATATTGCTAGGTGAAATAAGCCAATCAGAGAAAGACAAATACCATATGACTTCACTTATATGTGGAATATAATGAACAAATTGAACTAATAAGCAAAATAGAGATAGACTCATGGAGAGCAGGCTGACAGCTCTGGAGGTTGGTTAAGTGGTGGAGGGATTAAACTAAAAGAAAAAGGGACTCACAGACACAGACAACAGTGTGGTAGTTGAAGGACAAGAGGGAACAGGAATAAAAGGGGGAGAATGGTAATGGAAAAAAATAAGAAAATTTTAAAAAAAGATCCAAAGACCTTAATAGATTTCTCACAAAAGAAGATAAAAAGATGGCAAATAAGCATGTAAAAATGCTCTACCTCCTATGTCACTAGGGAAGTGCAAATTAAAACAACATTGAGACACCACTGCACACCTGTTAGAATGACCAAAATTCAGAATACTGACCACACCAATTGCTGCCAGAAATGTGAAGCAACACAAATTCTCACACATAGTTGGTGGAAATGAAAATGGTATAGCCACTTGGAAAGATAGTTTGGTGATTTCTTACAAAATTAAACACCCTCTTAACACAAAATCTACTTGATATTTATCCAAAGGTGTTGAAAACTTATGTTCTTTATAAAACCTGCACCTGTATATTTATAAAACTTTATTCATTATTGAGAAAACCTGGAAGCAATCAAGATGTCCTTTAGTAGGTGAATGGAAAAATAAACTGTGGTACATCCAGATAATAGAATATTTATTCATTTATTAAAAGAAATTAGCTATCAAACCAAGAAAAGACAGGGTGGTAACATAAATGCATATTACTAAGTGAAAGAAGTCAATCCAAAAAGGTTACATAATGTGTGATTCCAACCATATGACATTTTGAAAAAGACAAAACTGGAGAGAGAATGAAAAGATCAGGGTTCAGGGGAGGAAGCTGAGTGGGCAGAGCACAGAGGATTCGGGGGACAGTGAAAATACTCTGTATGATACAGTAATAACAGATACATGTTACACATTTTCCTAAACCCACAGAATGTGCAACAATAAGAGTGAACCCTAATGTAATCTGTGGACTTGGGGACTGGAATGTGTCAATGTAGGTTTATCAGTTGCAATAAATGTACTGCTCTGGTGAGGGATGTTGATAATAGGGGAGGTTAGGCATCAAAAGTCCTTTTAAAAATTCAATTTGGTTCTTTTTAACATCTTTATTTGTTTACTTAAATTTGAACATATGGGATACAGTTATAATAATTGCTTTAACGTCCTTCTAATGTCCAACTAATCCCAGTATCTGTATCAATGTAGGCTGGTTTTGATTGAATTTTCTTTCAATGCTGGGTGCTATGTTCCTGCCTTGTATGGCTGGTAATCTTTGATTGGATGCTAGATATTGTAAATTTTAACTCACTGGGTTCTAGATATTTTTACATTTCAATAATTCTCCTTGATTTTTATGTTGAGATGTAGTTAAAATACTCATAAATAACTTGATACTTTGAGGTCTTGCTTTTGTGACTTATTAGGTGGGGCAGGAGCAGGGATCATTCTAAAGCTGATCATTCCCACTGCTGAGGAAAGACCTTTGCCCGGTGCCCCATGAATTATGAGTTTTTCCAGACTTGCTGGTGAGAACAGGCACAATTCCCAGGCAATTTCCTCTCATCTGTGTTAATGGTTCTTTCCCCAGCCTTAGATTCCTCACATGCATGTACTGATAAGTACTTTGGTCAATGCTAGAGAGGAAGGCTGTCTGCAAATCTTTGGAGTTCCCGTCAGTGCAGTTCTCTCCTCAGTTTTACTTTGCACTGAGAACTGTAAATGTCTTGTCTTCCTCAGACTCTCAGATTCATCTCTTTTGCTCAGGAAGAGCACTGGGTTCTGCCTAAATTCTCCCTCTCTGCTCCCGAGCCTGGAAACCTTCCCCAGGGAGTAAGCTTGGGCCATTGGAAATTTCTCCTCATCAGTTCACTCTCTTTTAGGAAAAAACTGACCTTGGTTGCCTGAAGCCAAATGTTTGTGTTCCTTCTTAAAAATATATGCCTTTATATTTTGTCAAGATTTTTACTTGTTTCAAGTGGAAGGGCAAATCCTATCTCTGTAAGTCCATGGTGACCAGAAATTAAAATTTTCCTTTAACTTTAATACTTAATTTTTCCTTAAATTCCCAAGATTTTCAATGTTCCCATTTCCATCCATTTTGCTCTTCTGCTTTCTGTGTCTTCTTATACCCTGTCATGGGTGACCACTCTCAGATAGAATTTACTCTTTTAAAAAAATAGTATTCATATGTATTAACCTGAATTTAAATTCATTCAATATGCAAATGTTTACCAGGTTCTTCCTAAGCCAATGGTGCTTCTTTATAAAACTATGGACTCTGCTCTGGAAAGCTCCTCCTGATTCATTTTACAAGTAGGTAGGTTATCCACATAACCAATTCTTAAGAACTATTGGCTTTTAAATTTTTAGAGTTAGGATGTACATCTGTTTATTGTGTATTTAACCCATCAGTAATGCAGTTGATCATTATGATTATGATGACAAATTTTCATACAGAATCTGTAGATTTATTAATTGGATTCAATGATGACTTACTCCTTGGAAAACAACAGAAATAAATGTACTTTGGAGAAGAATCGTCTTTGCTCTGTGGTCAATGACCACAGAGCAAAGACGATTCTTCTCTATTTTATTTTTGTGCCCAATGCGGTTGGGCGCATGCACGCACACACACATTGAAATTTTTCTGTGAAAACTTGATGCACCTAACAACTAATCTTCACAGCCATTTGATGTGGGATTTGCCCGAGCCTACCATTGTCTTACCTCCAAGCCTTTATAGATGCTGTTCCCCATTCCCGAAATGACACCTCACCCATTTGTTTAGTTAACTTCTCATTCTTCAGCTATGTTCAAATATTACTTTCTTAACATTCACACCTAGTTTTGATCTTACTCTGTGTTCTCTAAGCTCCTTTCTTTTCATACAAGTTGTTATTTCATACTTAGAGCTTGTTTTTTCCACTAGACCATGAAGTCAAATGAGGAGAGGAGACATCGACTCTTTTTCATTCCTCCTCGCTCCCCCTCCTTCTGCGTTATTTCAGTGATCTTTCCTACCAAGGAGAATTCTGAGTAAATTACCAGTGCTATCTGAAGTAAGGTATGATGTAGCAGAAATTGTTGCCTTCTTTAAATTATTGGCAGGAATTTAAATATAGAAGTAACATAGAATCAGAGAAAAGCAGAAATGGAGCATACCTGTGAGCTCAAAATTCTCATGTAGATGAAGGTATTAGTATCCAGAGAGGAAAAGTGAATTGGTCAGAGTCTTAAACAAGACTGGGAGGTGCTTTTGTAAAGAACATATCTAAGTAGCTCAGGGTGACTAAATTTCTAGGCTTGTTTGTTCTCAGGTTAATTGCCATCAATTGACCTTCTTCAATACAGTCTTATGCTGGGTCCTGTTAGATGGAATTTATGGAGCTGAAACTGGCAAAAAAAAATGCAGATGTTGGGACCGATTCTTTTTCCTCATTAAAAAATCTATGACTCCTTGTATAAAAAATTCAGGTAATGATTGATTTTAGATAGAATTCTTCCTGTGTGTATACTGTTTGAGCAGCCCATCTGCTTGATCCTTACCATTCATTAACTGGGCCTAATTCTATGGTGTGAAACTGGTATTATAGGCAAGTGAGTAGCAGATCTATAAAAGTTGTGCCCATATGTTGTACCGGGGTGAGGGGTGGGGGGGTGGCGGGTGATAGTTAGGAAAGGAATGATGAACTCTAGTGTCAGACAGCCCTGATAGAAATCAGGCCGTTGATATCTTACGACCGTGTGTTGTTCCTTTGAGTTGGTCTCTGGGATCAGTGCCAGAAAAATAAATGAGAACCAGAGGCCGAATTAAATGTTGCCTGATCATTATGTCAAAGACAAAAGCAGGAAGATAAAAATCTCAAAGCCTAATAGATCCAGGACAAAGGGGTAATAATGACAGCTGTAGCCATAGTTCAGAACTAAGAAGTGGAACAAATGAGGCTGAACTTGCTGACCATCTGTCAGAAACAGGGGGAGCCTGAGAAAGTGTCCTCGCCTTAGGTTCTGGTGATGGGCTTCCACACCCTCGCTTAGCTTCTTATTAATGGGGTGACTTGGGAAAGGTAACCTGTTCTGTCTGAATTTCAGTCTTCTCATCTGTTAAATGGAGATGATGATAACTCCCTCTTCCAAGATCAGTGTGTATTAGTTCTCCAACAGCTTTGTTTTCTCTAACCGCCTCCCCATATTAGCACCCAACTTCCATTTCAGTGTCTTTCCAGGACCTCTTGATCTTGCCAACACACTACCTGTGTCAGGCATTGCTACTGCACTTTGGCAGAAAAATACAACACAATAGCAAGAGGACAGAACTCTTGCGAAATTGGTCCAGAGTTCTAAATCTTCCTCTGCTTGTGGATGATCTTGAAAAATAATACTTATCTTTTCTGGCCTTCAGTTTACCCAAAAGAACAAGGTTGATGTGAGGACTAAATGAGGTAGTGCTCATAAAGGACTTAATACAGTGTCTGGCAGATAGTAAAAACTAGTTAAATAATTATTATTATTATTGTCAATATTGTCAAACTATACATTTTAAACATTTAAAGACATACAAAAACATATGGAGCACATGTCAAAGATTTGTTTAACTTTTCAGTGAGGGAAGGAGTAGGATGGTAATGGAGGCTGAAAGAAAGCAGTATATATTGTATGGGTTAGAATGATTAAATAAGGTATTTAAGTTATATACAAAAGTGTTAATGCCCTCAGAGTTCAATAAAATGGTAAACTTTAAAGTTTCCTTTTTTTACTGAACATTTATTATTTTTATCTCCACTAGACAAAGATAGCTCACAACTTATTAATCTTCTATAAGCTAAAATTTAATTTTACACAGAGTCTGAACCCTAATTAATAATAAATATTAGCTCAAACCGAATGACAGCCCTCGAGAATCAGGAGACACAGAAGGCTGGTTAGAAAATTCTCCAGTATGATCATGAAAGATCTTCTTTATTTCCAAGTTTTAGATAATTACTTTTGCTTTGGATCTGGTAAATGAATCATTGGTCTGCCTGAGAACTTAATCTTCTGGGACCTGGGTTTTGGTGATCAAGCTAAATTTCTCACCAGTTGAGTCTTTGTAACTAAATTAAATCCCCATACATATCTCTGTCTTTGAAACTCGAGAGCACATTGGGGGATGTTTAGTTTCACTTTCACATGGTGTGTGAATTCTTTTTTTCTGGAGAGTTTTGAAAGGGGGCATGTTTCACACTTGCAGCAGCCATCCTCATAGAGGCATAAAACAATGACCTTTGCATCTGACCAGCACACTCCGTAAACTTCAGCTATCATCCCTTCCTCCCCGTCCTCTTCAGATGAATTTCCTGTTTGTTTTTTCAATCCATTCACTTCCCTTTATCTCTCACTAATCTTTCTCTCTTCCTTTCCTACCCTTCCTCGGTCTTTATGTTTACTTCAAGCAGTTTTTCCTCTTTTTCTTTTTATGCCCCTTCCCTCTTGCAGTGGTTGAGAGCAGAAAAGATCTGTTTCCTTTTCAGTCTCTCCCTGATTCCTTTCCTTAGTTTGCTTTTATGATCTCTCTCTCCCAGCTGTTTCTTCAGTTGCAACTACCCAGGCCCTTTGCTCCCCAATTCCTCCTTTTGGCCATTTTATGCATTTTCAGTCCTTAGTTAGAGAGGAACAAGAGAAGCAAAACTCTTAAGATAAATCAGTATACATTATAGAAGAGCAATCTTTAATTATTCTTTAATTGTGGATTTTTAAATCACATTTAACCAGTTAAATAAATAAAAATATTTTAAAGCAGTAAATACAATGATACTACCATAGATTTTAAAAGAAATAATGTTCCCATAAAACGGCCTCATTAATACAAATATTTTCATTTCTCTATTTTCCATTTAGCTTTGTCATCTGATAAACATGTTTTTTGCATGATTGTAAAATGTATTCATTGTGTATAAACATTTAAAAAATATGTGTAAGCTACAGCATAGGCATGTGAGCCTATCTTGCAGGTGTAGTGAAGGAGTAGACAGAAGTTGGCAGTCTTAAGCCTGTGGGGTACTGTGACCTTTTGGTGCAGGAAACAGGGACAGTAGACAGTCAGCAATAGACTTGTATTCTAAGTCATCTGAAGCAGAAAAACAAGCAAGTTAATAAAGGCCATTCTGATAAATGAACAAAGAACTTTCACTGCGTGGAGGGCAATTGGCACACACTGTGTGGCAGAGAGTCTGAGCTCTGGGTGAGGTCTGAACCCAAGCCCTGCCACTCACAAGTTGGGCAGCCTCTAGTGAGCCTGGTAAGTTCTCCAAGCTTTAGTTTCTCCTGGGAAGTGGAGCTTTTAATATAGATATTCATTGCAATTTTGGAGATGTTATATGTTATATACAATTTGCAACAAAAATACATTGTCATAAACACTGAGGAAACATCCTGAGTCACATGTAATCATTTGCTTTTCTGCTCAACAAGAAAGTCTGCATGGAGGAAATGATGTGTCAAGGTTTGCTACGGGTCTGTATTGTCTTTTTTCACAATCCCTTCCATTTTACAAGTGCATATCTGTTGGGAAAATAGGAGTAATTAAAGCAGTGACTAATTAAAAACTGGGTTACAGACATATAAATAGATTGATAGATCAATGAGAAAACATGAAGTTCAGAAATAAACCTACATATACATAGAAGTTTAGTATATAATAATAAAGATGACACCTCAGATCAGTGGGTATTTGCATGAAAATATACCCTTGGATGAAGTATGCAATTTCCATACTTATGCCACCACGTTTTAAAGAAGTGCTTTGAATTTTGTTTTAAAAATTTACTAAATTACATAGGATGGTGAACTACATCTTCCCGAATTCTTGATGAACTCAGAGAAAAGATACTTTAAAATCAGTATATCTGTTAAAAAGCTGAGAAAAAGTACTATAGGTGTAGGAACTTAAAACCTTTTCGAAGAAGTGAAAGAAAGGGTTTTCAGGAACATGTATAAAGGACACATGGACAAAACCAAAGTGGGGTAGGATCAAGGGTGAGAAGTGGGGATGGCTGGGGTGGTGCAGGTGGTAGGGGTGAAATGGAGACAACTGTACTTGAACAACAATAAAAAATGTGAAAAAAAGAAAATGGTATCTCTTTTTAATGGAGACAACCAAGGATATCTAGATATTTTAGGAAAAACAGCAGCAAAACAGATCCTAGAGGTGGAGGGAAAAATCAGAAATATTGACTCAGGAAACAAAGCAAAAATAGAATTGTAGAACATTCTGATCTATTATTGTTAGAAACATTTAGGAGAATATTTCAGCCTTAAAATAAAAACAGACTATAATGAAGGAGGAAACATAAGAAATAATTCTTACATTAAATATCATGATTGCTAATTTTTTTCAAAGAAGGCTTGAAGAGCAAGTCATATATCTGAAAGATGAAGATGATCCAATCTCCAACAATGCAGACAAAAAAAGACAAAAAGAAAACAATAAAATTGTGGGAGAAAAGTAAGAAAGCAAGGAGGTCTGATGTGAAAGTTTGTTATCTGTCAATAGTATATAAAACAGTTTGGTGCTCCTGGGAATAGGCTGATGGATCGATGTGGAGGCACGGGGCTCAGCAATTGATCTTCATTTATATGGAAATTTATATGGAGTCCAAGTGGCATTTTCAGTCAGTGGGCATTTGGAGGAAAGGGTGAGTTGGCTTCTGGGAGCATTGTCCAGACCCCAGCTTTACTTCCAAACTGTTTATTGAGGTGCAGAACTGATGTAGATATTCCAGAGGTCCCATAACCAGTGTTTCAAATCTGTAAAATCTGAATGCTTATTTGTTTTCATCCTAAAAGTTTATTTCACCTCCCAAGGGAAGGGGAAAATGGAGTAGAAGGCAGAGGCAAGTGCAAGTCTTCTGCTGTGGTAGGCATGAGCAGGGAAAAAATATAAAGTGTTTGGGTGTTTTTCTAATCATACCCACTGTTTGCTCTGTTTAAAGAAAGGCTATTGCTATTTTATAAAACTGTAAAGGAACAGGCACTAAGACTCACATCTCACTGTTTTTCAGCTTTTATCTCCCCTTGAGAAGATGAGTTTGGCTACATGAATATTCCCCCAGAGAATTTAAGTAAGGTTTACATAACCTTACTTAAAAAGAGAAGGTCAGAGATGCAAAAGTACAAAAAAGTACAAAATCCAGGAAAAGGGCACAGGTTTGCCTCAACCATGTTGTGCACCGAGGGCAGAAGGGAAACATTGATTTTGTGTCTGGCGTCTTTCCCGCACGTTGGGAGCAGGAGGGAAAGCAGGTCGTGGTGCTCCGTCAAGGGACTAGATTTCACTAGTTCCTCAAACTCCCATGGGTAAGTTCTCCATAGTAATGAAAATAAAATTAGTGTTTAGTTTGAAAATAGTTGAAACGCATGAACAGAAACACATTTTGAGCCATCTAATGACTACCTGAGCGCTGTCACACACCTCTGGGTTGGGCTTGGGCTTTTGGATTTATAATTCTATTGGCCTCAAGTAGAAAGGAAAAGAACAGCGAAAAAAATTAATATATTAGTGAGGGCCAATGGCATCAAGATGCAGGCTGTAAGCAAAAGTCTCAGAGTAGCTTAAATAAGGAGCTGTGCCGGGAACATAAAGTTCTCTCACAGTGCGCAGTAGCTCCGGCTGCCAAACCCGAGAGATCCGTGCTCTGGCATTCAGCACCAAGTACATACGCACAGAGGAAAGAGTGGTTTTATTTCAGCAAAGTAACATCATCTGTCACATTGAATAAATAGCGTTAATTTGAATTATACTGGTTCTGTAAGTTTATAGTTGTGTGAGCCTAAGAATTTATACCCAGATTTATGTTTGTACATATTTATATAGCATTCCAATAAAAAATATTTAATTAAAAGTAAAGGTTGGAGTCATAGGTACTAGTGTTTTTATTAGCCAGGAAACACATCAGATTTGATCCAAGGTAGCTGACTCCAGCGCTTCCTGCAGACCACAGAGGCTGCTGCATGGGACTGAACTGGAAGAGCATCAAGGGCTCACGTGACTTGGCCTCGGTGTTCCTTCCTGAGACAAGCCCCTCTTTAATTTCTAGCCAATTCATTTTTTATGTTTTAATTTTCTATTCATGAACAAGTCACTCTTTCCTTGGTGTTTACTTAACAGACAGGAGAATGGGATATTTTTGAAGGGCTGACTTGGTTGGGGGTCTCTTCTGAGTATATTTTATGCCCTAGTTTTGCAAATCTAAAGATTATTAACTTTGTCAGCAAAGAATAGCTTTTTTTTCCCCTGCAGATATCCTCTTTGCCAGAGAAAAGGTCTTCAGTTCAAAACAAGATAGTCCTGGTGGAACATGCACACTATCTCAGGCAATCTAAGAAGTCTCTGAGAGAATTCCAGCCATCCCGGGGGCAAGACTAGTGTTCTGGAGGGAATTATGACCACTCTTGCCCACCTGAGAGTTGGCAAAATCCTTCCCTTTAAGCAAAATAGCTGAGGGCTCCTGGAACTCTTATGAGGTAAATGTTAATCAGGTAAAAGTCAGTGCATAGTCCACATTAAACTAGAAAAATAATATATGAATTTATGATGATAGCATAACCATTTTATGCAGATAAAATTTTCCTGATTGAAGATTAGTGCATTCTCTTCCTATAGTCACATTATAATTGCTGTGGTCTGAATGTTTGTTTTCCCCCCAAATTCAGATGTTAAAATCCTAACTCCCAAATGATGGTATTAGGGGAGACATTTGGGAAGTGCTTAGGTTATGGGAGTGTAGCACTCACAGATGGGATTAGGGCCCTTATAAAAGAAATCCCATAGACAACTCTTGTCTCTTTCACCATGTGAGATCACAATGAGAAGGCATTGGCTGTGAACCAGGAAGAGGGCCTTGACCAGAATGTGGCCATGCCAGTGCCTTGATCTTGGATCTCCTAGCATCCAGGTTGGTGAGAAATAAATTTTTGGTTCTTATAAGCAACTCAGCCTGTGGTATTTGTTATAACAGCCTGAATGAATTAAGAATGATAAAAACAACAACAACAACAACAACAACAACTACCTGGTGAACAGATAACAGAACCAGGGTGACTTAGCTGGATTATTTATCTAGTTTGACCAGAACATGATGGACTGACACAGCCGTCTCCATCCCTCAGATGTGAACCTGGCACAGAGACCTCACAGCAACCCCCCAGCGCTGGTGGACAGTGGCTGTGTGAGCCCATCCAATGTTTGCTGCTCTGTCTTTTTTTTTATACTTTTCTTTCTGGACAGTCCCTTTCTGACTGATGCATTGTTTGTTTAAATGTAACTAATACTCTAAATCTGCTTATAACTAGGGGTTGCTGGCCTAAGCCTTTGTTTTTAAGGCATATATATATATATATATATATATATATATATATCTCACAGCTTTGAGCCATTGTGTGTGGAAGCTAGTCTTGTCCATTTTATTGCCAAGTTCTTGGCTTCTCATCATTGCTTAGATTATATCACTTGTTTTGTCCTTTTGCTTTGTGCTTATTGAAAAGAAAGATATGTGCCCTTGCTATACGTATCATCAGCATTTCCAAAATGGAAGGGCTTGGGGTCTGTGATCGCATGGAACTGGGGAGTGAGGACCACTCTGAAGCTGCTTTTAGAGGACAAACACACTACTTTTATGTAGAGAGTGTACGTACTTGGCAGCAGCTTGAAGCTGTGTTTACATAGTGATCATGTTTTTACTTGGGTTTGATATTTATTTACAGTGATTTGGGTGATGGGGCTGATGAGAATGGTGGGTATTTTTGCTTCTCTAAGACACCCCTTGGTTGCTGTTACTCAGTGCATGGCAACCTGGATCGTAGGCTGGCTTGTAGTATTCCTGGGGATGGAATTCATGAACTGGCTCTCTCCCAGAAACCTCAAATTACTTGTTTCACTTTTATATTTACAGACATCTATTTGCACCTGTGTATATTTTATGCCCTAGTTCTGTAAATATGCAAATTACTAACTTTGTCAGCAGAAGGACCACTATTTTTCTGGCAGATATCTTCTTTACCAGAGAGTAAACAAGCGTTTCTTTCTCTATTTGCACAATTCAATTTTAACCCCAGGCAATGCAGACAATGCCTGTGCAGCCATTCAGGTATCTCCCAATTAATTCACAGT